>NC_134586.1:88741519-90165269 GCF_037038515.1 Microtus pennsylvanicus | reverse complement strand
AGAGCGGGAAAATTCCAGTCCACAAAGAAATATTAAGATATGGAACGACAGCTTCCATACATAGTATTTTTAAGGTCAGGATAAACTTTTTATAAGAATTACCAGGGTTTTCTGAGGACTTTTGAGTTTGATTACAACGTAGTGAGATTTTTAACTGTTAAGACCAGTGAGCTCATATTTGGCTAGATCAGCATCTTTGATACAATCTATATCAGAATCCATCCAGTACCTTATAATGGAAATGACTCATTCCTTTCCAAGTATTGATCAACAAGTACACATAAAGAGAGAATATGTTACAGATGTCTGGGTAAGTGGATGCTGGTGACTGAATGATACCTGCCTTGGACAGCTTGAAGGCTGGCTGGCAGCACTGTTCAGAGAGACCTTGATCACATGTAATGTACTGTTAGAACTAATAAGTGCTTTAGTTTAAAGGAGTCCAGAGATCTGTCGTCTTAGTTTATGTTAAGGTGCACCGTGCTGTGTTATTAACTAGGTTCTACGTTGTGCAGGAGATCTCTAGCAAATGTTTGTCTTGTGTAACCGAAACTTTATACTCAAGCATCCACCATGCGTTTTCCTTCTTTGCATAGCTCAGGCTTAAGCATTACGTTTAGTATAGCTATAAATGACTGGCATCGTTAGTAAACCCTACAGCCCACATCAGACTTGCCCAAGATATTAAAAGAACTTAGTCTAATGCATCAATGGAATCCTGGTACTGGCTCAATGAGTGATACCATGCAAATATTCAGGCAGCGTTCTTTAAAGTAAATTAAAGTGTGTTGGCTTAGGGATGATATTGGGATATCTTGAAAGGAGCTATATCTAAAACAACTGGCATGGTTGGTTTTTAACTGAAATAGGGTTGGCCCACTGTAATGTAGCTTCCAGTAATCCATAGCTCTGTGACAATTAGATAAATAACCCATGCCTCACTAACATTGTCTACAAAACAGTGACAGCGCTCACCTGTAGAGTTATGCCAGATTCATTGATGTAGTACATTAAAGCCAGTAGCATTTGTCACACACCGGAAATTCTATAATTTAGCATTAAAATGAACTATTGCTAAACTGGTAATATGCACAGTATGCATTTCATAGCATAAATGACGTCATATAAGATCTTGCTTAACAGGACTGGAGAGATGCTTCAGTGGATGAAGTGTTTGCCCTGCAAGTATGAGGAATAGAATTGGGATCCCCAAAATCCACATACACACTGGGTGGGTTTGTTGGCCTAGCATATAGAAGACAGAGCCTTCTCAGAGCAAATTAGCTAGCTAGACTAGCCAAAATAGTGAGCTCTGGGTTCAGCAAGAGAAGCTGCTTCAATACGTAAGGTGGAGAGCAATTGAGGAAGACACTGTCAGCCTCAGCTCTCTAAGTACATGCACACACACACACACACACACACACGCACGCACAATTTATATACATATGAGCCTACATAATAAGAACATGCATACATACATATGCACAAAAGAAGATTCCTTATTAAAACTGCTGTGTTCATTTAAAAGGTTTATTTTGTCATCTGTTTTTACTATCACTTTGAGTTAGACTTGAAGGTCTCTTGTAAATAGAATTGATTCAGAACTTGGCACCAAAATAATCTAAGACCACACTGTTTTGTGTATGAAACAATATTAAATAAAGGGCATTGAATATCTATGATTACATGACTCTTTTTCTGATAACCATATATGGATGGAGTGAACAGAAGTATACAAGCCGTGTTTGTGATGTACTAGCATGGCTTTCCTCTTGCAAGCTTTATCATAATTACCTTCCTCATCCTCACCGCTACACATAAAGGCAGAGGCTTGCTCAAAGCGCCACAAAGCTATGGTGTCAGAAGGATGAATCAGGCATCTTCAGGGATTAGTGGCCCCTTCAGTGATTTATGATTCTATTTGCATGAGCAATTCCAGCCTTGGGGAGACTTCCAGAGAAGCAGGACCGGCCTACACCACAATACATTTTTTTTCTCATACTTCAGATTCCAACTAATAAAACAAAGGGTGCTCTTTCTCCTTGTCAGCATGCTGACATGCCTGACATGATGGCTGACTCCTTCTGGTGGGCAGAGGCAAGGTTTGGCTCAGCCAGGTGGGTAGATAGGAGCCCAGGTAGGTAGCCCTTCCTAGCTCAGCAGAGGGGCAGATACTAGACTGCTTATCTCTACAGGCAGTGTGTCATTCTTGGTTGTTAATATAAAATTTATAAACGTAACACAATAATGGGGAAAAGCTAGATGGGAGCTCTTGTGTCCACGAGGAATATGCCTATGGGACTTTTCAAAAGAAGACTATGAAGCTGTTTGTGTCACTGGTTTATGTTTGGGATGGGATATTTCTACTTAGACAAGATTTTAAGATTTATGGTGACATCAGGCTAAAGAATGATGTATTTTTTAAATGTTCACATGTCACCTTCCAGCTGAGAGAGACATCTCATGGTTCCTACTGCTTTGGCTGGACTTTTTTTTTCCTTCTGTCTTCCCAGAGCAGGCCCAAGACTTAAGAATCTTGAGCCTTCCGAGGAGGAACCTTGAACTTCTCAATAGACAATGGACAGCATGGTCAGACAAGAAGCAGAGCTTATGAAAACAAGAACATCTGCTCGAGAGGATGGGATGATAGAAAATTCAAAGGACTGCGAGCTGAAAATGTTGGCTTCAGTTTTCAGATCCATTACTGAGCCAACTAAGCATTTGAGTTTTCTTTGTGTGTGTGCGTGCTTTTTGTGTGTATCTCTCTCTTTCTCCGTGTGTGTGTGTGTGTGTGTGTGTGTGTGTGTGTGTGTGTGCACGTGAGAGAGAGCTCGTGGGCATAAAGGGAAGACAAGGGGAGAGGGAACACTTTTGTGTGTGCTCCAATACAAGAGAATGTGCATGTGGAAGCTAGAATAAGGGTCAGTGTCATTCCTCATTTGGCACCAATCAAACTCTTTTTGAGACATACTTGGAACCCATCATATAGGCTGTGTTCGCTGGCCAGCAGTCCCTGCAGATCTACTGTTTCTTCTTTCCCAGCATTGGGAATACTAGTGTATGGTACTACATAAATTTTGAAGACAGCACCGAGTCATCTTGCTCAGAAAACAAGAACATTTACAACTGAGCTTTTCCCTTGGCCCCTCTGCTTCTTCAGCAGGTTCCTAGACCTTGTTGAGGATCACTATGGCAAAACTTGTAAACATGTTGTTCAGATCACCCTTAAAAACAACAACAGCAACTGAGATTAGCTGACATTCCTAGAACTGAACTCCCAGGATCCTTTGCAACCTCCTCACTGATGCTGTATCCTCCCTGGGATGCTCTCAAGCCTGAGCACAGTATGGGTATGGAGTAGAGGCCTTCTTACCAATAGGCAAGACTCTTCTTAGATCTATTATTCCAGGTTCATGTTAACTCATCCAAATCTCCAAAGCTTCAGTGGAAAGCACTGATCATCCATCGTATATACCCAGTCTTTCTCCTTCCTCTTCTTACTCCTGTTTCAATTGTCACACATGTCGCTCCCTGACAAACTCCCCTTCTGACGGCTTATCTGATTTTAACCCACATCTTTTGTACATTAAACTCCATTGATTCTGAAACCTAGGATGTAAGCCTTTAATTCTCTCCTCTCCCTCTAACTCTTTCACACACCATGTTTTAGTTGTGTTTCTGTCACTAATATGGAAAAAAATTTTGGATAATGAAACCAATTTGAGAGAGTTTTATAAGGTGTTATAAACAGATGGATTCTATCTTAGACACAGAGTAGAATTTAGAGTGATATGAAATATTAAAAATAAAAATGTATTCATAAGCAAAATAAAAAGAGTACCCTCAGATATATTATAAAAAGCTTTATGTTTATTGTAATGAGATATATGAAATAACAAAAATTATTTCTGTAAATATACTACAACCCACAGGAGGGCCATGCTTGGATTACTTTGATTCCATGGCTACTTTAGCAGCTGGCTTCTACCAGATGATGAGCATAGAATGTATCTAACCTGGATCACATGCCCAACTCCACAGGTAATAGAATAAAATAGTGGGATATCCATGTGATTCTCCCCCACAATCCTGTTTGGTGTTAAAGAGGAACAACATGGCAACAGAACTCGTATGAGACTGTATTACTATAAACATGAAGAAATGTCCATAGGAGGCAAGAGATAAGATGCTCATCACTTATATTGCTCATAAATTATTATAAAATTTTTATTTTATTTTAAAAACATTTTAGGCATGAAATAGGCGATCATTACTTTTCAATGAAGTTGTAGAGATTTAGAAGAGAGAGTCTAGGTCTATGACTAAATGTGTCATCTGAAAACATACTATAAGTACTTAGTACATATTCTATTGACCTAAGCTAACAAAATGGAATTGGCTGATTTCATTACAAGCTTATCTCACAAGGTTATATGTTGTTAATGATAAGTTGCTTAAAATTGGCATCCCTTTTGAAACCATGGACCATCTTCTGCCTTCAAGCCAGAATGTACCAGCTGGGGAAGAGATGAGACAAAGGTAGGAAAGAAAGGGGCCTGGAGTTGTCCAATGTGAGTGGAAAAGCAATGGTTGTAGGACATTTTGGAGCAGTTGGTAGCCAGGGACCTTTTGTAGTATTTCCATGAAGCAGAGCTAGATCAAGATGCTTTGGGTCTCCATCAATTCATGTGCTCTTAAGTATTTCTCAGCACCCATTTAGTAGTGTCTTAGCTACTTCTCTATTGCTGTGACAAAACACCATCACCAAGGCAACTTGAAAAAAGAAAGTATTTAATTTGGCCTAAGGTTTCAGAGGGATAGAATCCATGATGGTGGTGAGAAGGAACAGCTGAGGGCTCACATCTTAATCTACGACAATGAGGCAGAGAGAACCCCCTAGGAATCACATATCTCCTTCAGTAAGTCCACACCCCTTAATCCTTCCCAAACAGTTCAACCAACTGGGGACCAGGAATTCAAATGTGTGAGCTTATGGGGGCCATTCTCAGTCAATCTACCAAATGTGGGACTGACTTAGTGTCAGCCAGGATTTCGGTGTCGGGTCCCTTTCTGGTTTGACAAGTGGAATTGGTTTATATATGATTCAAATCTCAGGAGTCTCATGAGGTTTTTCAGTCAATGGGCATAGGGGTGACTGTTATTGGCATATCTTATTATTAGATGACATTGTTCATGACAGTAATAACAATTGGAGGAGATATTTCTCAGATTGACATAACTCAGATTGTAAGACCACCTAGGGCAAAGAAAAGGATAGCATTGGCAAGGACAAGAAAGCTTTTTTTTAAAAAAAAATACTTAACACATATAGTTATCTGACTACTATTCATGTATTTTTCAGCCTCTTTTGCACTGTATATTGAAATAGCCATGGTAAACTGTCTTTATTTCTAACCGAGTTATAAGTATACATCACATTAAATGTAACTTTAAACACCAGGAACTCTACTGACATTTTAAGTCAACAAAAGACAAAATTGGAGTAAACAATGTCTAGGAAAAAGTACTAGAGCCAATGGTAAGACATTGAATGGTAGTGAAACAGTTGAGTGTGACCTATTAGAACATGTTGGTGATCGATGAATCCACCTTGGGTGTCAGCAGGAGAGGGGTGAGGTCCCTCGTGGTGGTGGTATATCTGACAGAAAAAGACATGGGGGGATAGCATGTGAAATGACCACACTTGGCATTCTAGGATTCCAAGTCAGAAACTCTTAAGCTTGGCTGCCTCAAGAGCAGACTTGCACGTTGGTTGTCAGTGAAGAAAAGTTTGACAGTTTGCTGAGAGAATCAATTGTGTTTTGTCGCAGAGTCAAGAAGACTGTCAAATGAGACAGTCTCTTGGAGAACACCGCATCTCTCTAGTCCTCTAATTCTTCAAGGGTCAAACACTTGGTGGTCTCCTGGTCTCGGTTGCTTTGGATTTCTCTGAAGTCCTCAGGCTCAGATTCCAGGTTCTCCTCTTTTTGATTGCAACAGGCTTTCCATTCATAAATCATGGCAGTGACAGTGCTCCCCACTCTACCTCGAGACTGTCTTGCCACCATAACGACTTTCACCCAGCCTCCGGTGACTTGGAATTCTAAATCATCCAAAAGACTGAATTCTTTATATCTCTCTGTGCCTTCCCCCTCAAAAATACTATATTGGCCCATTTCTTACTAAATTTCACGAACAGGGTTCAAGAGTTCTTTGAGTAATAACATCTGGGACACAGAGAATGATGTGGCCCTAGGCCTCCTATTCTATCCTCCAAAGTAGCTCACATTCTAGCAAAGGTAAGCAGAAATATGAACAAGTGGTTCAAGACAGAAAATGCAGAAGGATGACCAGATGGCTCCCTCTAAGTAGCTAAAGGAAACGGTTATGGAAGAGGTGGCATTGACTTGTGATAATGAATGGCAGGTGAGGTTTTAATACCTAGGACATGGGGAACAAACTCACATCTACATAAGCTGCCTGTTTATGAAGTCACAGCAAGTCCTGGAATCAGCAGGCTATTGGTATAGAAACTCGTGCTGTACTCACAGCTCACTCTGAGAGCTACCTTGTTTTACAATCAATGGTCACTTCTGGTGGTATGTACGTCTAGTTGCCACTTTCCTCTCCAGTTGCTTTACAGAGCAGTAAACTGACGCCCTTCTGCATTAGACTAGAGCAGAGCCAGACCCCTGGCAGGTGTTCTATGAGAGCCTGATCTGTTAAGGGGTATTGAGAACCTGCAGAAGGAAGAAGGAATGATTTCATCGGACAAGCATGTGGTTGCACTAAGCAATCTGTTTTTGTAGGATGAGGTCCCAGACTAAGAAGGGATGGGCCACTATGTGGTACAAACCCATGGGGAGCAGGCTTGCAGCTGCCCTGTGTCTCTATTAACCCACTGACGTAGATGGAGTCAACTCTGCTCCTGAGCTCACTCACAGGTTGTGGACACGAAACCCAGGCTTGGTGGAAAGACTTGCCACAATTTCCCTGGGACTGTTGCCAGCTATGTGGTATCTGGGTCAGGCAAGTCCAGACCTTTGCTAAAAGGTTTACGATGAATAGAGCCAATTCCATTTTCCCCGTTTCTCCTTCAGTAGATTCATGACATCACTTGCAGAATTTCGAAGCTGTGTATGTTTTGAGAGTGGAAGGAAACTGGATCTAGAGAAACTCAAGAAGAAATAATTGGGAAGAACTTTGCCTGCGATGCTTTATTTTGGTTGCAAATGGCTCCAGTGGTCAGAAAAATAAATCTTCATAGCTTTACATCATGTTTTCCCATCAGTTGATGTTCATGCTAAAACATCCTTTGTAATAAATTAGTGTTAAGTGATTGTGTAAACAATGGGCCAATGGAGCTGTTTCAGGGCCCCTTTATTTTTAAATCCTTCCCTTTGTTGCAGATGCTCCAGACATTCACCCTGAGATCAGGTCCTGCTCCTGCTCTCGGGTCCTCTGGACTGTCTCCCATGTTCCCTGTGTTGCTAGGGAATAGAGATACTGTATTCCTTTTTGTCCACTCTGATCCGACTGGCATATGCTTTGTCGTCGCCAGAGAATTATGTTTCTGTCATCCCAGTTCTCTTGGCTTTGGCAAATCCTGGTTATATTTCCCAATTACAAAGTCATGACGCATCGTGTAGCATCTCCCGATTTAAAATTAGCACAACAGATTGGATTTGTTAAACTGAAAACAGCAGGGAAAGATGAGTGATCCTTCATAGTGACAGTCCCTGTTATTGGTGGAGCCACAAGAAAATGCAGAGATTCTAGAAGAGTTTTAACCCATTAGGAATTTTGACTGTTCAGTCTCAGGAGGGTGAATAATTGTATTTTGTAAAATTCCAAGGTGTGGTCATCATGTTTATTGAAGCAGTTTTAAGCTAGCCATAGTAGCAAATTAATTATTAATATGAGGTTCCAATACAAAAAGGTACATTTTAATTTTTATATGGTACATTCAACACAAGTGAGAGGGTCTTGTACCCATCCCAAGGACCAAAGCAGATCCAATTTCCTTTCTTTGGTCTTTGTATCACTAAATAAATGAAGAAAAACTAGATAATTTGACCTCGGCTTTTCATTGTTCCAGCCCAGCCCCCATCACAAAGTGAGGTTTGTTGTTTCTTTTGGTATTTTTTGGTTGGAACTAGTCATGTGATTCTACCATTTCAAGACGACAGATGCAATTCCTTATGAATTTTAAGAGAAAAGCAATCAAATGTTGGCCAAACTGGGAGTGCTGATAAAGTGTCCCTTTCTGGTCATCAGATGATGGCTTCACTTTTCTTCCCACTCCAAAGAGACTTATACACTGGCACGTGTTCTTATTCCTGTATCTCAAGGGTACCATCTGAAACATCGCACCTTTTCAAACCGAAGATTCCTGTGCATTGTGAGAGGCCATAGGGATAGGGCAGTTCCTGTTTTTAGTGCTGCTGTGCTGGAGTGAGAATGAGGTTGCCCATCAGTCACTGAGCTGATGATACTGTGATCCACCTGGGAGATTTTGATTAGGTGCCAACTCTACTCTCTTAGAAGAGGTCCTCAGTGCTTATTTCTTTTGATTTCTGGATCTGATATTTGAGTGAGTCTTGCTTTCTTTATTTTAATCTTTGTAGGCAGGGCATTTTTGATGCTGGGTGACATGTTGCTTTTTTAGACATTGTCCCACCATTTCTGCATTTAAACCAATTGGTTTTTTTTCTGAGCTTAGAACTTCCAAATAGCAGTTTGCCAAGTGTTGCCATCATAAACATCTTCATTACCCACCATGTATCTTGGAACCATAGTTTCATTAAATCAGTAGTCTCTTTCTTATATGAGTGATTGTTTTACTAAGCATTTGTGACCTATATTCCATGAACTACCTTTTTCCTTGCCTCAAATATTGGTATAATTAGGAACTCTTAAGTGAGAAAATGATACCTGTATCATATTTTGGGGGCCAATCTTCTTTTTTGGTATCACTTTTATATCACCCATATTCTATTGGTTATGGCAAATTAACTCTATAATCTTATTATCTTAATACACTAAATATTTTTTCTCTGTTCATTATAATCTCTGTTAGTTAATTACTCATTAAATATTATATCATGTTAACCAAGACATCAGTGACTCAGTCTTCCTGAATTTAGATGGGAATAATGAATTGAGTACTTGGTATCTCCAGAAACTGATTAATTTTAGCACACCTTAAAGGTGCTAAGTAACTCATTCTAGGATCTGTAGCCAAATTTTGACCCTAGATTTTCTCCTGAGTCCAAAGCTAATGTCTTTCATATTTTTTATTGTTCTGAAGTTCAACATTTGTGGTTCTCTGAAGAGAACACTGTACTTCAAAGAAGTGCTTGCAGAGTTTCCCCATGCATACAAATCACCTAGACATGGTATTAAGATACAGATTCTGATTCCTGGGAATAGGTTTGAGATTCTACGTATATAAGATCAGATGGTGCTAATGCTGTTGATGCTGATGCTGCTGATGCTAATGTTGATGATGCTGATGCTGATGATGCTAGTGTTGATGATGCCACTGTTGATGCTGTTGTTGCTGCTGCCGCTGCTGCTGTTGATCTGCTGCTGATGTTGATTATCTCATTACACTCCTGGAGCATTTTTATAGTGTTGAGGGTAATAGTGGAAGATCTTGCAAATGTGAAGCTATTCAAAGCAGGCATCTTACTGATTACTTAGAAAGAAATAATTTCAAATCATATTAAACATGCAATATTTTAAAAGGTAGATTTATAGGCATATTCCTGATTATCATCAGAAATAGATATATAGATGAATAGACATTATGGCAACTCAGATATCAACCCATAAAACTATAGCAACTTAATTTTTGGAAAAGAACACACACACACACACATACACACACACACACACACACACTGAATAAAGAAAGGCTCTCCAACAAATGAATATCCACATGTAGAAGAAGGAAAGTAGATACTCCTCTTTCACCAGCCACAAAATCAACTCCAAATAGATAATGAACCTCAATGTAAACCTGGAACTGAAAGGTGCTGGAGGCAAATGTAGGGAATGCACTGCGAGATTCAGGAAAGGTGCTCAAAGCCTCTAGAGGCTCAGGAGATACAAGACTACACAGAGCAGATTCAAAGAGAAAAGGAGAAGCACGGCCATTTGTGAAAACATGCCGCTCACAGTACATCAATGCGAGTTCAAAACCGTGGTCCAGTCAGCTTGTTTACCTCCCCAGTATTAAGATGGGATATTTCCCAGACACTCCAGGGCAGGTTATGTAAGCCTGTGACTGTGCGCTTGAGAACCTAACTGGTCTGAGATTGTAACATGGACATTGCTTTTGGCTGTGTTTGGTCAGCAATCCACACATAGTGGATTTTTCTCCAAGTATTCTTTTACGGGCCACCATATCTCCCCCTGCAATAATTCAATAAAAGCCCAGATCCACTGCTGAAAGCCACAGTGTGGAATCAGATCACATTACACAAAACCTTCCTGTTATTGCAAAGAGGTATTCCCTTGGGAGCTATTGCTGGAGGTTCATATCTGAGGCCTTCTTATCCGAACAATGTCACTGCTGGGATTTTCAAAATATTTGCTAACCTGTCTTCTGAGGCTCCCTCTGCTCAGGCAAACTCTATAGCCCTTCCACTTTAGAGACTGCCACTTAACTTAGGAAAAAAAAAATCTAAATCAAGACAAAGTCAGCCATGTATGTTGGAAGATAAGGTATATATTCCTAGGACTAAGCCTCACTGAGATAGCTGTATAATCCTGGTCAAATTGAGGTGTGAAGAATGCCAAAAATGACTGCTGTTGAACCTGGATTCATTCAATTTTCCTTTTATATTGTTCTGTTTAGTCATAGGGACAGTATTAACTAAAACTCAGATTACAAGTGTATCTAAGTATCCTAAAGAACCACCAGCCAGGGCTTCTGTGTCATTTAAGGCAAAAGGATTTACAGAAAGTGGAGTAACTGACTATACTTGGAAAGTATCTTGTTCGCTTTGGCACTCCTTTAATTGAGATTTGTACAATAATGCAAGGAATATAACATTTATTTTTCTATAGTTGTAGTTCTCTCCCTTATCACGTGGAAATATGAATTGATACCTTTTGTGTCAACCAGGGTAGGGGTATGGAATTTTAGAAATATAATAAAGAATATGAAGATGCATAAAAATAATAGTACAGAAATCATAGATAGTGTTGGGAGGGCATTCCAGTGACTGAAATCCTGAAATTATCTGCATTTATTTTTCTACAGCTTTTATACCCAGTGTTAATGGGGGGAGGGAGAAGGTAACAAAAGACTTTGTTAACACGATACAAAGGATGACTCACACTGTCAATTGCGTTATCACTCTGAGTCATCAAATCATTAGCATTCTGTTGTCTAGGTAGCAGAAGCTGCTCTAGCTCAGTATCCTGAAGACCGCCCTTCCCCAGGTGACCTCATAGTTAGAAAACAAGGAGCATTTGCATATCCTGACCACATGCAGGATGGCATAGACTTAGTAGAATGAGCTATTTTAATTTAATTTCAAAAGAACCAAGCAAACACGTCCTGAGTTGGGCTGTGCAACTCCCTTGTCAATCTCCAGACTCTCTGACCAGCTGTGTTTTACATCCTCCACACTCTTGAAATAAAAGAAAGGGTGAAACTCTACTGGAGGTTGTTGAGATGGTTCAGTGGTTAAGAGCACAGCATACTGCTTTTTCAGAATACCAAAGCTCAGTTCTCAGCACCAAAGTCTGACAGCTCAGAGCTGCCTGTAACTCCAACTTCAGGGAATTACGATGGCTCTGGCCTCCCTGGGTATCAGCACTCAAGTGCATGCACCCATATACAGATACACAGACAGACAGACACACACATACACAAACACACAGACACAGGCACATACACACACATACCTGAAAAGATAGCAAAAAAAATATTTTTAAAAATCCACTTTTTGAAATTTCCTATCTAGCATTAGTTCAACCTGTTATTCTTTCTGCGGGGGAGGATGTGTTGGAGAGAAAACACGAGACACACAGCAGTCCCACGTGGGTGAACTTTAATGGGGAGGGGGTGACAACAGGTGAGGGACGGGGGTGAAGAGACGAAAGGGAAAGAGGGGGGAGTTGTGGCGTCCCCCATTTTTAAAGGGAATATCCAAGTGCATCTGGGAGAATGTCCTGTGCATGCATGGCTTTCCATTGCGCTGGGATCTGTAGTTCAGTGGGATGCTGGGCACCATAGTCCAGGGGGATCCTGTATTCTCTGCGCATGTGTGGCCTTGTCTCCAAAAGGAACAACATTTCACCCTTTTGGTTTTATTAAAAAAAATGGAGGGAATTGAGGGTCTTAGTGGGTCAGGAATGGGGTCGTAGCCTGGTATCTCATGACTGCTTCCTGCTGCCTTTGGGCGTCGAGGGATTCAGGGAATGTTCGATTATTCTGACGATGTCCTGTTGATTATGTCTTGTTCGCTGGCATTTTGAGGTGGCTGGTTGAAGAAATAGCATCTGTCTGGCTCTTGAGTAGCTGGGTCATTGTTAAGATGCTGGAAAACAAAAGTCTCATTAGTAGAGAAAAAAAATTAAAGGGGAGAGGAGGTTTGGGAGGAGGTTTGGAAAATTAGAGGGGAGACTTGGGGTGGGGGGGTTAGGAGGTCTGGGGTTAAGAATGATAAAAAAAATTAAATGATACTTATTCTGTTAATGATCCGCTTGTGTTTGCTTTGTTTAGGTGAACCCATATTTTTTAGTCCTACGAGTAATGAAAAACTATCACAGCTATAGTATGTACACAAATAATATACAGTAATAAAGAAAAGGACAGACAGGAGCCCAAGGCATGGGACGAGAAACATACTTCAGCAGCTCTGTTGAATTCCCTGGACCAATCCAATCTCAGCCCAGTCTCAGGGGTTCCCAGTAACTTGGCCAATTAGACTTCTGTCACTTGCTTATAGAAGGTTCAGAACGAATGCCCACCTCTTTTCTTCTCAAATTCACAACTGATACAAAACACAAATGAAGCTTTGCGAAAGGTTCAGGAGTAACAGTAGGAAAAGATTTCAAGGAAAACATCTAGTAAAGCTGTGTGCCTTACCTGTCACCACCCATTCCTTTTAACCTATAATCAGATGCGTCTCTTTAGCCAAGATCCAGTCCTTCCTCCTATGGACAACTCCTTCTAGAGCCTTGCTTCTTGCTTTCTTGGCTCAGATGCTGCCCTAGCCTTCCCCCTCAGCTGCACCTGTGACCTAATGACCTTCTCAACTGTGATTCTCCATATTAATCATATCTGTCTGCTCATATCATTCCTCATCGTGGATATCTTTTACTTTACATATACTCTGAAGTCATTTCACCCTAGAAACACATCCTAAACACTTGTGGCACTCCCCAGTCACATTATGTATCACAATCATAAAGAAAACAGCATGCGGACCTTCCAGGCTTACCGCACTGATTCTGTGCTTGGGATATTCCCACCAAGGGAAAGGAAAGAAGTAGTCCTGATGCTTTGGGAAATAGAATAGGAGTTTCTAGAAGTTCTTTAGTAATTCTGTCTCTGCTCATAGTTCACAAGTTATTCCTTGTCTCAGAAAATCCACCCATTGTTTATACCTGGAAAAGTTTCCCTTTGTCAAACAGAAAGCATTTTCTTTTCCAAGAAAGGGATCACAAATTTGAGTTACCACAAATAATAATATCATTGATACCAGAAATGATACAAACCCTTAACTAGCTGTTTACATGTAAGTCCATTCTTATACACTTGATTCTTTTCATTCGGAATTTACTTATTTGGTTTCCATATTTTATATATAGACTGCATACTAATTTTATATCAATGTTATTGATCTGTATAAAGAAAAGTTAAATCATTTTCACATGTATGTGTATGTCCCTATGTGTGGAATTTCTTATATGTATTTAGGTGCGTGCAGAGGCCAGAGGAAACCTCAGCTGTCATTCTCCAACCACTGCCCACCTTGTTCTTTGTGACAGTCTCTCATTGGCCCTAGAGAGATAGGCTAGGCTGCTTGGCCAGTAAGTCCCAAGGACCCACATGTCTCCAGAGTCCCTATGCTTGGATTACACATGCCGATTCCAGAACAGCTTTCTTCTGGGGACTCTGAATGGCAGTCAGGTCATCATGTCCAGAAGGCAAGCTCTTTACCAACCTAGCCATCTTAAGAATCCTTGAGGAACAATTTTAATTGCACCGATTTTCTGTACCTTTTCTGTTTTCTTTTTTATTTATGCTTAATCTTTTCTATCTCCTTCCTTCTGTGGTCTTTGGATGTATTTTGTTCTTTTCCTAGTTCCTTAGAGTATAAAAATAGATTGTTGATGGAAATCTTTTTTTCTGATTTAATGTAAACCTTTTCCTTTGAGGTTTGATGATTTGTATGTTACTCTTAAAGACTCTCTCCCCTGCTCTCTCTTTTTACTAAACTTAGATGTAAAAGCTCTCAGTGGGGACAGCCCTCGTCTCTTGGTAATTTGTTCCTGATGTTTTTCTTTAGATTCCTTTTTGCTCTTGGCCAAAATTTTAGCATATTCTGCAACTTCTTCCTTGTTTCCCTTGGTTAGTTGTTTCTTCAGAGCAATGTATTAGTGATTGTCTTGCAGGACATGCAGAGTAACAAGGCACTGAGCCTGGGGTGCTTTTACCTCTAGTTTTAGGGCTTCCTGAAAACCACTGGTGGATATCATCTTCCACAGGGAGATTAAGAACTCAGGAACAATCGCAGTGGGTTTTTGATCCTACTGCACGTACTTTCTTTGGGGGAGCCTAGGCAGTTTGGATGCTCACCTTAGGAGACCTGGATAGAGGTGGGCGGTCCTTGGGCTTCCCACAGGTCAGGGAACCCTGATTGCTCTTCGAGCAGATGAGGGAGGGTGACTTGATCGGGGGAGGGGGGGGAAATGGGAGGCGGTTGCGGGGAGGAGGCAGAAATCCTTAATAAATAAAAAAAAAGAAAAAAAAAGGCAAAGAAGTTTGTGGAGTCAGCCAACTCTTTGGGGTCACAGCTCTGAAGGAACAATAGTATCTATCAGTCCAGGAAGACACCTCTTCCCCATAGCCTAATTGATAACTCTCAGATTGGTACCCACAATGCACCCAGAGCAAATTTGCACTTCCTCCTTTCAATTCGTTGTCTATAAGAGGAATGCCACTCCCTCAATAGCAGGCCCACTCTATTTGAAGCAAAGTCAAGACACTTTGCTTCATGGTAAAACTTTTGTCTGTCTTTCCCTTTACTGTCTCATACCACATAATCCTTCTGGTCTTCAGTCGAGCATCAGTAGCTACTTCAGTGGCTATGCACTTCTTGTAGGAAGTTTAAAGCTTTTGCTCATTGTCCATTTCAGTGAGTTTCTGATGGTCGGTAACTGGGAAGAAGATACTCAGTGTCATCTTGACACAGCCTACCTGTTAAGAGGCAGGATAAAAAAGAGCCTAATGTCAATTTCTACCATTGTAAATTTGTTCTCACCATTGCTTTGAGTTTTCTCTACATGGATAAATAATTGCCCCAATGTAAATGATTTGAATGTCTGCCATCTTTCTTCTGTGGAGTCACAAATTAATTTACATTCAGAGTTGAGTCAATTTCTGGCTTTTCTCTTTGAGGCCATTAGCTAACTTCTTCATCTTCATGTTGGTAGTGGAATCTAACATGTTTTATCTACTATGCTTTCAAAATTCCTGCTGTTTATTTATTTATTTATTTATTAAAGGTTTCTGTTTCTTCTCCGCCACCGCCTCCCATTTCCCCCCTTCCCCAATCAAGTCCCCCTCCCTCATCAGCCCAAAGAGCAAGCAGGGTTCCCTGCCCTGTGGGAAGCCCAAGGACCACCCACCTCCATCCAGGTCTAGTAAGGTGAGCATCCAAACTGCCTAGGCTCCCACAAAGCCAGTACATGCAGTAGGATCAAAAACCCATTGCCATTGTTCTTGAGTTCTCAGTAGTCCTCATTGTCCGCTATGTTCAGAGAGTCCGGTTTTATCCCAGGCTTTTTCAGACCCAGGCCAGCTGGCCTTGGTGAGTTCCCGATAGAACATCCCCATTGTCTCAGTGTGTGGGTGCAACCTATAATTAGCGGTTCTAGAGAAGCTAAATAAGAAGGAGAACCCAAAGAAAAACATATAGGCATCCTCCTAAATATTAACCTTCATCAGGCAATGAAAGGAGACAGAGACAGAGACCCACATTGGAGCACCGGACAGAAATCTCAAGGTCCAAATCAGGAGCAGAAGGAGAGAGAGCACTGGCAAGGAACTCAGTACGGTGAGGGGTGCACCCAAAATTCCTGCTGTTGAAGGTGATACATACGTTGGTGGTGGAGGATGTGTGCAGTATGAGCACAGAGGGCCCGTTCAATCTTTGGCACCATAGCTTAACTCAAATGATACAAACTTAGAACTTATGCACAACTTTCTTCATACTTTTAGATTGTTCTCATCCTCTTGCTGCAGCTAATTGCAGAGCAGTGAAGAACAGGCAGGCCTCTCTGCTGGAAATCTGCTTGGAATGTCTATTTCAAAGTCATCCTCATGGCTCCCAGAAACTTAAGTCTGTTTGCCTCAGAACATCAGTGGTCGTCTAGCTTTGTTGTTACCCCTTATCTTCCAAGTCGGAATATGCGGGGGGAGGCCTTGGGTTTTCTTCTGCTGCTCATGAAAACTGGCCATGAGAAAGATGTTTTGTTCCTTGAGACTTCCTGAAAGAGATGAATGACATCTTCTATATTTATAGAATACAGAGTCTGCATAGTCAAGGACGATGCCTTTACTTCCTTCAGTTTTAGTTCGTGTGTCTGCCCAAAAGTCCTCTCCCTTCACAAGTATTTTCTGTTTAACTGCTGTCAACTGCTTGACCATAGTAATTTTATTTGGGTATTGGTGTCTAGAAAAAGAATCTGCGGCATTTACGGAAGGTATATACTTCTTCGTCTCAGTTATTGCCACAATGTCACAATCTTTCTGGCCTCCATGGAGTATTGCTCTTTCCCCAGTACTCTTGACTAAGTATTGAAAAAGCAAAAGACACTTTGTAACAGACGTCTCTTATCTGTAATGATTCAGGCTTGGTTTTCCTTTTGTCTGTTGCTTTTTCATGTGGGCGACTATCCCTGGCCCATTGTGTGTCTGATGTGCCTTTCCTTCTCTTTGACCCCACCCCGCCCATGTGCCGGTGAGGTGACCAGAATATATATATAACCCCTTGGCAATGGCAGTTGGTTCAAGGATAAACACATCACTCAAGTGAATGACTTGGGGTTGGCCATGGTGGTTGATTTTAATCTCTCTGGAATAGAAATTTACTCTTAATCAGAAGTCAGACACACACAAAAAAAATGTTATGAAAGGGTGGAGCTTGTAGTAGCCTCATCCTTGACAACACAAAGGAAACACATTGCTGGGCAAAATAAATGAAATGAGAAAGCATATAAATATAAAGTGATAGAAAGAAAAGCCCTGGACCCCAAGGCATGGGAAGACAAACAGATTTCAGTAGCTCTGTTGAATTCTTTGACTCAATCCATGCTTTTAGCCCAATCTCAGGGGTTCCCATCTACCTGGTCAATTAACTCTCTGTCCTTTTCTAACAGAAGATCCTCTAGAGCCAGTGCAAACCTCTTTCTTTCCAAAGACACATTGCACTGATATTAAAAGCCTCAAATGAGGCTCTGCAAAAGGTTTAGGACTAACAGTAGGAGAAAGGACAGCATCTAATAAGGTTGGCTTGCTGGCATGTCATAATCCCATGCCTTTTAGCCCACAATTCGGTGCATCTCTTTAGCCAAGACCCAGTCGTTTCTCCTTCGGACAACTCCCCCTACAAGTCAAGCTTGCCCCTTCATTCCTATCTCAGTTGCTGCTCCAGTTGTCTTCCTCTGCAGCACTTGTGACCTAACGTCCCCAGATGTCCTGGGATTCTCCACCTTCACTGCTAACTTCAGCATCTCTCTGCTTATGTGATTCTTCATCCTAGGAGTGGATCTTTTACTTTGTGTCAGTTCTGCAGTCATATTTAATGTCCAGCCACATTTGCAAATATGACGTCACTAACCCTACGTCTTCAGCGAGCATCTTTGTGTGCTTTCTCTGATGGGTTTCGCTTGTATCTACTTGATGCCCCTCACTTTCTTCTGGATGTCGCTGGAGCTTCTTTGTAGGCTCTACTTATCACAAATTCTCTGGGAGCTGGAACCATGTGGGCTGATGTTGGGTCCAAAATCACAGCTTAAATCTGTCATTTCATTGTCAGTGCCTGAACTGCTCCTTTTCGTGAGATTGGCCACAGCTTTCAAAGAAAATAGCTTGGCCAAATCGCTTGGCTCCTTCCACTGGATGTTCAGTAGAAATACAAAAACACACATGCTAAGATTAAGGTGTCAAAACTACATCAGAATATATCGTTACGTAGGTGTGTGCTTCCCCAGTGGTCTTCTCATAGATGAAGGGTATTTTTCCTATAAAGCATGTGTGGAAGTTGGCATCCTTCTCCCTCATTTTGTGCTAGCCTGTATGGTCCACTTTGGAAGTCGGGGAGACAATGGAAGGCTTTGCTAAGTATTTTCTCAAATTAGTTGAAGTCTAGCTTGATACATGGAAGTCTAACAATGATACATTGTATATGTGCCCATACAATGCCTATGCTTCCACAGTCCGTGTGTACATACCCAGGATCTCCTCATATATATGACCTACACTGATCACCTACCATTTGTACGTGAAGGCTCACATAGGATACTTAAGAGACAGACACTGAGAACAGGATAAAGTTGATATTTTATTGAAACATTGTCTCAAAAACTATTGAGAAAGATGGAGGCTGCTTTAGTCACTTAAAGACAAATGCTAAGTAGAATAAAACTCTGCATACATGCCTTTTGAGCCTTATTTCTTTGGGGTTTACACCAAACCATTATCCTGTAATTCATCTTTGTCTCTATTTGCTTTTAATGTCCCCCCTTTTCTTTTATCTGTACTGGTTATTTCAATGCCTTCCTCAAATGTAAAATCCTAATATACATGCCAGACGGTGGTGGCACACACCTTTAATCCCAGCACTTGGGAGGCAGAGGCAGGCGGATATTTGTGAGTTCGAGACCGGCCTGGTCTACAAGAGCTAGTTCCAGGACAGGCTCCAAAACCACAGAGAAACCCTATCTCGAAAAAACCAAAAAAAAAAAAAAATCCTAATATACAGTTGTAATACACAGGCTCTACTCAAAACATCTCACCTGTGATCACCTATCTGAGGGGTTCCATCACATAGTTTGCCGTGTTCTGAATTTATAATAATTTGTTTAGAAAGCCTTGCGAGTTGTAGGGTTGGTGACTGTATGTGCAGTTGGTATTAATGCATAGCTGTGCACACAATAGCTGGGCAGGACCTCTGCCAGGACAAGCCATTCATGAGAGAGGAGAAGAAGCCTCCCCATTATCTCATCTAGCTGTGTGATTGGCTGGCCTTTCTTCAGAGGTTCCACCTTCCTTCTCTGGACACCCTCTCAGAGAATAGGATATTAAATCCCTAAACCATAAATAACTTTTCAAAGTGCAGTAAATCCATATTTCATATAAAGCCTGATATTTCTGAGAAGAGGCCCCATCTTCTGGAAATCACATAAAAATAAGGGAAATGTGTTCCTTACAATCACATAATGGTTTCACTGGGTCTTGTCAGTCTTCCCTCAAAAGATAATACACCAGCCCATCGGATACAACTGTCTTGGTGGCTTCAGTCTTGAGCACAGAAAACTCATTTTCTTCTTTCCTCTTGGGGCCTGGATTTCCATGGCCCAGAAGTCATTTCTCTTGAAGATTTCATTTTCAACTCAGGGTAGGAATAATAAAAACAATGTCTGAATGAAATTGGGAGGAATGGACTTTATTATTATTTTTCATCACTTGTTTTTATTTTCTTGGAACATCCCCTGCTCTCCCTGGTGATCCAGGCACAGTCCTATGAAAAGGCAGCCTCTTACCTAAAGGGGCTGGAGAGATGGCTTCGTGGTTAAAAGCACTTTCTGTTCTGGCAGAGGGCCCCGGGAACCAAACCCAGCATGCACACACAGTGGATTATAACTGTATATAACCCTTGCTCTAGAGAATGCAATGTCCTGACCTCTGAAGGTACCAAGTACACACAAGGTACACAGACATATGTGTATGTAGGAACTCGTGCATGTAAGATATTTTTAAAGTTTTTTTTTTCAGAATAGTTGGTCGAGGGGCTTAGATTTAAGATGTATTGGGGAAGGGTGATAGATGTGATCAATACATTGCATAAAATCAAAGAATTAATAAAAATATTGAAAAATATTTTTAGGGTTTTCACAACAGAGGATCAAAGATAGATGTCTTGTATCTAGGATGTAAGCACATTGGTATCCAAAGTCAAAAGCATTTTGTTCTGTAGGAGTGTGAGAGCTTTCTGAATGGAGCAGATGGTTCTTCTCAGTCAACTCTGGAAGCTGATTGGTAGACGCTAAATCTACATACTGTGGGAGTTTTATACAGATTGTCTATGGAAAATTACTCTTGCATAGTATTGACTTCACAGGAGAATAATTACAATATTCTGAACTTATTTTGAAGTATTGAAGACCATTTGCTTTTGAGTTGAATAGATATTCACTGAGCAGTTATTCTGTCACTGGGGCTGGAGACAAACTGGTCATGAGTGCTTCTGGTAACCCAACTTCTTAGCAATAATTCTATACATGATACAGTTTGAGTCACCAATAACTGTCATGCCTATATCATCTGAGACCCTGAAAGAATCCATTCAATGATGAAAACACTATGCTGGCCCCTGGAACTTATCTCAGGATCTTTGAACCACGACTGGCCACCCAGGCCCTGGTCAACTTTATCTACTCAAGAAAACATGCTCATTCTACATTAGTTTTGGTCCTTGAAGGAAACTTAAAAACATACCTAGGATTTTTTGCCTATTCTAGACCTAGGGGAGGCACCCTTACCTGGGTCTCAGCATTGATTAAATCATGACCCATACTTTCAATGGTACCTCACACTGCATGGAATGCCCTTCTAACTCTGTCTGGCATGTAATATAATGTATGTGAATACTGCTCAAATGTTATAGATGCCGCAACAAAGACATCTGCATGCTATAGTAGAAAATCAAAACACAATGTGGTTAGTGATTTCTGGGGAGGTTGTTTCTAGGCAAGGATGTGGACCCTAATTTCATCCATAGCACCCATGTAAAAAGCTTAAGACCATGGCATACAACTGTAGTACCAGTGCTAGGTAGATGGAGATAGGAGGATCTCTGGGAACAGCACTTAAAATGGAGGTAGAGACAGAAAGAGTTCAAGGCTTTCCTTTGCTGCATTCAAGTTTGAGGGCATCCTGGGTACACAAGACTCTTTCTCAAAAATTATAAAGAGAAATAGATAAAAAGACAAATTGACATTTCTTAGTCTAGCATCTTCCTGCCATGATATGATGGAGACATAACTCCTCTAGGCCTCGGCTTCTGCACAGCAAGGGTCATGATGCTCAGTTCAGTAGATTGTTTCAAGTTTTGGATGATAGGTTTAAGAAGCTATATTATAGTTTTCCAGGGTCATTGTTCTTGGATAAAAGCAGTGGCAGAACACATGGAAAGATGGCTGTTTACAGGAGAGGAATACAGAAGACAAGATCTGGGGCTCTGCAGCCAAGCTCAAGGTCCTCCACCAGGATGACTGTGCTTCTCAGTGACCACTGAGCAATTTGAAGAGAGGAATCTACTGACCTTATGTCTTCCTCAATGTCATAATCAGTTTTCATAAGAAAATGCTGCAGACTCATGAAGTCACAAATTATATCTGATAGTTTAGAGCCTTGGGAGTTCAAGAACTTGGAGCTGATGAATCAGAACTTGGACCCTTCTCTCAGACAGCTGCCTTCTCGTTGTATCTTCACCATTGGTGAAGAGAGCCGTGACCTCTTCTTAGATACATACTAATCTAATCAAGGGTTTCTGCACTGCACTCATAACCTTGTCTCTACTTACCTCCCAGAGCCCCTCCCCAGTGCCATTGTGTGAAAGCTAAAGCTTCAACAATTGGCTTTTGGGAGGACACATTGCTCTCAATAGCACTCACTTTCTAAGTTGAGTCTTTGAAAGAAGGAAGGGTTTGAGAAGCAGATGATCCGCAGATGGCTGGATTTGGCAGATTTCTTTCATCAGCTTCTAACAATCATCCTTGGCACCTGCCTGTGCTCTGGAGAAACTTGAATTTCCTGCAGTTCGGTGCTCATGTTCTTGTCCCTCCTGATGTTCCCTGGACCTGACCTGGTACTATCATACATCCCCAAAACACAGGGCACATCCGATGTGGAGATTGGGTGGATTGTGAAGGACAGAGAAAATAGGAAGTAGGGCTTTTGGTGATAGATGAAGTCAGCACCCTTTTCATGTAAAAGGATGTCATTCTTCCAAGAGGAGAAGGGTTAAATTTGTTGGTTAAAAATGGCTCAACAGAAACTTTTATTTACAAAACTCTGTTAGAGAGTAGTAGTTCTAAACCTTCCTAATATTGCAACCCTTTAATACAGTTCCTCATGTGGTGGCCACCAACCCTAAAATTTTTGTTGCTACTTCACAACTGTAACTTTGCTACTGTTATGAATCATAATGTAAATATCTTGTATTTCCCGATTGTCTTAAGCAACTTCTGTGAAAGGGTCATTTGGCCCCCAAAGGGGATGAGATCTACAGGCTGAGAATTACTGTTCAAGAGAGGAGGAAGAGCTATTTATCTTCCTCAATAAACAGAGGAATGAGAACATACTTTACTGTAGACTCATACTCCTATCCAAGCTCTTCTCTGTGGATTCTTTTAGTTGAGAGATATCTAGAATATCATATATAGATACTGAAATCAATAATGTCACAGAGCACATAATCCTTGTCTTTTTGAGATTTTCCAAAGACAGGACTGTAATAAGTTCAAAGGGAAAGAGGATAGCTTGTAGACAGGGCATCAGAACAACTCTAAAAACACCTTTGAAGTAGGTACCAGACTTCAGGAAGAGTGATGGAGAAATGAGCGTTTGAACTGGGGACCAGGCTTCAGTAAGGAGTGAGGAGGAAGGTGAGCATTTGAATCGAGAATCAGGCTTCAGTAAGAGTGATGAGGAAGGTGAGCATTTGAATTGGGTGAACTGGGTACCAGGTTTCAGTAATGGAGTTGGGGAAGGTGAGAATTTGAACTGGGTACAAGGTTTCATTAAGGAGTGATTAGAAAAGTGAGATTTTGAACTGAGTACCAGGCTTAAAGTCCAGGACTGGAGAGGACTATGCTAGGTACCAAGGTAGCAGCACACCTGACTTCTGCTGAGCTGCTCACACAGATACAGAGGGCACACAGGACCTCAGGAACAAAGTAGATCCCTGCAGATCACGTTTCTACTCTCTAGAGTTTGCAACAGCCTACTCTGCTCCCTGCTCTGCTCTCACTCAGCAGAGACCGCCAGGAAGAAGCTACCTTCTCAGCACAAAGTGCTAGGGACTGCGGAGAAATGTTACACATGTGTGTGAAAAAGCACACGATAGTTATCAGTACACGTAGAACCACAGAAGCGATGGAAGGAGGTAAGTATCAGGCTCTAACCTCCAACTCTGTCAGCCAAAGGCAGAAGAAATGCATCCTCTTGTTATGGGAGCTTCCTCAAATTCAGGCTCACACTCAATTTCTGGGGTTGAGTTACTCCTTCTTTTTAAAAAAGTTATATTTGTTTGTTTTTTAAAGAAGCTCCATTCCTAGAATTGCAAATATTTTGGAAGGGAAAAACCGCCTATAAAAGAAAAGAAACTCATTTTTATGGAATGGCTCTGCCAGACTTGTCTGCATTTAATGTTCATAAAACAAAACAAAACAAAACAAAAACAGAAAAAAAAAACCCCACCATCCAGCTCTGTTTTTACTAGAAATGGGTTGGATGCTGAAGAGGCTCATGTTACATCACACAGTTTAACATAGATCTGCCTGGCGGTCAGTCCCCGGGTGCTTACATCCAGAATCTTCTTAGCTCCAGTGTACTCTTCCAAAGTAGAAAGGCTCAAGGCAAGTGAAGAAGAAAAGATGTGAATCCAGGGATAGAGTCTTGCATCAGACCAGGCTTGCTTCTGCCACTTATCTTCCCCGATAGGAACTTTCATGTCATAAAAGCTACCCCACCTTGTTGTGGGAGTATGGCTAATTCAGCTCATGAAGACAAGTATGAAAAGAGTTAACTTCTGAACTCGTGAGATGGCTCAGTAGGTAAGAGCACTTTCAAATTTACTAACCTGAACTCAATGCCTAGATGCCACCCTGGTGAAAGGGGCAACCTCCACATATGCCATGGAATGTATGCACCACACAGATACACATACCATACACACAATACATAGTATGTATACACCACACACACATACGCATACTATACACACAATACATGATATGTATACACCACGCATGCATACACACACTTCATACACAATCATAATAAATTGAAAAATTAAGTTAAAAAAGAACAAAGTGACTTTTTAGTTCCTAGATCTAAGGTCTATCAAATTTGTTTAATTCATGGTAAGGGCAGGGGTCATGACTGGGGCAATATTAACCGTCCTGGGCTATGGAGACAAAGGCTACTCACGGAATACTAGGAGTAAATTGGGAGATGGAGTCTTACCCCTACGGGTTTGGGGCCTGATTAGGCAATTCCTGGATTGCTCAAACCCCTCTCCCACCCACCACCCACCTTCCATCTTGCTCCAATACAGCTCTACCTAGTGTTGGAGAGTCCTAGTGTAATAACAGTAACCACACTAAATTGAAATCACTTGTTGGCTTAGCCATCTGCCCCACCAGGCCATAATCTCCTAGAAGGCTGAGACCTTCAAATCTGGACCCTTCTGATGTCAAGCAAGGTGCCTGCGATGTAAGAATGTGTACTGAATATACTTTATACATGAAGGGATGTAAAGACTTGATTAATGAATGGCTTGCTCTCTGAGGGGTGTCATAGTGCAATTGGGGTTTTCATAGCTAGATCTTCGTGGATAGTCAGCTGCCAAAAGCATAGTGCTTTGGGGGTTCACTATGCCCAGCTCACACCTGGGGGAGGGCTTGAATCCAAGCCATGCTCCCTTTCCCCCAGGCACGTTAGATATACAGCAAGAAATGGTGCAGACAGTGACTCATTCAGCAGTGTGATGCTCAAGGGGTCTGGTCAGAGTTGCCAGGACTGACTGTGAAGAGGAGATAGCAGCACTGTTGCTCCCACCACCTGCCCAGAAGTTGATGCACCTCAAGCTTCATTTTCCCCTCTCTGACCCCGACTGATGGCTCCATCAGCATCTTGCTTCATTCTGTCCTTTGGACAGTCTCAGAGCAAATCAGACTATGGTTCCCCTCCCCAAGACTAAGGTCCAGGAGCCCTTAGTCAGCCTATGTGGGAGTTGTTTATCTCCTCATTCATCCCAGTCCAGAACGCAGCCTAAGTGAAACACGATGGTGTGGTGGCTGTTCCTGCGGGTAGATGTTTTCTTTCTTTCACACCTCCTCTCCCTTCACCGCCTGTCTCTTTGGCATTTTCCTCCAACGTTCTTGCCACAGCAACTCAGGATGAGTCTCTTTCCCCAGCTGATCTCTGGGAGCCTTGAGCTGTGAAGCACAGTCTCCTCCTTTGTAGTTGCAGTTGAGCAAATGGGCAGTGGACTTCTTTCTACTTATCCGTGTGGCCCTGATTGATAATAGCCTGCTAATTGTGAAGAATGTGATGTAAAAGTTGGTTTAAAGGTCTGAACTATGCAGGTGGTAGCTTTTCCTAGCTACTAATGAGAAGAGACTGAGAGAAGCGAGCTATACAACATCTGTGCTTTCCCCTGCCCACTGTAGGCTGTCTTTTCTTTTCTTCTTTTCTTTCTTTTTTATTATTACTTAAAGAAAATACCAATCCAAATTTCCACTCCATCCCTCCTCCAAGTCCCTCCCTCTCTCTCCACAGACCCTCCCCCGACCCCTCCAACCCTAAGGGAGTGCCATGTACCCTGTCCTGTGAAAAGTCCAAGGCCCTCCCTACTACATCTAGGTTGACCAAGGTTTACATCCAAAGAGAATAGGATCCCATGAAGCTGGTATATGGCATAGAGACACATCCCAGTGTCACTATCAGTGGCCCCTCGGTCTGCCCCAGGTGTCAGCCCCCTTTCAGAGGGGCTTGGTTGTTCCCATGCTCGTTCATTCCCAGTCCATTTGGAGTTGGTGAGCTCCCATTAGCTCAAGCAAACTGTCTCAGTGGATGACCCCCCTCATGGTCTTGAATTCCTTGCTCATATTTTCACTCCTTCCACTCTTCAACTGGATCTTGGGAGCTCAGTCCAGTCAGTGCTCTGATGTGGGTCATTTGTAGACTGTCTTTTCATCTCTGCTTCCCCTCCTTGCCATCCATTTTCTCCATGCCTCACTTTCCTTCAGGTTGGCTTTGGTGGTCAGTCTGTGAGTTTTGTGCTGGGTAAGCTGCCATTGGCTCTTCTAGTCTGTGGGCCATACCACCCTGCAGTGGTAACAGGACATAGGAAGCCATTAAAGCCACACTGTCTCCTTCCTTCTTCTATTCTCCTGTAGTGGTCCTGAGGTTAAAAGGTCTCACCAAGTGTGGGAATGGAATGAACTATGTCTCACGAGTCTTCTAGCTGCAGGAATTGGACACTTCTGCATTTTGTCCTACACCACTTGCTCATATTTATTTCCTTCCCTCTGGCACAGACAGCCATGTGGATTTTACTCAGCCAGAGGTGTCCTCTGGACACCTTTTCTTTCATGTCTCCAAGTACAACACAGATTTGAAACTTCACTGTGCTGAACTCTAGGACCCCCAGGCCATCATGGATCCTGCTCCCTGCAGGTGATGGAGATCAAGAAGAAGCTTTCTCTCTGCCCCAGGTTGGATATGGATCTTCAGACCATCCATGACCTCTCTTCTCTGCCCCAGGTTGGATATGGATCTTCAGACCGTCCATGACTGATGGAGGAAGGTCATTGGCTAATAAAGGAACTGCCTTGGCCCATCCTATTGGTTAGGACATAGGTAGGTGGAGTAAACAGAACAGAATGCCAGGAGGAAGAGGAAGTGAGCTTAGACTCGACAGCTTTCCTCTCGGGAGCAGATGCCTCAGAAAGACGTCATGCTCCCCGCTCCAGGGAAGATGCATGCTATGAAGCTCCGACCCAGGATGGACTTAGGCTAGAATCTTCCCCGTAAGACCAGTGCTATACAGATGATAAGAAATGGGCTAGTCCAGGTGCGAGACTTAGCCTAGAAGAGGCTAGGTAGAAATGAGCCAAGCAGTGTTTAAATGAATACAGTGTCTGTGTAATTATTTGGGGCATAAGCTAGCTGAGCAGGCGGTTGGGGTGTTGGGGACGCAGCCCCACCGCAGCTCCCTATTATTACTACAAATGGCGCCCAGACATGTGGCTAACTGAGTCCACAGAAAGCCTGAGAAAGCTTGGAAAAGAATAGAGTAAAGCATGTTTCTTATGGCAATTTCTTGGGTCTGCTCTGCTTGCCAGAGGTAAGCAAGCACCTCATCTAAGAGAGGCTTCCTGACTCAGCTTTAGCTGCAAAGCCTGAAGCTCATTAAGAGGTCCTGCCACGAAACACTTAAACGGTGTTGACTAAAAGCTGAACGCATGCTTTTCGGTTTTCAGCCGTAGCAGGAAAAAAGCTGCGTGTTTAAAAATGCCGGCTTTCTGGGCCATCCTGCCAGGGCAAACTCTGACTGTTTGAGGCAGGAGGGCCGGCTACTGAGAGAGGATTTGAGTGTTGTCTGTTGTAGCTTGCTGGTTGGCAGGGACCTTGAAATGCCATAGAGGTGTGGCTATAAACGTGGCTGCAGCCTGTATATCCGCCATGAGGCTGGAAAGCTAAGGAATGGGCTGAATCCAGCCGTCAAAGCCACGGCTTTAGTCCTACTGATATTGCTTGGTACATTAAAGACTCATGTGGTCAGAAAAACAGTGATACAGTAAAGAGAACGTCAAAGACAAAGAAAAATTTTAAATGATTTATAGTGTTAAAATATATGCAGACTAAAAATTAAAATTCTTAATTTTAGACTGTGACTTCAAGGTGTGGTAGCACACGCCTTTAATCCCAGTGCCTAGAAGGCAGAGACAAACAGATCTCTGTGAGTTCAAGGTGTAGTAGTGTACGCCTTTAATCCCAATGCCTGGGAGGCAGAGACAGGTGGATCTCCGAGAGTTCAAAGACAGCCTGGTCTACAGATATACGCTCAAAAAGCAAAAAGTTAACCTAGGAATGTCACAGCTTAGATTCTTAAGCACCTAGTGATTTAAAGGCGCAAATCAAAAGTGCTCCTGGATAGTAAAAAATTGCAGATTCACAATAGGACAGATTTAGACCGCTAAACAAGTCACACTGTTGGATGAATGTACGTAGGCTTGGGAGAGAGAAGAAAAAGAATATAGAGAATAAAGTTAATGTTAAAAAAAAGGTAAAGTCTTTAAAGAGACAGAGTACAGATAGTTAAGAGATTAAAAGAAATAAAGAAAAATAAGCCACGTAAAAATGGAAAATTCACAGAGAGTCTGGATTATGTACATTGTGTTTTCTTTAAAATTTTTGACTGTGAAGGAGCTAAGTACAGAGAGACATTTCATTACATGGGCTGCCAAGCTAAACCAGAATGGATATAAGGGTATTACGATTTCAAAATTTGGGTCTAAGGATATGATGCTTTGGAGAGGGTCTTCTTTTGTTTTCACAGAGGACCAGACCCTTTGGATTTCTTCTATCCCGATTTGGTATGATAGACCACCACCTACCAAAAAGTTCCTGTGAACACCCTCAAAAAATTACTTCGCTCAACTGCCAACTGAGATGACCCTGGCACACAGGTTATACAATGAAAGACCTAATTAACGACGCCCCCATTCAGCAGGAAGCAGTTTGGAGAGAAAAAAACTGCGCCCATGTTCCCAAATATGGTTTATAAATGTTCTTTTACATTTAAAGGGGGATATGATATAGGTATGAATAATTTGCATTGGTATGATTTTAAGGTCAATTTTGTTATATGTATAAGTGTTTCTGATTTTGATTAAGGTATTGTGATTGTGTAGTTCATTTAAATATGTACTGTATAATTAAGAAATATAGGTTGTTAATGGATAATCATCAGTAATAGTCAAGCTTATAGTCATGTTACTTAGATTTTTCTAGATATATAGAGATACATTTCAGTTAGACATTCTTCAAATCTTTCAAAGACTGCAGAATATGGCATTTAATGTTTTAATAACTTAGGACTTTTCATGACAATGAGACACTCTGCTCTTGGCAGCACCAATCTACTTCAAGAGGAAGATGGGCATCGAAGAGGATCCTTATGGAGTTTGATAGCCATTTGGGCAAGAAACTGCTCTTGCCTGGACCATTGCATAAACTGGACACAGAGAACCCGCAGAGAGAGGACTACTGAACTTGCCTAAAGGTGAGATGATCTTTCGGGGTTCCTGATTCATGAAAGAGTCTGCGAGACATTCTGCAGGACACAACAGATAGTGACTGAACTGACTTTGAATTTTCCTGCTTTATGGAAATGTCTGCTGGATACCATGGGCCTGAAGGCTGAAGATGGATGCCCCAACGGTACAGAGGAACTTTGGGTGACTGTCCAGGCAGTGAGATGTCTCTGTCATTTCTAGAGTTTTAAAAGTTGCTTTTTTCTTGTTTGCTTATGTAGTATTGTATCTTTTTGGAATCTTTGATGGAGTTAAGAATAGTTAGTTATAGTTATAGTTTTCCTTAGTTATGATAAAGATTATTGTAACTTTTACTTGATAACTGTTTCTTTATATGTAATTTTGCTATGTTAAAGTTAAAGCCTTTTTTTTTTTTTTGTTTAAACCGAAAAAGGGGAAATGATGGAGGAAGGTCATTGGCTAATAAAGGAACTGCCTTGGCCCATTTCATTGGTTAGAAGATAGGTGGGAGGAGTAAACAGAACAAATGCTGGGAGGAAGAGGAAGTGAGCTCAGACTCGACAGCTCTCCTCTCCGGAGCAGACGCCTCAGAGAGACGCCATGCCCTGCTCCCTGGCAGACACACGCGATGAAGCTCCGACCTAGAATCTTCCTGGTAAGACCGGTGCTCACAGATTATTAGAGATGGGTTGATCGGGATATCAGAATTAGCCAGTAAGGGCTAGAACTAAAGGACCAAGCAGTGTTTAAAAGAATACAGTGTCCGTGTAATTATTTCGGGGCATAAGCTAGCTGAGCAGGCGGTTGGGGTGTTGGGGACGCAGCCCCGCCGCCGCTCTTATTACTACACATGACCTCTCTTCTATGCCCTAGGTTGGATATGGATCTTCAGATTGTCCAGGAACTCTGTCAGGAAGCACGTTCCTCAGTTATTTAGAGGCGGCCATGTGCTTGGCCTTTGTCAATACTAGCCTCACCTCATCCAGGATTATTTATGAGCCTCTTTCAAGTCAGAAAAGAGATTTACCTACAGCCTTTCTGCTGTCCCTTTTCCACAAAGAGGAAGAGGCAAGCTAATCATGGAAATGCATCCAAGATATTTTAAAGTCAGCCCTTGGGGCATCTGTTTTTTTTCCTTTTCTGTGGACCCAGAGCCAAATCCTTGCCCCCTCAGAATAGAAAGATTGGATAGAAGTGTGGGGAGAGGGTGATTTGGTGAGGACAAACCTCACTGATAGTCCCTAAAATCCCAGCAGCATGTCTTGTGCTAGATTTTTTTTCTTCTTCTTTTTCTTTTTTTTTCTTTTTGGCATAGCCCCAAGTCCTCAAGGCATTTTCTTCAAATAATTTGTGGAAAAAACCGCCATACAAATTTTAACAGATAGATATCAGATCTTTAGTATATTTGAAAACAAATGTTTTGAATCAAAGCTATGAGAGGATAATGGTGGAGGTTCACCTTTTCCCTACTTGTCTTTCACAAAACCATCTTCAATTTCCTATGAAAAGCTGGGAAAATAAACATCAGCATACTCATTTAATTTCCTTTTGGCTCAGCAGGCCTTGTTTCTAGAAATGTCTCTGATTCTCTTTGACAACTATACTATCTCTATTTCCCTAATCCTGACGTCATCCTTGAGTGCTCCTTCTTAGCCCTTTCCACCTAAATTTTTTCATTTTTCAATTTGTCACAGCCACAATCATAATTCCACCTCTGATAGTTTGTGGGAAGAGGAGGAGGAAGAAGAGGAGGAAGAAGAGAAGAAAGAGAAGGGAATGAATTTGAGCCTCACCTTGAAAACTAGCTTAATAGTACATGTGACCCTGTTTATTCACTTGGCATTCCTGTTCCCTACTACAAAAACTTGCTGCACTAACTCACATGACTCATAAGTAATTCTATGAGCTGCTATTTTGAGGACACCTATACAGCCTCCAGATTGTTTCTCATGGCCCTCCTTCACTTCCAATTATCTTTTGAGAAAGTATAAGTTTCTCCCATTCCTGCTGGGGGCAGTCCCATCTTTTAAGACTTCCTCTATATCAGTTCCAGGAGTCAGCTCTTCCTTCGAAGGGCCATCTATTTGTGGAGATATGACTAAAATTCAGTGTCTTATATACTGGTCCAGTGTAAGGCAGGATGAAGAAGTCAAGCTCCTACAGATGTGTTTTAGAGAGGGGATGCTCTGAGCAGGAGACAGTTCAGATCAGAGGAGAGTTAGAGTTTTGAGCAAAGCATTAACCTATTTCTCAAGATATGACTCGTCCCACCATTTCACAATGTCCTTGAGCATGTCCTTTGAAAGTGCAACAAACACAGTCCATTTTGGTCATGTTCTATGTTCTTTTCAAATTGCACAATGTGAGGGTTGACAGCACAACTGGAAATTATCACATATTTTGATGACAATCTTGTAACCAGCAGTCAATCCACTTGAATTGGATTTTAGAAGCTTTGAAGATTGGATGTTTGGAACAACACAGAGGATTAACTATAAAATGGAAGGATGCTGATGATATAGTGTGAGGGAACTCACCTGTGCCAGTAGTATCCCACCTTTGTTAAAGGATGATTTGGAATGCAGAGCTCCTCTCATCCTGCAATCCTTAATATTCATACAACTTCAGGAGCCATGAAGCCATGGACATTTTAACCTCCATGAATCTATGAGGTGAGGACATATTAAGTATTGTCACATTTAGTATAAGGGAAGCATTGAACCAGGATTTTGGTTATATCTGGCAATGGTAACGAATGCAGAACTTAACTAGATGCAGTCATGAAAGCATATGTTACTTTTGAGGATGAGGATTTCCCTTGCAACAGTTATAGAAAACTTGATAAAAGATAGTAAAATGACTTGTAAATTTATTTTCTATATAGAAAACCATATGAAGTTAGCAGCGTTGTTGTGTTTGGACTCTCTAATCATAATAAGAATTTTAGTTCTAGGCTGTGAGCCTGTGGAGAGCAGAGAGTATCTTTGTGTTATCTCTATTATATTGTCTGCCTATCAGAAGACCTGACTAGTATGAGATGCTTAACTTTACAATTTGCACTTTGGAAACTGAAGATCAATAAGTAGCATCTGTAGAAAAGCCAAAGAGCTGCCAATGACCTGATCAGAGAGAAGGGGCACTGCACTTGGTTGTGGTACTATTAGCATTGAAAGCACTGTGAACTTTGCAGCTCAAATTGGTGCATAAGTGTTTTCTTGTATTGTTGATGAGCAATCAATTTACATCAATTTCCTACTCAATTGAGTGTATGGTTTGGAGGGGAGAGACAAATATGACTATAAATGCAAATAGTAAAATATTTTACCAGAAAAAAATAGAATAATATTATAAAGAGCAGTGGATATTGAGTGAAGAAGAAATCAGGACCTGCAATCTGGGGAAAACGTGAAAAGGTATATTTGAAGCACACACTAGTTTCTCTCACCATCACATAGCTCTACCTAGGTGAATTGGCTTAGTTTATATAGTTGAGATCCTGGCTAGAGGAAACTTTGTCTAAAGTTATACAACTTCTGAGTGGCCTGAATCTAATCAAACCCTAACTATTGTGTTCAAACGTTCTTTACCCCTGGGTCTTATAGGAGAAAGTAAATGGAAGAAGTACCTGTACATCCATAGTCATGACAAACAAATTTCAGAGGTCATGACTCTAGTCTACAGATGCTGTCCTTTAGTGCGTATTATGGGATGTCGAAGATGAAATTCTTAACACTGATGCTTATCATAGGACTGTATTGGGCAATATAGATAATTTTACATCCTTCTTAAGCTTCAATGAAGAGACAATTAAAAGCATAGGTACAGGTGGCTTTGATGGGAGACAGAAAAGCCAGCTCCAGTGTTGACCTGCCACTAACAAGTATCTGTGTTACCTTGAACATTTCCTCCATAAACGTCAGTTGCTGTGTATGAGAATTAGGGTATGATAATTGCCTTTCACATGCCAGGATAAGCGTAAGACTGACATTTCATGATAGATATATTAGTTTTTTTTTAAAAAAAATGCAAACATAGGTAATTTGATTGTGTTAATTATGCTGATAGTTATCTTATACTGATAAGAGTAGAAAACAACATATTCTATTTCTTACCAATAGAAGACATTTTGGGGAAGAGAAGCGAAAAAGTTGGGCTGATATTAGCATGGCCAGGTTTATCTTGTACAACCATGTGCAGCCAATTGGTAATAAATTATCATTTACACCCAAAGAACATTGTTCCCTTACTTATCTAAGAACTGATTCTGGAATAGTTATTGGTTCTCAGTAGCTGAATTACTTCCGTACTTTTTTCCACAATCATGGCCATAGTATGGGTCTGTTATGACTCTTGCCTTGGAAATAACTGATCTGCACCAAGATATGAAGAGTTTCATGGAGAGTTTTGGATTGGATGTTGTTGAGACCCCAGGGTTTGGTTTTTCTCACTCTCACATTAAAAACTTCCTACTCCATGAATTCCTCCCATTTTCTGTGTTCTTCAGTGCATGCTTTATTGCCGATAGAAATTACACTAATCTCACCCTTGGTTTCCAAAGCACTTTTGTTGAGATTTTTAATTGATTAAGGATCTTATGCATGCCTATAATATGCTCTTATCAAATCCATACTCCCCCTCCAATCTCTCCCTTATCAAACTCACTGTTTTTCCTTCTTAATTTCCTGTGATCTCTTTTCAAATCTACGGAGTTCACTAAGGCTACCAGTAATGTTCATGGGTATAGGACCATATACTGGAACATGGACAGTTTATCAGGGACTGCATTCCTAAAGAAAATGGGATCTCTCTCCACCAACAGTTGGTAATTGCCAATAACTCCTCAGATAGGGAGGGGACACCATGAACACTTTCTCTGTCTGGCGTCTTGTGCATGTAGTCTCAGCCACTATGAATCTGTAAATGCAGTGGTATTTTCTTGTTTATCAACTACTGTTTTGCTGCAGATATAAACTATCTCTGACTCTTAAAATAAACCTTGATAATTCTTGCACTTTGGGTTGGTTTAGAAGTCCTATTTAAAGCTCCATACACTCTTATTTTCTGGATGTTGATTAGTTGTAGGTGTCTGTAATGTACATGGTAATGTACTACAAGAAAAAGTTTCTCTGATGAGGACTGAAAGTTGTACTAATCTATGGGTACAAATACAAAAATTTACGGGGTGGATTATTAGTATTTACCAGAATAATCATAGTGTATTTTCTTATGTCCCATAACTTAATTATCCACGGGTTTCTGTGTTACGGGAGGTCCTCCCACTCCTCCAGCCTATCGCCGCTGAGATACCAGCCCCTTGGGGCGTGGTCTCTCTCCCTTTAAAAAAGCGGCCACTTCCCTCTCCTCTCTCTCTTCATTTCCTGCTCCGCCGGTGACTTGACTTCCTTCCTGGTTACGCAGAGGGCTGACAGTGATCTGTAAGTTTTTTCCCCTTTAAATAAATACCACCCTATTAATCATAATTCCAAACTGGTGTGGCATTGTTTGTGACTTACGCCTTCATTTGGCGCCCAACGTTTGGTTTTAGAACTTCTCCCGGCTCGCAACCGCGAGTTCGGCTTGGCGGCCGGAAGTTCGGCTTGGCGGCCGCAAGTTCAGCTTGGCGGGCGCTTGTTCAGCTTGGCGGGAGCCCTTGCTTCCTCAGCCGCTGCCTGTGGATTTAAACTCCACAGGCCCGCGTAGTCTCTGCCCGCCTGGTTTGCTCTTTTCTGAGTGGTTTTTAAATCTCCCTTGCAAGCACAGCTCTTAAGTGGCGCGAACCAGAGCACGCGGTTGCTGAAAGCTGCAACCCCTCAGGGTGACTCTGTCACGTGGAGGCATAAGCGGCTTCCAGGTTGCTCTTCTCTACCCCTGGATTCTGGTTTCTGGTTCCATCTCTGGAATTGATTTAATTACATTTACTTTGTTGAGCAACTTACATTTTCCAGTTTTTAACAAATACTAGGCGGACTCTGAAACAGGACCGTGTTTTCGTCGAGACTTGGCAACAGCGCCACCTGCTGGATAATAGGTAATATGGCAGTTCCCGTTTCTAACGCGAATTTTACTGTTCTGGTTACCAATACAATGGGTTATATCATGCAAGGTTTATATGACTATGGGGATAACTTAATTTACTGGTTACTAGGTTTTAGTATTCTTTTGCATATTTTATCATTTAGGAAGATCATGGCACTCCTAAGAACCATACAATCTTTACTAGAAACTCATGCAGGTCAGGAGATTAAGGATTCAAAAGAGACAATAATAAAAAGACTTGAAATGATTGAAGAAATGATTGGAGCTGGTGAACAGAGTAATAAGGCACAAGGACAGGATACAATGCCAACACCAGCTATTAGAACTGGCTTACCAAAGGTTTTAGCAGCATACCCTATACTTAATTCTGACAAAGCGTCAACTTCTAAAGGCTCAAAGGGAGTCAGAGAAGCTAGATGGACGCCAATAGCAATGAATGATCTAAAAGAAATTAAGCAAGCTATTGTTAATTTTGGCTTGCACTCTGCATACGTAAAGGAAATGATAAGGACTTGGGCTTCTAATGCTAGAGCTACCCCCCATGATTTCCATCAGTTAGTGTCTGCAGTTTTAGATAATGGACCTTCCTTGATGTTTGGAATTTATTTCAGAGAAGAATCCAAACATATGGAACAGCAAGGAAGAGCAAAAGGTATTGAGGTTTCCCAAGACCAAATTCTTGGTGCAGGAGAATATGCTGATCCACAGGTCCAAGCTCTTTATGATGATGAAGTACTGTGTCTATGTCACCAAGCAGCTTTAAATGCTTGGAATAGGATACAAGATCCAGCAAAAAGGGTTGAATCATATACCAGAATTAGGCAGGGACAGAGAGAACCCTTTATTGACTTTTTGCAAAGATTAATTAAGGCTCTGGACATAGGGGTAACAGACCCAGAAGCTAGACGAATACTTCTTGAATCTCTAGCTTTTGAGAATGCAAACATAGGATGCAAAAAGATAATTGGGCCTTTAAAGTCTAGATCAGCACCTATGGATGAATGGATTCAGCATACGATGAATGTTGAGACGTTTAGCTATAACGATGAATCTTGGGTAGGAGAAGCGATTTCCACAGCAATGAGGAGACATCAAACTGCCAGGTGTTTTAATTGTGGTAAATTAGGACATCTGAAAAGGGATTGCAGGCACAGAATTTCTAGGAATATTATCTCCTCTGGGAATGACAAAGATAGGAGACCTAGGCCTTCAGGTATATGTAGGAGATGCGGTAAAGGCCGACATTGGTCCAATGAATGCAGGTCAACAACAGACAAACAAGGCAACCCGATACCGTCGGGAAACTCCTTGAGGGGCCTCTCGCAGGCCCCCAAGCCAACAGTGGCCCAGTCATTCCCAGTCACAGTGGAGAACGTGCCTCACCAAGAAAATTAAAAGCTCCAATTTCTGCTGTAAAAAGTAATACTGGTCTAAATGATGAAATCCATGTGGAGGATGAGTCAAAAAACCCAGTTGGACAGAGTAAACGTATATTTTGGCAGACTTCTATTAATGATCAAAGACCAAAGCTAAGAGTCTGTATAAATGGCACTTTTATTGAAGGCTTATTAGACACAGGTGCGGATGTAAGTATCATTACCCCAGAATCTTGGCATCCGAATTGGCCTCTTAAAGAGGTAGATGTTCAGTTCCTGGGAATTGGAACCCTATCTCGTGTAAAACAAAGCACAAGATGGGTTGAATGCATAGGGCCCGAAGGGCAAATAGGAAGACTAAGGCCATATATAGCCAATATTGCCATAAATTTATGGGGCCGTGACCTGCTACAGCAATGGAATACCCAGATTAACATTCCTGTAGTTCCAGGAACTCATAATTCTGGGAAGGATATGATGAGGTATTATGGAAAAAGGTCACTAGCCATTCAGGCTGTACAAGAACATACAGCAAATACCAAACCTTTAGAGGTACCAACAGCCCTACCTTTAAAATGGCTAACTGAGAAGCCAATATGGATCAAACAGTGGCCTCTAGCTGAAGATAAACTACAGGCATTGGAACAGCTGGTGCAGGAGCAACTAGATGCTCACCACATTGAAGAATCAACCAGCCCTTGGAATTCTCCTGTGTTTGTTGTAAAAAAGAAATCTGGTAAATGGAGAATGGTGACAGATCTAAGAGCTGTCAACAAAGTAATTCAACCTATGGGCTCACTACAATCTGGAATTCCTTTGCCTTCTCTGTTACCAAAAGGATGGCCTCTTATAGTTATTGATTTGAAAGATTGTTTTTTCACTATACCGTTACAAGAAAAGGATAGAGAAAAATTTGCCTTCACAGTGCCTACTTATAATAATTCTCAGCCCAATAGGAGATATCAATGGACTGTCCTCCCACAGGGTATGCTCAATAGTCCTACACTGTGCCAATATTTTGTAAGTAAGCCATTGGAAATAATTCGTAAACAATTCCCCAAGTCCATTATTTATCATTACATGGATGACATCTTGTTATCTGATTCAAATAAAGATACTTTAGAAAGGATGTTTGAAGAAGTAAAGAAAGTCTTGCCTAGGTGGGGATTACAAATTGCCCCTGAAAAGATTCAAAGAGGAAATTCTATTAATTACCTAGGTTACAGAATAGGGTTAGAGAAAATTAAAACGCAAAAGGCACAAATTAGGAGAGACCGGTTAAAGACTCTTAATGACTTCCAAAGATTGTTAGGAGACATTTCCAGTCTACGACCAGCTGTTGGGATAACACCTGATCTAATAGTTCATTTAAACAAAACCTTAGATGGTGATAAAGATTTGAATAGTCCAAGAGAACTGACAGCTGAAGCAGAAAAGGAACTGACAATGATTGAGGAAAAATTACAGGAGGCACATGTGGATAGGGTGAACCCAAATCTTAGCTGCATCCTAGTCATATTGCCTTCCAGAATTTCTCCTACAGGGATTCTAATGCAGAGGGAAGATATTATTTTAGAGTGGATATTTATACCTAATAAACCAAGTAAAAAATTAAAAACTTATGTGGAAAAAGTCTCTGAATTAATTATAAAAGGTAAGCTGAGACTTCGTCAACTAGCAGGTATAGACCCAGCAGAAATTATAGTGCCTTTTACTACTGAAGAAATAAAAAATGAACCGTGGCAAAGAGCTTGTGCTAATTTTTTGGGAGAAATTAATAGCAACTATCCCAAAAGTGGTAGACTTAACCTCATAAAAAGAACTTCTTGGATTCTTCCTAGAATTGTACGTGATGCTCCAATAACTGGAGCCCATACGTTCTATACTGATGCAAATAAATCAGGGAAAGCAGGTTACAAGTCAGATGAATTGAGTAAGGTGGAACAAAGCCCTTATAATTCTGTCCAGAAGGCAGAGTTATATGCCATTCTTATGGTGCTAAGGGATTTTAAAGAACCTCTTAATATAGTTACAGATTCACAATATGCAGAAAGAGTTATCTTGCATATTGAAACCGCTGAATTTATACCAGATGACACAGAGTTGACTTCATTGTTTATCCAGGTACAAGACATAATCAGGAACAGGCTTTGTCCGATGTACATAACACACATCCGGTCCCATACAGGTCTGCCTGGTCCTCTAGCCCAAGGCAACGCTGAGATTGATCAATTATTGATTGGAAGTGTGTTGCAGGCCTCAGAATTTCATAAGAAGCATCATGTCAATAGTAAAGGCCTAAAGAAAGAATTTTCCATTACTTGGCAACAAGCTAAGGACATTATAAAGAGATGTCCTACTTGTTCTTTCTATAATCAAACACCGTTGCCTGCAGGGAGTAACCCAAAGGGCACTAAGAGAAATGAAATCTGGCAGATGGATGTGTTCCACTTTATAGAATTTGGTAAATTAAAATATGTACACCACACCATAGACACGTATTCAGGTTTTCAATGGGCTACTGCCCTGAGCTCAGAAAAGGCTGATTCAGTAATCACACATTTATTGGAAGTTATGGCTATCATGGGTATACCTGCGCAAATAAAGACAGATAATGGTCCAGCATATGTATCTAAGAAAATGAAACGCTTTTTTGATTATTATAATATAAAACACATTACAGGTATACCAAATAATCCTACAGGTCAGGCAGTTATAGAAAGATCAAATCGTACTATAAAGGATATGCTGAACAAACAGAAAGGGACCGAAAATACCCCCAGAAATAGATTACATAATGCTTTATTAACCTTGAATTTTCTTAACGCTAATGAGAAAGGATCGACAGCAGCAGAGAGACATTGGATAATGGAAAAGTCTGCTGAACTAAATCAACCGATTTATTTCAAAGATGTGCTGACCTCTCAGTGGAAGCCAGGAGATGTGCTACGTTGGGGAAGGGGTTTTGCTCTTGTTTCCACAGGAGAAGAAAAATTGTGGATACCATCAAAATTAATAAAGTTTCGATTTGAAGAAGAGAAACCTCTTGGAAAGGAGAAATGACAACTCATCCACAATGATTATATTCATACAGGTGGTAAGAAAAACATATAGAATGGGGGCAGGGTTCTGTTCTTATCTCCACAGGAAAACACTCATCTTTGAGAAATTCAAGGGACCCTGGATGTTTGGATACTGACAGATGGAAAAATACCTGCCCGATAGGAAATATCAAGAAAACTGAATGGGTTGTGTAAGTAATATTAAACCATATTTCTAAATTTATAAAGCTGGTTTTGAAGTTGGACTCTGGCTCAGTCCCTCTCCAATTCCAAGCCTGTTAGTAAGAGAAAAACCCAGAGTTTCTGGAGTTTCTGTCTCATGTCAAGAGCCATGATGTGGGACAGAAAGAAATATGAGTTTAGAAAACATCTTTGCTTTTCTTCATATCTATCATACTTTTCATTGAATATATCTATCATGTCTTTCATTGAATATATATATATATGTCTATATGATTAATGCTTAAGTTTTTCATAATGAACAATGAGTTTTTCCTGAAGTGACATTTGAAGTTTCCAGGAAGAAGATGGGGCCCCATAACAACAACTCCACCTGGTTGATATGACGTCATGATACTGATAGCGCTACAACAAGACCTGCTTTGGGTACCAGCTGCACAAGACAGTTCCAACTTGGTTAGCTGAAATGGTGCACATCTTATACAACATTTTGGCCAGACCTGCACAAAATACTCAGAGACTATTGGCAATATTAAAAGACTTGATCTTGAAATTTAACCATCATTTTACTTTCACAGGATCCCCCAGAAAGAACGTCGCCCCCATGACAGCTGGAAGTAATTCTAGAGGACGACGTCCCCTCTCCCAGTAAAGTTTGCCCTTGGGTTTAGGGACATCATTTAGGGGTTGATTATAATTAGTATACGATTGAGGGTTGGGGGAGGAATTTTATAAGCTCAGGGATCATTTTGAAAAAGAAAAATAAAAAGAGGGATGATGGGATAATAGATTTGTAATTGTGAGTTACTGTTTTTAGACAAATATATTGGTATAGATTCTTGTATATTGATACAAAGTTAAATTATATTGACTATTGTATGCATGCATGTTTCTACCTTGTTTAAAACATTTTTATGTATTGACATATATTGTATTGTATATATTTACCATATTGCTGTGTACATTTCTACCTCTGATTAAGATACTTATATAATGTTTGTGTATTGATATATATTTACCTACTGCAATGTATATTTGTACATTGTTTATATTTGGAGGTCATTGTCCTCATTTGTTTCACAGTTGTTTATTGTCTTAATCTTTAAGTTAGATAGATATTGAGAATTATATAGACTAATAGTCATCTAAGTTTGTCATTTATAATTAGACTAATCAGGTTCTTTAGATATATAGAGATTATACTCAGTATAGATAGATAGTCTTCAACTTCTTCAAAGAGCTGTAGAAAATGGCCTTTAATCTAACTCAGAGTTTTGTGGTAGTGAGACACAATTGCTCCTGGCAACACCACTCTATTCCCGAGAGAATGTTGAGCACCAAAGACACTCCACCTGGAGCCTTTCCTTTTGGCAGAACTGGCCTTGGGGCAAAGAAATGCCCATACCTCAACCACTGACAAAGATACAGAGCATGCATCAATGGATAAAACAGGGCTGTCTTATCCTGCCAAGACAGGGTAAGATAGTTTTGAAAAGTTGCTTGCCTTTGAAAATGGTGTGTCAGTTATGTTAGGCCTTAGCCAAAGTTGGTTGCTTCAACACTGCTAATGTGACTTTGGGTGATTGCCTAGGTAGCTAGTTGTCTCTGTGATTTGTTGCATGTTTTGGAAGTTGTTTTACTGAACTTCCTAATTAACCAGGTAACATTATTTCCCTTCTCAGATCTTCGATGGGGTTGAAGACTATATAGATGTAGTTACTTTTCTCTCATGACTTGGCCAAGTTATTTATTATACAAGACCTAAGCTAGTTAGAATAGGATATTTGTACTTATTGTATATAATTTCATAGTAGGTTTAGAACTCTCTTATTTAAACAAAAGGGGGAGGTGTTACGGGAGGTCCTCCCACTCCTCCAGCCTATCGCCGCTGAGATACCAGCCCCTTGGGGCGTGGTCTCTCTCCCTTTAAAAAAGCGGCCACTTCCCTCTCCTCTCTCTCTTCATTTCCTGCTCCGCCGGTGACTTGACTTCCTTCCTGGTTACGCAGAGGGCTGACAGTGATCTGTAAGTTTTTTCCCCTTTAAATAAATACCACCCTATTAATCATAATTCCAAACTGGTGTGGCATTGTTTGTGACTTACACCTTCATTTCTGGATGATTTAATGATATCAGGTGTGAGTTCTGTCATGTGGAACAGCTCTTAAATCCATTCAGAAAGCTCTTCATTACTGCCATAACATTCATGCTAACTACTGCAGCAATGGGCATACTTTGCCTGGTCGATCACTATTGTAGATTGCAGGCTTCACAGCTTGATAGGATCACTAATTACTTTTCTTCTTTGGTGGCATCAGCAGAACCCTTCAGTATGATGAAGGGTAGCCAGGAGGGATGAAGCTGTCAGGTTATCACCAGCTTGATTTCTCTATGCCATGTGATTCAAACATGCATTGTATTCAACAATAAATTCTTGCCATCAAGTTCTGGAGTATACCTAAGAGTAATGACTGTAATGCTTGTGATGTTTGCAGGAAATCATCTCAAAAAGAAGTAATCTATACATGGCATTGGAGTTTTTGAGAGCCTGGTTGTCTGGGAGAGGCATTGCCCCCTCCCCATTATAAGGAAAATCCACTTAAACTCCTTTTATATATTTATATGCACATATTTTAAGAAACTCCTTCAGTAGTAGATTACCACACGACTTCCTCCACGGTCTAGAGTGTTAGTTACCCACTACCATACTTCCTCTTCTGCCCCGCTTTCCCATTCTTGACCCCACTTAACTCTTCCCGTTTTATTATTTCCCTTTACTCCTTCATACCAGCTGTGTTCTATACCTTTTCCTTGAAATAACCCCACGGTCCCTTTCTGGTTTCCTGTCTTCTGTGGGCAGTTCAATCTAAACACACATGTCTAAAGTCTCAAAGTTAACATCCACATATGATAGAGAACATGTGCCATTTATATGTGTTAGTCTAGTTCACCTCACTAAGAGTGATCATTTCTTGTCTCTGTTCATTTGCTTGAGAATTTTATAATGTTCTTTTTCTTTATAGCAGAATGACATTTCGTTGTGTATATGTTATTATCCCTTTTCTTTATCCATTAATCAATTGACAGGCTGTTTCTTGGCTATTTTGAATAGAACAGAAGCAAACATTGATGGGCAAGCATCTCTAGTAGGATAGAGTCCTTGGGAATATGCCCAGGAATAGTATAGATCAGTTATCATTATGACAAATTTATTCCTAACTTTTTGAGAAGCCTCCACACTGATGGCCATAGGAGCTTTACCAGTTTGAACTCTCACCAACACTGAATAAGTGCTCCCATTTTGCATGTTCACACCAGCATTTTTGTTATTATTATTTTTTTAATCTTAGCTATTCTGATTGGTACAAGATGAAACTTCAATATAGTTTTCATATGCATATCCCAATTGGCTAAAGATATTGAGCTTTTTTTTTAATTTATTTATTTATTAAAGATTTCTGTCTCTTCCCCGCCACCGCCTCCCATTTCCCTCCCCCTCCCCCAATTAAGTCTCCCCCCAGCCCGAAAAGCAATCAGGGTTCCCTGTCCTGTGGGAAGTCCAAGGAACCCCCACCTCCATTCCCACACACTGAGTCAATGGGGATGTTCTATCGGGAACTCACCAAGGCCAGCTGGCCTGGGTCTGGAAAAGCCTGGGATAAAACCAGACTCTCTGAACATAGCGGACAATGAGGACTACTGAGAACTCAAGAACAATGGCAATGGGTTTCTGATCCTACTGCACGCACTGGCTTTGTGGGAGCCTAGGCAGTTTGGATGCTCAACTTACTAGACCTGGATATTGAGCTTTTTAAAAAGTAATTGCCAGTCATATGTATTCTTCAACGAACAGAGCTGGTCAAACTGGATAGCCATATGTAGAAGAACGAAACAAGATCCTTACCCTGCACAAAACTCAAAGCCACGCAGATTAAGGGCCCTAACATAAAGGCCTGTAAGCCTGAATCTGTTAGAGGGGAATATTTGGAATATGCCTCAATTCATAGGCACCGGAAAAGGCTTTCTGAACTTTGCCAGTGGCACAGGTATTATGACCAATTGATTAATGGGATCTCAAGAAACTAAAAGCCTTCTGTGTAGCAAAGGACAGCATCAATCAGGAAAAGAGGCAGCCAGAAGGATGGGGAAAAAAATGCTCACCAGTTGTACACCTGACAGTGGATTGGCGTCTAGCTTCTAGATTCTAGCATTAGAAAGAATGAGAATCACTGGTCTAGACTATGCAAAGAACTGAAAAGACGAAATAAAAAAACAAAAACCCAAACCCTAAACAGCAAGAAATTAACAACTCTATTAAACACCGGGATACGGAACAAAACAGAAAGGTCTCCAAAAGAAAAAACAGAGATGGTCCACAGCACCTATGCAATGCCAAATCTTCCTTCCCACGCAGTTTCTTCAGTACTCCTCATCACAAATCACAGAGATTTCCACTGACCTCAGAGAACCAAACAAACGTAGTTAATGACATGGTGATCTCTCGGGAGATCTGGCTCCGCACACAGGACTCTCCTGGACTTTGAATCCAGTGCTGTTGCCTTCACACTTATTGATAGTAAAGATTGTTGGTCTCTGCTGGATTTTAAACAGACACTAACACATCCGTGTATTTATATGTCTTAACTAGTTCTTATAGGCAAGACAAGGAATTATTTGGTCACTGAAACAGCCTCAAATTTCAACTCGAGTGAGCAGGTCTGTTTCTGATCACTAGGCAAGGCAACACTGATGTAAAGAGCAAAGCATGTGTCGCAAAGGCACCTACAAGGAACTGTAACTCTCTGCGGTAAGTGTGTCCCACACCTACAGCAAACACTCCCACGGCCTCCAGGGTTGGATTCAATTAAGCATTAAATTCATCATCTTTAGCAAGAGAAGAGAACAGCAAACAGTTGCTGTCTCAGGACTAAACACCCCTCGGATATGCTGGCCTTTGATTTATTGGAAGAAACCTGCTGGGAAGAACATACTGTGTTGCTGATTAATGTCAGCTTCTGTCATCAGTTTCCACTTAGATTCTTGGCCAGTCCTGACATCTCCTCCCTGAAGGATCCAGAAGAATTTGAAGACTGATCCAAGAGCTTTACTGGCATGGGATTTGCAGAATGCGGTGTTTGCAAAATAAGGAAGATGAATGGAAGTGGAATCCCATGTTCTCCACTGGACTTGTTTCTCTCATTCTCTTCTCCAGAGGCCCAGCCCCATGCCAGGACCACACCAGCAAGGGGACTGGGGAAAGTGTTCCCAGGCTCTGGTACAGATGGCTTGCATTTCCTGTGTTGCTTATATGCTGCCTCCTTGGGGCTTGTCAAACTGGGAAGGGGTCTGAAGAAGAATGCAGGGCACAGTTAGCATCAGAATATTCTCTGGGATACTTGGAAAAAGACTGTGGGAGAGTGGGTACCACTACCGCCAAGTCCCCATACCATGCCTATTGAAGATAAGAAGATCCATGGCTCCTCTGTTTGGACATATGAGCTATGAATTTCACTGGGTGCTATATAGCCCAGCTCTTGCCAGTGGTAAACTGCAATTCAATTTTGCTAAATTTAAAACTGCAAGCAGAATTTTGTATGCTTTCTTCTCTTCTCAGATTGAAAAGAGATTTCCATGCAATACTAGATAAGTGTTTATTTTCCCTTGCTCTTGAGGGAAAAGTGTCAAAAGAGAGGTAATAATTTTAAGCAGAGCCTGTATCTCTTTTTCAGCTAACTTATAGGTATGTACAATGACTAGTACTAGTCCAATCACCCCAACCTGTGTACTGTTCCAAAAATACCGGGATCTAGAGATTCATAAAGAGCTTCATGATTATTCCAAGCCTTGAAGTTATTATTATTTGTTTTTAACCAAATGTAACAGTTAATATTCAGTGACAATTGAGTTTGTAGTCACCTGTATGATCCAAAAGGTATCCCTCCGGCTGCATCTATGAAGGCTGTTTCCAGAGAGGATCAAGAGACAGGAAGACTGATTCCGAATGCTGCCAGCACCATCAGAGCTAGAAGGTTCAGGTGGAAGAAAAGGGGGCAGAGGTAGAAATCGAGCTGACCACCAACACCCCTGTTTTCTCTGCAATGTTTTTTTTTTCTACTTTAAACAGCAGCTCCTTCCTGCATGTTGTTCTGATTCACAACTGATTCAAAGACACAGACTCAAGTGGCCACAGACTTGACCTTTTGAAACCAGAGATAAAATTAAAAGGACACCCTTCCTCACGTTGTTTCAGTATTTGGTCTCAGGGACCATTAAAAGAAGAAGAAGAAGAGCTAATCAGTCTTAAAGGTGGAAACAGTGGGTAGTATATTAGGCTGAAATGACTTCTAAATATCACTTTGTATGTATTTGTTGAAAATATTTTAGAACATTTCTGCTTGAACACTGGGCAGTAACAACTGGTAAATGCCGATCTAGCTAGAGCCTGAACTGAGGCCATCTGATTCAGAGGCAACCTTTTGGAGTGTTAAACTAACTAGCCTTCTCCAAAGAAAGCACAATCCAGTGGTTTTACACTCGGAGAACTTTCTGCATATTTTAATGATGATTCAAGGTGCCTTGAGATCTCGGGTAAGAAATGGGTTTGCCACATATGTGTATGTGGCAGAATATCAACTGTGGTGTTAATGGTAGTGTTACCCATGGTAACAGAAATGTACCAATTTCAGTGATTCATGTATCTACCCTCATATTCATATGCCATGCACGGAAGCCCTACTCCCTTTATGCTCGGACTGTGCCAGCAATCACATTGTAAGGCGCTCCCCGCACAGAAAAATTTTTCTTGCCTTTTCTACTATGTCACTCAAGGCTCACCAGGTTGTTCTGGAGCCTCCCTTGGAGGAGTCATTTGCATTGCTTTTGCGGTTCTTTGCCTGGCTGCTTTCTCCACCTATTTCCCTCTGTTCAGCGTGTAGTGGGCTGAGTAAATCGCTGTGAACCAGGATGTCCAGAATAGCTCCTTCGCTACTTAATTTCAAAGTTGTTAAGTAGGTGCGGACTCCATATATTTCAGGTGGTTATAATAAATGGGACATGACCTGTGCTGTTATTGTGAGGAAATGAGTAAGAAATTCTTGGACTCACGTGGGAGGCAAGTGTGGCAAAACCATCAAAAAGAGTGAAGGTTTACTCACACTGTCATCTTTAAAACATCCGAGGCTTCAGTTTCTCAACCTACATAAAACGCTCTTATTCTGGAGGCTCTCAGCAAGCTTTAGGAGAGCCTGAAAGACCCGGAGATTTTGTGTAGAGCTGCACTAGGTTGATGCAGCTTTCCCCGTGGAGGACTGAGAGTCTGCAGGACATTCCTAAAGTTATCCGTGACCCACAACAATTAAATAGCCAGAGCTAAACGCGATTTGTTCCCTTACTTCTGAGAGTTGATATCTTCAGGAATGTTGGTTCAACATGTTCTTGTAAAAGGGACGGAAGCACATTTTGCAAGACCAGACAGGAGTCATCAAGATGGGGAAACTGCCTCCTGGTAGTAGGGGAGGGGTCAGGTACCAGATGTTAGGCACGGGCTGGGTTACTGGAAACTATCAGAGACCCACTGAGAAGGATATTCATTGAATCACATGTCATTCCTCTTTACAACTTTAAACTCAGGTAGCTAGCAATAAGAAAAGTCTTCCTTATAGATAGGAGACATTTAAGAAGAAAAGCAAAGTAATCTTGATTTGAATTATCATTTTGTAATTGACTGGATACAACCACTGTGGTAGAAGCTAAAGACTTTGGGATGCACAAGAATAGGAGTGGACCCATGCTATGCTAATGGGGGATGCAGTTGTTCACTTTAACTTTAAGAGCAGGTAGAGTGGAGAAGACTTGGGCAGATCTGTCTGGGCATTCTATTTGGCTATCAAATGTTCAACTGAATTGATTACCCGAAGGTCCTCATGTGCCTTTTGCACATTCTCAGGGCATCCACACAGGGACCTTTTTTGCCAGACCCCAGATTGTGTCATTTACATATGTGATCTTACCCAATTCTTATAACTTCCTTGCACATTAAGTTTTTGGTCCATATTTAAAGTTGGGGGAGTAAAGTAACTTGCTTTTGTATTGGAGGAGTCAGTTAATCATCTTGGTTTCTCTGTATCTGCACTGTACCACTGATTGGCCTCCCATGAGACTCTTGTCTGCCCTTCTTCTCTAACAAAACTTCCCAGGGATTCCTTCCTAGGGAGAGTACCAGGGCCCCATGTGGGTCTGGATCTGGTAACAATGGGCACCAATACTGCTTTAGAAATAGGCTTCAGATGACAGCAGCCACCTCATCTGGGTGTGGGCCTGCCTGTAAATGTTAATAATTTCTCCCTCCTCGGTTCACTGGCAGCTGAGTTTTAGGGCAAGTGATGAAAACTCACAGCAGTGCAGCAGAGACCCAATGATCCACATTCATTTCACCTGCTTCTTGGCTCCGGTAACTAGCCAGAGGCCTGTTCCTGTGCCCTCTCAACATGGAACTCAGCTAATAAAGCACCCTGGGCAGGCTGAGGGGGTCCTCTCAAGTACCACTGTGTAAAGGTCACAGGGTGGGTTCTGTGTGCATGTCTGCTTCAACCATGATGGCAACCTGTGGGAAGGCTAGAGAAGAGATGTGCTGTCAAGGGTCTCAGCAAAGCAATACCAAGACAACTCTCCAGTTGTTGGGAGATCAACATTTTGTCCCATCTTATTTAAACTGACTTTTTCTTTTTCTAGACAGGGTACATCTATATTTGTGGCTGCCCTGGAACTCACTCTGTAGACCAGGCTGGCATCAAATTCATAGAGTATGTCTTTGCCCCTCAAGGGCTGAGATGAAAGGCATATGCCACTACTGCCCGGCTAAATCTGATGTTCTAACATAACTCCCATCCTCATCCTGTGCATCCAGCATGCCTCATCTTGCTGACCTGCTTGCCATTCTTGAAGCAAAGTCCACCTCTCCTGCTTCCATCCTCTCCACCCCCAGCTCTGCTCTACTCTCTACTTCCTGAAATCTTTGAAATATTTCCCAGAAACACATTAGGGACCAGAACCCACCAGAAGACCACCAGAGACAGTCTTCTGAGATGGACAGGGAGAGCCCACCCAAGGTGTAAACTCGTTCTGTGTCTCTCTGCTGCCTCTTGGACTGCTGAATATGATACCTGGGGAAGTTTAGCCCTATTGATGAAAGTCTTCTCAGTAAGCGCTAAGGAGTCTAGTTTAGAGTTGGTACTAGAGGAATCCAAGTCAGGACAGAGATGGGGAGAGGTGCTAACATCCACCATGGAGCTCTTTCCTGTGCCTCCGATGCCTCAGGCCGTCCCAGTGTGCCCCACCCATAATGTGAATTGTGGGGATGCACTCAGTTGCTGGCCCTAACCCAAGGGCTTGCTCTCTGGCCTGGCAGAATATTTGCACCAAATTAATGAAACTTATTAAAATATGGATAGCCAATGAAAAGGTTTCCGACATCCTTAGCAGGGAAATAAAAACTATAGCCGGGCGGTGGTGGCGCACGCCTTTAATCCCAGCACTTGGGAGGCAGAGGCAGGCGGATCTCTGTGAGTTCGAGACCAGCCTGGTGTACAAGAGCTAGTTCCAGGACAGGCTCCAAAACCACAGAGAAACCCTGTCTCGAAAAACCACAAAAAAAAAAAAAAACTAGAACTGTCTTTGGTTTGCACTTCTTCCCAGTCAGAATGGGTATTGTCGAGAAGACATTTAACAATAATGTTGGTTGACATATGGGGGGAGAGGAACTCTTGTTCATTGTTGGAAGGAGTGTCAACCCATACAGCCGCTATAGCGGTAAGTTTGGAGGAACCTCAAAAGTTAAAATTAGGGCTGCCGTATAACCTAGCCCACCAACTTCTGTGGGGTACTTGGAAGACTCAAAGTCAACATACTTTAGAACTGCTCACACATTCCTGTTTCCTGCAGCGCCATTCACAGTTGCTAAGAAAGGAACCAGCTCCAGTGCCCATCAATGGAGGAGTAGATAAAGGAATAGGGCATATACACACAGTAGGGTTTTACTCCACCATAAAGAAGAATGAAATCATGACATCTGCAGAAAAAATGGAAGTAGAGACTATTATATAAACAAAATGAGCCTGATTCCAGATTCCAAAAGTCAAATATACAAAATACACAGTTTTTTCTCTCATATGTGGTCTAGACTTAAATTCTCTCTCTCTCTCTCTCTCTCTCTCTCTCTCTCTCTCTCTCTCTCTCTCTCTCTCTCTCCTCTCGTGTGTGTGTGTGTGTGTTTGTAAGAGAGGGGGTAAAGGTAGAAAGGGGCCAATGAGAAGAGCTTGTCTATAGAGAATGCATCCAAAGTATTCTGAGCTGTTAGGTAGCAGAGATGCTTGGCCAGAGTCTCCTAGCTCTTGGAACAGACTTCAAGCAGGTTCTTAAAGGGTATAGCTGAGAAGGGCCCACGAGCCAACCTCATACATTAAGCCTTAGGTTTAATGCTCATGAGTAGTTAGAGGTTTCCCTATATCCTACACCTCTCAGACCAGATCCAGACTGACTGTAAACCCTGAAACATCTTTCTAACCCGACAGAGACCCCATAATTAGTTCTTTTTGCCTTCAGCTGTCAACTAGCCAGTTTTCTCATTAAAGTCAGGGAGTAGACAATTTTAAGGAGATTATTTTCCCCAAAGAGAGTAATCTTCAGTTTAATATTAAAATATCATTTCTTAGAGTTGGTGGCCAGAGCATCTGCTCAGAGAAGTTATTAATTTCCTGCAGTAAGCTATAACTGAGAGCTCACTAGTCAGAATGCCTTTATCTTTTAAGATTTTCACTGTATAGAAACTTATTACCCAGGAACTCAAATACATCGTAAATGGTCATCATGGCTAGCTATGAGCTGTATTGAAGTAAAGTGATTTGCCCACTTAGATTTTATTGTGTTGCAGGGACACATGAAGCTTAATCAAGGGTCAAACTGAGATGCACACAGTGAAATTCATATTACTCATTGGGCCTCCTCTGACAACTTTATCTTGGGCTATCTAGAAGGCAATCGAGATGAATGTTGATCATTTGGAACATCTGTTGCTGTTCCTGAATTCCAAGAACTCATTCCTGTTTTTTTTTTTCTCCCCCTCTCGCTCAGTGAGGAAGGGAGGCCGTTTGTATTAAATGGACAATGTAGATATTTCAGACTGGACCATTCATTGTTGAAGAGGACAGTCTAGTCCACTGATGGCTGTTCACCAGTGTCCCCATTGTCTGTTATCTATACAACACGAGCCTCCTTCTGTTGAGATCACTGGAATACCTGAAGGCATTGCCACAGATCCCCTGGGAAGGGAGAAGGGGTGGAGAGATGAGTAAGAACACTCTTGGCTGAGAATAACACAATAAAACCTGAACTCATTTGATCCAGTCTTTCTGGGGTGGAAGATCAGTCTGGGTTCTGGCTCTTATCTCTAGAGCTAATTGGAAGTAAGTGCACTTCATTGTTCTTTCATTTTAGTCCCAAGATAATCTCCAAATAAAAAGTGAGAAAGCGCTCTATGCCTTTCCCTTGGGCAGTTTTTAACAAGAAAGGGGAACTGTATATTTAACTCAGTGTCAGCATACAGAGACAAGGAAATACGTGAAAGTCTATCCCTAAAGAGTGACTCCTTGCCTCCAATAGGATAAAGTCTAACTATCTGCCTAAAGTGTGCTTAAGCAGAGAAATAGATAAAAGTCCATGTTTGCATCTGACATAGCTATACAAATAAGTATTTTAAAACCATTTTTTATATTACTCTTCCCTTGTAATTACTTGTTTAGCCCTTTCAGATCCATTCATGTCCCTCTCAACCTAGAAAAAGATGTTAACTCTGAAGCCATTATCTTCACACAGAAGGACTTCTGCCCTTACTGTCACCTAACATTGATTCTCTCTTAACAAAAAAAATTATTATGATGACCAAGCTTTAAATGAAGGCTGAACTAATTTCTAAGACCAGCTTGGTGGTTGACAAGGGTGTACCCTTTGACAAGATGTGTCGTTTCCCGTTCTAGATTCTCAGCTCCCTTCTCTTTCAAGGGTGTTTATTGGCAATATTTATTTCTCAGACAGATCAGAATGGTGAATGATTGAGCTCCATGAAGGTTCCTGGCACAGGCACAAACATCAGGCTTGCACATGCACGCACTCAGATTCCCTTTACTTCATTGGTGGTCGAACCTAAGGGGTAGCAGAGGCTTAGAGACCATGTCTGTGGGCCTGCTCCTCTCAGTGTATCCAGCCAGTGTAGAGATGCCACTCTTGGCCCAAATCTCATGTTAGAAAGTTTATTGTCTGGACTCTTTCACCCCCAAACTGCCTTCAAAACAAGAATGCTAAAGAGGATGGACCCTCTTTTTAATGACCACAACTAGTTGGAGGGAGGGGTCTAGATCATATTCCACCTTTTTTGCGTATAGTCAACCCGAATTAACATTTAGAGACTGGTGTTCACTTTTGTGAGAATGGTGGTATTCAAAGGCTACCTCCTGAATTCTTTATTGTGTGGAAATGACCAGTCATTCTTAGGCTCCATGGCCATGACATGACCTCTAACCTTTCTAGAAGTTCTTTTACAAGGAACTTTATTTCAATAGGACATATCGTGTCTGAGGGTCCTAAAGGGTTGTTCCAGTTGCTTATCAGCTGTTTGCCCTCCAAGCAAACTTTGTGGTCCTCAGTTTCCCCATCTATTAAAGCTAATGAAAGGTTGTCTTACCCTTTAGGGTATTCTGAAGCTAACAGAGTTACTGTACTGAGAAAGTGCTTTGAAAATCACATCTTTGTAGACACACTAAAGTTAGTTTCTAATGATAACCTAAAGAAGGTGAGTAAATTAAGTGGTTCCATGTGTCTTAAATTATATCAAATTTGAATTTTAAAAAATAACCTCTCAGAATATGTATCTCCCAAGAACATACAAAACAATCTATGCTTTCCCCACCACAACCTGGGCAATATAAACTCAGTTATGAAGTGTAGCAGGTTGAATACAATTTAAGAACAGGGGAGCTTCTTATTTATGTTGACATTGGGGTAGAAAAGCTACAAAATCAAGAGCAAAGGGGTGAACTGGTGAAAGTTGTTCTCTGTTACATATGTGTGAAAAGTCATTCATGTATCTGCACACACACACACACACACACACACACACACACACACACACACCAGAATTTTGGGAAAATTCCTCTTTCCTCCAGAGGTCTGCCTTTTTCATTTTGACTCCTCAATAATAGAGACAGTTAGGTGGATTTATGAGCTCTCCTGTGCCTATGCCTGATGAGATTCTCCTCCAAGCTACACTTTGCAGAGACCCCATGGAGAACCCAATAATAGTAATTCCCAAATAATTCCCTAATAATACTTGTGTTCCAAATGAACCCTAGCCAGCCACCTGAAGAGAATCTCTGAGGGAAGATGCAAACCAGATGTGAAATGCCCAGCTGAAGGCTAAGGTGTTCAGGTTTGGGGTGGCTGAACTCTGTAAAATGCCCCGTGTCCCATGTAACATTCAAGAGAGATCACATTCACAACTGTACTTCGTGAATTTTTCTGGAAAAAGCCACCTCTCATATTGGCGTTGCTTAGTACATTTCATATCACACTAACTCTTTAATCATTCTCAGCCACCTAGGTGTGTTTCTAAGACTAAGAACTTTCCGTGTAGCATGTAGAGTAAGCCCTAGAAAAGCAGGTTGTATCTTTTCACGTGTGTACTGCCCGACTTAGCTGAGGAACCACATGCTAGTACTAGAATTCTTGCTACATAGTTAGCACTCACCTGAGAGATTGTGGCTAGTAAAGAAACACCCAGAGAAATAGTTCAGCTTGAGACATTATAAAGAAAATGAAAATATTAAAACGACTTAAGTCTGCATACTAAGTAAGACTGGATATTCAGGAGAAGCTTCAATTATATTGTAACATATGCATCACTTTTCATTGACAAACATCAGGAATTCGAATAAGAGCCTTGAGATTATGAATGCTGCAATTCCTTGCTTCCTTTCTCTCTTCCTTCCTTCCTTCCTTCCTTCCTTCCTTCCTTCCTTCCTTCCTTCCTTCCTTCCTTCCTTCCTTCCTCCCTCCCTCCTTCCCTCCCTCCCTCCCTTTCTTCATTCCTCTTTTCTTCATCCCATCCTTCTGCCCCCTTTTTTTCTTTTAAATTAACAAATAAAAAGTATATATTGCATAAGCAATAGATTGTTTAAACTATGTATATATTGTGGATTGAATGAATTGAGTTAATGTATAGCATTATCTCACATTTACCCTTTTAGCCCATTTTGTGTTTCTTTTTTTGTTGTTGTTTATTTTTTTTTTTAGTTGTTGAAAAAATTTCCGCCTCCTCCCCATTTCCCATTTCCCTCCCCCTCCTCCCACACATCGCCCCTTCCCCCACTCCCCTCCCCCTCTCCTGTCTCCTCTCCCCCTCCCCCCACTCCATTCCCCCTCCCTCTCGAGACTGAAGAGCAGTCCATATTCCCTGCCCTACTCAGGTCCAAATATTTTGTTATAGAAACACAAAATGGATATATATGGGAGCAGAGAAATATATATTCATTTTGTGTTTCTATAACAAAATATTTGGACCTGAGTATTTTATAGGAAAGGAAGCTAATTTAGCTCACAGTTTGGGAGGTGTGTGGTGATGCTATCGACTTGACTCGGTCCTCATGCCTTATGGCTAATCAATGGCAAGTGCCTCTGAAGATGAGTTCAGAGTTGAGACTGGAAGTAAAAGACCAGGAAGGGACCAGGGTCTCCTTTTATTACAGTTGATTCAATACTACCAAGATAATGTGAATCCGTCCATGAGGATGGAGCCTCCGTGAACTCAGTTAGAATCTTCTTCCCTTAGACCTGATTACTTAAACCTTCAGGCACTTCAACACCATCACACTGAGAAACACCCCAGCAAAACACCCCTGAGCAGCAAACCCACCCAAACTACCACACTTCCCTTGTTGCTACTGTTGAGAACATATGAAATCTACGCTTTTAGTGGTTTTCAAGAACCCGATATATCACTAACTACAGTTATGCACTAGAGTAGTGTGTCTCTTGAGGATTTTTGTGGGAGACACCTTGAGAGTTTACAAAACTATGACGTTCCAGATTCCTCATTGCTTCAGTTCTTTGTCTTTTATGTCACCTTAAACACATTCTTTGTTACTATTTGTAGAAAATTAACAGCATTTACTATTGCAATTACCTATTTTTGTCTTAAAAACAATATTGATTGGTTTTTTATAGAGATTTGCTCTGCTCCCTTCAAATAGCTCTACACAAGGTCATTGCTTCTTTTGGGGATTTGGTCTCAAAATCTCTCCTTTATATCTCAACACTTTGTCTTATTCTTGAGATGTTTGTCTCGTTCTCTTTTTTTCATTCTTTTTTTTCCTTTCCTTCTTCCCAATTCCTTAGTCTTATATCTTAACTTTGGCAAGGATATATAGATAGATAAATAGATAGATAGATAGATAGATAGATAGATAGATAGATAGATAGGTAGATAGATAGATAGATAGATAGATAGATAGATAGATAGATAGATAGATAGATAGAGGTATATATTTAGTAAAAGTCAATGAGTCATCTACCAAATAGCTTCCATATCATTGGCAAGCACATTCTTTTTTTTTTGTTTTAGTTATAGAAAAGATCAAAGCTATTCATATACTCAAGTCTCACAATTGTTTTCATTGCTTTGGAGTCTTGTTTTTAATATTCTTTTAAATAAAAAGAAATACTAGGGAACATGAATATATGAAAACATAAAATTCATAACCTTCTAGCAAGTTAAAGTCAGTATATCTCATCCCCCTTCTCATTACAAGAAAGCTTTTAGGAAGTTTTGTCTGGTTCTTAATTCCCTTCTCTTATTCTCTGTTTTGATTGTGCTGTAGGTAAACTATTCTCCAATATTACTGGTGACTTCCTTCCAATTGAAGGGACTTTGACATACTACCTGATTTTGCCATCATTTTTCTGAGCATAACTTCCTGTTGGGTTCTGTCCCCTCTGTAACAGAAGGGGCTGATTGTTGGGGTTTATGTTCTGCCCAGTTCCCACAGCCAGTAAGCCCCAAAAAAAATCACACAGAGGTCTCCATAAGATTATAAACTGATTGGCCCATTAGCTCAGGCTTCTTATTAACTCTTATCATTTATATTAACCCATTATTCTAGTATATTTTAGCCACATGGCCCAGTACCTTTTTCAGCAGGGCAGGTCACATCCTGCTTCTTCAGTGTCTGGGAAGGACTGCAGGAAGAGGAGCTTCCTTCTTCCCAGAATACTCCTGTTCTCATTGTACCAACTTTACTTCCTATCTGGTTGTCCTACCTATACTTCCTGCCTGACCAAACAGTGTTTATTCTATACTACCTGCCTGGCCAAACAGTGTTTATTTAAAACATGATTGACAGAATATACACAATTCTCCCACACCACCTCTCCTTCAGAGACTACCTTCCATTTTGCTTTAAATACATGACTTGGTATCTTCTAAGATGAATCTTTTGCTGGTAAACCGAGTCAATAACCACGGGTTTTCATTTGATCATTGAATGCCTTCTGTTTTCCATGTGGATGAGGTCAGTTTGCATGAGGTCTGGACACATTTTCTGCAGAGTCCTTTCATGAACTCCCAATTAGAAATACTGTCCATCAAAGATCAGTGCCAACTACCCATCTCTGTGATTGTTTATCTGAGTATGTGAGTATGTTTCATCTTGGCCCCGAGTGGCTTTGTTGGAATCAGACTTTGTCTGGCTTTATTAACACTTAGGCAGCATGCTTAGAAAAAAGCCTACTAAGTGTAGAGGCATCTGCCAGTGATTCCCAGACCTCCCTGCTATCTCCATGCATTTTGGGCTGGACCAGGACATTCTGCTCTTCCCCAGGCCTGCTGTGCTTGCATCCTTGCTCCTGTTACGGTTTGCTGCTAGACAACTCCCCATCCCCAGGGAGGCTGATCATTTGGGCTAGTCTACTTCCTCTGCTGTCCTTGGAAAGCCTCTTCCCTCTGCTAGCAATGTCAGGGATCAATTGTTCTTTGGCAGTGACTGCAACCTGATGACAAGGAGGAGAGTTTTCATTTATTCTTCCTGCAGCTGCTGACCCCAGAGAGCAAGTCAGACCGCTTACCTCCTCAAAGGAGAGGAAGCAGCCTGTGAGCTCTGGAAGCTAAGGGATTCACTGGCTGGTCACCTAAGCCAAAGAAGACTGAGGCCAGCAATGCAATGGGCTTATTAACAGAGGCACAGGAGGTGTCTTCTCACATGTATGGAAACTGAGCCACACAGTTCTGTCCTTCTGAATACGAGTATAGAGAAGGTCATCCATTGACTATTAAACTCATCAACCACTCTATGTTTAGGGAAAAGTTGATGGCATTCAGATGAACGTCTGACTCTTCCTCAAAGAGACACAAAGCCAAGAGGAAGAGAACACGAGCTCTTAATGGATTTTATTGCCAAAAATTTTGTTTTCTCATTTCCACCATCTTCAAGACAAAACTGAAGAATTTTCTAAAAAATACCTTTTCTTCCCTAGGTATTTTGTTGACTGATTTTTTTTTCTTTTAAAGAGTAACTTTAGTACCAGCTGACATGAATTAAAGTCAAATTTACATGACATGTGCTGTGACAGACCAAGAATTAAGTTGGAATGTTTCTTCTGAGGAAGGGAAGTAGTTAAGCCTTCTCCTCCTTGGTTCCCAAGCACTTCTTCCACTTCTCTTTACTACCCCCTCCCACTAAGACTCTTAGGGATCGAGAGAATAGGAGAGTATGTGACCTAGTGTCCATACGAGTATATGGTAAAGAGCAAGCCATGGGAAGGGGCTACAGTGGCTCTCTTGAGGCCTCCTTCCCCTCTGGCAAAATGTGCTTAAAAACTAAACCCCATACTGCAAAGGACAGGAAATCCTAAACATAAACATCACTTCTCAGTTACAGTACATTTTGCTTGCCCTGCTTCTCTTTCATAAACACATACATATTCCCTTAAAGTCGTCCTACATTCCAGAAGTACAAAAAAAAAAGTGAAGCAAGGAAAGGAAAGCCTGAGAATTCAGCGTCCAGCTTCCTCTCGGATGGCTTCATGTTGATGAGTCACTCTTCATCAGAACCTGGGAGAGGGAAACTCAGTGATTGATGACGGTTTTCAAGACTGGCAAGGGGCCTTACCCAGATGCTAATAACATTTTCCACTTACATCTTGGTTTTAGAATGAAAATAGGAAAGACAGCTGAGAAATATGCAAGGGCCTGCAGATTTTTTTGAAGTGCTCTTCTTTCATACAGATGCTTTGTGCAATCATTAGCTGATTACGATTATTCCCCTGACTGTTTTCCAATTGCCAGATCACTATTTCCCTTTTGAACTTGGACTTGACCTCTTTGATATTCACAGAGAGCTTGCACAGTGGCAATAGTAATCTATGGAGTGCCATAAGTTCTGTTTTAAAGCATGGCTAAGATTGTCCCAATCGAAGATGCAACTTTGCTTCCTTGCCTGTTGTAAGGGTGATACTCGTGTTCACTGAACTGGCTTTCATTTGTATTTGGGGAGCTGGGTTACTTCCCAGCTGATGATTAGGCAGTAGAGGAAGAGGCAGAGCTGGGCTCTGTTTTATCTTATTCACTCTTTAGTTTCTGTGACCACCACTACCGTACCCAGCTTAACTGTCATCCACACTACTCTTAGAAAACCATCCACATTCTTATGGCCCATTTGAATCGGCCAATTTAGTTGCTTACCTAAAAATTATCCAATCATGTTTTGATGTAGGATTCCCCTCTGTATGCTGTGAATACCATTGGTGAATAAAGCAACTTGGCCTGTTGATAGGGCAGAACTTAGATAGGCTGGGAAAACTAAACTGAATGCTGGGAGAAGGAAGACAGAGTCAGGGAGAAGTCATGGAGCTGCCACAAGAGACAGATGTGTTGAAACTTTGCTGGTAGGCTACAACCTCAGGGTGATGCACAGATTAATGGAGATGGGTTAAATTAAGATGTAAGAGTTAGCCAATAAGTAGGTAGAGCTAATGTGCCAAGCAGTAATTTAAATAATATAGTTTCTGTGTGATTATTTTAGGGCTAAGCAGCCAGGAACTAACAAGTGACCTCCTCATACAACAATGTTTTAGCAGAAATTTAAACATTGTGGTTCAAATTTTGCCATACAGAGAAGACTACTGTCTTGTTTTTTTCTGAGCACAGAATTAGACTATATATCCTGGAGTCCCATGCACTAGCTGTGAGTCCAGAACTAGATTACATATCCCAGAGTCCCATGCACTAGATGTGAGCACATGTCTGAACCCCAGCCAAGGGAATTGTAGGCACCCTTTGCAATTATGGCCCATTTGAATCTGCCAATTTGATTTTCTTCTTTTTTTTTTTTAACTTTCAAGACTGACTAGAACTAAGTGTCCCTCTCTCCTACGGTCACTTTGTAAGCATCATGCTAATCAACACTGAACTGATGTCACCCTGGAGTCTGTGAATGGCTCAATGGACCAGAATCCTCTCTCTTAAAACCCACAATCCTGCAGCCATACTTAATTAGGAAGTGATTTAGAGGCAAGCTTCTAGGGCTCGAAATGTAGCTCAGTGGGAAAGTGCTTCCCTTACATGTTTTAAGACCAGCATTGAAAAAAAAAAAACTACTGAAGAAACAAACTTCTATTATATTGAATAATGTATTCATTATAAGATGAAGTAATTTGACAGATGAAACTTGAAGAAGGAAGGATTTACTTTGGTTAGTACTTTGTGGAATGTTGGTTCATTATGACAGGGAAGGCATGGTGGCTGAAGAGACTGGAGGGTGTAGAGGTGAGATGCCTTAAATGGCAACTGGACCACAGAAAGCTACACAGGAAGAGTGGATGACCTACGGCCCTCAAGGACTGCTGCTAGCATGTTATATCAGCTAGCTAGACTCTGTCTAAAGTGCTCCACTGCTTACAAAAACAATTCCTTTCTCTGGGGACCAAGTGATCAAACACACAAAATTCTGTGCATATTTCACACCCAAACCATAACAAATGATATGCAGATCTTTGGATTTTTTAAAAAAATTTAAGTCTAGTCTAAGTTTAAAAAAATTATGTAGGCCTCAGTGCTTCCTACAAATGAATTTATTATTTACTGCCACGTCATCTGAGAACCTGCAATATATAATACTAGCTTGCCAGTGATGGGACTCTGACATGCGGTAGAAACCCTTGGATGGCAGGTTTATGCCCTTCAAAAACAACCACAATTAAAATCCATCCATCCAGAGATAATACATCTTGTATTTGGGCCATGCAACCCTTCACCTAGGGGAGTTAGATGACCTATTCAGTTAAGATGCCAGTGTGGTAGATGACAGTAACTGTCCAGCACCACATAGTACTTTGAGGGAATATCCAGAGAGATTGGCAAGTTAGAAGCCATATATACAGCTTATTTACAGGGAAACAGTTTTTGCTGAAGCAGTGATAGAGGCTGTCATGGTGTATCAGACAGATCTAGCAAGAGACCTGGGGCTGTTACTCATGAGCAAGGGATCTTGGTCAATGGATAAAAAACATCCAAACTGACATTAATGGGCATAGGAACTCAGATTCGAAAAAGGTAAATTCATTCCCAGGTCTATGCTGGTCTCGGCACCCAGCAGGGGTTTACTACTGATATTTTCTATAGTCTTGCTCAGTGCGAACCCTTGTTTGAAAATATCTTCTGGTCTCATTTCCATATAGATATGGGGCTCCCAGTTCTGGCTTGCAACTCAACCTGGACTCAGCGCTCACATACACCTCTCTTGCCCAGGAACATGACCCCTTAGCCTTTCCCACCAAATAACAGAAACAGTGTCCAGGGATGAACAGTCACCTTCAAAAAGGGAGGCTGGAGATGAGAGTGGATGAGTGAGAGATGGAAGGAGGCTGGTTCTTGGAGAGAGTGGAGAAGTAGGTGGAAAGTCGGAGCCAGTAGGGTTGGCCTACAGGTGAGGAAATCCAGGGTCTGGACAAGCACTATAAAACTGGAAGCTATTTCTTACTTCTTTACAAAAGGCAAAAACTTCAGGTAAATAGCCGTGTACCTGAGGGACCTCATTCACCAGTCTTCCTTGTCGCTGTCAGTCCAAGATCAGACATGATCAAGTGACCATTCCTTCTCTCTTTCCTTCCCTGCTTCCTTGTTTTCTTGCTTACCAAACACATAACATATAATAGACATAATAGGCCTGTAGAATACTGAGATCCAGAGAATATGTTATGAACCACAAGGTCCACAGTCTCCTACAGAAGACTGGTGTGTAAACAAAAGGAACATGGTGTGGCTAGCAGAAAGAGACAGAAAAATAAGCCTAAATATTCTCTCAATGTTCTCATCCATCCCCTGGCTCTATGTGTTCTATAACTCCAACAAAGCAGAAAAAAAACCAAACCAAAACAAAACAAAAAACCAAGTCAGACCCTCATTGTGATTTCTCTACAGAACTTCAAAGACAACAAAACACTTGGCCCAGAAGCCGGGCTCAGCCTTTTGGAAGCTGAGTGCTCTTTCCCTTGGTGTCTTCTTGAGTTTGCAACATAGAGCAGAGGTCAGTCTGGTGTTTTTCACTTTACAAATTATCATCTGTCAAGAGATGCTGAAGGTACCACTCACAGTCCATTGGACCCAAAGGCCATCAACAGCTAGAACTGGTCATTGTTTAACAAGACCTGTCAAGCAACATCAAGTATTTCTTACATTTGTTTGTTTGAAGAACAAGTTATTTTGCTCTCTCTAGCCACCCACCAGGTCAAAAAAAAAATAGAAACTGTTTAAACAAACAAATTTCACAAAACAGTTCTGTTTCTTTAATTGAGGAAGGGCAGGCCCTCCGCTGCATGACATTTAAAATGGATTTTGTCAATAGCATGAATAAATACAAATATAGATAGATGCTTTAATCTAAACACATACTCATACACACACACCCTTTTCCATCATTCGTCTGAGAACTTTAATCTATTGGGACAATGGTTTGAAAATCATGAAATGGTTTTGCAAGATATATTTATCCTATTTAAAACTTTGTCATGGGCTGGGGAGATAGCTAACTACAGTGCTTACCATACAAACATGAGAATGTGCGTTGATTTCCCCAAAACTTGTTCTTAAAAAATGCCCATAGTGGCATGCCTTTATAATTCCAGCACAGGAGAATTGTAGACAGGCCAGCCAGGCACACTAACCTACCCGGCAAGTTCCAATGAGAGACTCTGTCTCAAAAAATAAGGTGGATGTCTCTAGAGGAATGGCATCTAAGGTTAATGTCTAGCTTCTGTACTTTCATGTGTACACACATGCTACCTTAGCACCGTAGCAACACACATGCATACCCCACCCCCAACACACACAGCTACGTTGTAATAGACTCATTTTATCTATCTATCTATCTATCTATCTATCTATCTATCTATCTATCTATCTATCTATCTATCATCTATCCTCTTTTTAATGGGTGTTGACTCTTCTATTCATGTAAGTCTCTAAGCTGCCCAACTGGTAGTAAACAAAAGCCAGATGAGCTGACATTGTCTTTAGCTTTGTCTAATTCCCATTCTATTTTTGTCCTCATCTGGCGTCCTCGAGCTGCAATCTCCTTCCGCATCACTTTCGCATTCAGACAAATGGAACATTTAGAAAGAGAGTTGTGGCTAAGGCTAGGAAAATCAAATGTAAACATGCAAGACCTGGAATCCCAGGCTTGTTCTGTGCTTATCACATGTGGCCAAGGGGAAAGAGCAGGACAAGAATAAGACATCTCAGCTCCCAGAAGAGCCTACCCGTAAATGCAATGGGAGTGTCAGTTCCAAGACAACCTGACCATGGGGAAATGGCAGAAAGGACAGATTGGCGGAGAGTAGCTCTGTGAACTAGGGCAATAGAGGTTCCAGGTTCCAAAGGGTCCTATCCAGACCCTCCTGTGTGCCCACTTGAACTCCATGAGGGTACTTTGGTTTTGTAACTCTTTGGAAACCAGAAGCCATCCCGGGTAGCACTTCCTGTGCCCCACCCCCCACCCCGCACCATACTTCCACCCTCTTCCAGTTCTCTGCATGAAGTTCCATGACTTAAAATAAAAAGGAAAACATTAACAACTCAAACAGATTATTTTAATTTGGGGTTTCTCAACCCCAAATTAAAGTCAGCACTTATGACATTTGGGGACTGGAGGATTCTTTGCTGTGGGGGCTGTCCCTGTCCATGTAGAATACTTGGCTTCTTGGCTTCTCTTCCATTAGATTTCACTAGTGGTCCTTGTGACAAACAAAAATGTCTCCAGACATTACCTAATGTCCCCTGGGTACAAAAATCACCCCCTGTTGAAAACCACTGCACTAATGATTTTTTTTTTAAGAGAGGATGCATCTTTGTTTTTTTTTTCTTAATGATCTGGAAGACATTAAAAATATCACATGCTTGAACCATTGTTTGGAAGACAGACTTAGGAGTCTTTTTAGTTTTCATGAGCTCCATTCCCTCTTATAGGATTATCAATCAATAGTTAAATTCTTCACATTTTAGAATATGTCAGTGCTGTTCTCACTTGTCGTCCTTGAGAAAATGTTTGAGAGCCACAGGGTGTGGAGCAGATACTCATGTGTATGAATCTCATCACAGGATTGTGTGATATCCATGCTTATCTCTCTGGATGCCATGAACCTCAGCGGAACGTTTGGACAGTGTTACAAGAATTGAATTTTACACACACATATTCACAGGGACATGCACCCTGTAGGTATGTTCTGCGAAAGGTGTTGCTGTATCCCATGCAGTACTTAGTCTATTCAAGCAGCAGAAGTGCTCGATGGCCGCCATTGCTACTTTGAAATGAAAACTAGAAAAGATCAGTGAAGAAAGCCATCAGTGTATTTATCTTCAAGTCAATAGGTGGCTAAATCCCCAGGATGCAGAGTCATCTGAGGTTTTCCTAAAGAGCCCATCAAAAATTTTGCAGTCTTTTATTTGACTTTCAAAGCTAAGAAATTCTGCTATTCAAGTGGCACATCTTCTACCTTATACTCTCCTGTTATTAGATCACACCACCTTGAGCAATTCATTTGTTATATAGCAAATAATCTTCTTCTCTCTTTCCACTATATGCATATGTCCATTTTTACACATTTGTGTCTAAGTGTTAGCGTTTGAGTACGAAATGTCCCCCATAGGTTCACATATTCTAGACCCCCAGGAGATAGCAATATCTTGGGAGGTCCTGAAAAGTTAATTCATGAGACAATTTTTTCATGAATTGTGAATCTATAAACATACACGTTTCAATGAAAGTTAAACTTTTGGCATTGTGGTCTTTTGTTGGCAGGTAAGCCATCTTAATGAATCCACTGAGAGAAGGAAATTATTTTGATTTACTTTTTGGGTTTTAATTATGTGTATGTCTGTGAGTCTGCATTGGGAGTGCAGATGCGTTTGGAGGCCAGAGGTCTCAGATTATATCTAGAACTGGAGTTATAGGCAGATCTGAGCTAACTTCTTTGGGTGCTAAGAGCTGAACATGGGTCATTTACAAGAGCAGCACAAGCCCTTAACCACTGAACCATCTGTCCATCCTAGAAGATGTTATTGGATGTGTATCTCTACCAAGATGCTTTACCTCTTCAAAGCAGACACTACAAACCAAAGCTCATCCCTGATTGTGTAATAGCTATTTTGTACCTTTTCTTTCCTCTTACTGATCTTTTAAATACTACTGTTCTTTAAGTACAGCTGTTCTAATTGGCCATGCCAAGACCTGTCTGAATTTAGTCAGCTAAAACACCTTCCCTCTCATGCTGTGAGCTTTCCGGACATGTGTCTTGAAATACAAAATATTTACTATGAAGCATCTGTAATTCCAACATTGTGGATTGCCTCAGAGGTTTGGGTTCCATTTGCTTTCTGTGAAGAAATATGTAGGTGCTTAAAGATTCCTGGTTTACTCAGTCATTCATCCTGCATTTATACTGACTAAATTTATTATATGTTATCTATGTAGACTATTGTTTTATATACTCAAATTTTGATTTTTTTCTCAGTTTATAGAATGATTATTACAGTGATATTTATTTCTGATATATATTTGCTTTTTCTGTCTTGTTTATGGACACATACTAATCTAGAAGGTTTTTCCTCGCACTGAAACCCTAACTGTGGACCAGATAACATGCTAAGTATTTTGCAAAAGAGAATATGGCTAATTGTCCATAGTAAAACTTGGTTGTCAGTATCCATTGCTTGGGTCTTACAAACGAAACCAAGGATTAAAAATTATATAATTTTCTAGGATTTCAAAACCAGTAAGTTGTGAGTGTCTAGGAGAGGCAGGGATGGGGCAGGAGTGAGAGTGAGAATTAAACCCAGACCTCACTTCAGAACACTGAGTTTTCCAGTGAGTGTCTACAGAAGCTTAACCCTAGAGTCCCTGTTTTAAGTAATGTGACATAGAAACAAAAGGATTGCTTGACCTCAACTCCACTCCCTCTAAAATCCTCAGCCTGAGTTCTTAGAGAAAGAAAGCTGAAAAGAACAAGGATATCATCTGATGCAGGCTTGTGATATGATATTCTTTCCTCATGGGGACAGCGTGGTCCCAGAGCAGAAGAGAGTTAAGAACAGGCGTGTGCTGCTCTCTAGGCAAGAACCTCGCCTTTTTAAATCTGGTCAAGCTACTGCCCTTTCAAAACCTTTTGGCTCCTCATAGAAAGGGGCCAAGGTTAGATTAGGTCAGATTTTTTTTTTGTTTATAAAATCCATCCAGTTGCACTTATGACAGGGGAAATTTCCAGATGAAGCCAACAGGAGAAGGATGTCATCTCAGTGATGTATAGGGCTCTTCACACTTTGGTCTGTGGGGAGCTTTCCTTTTCTCTCTATAGAATAATTTGGAGTTGGAGTTAGAGAATTTGAATGAGGGAATTTTAAATTTCAACAGACATGGCTATTTTTATAATAAATGATAATAAATAAGGTGTCACCATATGTATTGACTTAAGAATATCAACAGTGATAGCATAGTATTTTAATCTGCAAAGGAGATAGAACCTTTCTGGGAGAATCGGCAACTAATTGAATTACAAAACTAATCAACGTGGATGCTGAATTTGGACATGGATGTTTTATTTGGTCCAGTTCTCTTTCAAGTCAATAGCATCTTTATTGTTTCTGTAATTAGAAAACAACAACAACAACAAAACTTGTGACTGTAAAAGCCATGGTTCCCTAAAGGAACAAAACTAATGAATAATTATCTATTAAATGGGATTCATCATATTAATTATGTATGGTCTGTTTAGTCTAACAATACTTTTCTCACACTGGAGACCTTGAGAACCTGGTAAGGTTGAGTATCTCCTAAGTACTAATCAAATCTAAAGCCTGGAGGATTCCTGGAGAGTCACTAGTCCATGATGAAAGCTTAAATAATGTGGGGTTTGCTATCAGAGAAAGACAGCAACAGCAGCAACATCTTGGTAGATGAATGTCCCAGTGAGAGAGAAAGCAAACAAACAGGAAAAAAAATCCCTTTTCCACCTCCATTTAAAATTAACAACAAAAACACTCTGGGCTGACATGGCATGGTATCACCCTGTTTTACACTGAGACTTCCTGTTTCAAATAATTTGATGAAGAAAGTCCTTCAAAAGGTGCCCAGACTTGCCTTTAAGATGTCTCTAGATCCAGTTAGGTTGAAAACCAAGGTTAAGCATCAGAAAAACCAAGGTTTCATTGTTATACCATTTGAGAATGGAGGGTCAGAGTAACAATTCCTGCTATGTGGAGGTACCACAAATTGCTGCAATTTATATAAAAATGAAGGCAATTGTATCTCATGTTTCTGGATATTATATCAACCTGAAGTCTTCTCTTCTCCCATCTCTTTTCTCTCTCTCCTCCTCATCTGCTACGCTTTATTCTCTACACTCCCATTCTTTCGGATTCCCTTTTCTCTTCCACTTTTTCTCTCTTTCTCCCCTTTTTTCTCCTCCTCTCTTTTCTTTATCATCTGTATCTTTTTACTGACACACATATGCCATTATTTAAGCCTGTGTTTTTATTTGTTCATGTGATTGTTTACACTTGCTGTTCTCGCCAGTGGTCTGTTAATGTTTGGACACTGTGCCAGGTACTGGGGATGCTAAAATAGATCAAGGAAGCATCTCCATTACCAGTGTCTAGTCACAGATCTCACTGTCCAGAGGGGGCTGCAATTGTGCACTGATACAACTCCAATCAAGGAAGGAAATCTTGATTGTTAATGATATAAACACAATGAATGTTCTGGGAACTTAAGACAAGAATTCATCTCTTTAAGGTTCTGTGTGGAAATAGTGGATCCACTGGTAGGAAAGGATGTCTTACTGATAATAGATCCTTGAGATGTGATTCCATCAATAATGCCCTCTGATAGAAATCACTTAAAAAGGATTTCTGAAGACTTCCCAGTATAGTAGTCATAATTAGCACAGAAATGGAATATCTTATCATATTATCTTTTCTGTAAATTAAGTCCCATAATTTTAGTCAGTTCTTCAATAGTTGCCTGATACTGGCTCTTTTTCCGGAAATCCATCAATGGATTAAATCTTTTGATTCTTGCAATGGGTCATAGAAACTTTAGCAATAAAATGTTAGCAAACTAATATTCATACCAATAAAATATTATAGATCTTAGGAGTGTAAGCATTTTTCTGGTCCCTTCTGTGACTGTGTATGAAAGAGACTGTAGATAGTGTTCTAAAAATACCATCCATTTGCCACATCCTTCCCAAAGTTCTAGCCTGGTTCTTTATCCATATCCTCAGCTCTACCCCAAGACCTAACCTATACCACTGGTTCTTCTGATAGGTTTTACCAGTGTCACCCTAAACCCCTCCCTTTTCTTCTTTTGTATTGCCCATTTTCTAGGTATCTTTATGAAATATTATAACCTTGTTCTGACTACCTGTAGAAGGAGCTGTGGGCCTGCTTTTTGTTCTGCCCAGCTTCCACACGGCTACCTTTACAGCCGAAATAACAACACACAAATTGTATTCTTTTAAACACTGCCTGGCCCATTAGTTTCAGCCTCTAATTGGCTAATTCTCACATCTTGATTAACCTGTTTCTAATAATCTGTGTAGCACCACGAGGTGGTGGCTTACCGGGAAAGATTCAGCATGTCTGACCTGGCAGCTGGCTTCATGGCATCTGACCAACTATCTTTTCTTTCTCCCAGCATTCTGTTTGGTCTACTCCGCCTATCTAAATTCTGCCCTATCAAAAAGCCAAGGCAGTTTCTTTATTAACCAATGAGAGTAACACATAGACAGATGACCCTCCTCCATCAACTACCTCAATTGTATTGTGTTCTTTGAAGAAAAAATGTACTTTTGGATGTCTGTTTCTCCTTCTTACATTGGCACATTTGTTAATTTGATTGAAGGAATAATGAAGTGCAGAATTCAGCTGATGAGGAGGGCTAACCTCATCCTGTCACAGGATTCTTTGAGACTGATGGAGCCTATGTCTTGGCTCAGGTGGGTTTATACTAGAAAACTAGGATACTGGAAACTCAGTGTTCATCCAAATCACTGTGAGTCAGTGTCTCCCAAGCTTGTTAGCTCATAAATATGAAGAGGGATACATGGTAGAATAAGAAAAGGCAAAGCTTCGTTGAGGTAGAGAAGAAGCTCCCAGCAGCAAGAGAGGGGACTTGAAAATGTGTTGCCAACCTGGTTTTTTGACTGAGCCTCTTTGCTGTGCAGTGCCTTTACTGAGCCTGATTGGCAGATGCTTGGATGTAAGGTAGAGGTTGATTTTAGAGTCCTTTATTTGACTGAATTTGATTGGATGGGAATGAAGGGTAGGAGGGGCAGGTTGAGAAGAACCTCATCAAGGAATTTCAAGGGTGTGGCTGTGTAAGTGGGCATGGAGAAAAACCAGGAAACAAGGAGAGCAAAGGCTGGTAGCCTGCTACCATTAGAGCAAAAGCCTGTGGTCACCCTTTCATTGTGCTGAGTCTCAGCCTTTTAAATTAAAGGGCTTCTGAGTTAAACTTACAGAATTTGTGTCCATTGCTTGTGTAGAGTTCACTAGGACCCCTGTTTTTCTAATTTGCAGATGTCCCCTTACAAGATAACCTTACAGCATCTACCTACACAGATCTCAGGAAGAAACTGACAAGCCAGTTTGAAAGCATTTTTCTTGTTTCCCCTATCTCTTTACATACTTTAAAAGACTGGAGCCATACTATACAAAACACATTAAAGCATATCAGCATCTTAATTAAATGCCATACACACAGAGATTTGCTTGTAAACACCTCTCCACATGCACTTTCATTTGCATAATATTAATATGCATATTTCTATACACATACATAAATGCACATGAAGTGAATTTGAATGCGCCAGTTAACATGCTGTTCTGTTTTGTGCATATTAAATTGACCATATCAATTTCAATTTTCCAGTTTTCTTGCCTTTACAGCCAATACTTCTTTGGGGGTATTATTTTCGTAAGGTCTTCCTAGGTTATAGGCAAAGGTGCGTTAGTGGCAGGAATATGAACAACAAGAAGCTCCTGGCCATGGCCAAGGTGCAGAGGTGAGCCACATGTTTTGCTCCCAGCAGCCCAGCCCCCCCTGGAGAGAATGTCTCTTCAGGGAAGGTTGATCTTGTTGACACTGACTCTGGGGTGCATTCCTCACTGCTGTTTCCACTTCTCCTGATTTTTCCTAGCATTGTCGACTTAGGGTTTGAGATTTTCCAGGATTTTTCACACCACTTAGGGGATTCAGAGATGGAAATTCTGAGTAAAATGTGTTCGCTTGTTTTCATGTTATGCAAGAGTGAAAACAAAACAAAGCAAAAAACACCCAGAAAACAAAACAAAACAACCCCCGAAACTAAATTTGCGATGGAGTGGGATGGGGTGGAGCAGTGCCCATGCATGAGAAAGAAAAATGAAGCATTCCCTGTGCTTCATTTTTCGGTGTGGGAGATTCTCTGAAGGGACTTTGGAAACAGTGATAGACTTTTAAAATAAATGAGAAACAGTGTCAGTAGAAATCCCTACTAACACTGACTGCACAAAATGCCTGCTTTTGTTTCAGGCTGATCCAAACAAAAGGCATCCCAAACTGCTGTGGGACAATGGTCTGTACCCTGTCGCTTGTATTTTAAATAAACATTGATTGCCCAGTAGCCAGGCAGGAAGTATAGGTGAGGTGACCAGGCAGGAAGTAGAGGTGGGGCATTGAGAATTCTGAGAAGAGGGAAGTTTCAGTCTGCAGTTGTGACCCAGCCACAGAGGAAGCAAGATGTGACTGCCTTACTGAAAAAGTAGCAAGCCACATGGCCAACATAGACAAGAATTATGGGCTAATATAAGTAATAAGAATTAGTTAATAAGAAGAGCCTGAGTTACTGGGCCAATCAGTTTATAATTGATGTTGACCTTTGTGTGTTTTTTTGGGACTGAATGACTTCAGGACCCTGTGTAATGGATTTGCTGCAGGGTCGAGACCATGGGGCAGGTCCACAAGCAAAGGTGGCTGGTCCCCAGCCATGTGGTGGGTGACTGTTCGCCAGCGAGCAGTTTGGGCAGGCAGCAGGTGGGAGGCACAGACGCTGCAAGTCTCCAGGACTGCTGGAAACCCAAAACCAGCCAGTCCCAGAAACCACGCAGTAGGGAAGGTGGTTGGTCCCCAGTGGTGACAAATGTTTAGGCAGCGGGCAAGAGAGAGACAGATAGGCACATCATGTAGAGTAAAGTTGGACATTTATTAGGTGGGTTATTAGGTAGAGGGGAATGAAAAAGGGGAAAAAAGGAGGGGGAGAGAGAGAAGAAGAGAGAGAGACAGAGAAGGAGGGAAGCGGAGAAGTGGGGAGAGAGGCAGAAGCTGCCTCTTCAAGAGAGGGACGGGAAGAGAGCGAGCTCAGACCAGAAGCTGAAGATAAGCCTGCCTTAGCCAATGGGGCAGGGAGTGGGTGTGGTTTGGCTCTTAAAGAGACAGAACAATCATTGCATTGGGCAAGACAGAAAACATGGTCAACAAGGAGTTCCTGGGCTAGAAGTGGTAACTGGTTGCTTTGCTGGATCACCTATAGGAACTGCAGGGATTTTTTTTTGATATGCTGTGTGTGTGTGTGTGTGTGTGTTTGTTTATGTGTGTGTCTTCCATGTGCCTTGAGGTGAATGGAGGCTGAAGGCTAACCTCATGTCTTGGTCCTCACTTTCCATTTTGTTTGAGACTTGGTCTCCTTTCTGTTTTTCTGCTGTTACACAACAGGACTGCTGGATCTTAAGCTTCTGGGGCGTTTTCCTTTTCTAGGGATTCTCTACCTCCCATCTCCGTTTAACTCCACTGTGACTATAGATGCTTGTGCACCACATCCAGCTTTTGTGTAGGATTCTGGGGATTCGAACTCATATCTTCATACTAGTGTGTCCAGGCTTTTGCTCCTTTACCATACCTCTAGGCCTCATCAATTCACTTTCTTCTCTCACAACAGTGTGCCCTTCCAATCTCTGTGACTTAGTCTATTTTATTATTATTTTTGTGTTTGGAATTTTGTTCAAGCTAAAAGTCCAAACTTAGGTTAATCTTCCAAGGCATAATTGCAAAATTTTCTACTTGGATCGAAAGGACATTTCTTTCTGTGTTCATCCCATAGAGTTTACAATAGCCATTAACAGTTGCAAAGCATCTGTATGTGAACTCATTGGGGCTTGAACTATTTAGAAATTGTCCCCACACCACCCATTTCTTTTACATCTGCTGTGGATGCTGAGGAAATGATTTTGGACTTTTAGCTATTATCCTTTCACAATTTCTTTGGTTCATGCACACTTTCCCCTTTTCATCAAAGTTCTACAGTTTCTTTATCCTGTGTCCATCCCTGAGTTCAAAGGCAGGAGGAAACAGAGCTGCCGGAGATGTGCCTGACTGGTGTTTAGTTCAACCGTGTTATATTAGAGGGGTGACCCAGCAGGTAAATAACCAAAGGTTGTGATGGATGAGAAAACAGTCTTACAGGCTTTGTTCTGGTATGTGAAATCAAAGTTTTTTTGTAGAGAAAAGAAAATCCAATAGTTTATGTAATATGAGAAGGTTCTGGAAATGATGACTAGACCACAGGGAAGGGGCAGAGTCTAGCTTCCTCTTGAAAGAGCCTCTCTGTTTGTTCTATTAGCTCAGCTCAGTTCAGTTCTTTGAGTCTGTTTCCTCATCTGCAAAGAAACAGAGTACATACTTAGACCTTCTGAAGACTGAGTTATTCGCCAAAAAACAAGGGCCGTGGATTCTGGTGAAATGGCTGTTAATCCCATAGATTCTAGGAGAAAGAACACTGTCCTAAAGCATGGATAATTTAGTTAAAGCAAGCAGTTAATTGAAGCAAGCTTTTCTTTAATCATGTACTTGGGCTGTCTTCCTCTAAAGTGAGGGTTCAAGATCAGCCTTGGATTTGGGGAAGATAAGGTTTTTAGAGCTTAGGGGTGAGAGGTTTCCAAATATGGAGTTTGGCAGATAATAATAGGCAGGATTTTATAGAAACAGAACCTAAGAATAACATGTAAACAGAGACTGTGCTTTAGTTTCCTGGCTGCCTAGATCCGAATAATCACACAGAAACTATATTAATTACAACACTGTTTGGCCAATAGCTCAGGCATATTTCTAGCTAGCTCTTATATCTTAAATTAACCCATTTCTATTCATCTGTGTATCACCACAAGGTTGAGGCTTACCAATAAGGTTTTGGTGTCGTTCTCCTTCAGCAGATACATGGTGTCAGCTTGACTCTGCCTTCTTTCTCCTTGAATTCAGTTTAGTTTTCCAGCCTGCCTATATTCTGCCCTGCCACAGGCCAAAGCAGTTTCTTTATTAACCAATGGTTAAAAAAAAAAAAAAACATTAGTAGCATACAGAGAGGAATCCCACAGCAGTTACACATTGATCATAACATCTTCTTGTGAAACAAAGATATGGTTGCAAGGTGGTCACAATAAAGCAATAACAAGGTGGTCATTACAACAAGTAGTCATAATAACATTTTGAAGCAAAGACATGGTTGCCATTTTCAGGAATAGGCAGTACAAAACCATTTGTAGTTAAGGTTACAGTTGGGTCATATCCCAAACCTTGAGAAAAAGATTTAATCACAAACATGAATGAATCTAGTTTGTCTTTACTGCAAGATGACTTTTAAGCCTATGATGGAGGCAGGCTGGTTTATCATCCCAACATAGGTAGTGGGGTTATCATAATTTTCAATTTATCAAGGGTAAATACCAAAACCAAAATGTGGCAATGCTGAAGTTAGAAGGTACTGAAGTAAAGGCTTTATTATCTATGCGTTAGGAACAGGGACACTCACCCACTCATTCCTTTAATGTGGTCAATCCAGAGTTGGGCATGAGTAATTGGTTCTTCTTCTGTACCTAAGGCTATAAAGTCCAGAATTAATAACAACTCTACCACCTTGTTCATCTTTGCCCTGCTTGTATTTGACTGATGTTAGGGGAAGAATATCTGCTCTGGATGAAATTTCAATGGTCTACAAAATCATTTTGGACCTTTGGAGCCTATTAAAAAAATCAAATCCCTCCTTATATGTAATTCTGGAAGATAATGGTATTTCTCTAATCCCAGGAGTAAAGAATTGAATCAAGAGAAAAGATGTGGCATTCTGTATTTGTGTTAAGTCTTGCTCAATTGTATCACAAAATAGAAAAATGATTCATAGTTGAGAAGGGAAAGAAAAGTGGAAAAGAAAAGGTAAGCAAGGCAAGGGAGAGAAGAAAAAGGAGAGATGAGAAAGAGGGAAAAGAGAGGGAAAACAAAATGGAACAGGAGGGTTCTAGGGTATGTTCTCAATTAGCAGACTGTAACATAGAGTACAGAATGGCTAGAACTGGACACCCTGAAACAAGGCCAGAGAAGGGAGTCATGTTTTATCTTTGCTTGAGAACAAAACATTGGCAGTATTGCATAGAGGTGAACTGTAGGCTCAGGGCTCTGCAGTCCAAGGTCTGTTGGGCTTGGAGTTTATCTGAATCAGAAGTGAAAGGTTGATGTTAGAGTAGAATTCGGCATTTGATGTTATAATTATACTGGCAACTGGAAATGGACATTTCTCGAAGTACTAGAGAAAGGCATCCAGAATGATTAGTACATATCCTATTGTCCAAGAAAGCAGCACACACATCCCAACAGCTTGGAGAGCAGCACTAGGGTGTGGGGGCCCAAAAATGTGAGCCTATTTCCACTTTGTCTGAAGGTCAGAGAGTTTCAGCTGGCTCAAAGTTGTTGCCATTCCACCCTGACCAAAGGTCAGAGAGTTGGAACCTACTTCTATTCCTTCTGACAAAGGTCTCACCTAGTTTTAGAGCAGAGAGTTCTACTCTTTCAAGGTTATTGTCAACGGGTGTGGCTAATATCCAGACCTTGTATTTGAGATATAGAGAAGTAGATCTCTTTCTACCTCAAACAAAAGTCTAAGGATCTGACTAAGTTCCTACTCCCTATGGACTCCACCCAAGGAATGGTTTACCTACAGAATGTTATGGTCTAGGGTGTGAGCGTTACTTGCTTTGTTCTATCCATAGAATGTTCAACTAAGAATGCAGTCGTCAACTGGTCTGTTCATTTACTTGTATCATGTTTATGTAGGTTTTTTTTAAATCTTACTCCTACCTTTTGAGGTCAGGGGGGTATTTTAAGCAAATGGAAATTAAATGCAGGTGATTTTAGTATTCACTGGAATTCACTCCTGTTTCTGTTTTGTTATTTTCACTCACATCTTCATATTTCTAATAAATTCTTCTAATTCCCATGCCCCTACCCTGGTAAGTAATAATTTTGTCGAAGCTGGTCTCCAGCACTACAGGGACATGGATCTGGTGGGCATCCATCATGTCAGACTCCTTCCTTTCTCTCTGTTATTTTTCTCCTCATCCAGAACTTTCCAGATTGTAGTGATACATATTAAAATAACCACTTATATGTCCTTAGATGCACAAATAGGTATGCAGAGCTTAATAAATGAATATCAAGGGAACAACAATGTGCAAACAGCATCCAGGTCACATAAAGGATTGTGAAATCCCAGAAAGCCTTCTACTGACCTCTGTGTTATTACTGTCTTTTAACTTTGGAAGACAGTGATGCTGCTCCCCAGAGTTATGATTTTGTTTCTCTGGGGAGTTTTAAATGTACACATATACTCCTTAAAAATATAATTTGGAGAGGGCTGAGGTCCTAGCTCAATCTGTAGTGTACTGGTGTGTAAGTCATGGTCTGAGTTTGAATTCCAGTACCCACATAAAATCCCAGGCATGGGTGTAATGGGTGTATGCCTCCAAACTTAGTTGTGGTTGCTAGCCACAGGAGGAAACTCAGAGCTCTCTAGCAAACTAGTCTAGCTGAATCAGTGAGATCTAGGTTTAGTGAGTAACCCGGTCTCAAATAATCAGGTGGGAAATGATGGAGGAAGACATCTGATACAGACCCCCTGTCCTCTATACATACACACCTACATGGACACACACATACATATACACTCCCCTGTACATGCACACAAACAAGCATATGCACATGTAACCCCAGAAAAAAATGTATAATTTTGTTTAGGTTGCATACATATTATTTTTCAACTTCTTAAAAAGTAAATTGTAATAGGTGTGTGTGTGTGTGTGTGTGCGTGTATTCCATGAACTGTTCATTCTTCAAGATAAGGTTGAACATTTTTTCTATGTTATTGAATGTAGCTGTTTTGCATGTTTTTCTTTTTTACATAAAACCATTCAGTATAAATATACTGAAATTCACTTAACCATTCTGCACAACCAGATAATTAACATTTTGCTTATTGTGGTATGCTTGTACATATCTTCTGGTATAGACATATAAGAATTATCCCCGTAATATTCAGCTATTGTAGAAAGATTGGCTCATAGGCCACATGCGTTTTCAACTTTAGGAGGTAATTCCAAACTGTTCTCTCAAGTTATTGTTCCAATTTACACCCCGAGAATCAGTGAATGGAAAAGCTTACCAAGATTAATGCTGTCCAACTTTTAAAGTTTTTGAAACTCAAGCTAAAATTGTACTTCCCCACCTCTCTCTCTCTCTCTCTCTCTCTCTCTCTCTCTCTCTCTCTCTCTCCCTCCCTCCCTCCCTCCCTCTCTCTTTCTCTATTTATCTGCATATGTCTGTGTCCATCCATGCATGTAGAATGCATACATGCAGAGATCATAGGAGGACACCAAGTATCTTCCTCTAATTTTCCCAATCTTGTTTTTTAAGACAGAATCTCTCACTGAATCAGAAGCTCACTGTTCTGGTTAGGTGGCTGGCCACTGAATCCTCAGAATTTTCTTGTATCTGTTCGATAATGATGGGGTTACAAGCATGCCTGGCCATATCTGGCTTTCACAAGGTACCTGGGACTTGAACTCAGGTCTTCACGATTGCATAGTTATCTTCTCAGTGCTTATTATTTGTATTTTTTGAGGACACATAAGTCTCTTTTATATCCTGGATAGTGGATTTGTGTCAACTAAATGATTGCATATATTATTCTGTTCTGTGGTTTAAACTTTTACTTCTTCATGTTGTTCTTTAGATATTTTATCTGTGATAGAACCTCTTATTTTAATATAGCTTAGCTATATTTTCTTAACTTATGTTTATTATAAAATTTTGCCTTTACTTGAAGATCAGGACTCTCTATTTTATTATTTATTATCTAAAGTACTTGCATAGTTTCCTATTTCAATCTTTAAGCAATATGAAATAATATTTATGTATAAAGTGAGTAGAGTGTTGATTTCATTTCTCTGTACTGTGAGTCAATTATGCACACATTGCTGTTAGAAGGCTACATTTCTTACAGTGAAGTCCACGAACTGCCACACACATCCAACTTTTACAATTTTGATTGACATCACATTGAGTCTATAAACCAACTTGGGAAAAAACAACATCTTTAAAATATTAAATATTCCAAATATCATAAACACTCTACTTTTCCAATTACGTGTCTTCTGCAATCATTTATGCCTATGTTTAATAATATTTTCCATAAAATTTCATATAACACTTGCATTTTTCCAGATATTTCAGATTTTTGATGTTATTATAGATTATATATTTTAATTGTCATTTCCTAATGTTTTACTGCAAATAACACAGATATATATATATATATCATGAAAGTTGATGGAATCTTATTTTGTTATTTTTAAATTTTTATTGTTTATTTACTTATTATTTTCTGTTTCCCTCTTCCCCTCCCTCCACCACCTATCCTTAACCTTCTCCTTTTTTATCTCCCACCCCCTGTCTCCTTCTTTCCATCTGCCCTTTCTCTCTATCTCTCTGTTTCCTCAGAGGCCTCAGAAATGTAACTCAGGTATCAGGCTTGCATGGCAAGTGCTTTTACCCCCTGAGCCATCCCCTGTCCCTTAGTTCTGTGAACTTGCACATATTATTATAATGTTTAAGCAGAAAGTATTTGCTGTGTTCCAATGTCCCTGCCATGTAAGCCTGGTGTGGAAATTTAGCCTCAGTATAATAGAGAGATGCAGCTGGCCAGGGGAATTGGGTCAGTGACTTCTCTGTTCCATACTGGAGTAGTGTCCTTATACAGCAGTGTCCAAAGCTAGCCCATTTCTTCTGGTATGTAGGCACGGAATAAATGACCTTGAGAATCATGCTAGAAGCTTCTTATATACTAGTTTTTGCTTGTACATCATTATCTCCCTGTTAGCTTTGACTGTGAGCTGCTAAGCTTGCTTCGAATACTACGTGTGACCCTCTTCAGGGGTTAAAAATAGCTTTCAAGGCCAGGCTCTTGAAAGCGTTAACCTCTGCTTCACAGAGAAAAAGAGGTAATGCCATTCTCTTGAGACCATTAACCCTGTTTCCACAACTTTCATGGCTTTAAGACTTGTTTTGAACAGTTGCTGTGAATTCAGATGGCCAGTGGGTGGGGGACAGATCCTCTTTAGTTGTAACTTACAGTTTTAATGGTTTTTCTCAGTGTCCCATTTACATCTCTATATTATGGCCCCTTCAAAAAGGGAAGTGAGTAGATGGACTGTGGCAGATCAGACCAAGCAGGCTGCTTCTAGCTGGAACCAAACTTTGTAGGTGGGTGTTGCCTGTGACTGTTCTCGTGGGACAGATGGACTTAGTGTGTATACTCCACACCCCGAGTCTCGTCTGTTTTATCAATGCCCTGACAGAAGCTTCACTGGGACTTCTTTACCTTTCCCCATCTCTGCTGCCTTCACATAGAATAGTCAGAGCTCTGGTGTTTAAAATAAAAATTATACACATAAATAATTATATATATATGTATGTATGCATATATGTGTGTATCATGTATATCACATATAATATAATACATACATATTTTAATAAATACAGTTTGATTATAGGCAGCCTTTAAAATGTTTTCAGAGGGATTCATTTATAAAGCTTGTGGTCAAAGAACCTGAAGTTTCTTGTTTCTTGAGACCTTGTATGTGCCAGTGGAATTTCTTACCCTGGAGCCTCAAGCAGAGGATAGGTCTCAGAGGAAGGGGAACATTTTGCCTGATGTCATAGTTAATACCAACAATTAAGATCATAAAGAAGATATGACCCCAATTTGCAAGGTCCTTTTTAGAACTCGTGCAGTTCTCTTTCAGTTAATAAAGTGCATCTATATTTTATATTTTAATATATATGTAAGAAAAACATAGATGAGAGGAGTCACTAAAACCCAGAGTCAGTCACTGTTTCATTGTTAATGTTTTGGAGCCTTGTACTCACTCATGCTAGTGTCTGTGTGGGTTTTATATACTATGATTACAGAATTAGACATGAAAAACACATGCACCTCACTCTGTCTGACTTGGATAAACTTATATGTGTCATCCTATCAAGGCTTACTTAACTACTTAACTCTCCATTTCTTCTTTTTCTTCCCCCCCTCCTTCTTCTTCTCTTTCTCCTCCTTCTCCTCTTCCTCTCTTTCTTCTTCTATGTTTTATTACAATAAGAAATAAAATTTATATTTTGTACATAAATATTTTATCTGTTTATTATTTTCTAGAGCCAAATTTTGGTAGGAATTTTTAAATTTTATTTTGATTGAAAAGAAATAATTGTGTGTGTATATATATATGTATATGATATAATACATGTATCCATTGTGAAATAATTAAGTTAGAATAACACACATTATCATCTCATGTGTTTACTACATTCTCATGATGAGAACATTTCAGATCTTCTTAAGCCATTTCTAAATATAAAATGTTTCTAAATAAATGATCTATTTGTATTACTAATACCAGCAAGCATGATATGAAGTTAACGCTGGAGATTGTTCCTCTGTCCAACCAAATGCAGAACCCTTTGACTCCTGTCTTTTGTGCCCAATCTGTCCCTTTCCAGCTCTCTGGTGAATCTTTCTGTTTCTGATAACTTGGCTCGATAATTTTAGATTCCCAATTCAGATGAGATTGTGCAGTAATTCATTTGTCTGGTTGTTAATAATTCATTTTGGTATTTAGGATGTTCTTGATGCATTCTGCAAGGATAACATATAATCCCCAAATAAAGAAAAGCCATTTGTAAAGCAGGTATCCTAATATCTTCTCACACATAGAGAGTGGAAGGATTGTAATCTCCCAGAGAGAATTGCAGGACTGGGATTTTGCTAGGTATCAAGTTTGCATCATGATAACATTCCCACTCCTGTTATGTGATGCACATCTAATTGTAATCATTTCAAAAGGCCAAAGCGACTAGATGCCAAGGTCTGAATCACCTCCTTATCCTACCCCACCCTAGTCAGGACTCCCACCCTGCTAGTCATCTCTCTTCAATTATTTATACTATTAGTGCATCTTTGACATCATAATTTTGTAAATTGTCCTTTCCTTCAGTATCTCTGAATCCAGTTTGGCTTGAAGTCAGATGGTATTCTTTGTTTGCGATTCAGAATGTGATGCTTTTCATTGCAGTTTACAAAGAAGCAAGAGAGACTAGCCAGCCTGGGTTCTTTGTCCCAGTCTTACTGCTACCATGCTGGATCGTGTAGACAAACACTCCCATCTTGTCATTCCTACTGTGGAAAAATAAAAACGCTGGTCTTATGGCCACTTGGGCTTGTGAGAATCGGATCTGTCGTGTTAGAGAACGTGCTCTAAGTGTGTACAGACAGGGTGTGCATGTGTGAGGTGCAGTCTACAGCGGCCAGAGTCTGAACTTCTGGGAACACGTTGCTGGATTGTATTCCCAGATGTTTTCCCTTGCAGTGGCGATTGTGAGCTGACTCCTTGGGGTCAGACACTCTGCCAGCCCATCAGCACAAAAGGATGAGAGAGAAATGATAATAGTTCTTTCTCCGTAGGGAACTTCCAGCGTTTTTGAGGAGACTGAATTTCTTTTGATCATAGAAGAACAAAAAGAGATATTGACTATGGAGTGTCCGCCCTTCTCAGGATGGCCGTGCATCATGCCCTAGAGATGCAAAGGAGACTTGGTTAAAGGAAATACGTTGGAGGTAACTGGGTGGGTTTTCTCCTGCTACACCAACCTTGGGATCACACCAGATTTGCTGCCCTGTGGACACTCCTGTTGTCTTCTTAGAAATAAAGAGAGAACAATGATACCTGAAAGCTGAATGTTAAAGTGAATTCCTGGGACGCTTGCAAAATGAAGTACAAACCAAACCCAACAGGTCAATGAACCGAAATCATGGCCAACAGGTCAACGAACCGAAATCATGGCCAACAGGAGATTATATTCCACTGAAGAATAAACTCCTTGTCTTCATATGTTACCCTGGGTACTGGCATGGGGACAGAGGCTGACAACCAGAGTATTGGCAGACATAGAAATAGAGGTAACACCAATGATAACTATATTAGTAGGACTGTCTCACGTCCCTCCAGTAGTTGTCTTTATCTAAAAGGTGCCATCCCAGCTCCAAGAGTTAATATCATCCTCCAAGCTTCAGTAAGTTTCCCTCTGTCTGTTAGGGGACACTTTTGTTGAAATAATAAGTTTCTGAGAGCTGAATTCATGCCTATGTTTCAAAGAGACTCCCCAGGTCAAATTTGACGTTGCCATGAACAGTACTTCCTAGGATTGGGATGTGTGCCTTGAGAGTTAACTTGAGTCGTCTTTTCTTAGTGAAAGGCAGTCTGCTCAGGGTCAGCTTGGAAGGCAAGGTCACACTCTTGATCCAACCACCTCTCTGTGGTTCTTGATCTTTTTCTCCTCTACATCCTTTGGAGATAACAAGTTTCCTTTCTTTGCTCAAGTCTTCCAACCCTGGACTAGTATCAAAGGTCCAAGTAGCCTACCTGAAGCTGAGTAGGGAAACCAAACCAAACCAAACCAACAACTGCTTCCTCACAGTCAGTGGGAGATGAGCTAGCTTTTGGTCTTGGTTTAGTTTTGGACAAAATGAAGCTGCGAATGATTTGTTCTGCACCGCTCTTCCTGTCAGAATCTCTCCCAAACTTGGATTCTTCAGAAACAACAGGGAACTCTTTGCAGATTTACTTTTGAACTTGCTGTTCTGAAGGCACAACTGCAGACAGACAACAGAAGAAGAGGCGAGGCCACTGTACCACAAGCTCCCTAGAAGAAGGGAAGACATATATCCACTCACCCCCATGGAACCCTTGAGAAGGTAGCCAAAGAGAAATGCTGAGCACTATGAGGATAGTTCAGAGGGAGGTTTATTGGCTACTTGGAGGCGCTGGATGGAACTCCATTCTCAGGATCAGCCACAGAGCATGTATAGAGTTCAGGTGAAATGTCATCTCAGCTTTTACCCTTCTGCTGTTGGGACAGTGCCTCTGGTTAGTGGTAGAGACAGGCCCATTGAGCTCTATGGGAGAAGCACCATGGAAACACAAACACATCTCTTGCTCCCAGACGCTCAGAGTTCTGTTTACGGATTAAATCTCAGGCTGTGTATATTCGACGTTCCTATTCCAGGATATTAATGGCACAGTGAACTCGTGTGGCGATGGCTTCATCATATTAATGTCTGAGGGATGGTTCAGATGTGGCAGGTGCCTGGAGATGTGCAGCGGACCTGGCACATGCAAGCCAGAGACTGCAACGCTGGAATGTGAACTCTTTTAATGTGAACCCAAGTAGGGTTCCCTGACCCCTGCGGGAGTGGAGGCCTCTTAAACAGCACAACCCTAGAAGGCCAAGTCTAGAAAAATGGAATAGAATATACAAGCTATTTACCTTTCTGTTGCTGATCTATCTAATACAGTCCAACAATGTCTGTAGGGAGGTCTGGGGATTTTGAGAGTGAACTTAAAATGCACAATCAGTTCTGAGGTCTGTTAGCAACCTGCCCACACAGGTTTCTAAAACATGTCTAAGTCCTTCTGTATATCTGGGCCATCTCCTTTCTGGAACCATCTACAGATAATTCTTGCAGAAGGTGGTGGGCATGGAGAGGGCAGGCACGGACCTCTTAATTTTTGAGGGTTTCGAAAGCATCCACGCTTGTTCTAATCAGCTAGATGGCAGATGGGAGCAAAATCCATGTTGGCTCTGGAGGTGGCGATCATTAGCGTGACCGCAAGTGGAGACGGACTCCCAGGAAGCAGAACAATTTATGTGCTGTTCACAAGTATAGGACATAGCCAGATGGTCAGCCATCAAAGGAGGTTTGAGAAGGAGACATTTACGTTCATGTTAAGATTTTCTCCTCTTCCTCTTTTTCCTCCTCTTCCCCTTCACATAACACAGTGCACTGAGTCACTGCAAAACAACCCTTAGATGACACAAGTTGAGGACAGAGGACTCCTTACATCAAGGGGAAGCCTTTGGTGTATCCTGATGCCTCATCCTTAGCTAAGCTGTGTGGTGCTGTGTGTGTGTGTGTGTGTGTGTGTGTGTGAGTGTGTGTAGGGAATTGGTACATGACTGTGAAGATACCTGGCATGTTACCACCGTCTTTCTCTATTAGCTTTCCATCTTGGTGTGCTGTTTACCCATATCCCTTTGAAGATGATGAAACTGGAGAGCAAAGGGAAGAAGGCCAGATTTGGGGTGCTTCTGTGACTTCTGCTATTTGTGCAAATCTAGATTTGCCCCAGAGTCAATCCTTCCCTCTTGCTGAGAACCTTTCAGAGTTGAAAGGCCAACCAGTCCAAGTCACTAAAACAGTTAAGAAACAATGATCCTAATATAAATTTTAACTTCCTTTAAAACACTACTGGAAAATGCAATTTTCATTTCTTTTCCCCTTCCATTGCTTTATAACTGACAGAGAGCAAACACCAGGTCACATGTTTATCTAATTTGAGTCATCTCCAAAATACTTCATTCAATATCAAATTGCTTTAAAAATAATATTTTTCTTCCCACACCCCCCCCCCCGAGTTCATTTGCCTCGTGAAATAAACTATTTAAAAACCCATTTTAATAGTAGCCATGATGAGTCACGTGATGGCATTGGCTATAGGCTCATATTTGAGGATATAATCCTGCAAACACTCAACAAATAGCGATACATGCCAAGCACAGTATCGGAAATAACACAGAAGGATGAAGCAGACGAGGCCTAAGCTCTCGGAGTAGCTTGCAGAGGCTGCGGCTGAGGAGGGCTGTCTTTGTGCCGGCATCCTTTCCCACAGGACAACAGACAACAGTTCTCCAGGAAATTCTCTACAGTGTTTTGCACCCCTACATCTTCATGACTCACACCAAAACTTCTCAGCTGACTTGAGCTAAAAGTGGGGTGGGAGGGTGAAAAAAAAAAACGGAAGGAGAGAAAAGAAAAAAATACCCTAGAACTAAATACCCCGACAATAAATTTGAGGCCATAAACTGTGGGATTCCGCCATAATGCAGCACACTTGAAAATCAGGCAGTACTTTTCATTTGACATGGATTTAAAGGTAGCTCAAAGAAAACACAGGATTAACCGTAAGTAGTGGGATAGTAACCATGAGCCAAGCTTGCAAATAAACACATCAGAGACTCAGTCCAAAAAAAGACAGAACACAAATAATGTCCTCTTGATGTGCCTACAGTTTCGTTCAACTGTTCCCAGGTCGTGAACTAATTTGCCAAAAAAAAAAAAAAAAAGAGGTTAACTCCAGTGCAGCGTGGCAGCATTTGAGAGAACAGGTTTGTGCATAGTGCCTGCGGAGTCCGGGCCACTGGAAGTTCTGCCTATGTAATGGCTCTCAGATGAACACTTTTAAGAACTCTTTTGTGTATCTGAGTGGATGCACGCGGCTTCAGGACGTTAGAGAATACGGTCCTTCGCAAACATGAGCTTGGCATGTTCCCAAATGCTTCGGACGTCTCCCGAATTAGCCTAAATAAATTTGTTTGAAGGCTTGGATGACCTTGGACGATCGACTCCCCCTTCTGAGTGAGGTGTCCTCCATAAAACGAGGCATCGAGATGAGCTGATCTTTCAGTTCTCTCCCGGGATCCAGAGGCCCTTCCCTGAAGATTCAACACAGGAAAGCTGACCTCTGCCCCCAGAAGCTTCCAGCTGAAGGAGAAGAGAAAAGGAGCCAGAGTCCAGGGAGCTCAGCGGGAGGGTGATTTCCAGCCATGCTAATCTTCCAGAACTCCAGGACTCAGGATTCGCTGGAGGGTGAACAGCAGCATTATATCATTTCCAGGCGAGGCCCCGAGCTCTCTGTGCAGTTCCCGTGGTTTCCCCTTGCTTTGTGCAGTTCATCCTTTGCTGCCACTGGTCTAGCTCATCCAGTCTCTCGACTTCACATGTGTAGATGGCTCTTCCTCCGTGACTTGGCTAAGCGTGCAGTCCCAGGCTTTGCTTTCCCAGCTCTCTCAAGGAGTAGGTTTTGCGTATCTAGCCATGCTGAATGAGTTACCCAAAGAATCAAATGCAGCCTGGCTTAGGGCACCACACATCTAACCGTTCTCGAGCTGCTCTAGAACTCTCTCACGACACCAAGACTGGGAACCAGGGACCCATGTGATTTTGCGGTGTAATCGAGGGCACGCAAATGAACCTGATATTCAATCAATCAAAAATTGATTTAGAAGAATGTAAACGAAGGCATGAATCTAACACATAAAACACGGGAGGTTATTATCACTGTCAACTACCAAACCCTAAACTTGTGGTTCTAGTGGTGGCGGTGGGGAGCTTTTCAGTACAGAAGGAAAAGCTCACGTTGGTGGGAGGAACCGTGTAAGAGAGAGTCCAAATCTGGCTTTCCAGAGGGACACCAGAAGCAGTAGGATCCATGAAAGGGAATGTCTCTTCTCTAGCGAGCACAGCTGGACAGAGGGAGTCCCTTAGCCTCAAGTATATTTTAAGCTGCATCTCTCAAAATGTCAAAAGTGGGATTAAAGTGTAAATGATTGTCAATTCGTTCCTTCTCTCCTGGTACTACACTGTTACAGGCAGATTCTGGTTGATGGGGAGGGGAGAGGGGGGCTGCTCTTTCAGGGTAACTGAGTCGAGCATCCGGGGCATGAGGAGTCCCCGTGCGCCTTGGGGAAGAGGTGCAGTTCACAGGCTGCTACTTTTTTGTGACATAGCTTTTATGGGGGGAGAGCCAGAATATTAAGCTCATTGCTTCCAGATGGAAAGGTTGGACAAGACAGAGGTCTTGGCTCTGAAAGCCTGGACTCAGTGGTGCGATATGGACCTGACATATTGAAGTAATCGAGATAGAAGATCCGGCTGTAGCCAAGGCTGTCAGATAGATACTTTTTTAAAACATTACATGGTTTGTAACAAGGTATTGTGTATCCTCCCAGCAACCCTGCCGCCTCAGTCTCTGGGAAGACGGTGGGGGGAAAGTACGCTTATTTTGCTTGAGTTACTAAAGCTCTTTTTATATAGGAGGAATTTGGCATCTCCTGGCTGGGAGCAACGGAGCCAACAGTGTCCGATGCACTTGCAATGTAGATCACGCTAAGTAAATCCAGGTGCTTGTGGAAGAAGAGAGGTCCTAAGCACTCCCTTATTTGAGCCCCGAAGCAATCATGGCCCAATGCCTCAAATGAGCCTCAAATCTGTTTAATAAATCATCTGTCTATTTATAGAGTTAATCCAGGGAGAAATACCGGTTTATGTCATCTAACGGAGCGTCGGCCACCAGATGGCACCCATGTCCGCCTCTTACCATTAGGATTGGCATTCCTCCAAGCTCCTTTGTCGGTCCTTCCCAAAGCATTTTGAGTCTGTGCTTGGGGATGGGGAGAAGCTCCCAGACCCGTTTTCTTGGGGAAATTGAGTCCTCCAGTCATGTCCACTGTGGAAACGGAAAGACGATCTCACTGTTTTTAGAAATCCCCATCCTTCCCCCCAATACATTCTGTTTTGTGCTTTCTATTGGCTAACTTCACACCTGAGACACACGGGGCATCCCCATGGACCCCGTGTCTGCTTCGCATTTCAAAGGCTGGGAACTGCTAAGCTTGTATTTTGATTAAAATTTCGTATTAGCTTTCTTTCTTCTCTCTCCCTTTCAGTGTAATTTCAGGATATTTAATTTCAACCAATCATCTGAGGGGAAGGGGGGTGAGGTGTTTGATGTGAAACAGTACATAGGAAAGGCAGCCAAGTTAGGAAACAGAGCCTCAGGGCTGCTGAGATGTGACAGCTGAAATCTCTTTTGTTCTCTAGGGCAGTGTCTGAAACCAAAGACCTCAAGGACAGGGGATCTAGCCCTGGGCCTTGAATCAAATGGGCCTGCCCTCCCTGGAAACCTCCTCACTAGGTTCTGGGTCTGGTACAAGTTTCTGGGCTCCAGCTACCTAGCTGGGCTTGGGAGTTCATTAGCAAAGCTACCTGATGTCTGCGCTGGCTAAAGATGTTTCTTAAGAAATACAATAAATAGTTCCCACAAAGTCAATTGCTGAAGACTGAGGCAGATATTAGTTACAACTTCTCAGCTTCAAAGCAGTTAGAGTCAAGGTATGAGGGCTATATTAAAATGGACGAAGGAACTCCCATCAAGCTTTGGTGCTTGGGTCAGGCATTCAAATATTGAGAGATTAGGCAGGAAGGAATTTGAGGAGCAAGCTTGGTCTAGAGAAAGTGTACAAGCATTTATTGCTCATTGGCTAACACAGTGGGATTGCTCAGAGACCATCGGAATGGTGGGTACTATTCCAAAAGGGAGGGTAGGTACACTATTCTTGATGTGGTCAAAGCATTGCCTTGAAAACACACTTTGAGGGAGCTCAGTCAGTAAAGTAACTGTCTTGCCAGCATGAGTAATTGGGTTTGATCCCCCAAACCTAAGCAGCGATGGTGGTATGAACTTGTAATTCCAGTGATGGAAGGAAAGAGATGAGTGGCTTCTTGGGAGTTCTTGGCTAGCCTAGTCTACCCGATGAATTATAGGCCAATGAGCAATGTTTGCTCAAAAAGAACGATGTGGATAGAGCCTGAAGAATGACATGTAAGGTTGGTCTCTGGCCTACACATGCATACTCACCCCACATATGGGAATAGCTACCAATTTGTAGCCTTCTGTTTACTTTTTACATTTTAGAACTACTTGAAAGACAAAGAACACAGAGACAAGTATTTGCTACTAGAATACATCTCAAATCTGCCCAGATAATCCTGATTTTGACTTCCTGTCTTGGATCCAGAGTAGAACTCTACTTACCATTCTCCTTGACCTCTGTAGAGGAGGTCAATCCTGTCATATTAGTTGATTGCCACACTCAAGAAACGATCATGGCAGACTTTCTGTTGCAGCTCCCCATAAAAAGGGCAGCCTGATGAGCTAGTGATCAATTCTTATATAACCCCACTGCACAAGATCCTTCAACAACAAAACCATGCAGTGATGAAGAAGCCAAAGAAAAGACTGACTTGGTTTCTAACTGACACACGGAACAGGCTTGGCTTCCTGACCTGGAAATTATGCCCTCCCTTCATAAGCTGCATCTGTGAACTCAAAACTGAACCCAAACAACAAAGCCCAAAGCCTGTGCTATGTGGAAGCATTTTCTGAATGGCATTGTGCACGACAGAGCTCCCACTGTCCGGTTTGGGAGGAGGCAGCAACCTCACGGTACTTCATGGCACCTTTAAACACCTGTGTTGCTAGCATGGTTGTCTCTGTAGCTAAATAAGATTCCACCATCGAAACAAACGTCATTTCCCATTAAGATGTTTCTCATGAAGAAATGGTTGTCAAGTCCATGTATGAATGTTGCCTCTGAGCCTCATGCCATGCTCACCTGCAACTCTGCCCTGTCCTCAGAATGGTGTCACCCATAAAGGCCACCTCAAACTGTGACCTTCCTGGAAGGCATGAAGATTTTCTCACACTGCCATATTGTTGAGACAATAACACCACCCCCACCCCTGCCGAACTGGACTTTTTACAAGAATTTCACGATGGAGGGAAGGGAAGGGCTGAAGTCCTGATGTCAGCTGGAGAAGAGATCTATCTCCCAAGAAGAGATCTCATGGTCCAGCAATACTTCAAACCATCATACAGAACAGATTGGAGCCATGGCAGTAATAGCTAGGACCATACCTTGACCAAGGCTGCTGAGCTATGTCTGTCCCTTGGGCTCTGTTTAAAACTAATTTCATACTGGACTGGGGTTAATTGGACCCCTTTATTTTTTTCTCTTTTCTACGAAGCCATACTGAATAATCCTATTTTCTTTTGCTTTTTTAAAAATCGCTTTAATTGCCTTTTGAGGACAGATAATAGAGCCTAACTTACTGGGGTACAAGGCCCAATCTTTGACTCTAAAAACCCCAGTAACACCACTGGTGGGTCCCATTTACAGTTGAGGCTAGTTACATTTCTCTTGTTTCTGAATCTTTGATCATTCATTGCAGACCACCCCCCACCCACATTTATCTGAGTTAAGAATGCAAGGTGATTGCATTTGGGGACCCAGAGGGTCCGGTGTGGAATGGCTCACAAACAGGCCTTGTGGAGAAGATGATTAATCTGTCTTCTCTAGCACCCACTCTGAATTGTGTGATAGTGGGGTCTGAATTCGGGGTTATGTTTTCCATAAGAGGTATGGATTTGCACTGTGTACCAATCAAAGCTTAGCTCCGAAGTCTGGAATTCAAGGCTCTTCAGATCTGGCAATAGCTTTCTCGCTTTCTCTCCCTCCACAGCATTATGTCCATGGTGAGTCTCAGACACTGTGCTGCAGCCACCGAATGTGAATGTCCCAGTGTTTCACATCCAGTCCTGGGCACTCCTTTTCTTCTACTGTATTTTCTTGTTTTGGGGAAGAAATGCAAATCCATCCTGTTTTCACACAGAGGCAGAAGTCATAAGGATGGGGATTGGGAGAGGGTAGGGAACATTCCAAGCTCCTCTCTCTAGTTTCTTGAGGATGGAGAAGTGACAGAGATCAGAAACCTAGCAGCCTGGATTCAGACGAACCTCTCCTCATAGGATCTACAGGAAGACATTCCTGGCTCTCTCAGCTCTTTGTTTGTAGTCTTGCTTTGGTCTGCTTGCTGGAGATGGTTATGAGATCCTGCTCTCTAGCATGTCCCTGATTGGAGTAGGAATAAAAGAAAATGGATGGTGGTCCTTGAGTAATAAGCATGCCTGCTTGTTAACTGATCCTGTCCCCATAAGTGCCACCTCAATAATTAGGTTATAAGGAGAGGGGAGTGGCACATTATGTTATGCAGAATCACCAGCCAAGTCAGACTTCAGCTCCTTCCACAAGAACTGGGTTGCTCTGCATCCTCAGGGGAAGGAGGACATGATGCACACATAACCTGAGAACAGGTAAGCCTGAGGGGCCCCCGGTCCAGGTAAGCGCCCCTCAGCTACACAATGAGATCAGTCTTAGCTATGAAACAGACCACAACTCAGAAACAAAACAGAAAAATCCAAGTGTTTTTTTTTCCCCTTTACCCATTTGTGTTTTTCTTTTCTTTTGTCAACTTAACACAGACTTGAGTCAATTGAGAAGAAGGAATCTCAGTTGGGAAAATTCCATCATCATATTGGCCTGTAAGCAAGTAAGCAAGTTTTCTGTGTGTATGTGTAAGGTGGTGATTCTTGATTAATTATTGATGTGGGAGAGCCCACTGTGGGCAGTACTATACCTGAGCAAAAGCAAGCTGAGTGATCCATGTATGATGGGGGACTCTGTCAGCCAATTAACTTTAAGAGCTGGAACCAAGTTAGGGCGTGACCTTTTGGGTACTGAGAGAAAAAAATGCCCTGTGGCCCAGGGTTTGCGCTCTCTCTCTCTCTCTCTCTCTCTCTCTCTCTCTCTCTCTCTCTCTCTCTCTCTCTCTCTGTGGGTCCCTTGCTACACAGCTGAGCTCAGACTTCTCATTCATTTTTGTGAGTTTTTCCCATATAATAAATAAAAATATAGTTGATTTTGTCTTGGAGTTAGCCTGGTATTTTAATTTCCTATTAATTCAACACATGTAGAATAAACCAGTAATCAGTGATCTTCCATGGTTCCTCCCTCTGTTTCTACTCTGGTTGCTGTATTTACTTTTCTATAAGGTGGACTGCTGGAATGTAACCTGTAGGTCAAATAAACCCTTTCTTCCCTACATTGTATGTGGCCAGTGTTAATCACAGCTATGAGAAACTCACTGGGATACTCTTGTCTATAAGATAAAACTCTTGCTCCTGCTTTTTTCCTTTGTACATATTCTATGGAATTTCTTTTGTGTTCCATTCTTTCATTTTTTTAAGTTCAAATGTTTATTTTTAGGTCCTTAAATACCCAGGACTCCTTTGAATTTAGGATGTCCTGCAAAGTCACACTTCCAGTTATGAATGTTGTGGGCAAGGATATTGCAGTGGTCATAAAGTCTGAGGGGAACAAAAGCAGAGGAGAAGCTTGTACTGAGGTCTGTGGTTGAGCTTTACATCACACGGATGGCTTATTAGGCAACAGTCATAACGCAGGTGCCTGTTGAGACAGATCTAGAGATATTTAGTTAAGTTTATTACCTCTTTATAATGAAAAGTAAAGAAATTTAAAGATCAAGCAAATAAGCCACTGTCAAAAAATAAAAAAAAGAAAGGAAAACAAGAAACCATGAACAACTGTGGGACATGTAGCTGAGTAGCTGGTTGGGTGAGTGGTCAGACCTGAGACTCATGACCTTGAACCTCTCATCATACGCTGCCTCTCTGTGCCTCTCACAGTTTAGCTGTGTGCTGTGGAATAATCCTTTTGTAGCCTGTGAAGATTTGTCACTCGGATTGGTTTAATAAAAAGCTGATTGGCCAGTAGCCAGGCAGAAAGTATAGGTGGGGCAACCAAACTAGGAGAATGATGGAATGAAGAAAGGCAAAGTCAAAAGAGTAGCTGGAAGATGGAGAGAGAGAGAGAGAGAGAGAGAGAGAGAGAGAGAGAGAGAGAGAGAGAGAGAGAGAGAGAAGGGGGGGCAAGCTGTACTGAGACAAGTTACCAAGTCCTGTGTTAAAGCCTAGATAAGAAATATGGGTTTATTTAAATGTAAGAGTTAGCTAGTAATAAGCCTGAGTTATCTGCCAAGCATTTATAAGTTATAGTAAGTCTCTGAGTCGATTATTTGAAAAGTGACTGCTGGTTATTTGGGAACAGGCAATCAAGACAGAAAAGCATCCATCAGCATCTGTAGTATGCAAAAGAGCCAATAAAACAGATCTTCAGCAGCCTCAGCAATGAATGATAACTGCCAGGATGAGTTCCTCAGAATGAGTAGACTAAGGGCTTTGTGAATTGCCAATCCCTGTGGACTTGTTCGTCCCAGGTAGCCTTCATGGCAAAAGCAGGAATGATGAACTTCTGGAAGGAGGATACTTGAGTAGGCTTAGAGGACTGGGAAAATTTTTGGAAGAAGATCCAATTGGAGAAAATGAGCTATAGACAGAAAGAAGGAACGTTTAGGATCTGGTGAATTGACTAGCCTGGCCTGGCCAAGGATGGCATTTTAAAGTCAGTAAGATTTCAAAGGACAATCGGGTCTTGATTTATGGGTAATATCTCTCAATTCAGAATGTAATACAGCCTCACTATTTCAAAAATTCATTGCCTTAGTCCTCAGGCCTGCCAAACCAGAATTTCTGGTGCTGTATTAGAGGGTGTGCTGCTTAGTGTTTTATCAGCTCGACACAACGGGAGTTATCAGAGAACAGGGACTCTCAATTGAGAATGTGCCTCTATTTGATTGGCTTCTAGGCAAGTCTGCTATTTCTTGATTAATGATGGATATCGGGGAGCAAGTCCATGGTGGATTGCACTGCTCCTGTGTGAGTCGTCCTCAGTTGTGTTAGAATCAAGTTGGGGGATCAGTGGGGAGTAATCAGTAGACAGCATTCCTGTCTGTCTGTCTGTCTATTTTTCAATCTGTCCATCTATCTATTTTTCTATCTATTTTTCTATCTATTTTTCTATCTATTTTTCTATCTATCTATCTATCTATCTATCTATCTATCTATCTATCTATCTATCTATCTATCTATCTCCCTTCCTCTCTGTGTCTGTGTTTGAGTGTATATTTCTGCATGCTGGTGCATGTGGGTATTGGTTCTGTGAATATATTTGTGTGGGTGTATGTGGCTATGTGTAAATGTTGGGGCAAGAGGCCAACCTCAGGAATTGTTCCTTAGTTGCCATTCACCTTGAATTTTGAGATAGGAACATTTACCAGTCTGTAGCTTGCCAATCAGGCTAGACTGGCTGCCTAATGAGTCCCGAGGTTCCACCTCTCTCTGCCTGCCTAGCACTAGGATTACATATTACCACCTTTTTATTATTACTATTTTATATGGGTCCTGGAGATTAAACTCAGGTACCTGTACTTGCAAAGTAAGCATTTTACTGACTAACCTATCTCATCAGGCTTAAATTTTCTGACTATTAAGACTGTAGTAACACGACTCCCTCCAAAACACCTTAGGGAGGAGAATTAAAATATTGTATTGGAAGCAGCTGCATAGAACATGAGTAGTTGTAAGCGAATTCTCTGATTGGAGAGGCAGGGAAACCATTACTGATGAAAGTGTGTGAGGCTGGCGGAGGACACTCAGGGATGGGAAAAGCACAGAGAGAGATTCAGGGCACTAGGTGGTGGCCCAGGCATGAGTTGGCAGAGCCCACCCATGTGGAGTCATTGGCTATAAGCCAACAGGAGTCAGATTCTCTGTAAGTGAAAGACTAGGCAACCCTCAGTTGGCACCCCTCAGCACTGCCCTGATATGATGGTTCATTGATTAGAATCACATAGGACATACCTAGGCATGCCTATGAAGGGTTATCTAGATCAGATTATTAGCAGGAGGAGCCACCTTCATTGTAGATGCCACTGTAGATGGGCTTGGGTCCGAGACTGAACATAAAGGAGAAAGCGAGCTGAGCATCCGCTTTCATCGGTCCCTTTACCACAGATGCAATGTGACCAGCCGCCTAGAGCTCTTGCTGCCACAACTTTCTCACCATAATAAACTGTCCCCTCACAAAGTGTGAACCCACTTTTTGGGTTCTAGCTCTCCCTTAATTTGCTTTAGTCAGGGCATTTTATCACAGCAGCAGCAATGTGTCTAAGATATCTGGGTACCATGGAATGTCTCAAGGGCAATGTAGCAAAACTCTAATATTAAGTAGTTGGTTCTTAAAAAATAAGCACTGGAACAGCAGAACAGCTTTTGGTGGAGAAAACATAAGATAATTAACAGAATGTTGGATACGAGATCCTGTAGTCTTGGGCGCCAGAATCTTCTAGCAATCAGAATAAGATCAAGGAACCAACCAAACAAAAGAGGAGGTGGGAGAGGAGGAAAGAAGAGAGGAGAGGAAAGGGAGAAAAGCAAGGAGAGGAGGGGGGAGATACTGAAGTTTCACACTCCTCCCAAGGCTCCCTTCTTGCTCTGCAGGATTCCCGTGGGGTGGGGGTGGCTCTCTTGTCCCCCCTTCTCCCCTGCTGGCAGCTACAGAGTCTATTATCTCATGAACTTTCCCCACATCCCTTGGAGATAAGTATTTCCTTATGGTGCGGATTGCTATTTTTATGTTAGAGCCAGGGAGATAGAAAGAGAGGGATGGTCCTGAAAAAAGAGACATTTTTTCCCCCTTTTTTCCCCCTGGACTTTGTCATAGTCAAGTCATAAAGCCAGAAGCAGGGGAAAAGTCTCTGGGTGCTTTTAAACCCATGGAGGTTGGGATATAAGTATTGGAGGAAGGGAGGACTAGGGTGGGTTCAATGCACTCTAAGGCTCATACTCTATTTTTCCAGGGAGGTGGCTAGCCAATCCCTGTCTCATTTCCATGTGCCCATAAAGAAATATGAGGTTTCAGAAATAATCTCAGGGGACTTTCACTTTTGTGCAGGAAGCAACTGAAGCTTGAAGAGGGAGCCTGCTCAAAAACTGGGCAGAGGAGTGAGCAAAGGTCCTTCCAAGGGTAACATAGCCTTTTCAGGTCATAGCCAATGTCTGGTCGAGGACTGGACCTCTCTAGAAAACATGAGATGCTCACAGAAATCAACAAGTCATGGGGTACAACCATCTATTCCTGGTGCTTTTACCACCCCAGAATCCCTGGACTTGAACTATTGTTTTCTTTGCCAGGCAGTGTGTTCCCTTCACCTGGAACCCTGTTAGGTCTGTCCCTGGGACTAGGATTAGGATCACGAATGGCATGAGTGTGATATAGCCTGTAGACCTCAAGCCAAATGTCAAGGGCTAAGGATTCTGGAGACTTCTCTGAACCGAGCTGCAGTGTGGACCCTGGGCCCTGCTCTGAGATGGCATACTTAGGGCCCACCTGGATGTCTTCCCAGACCATTCACATGAGATGCTGACCTTGGCTCCAAGGAGCTCTGTGGGGGTATGAAAAAGGCTTTTTCTATGCAAGTAGTTTATTTCCGGAGACGTTGGCCAATTGTAAATCTGAATAATTAAAAACTAATGTTCATGTGGTTGTAAGCGCAAAAAGAAAGGTGTGTTTTAAAATTTATTTATTTATTTATTGTCTTTTGTGTACAAGTATGTGTGCACCAGAGTGTATGTTTGAGTACCATATACCTGTAGGAGCCCTCACAGATCAGAAAAGGCCATTAGATTTCTTGTGTCTGGAGTTACAGGCAGCCGTGGGGGTGCTGGGAGCCAAATCTGGATCCTCTTCAGGGTGGTATGTGCTCTTAAGTGCTGAGCCTTCCCTTCAGCCCCCGGGGTGTGTTTCTGGCTCTTATAAAAGCATTATATTATATCCTCAGCACTTTGAGGAAACAATGGAACGGACAGGGAGGAATTTCTGAGCGCTTACTCTTGAGTGCTAGAAATCATGTTTCCACAGAGCAATAGCAAGAGCGGGCGATAACGAAGTCAACACTAACGCCCAGGAGGCGATTCTTGGTGTGTGTGTGTGTGTGTGTGTGTGTGTGTGTGTGTGTGTGTGTCTGTCTGTCTGTCTGTCTGTCTGTCTGTGTTCTTTTGTGTGTATGTAGAGGTCGGAGGACAATGTTGGGTGCTGTTTCTCAGGTACTGTCCATTACTCTTTTTGTTTGTTAGTTCTTTTGAGACAAGGTCTTTCCCTAGTCTTTTTATCACCAAGCAGATTACTGGGCTGGTCCATAAGCCCCAAAGATCCAGTTGTCTTTTCCTTTCTGGTACTGAAATTAAGAATAGTCAGCCTTTGCACCTGGTTTTTATACAGACTATAACCCGGTCCTAGTGACTGATCGCCAGTCCTCACGCTTGTACGGCAGGCAGCTGACCAGCTACACTATCTTGTCAATGAGTCATTCAATCTGATATATTTTGTAGATGAGTTATTGCACATTTTGAGCATTAATGCACATAACTTCTCATCACGCTGTACAGCAAGTGGAGGGGCCGGGAGTATTAGTATCAGGATTTAAACTCATAACTGTTGCTTTCAGAACAATATTACAGAGGATTTACCCAGCACCATCCTTACATTCTTGGCACACTTGGCTCTCCTTGCCTCCTGCAGGGGAAGTCACTGCCAGGAAGATGTCAGGTCCTGGGCACTTGCTTAATTCAGTTTTCACAAGGCTACCGTGCCAGTATTTCATTGGTCAGATGCTTGCAGGGAAATTTGTATGGGTCTGCAGTCCCTCATGGATTGGCTGCTCGGGTGCTCTCAAGCTCTCAAGTTTGCTGCCAGTGCTTCTTGGGCTCCTCTCAGTACTTTCTGAGCTCAAAAGACTAGCCTTGCCTTGCAGTTTCTTTCTGAAGAAGCGCATGCAACTTACCATCTTCTGCAACAGACACCGCAGCAGCTTCCAGCTACCTTCAAGAAAATTCTCAAGATTTTTGTTTTCTGCTTTTCTTCTGTGTTTTTCTTCTGTCTCTTTTCCAGAGAAAGCAGTACTTTGCTATAGCTACTGCATCTTAGCCAGAAGTGGAAGTCACATATGTTTTTGAGATTTATGTGTGTGGATTTGGGTCATTCTTCTTAACAGCTGCATAGAATTTATATATATATATATATATATATATATATATATATATATATATATGTATATATATATATACACACATATATATATATATCAGTGTATTTATTTATAGATGGACATTTGGATGTTTCCCAACTCCTTAGCTGTTAAAAACAATGCTGCAATGAATATTCCTGCACATGTTCGCTTGTAGACATCTTTAAGAATTCCTCTAGAATATACATCTGGAAGTAGAGTGGCGGATCCGTGGAGAATGCTCATTTTAAATTTTGCTACGTGTTGCCAAAATGCTTGCCAAAGTAGATGAACCACTTTACATTCTAACCAGCAGTGTGTGGGTGTGTGTTTACCACTCGCTGTGACAATGGCTGATTGTGAGACTGTTTGGTTTTTGCTTCTCACATGGAAATGAATGCATATCTTATATTTTAATGATATTGGGATCCTTAGCTCATTGGATTTTAGGTGTTTTGTTCTCGAGACATATTTTCCATCTCTGATACATTTCTCCATTGTGTTTCTGCCCCTTGTGAATTTAATCTTCTACAATCAAATGCCAATGAATCTCCATCATGCTACATGAGAGGCAAATAATGCTCATATGTTATTAAATGCTTTCCACACACAACGCTAGGCATATCAGGATGGGTCAGGCACAGTGGCTTTCCATTGTCATGAAGAAAATGTGCTACTTAACCTTTATGTTGATGCCTGAATATACATGATATGAACATCTTCCAGGAGAAGAATTGATTTGGGCTCCTATTTTCAGAGGTTTTAGTCCATGGTCTGTCTCTGATGGTTGTGGGCCCGTGGCAAGGCAGACTGTCGTGACTGAAGGTGTATACAAAGAGCAGATACTGTTCACCTCTTGGTGAAGAGGAAAAGGAAAGGGATGTGGGCAATGAAGGGACTAAGGAGCAGGTGGAACCTTCAAAGGCATGCTTATAGTCATTTATTTCCTCTAGCTTGGTCCCACTACTTAGAGTTTCCACTTCTCTCCCAACACATCCTTACCAAGTAGAGATCTAGCCTTCAGCACCTGAGTCTGTGGAGGATAAATCACATTTAAACCCAAACACTTACATTCTACCTGAGAAGCCTGATCGCTGGGGTGTAAATTCAAAATAAGTAAAGTTCTATTAATTCCAAAATAGATGCACTCTAGACATCATATAGGAAGATGAGATAGAGAGATGGATGTGGAAGCAGCTACTTTAGATTAGAGATGTCACGCAAAGCCTCTAGCACAAACAAAAAGTAAAATGAAAAGTAAAAAAAAATAGTATGAAAATGAGAAGCTAAAAATCCTCCACAGAGATGACAAACAGTGCAAAATCCAAAGGACAGGAAGTTGGCCTTTAGAGTTGTCTATTACTTTTTCATGGTTGCATGTTTGCCATAAGCCCAGCCTTCCAGCTTTCTTTGGGTACGTCCCACTGTGTGTCCCCTAGAGACTTCTAGCTAGCTTGAGTCTGAGTGGCCACAGGTAAAGTGCACAGCCTCACCGATAGCACTTGGCCAATTAACTCAGGCACCACAGCAGTGGTAACAGCTGAAGGAAGAGGAAGCCTGTCTTCCATAGCGCACAGCTCTTGCTGTCTGGAAAACATCAAGATGAAAGGCTTGAGCATCCTGGATTCAGACTCCCTCCCCTTTCATATCTGTCTCCCATTCTATCAGCCATAATATCCCAGAACGAGTTCTTCAAACTATCTGGGCTTTATTTCCTTCCTGTGCAGAATGGAATCAGCCTGGAGTGCATGCCCTCTGCAAGGCCAAATGGCTACTCTAGGCTTGTTCTTCATCTGTAAAGTTCCGACAGCAGTGCCAGGTTCCTAGAGATATCATAAAGATTGAATGAGACAATAAGTTTGCACCTGTGCTGGGCAAAGTGTTTGGACCACGTGGGATATGGAAAGTTTAACCTTATCTGAACTAATTTAAACAGATCGAAAAACCATTAGGTATGTTTAAATGTAGTGTAGTGAAACATAACTATAGACCCAGCACCCTGGAAACTGAGGCAGGATCATAAAGAGTTCAAGACTAGGCTGTATGTAGTGGAATCCCATCCGAGATAAAAACAAAATCAGTTTTGAAAAGATGGCTTAGAGGACAAATCCTTTCTTGTACAATCATGAGGACTCGAGTTTGAAGACATACAAAGGCTGGGTGCTGTAGCATGCACCCATAACGCCATTGTTTCTGCAGGAAGATCAGACAAGTGGATTTTCATAAGCTAGAAGACCAGATAACCTGGTGTATGCAACAGGCAACAACAAAGGAAAACAGACTCTTATAAGTTAGGAGGCCAGTACTGACACTTGAACTGTCCTTTCATATCTCTCTCTCTCTCTCTCTCTCTCTCTCTCTCTCTCTCTCTCTCTCTCTCTCTCTCTCTCTCTCTCTCTCTCTCTCTTTCTCTCTCTCTCTCTCTCTCTCTCTCTCACACACACACACACACACACACACACAGAGAGAGAGATGCACACCCTCACTCACATATGAATACATATATATTCCTACATGTGTACATATGGATACATAAAAACTATAAAATAATTCAAAGGCTATACCAAAACAAAGAATTAGTTATTTTGTGATTAATGTGCCTGTGTTTCTGTCCATCCTTGTGCAACACTAGGAAATAGATGGGGTTAGCCCATATGTTTAGCTGGTCTTTGACTCCTAGAAGTCCTCCTTTCTGTTTACCTTCTCTCATGACCTTTGTTTTCTGATCCATAATGCTGAATCTTAACTGAGAGTGCAGAGTTACTGAAAGGAGAGATATTCCAGGTGATATTGATAGGTCTCAGGTACCGCCTGCTGCAGCCCACTTAACCGGTACAAAGAGCAAGAGGTCCTATATGAGGCTTTCCGTACGAAATCCTTTGTGCCTTCAGGCTCAGGTTTCTGAACGTCTCAGTTGGCTGCTGCCCCAACTCTGCCAAATCTGCGCAATACATTTTTCCTCTGTCAGTTTATCGAGGAACTGGATAGGGCCTCCACAAGATTATTTGCTTTGTAATAATGAGAATCTCATATATCTGCACAGCAATTTACAATTCATGGACGCTTGCACATCTGTGACGTCATACAGCTTCCTCACAATGCTGTAGAACTGTCAGTGGTGATTGACTCCCTTTTGGAGATGTCTCAGAGATGCCCAGCCTCATCAGTCTGAGAAGGCACAGAGCTGGGCTTGTACTCAGATCTTCTGTGTCTAGATAAATAATGACATGGTTAATGTTCAGAGTTTTATGCTGTGCCAAGCTTGGCTGAGTGACTTTACACATTACCCCATAAGTGCTTACTTTGTACACTGTTGGAGGTAAGCTTAGAGAGATTAAGTAACTGAACCCATGGCTCATTCTTAGGGGAAACCAAGGTGAGATTAGAATCTGGGCTTTACAACTCTTACATCCAATGCCACAGTAAGTCCTCACTGAGTGCTGGTGTTGAGGCATGAAAACAGGCAGACAGATCCTCCTCTGACAGTGCCACATGTTTACATCCTTCATGTCTTTATTGCACTTTTATAAATAAGAGTCTCCTTGTATGTGTCTCTCCATCCAATACTACGCTATGGTACCTGGGTACCAGATTTTCCTTTCCCTGATCACCTCAGCTGTATTTGATTGATTAACTTAATTCTTCATCCATGCCTTCTTCTATTAGAATCCAAGCCCTATGAATGAAGGCAATTATTTCCCTCACTAATAAATTATGAAATGGTTGGTCAGTCCTGTCAGCCAGACAGGTCCTAAGATCACCCAGGAGACGAGCTTCTGGACATTCCTGTGAGGGTTTTTCCAGACTGGTTTAGCTGGGGTGACAGGATCTACTTTCATCATACATGGCATTACTCCATGATGTTGGGTCCTTGATCAAGCACACATGAGAGAGAAAGCCAGTCAGCCCCTCTCTGTTTCCTGACTGTGGACACAATGTGACCAGCTGCCTCCATCTACTGATGTGTTGGACTGGCTACTGGAACTGTGAACCAGAGGAAAACTTCCCTTCTTAAATTGATTTAGTTATTTTTATCACAGCCATGGGAAAAATTTCTTAATACAGAGTCCAAAGAGCTAGCCTATCCCATCACGTCTGAAGTAATCTTTTGCTGCAGAACCTGGGCTCTGAATAATTCAGCGGGCTGCTGCTCCAGTAATAAGTCTGTGAAGTGTGATGTCCTCTGTTGCTTTATCTACAAATTATAAACTTGCCCATGGTACATGCACAAGGTAAGTTAAGGCAGTTGTTCTGTAAACTATGGATCAATGAATGCATTCATGAGTTCCTGGTGGATGTAAGTCATTTCCTCTGGATCGGGAAAATAAGGAAGTGGTGGTGGCTGCTGCTTTGACCTATATATTTCCTCTTGCCCCTAATAACAGATGCCCCTTCCTAAGCCCATCATACTCAATTCTCATAGCCATATGGTTGCCTTACCACCCAAGCTAGCCAGACCAACCGGGAGGGACATTTTATGGACATGATAGGCTATCGATGGAGCTGAGGGTGCATCGATGGGCATGTGCTCCAGGCCCTATGGGGGCAGATAAGGTTGTTGTAGATGGGTGGCCACTTAGAAGGCCATATTGGAAAAACACATAGGTTGTGCCTGTCTCCTGCCAGCATGCACACATAGAAAGGCGTTTTCTGAAGAAAATAACCAACTGAGGCAAGCAGAGAAAAAAAAAACCTTAAGAAAAGATAGCCTATAATTCTTCTGTTCATAGGGACTGGCTAAGAGAAACAAAGCAAGCCAGGTCTTGGGGCTAGAGTAAGGCACCAATAAGAAAGCCATTGAGGATCTTAAAAGAGGAATTTCTTTATTCAGCACGTGCTCCTTCCACCCTTGTCCTGCAAGTTCATGTCTATTTTGCTGAACCTCACTTGATGAACTCTGTCTGGTTCTGGATCCCCAAGGCTGAACTATTCACAATTTCTTCCCTCCATGGGTTCTGTGATCTTTAACTGTATCAGATTCTTAATACCATAAACGAATTATTTGTTGTATTGCCTTGCCCTGGTTATCACATGAAGTACTCTAGACTGATGGCTTTAAAAAGAGAACCTTATATTCCTACAGTTTTGCAGGCTGGAAATCATGATCAAGCTGATCCCCTCTGAGTTTTCCCCCTTGGTTTCTATACTTACTGTTTGCTGGTCCTCATTGTTGATCTCCTCTATCATGTGTATCCTTGATGCCAGGCACTAAAACACACATTAACTGGCCAGACACAGGTGGCATAGTCGTGACCTCCAGCGTTTCCTCAAGGATGGCCTGTGGAGGCAGTGGCATCTTATGGACAGAGAGGGAGGCCCCGAGCATATTCAGTTAGCTGTAGTCTAGGGCATATGAACCAGTGTGAGAAGACACAGCAAGGAAGATAAATGAAGCCAAATCCAGAATATTTCCTGTTTGAGAGTGACTGTCTGTGACCTGAGACTTGTCACATGGGAGGAATTTCATAAAGGAAGCTGTAGTGGTTAACACTGTCAACTCGACTGAGTCTTTAATCAACTAAGATGCAAGCCCATGGGCTTTTCTTGTTGATATCATCTGACTCGGGAAGACCCCAACCTGAGCTCACTTGCTTCCTTATATCAGCCTGGGCTTTTCTTTTTGCCTGCTTGCCTTATGGTGAGTTCATTTTTCTTATTCCCATGTTTCTGGAGAGTTTTACTCTGCTACTGCTACCTCTGCCTCAACCCTTCTTTGCCGACATCAGAACCCAGCTTCTGCCACCTTCTAATGTGATCTAAAGAGCAGTGACTCTCCAGGAATCCTCCAGGCCAGACTGTGACTGTTGAAACATTCAGCCTCATAGGTGAAGCAGACACTGGACTCTTAGTCTCCTCAGTATAAAGATATCCATGGCTGGACTACCCAGGCCATAGTTAAACTAACCTAACCAATGTCCCTTTAATATCAATTCACACAACAGGTTCTGTTCCTCTAGAGATTCCTAATACAGAAGTGGTTGTTTTTTTCTTTCTCAGCCCATTTCATGCAAAGGGAAGAGAAAATATTTCCCATGGAAATAAGTGCCCCATATGGAGAAATCCCAAGTGACTGAGGGGGAAAACCTTCAAGACCACAGAGTGGCTGAAGTTAATCTGAGAAGGATTGTGAACCAAAGTCAAGGACTTTGGCTTGCCACATAGGTCACCTGTTTTCATGAACTTCCAGATAGCAGAGTAAAAAGCACAAGCTCACATATGGGATGACTTAAATTGGTGCGAGGGAATGTGTGTGTCACTCTGATGGGGTGGTACGTGCTGCGTTATTAGGCCCAGCCTGAGGCCACAGTGCAGTCATAAATCAAGAAGTGGTGTTTAAAAAACAGTGGAAGTGTTAGGGAAACATGAAGTGGATGACCTGTGGGGCTGGGCTGCTCCTCCTTACAAGAATTTCAATGACTAATGATGTGGATAAATAAGTGCTCGGCTTTCTTATAACCACACATGCGATTTATTTAATTCTGGAGATATTATTCAATTCTGGAAGTCTCTTAAGATGATGCGATCGGTTGAAAAAGCTGTCTCGCTTCTCAGAATGGACCATGACCTCATTTTCCTCAACCGAAGCCACCTTCTCTTCGTGTACAGAGAGATGGGCTCAGGAGCGGCCACCCACCTTTCTAGTTTCACTTCTTGTTCCTGAAGATCTGCCAGAAGATGATCTCTCGGCTGTCTCTTTAAAGGCCTTTAAAATGAAAACAGCCTGGAAGTTTCTGGCTCCTCTACTGGGATGTATTGGTGCACATTTGAGAAGATTCATCTCCACACGGTCAGGGAAAGACGGAAAAGCTTGTGTGATCGGAGAATGATGACTGCCTGAGTACACACTTGGGACTGAACCCCTGCACATGTTTCATTTGGCTGCCCCTTATCGCTAAGCCTCCGTCCCCTGCTACTTCTCACTGTTAGCAGAGGATGCTATGATTGGCAGGCAGGAGTATGTCTGATCAAACTTAACATATTATCAAATGAACTTATTTGGAAGGAGGCTTAGGGATGCAAGTATAGGAACGAGTCAGAGAAGACAAGCTACTCTCTAGCCACACAATCACTAGCCAGGAACTTTCATCTCTAGTTAGAATGTTCATCTGCCCAGGGCAATGAAAAGAGGAAGTCTAGAGGCAGAAATTGTGGAAAATACTGAGGATCCAAGGTCACTCTTCAAAAAACCAAGTCAAGCTTAGAAATCTGTTTTAGGTATCTGAATGTTTTATTGGGCTAACCTTTTATTTTTGATGTTATAATATGATTAATTATACCATTTCTCCTTTTCTCTTTCTGAAACTTCTCATGGATCCCTCCTTACTCTCTTTCAAGTCCATGGCCCCTTTTTTTTCTATTAAATGTTACTGTATGTATATATGTATATATACATATATATTTCTATGTATATATGTATATATATTTCTAAATATAACCTCTTCATTTATATAATGTTACTTGTATGTATGCTTTCAGGGCTGACCTTTTGGCATGAATAACATTTGGTGTGCCCTTTCCTAAGGAAGACTATTTCCCCAGATGTCAGGGCCCCCAGTTTCCTGTAGTTCTTCATGTATGTTCGAGGTCTTCTAAGATTTTCCCTGTCCATTTTGGCATGTCTAATGGTGTTGTCCTTGTTCAGCTCCTATTTGGTCAGTCATGTTAATAAAATTTTATGAGTTGCTAGTCAACACAACCTCATAGTAAACTCAACTTCTGGCTACCATTTGATAATGTACAAGGCCAGCCAGGACTCATTTTTTTAAATAATGTTCCAGCAAGCTAGGGCTACAAAATAAATAAACATAAATAAAATATAGTATAAGGTCACACATCTTTGAAACAGAAATATCATGACTCCAGGATTAGGCTTCACTCTAAATAAATAATATAGAGACATTCCAGATGCCCTTTATTAATTTCCCTTAGTGATAATAACATTAAACCACAAAATAGTAGACAAAATATGCACATCGGTATAGTTGAGTTACGCAAATGTTTTTATTACACTGGGCCTCATGTTGCCCCTTAGTAACCGTGCCCCCATGTCCCATGTTCTAAGGGACAGTTCAATCACCTTGAGAATAAGTATCGGGAAGGTAAAATGGTTCACTGGGTGAGGATGATTGCTGCCAAACCTGACAATCTGAGTTCAGTTCCCAGAAACCCCGCACATATTGGAAGAAGAGTACTGCCTCCTGTAAGTTGTGCTCTGACCACCATATGCATACTTCCCCAGAAATAAATGAAAATGAGAATATAATCATAAATGGTATACTATAGATTTATATTGTAAACAAATACTTTATAAATAATATGCTAAAGTTATATACCATAAGTAAATATAACACAATAAAGTTTAACTAGTTTTAGAGGCCTTCTATGAAGCTCTTTAGGGTCGATTTTTATCAACTTTATGTCCCACTATTAGAACTGGTTCTCATTGCTGGAAACTCACTAAAATAAAGCAAAACAAGAAATCCAAGGTGGCAGGTTCTGTGATAGGCTTTTTTCAGTCCTCTCCCTCCATGTCAGCATTTATCCCGTGGCCACCACATGTCCGGTAAAAAAGTAGAGCTTGCTGTTACTCCCAGAAGAGATTCTCACCACAGAATTGCCCATGAGAAGGTGTCACCCAGCTCCCTGTAAAACCCCCTCGGGAAGCCAATAAGCACTCCATCACTGGAAGTAGCGGAGGTGGAGCCAGCTCGTGATCTGCAGCATCAGCAGCACCTTTGTGCAGTTTCACTTTGGGTGAGCTGGGATGGGAAAGTAGGAAGCAGATGTAGTGACGAATGCAATATCTCAGGTGTTCAAGAAGTCTGTGGAAAGTTATTATGAAGACTTGAAAATCTGTCAGGTTTTGTTGAGTGCTGTGGATGTGTTGGAGAGAGAGAGGGAGAGAGAGAAACTCAAAGTCTGGGAGTTATTAATCTCTCATTTTAGGGGAAGCATGGAAATGAGGCATTCTTTGAGAACATATAAATAAACTTGAATATATGTCAGCCTAGGCCCAAGGATGGCATGAAGTGGACAGGGAAAACAGACTTGAAAGCCAAGTGGGGAAAGGTCTCAAGGAAGTTTCAATGCTCAGGTGTGGGAAGTCTCTAATCCAGGCTCCTGAAAACACAGACACCCATGATCCTAAGCTAGGAAAAAGAAAAGCTTCTTCCCTTCTTCCCTCCTTTTGTCCCTCCCCCATGTCTCTTCTCCACAAAGCTTTCTTAGGTAACCAAGGCTGGTCTTGTATTTATTATGCGTCTGGGCTGATGATCTTGTACTCATTACAGCTCTTAAACTGGTCTAAAACTCCCAACACTTATTCTGCCTCAGTTGCCTTTTTCTTCCTCTGTTGTCTCTTTTCAATTGGCCTGTTAGGCTTTTTGACTTGTGTTCTGTTGTTCAAAAAGACACACATAACAGGTGATTATAGACTCAGAGGAACCTAGAAGGGGGGGCAGCCAGCAGTCATCCCTAAGGGAACAGCAACTATCAGACAGCTAAACTACCTGTGTAGAAGTCTTAGGCAGTGCTCTATTGCTGTGAAGAGACACCATGACCATAGCAACTCTCATAACGAAAACATTTAATTGGGTAGGCTTAATGAGAATGATTGCCCAGATAGCTATATATAGTAGCCCTGAGCTGATTCAAGGGGGAAAAGAGATGAATAGATATGAAGAGCCCAGGGTCAAATAGCAGACTCATAAGTAAAACACAGTGTTATGGAGTGGTTTGTCTCATTGTCTTGGGAAGCAGAGAGAAATCTGATAGCTTAAAATAAAATGGTGAGAAAAACAAAGGTGGGGCCAGGTAGCATATAGGTAGGAACTGCAGGGCCCTCCAGAATTCATCAAAGCAATCTCAATAAGGATAGTGCCCATGAGATTATGAAGTCACTGCACGGTGATTTTTTTTTTCGTTTCTATTTCACAAATACTCTCTCTTTTGGTGATTTTGTTGTTAATATGAAATAGATATCTGCTCTTCATTTTTCACTCATGGCTCTGTGCTTCATTTCCTTTGCAAGTTTCTGACAAAAGTGAAAATAACTTTCAATATTTTCAAAGTCTTTTTCAGCATAATTGAGTTTATGCTAATGAGGATGAAGTCTGATTGACAGAGGAACCAATCTATGGTTTAAAGACTGGAATGTTGAGTACCACCTCCCAGACTCTGGAGAAGGAGGAAGAAATGGCGATTAAGGTTAATGACCTACAGCCAATAATTGTATAAGTTTTTCCTACTACATAATACAGTTTTCTTAAATCCTCCAAATAACTGGATTTAGAGTTTCTGGGTTGGTAATACATCCACGTGTTTGGATGACAATGTATCCCAGGTAGGCAGGAGCAGCCACAAATACACAAGACTCTTGTACCTCACCATCTGGTTCCTCATTTCTGCCTTTTGCAGCATCTTTTCTAATGAAACTAGTAGCAGTTGATAAAGATTTCTGAGTGCTGTAAGATGTGACAGTAAGCTGAAGAGGGAGCAAGCATATGAGCATCCAACTGTGATCAATTGTGAAACAGTAAGAGTAACCTGGTAACCCACCACTTGTGATTCAGACCTGCAATTTGGGGCAGTCTTAATTGGAAAGGTCCAACTGAAATGTTGAATCAGAATTGAATCACTGGACACTACAGAGCTTTAGAGAACTTCTTGGTGTGAGAAAATAAACCCCACATGTTTGGTAGTGGAAGCATTGTAAATGGTAGATGAATCATTCCATTTGTTTTAAATTGTTTGAATTTCCTGCCCATAAATTTTTGCCATATTTTATTTAACTCCTAGCACAACACTGATTTCTCTTTATTCTATTTTTAATTTATTTATTCTAAGTTATCCTCTCATTCTCATTGTTTCAAAATATCTTTCATCTTCCATTTTTATTTCTCTTTTTATTAATTAAATAAAAAAGCAACATCACTACCTTTTCTTATTTTACATACCATTCCCAGTTCCCACTCCCTCCCCTCCTCCTGTTTCCTCTAACTTCCCCCTCATCCCACCCCTCAACCACTCCTTGACTCGCTATTCACTTAGAAATATACTTCCTAATTTTCAAATATACAAGTTTACTAATATTATATAGCAGTTTCCTCTCTGAGAGTGATTTTTCATTTTCCCGGGGAATCTCCCTAAGAGAAGAAGACAAACAAGTCAAAATAACTTCAGGAAGTCCCTGAAACTAAGCCGATTCACTAGGCCCCTCCCTGCCCTAAGCAGTAAAGGTCATTTAGAGTCATTCTCGGACAAACCAAGCTGGAAAGAAGGCTCTCAGACAAGATAAGCTCCAACAACTGAGACCAGACCAACTGCCTGGAAGAGGCAGAACCCAGCATGCTGCCTGGAAGAGCTTTAGAACAAATGAGTCACTTGGAAGAGACAAACTCCAATCTATTGGAGGTTCCCAGCTTTGGTGAGCTGTCACCCATGCTGGGCTGGGTTTTGTCGAAGCAGCTGCAATTTTTGAGTCATTGAGGCCTCTGCTAAGTAACCTTTCACCCATATTTCCAAAAGTAACCTCAGTAACACTCATGGTTTACCAAATTGGACTTTGGTGGCATTGGTACTTTGATCTGTTGTGGGTTCTTTATCTGGGGAGAGTAGACATATATGCCACATCTCCCCAGGAAAAGATTTTTCACAATAATAATAACAACTAGTTGTGGTTTAGCTCCTGATGTCTTCCTTGTCTGTTTTGTGGTTTGGGAGACTTTCCATATACTCTCAGACCTATGACATAAGTTGAGCCTTGCTCTATACAATACAAAGTCACTTTCTGAAACTTTCCAGGAGCATGACAGATGATCTGTCCTTCAGTCCATGAGAGCAATGTTCTATACCTGATCCATACAGTTAATTTGTCATAGTTTTTAAGAACTATACTTAAAATTTTTATTCTGACAACAAATACAGAAATCCCTTTGGTAAATACAGTTATTGGTGTTTCTCAGCATTTTAATGTTTTGGGGCTGTATTATTGAAGAATTTTATATAACTAACTTCATCAAACAGTTAATAAACTGGTGAATTAAACATCTTGATTACCATGATATGGTCTCTGACAGTTTGGACTTGGTTTGGGTATGCCTTAATAAATCTGCACTAGTTTTCATTTGACTAATAATTTCTTGGAACATCTCCTCCTCCTCCCTCTTTCAAACTGTTTCATTTTTGTATTTAATCTTTACTAGTAACACATTAGATTTCAAAGAAGACTGTCCAAGCCCTCTGTTGTGTTTTTGCAGAGTAGTTCCTACCGCTTGCATTTATCTTAACTAAGCACTTTGGTTTGAATGCACAACGCTATTGTGTGCACTTCATACTCTACTTTTTCTCTTCTCATTCTTTCCTCGGGTTATTTTACCATTTCATTTTTTGCTATGTGATGCTAGAGAAGAGGGTTTTTTCTTATTAGTGTTGCAGTGAACACATGTATCACATCAGTGTCCTTAGCAAAGTTTTATTATTGATAATTACTTTTATCTGATTTCAGGATAGTGGAAAATCTTGGAATGCTTGAACTCGGTGTTTCCACCGTCCAGAAAATAGTTAATGTTTAAACAATTAAGTCTGCTATTTCACCCACCCTCCACACACGCACACATAATGTACTACTCTCCATTCATATTTTCTAATGTACCTCTGAGTTCTAGTTTCAGTGGTCTCTGTACTGTTGTCTATTTTGGATAACTCGGGTGTTCCATCTGAGACATTCCTCTGATCAGAAGTGAATCACTGAGGATACCTCAGATGGGGTTATGATGGAGGAAGGTTGTTGGCTAATAAAGAAACTGCCTCTGTCCATTTGACAGGCCAGCCTTTAGATGGGTGGAGTAAACAGAACAGAATGCTGGGAGGAAGAGGAAGTGAGCTCAGACTCAACAGCTCTCCTTTCTGGGGCAGATGCGATGAAGCTCCGACCCAGGATGGACGTAGGCTAGAATCTTCCCGAAAAGCACACCTTGGGGTGCTACACACATTAATAGAAATGGGCCAGGCAGTGTTTAAATAAATACAGTTTGTGTGTTGTTATTTCAGGGCATAAGCTAGCCAGGTGGCTGGGAGCCGGGCTGTGGGAAGAGGCCCACAGCTCCTTCAACAGGGGTATGTGTGGTAAGTCCTGTTTTGGCACTTTAGCTAACATTTAATTTCATATACACTGTGGACATATAGCTTGATGGGGTAGGCAGCAAGCTGGCAGTTATTTCTGTTCAGTTCATTCTGGTCTCTGGCTCAAACTATTGCTGCCAAGAAGGCCACTGTCTATCTTTTAAGGGTGATTCATTTATTCTTTCTAGTAGCTTCTTTGATTTTCTCTGTCTCTTTTTTCCTGGAAGTTTTTTTTTTTTTTCTGTGTGTCTTGATAGGAATGTTTTCTTTGTTGCTGTTAATACAGATCACTCCTGGTGAGCTTCCAGGGATTTTGGAAGGTGAATAATAAGTATGTACAACTAAGACACACCAAGATTCCCCTGTGCTCTGTGTGTGTGTTCATTCTTTCCAATCTCTGCTAACCATTGATCATTCTGTTACTTCTATGGTTTGTATATTGCAGAATGCAGTAGTTTCTGGTTCACACAGTGTGTGGCCTTTTATGGCTGATTGCTTTATGGCTTAAGCATAAATCATAAATACCTACTGCCTGGCAGCAGGTGTCTTGTCAGCAGTGAAATCTATTTCGTGGCTTGGAGGTACCAGTATTTGCTCTCCATTCGTTCGTTCATCTCCACTGTTCCAAGTTTGGGGCTGTCATGATTAAAGCTGCAGCAAATATATGTAGATTCCATGTCCGTGTGCGTGCTAATATTTTAACATGGAACTTTCCTCTGTTCACATTTCAAATTAGCCTTCCTGAAACTGTGAATTTCTGTTTTAATCATGTCGAGAATGTTCTTACTGTCACTTCTAAAATTGTCTCTGTTCTCACTCCCTGTTGTTTCATTTCTGAACATCCCGTAATTTCTTTTTTTATTCCACCTGTTATATTTTCTTGTATATCTTCCAAGGTTTCCATCTTCTGTCTCTCCCATTAAGGTTTGGTAATTTCTTCCCCGACCACCACTCCCCTTCATTTCTCCTTTCTACTCTGTTCAGCCAACTCTACTTCTGAGTCTTTTCAGTTATATTTTCTTTTATAAAGATTTTATTTAATTATTACTCAAGTCTATCACTTTTATAATTGTCTGTTTCTGTTGAAATTTTGTTGAACATAGTAGCTGTCAATATTTTATCATTTTCATCTGATAATTCTTTTGTCTGAACTATGAGTAGAGGGTCAGTGTACCCATGCCTGAATTCTTAGTGGTAGCTATTGTACATAAAAAAACTTTTACAGAGGCCACTCAACCCCTTCCAGAAGGTGCCTTGCAGTGAAAATTTGTTTTCTCTTGTCAATCACTAAGGACACTCCTAATAATTATGAACCAAATCACTGGTTTGAGTTTCTTAGACTTTCTTGCTAACCTTAGTTTGGACTCACTGGAGGCTAAAGTTTAATTTATAGCCTTGAGGGAGTGAACTTGCTTCTTTCCTTCTGCCTTTCCTCCTCTGCTCCATGTTAGTAGAACTCCTATCACAAAGAAAAGTCTGGGCAAGAACGTAGGTAGCTCATGTCTATATTTACTTTGAGTAGACAGCCATTCACAATCCAGATTCAGATGTCTAATTTTGTGTGATCGTTCATTTCTATTGTTTTCAAGTGTCAGAAAATGAAATAACAAAAGTTTGTGCACATTGTTTTCTAGATTAGCAGAGAGAAATAGGTGCCTTCTTGACGAAAGTCATCTTTTTGTTTGTGTGAATTTATTTATTCACATCGATTGGATTTTGATCTGATAACATCTCCTTATCTTACAGTTCTTTGAAGTTAAAAAATTACAAGAAATTTCATCCAGAGTTGTCTTTAAACAATGATTAGTTTTTGTCATTTAGCCTAACAAGTCCAAATGCCAATGATCCTTCAACTAGTTTTTAAGAGGCCCAAAAGCTTTTCTCTGTCACCTTTCACTTTAATTAGACAAATTTACATGAAAGGATACTGCTATGCCAGGTATGTTACCAGTTTCAGAATAGGAAAACTATTCTACATAAATGCCGGCCTGAATTAGTGGTGTTTCACTAATAGGGTATGTCTAATGTCTTTGACTTCCAGGCAGCTGTGGGAGAGTTAAAAGTGTTTCATCGCAAGAGAAATAAATGCATTTACTATGAAGTCCCATAACACGGTCCTTTTGATCATTGCATTATGATTGAGTTCAGACATCACCACTGTTTGTTCAATTTCTCCAAAGCCATGAAAGATGATATATTTCCCTCTGGCAAGAAACGAACACTGTGCTGGGCACTGGGTTATTTAACCACACTGATAAATAATTTACACTTAGGATATTACACAGAAACCTTTTCAATTAGCTTGTGTTGACAGGGAAACTAAATAGAGTATACTTAGTGAAAAAAATTAACACATTCTTTACTTGTGTGGCAGAAACAAACTTATTTAAAATAATACCTATTCTGGGAAATGAATATATTTAGGAGAAATTTTGAAAAAAGAATAGTTATGAACATGAGAATTAAATATGTATTATTGTTTTGAGTTCAGAGGAAATGTTAATTTGTTTTATGAAACTTAGTTGGTTCCTACAAAAAGCATCTGCTAAAATATTAAAGCAGCCAAAAACTCTAACTACTGAAGGATTTTGGTTAAACCATTTGCTCATTATGGCCAAAAATCATTTTTTTGTTTTCTGAATTCCAATTTCTTATCCTTAATAGAGGATTAAGAATTCGTTGCACACCTTGTTGTTGTATTAGAGGTGATGCTTATAAATCTCTCCTAGAAATGGTAGCTATACTAGAGTGACTTTGATCACGTGTTCTTTTTGGGTCATTTATTAAGTCATGATCTTATTCTAGAGATTCACAAAAGAACATGTTATTATTGTGAAAAGAATAAAAATGCCCTCAAGTTTTTACATTTCTAATTTCACATGAAAATTCATTGAGGGATAAAGTAAATGCACAGTGGTTTTTGCAGAAATAATTGTGTTGGCCTTAGCATGCCCTGTTTAAGCAACTGAAAGCAAACCGCTCAATACAGTTCATTAGATCTCCAGAAACTACTGGATGGTGGGAGCCAATAATTGGGCTAATCAGGGGAGTTGGTGGCAGGAGTCAAAGCATTTTTTTCAGCTTGTGTGACTTCTCTGTAGACATTCCAGCCTCCCTCATACTAATTCCCAACTACCAATGGTTATAGTTACAGAAAGTGAAGAAACCTTTCTGTAGGAACCTGTTTCCTAGTTCCTATTTCCACTGTCAAATAGGGGTGTCCCAGAGAACCCAACCAAAAGGGCTCTCTCTACAAACACTGAACACTAGCATATTTTGGAGAGTGCAAGATGCCCTGCTCTGCTCTCAGGGCCACGGCATCATCCCCATCTTACTTGAACATCAGTGAGGTGGTAAACATCTGACCTTTCAGGTTACCAATAAACTGATTAATAACCCAGTATTAAAAATAACAGCCCAATGTTTTGTACTGATTTATGGCCACTCTTGTCAGAATAAGAGAATAGAAATGACTTGCTCAAATGCTTGACTTCTGTGCAGTCACAATGTTCCACTCTAGCTCTTGGGAACCCTTGATTCACCTCTTACCTTGGCTTCTCTGATTTTATGTGCAGCACAGAAGAAGAACTAGCTATTCCTGAGGATTCCATTGTGAACCCTTTTTCTCATCCAGTCCCAATAGCCCAAACACGTATGCAGGGCTATCCATCACAAGTCATTCTGCAGTCTCCTCTACATGGCTGCTGAGGAAGCCCATGGGCTACCACAGATTTTTTAACTGGAAAGGAGCTGTGATAAATTAACTGGTTCAACAGACATCTCAACTTAGGTATGGATATAACTCTCTAGATATATGTATGGATGGATATTCTTCCAATGGTCAGCCTATTGCACTGTGAATATTTGTCTCTACCCCTGCCTGTTTCTTTCTTTTTTTTTATGTGTCCACCTTTACATCTCTGTGAGCTATATAGAGTGACAAAATGTTAGCTGAGATAAATTAAAAGGGAAAAAAGTCACATAAAAGTTAACAGCCATCAAGGCAGCATGCATGATTCTAAGGGCTTCTTGAAGAGCCACTGCTAGAGGAACAATTCACCTAATACAACCATTACTGGTTATCACCAAACATTCAAGCAAGAACTAGAACTCACTTTCTTTGCGCTGATTCATAGCAAAGATTCTTGTTACCATTTGGTTTTCCAAACAAACTTCCTCGTTGGAATAAAAAGAATAGATTTTCTTCTCTCTCTCTGTCTCTCTGTCTCTGTCTGTCTGTCTGTCTGTCTCTCTCTCTCGTTTGTTTTTCTTCATCAACAAACATCACCAAATTTAAATACCCAAAGCTACTAGGCTGACATTTATACATTACACAGTTTTAATTTTACCAAAGAATTGCTATGGTAGATTCCGCTTTCACCAGCTCTGTGTCTCCATTTATTCAGACTGAAACACTCAGGTTCTCTACTTAGGCCATCTATCTGTATCTGCATCATTTAATCATTGAAAAGGTCAGTCATCCTGGTGACCTATTTTATCTGTTGGAAGCAGAATCCATGTTGGATATTTTAAGATGTAAGGGACAGAAACATAGTGACATACGGACCAATAAACTAGTGGAAAAGACTAGAAGACTGGGGTAAGTTACAGAGTCACTGAGAATATTACCAGAACTAATCAGCTTGGTGAAGTTACTACTTCTGCCATAATCAGGAAGGCAAGGAGCCTGGAGGCTTTTGTTGGAGCTACAAGTTACAACTTGGGTTATCACAGCCCTGCACCAAGATCGGGACTTGGAATCAGGATACCACCAACTCTGTTCCCTTCACTCAACACCTGTACTTGTGAGTGTACCCATAATCATCAATGTACCCAATTGTTCCTCGTCCTCATAACAAACAAACTACATAACAAATGAAGCCGAGCCAAAAGAAGTTAACTATTCCAATGATCTTTCTTGCCAGAAGAAAATATCCCATTGTGGCATGAGGAAGGCTTCTTTCTCCGTGTTTCTGTCAAAATCCTCGTTTAATGTCATGAGTTTGGGATAGCATGTTTTTATGCATAATATAGGCAATGTAGTTCTTTCTGGGTTTGGCTTTATAAAAACACCCTTGAGAAGATCTCACCTATACCAAGCTGGACTAAGCAGTATATAGACAAAAGGGAAGTAGAATTTCTGATCCCACTCCCAGCAAGCTGCCATGCCCAGTTCCTGTAGTGCTGGAGGTAGAACCCAGGGCTCCATGCATGCCAGGCAAGTTCACTCTACCAACTGAGCTGCATTCTCTACCTTTTGTTTGTAAATGCAACAATTTGTAAAATTTTAAAAAATCAGTTTCATTTATTAATAGAAAATTTATTTTCTATACAATATACTATGATTTTAGTTTCCCTCTCCCCAACTCCTATCAGATCCTCTTTATTTTCTAAGCCATCCAAACCCATAACCTTTCTTTTTTCAGTAGACTACAGACTTCTAATAATAAATAATAAGATAAAATGAAAACAAACCAGAAAAGTGATTGTGGGTAGAAATAAAACTAAATACCAATTGATTATATCTCAATTTTCAGGTTCGATTTTCTCTGACCATTTTCCTATAAAGTTTATATACACCATGCAAGCCAGCCCATCTTCCATAAAGCCTATTGTTTGCATACGACGTCTTACATTTTTATTTGTGTGGATATACATAAGCCATGCATACATGTGGAAGTCAGAGGACAACTTGGGGGAACTGGTTCTTCCCACCATGTGGCTATGAACCCAAGCCATCAGTGCTGGTGGGAAGAGTCCATCTTGCCTGTCTATATGTAATGTCTTAATTCCTGTGTATATTTACATTTGTCCGTGTGCTCTAGAGTTGGATATAAATCATGTTTGGTGTAAGGTCCGCTTGGAAATCTGGGTACTACTATGTACTAAGCTTACTACTACTGTTTCCTAAGCTGATACAGAGATCCAGTATGTAATATATGCACCACTGTGCAAGTCTGCATCACATAAAGAAGGAGACTGAACAATAGACAAATCGTCACTGCAAAGAGTGCTTGACCATTATCCCCTTCCTTTCTAATCTGCTATGTAATTTTTTAAAATTTAAGCATAGTCTGTCTTTTTATAGTCTTCATTTATTATTTTTCTAAAATTACCCAAATACAGTCATCTTTTTTCCCAGTTCACTAAGAGAGACATGAAGCAAAAATGTGTATTCAGAAAAGAATAAAGATAATATACATCCACACCTTCTCCAAAAGACTGTGATGGCTTTTACAACAACCCCAACTTCATTTATCTATAGGATGGCTCTTGATAGCTTTGTGTGAGCGTTTGGAAGTTCAGCCAAGCCAGCTGCAGGAGCAACACAAAGACAATAGCTCCCACACACGGGGTTACATGGATTAAAGAACCCGATCCATCAGTAAATCTGCCAGATGGCCATGGACTAAAGCTTGTAACTCTCTCACTTTCATTTCAACAGCAGCAAACAATGTTCAGTGTTTAAAATAAACTCTTCCAGATGAGCTAAAGATAAACTCAGAGGTGGGTGGATCTGATCTTGCTGGGCTACGGCTCTGAAGTGTTTGATTACATTAACGAGAAACCCTTGGGTAGAAACCCTTTCTGTCAACAGATTGCTTAGACCTGGACACTTACTACATGAAGCCATTTCCTGTGCTTTCATGGGTTGGTGGCAGAAACTAGTTTTGCTTTTCTTTCTTTCTTTTTTTTTCTTTTTGAAGAAGCTAAGAATGATAGGGCTTGGCATTTCCTCAAACCATACATACAGCTTCCAGGTATAGCTAAAAACCCAACATGTATGCAGATTTACAGAGATTAAAAAAACAATTCTGAATCCATTTAATGTGTTTACCACAAAATATTTAACTTATTCATCTTACTAGTTTCATGGTGGCACAAAGAATGGGAGCAGTTACAAAGGTTTCCCTTTTCATTCTGCTAATGAGTGGATGATGACGTAGATGTGTGCAATGTGACAACAACAATGAAAAGGTGTAACTACTTTGTCTAAGTTTAGATTTATAAATGAATGAATGAATATATCTTCAAAAAACCTCAAATATCAGCAATGGGACCGTAACACATACATACCACAGTAACTTCTGAATTCAACATGACAGCATTAAAACAATAAACCTTAAGCATTCAGGAACTTTGCTATTTACCATAATTAGCTGGCACTTTTTAAATGAGGGAGAGAAAGGCAAAGCTGATAATGAAATTAAATCTGAAGGAGCAGCTGCAAAAACATGTTGGAACCACACTGATTACATCAGATAATCAATTCAGCACGTTGGTACATTAAAAAAAGAAGTCATTCCAAAATTTAGAAGTCATTGGATAATTATGAATTGCCCCATAGAAAATGTGTATTGCAAATCCCATCCAACTGAAATTCTTCTGAAATGCCAGTGATTACTGTGTCTTCCACAGGAGAAGCCCTCCTCTTTGAAACTGGCTGGTTCCCTGAAAAGGCTTAAGGAAGGAAATAACAGTGGTGAGCCGTCTACACCATGAAGCTATTACCTGAGCTGGAAACAGAACGCATTCATTCATTAACCTTCATCTCATTTGAGGCTAAGGGCTTAATCAACCTCCTTGCTGCGCTTTGAGCTTAAATCCACTTGGAATTGTATCTTCTAATACTCTGCTCACGTTGGGAGCACAGTCTCTGAGTTCCAACTTTGGTGTCATTTTTTTTTTTTAAAAAAGAGGACCAAACAGTGCAGTAGAAGGACGAAAACAGGAACGCGGTATAATGCTGCATGTGGACAAAAATGTCGTAGTAAAGTCAATTGTTTTGTCGGCCTATAAATTAAACAAATAAAAATGAAAACAAGCAAAAAAAAAAAAGGAGCAGAAAAAAGGACCCAGCTTAAAGTCACTTTCAAGGCAGTGAGTCCCCAAACTTTTTGTGCATTCAGAGTATTTATTTTTCATAAAGATAGCTGTTTGTCACTTTGTTCAACCGTAAATTTCCAATGATCTGCCCTCGTTTTCTTGTTGCAAAGCACTCAGACGGTATTTTATAGAAATCCACTTTTCTTCGACCTTACATTTCAGCAGTTTGTGTTATGACTATTAAATTGTCCTGTGATGAACACAGCTAACGAGCACACAAGGACACATAGCTTTGGCTGGCTTTTCTCTGTTGCTGCCTGCGTCCCCAGGATGCAGATACCAGGCCAAGGTCTAACCTGTGAAAGATATTCAAATATTTGTTAATTGGACAAGTGATGGCACATAATCTCCTTGTCTTAACGATGACAGGACGAAGGGGAGCAAAGGGTCCAGAGTTATAGCCAATCTGTGGTATATAGGCCACACGTACCCCAGGACAGCTCGAAATGTGGTTTGCCACATAATTATAAACTTACCAAAAATGTTACAAGGGCCCTTTCCCTCCCTCCCTCTCTCTCTTTCCTTTTACGTTTTGCAGTGTAGTTTCACAGCTTTCCGGCATGAACTTTGACAAGGTATTCTCGCAGTGTCCAAAGGATGGACACAACACCATGCTAAAAGGGAGCCCATCACCACCTTTACAGGAGACGATACTCAATTTGTGTGTTTCTCAGAAAGGATGGGGATTCTGCTCTTACAGTAAGTCAGTCACATGGTGGCTCCTGAGGAGTGCATCAAAGTAGAGTAACTTTGATTAAACATCTGGCTTGGCAAAACCCTCTTCCTTGCTGTCTGCAGAAAGCCGGGCATGCCTTCCGACTTTCCTCTAGGAATTAACTACCTTCCTCCATGTTGACCTGTAACTAATTTAACTCCCCATTGTCCAGAGAAGCCTTGTGAACATCTGAAGCTGTCTGTGGGGGCCCAGCTCCTGAAGGGTGATTAGTAACATGTTCTCTTTAGTGATTCTTGGGACATTTGGAATCAATTAAATATTCAAATATAGATTTTTCTTAGATCTCTAGCCAGGCCCAGCAGGTTTGTGTGGGGACGGAGCTGGAAGCAGATAACTGCTATTCCTCACCCCAGAATCTATAGTTGGAGATAGATTTCAAAATATACTCTCTAGACCTCCTGGGTCTTCGAGTAAATAATCATACAAGATTAAAAATCATATAGAAAAACAGAAGCAGTCCTGTACAGAAGGAGTTGCTGTTTTTACAAGCACTGCAGAAAGATGAACTCTATGTGAATGTAGCAGGCTTGGAAGACGGCACTGAGGTTGTTGAAGTGCAATAGAATATTCTGGACTAGCTGAGCATAGGTTTTACAGTTTTATAATATTGGAGTAAAAACAAAGACAGTATATGAGGATATATAACATGGGTTGACAATGACTCACCAAACCTGAAATATGCAGTTAGCTTTCTGCAGAAAGAGGCTACTGGTTCATGGTTTAGAGTCCTTTCCATCAAACATAGTCAGCTAATCATTACTGTTCCTGATCGATATTACTACGACTGTCATTATTAGCATGTTTTTGAAACAGAAGTGGATGCATGCCTATGTTACCATCTGTCTAAACGCTTGACTCTGACACATTCATTTCATTGACCAGTCCTTTGAAGTAGGTAGTTGTCAGGCAGCAAAATAGTTCAGTGCTTGCTATAGATGCCTGATGACCTGAGTTTGATCTCCAGAACCAAGGACAAGGTGGAAGGAGAGAGCAGAATCCACAAACTTGTTCACTGACCATCATATGTCTGATGTGGCACAGACATATATACATGACCAGAAACTTTACAATGGACATTGTAGCTGATGCCAGAGCAAGGAAGACAATGTTTCAGAATGGTTATGTAATTTTCCACGATCACTAGAAGAGTTAAGTTGGGGAGTGACTAACTAAACCCAGTGTATCTGGTATGCTAAGAAATGAAACCCCTTTCCCAGCTAATTGTTAATTGGGAACTCCGCTAGATTAAGCAATGTGGGTAATGTTCAAAAAGCAGACTAATGATTGTGCTGCCAATAGGACCAACCTGCTTGAATGAAGTCAGTTTTAAAACCAACCAACCAACCAACTAACACATTACAAAGGCAAGAATAAGGAGGGGAAAATGGATTTCACTTTACTTATTCCATTGCTTAGCCCAGGCTTGCTCTACCAGTATTTGCTGAGAGTAAAAGTATCAAAATAATGGAACTGTTTCTCTTACTATGTTGCGTGGTCGAAAGATCATGAGTGAGTTATGGGAGAAAGAAAGAGCTGGAATGATCTTCCCATGCCGCTGCTATGGGCCTTCGATTCCATCAGGCACAGTAGTGGAGAAGACATCTTCCAAATGGCAGCTCATTTTATCGTAATAGCTGGTGTTTGCAGATAAGTTTCTTTTCCCATCACTATAAATTAATATATCCTATTTTACTGTGGTGCCACAAACAAGAACGCTGAAAGGCTCAAAAGGTCCACATCCTCTGAAAAGCATCGGGTATCACAGTACAGCCAGAGAAAGATGGTATTAAACGAAAAAGGGAGCTCCTTTTTAATGAAGCCGAGGTGTAGGACAGATTTATTAGCTTCTATTTTTCCAAGCTGCATTCTCGTGTACTTCCTGCCCATATTTCCAAGTGAAGCAGGTCTCTTTGTAGGATGACCTTCTAAAATACATTTCAAAGGATATGGCGTAGCTCTGCCCACTATGCCCTCGGAGACACACCTGTGATGAGAGGACCATTTGCTGTACTCAGAAGGCGATGCTCTAAAGGAAAGCAGACCTTTAGCATGATCTGCCAAGATTGTTCCAGTCTGGAGAAGAAACAGTATTTTTAACCAGGTACGGCAAGTTCTTAAAAATAACAAGCATTAGCTCTGCCCTAATGGTTATTAAACTAAAGGGTGCCGCCTCTCCCTTGCTGTTTTCATTAACATTGAGGTGACAGGACAAACAAAAAGTGACGTTATTAAGTTGATGCTTCTGATGTTAAAACACAGAAGCCTATAATATGCCCATTTTGGCTGAACTATTTTTATAAAACATTTTTATTTATATTTATTATATATGTATATATTTAATAAATAAAATTCATGTGTATGAAATATGTATTTTATAAAACATATGTAAATGTATTTATAATTCATTCTTTGTTGCTCTTTTTCACTCAGTGTCAGTTACACTTTAAATTTTGAGGGAGAAAATTTACTTTCTTTGGATAATTCTTTTAAATTGTCTACCAGCCCTGGAGTGAACAATTAGTGCACTTTAACAAAGCTAAGTCAGGAGAAACAAAACAAGAAGACAGAATTGCTTCTGCCTAAAGGTCCACCTGCTGGACATGTGTCGGGGAACATATGAAGAGATGATCCGAAGGCAAGGGCCTGGATGACTCTTCTATATTCAGGGCAGTCTAAGAGGGTTGTGACCAGACATTTGCCTGTTTAACTAAGATTGTAAGTTTGTTTTTCATTATTTCATGCACTCTCTTTCAACGTGTCTAGTCCACTCTGTTGGGCTGTGGTGGCTAGAGTTCTTTCCATTCAACAAGACAGAGAACAGGCATGTGACAGTTTGTGGAGTGTCTCCAGGGTGTATTATAGAGCTTACAGTTTACGGATGATCTATCAACTCCAATAATCTATGTCCCTTTGGGGAATTCCAGCCCTACATCACTGCTACATTTATATACTCAACACTGACGTTTGAGTAAAAGACTTCTACAGAAGGAAAAGGAAAAGCAAAAACAAAACAGCAGAAAGAGACTAAGAAAACTTACTGCAAGGTTAACTGGAAAACCATCACAGGTTTGAAAGTGTGTTAGGACACAAGGTCATAGATTGGAGTTCTATAAACAAAAAGTTTCCGAGCAGCATACAAGATATGACAGGAAGAACATGGGTACAGCAAGACTACAAAAGGCCAGGGAGGACAAGCTATGGACTGCACCCAGATACTTCTAAAGAAATGCACACCGAGGAATCGGCTTCATACATTTATTCCAAGTAATAATTTATGTGCACACACTAGGCATACTATTTCCACAAAACAGGCATTGTAGGAAAAATTCTTAACATCTCATTATGGAAATCAAAAAGTTTTTGAAAACCCTCTCAAGGTATCTTTTAAATTGTGGATATCTTCAGCATCTGTAATTTGTGATTGCCCAATTATAATTTTTAATAATAAAACAGAATGGTTTCTCTCACTTTAGTTATTTAACTTTTTATTAGCCCACCTAACAGTGCCCTTCAAATACTCATGTGTATCTCTCAGCAGTATTACCGTAAAACCCAAACTGTGTTCAAGGAGCACACACTCACAACATGCTGCTCCCGACCAAGGCTGTGATGGATAGTCTTATAAATAGCCCTTTTATCTTTACTCCTACTTTAAAATGCCGACCATCACTTCACTGATATCCCACAGTTTTCTTGCGACTGACTCATCCATAGCTTTGGGCAATAGTTCTTCCTCCTTACAATCTCCAAAGTACTTTCCGGATACCCCTTCCACCTCGGGTGAGGAGGCTAAGTAGATGGAGGTCTGGGCACCTTCTAGTGGAGATTTGAAAAACGCCCACGATACCAAATTAAAAAGTGGTCTGGCCAACAGTGGGATGTGTATGTGCCTCCCGAGGTTTGTCCGCACAATACCAGGATGCAACACATTGACAGTCACGTTTGTGCCTTCTAAGCGACGGGCTAGTTCTCTGGTGAAAAGAATGTTAGCCAGTTTGCTTCGACTATAAGAGAAGCTTTTATTATAGCTCTGTTCACTGTTCAAGTCTTCAAAGTTGATGTCTCCATATTTATAAAGTTTGGAAGAAACGACGACAATCCTGCTGGGAGCGGAACTTTTGAGGAGGCCAAGCAGAAGATTGGTGAGTAGGAAGTGGCCCAGATGGTTCACTCCAAACTGCATCTCAAAGCCATCTTCAGTCTTCATGTATGGGCACTGGAAGATCCCTGCATTATTGATCAGGACGTCTAGCCTGGGTTCCTCCTTTAAAACCAGAAAGAGAATGCAGAATTAGGAACACACATTTTCCATAGAGCTCTTTTCACTCAGGTCTGTTTTCCTAACAATGAGAAGAGTTTGAGACTAAAACTAATCTCAAGTTCTAGCCTATGTATCCAGTAACTGTTTGAAGCACTGTCAACCTTAGACTTTCTACAACTTAATGATTATGAATGTGTATACTCTTACGTTTCACTCAGATGTTGATGATATAATTATCAAGGTCTTTTTTTTTTTTAAACAGAAATACAGCAAATTTGGAGGTGAGTGACTCCTAGGATTGTATGTCTTCTCCTAATTTCAGTTGAACTAGAAAAATATCAGTTTGGTGTTGTTATGTCAAAGTTATAATGTGTCCCTGTAATAAACCTAAAAAATCATGCAAAATATGAAAAAAGACTTTTAAGGCAATCTTACATGATTAGGAGGTGCCTGCTTGGTCCCTTTCTCAGATAACCTTATCTACTTTTAATGTTCTTAAGTTCAAGTCAGACCCAAGTGACTTGGTCATTGTCACCAGGCTTCTAAGAGGCAAGTCAGAATCAGCCTGAAGATGAAATCCTTAGATTCCAAAGCCCATTCTCATAATTAGTAACCTAGCCTGGCCTTCTAACTTCTAACTGGTCTGTTTAAAACAGAGCTTCATCTCCTGAGTAAATTGGGAGCATGGGGACCCTGGGAGAGGGTTGAAGGGGAGGGGAGCAGAGAAAAATGTAGAGCTCAACAAAAATCAATAAATTAAAAAAAACAACAACAACAGAGCTTGAGTCAAGGTGAGCACGGCAGACCACTTCCAGCAAAGGGCTGGTTTTGTGACTCCCACCTTGTATCACCACCAATGGTAAATTAAGATGCTTTACTCTGCAATCCTGTTAAGTATAAAATGTCACCACAGGGACAGAATAACTTCAAGGCAGTTTCCCAAAATTGGGATAAAGAACGGTCAGAGAAGTAAACTTTGGACTAGAGCGAATATTGCTAAAAAATTAAGAAAGGTTAATCAAATCATTGAGTGGATAACATCAAAATATTAGTAACAACACAGGACCATGATGGATGCCAGGAGTATAAGAGGTAGAAGAGATAGCATCAACAGACACCATTAACCATCACTGTGGTTCCAGAACTCGGCCCTTTCTTCCCCATATGAAATCTCTTCTAAGCACCATACACCTCCACATCTTCCCAAATTAAAGTCCGAAACTGCACTGTTCTCACAGGGAGTCTTTTCATTCCTTACATCATTTAGGTAGGTTTTTTTTGGCTCTTTCCTGGCTCCTCTGTCTCTTCTGATGACAGGGAAAGAAATGCACAATGTGTTCCAGGTGTAAAGTCACAGTGATGACCTATGATTAAATTAATTTCAGGTCAAATTTCAATTCTCCCTCTCTCTCTCTGCCAAGTGTAAGTGAAAAAAATGTGTTACATTTCACAACTGTTATCAAAGGCTACCTGTCAGTTAACTGTTTCTCATTCTGGCCCGAGGAAAAAACTTTTATGTTTTGTACCAGTCAACTTAAAAAGGGGAATATGAGTTCACAGATACGGGGAAGGAAGGAGTGTTCATCTTCGCTAATCTTCTGGAAAGGGCTCCAGAATTAATCACTTCTGACCTATCATTCTTTGCTGGGTTTGTGTTAAGACTTTATCATTTATTATTTTTTAAATTCTAGAAGATAAATGGCATAAATTCCAAGAATACCAAACAGTGAATGTCAAAAACCTCCATTTCTTTTTCCTTCTAATTATAATCACTGAACTTCAGGGCCAAGCAAGAATGTAAATACTTAGGGTAACACAACCTCTTTTTCTGTTCCAAGCAGCAAAGTATCAGGAATGAACATGCTCAACCCTATACATGTCAGTGATCAGAATGACCTGCTTTCTATGCTTCCATATCTCCCAGAGACTAATATTGCTACTTGATTTGATACACGCAAATGACATGTTAACAACCAATTTCTTTGACCTGCACCAGCTCTAAACATGCAACATGCTTCCCTAGAACACAACAGGAGCTTGCTATGAATGGTTTGAGGGGAACAGTGATACTCTCTACTCATTATCTCAAAAGCTACCACCTCTAGGAAAGTGGTTTAGTATGGGCTTTCTTCTGATGACAGGATTTCTTTGTACAGCTTTGTGTTTAACAGTTATTAACAGCTATGGTCTTTTTTTAATTAATTAATTAATTTATTAAGGATTTCTGCCTCCCCCCCTCATCCGCCTCCCATTTCCCTCCCCCTCCCCCCATCAAGTCACCCTCCCTCATCTGCTCAAAGAGCAATCAGGGTTCCCTGACCTGTGGGAAGCCCAAGGACCGCCCACCTCTATCCAGGTCTCCAAAGGTGAGCATCCAAACTGCCTAGGCTCCCCCAAAGCCAGTACGTGCAGTAGGATCAAAAACCCACTGTGATTGTTCCTGAGTTCTCAGTATTCCTCATTGTCCTCTATGTTCAGCTAGTCCGGATTTATCCCATGCTTTTTCAGACCCAGGCCAGCTATGGTCTTAGAAGCAAGGGCAAAACTAAAACAATCTACGCAGAACAAGAAGGAGGGTGGCAATGTCCAAGCTGACTTGGGGACTGGGAAAGTTCCTACAGTGGCAAACAAGCACACTGTTCCATTAGCAATCACGACTACATAGAGTTAAACAAGAAACTTCTTTTTGAGGGATGCCTATTATTGGACCGTTAGAGAGTTGTTAGGACATGCAGGCTTAGGCTGCTTAGGTCTAACTGCTAACAAATGAACTTCCAGATATTTCTTTGATCTAAGTACATCATGGGGGAAAAAAAGCCAGACCCTCAGCTTTAGAGTCAAGAGATTCCAACTGAGACAAGCAGTCTCCCTGTGCCTGGTTGACTTTAGATCTACCTCTGGTAAGTCACCTTGGCCACAACCTTTCTACTTCAGTGGAACCTGTACCATCCACCCCTCAGCCACCAAGCACCAGAAAAGCAAAGACTGAAGAAAGACATGTTACTTAACCTTCCTATGTTTCTGTTCCCTATTACGAGGTGGAGATGTTAATGCTTGCTTTAATACAATTAAAGTCAAGATCTGACAATAACTAATGGTGTGCTTGGCACATCTCCTGTCATACATCAAATGTTCAATAAAGCTAGGCATATGATTTTTATTCCTGTTCTGCTTAGGGCCATTAAGAGGATTCCAAATTCCATTTTCTTTGGAAATGGGATAGAATCTAGTTAGGGATGATGCAAAAGTTGTCAATCAGCAAGAGACACTCCCTACTTTAGCAGAGCAAACCAAAAACAAAACAAACAAAATCAGGAAATGGGAATAAGAAAGAAAAACAGCAAGGAAACTTTTACAAGGGGCCTAACCAAAGCTCTTGGCGAGCTTTTCTCCTGCAGTGCTCTCAGGCCTTGGGACACCATGGAAGATCTGGCACACATTTTACTTCTGACACAGGAAAAACAATTCAAACACGGGGTGATGATTCCTGGACTGTCCTTGCCTAACAAAACGGAATGTCCAGACACTAGCTTATTTATTCACTTCCTCTGGGGACATCCCAGGAATTCCTTCTGGAACCTGCCCCTCCTCCCAGCAGGGTCCCCCACAAGCAGGTGTCTTTCTCAGCCCTGCCCACTCTCAAGGTCACACCAGGCAGGCCTCAGGGGCCCCTCCCCCGTGGGTGGCTGGGCTTCAGTAGACCCACACCTGCAGCAGTTCTTGGCAGAAGGCTCGCACTGAACGTAGAGAGGCAAGGTCCAGCTCCTTGACGACCAGCTGGCCTTTGGTGGCGTCGGGATCTTGACCCCCAGCCTGGCCGAGCTCCTGGCGGAGCTGACCCGCCGCCTCCTCAGCTCTCCCGAGGTCCCGACAGCCCATGATGACCCGCGCCCCAAGGCGCAGCAGCTCGGCCGCCGTGGCTCTGCCCAGGCCGCTGTTTGCCCCGGTGATCAGCACTGTCTTCCCGTGCATGAGGCTCTGGTCCCCGCCTCCCTGCATCCGCTGGCCCCTGGCCCCCGAGAACCGCCGCACGGCCAGCCACAGCGTCCCACCCAGTGCGGCCAGGAGCGCTGCGGCCACAGTCGCCACAGCCATAGCCTTCCGGGCAGGGTGCACGGAGCCTAGAGCACGAGTTCCGGTATCCAAAGGGCCACTGCACGCAAAGGACTCTGGGGCGCCGCCTTCCGTCCTGGACTAGTGCGCGCGCGGGGCTTGCTGGGATTTGTAGTTTCCCCCCTGAGGGCACCTCGAAGTAGAGTTCATCTTAGAAACTACCCTGTGGAAACCACTAGTGGATTCATTTAGAAGCTGACAGTGTTAAAATTAGCATGCGCCTGCAGACGACGGGACGTTTCTCACTTTGATTTTGTTAAACGGCTGGCCGCACGGAACTAACAAAGGACACAGCCTTAGTTTCCAGTAATGTTCTTTCTAACTGGCAGATGACTGTTCTAGGTGATGATGGGTAGAAATTCATTCGGCTGGGTAACGTTAAAAACAAACAAACAATGTTTTTAAAAGTTAACTAAGCTTCTTGTGAACCAACTTATGAACTTATGTATGCAAATTCTAAATTTATCTAAAGAGCTGCCATTATGACTTACACAGATAGAGATGTACAATGGGATTCAGTACCCTTCAGAGAAGTAGCTTGACTGGAGCTTGACAGTTCAAAATGTTTTACAATAGCAGCAGCAACAACAACAACAAAATAAAGAGAAAAAGGAAGGAAGGAAGGAAGGAAGGGAGGGAGGGAGGGAGGGAGGGAGGAAGGAAGGAAGGAAGGAAGGAAGGAAGGAAGGAAGGAAGGAAGGAAGGAAGAAAGGAAAAGAAAATCACCACAAGGGGTTTAGTCTTGTGATCCGGTCTGAGGAAATACCTAATTACTCTAGACATCCAAAACGCAACCTTTCATTTTTCAATACCAGACTGTGACTGTTTATTTCTCCTCCCCATCCCTAGTTGCGTTTTTGAGCAATGCCATAAGGTACATGGGCTGTGATGGTGCCGAATTTCTGTGCTGATTCGATGTGGAACATCTGATCATCAAAGAAGATGTGGGGCCGAATCTTCACCAAGATGGGACCTTTGGGGGCTCCAGCCAGGAAAAGAGCTTCATCTATCTCTAGACCCCAGCGGCGAAGGGTCTTCAGCACACGGGCGCCTGAACTCGCCGCACTACGGGCTGTAACCAAGTAGGTCCTGATGGGACAAAGTAATCGTTCGTCTTTGGCATAGAATTTCTTCTGCAGTTTGCCTAAATCTTCCAGAAAGCCTTTAAGGGGTCCCTGGAAAAGAGAACATATGTCTGAGCTGTGAAAGGGTGAGCAAAAAGAAGTGATGACTAACAAAATAAGATCTTATATGACCTAGTAAAATACACGATGCCAACTGTCATACAGTGATTCTGGGCTGACAGAATGGTGCCAAACTCTCTGCATTTATGTGAAGGTATTTCCTGATACACAGCCATTCCTTTGCATGCCTGGAATAAGTCTTGGATAACCACATCATGTATCATCCAAACGAACGTATTTTAAGTGTGAAAGAATGTTCTATAAATAAGTAAGCCAGGACAATAATCATAACCAGTGTGATAACTGGGTGAAATATATTTCAGTGATTACCAAAACCACATTTTCCCCATTTTTTTGTTAGCTGCATCTTTTACCTTTGAAATTACTGTCACTTTGCTTAGCTTGGTATTTGTTTTTCCTGAGTCCAGCCCTGTCTTAAAGCTATATAAGTTTGTAGTTTTTACATTAAGGCATAATATTTGTTTCTTTTTCTATGTTACTCCGGTCTTTAACATTGTTTTACGTTTAAATCCATGAGTAAATATATTTTATGCTCCTTTAGTGCATGCAGTCATTGACATACTGGACACATGTTTATGGAAATAATCTTTGAAAATTTAGTATATCATCAACCATACTGCTTGCTCTCCCTTCTTTACCCGAGTGAGGGTTTGCCTGGACACACATTCCATGATTGTATGCATATGATGGAACTTGCATCATTAGACTTGGTGACCAGTACGCTTATCTTCTAAGCTACCTCACTGTCCCATTTTATGAATACTTTACAAATATATATAGTGTGCGTGTGTGCATATGTGTACATATGTATGGTTCACATATGGAGGACAAAGAACATGTCAGATTTGGTTCTTTCCACCATGTGGGTCCAGGACATTGATTACAGGTCATCTGACTTGGAACAGACACCATTTACCTCCAGATGAGGCATCTTGCTGGTTATATGTAGTATTTAAAATATTTGGAATCTTTCTAAGATTTCAAAAACTATCTGAACTATGTATCATTTCCTAATAATAAATACCTAGATATTTGGAACATCAGAACTTTTCTTCCATATATCATACCACTAAATCAAAGGGTAGCCAACTTGGGCATCTTCCAGAGGAAGATGGTGGACAAGAACCTGTACATTTCCAGAGCAATGTGGGGAGTCCAGAGACTATACAAGCAAGTGTGAAAATTTCAGAACATTTAAAACAACAATAAAGGACAACACTGTGCTCTACTAACCAAGACGTGCACTCTTGAAGTTTTCTCTGTGCTCTTCACTAGATTCCATGAGAAACACCGCAGGCAAGGAAGGAGACAGAAAAGTACATCCTAGTTGGAACAAGAGTTAGGGAGAAAGCCCTGCATTTGGGAAAGAATGAATCTTTATTGAGATCTCTAGACCTTGAGGGAAGAATGCTTAAGTTGTTAGAAAGGCTTTAGGCAGGCAGTCCAGGCATTCTTTCCCTGGAAAAATGAAAAGTGATCTGCTCTTAGGGCTGACAGGAAAAGCTGTTAGATCCCAGACTACTAGGCATATCCTTTCACTGAGATTCAGGAAAAGTAGCACCATCTTAAAATTCCAGGAGCACAAAGCAAGTAGAGAAGGAAAGAACCGCTGACAGAGTGAGTTTGGTGATTTTTCTGCATAAACTTACAGAGAAGGCCTGACAGTTTGGGTTGAGAATGACCCAAGGAAAGATCAATTTACAGTTTTAGAACCAATGAGAAGAATTTGAAGTCTGTGACAGTATAAAGAAAGCCAGAGCAACAATAATAACTAGAAGCAGTTCAACTCTTGATTACATTGACTCAGTCTATCAGAATAGATAGTAGAAAAGGAGGAATGACAATAAGCAGATTGAGACAGTATTTACCAAGGCCTTTAATTGTGCATTTGATTATATGTGTGTGCAAATATATATATAATTGACACACATATATGAGAATACAATAAAACAAAAATTTGCTTTCAAAAGGAATTTAAAGAATTTAGACTTAATGATGACAAAAGTATTCAGCATATAATAGAAAAATTGAAAAATACTCTTATTGATCCCTTTAAAAGTCCAACATCTACTTTAACAGAAGAAAACAATCATGAGTACAATAGTAACTTCGGCAAATAGGAGCTGATTATAATGCTAGAATTAAGCATTACTGTCCAGAAATCAAGGATGTCTTCAGATGAAGAGCAGCATACTCATGAAGTTGGAAGATAAGTAAAAATAGACAAAATATAGAGGTAAAAAAGAACAACACATTTAAATGCTGTGGGACACACAAATACAAATGGGGCTAGGAAAGAGAGGAAGAGAGGCACACATGCATGCACAGACAAAGAAGACATGAAAGTAGTTGCACAGAGACAGAGAAAGAGAGAGATGGAGGCATATGCCACACAGACATACACACACACGCAGTCCATGCATACACACGTGTAAGCATGTGCCTGCATGGTCACATACACACAGAAGGGGGAGGGGAGAACACATAAAACTACTCCAACAAGACGTGCAGAAAATCTTGATTAGTTAGTGAAAATAGACATAGTATATACTGAGAATCATAGTAGATAAAAGACTCAAAACATATGAGGTCAGAACCTATGCAATGGAAGTGTGTGAAAAAACAAAACAAAACATGGATGGGCATCTGAAGGTTGCTAAAGAAAAATAAAGGAAACACACAGTTCTATAACCAGTGAAAATAAAATATACTTTTATTTTATTTTGTTGAGACAGGTCTCCCGGGACGCACTATGTATACTAGGCTGCCCTTAGAACCCACAGAGTTCCACTTGTCTCTGTGTCCTGATTTATGGGATTCAGGGTGCAGGCTAACATGCTTGTCTATGATGTAATAATAAACTTAGGAAGAAATAGAATTTTCAGGAAAGCGAACAGTAATTTTTGCTAGCATATATGTCCTACTGAAATGCTAAAAGAGGACCTGCAATTTTTAAAAGGAACAAATATATAAAAGACCATTTCTGTCTCATTCTTACCTTTTGTCATTGCCAAAGGCAAAAAGAGCATCAAGTTATTGTGAATTAATAGTAAAGAACATAAAATCAATATATGTCAACTGATGTAAGAGGGTCTTCTGTCTATGTGTTACTTTCATTGGTTAAATAAAGAAAATGCCTTGGCCTTTTGATAGGCCAGCCCTTAGGTGGGTGGAGTAGACAGAACAGAATTCTGGGAAGAAGAAAGCAGAGTCAGGCAGACGCCATGATTCTCCGGCCCGAGTCCGAGGTAGGTTAGGATCTTTCCTGGTAAGCCACAGCCTCGTGGTGCTACACAGATTTAATGGAAATGGGTTAATCAAGATGTGAGAGTTAGCCAATAAGCGGCTAGAGCTAATGGGCCAGGCAGTGTTTAAATGAATACAGTTTTCATGTAATAATTTCAGGGATCAGCCAGGCGGCCAGGAACTGGGCGGTACACGGCCTGCTCACTGCTCATCTTTGCAACAGTCAACACAGCACACAACAAGTTGGGGAGTGATCTGTGGCAAGGATCATATATTACAGACAAGGGAAATAGGATTGTTTGACCAAATATCAAAGTTACATGAAGTTATGTATTACAAGACTTACAATAAACACAGGGGAAAATCTTTAATTAGTTATTAGTAGTATAAATACAGATGATTCTGAAATATGGTGACTAAACTAGAGACAAAAATTAAAAGATAAGACATGTTGAGGAAAGTTGGAAGACATTAGATTTTACTAAAACAGGTATTACTGATCTCATATACTTAAATGATTTCAAGAACACAGGACACAGCCGGGCGGTGGTGGCGCACGCCTTTAATCCCAGCACTCGGGAGGCAGAGACAGGCGGATCTCTGTGAGTTCGAGGCCAGCCTGGTCTACAGAGCTAGTTCCAGGACAGGCTCCAAAGCCACAGAGAAACCCTGTCTCGAAAAAAAACAAAAAACAAAACAAAAAAAAAAAAAAAAAAAAAGAACACAGGACACAGCAGAAAACATCACAACAAACAAAGTACAATACAAACTATGTTTTCTGGTCACTAGAGTAAGTAAGACTTGTACGTAGTAATAGATATGTTGAAAAACCTCTTTAAATGTTTAGCAATTAAGTAACCTAATTGTAAACAACACACTCTAGTTTTAAGGAAATTAAAACAATAATGAAAAGAATAGAAATTTTCAATTGTATAATAAGCAACTCCAACTGATGTAAAAAACATATATATCATATGTTAAATATAAAATAAATAAAAAGACATGGACTTGTTGAAGGTAAAAGTACTGAAAATATATAATACGTACATTATCTAGAAACAGAAACATATGAATATCAAACTCGGGCATTGCATGAGAAAGAGAAGTTGCGGAATATGACAAAGAATATATACAATAATCTTAAATATGTGGGACTTAAAGTACAGTATACAAAAACTGATTAAAAACTGACAGAGGTCATAAAACACACCTGTAATCCCAGCACCTGGGAAGCTGACACAGGAGGGCAGTGAGTTCAGTGAGCTCACAGAAAGCCTTGGCTTCAGAATTAGATCCTGTCTCAATCAATCAATAAGTCTCCACTTATATTAAGATGCTTCAATACTATCTTCTTGTGAATATAGCAAACAAGCAAGAAGATTTGACCATCTAAAGATGTGAGCTGGTATAAGAGCGGTGCCTGTAGTTGAGTGCTGGCAGCATGAGGAACCCAGTTGGAGCTCAAGCCAGTCAGGGGTGGCAGTGTAGGACTGTTATCTCAGCCCTAGGGAGGCAGAGACATGTGGATGCCCAGAGCTTGCTGTCTAGCTACTGTTATTGTAAATTCCAAACTCACGAAGGACAGTTATAGAGGAAGACACCTGACATCCATCTCTTGCTTCTATATGTACACACACACACACCTTCACATTAACATTGGCATGACTTTAATTAATATGCTTAATCTAATTTACACTTGTAGAATATTCATTCCAACAGCAGCAATGTATTATTTTCAAAGTACACAGTACATACTTGGTAGGTTATAACCTTCTCAGCACAAAATACAGCGCAACAAAGCAAAATACAAAATCTTTTACGTGGGGGCGGCTCACAATGGTGTAAGATTTGTGCATAGTAAGAGAGAGCCCTGTACAGGGGAAAATAGCCTCAACAAATATTTGGCCCGTTAATTTACTTTAGTTGTAAATACACCCAACAGCAGGAAAGTCATAAGTTCAAATATTTTTTGAATTGAAATCAAATGGTACCACTTTTAAAAGTCAGGGAGATAAAACTACAGTCTACAAAAAAGACAAACTTCAAAAAGCCTATTTTAGAAAACAACCCCCCAAAAGAAAGAAAACAAAAAGCTAAAAAGATTGCAATCAGTGACCTCAGTCATCAGAATAGAAATGTTAGGACATAAAGCTTACAAATCACAATCCCAGAGAACTTAGACAACAATGAGGACCCTAAGAGAGACATACATGGTTCTAATCTACACAGGAAGTAGAAAAAGACAAGATCTCCTGAATAAACTGGGAGCATGGGGACCTTGGGGAAGGGTTGAAGGGAAGCGGGGAGGCAGAGAGGGGAGCAGAGAAAAATGTAGAGCTTAATAAAAATAAACGAAAAAATTGTTAGGAAAGATACCTCATGGAAAAGGTAAATAAAAATGATAAATCATTGCCTATACTGACAAAAAAATCCCAATAAAATTAAATGATAACAATTAAATAATATTAGACATGAAACTGGAGAGACATCTCTAACTATTCTACAAACATTAAAGTCTTAATAAGACATTTACAAGTTTATGATTATAAAAATGAGAAATGAAATTGCTAATTCTCTTTGAGGAACACAAAGTAATAAACAAAAGAAAGGAATGAACTGAAGAACAAAGACTGAATGAACAGCAGGTTAAAGGCTTTTCAAGGTCAGGTGAGACAGTTCAGGAAAAATGTCGCTTCCTTTGGAAACCAGAAAAGGTATATTCCTGAGCTCACATGAAGGAGGAAGGAGAGAACTGACTCCACAAAGTTGTCCCTTGACCTCCATATGCACACCATGTCACATGTGCCTCAACCCCATCATCACACTATAACACACAGAGACGCACATGCACACACGTGTGTCTATGTGGTTTCCAATGTTGTTCAGACCTAGCTAGTTTGTTTAGAAAGGCTTACAAAAATTTTGTTTAGTTTTCATGTATTTTGTGAAACCATTATTACTCTACTAAAATGAGATATCATGAGTAAACTATAGAGTACTTCCCTCATACATACGAAGGCAGACAACTTCTCAATTCTACAGACTGGATCTAGGAATATATAAAAAGGATCACACTATATGGCCATTTCTAGTGTATCCACAATGCGGAACTGCCTCAACAAATTAAAAAGCCTTTAGTGAATTTATATGTCAATGACTTCCTGAGCCATTTGATTTTCTCAGTGAATGGTACAAGTGCATCAATCAAAATCTGACATCCGTTCTACAAACCCTTAAAAGTGCACAGTGAATAGCATCAGCCTCAACTTGATAAAGGATATCTGCAACGATCCTACAGACACATTACTGGAAGATTGACAGTCCTCTGAAGGACAGGGGTGGGTGCCAGGCTGGCCGTGCTCATGGATATTACTGAACATTAAATGGATCAGATTCAGTGTGAAACTGGATCATCCATCAGTTCAGATTTAGTTTGGATACCATTTCATGCTTCTATTTTCATTCTGCTCAAATGTCCATTTCAGATCTTGAATTTTAATATGTCATGAAATGGATTAAAAAAAAAACACGGAGAAACCCTGTCTTGAAAATCAAAAAAAAAAAAATCAAAACAAAAACAAAAACTCCCAAATACTTGTTTTGGGCTTGTTAGGTATGTTGAGGCTAATTATTTACTTGGATCCAAGATTTTAGTCTTGAAGCTCTTCTCAATTAAACAAGTGTCATTCTTGAATTTGGAGGGTCACAGATTGACAACCCCAGAAGATGTTTCCTGAGTGGTGTATTGGAAAGTACCTGTTTTGAGGGCTGAAGATTTTGGAATAGCTTCTTGGTATGCTGTGCTGTATTACAAGGACTTGAAGAGGGCTAACTCATCAGTAACGGATTACAGAAGTGTTTCCAAATGGTAAATAAAAGAATGTTCAATTTGAAAGCCAGCGTTGTCAGCAGTACATGTTCCAAAGTAAGGAATTCACAAACAGAAGAGAGCAGAGCACAAAGGGACTGGAGGGGCCACCTAAAGTTAAGTAAAATTCCATCACAAGGACCAATATCTATACTCACATGTTGGAAGAGAAGCAGATGAAGAAACCAAGCTCGGTAAACTTACCTGAGCAAGAGGCTTATTCTCAAATAATGTTTCATGTTGGAAGAATTTGTCCAGCCCATGCTCCTTGGCAATATGTTCAGACTCATCAGAGAAGAGGACAGCATCCCCATCAAAGGCCACGCGGAGCTGTGTGTCACAATAAGCCATGTCTTTGGCTCCAGCAAACATGGTTGCAGAGGCGATGCCTGAAATCACATGGAGAGATTAGCGCTCTTCTTAAGCCTATGGGTTTTATTTTCTTACAGTAAAAACTCCTCCCCCATGGTGAAACTGCTCTGTAGCAACAGCCACATAATTCCACTCCTGTCCATAACTACCAATCTCAGAACAGAGATCTATGCACTGATTCTGTTTATACCGGAATGGGGGGTGAACATGAGTTGTGGAATAATCACTGAAAATGATCCCTTCCAGGAATGTTAAATCCCTATGGGGTGCCACATATATAAAAGAACTAGCCAAAGACCGAATAAGCTGGTGAGCCACCTAAAGCTAACCCAAGGCCACTGACCATCTGAGTAAACCTTAGGAGCTAGAAGAATAAACCCAGGTCTTTACCTTCTTTTATTGCTTCTTGTACTTTTTCAGAATCCGCAGAAAGATACAAATTGGTAAGATATGCCTTCAAATAGCCAATGGGGCTTTTCCCACCCGTCAAGCAGAATCGGTCAATTAGTAGACCTAGTTTTGGGTGAGAAAGACTATGTTATGGTCCAGAGTAAAGATACAACAGTGATCCAAATGACATTTACTGGAGGCATGAAAGTTTGTATTAGTTAATCCATGTGAGTTCATCTGTAAGCCTAACTGGATATTATCATTTAATAAATTATTGAAAATTGAAAATGACTTTCACCGCAGCAGTATGAGGAAACCTCTCAGACACTTCATATTCTATGCTTGGTATACTAGATAGTTTATGGAACACAGTCACATAGACCATGTCAGTTTACTCAAAATCACGTGGTGGATATTATTCTCTTTATAGAAAAGGATGCTGAAAAGGCTTGACCAATTTGCTGGTTCACAGACAAAGGGCAGACTGCAGCACGCAGGTTTAACTATGATAATCCTCTTTTTTTTTCAACTAAGCCTCTTTCTTGCTTATTGAAAGAGGACTTGAAAGGTATATCCTTATTTTGAATATCACTTCTGCATTTCTTTAATGCAGTACTAATAATACATTGCTCCTGGACTTAAACTATTTTCTAAAGTTAATCAGAAAATTTCACTCCTTCTTGATTAGAATATTTGATTATAGCTATTAGCAGATTGACATTAATATTCTCTGGATTTTCTTTCTTTTTTTCAGTAATGGGACTTATACTAGGAGCATAATATATGTTAGGCAAACACTCTACCAATGAACTACCACGTTCCTTTAATTTTTTAAAAGTATTAAGTAAGATACGGTTAAGTTGCTCATATTGGTTTTCAACTTGCTATTGTTGCTGTGTAGCTCAGGAAGGTCTTGAGTTCAAGGTAATTCTCTAGCTTCTGGCCATAGTCTTCTGAAAAGTTGACATGATAAGCCTATGCCCTCAAACTCCAATTAATATACCTTTAAATACCTTCCAACAATTAAAAGAAAAGGATGGACTGTTCAAAAGATTTTTGTAAAGCCAGCATCCGAATATGCAATGAATGAAAGAATGGATTGGTGTGATTCCTTTTTGAGAGTATTATTCTAAGGAAATAATACAAAGTTTTGGTAAAGATTTATGTATAAAGTCTGAATTTAGGATTGTGTTTTAAAGAAAATGTATTCATCGATGTGAGATGGTCATGCATATGATAAAATTCTATGTACGTATTCACACTCAGCTTTAAATTTAGGATAAATTGGGTAACTACACTATCTAGATAAAGCAAAACCCAGGGTTTAGTTAGCTATTTAAAGACCAAACTCAATGGGCAGCAATGTGGGTAGGAGTATCTGCTTGGCATTAATAAAATATTACCAGATTTTTAGATGATCCAATGTTGGGTATAAGTGACTCAAAGTGGATCTTATAAACCCTTAAGTAACATCAACATAATATCCTGGGAAATATTTACTGGCACTAGGACTTAAAACTGAATGAAAACTCTGTTTTGTTTGTTTTATTCTAAAAGGGATCCCAGTTTACCGTGAGCCAGGCATGTAAACTGTAGCAAAGACTACAGTAGAGATAGACACAGGTTGTTTCCTGTGCCCTAAAGAGGTAAACTACTAACCCTTCCAAGGTAGGGACTGTAATTCCATAGAGAAGGCAAGAAGGAAAGTTGTACCGACAGGTTTATCAACAGAATTCTTACAGAAGAAACTGGAAACCTCAGTATTTTTAACATGCGGAAGGACAGATAGACCAATAATCACTTACTTAATCAATAAGACTAGGTATGATTGTGCACACCTATAATCCCAGTACTAGGAAACTGAGACAAGATGATCTAGCGCTAGCCTGGGCTACCTAGTAAGGGCCTATGTGCAAACAAGCAAAAAGCATCAAAATATTCTTTATTTACTGAATGAATATTATATACCTCTTAGAGCCCTTGACACAAATTTTCTCTTTTCAATTTATAACATTACATATATATATATATATATATATATATATATATATATATATATATGGTTGCATTATTAAAATACATTTCAGTTGCCAATTTTATAATTAGGGTCATATGAAATAATAAAATAAAACTCAATAACTTGAGTAATACACCTTGGTTAATGCCTAATTAAACCTAGGATTTCTATGTGCACAAGTTAAACCTGATATTTATGTGACATACCCACAAGTAGATTCATTACTAGCAAACAAGACAATGATGTCCCAAAGAGGATGTTAGGTAATTTCAAAATAGAATAAAAGGGGAAACTTTACAAGAAAATGACACATTGATAGAAATGTTCAGAAGGCTAACGCCAATAAAATTTTTCCATGTAAAGTAATAAAGACAGTTTTTCCTGTAAGAATATGATTTGTGTGTGGGAGAGAGAGGGCAGCCAGGAGCATCCAATTTTAAGAAGTGGAAGGGGAGGTGAAAACCTTTAAACCCTTAACATGGATCTGTGGTGAGGAAAAAGTTTGATCCCACAGAAAAAGCCTCTGGGCTGACAGTTCCTTGAAGTCAAGTTCAGAAGTGAAAAACATAAAGCAGAGAAATATATTGAGGACCTGGGATTAAGACTTTGAAATTCACACTTGACAACTTAAGTCCAGAGCTTTGAGCCCAGCTCTGCGCTGAAGTTAAAAATGAGCATGGCCTTTCTTGTTCTGACATAGGCAAATAAACATTCCCCACGCAGAAGGGGTTGTCGCTATCAAAGACACTGCAGCGGTTTAAGCCACAGTTAGCAAAATAGCATGGCCTCTTTTTTGCAGAGCTGTGAGCTGGTCTTCCCACATGGTATTTATTTTACTTACCATAGTGATTGACGCTGTTTATAAGCCGTACTCCCACTTGGGCATGGTTATTAGTCATCAGTACTATATCAAATAAGTCTTGTTCGTCAGGATACAGATCACGGAGTCTGGAGTTGACATGCTGCAACGCCTGCAGGTTACAAACATGGGCATATGAAAAAGGGGAGGCAAGGTAGGCGTTAGGCAGCAGGAGGAAACAGCACCTCGGCAGGGCCGGAATCAAGTTCGACAGAATCCTGGCTAAGCAATCGCCGTTCCTTTCAGAGATGGTTATTTTACCATTCCTATGTTTTATGACTCCCACACATAGGTTTCAGTCAATGCCCATGGCACAGATGGGTTATGTCCTTGGGATGTTATTACAGTGTTCTGCTTACTAGAATTATCTCATGGGTGGGTAGAGAAAAAGATCAAGCTATTTATCCCGTTTATTGTTTGCCTTCTGGTTTGTCTATTTGTCTTAGTTTATAAATTCTGATTTTATTGTGAGGAATTGGGAAAGGCTTGGGAATTTGCATGTCACTCGTATGCAGGAAACAGATCGAGGCTGATTAATAATCTCAATGGCTTTGTTTTGTTTTTGAATTGCTATGGAAGGGAGATAATAGGCTGTGATTTATTTATTTTAATTTTAACATTTACTTTTAATTGTGTGTGTGTGTGTGCGCGCGCGCACATGTGAGAATGTAAGTGCCCACAATGTGTCAGATTCCCTGGAGCTGTAGTTACAGACAGTTGTAACTTGCCCGATATGGAGATTGGGACCCAAAGTCAGGTCCTCTTCAATTAGAGTCACCCTTTAATACCACACTCTTCTTGCGAGCTCCTTAATCTATTTTTATTTTGTATATTTTAAACGTATGTTTTTCATAGGCTTGTGGTTTCTCCCCATGCTTCTACATGTCCTGCGAACACCTTTTACTCCAAACCATAGAAGCGTCATTGGCTTTCCCATAGTGTGTGATTGAGGGTGTGACTATCCTATAACTTACATAGGAGATTAGTTGTAAGTACTACATATTTTTTTTAGCATCTTCACAATGCCAAGGGTCAGGAGCATCTTGATTTTCTTGCTGTATTTGAGGGTCATACCAGGTAAAGTGAATTCCATCATTTTAAGAAAGCATTTCTTTCTGCTGCTCAGGGCCATTGTTAACTCTCTCTTACTTCCTACCTCTCCATGGATGGAGGAAACAGGCTTTTGTTAAAAAGGTCAGAAAACTAGGGCTCCATTTAAGAAAGCCCTGATCTGAAACCATGGATTCGGGATGGGGAAAAAAAATCTCAACAATTCCAGAAGTCTTTGGGACTTGGTCAACTAGAATGGGGCAAAAATTATAAAGATGGTGTGGGGATTCTCGGGAAGACTGGGAAACTCCCGAAGATCTCCCTGGGAGTCCTTATGTTTGGGAGTTTACATCGTACCTTGACAAACCGAAATGCGGGCCCTGGGGTCAGGATGACGTTCTCATTGGTGAGCTGATACTCCATGTACTTTTCGAGACCCTCTTCTTCGTAGATTCTCCTGTCATCCACCATATTGAAGAGTGCCCGGGAAGATACAGCGATGGTGATGGCATGCTTGGGTTTGGGCTGCGGAGAAGGTCAAGGAAAAGAGAGTCAACACATGCAGAGAGGAGTAGGGGAAAGAGGACTAAGATGGGAGGGACTTCCCTAGGAAGTAAGTGGGAGTGATCCAAGGGTCAGGATGCAGAGAGCCCAGGGATGCCTGAGGCCTGGGCATTCTCACCGGCCTGGGCCGTGCACAACTGGGGATCTTCTCATATAGCATGCTCACAGATGTCCAGTAGGCCTCGTCTACCTCATCTTCTTCCATCTGTTGCCGCTGCCGCTGCTGGGCCTCAGACAGACATTCCTGGTCCACATCCACTGAGGTACCATACTGCATGCGGCGCTGGACATAGGACTTCCACTCAGTAGGAGGAGTACGCGGATATTGAGACTTGGGCATTATCAGATCTCGAGAGTCACAACTGTGCGCATAGTCCCGTAACTGCACTTCTTTAGTATCTCTGGTTTCTCTGAGATTCCAGGGTTCATTGCCCCCATACATTTTCGAAGTCCGCCTGGAGTTGGGCTCTGGTTCCGGGGGTGTGGGAGGTTGTGAGTCAAGCTGGGTGGTAGGTCTGGTTTGTTGAGTCTGCAATACGGAGAGCTTCTCTGGTGTTTGAGGTGGAGGCGAGGCCTCGTGCTGGCTGGGGGAGGTAGAGGAAGTTCGAGAGGTCGTGGTGCTGGTGGGGGCCTGCTGAAGAAATGGAGGTTGAAGCCGAGAACCACGAGGATGCACATACTAGTCTTCCACGTTGCATCTCCTAGCTCTAGCCTATTCCTAGACCTTAATGAATCTTAGTTCATTCTAGCTCCTTTAACTAAGCCATAGAGCAACCAAGCAGGCATTGGAGATGACTGTTTAGATGGACAGACTGTTCTGCCCTCATTCCTCTACCTCGCAAAGGCACATCCCAGGTGCTCCTTGTAGCATCTGCTATTTGGTTTTGAGTAAATAAGTTCAAGTCCTTTTATCCATAAGCAACATAAATCATAGACCTTGCCTCCCTCAGCAACTCCAGCCGGCTTCATGCACAAACTGGGTAAGCCACTGGCTCTAGAATGCCTGACTTATCCTGATCTTCTCTGGGTCTGTTTGCCCTGCCACAATCATGTGACTGCTGGGAAGTCTGGGGAGTCACATGGTTTCAGGTTTGGTTTGCCTTGAGATAACAGCAGAACTGATTATCTATCTAAGCAAGCAGGGGGGAATTCTAGAGAAAGAATACCTTTGCCGGGGCTGCTCTTCAAGTTGGTATCAAACGAATATTCACATATTGCCTCCAATTATGTTTGTTCCACATGTGTGGGAGGATATTCTTGGTGAGATTATTGGACCAAATCTGACAGAATGTAAGTGTTGTGGATATGTGTGTGTGTGTGTGTGTGTGTGTGTGTGTGTATGTGTGTGTGTATCAGTCCCATGGATTTGTTCTTTTCCATGTACCTGAAAAGAATCTCATAATTTTGCTTCTGCGGTCAGGCCTAGTTAAGGGCCTACAGAACACACAATGCCATTCAATTTTTTTTCTTTTTTTGTTGATTTCATCTTTTTTCATCCCTTTTCTTTCTTGAGAGTCATGTGTACCCAGTTGTATTTGTTGTGTGGATGAAGGACAGGGAACACACAGCTAAAGGGTGTGTTTAATTCTGCTCTCTCTTACTTTGTAGTGTGGAAACTTTAGCAGGTTACTCTACAGGGCCTGAGCGCTTTGAACATTAAGTTCCAATAGATCTGTCATTCTTTATCATCCATTCCTCTCTTTCATCACTAGCTGTACCTTGGCAGCACTATTCCTGCTTCTGGGCTCATCCACTGAGGGAGCGCCAGTGGATGGGCTCCGTGATGTTCGGGACCACTGATTTCGCACAATGTACCCTCGAGAGTCTGTGTTAGGTACAGGTATTTCCTGAGAACCCTGTGTAAGAGAAGAGACCCAGATATTTAATTCTTAAACACCTACTCCTTATATGCGTGTGCCCACAGAATAACTGTGTCAGGCCTAAAATCAGCAGCAACCAGTGGGAAGATGCTTGCCCCCATTTCCATGACCCTTGATTTATTCTAGGTCCTTCTAGGTCCTTGTTGGACTGTTCTTGCTTTGGCCCAACCCTAACTTCAGTATGAAGTTACAAAGTGGAGATCCACTTAGAAGAACATGAGCATCCAATATTAAGAAATCCTTGTGGGTGGTGATGCTTGAACTATCTCAGGCACCCGTGGCAGTAGGACCAGGATCTATCCCTTGTGCATGAGCTAGCTTGTTAGGGCTCATTCCCTATGGTGGGATGCCATGCTCAACCTTAATGGAGGGGGGAGGGGCTTGGCCATGCCCCAATTTAATGTGCCAGACTTTGTGGACTCCCTATGGGAGCCCTTACCCATTGGAAGGAGAAGATGGGGGAATGGGCCAGTGGTGAGGTGAGAGGGGCTGGAGGAGGGGTGGGAGGGAGAACTGCTGGTGGAATGTAAAATGAAATAAAAGAAAAAGAAGTCCGTGCAGTAGCTCAGCGTTCCCACCCGTGACTCTTCTACTATGGCACATACCAGAGTTGATCACATCTCCACCCCGCAACATTCTCCCTTAAAGACCAAGCTACTAATAGAGGTTAAAATTCCACAGCTGTGATTTGACCATCCTGTAAAGTGAGGGCACCCAAGCCCCAGCTGCTGCAGGGACCTGTGAGAGCTACAGGAAGTGCCTACAACCTGCCAGCCTGTCTCATAGTGACGCCTTGGAGAGGAGGCAAGTGGACTTATTCCTGTCCCGTATCCTTCCCCTACCCAGGGTGCCTGGGGCTCCCCTCCCAAATTAGTCATGAGATCTCTGCTCACCCTGATCATGGTGATCTGCCGGCCCTGCTCCCACAACAGGCACATGTGAATATAAATACGTATTGTGCGACAGGGGCTAGTTCCCTCAGCTGCACAAAGGCAGCGTCTACAGGCATGGTGATACCGCATGGGGCAACATCTCAGCGAGTGATTCGGGTAGCCCGCACGCCTCATCTGAAAGATTGTGCAGAAAATGGGTCAATGAGATGGCCAGACTTCCCTTCCCTCCCTAATCTGAAGGGACCAGTCTCCTCCTGTTGGCCGAGTAGAGGAGACTGTGATGATGTTTCTATACTTCTCCTTCTGCGTGAAACAGGGGGACTGTGGACTGGAGGGAGGGCAAGGGCCAGCTTCTCCTGAGTGTATCCCTGACGGCTTCAGTGGACCTTAGTTACCCCATGGTGTGGATCTGAATGACTCAGGTGTCTCTTTCGGAGTTTTTTTTCTTCTCATCCGCTTTTTTTTTTCATTGTGGTTTCTGCTCTCTCTTTTGGCTGTGCTGTGGAGAGTAGCTCACCTGAGTGCTCAGACGAGCGCCAGTTTTGTCAGGATCCTTTCTTTTCTCTGCATCTAGACTCTCTTTTGAGTACCTCATCCCAGGCTCATTCTTAATATGGAAACAAAGAATGTTTATTAATTTTGATTCTCAGAGACATTAGAAACCTTGGGTTTGGAAATAAAAAGGGTAAGTTATGTCTAAACGTTGTCTTTTTGCCAACATAAAAAAATATGTAAACACAATTTCTTTTTCATTCTAACAAGTATAAGAATACATTTTATAAATAAAAATTACATAGGCATGTTGCTATATGACTCAGTCATTGCATAGGCTCAGAATATGAGCAGTGTTTATCATTAAAAATGACAACATGAGAAATGTAACCAGAGTCTTCCAGGGGTCAGCAACTCTGGGATTCCAATATTAAGTTGGTAATGCAGAATAGATGTTTCTCCCCCTCTGTTTTTCTTAAGACCGCTAATTATGGAACTTTTCATTTTTTCATATAGAACAGAAACTCATCTAACTGACCCTAACCAATATTAACCTGATTTTTACAAACAATGACTTTAATCTTGTACGAACTTATTGGCAGAACATATTCTGAATGTCATTGTTTCTTAGCATCTATCTGAAAAAAAGATTTCCTATAAACAAGTTTCTGGGGGAAAATCAAGTACAGATAGTTCCATTTCTTTCATGGAAGCATAATTAAATATTGATGGTTTCATTTTTAACTGGGAGGTACTTATTAGAACACTGTTTGTACTAATGTATGCTAATTTGTTTGTACACCACGATTAATATTCGTGTTAAATGTCTGTTTCTGGAGCTCCACGTGTGAGTTAGAACAATGTTGCCACAGAGACTTCTGTGCTCACTCATTACTCCCTGTGCCTGCCTGGCCAGGCTAGATGAACGACAATGTGACTTCAAGGAGTGGCTTAGCTGCCTAATTATTGAACTGACTGAATTCTCTCCATCAATTAATTCCCATGCCCCCATTTCAGTCTCAATAATATTCTGTTACTTCTAGCTTCAAAAGATATTTAACTCCAACCCTTCTTCAGCTCTGTGCTAGGTCACAGGTCATCCTTCTAGGCTTTTAAAGCCTTGCCATTTTTAAATTCATCTCTGTAATTAAATGTAAGCCGACTTCATTCCTGGGTCAACTCTATATTTACTCAGGCACACCACGAACCACAGGATGGACCCCCCCCCACACTATCTCCTACTTCATTTTCTCCACCCTTTGCCTTATATTCTACTTAAACTAAGTAGCTTTTTCTTTTGGCATTTCCGTGTAAACCATTTTTCTCTTCAGTAATCTTCAAAGCTCAGCTCATCCCAGTCTGTGTCCAGAACTGAACGTTCCCTCGTGTCTTTATACACATTTCGCCGAGCTCTGAACTGTACTGTTTATATCTCTGTCCTACAGAGTGGTTGAACTTATTTCTTCATCTTAGCGGTGAGCATATGCTCAGCAAATGCTGGCTTACTAGGTTGACCTACACTCTCCCACTCCACCTCTTTCTTCTGTTCTCGCCACTCCCCTTTATGTGTCACCGTGATCTAGGCTTATTTGTTTTTTTCAGAGCATTCCCAGAGAGAAAGGATGGACTAATGTTTACATGTCCTCTGCCTCCCAGTAAGAGTCGAGGGCATGTCACTCATTCACCTTCTTTTTCTGTTTCAAAGATGTTTGACTCATTTCTTCAATTGTTGGGATGCTTTTGTTGTTATCAAGGTCTTCATCTCTCCAACCCCATTTCCTATCACCTCGCTGTTTCAGTCTAGCTCTGAATTTAGAATGCCAAATTTATGAGATCATGTGTGATTCCACGGTAACTAACTGATGTCACAAATACATAATTATGCTTTTCTTTGGTGTGTGTGTTTGAATAGAGTCATGGCCTTCTTTCCTGTTTCAACATATCTGCTTACAGCCATTCTCCTGAAACTCTAGGAATGGATGTGAAAACTGCTCACATGTCTACTATGCAGCAATATCAGTACTTAGTAGTCTTCTAAAACCTTACTCTGACACTCCTCATATTCATTCTTGGTTCTGTACATCTTCTGCTATTGATGAAATGAATAGAAAATGCATTTGTGGGTTCAAAAATTGTCTTTTTCTGCAAAATTGGCAACTTCTTGACAGCTGAGACTCAATTCTATTTGTGAAGTTTTGTTCTCAGCTTTGCTTTAGTGTGTGGCTCACTTTTATGGCAAAGATTCTGAAGGAAACTACTGTCAAAGCTCCTCCCTCTGGCTAGACATAGTAGGATATTAACTATACTATCCACATCTATCTTTTCTTATGTTATCCCAGTCCTTAACCTTTGAAATATATATTCCTTATTGTGTGAGCATAACACCATATCAAAGACAAATCATCAGGGACTGTGTCTTTCTGTTCTGATTTTAATCTTCACACACATGTAGGTAAGATACATGTGTCCTGTTAACCTGACCTATTGAAACCATCAAAGACAGAGACCAATTTTTGACCTTCATAGAAGCTACTGATTGTCAAGTTTGAATAGCATTTTCCAAATGATCTTTTAGTGAGTAAAAGAATTCATGCCTCAGCTTTGAATTCTTTTACACCACCATGGCCTCTACCACCATATCTTTCTGGGATCTTCAGCAGCTTGGTTACTTTTCCTAATATCAATTTCCTTAATCACAAAATGCAGAAGTTAACTGAAGAAACATTAAAAAGTTATTGTTGGGGCTGGCAAGATGAGCTAAGTGAGTAAAGTGTGTGCTAGATAAACATGAAGCCTTGAATTTGGATCCTCGGCACTACTGTAAGAAGCTATACGTGCCGGGAGCACCTGGAACCGTAGCACTAAGCAAGGCAAAGCCAGGTGGCCTTAGGCACTGATTAGCCTCTCAAGATGAGATAGATGCCCAGCTTCAGGTTCACCGAGAAACCCTGTTTCAAAACATAAGGTGGGGAAGCCATTGAGCAAGACATCACAATGACGACCATGACCCCCACTTTCATCCTTATCAGTGGACACACACACACCACACTTGTTGTAATTGTTGAAATATTGTAGAGTATGCAAAATATTTATAAGTAATAGAAATTAGCTATTATATTTGTTCATAATTTTTGTTATCATTCTGTTACTGTACCTGTGTAGAAAAATTTAAATAATTTAGAAACGGCTGATATATAGTTATAAAGACAGAATATAAAAACACTTGTTGACCTTGATTTGTGAGCTATCAAATGTCAATCTTGTGGTTCCTCCTATCCCCCACATGGTAGTCTTAGTGGAACAAGCACGGTGAAGTAGCCAGTTGACACATGCCATGCTGTGGGGAAAGGCTAACTTGCTTTCTACAGGTGTGGTTATAGCTCAGTTGTAGAGCATTTGACTACAGGAGAAAAAAGTTGTACAGAGATGATAGCTTAAACCAGACTTATTTCTTGCTGGACTTTCTAAACCACCCTATCAGCTTTGCCCCATTTCTTCTATATTTCTCCAGCTAACCCTGCAATTACATAGTTCAAATATTTCACAGTGTGTGAAAGAATAGGATTCTTTTTTTTTTAAGACAGGGTTTCTCTGTGTAGCCTGGCCATCCTGAAACTCACCTTATAGACTAGGCTGGCCACAAACTCAGAGATCCACCTGCCTCTGCCTCCTGAATGCTGGGATTAAAGGTGTGTACCACCACTACCTGGCTTAGAATATAATTCTAATAAATACATAAATTATTTTATGGATTAAAATCAAAATGTATAGCTATGTTGTCTCAATTCAATTTCTGAAGGTGAAATTAAACAGCCCTTTCATGCTTATTTTTAGATTTATTTTCCTATATTATTTTCTACTTCTTAACTTTGTTATTAAGCATGAAAAAGCACACAGATGCATAGAAGGTAAGTCATTTATTTGGCTACGATTCCTTTCCCCAGAAGTTTAACCTTGCTCATAAAGGCAAATTGAAACATCATTATGACATTTTTGTGTGGCCTTCGAAGACCACCTCTGACTAGTTTTAATGATTTAATTATCATTGCCAGTTCTAGTTGTATATAATTTTTAAAGGAGATCCATAAAGGGATTGGAAAGGAATGTTAGAAAACCACAAAACTTAGAGAGTTGTAAATCTGCATTCTTTATTTCTTTGGAGCAAATACATTCAGTTCGTGCAGTGGTCATGAAGGGCTACCCATCGAGTTGACAGTACTTTTCTCAACAGGATATTTCAGAAAGATTTCTGATGCACAGTTTCCACCAGGTCATGCTTCCTCTAGCTGTTATTTTCAGGGACCATAGTGACACACATCTCTTGAAATTTTTGGAGATATTAGTAGACTTTTGGTTAGTCTGGAGCTGTTCAAAGTGTAAGACAAAGATCAAGTCAACGAGGAAATTGCTATTCAGGGAAGACCACAAAGGTTTGTTTTCTTCACCGTTATTACCCGTGGAAATAAATATGGCTGTGAGTGGCTCTGTTTCCTTAATAGATTTTTATGTCCCGAGGTCTACTCATTTTACTGAGTCTAAAGACACAGGAACGCATAAAAAATGTCAACAACCCTTACTGCTGTATTTAATGTGCTTTCAGTTATGCAGAAACACAGGCTTAGAGGCGATGAGACTTCAAAAGTTTCACCATCATCATGGGTTGCATGCTTGCTCCCGGGAAGGCCCCTTCCCAGTCTGCACTGCCCTACCGCTGGAGTGTCCCCACGTGGCTGAAGCTGTTGTCTGATGATGGGAAGATGCAGATTTACAAACTGGCCAAGAAAGGCCTGACTCCCTCCCAGATAGGCATGATCCTGAGGGACTCACATGGTGTGGCACAGGTTTTTTTGTGACTGGTGATAAAATCTTGAGAATCCTTAAGTCCAAAGGCCTTGCCGCTGGACTCCCTGAGGATCTCTACCATTTGATTAAGAAAGCAGTTGCTGTCTGAAGGCATCCTGAGAGGAACAGAAAGGATAAGGATGCTAAATTCAGTTTGATCTGATAGAGAGCAGAGTTCATAGGCTCGTTACTGTAAGATTAAGCGGGTCTGCCCACCCAACTGGAAATAGGAGTCACCCACAGCCTCTGCCTTAGTGGCATAAATTCTGTTGTGTATAAAGCAATAAAATCACTTTGAATTAAATAATTTTCAGAACTGACGAATTTACCAGCATCCATGCACAACTAGAAAACATTCTTAATGTACACTAAACCAGAAATGTATTACCATTGATGCAGTAATAGCGTTCATTACTAAATACTGAAAATAAAGTTGAAACATTTCTGCAGAAGGTTCATCTGGCAACGTTAGCTTCACAGCAGGCTGACACTACTCACTCACAATTCAACACAATGGGAAGCAGATCCATGCTGGTGTCAGAGAACAATCTTTATTAAGCAATGAAAGTAATACATAGACAAATGACCCTCCTCCATCATGGGGTACCTCTGGAGGTCACTGGAATCTCACATCCAGTCTTTCCCACTCTGAGATGACACAAACAATATCTTCAAGCTGTGACTTGGACCATAGAACTCCATGTCTCTGAATACTCGTAGGCAAAGTTGATGTTTCTTCCATGACAGCTCTCATCTCAGCTCATCTCCCACAGCATTCTCTTTGTCTTACTGTCTCCAGGTCTATGAGCAAAGAGTCATCTTAAGTCAAGACAGTTGAACTCAATGTTCTGTCTGCTTAATGGACCTCACACATCTGCATGGCTCAACTGCTCACTTCACCTGGCCTTCTGAACCCATGGCACCTCACAGAGGTCTCTATTGTCAAAACCAGCACATTCCTTTCATTACTTCTATAACTCTTACCCTGTTTTACTTTTATTAACAACAACTGTTTTGACCTGACTCTATTTCACAAGATATGGATCATATCTCCTGGACTCACTGAAGTGAAAGGAGGTTTTGAGAGATGGCCTGTGTATCCTTCTCATGTCTGTTACTTCATGTTCCAGAACAATTAACTAGCAGGCACTTTGCTAAATGCTTGCTTAATGGATATATGAATCTATTAGGGAAGTAATTTATTAGCAATGGTGAGAAAGGCGCAGGGCCCTGTGTGAACAGTATTGGTGCTGGTGGGAGGGAGAGGTCATTTTCTTATGCATTAGAGAGGCAATGCCAGTGCACAGGGTGTGAAAAAGAGAATTGCTATATTTCTTGGAAGATTTCATTTTATTATTTACCGTGTGTGTGTGTGCGTGTGTGTGTGTGTGTGTGTGTGTGTGTGTGTGTGTGTGTGTACAAATGACCTAGGAGGTCAGAGGGATCATATCTCCCTGTATCTTAAGTTACAGGTGGTTGTGAACTGTCTATTGTGGGCACTGAGAATCAAACTCTGGTTCTCTGGAAGTGAAGAAGAGATCTTAACCATTGATTTATCTCTCTAGCTCCTAAATTAGTAGTCCCGGCTGGTCTCAAACTTGTGGTCCTTCATATCTGCCTCTTCCAACACCATTGGATGTTTCTTTTCCTTCCTTGCCTTTGTAAGCACTTTATCCAGGGAATAGTCATTATCATACTCGAGAAGGCATCAGATTATGTGGAGAGCCTATAAAATGAGATTTCTGTAGGCTAATTTAATAATTTAATTATTATATATCCACTCTTGGAATACTAGTTAACAGTTAAAAAAGAAACCTATCAATACAGCTCATCACATAGATTATTTTCTAGTGAAAAACATCTTCAGAAGTAGTAGACTGTGTGATTCCATATGTATACTATTTTTAAAACGACATATAGTAGAGGTGAAGAGCAGACTTGTAGTTGTCAGGATTAAAAAGTGAGTCAGGGCAAGTTGATGTAGCTATGATAGAATAACATGGAAGATCTATTTTGGTATCTTGATCCTATCAATGTCAGTATTCTGGATGTGGTATTGCTGTACACTGTTACAGGATGTGACCACATACTTCTTCAGTTGACTTTACCTTGTTGAGTCTTTGAAACGTGGGGCTACTGGAATACTGCTCAGGTTGACAATCAGTGATGACCCTCATTCATTCAACAAATACAGGCAATTCTGGGCATTTGATTTGAAGACACGTCCTGGTTGGTAAGAGGATGGCCTAAGAAAGTAAATAATATGTGCAGAAGTTTTGGAGCAGGTGCTTAAGTCCTTTAGATCCCTTTGTTTGCATGTCTTTGGATGGTTAGTGTAGTTTTCCTGTTTCCTCTAAGGTCATTATTTTCCAAACTAAAATTGAACAGGCCTGGGTGCTCCTCTAAACCTAAAGGGATTTTCATATTGCAAAGATAGTTGTTGAGTATTTCTAAAATTAAATATAAAAATAAAGTTGATACAGTTGCTTTTTGTATAAATGGAGATACCTTTTATGGTTGATTTCCAAGAATATCTAAAATGCTACATTCTGTTTTTGGAACTGGATCTTACTATGTGGCGAGATTAACCTCAGTTTCTCCATTTTCCTCTCTTCTCCCATGTACAGGATAATGGGTTCATACCACCATGGCCAGTATATTTAACTTATTATTATTTCTTTTAGGTCTAGTGGTTTTGAGTTAAAAAAAGAAATCTGCTATAGTTTTTTGGTTAATCTAGGAGTCGTGTGTGTGTGTGTGTGTGTGTGTGTGTGTGTGTGTGTAAAGCTGGTGTTATTATATCAGGATTTTAAGAAGCAAAGCAACAGCATTCATCCAAGACCTTAGGGGATCACAGTTTAGTGATTTTGACTCTGGGTTGTTGTTATCCTGAGTTTGGGTTGAAATATTCATGGCTGATATAGCATAGGCCATGAGAACAAGCAGCCTTATGCATATGAAGACATATTGTGTAGTTTACACTGATTTCCAATTTTTGAAAAACTAGAAGGCATTACAAAGTGACACAACTTGCCTGAAATCCCAATGTGACAGTTGGTGCAATAGCGATTCCATTTCAGTCCTACGGGCCTCTAATGTTTATAATAGTATCCTTCCTTGTCTATAGTGACCGTGTCTTCTACATCTACCATCACAATAGGTCACCTGAAATCCAGCGCAGTTAGTTAGAGAGACTGAAGACCTGGATCAAATGCATTTGCAGTTTCCAAGTAGGAGCTTTAGCCAAGGACCCTGTGTCTCTCCAAATCTCAGGGTAGGATGAGGAGAAGCCCATCATGTGGATCGTGTTTCCGCACACTTATAGAATATTTTTGCCAAAAGCTATAAAATGGAGATTCCTTGTCTAAAATTTTACTAAAAGACAAGTGTCTATACCAAGCCCTTCTTAGGTCATGGTGACATCAACATTGTGTGTGTGTGTCAGGGGGGAACAAGGCTGTGTTGTACGTGTCCTACAGATTCCATGCAGAAAGGGGAGTGTTCTTCAGATATCTCCAGTGAAGAATAAGTTGTCATTGAAGTTCACAGTTCTTGGTCCAGTCCATATTGGTTACCCATACATTAATTGAGGGCTTACCATGGAATCAGAGGAACAAATAACTCTGTCTATGAAAACTGAGATGGAGTATTCGATGGACTAGGAAAGAAGTTTTTTTCATGCAAAACATTGGTAATCTAGTAAATAATTTAAAAAATTCTACCAAAAAGGATTGCAAATGTAAAGATGTTCCATTAAACATAAAGCTTTAAAAAAGACAGTATTAATAAACTTCTCACTTGTAAAATAGGAATCAGATTCTCTCTCTCAAACACACACACACACACACACACACACGCATGTGTGCGCCAATACCCCAATAGCTTTATTGTAAATCTGAATTTAGTCATGGAGGTAAAAATACGTAAGAAGCCCATTTTTCCCCAATAGCAGAATCTGTCTCAGAGTTGAACACAAAACAAACATTCTATCAATAACCCACATCCCCAGCCCAGCATTCTTATTAACATATCTCCAAAACAAGCAGTATACAAAACATATCTATAGATTGGATAGGGAGAAAAGATGTATTGGAAGACAGATAAAGGGCTTGAAAATCTGCCTGGTTAAATAGAAGTTGGTGGCCACATTTTCGTAAAGGCAAGATAGTCTGGTCCCAATGCAAAATTGGTGTCTTGTTCTTTTTACAAAAATCATGACTTTTTTCCCCTCCACTTTTCATCCAGTTTATCCCAAATGGTCCATATTCACCCTTTTTTTTTCCAACCTGCCTTCAACACCCACTCTTAAGTAAAATTAACAAATGATCCCATTTTTCCCATTAGTAACAGCCATTAGCAGGAATGTTCAACACCCACCAGCCTTAACCCAAACCTAATTAGCCGATGCTGCCTGCCACCTCCTACTTACAAAGCGCACCTTTCTTTCCTTGGCCCAGCTATAGCTCTTCTCAAAACAGCATGTGAAGAACTCTCCTCCTCAGCCAACTCTGCCTCACGTCATTAATCAACTTTCCGGACGCCTCATCCAGGGTGGGGGCTGTTTCCTGCTCGTGCTGGCCAGTTGTACAAGAGCTAAGTGGGCCTCATGTGTATACACTGCACAGCAGCGGCTACACCTGGAAATACAGTATATACAAACAGAAAGGCATGTGTCCCAGAAGCTTGTCTGTAGGTAAACCCATTCTATGTGACACTCGAATTCTGCCGCTGTCAATGCCATGCTTTCACTGGAACAGCATAGAGAGGACCGCTTTATCCTTTACAGACTCAAGAGGGAGACCCCTGATCTACGAAGGAATGCTGGAAAAGAAAACGTTTTCTATATTAGATAGCTTTCAAAAGAATAAGCAGAGAACTTGAATCATCAGCACATGAGGGTTCATCTTGATGTGCCTTCACTGTCATTTTCTGTACAATGGGGGCCTGCACGTTTAGGAACGGTGACATCCCAGTGGCGTGCTCGACCTGGAGTGACACGTTGCTAAGGAATGAAACAGCAATTATAGCTCTGGCTCTTAGATTAACGCTGCTCCTTGCTATGTGTTTCTGTATGCTCCCATCTTTTCCTTTATAATCTAAGAATGATAGTGATACTCACTTCAAAAGGGAAAGGAGGAATCAAGTATGATACTTAGAACAAACATCGATACCTGGCCTCTTCCCAGGACCCCTGCCTCCCCACTCACCAGCATAAATATAGTTTAGGGGCTATGGCTGGGTTTTCCTCTGGATCCCGAGGCCACCTACAGAGGGCTCTGCCCTGAACTCCAGTGTCCTATGGACAAAAGACAGGGGATATTGCCTCTTTGTTTTTCTTTGGCCTGTTTTTGTTGGGGGTCTTTGGGATTTCCTGGCAAAAGCCCCCTACATGGTGAGAAAATATGTGTTTGCTATTTGAGGGGTATGTAGTGTACTCCTGGGGTCACCTCACTACCCACTGGCATTACCTACAGAGTGTCAGCAGGTGACGAATGCCCCTGATGGCAGCACATCTCAGCCTAGAGTCCCAAATCTGTACTTTGGTGTTACAAATTGGCAAAGTAGCTTTAGTGAAATGGTTTAGTTTTTAAAGATTTGGCTCTGACATAGACAGCTTCCTTGACTTTTTCAGTTAGTGCCTTTGGGTACCTACCATCTCCTCCCCTGTAAAATAAAAGGTACCACTGCTTCCCTTGTGTCTGTTTTCTGTAGATGTTTGCTGCTCTCTGAGCAATTTGGGAAATTGATACTCATTTCAGCCAGTCTTATCTCTGCTTATAGCTTCATTGGTGATTCCAGCTTTACTGTGCCTTTTGTGTTAACTACCACATTAAACAATTAGGTTTTCTTCTTCTACATTATGAGTATGAGCTCATAGACATTTCTTTTATTCAATGGGTGTACATTTTTGCCACTGTTATGTTTCTCAAGTTTATCTCATATTTATCCAATAGAAAACTTTTTGTGTCTGTCTCAGGGTACTTTAAAAACTATCCCTTATTAATTTTAGTATTTTGTTGCATTCTAGAATAATAAAATTCCCTAGATGATGTGGGAGTGTCATATCAATCTGTTGATTTCATTGGTTAAGCAATAAAGAAACTGCTCGGCTCATTGGTTAGGAGATAGGTGGGAGGAGTAAACAGAACAAAACGCTGGGAGGAAGAGGAAGTGAGGTCAGACTCCACAGCTCTCCTCTCGGGAGCAGACGTCCGCCATGCTCCCGGCTCCTGGGCAGACACATGCGATGAAGCTCTGAAGCTCCGACCCAGGATGGACTTAGGCTAGAATCTTCCCGGTAAGACCGGTGCTACACAGATGATAAGAAATGGGCTAGTCCAGGTGGGAGAGTTAGCCTAGAAGATGCTAGGTAGAAATGAGCCAAAGCAGTGTTTAAAAGAATACAGTTTCCGTGTAATTATTTCGGGGCATAAGCTAGCCGGGCAGGGCAGGCGGCTGGGGTGTTTGGGGACGCAGCCCCGCCGCCGCCCCATATTACTACACCTAGAATTATCTTGCACAGGCTCTCTTTCAGCCCCCAAATCAGTTCTTTCACCTCAAGTGTGTTTGGTGCTTGGTGTGGGAATATATGTGTTGCTTTTATTGATTAATAAAGAAATTGCTTTCAGTCAATGGCTTAACAGAATATAGCCAGGCTGAAAATTCTATCTATCTATCAATCTATCTATCAATCTATCTATCTATCTATCTATCTATCTATCTATCTATCTATCTATCTATCTATCCATCTATCTCTGTGTGTGTGTGTAAAGATAGAGAGAAAGTATGCAGAGTCAGTGAGAAGACATGCAGCTGCCTCCAAAGACAGACGCCTCAGCTGGAGTCTGCCGAAACTTTGCTGGTGGGTCATGACCTCATGGTGATGTCCAGATTATGGGTTAGTTTAGGATATAAGAGCTAGCTAGCAATACGCTTCAGCTATTGGTCAAACAGTATGGCAAATAATATATTTTCTAAGTGATTATGTTCAGTCTAAGCAGCTGGGAACGAATGACAGCCTCCCCCAACAGGTGCCATATGTGTTTATTGGTTCCGTGGGTCATTGCTTCTAAACCCTTTAATTGGAGGGAACATTCTCTCTCTCTCTCTCTCTCTCTCTCTCTCTCTCTCTCTCTCTCTCTCTCTCTCACACACACACACACACACACACACACAGAGAGAGAGAGAGGGGGGGGGAGAGAGGGAGAGAGAGGGAGAAAGAGAAAAAGAGAGGTCATCTTGTAATTTCTGCATCTCATTATATACGTATTTGTTTGTGCCAATAAAAGCCATAGGTTTATCCTGGTATCTCCAGCTGTAATCCAGGGTTCACTAAAATATTCCCCATTTCCATATTTCTAATTTCCATCTTTTTGTTTTGCTCAACAAATTCTTAAACTCCCAAGCACACATAAGATAGGAACATTTGTACTGTGAGATTTTACAGAGTAAGTTAAGAACCCTCTTCTCTCCCTGCCTCTAATGTGTCTTTCGCAGTGTCTTTCCTCCACACACACACACCAGAACCTTATCAAATTTGCCATTGTAGGTTCTCTGTTTTTAAAAAAAAAATGTGCCTTTTATTACCCAGAAGGTCCTTAGCTGACACAACCTAAGCTTTCTGCCGTCTCTTTTTCTTACTTAGGTTTTGAAGATATCAGACTTACCACCACCATTTGGGAGCAATCCACACTGAGTACCCATGCTTTTGCATTTGTTTCTCCTTTCAACTGATTTTTTTTCTCCTTGTCATCCTTTTTTCCAGTTTCCAGGAAGCTTCCTGTATTTGATAGAATCTGCTCATCCCTGAAACTGTAGTTCTGTTTTTACCACCCCTGTGAACTTTCACCAGGGCCTTCCAGGAAGACTGAATATTGCCCCCTTCTGGCTTTCTTGGCTCTTTGCAACTTCTGCTTGTATTATTTTTCTTGGTGCAATTTAATGATCTAGGACAGGAGAATAAAGATCCGTGGCAGCAGAGGCAGAATCCTACACTCCTTAGCCCAGCGTCTTAAATTCTCATTGTCTGTTTCTTATTGTTGAATATGACTATTTAAACTGACACGTTTCATATAGTATTGATCTCTCTCTCTCGCTCTCTCTCTCTCTCTCGCTCTCTCGCTCTCTCACTCTCTCGCTCTCTTGCTCTAACAAGCTTTCTCTGTTTTGGCTGTCCTGGAACTCACTCTGTAGACCAGGCTGACCTCAAGCTCACAGAGATCCGCTTGCCTCTGCCCCCCAAGTGCTGGGATTAAAGGCGTGCACTCCCACCACCCAGCAGTTGATACAATTCTTAAACTGTGCAGAATATAGTGGAAGATCAGACTAAATGTAAATCTGTGTTTTTTGAACAGTTAGACTCAGTTTCCTAAGGTAACTCTCATGTCTAAATCCTTTTGTCTAATGGACTTCCAGGGAAATTTACAGTCATTTTCAGGAATGTGAAGATAATTTCTCAAAAAGTTAATTTAAAAAATCATAACTGGAGAGGTTAAGTGCCCATGATGCTTTGGCAGAGATGTGAGTTCAGTTCCCAGCACCTGTCGGGCAGCTTCAAACCAAATGTAGCTACCTCTTCTGGTCTCTATAGCACCAGGTATACATATATACATTTATTCATGCAAGCACTAATATGCACCGATAAAATATACACAAATCTTTAGAAAAAATAACAATTAAAAATTAAACAAAATCACAGAGAAGTCATTAGAGACAACCTAACCATGACCTACACATGAAAGAGATATTATAATTGTTTTCCAAGCTTAGTCGTATTACTAATTAATGTCTACAAGATTTTTCTCTTTTCAAATAGAATCATAAATTTCCAAGAATCTTCATTTCTTTGATGTTCCAGCAGTGCTTAGCATGTCATAGATCTCAATATCTACTTTAGCAGACAACATTTCAAAGTTTAAGTCTATAAGCCTTCGTCCTTCCTAAAGCAAGTGCCTATCTGCTTTTCTCCCTAAACAATGGATGGCCTTGTCTCGGGGTGTAAGCCGAGGTCAGGAAAGCCTGCCTACCAGGGTATATGGCCCTTCCTGTTTTTGGAGGTTGGTATACCAGGCATGTGTTCTGAGACTCTGTGTCACTCCGTAGTGCCCGCTGACAAATAACACACAGCAAATGGATGAGAATGATTATGAAGAAGGAGAAAAAATCCAGATGTCGGTAACCCATAATGTTTTAATTTAGAGTAGTGTTTTCACCCAACACCATCACCAAAGGTTTGTCCTTGGTTTATTTGTGTTATCACAACAGTGAGGATGGAGCTAAAGGCAGCCTTTGAACAGGGATTTTTGCTTGTTTCATTTATATTCTACTGTTCTTTCATGAAACATTTCTAAATATCCACAGGGCCCAGTTCTAACAAAAATAAATCAGATAAACCTAGGGGTTTTTGCCAAGTAAAATATCTACAGTTTCTAGCAATTATTTAATTTCCAACTGTGCTGCGAGAAGTATTGCTGATAAGTCAATCGTCATAAAGAGAGGAATTCCAGACCAATCTTTATTAGGGTGTCCTTCACAGAACAGATATATATAGTCTTTTTCTCCAAAGCAGAGTTGTAACTTTCTTTGGTCCCTAGTGAATGGCTTCTCATCATAACAGTTTATATCTGGATAATATCATAGTAAAATGTGAAAATGGTAAATTAAAACCAACGAAATTGCATTCTGCTGTTATTAATAAAAACCTGCTCTGCTGTGCACTGTTTTGTTATGATGGTGCTGTCTCCTAATGCAGCCTCGTGGTAACGCATTTCTGGCATGGCAAGTTGATTTGTCCCAGACAAAAGCAATATTTAGAAAGTCACTCTGTGGGACTTCACTGTGACAAACGAACTGGAGAATCCTGTGTTAATTAAAAAAGAAAAAGAAAAAAAACCCTTCTTATCGTTGAAGCTAAACACGTTATTGATTGGAGGGGGCTTTTATGGAGAGGGGAACTGTGTTCTTCCTTAGAAGCAATATAAAATAAACAAACTGAAAATGCCAATATGCTATCTTTTTATCAGAGTAACACATCTGTTTGGTGCCTATAACACATTGTTAAAATGGTTAAGATAAAAGCATTGCTTTCAAATCACAGCTTTTGCTCATGCCTGAGAAAAGTCTCTCGGGGCTGACTGTCTCTGTTCTGAGAACTTACGGTGGTCTGAGAAGGTGGACTTAATTTGTATCGTATGGTGAGGCAGAGGCTCTCCCACTAGCCTTTGTCCTTGGCTTTTCTACCTACTCTAGTAAATACCAGCCCTGAACTCCACAAGGAAGCTACCCTCCCAGCCTATTTCTTTCTCATGTGTTTCCAGGTTTTCAGGTGCTAGCTCTACCATTAGACTATACCCAGAACTCCACCCACACTTGCCGTGATCTGATTTGTTTTCCTGCTTCAGTTTACTGTCACCTCTGATCTCACTGACTCTGAACCACACACTGCCCTGTGTCACTAATGTGTAAATGACTCCATGCCTTTCTTTTACCCTCAGCACATCTGTGAATGATCAATCCATCCACAATGGCCTTTGCACATTCTACAGTATCTGCTCCCAAATACATTGTTGCTCTTTGTTTTGCTGTTCTGGGAAGCCACAGTCCTAGTATCTTCTGACCCTTTTCCTTGAATCCTTGGCATAGGGGTCCAGCCAAGGCTCTTCTCAGCATAAGGGGGTGAGGATTGGAGTCAGCCCTCCTAAGATTACTTGGAAATGAGGACACTTGGATTCCTGCTGCTCTTCGTTTATCTGAGACTATGCAACAGGGATGGGAGCCCAGAGAGGACCACAAAGGCAATTACAGTGTGGCAAATGCTGTGAGTTTTACAAGCATGGAGTCACTTTAAATACCCTCTCTGGGAGTTTTCATTTGAATGAGAAAGCTCTACTGGTTTCTGGTTAATTCAATCATTTTGTCCTCTGCAGGCACCTGAGTGTTGGATATTTAGAGCAGAGAATGTAGCTTTGAAAGGACATCATGAATAGGGTTACCACATTAGTAATTGAAAATTTAGGATAGTGAACGTGGAATATGGCTCAGTGGTGGACCATTTGCCTACATATGTCATCACACACACACATACACAAACTCTCTCTCTGTCTCTCTCTGTCTCTCGTTAAATTGGTAAGCCAGATAAATAGAAAAACATTCTAAGAACAATTATTTTCCAAATACTACATTACATTACATACATATATACTTTTAAGAATTTATTTAACAAAGATACTTTTACAATTTTTGTAAATTTAAAAATTTAAATTTTTTGCTGGGATTATGTTATAATAAAATTTTATTGCCTTTCAAAAATTTGCCATTACAGTCTGAGTTTTTTCTTTCACTAAAATCAGTTATAAATCATGTCTGTGGGCATGTACTATTCCTTTCCCTTATTGTTTGCTGTTTACCTGCCTTATTGTTAAAATGGGCATCTTGCTCCATATATATCTCCATAGATGAGCATTTTCTTTAAATGTCTTTTTGGAAATGTAGTTGTTTGATATGAAATTGAAAATCTTTTGGCAGTCTGTGTTATAAGTCTTCTACACTGTTACATGGCGACTTGCACTCCCTAAACTGCATTCTCGTTTTGTGCTTGGAAGGATGTCCTTGCAGTTTTTGCTTTCTCTGTCTCTGTTCACTCCTTCCCATTGCATAGAGGGGTATTGACTAGTGGATAAGTTTAGAGCCAGAAAATTTGGTGCAATTCTTCCCTTGTTATATTTCTTTTAGATGTGACTAATATACCAATGAATTTATCTTTTCCTCCCTCCCTCTTCTCTCCCCCCCTTCTCTCTGTCCTTCCTTCCCTTCTCTTTCCTCTCTCTCTCTCTCTCTCTCTCTCTCTCTCTCTCTCTCTCTCTCTCTCTCTCTCTCTTTTTCTTTCTCCAAAGTGGCTAGATTGCCAGGATAGACCATGCACTGCCAGGCATACCTTAAGTTGTTTGTGTTTCTGATGAATAAACTGGAAATTGAAGAATATATGAAACACTTTGTTGAAATCATTTATCTCACTCATATCATAAGATATAATTATTTTTATATTTTATTCTTTTGAAATAGGTTTCCCTCTGTAGTTTGGTCGACCCAGTGTACACTTGATTTTGCAATCTTTCTGCCTCTTCTTCCCAAATGCTGGAAATACAGGCAGGTATCATATCCTTCTTCTGATTTTAAGTAATATACCTGATATTTGGTATTTCCCTTTCTGAAACCATCCATGCTGCCATGGATAATGATCTTGTACACTGTAAATGTTTGTCACTTATATTGGTTTAATAAAATGCTAATTGGCCAATGGCCAGGCGAGAAGTATAGATGGGACAAGAAGACTAGGAGAGTTCTGGAAAGAGGAAAGGCAGAGAGTCAGTCAACAGCCAGATGCAGGGGAAGCAAGATGAGAATGCCTTACTGAGAAAACATACTAAACCACTTGGCTAAACATAGGCAAGAATTATGGGTTAATTTAAGTTGTAAGAACTAGCTAATAATAATATTGAGCTAATATGCTAAACAGCTTATAATTAATAAAGCCTCTGTGTGTTTCTTTGGGATTGAATGGCTGCAGGACTGGGCTGGGCAGAAACTTCTATCGATGTGCTTAATTCTCAACCTATCCCAAATAGAAATGAGTAGCAGAAGTATAATTAGTAATTGCAGTTCAACCTATCAAACAGATGCTTCATTGTCAGGAAATAAAGTCAGAATACTGGCATATAGAGGACAAATAACGTGAAGAGAGTGAGACCAACATTGTCTTGAGTCTTGCAGTGTTTGCGGTATAGAAGTTATGGCCCTTGAACTTGAGGTTGACAGTGCGAATGGTCAACATTGAACAGCTAGGTTTCCAGTTTGTATTGATCTACAAGCTGTGCTAGACACAAGTTGTAACTTCCTCTGTGTAATACTTTGATCTATTTTGTGAAGGTGTGGCTTGAATGAGATGGGACTAAGGTTGCTGGAAATAGAGGTGCTTTGTTCTTGACACGATCACTTTAGAATCAGCCTATAGGTATCTTACTATTGACTCATAGCTCTGTTTTCAAGTTTTCTGCAGTGGGGGCCTGAACTGTCAGGTAGACTAAATATTGTAAATATGGCCAAGTTCCATGATGAGCAGACAGCACCAATTCATGAGTACTGTATAAGGCATGTGGGAATTCCATTAGTTCAGACTTAAAGAACTCCAAGGACAGACTATTTTACCTGAGTGCTACAGATTTCAACTTTGGGGAGTCAGCCTAGATTTTCAGGTACTTTGATATCCAAGCTAAGAGAAGAAGGAAGATAAAAAGAGGGAATAAAGAAGGAAGGAAGGAAGGAACGAGGGAGGAAGGGAGGGAGGAAGGGAATCCTTACTTGTTTAACATTCTGTGCTGCAGATCTAAATTATCAAGGAGTTTGAAACTTAAAATGAAGAATACAAAGTTAAACGTGAAAATAGTTTCTAAGACACTTTATTCATGAATCTATGGGCATGCAAAACTCAAACTGGTACAAACCTGGAATGCTTATCTTTACAGGCTAGCTTTCATAGAACTGGAAGGTGGAATGCATACTACCAGAATAGAAACATATTTAATAGTCTTACCTATCTGTGAACCCTGAATACTATAGTAACAGCTGGCCCGGGAAGACATGCTCACTGATGCAATAACAAGCAGGAAAATTTTGGGAGTGACCCATTACTTTATGATTGAATTTAAGGTCTGCTCAATAAGATTGAAGTCATGCTTGGTACTTTCAATTGGGTCAAAATCCCATGTCCTGCTGGCTCAGAAGCTATAGATGAAAGGCTTCGAATGTTTTTTCTACTAAATTGACTTTAGTAATAAGCTTCCCTATGAGTCCTTATCGTTATACTCATAAACTAGTGCATCTCTCAGCCCTCATGAGAGAAGCTTCTTATTTGCAAAACATGACTATATAGGTGTGTGTATCTCAGAGGGAAGCACATGTGAATATACACAAAAGAGGTGGATATTCACAAGTCAAAAAGAAATGCCTCAGAAGAAACCAAGCTTGATGATTCCTTGATCCCGGACTCCTTGGTTTCTAGAATTGTAGGAAAATGAAAATAAACCTCCGATAACTACCCAAACTATTCTGTGGTGCTTGCTCTGGCAACTCTTGCAAACTTGGATAGAGGGAGAAGGAGGGGTTGTTGCCTAGTGGTACAATTGCATATTAAATTGAATGGCTTCCAAGATTGAAAACACGAGTGAGTTCTTTACACTGTGTGCCAGAAGTCTGCAGAACACCGTGTCCCTGGGAGCCCTGTCTGAAGAACAGGGTTGAGGCCCTGTGAGCAGCTCACAGTGGCAGCTGCTTGCCCTCGGAGCTGCACTTGGAGGACCTGCATTCCAATCTGTTGGAAGCTCATTAGAAGAGTTCCCCCTGCTGTTTTCTCAGATCTTACTCCTGGTAGGGGTAACCGCTGACTACAGGTGGTGGTTATTGTCTAACTGTGCCACCTACTGATCCCTCCTCCTTAAATCCAGGCTTAATCACCTGCTGCAGTGAAATGCTGAGCCGTCCAAATAAACATTGCAGGAAACGCTAAGATCAACAATTTAAGCCAGTGTGGTACAAGTCAGCCCCTCACATCCAAAAGAGAGTGGGGAGAACGCTTTTTCCCATCTCCGATCTGCCTTTACCAATGTCTTAACAAGTCCTCCACCCTAGTCCTTTGGTTAGGATCTTTCTCTTTGGGATTCCAAGACAAAACTCTTAACTTAATATATATTAGAAATTATTGTAGACGTTTATCAAAAGGTTTCTTTAGTCCCTATTGTCATGGGCTATGTCTGATTCATCTTTGCATCATTAGGGGCTATTTTAGAATCTGTCACAGAAAATGTATCAAAAATGGAGCTTCATGACATGATCCAATTCAAAGAAAAATATAAACGGCTAAGAATATATTCTCACAGGGTTTGCTTTATGTAGTTTTGTCCTTTAGGCCACTTTCATTCAACAGATATGATCTGAGTTTCTATCATTCACCAGGTCCTGTGTCAGGTTTCAGAATTATCTCTCTGACTCAAATTTGAGCTTAGAGTCTGTCAGGGAGAAAGATGAAATCAGGAAGGACTGTAGCACAGTGAGTTCTCTGTCTGCTTGAAAAGTTGTTGGGAAAAAACACTGCTGTAGGAGTTTAGAGAGAAGAAAATAATGAGGTTTCCAAGAGTAGAAAGATAAAGACTTCAGTACCACAACCTTTTGCATATGGGCAAACAGCAACAACAGCAGCAATAACAATAACAACAACAATGTAGATGAATAGAAGACAAGTTTCAGAAAGGGATGTTGGAAGGCATAGGGTAACAGTTGGAAGGAGTGGAAGAAGATGTGGACATGATGAAAATGTAGTGTACTTAAATATGAAATGCTCAAGAATTAAAGAATGACTTTCCGGGAAAAATAACATGAGGAGGATGAGCAGGCAGTACATAACAGAGGGCCATTTCAAAGTCTTACAGTTGAGTACCTTCAGGATGGGAATGTACTGTCTCTGGAAGTATATATCTGGAAGCTGCCAATAGACTGTGTGATGGTTGATATTGACTGTCAATTCGACAGAATCTTGACTGTGTGCAGATAAACATCTGAACATGTCCTTGAAATATGATCTAGGTTACTTGAAGTCAAAGACTCACAGGGCATGTGGGTGGGACTATGCCAAGGACTGGGTCCTGGACTGCATAAAGCCAGCACTCAGCTCTCTTGACTACAGACAAAAAGTGACGAGCTACTTCCTATTCATGCTGGTCACCTGGTGGACTGTATCCCCCTCCACTGTAAGTTAAACTAAGCTCTTCTTTTCCCCAAGTGATCTGAATAGATCACAAAGATAGAGGAGAACACATTATCTCTGTCTACTTGGACTACGGTGTTCATCTTTCTCTTGCGCGCGCGCGCACACACACACACACACACACACACACACACACTGGAGATTTTGGTGCAGAGAGCCACACTTGGTCTATGTTTCTCACCGTTGTCTCACTTGGTTCTCAGGCATTCAGAATTCCACTAAAACTACCCCAGTGTCTTTCTCGAGTCTGTGGTTTTCAGGCAATAGACTGAAGAACATTCACTTGCAAGACTATATTTGCCATGTTTTCATAGTGCCGCTCTCTGTGTGTCATTTTATATCTCCTATATAAGCCTGACATGTTATATAAAGCCACATGGATTAAAGGTTTGGTCACCAGAGCAATATAACTAAGTAATAGGACTTTTAGATGGTGGTTTACAGTGAGAGGTCTTCATGTCTTTGGAGTAAGCAGGGGAAATTTTGAGACTGACATTTTCTCCAACAAACAACCCTCCCATTGTGATGCTCAATGTGATACAACTGACCAATCATGCAACAGAACTTCCAAAGCTGTGAATTCAACCAAAAATATCCTTCTTCCCACTTTAGGCTGCTTATCTTAGCTTTTCGTTACAGTTATGGAAAATGATCAACACAGCTTGCCATTGGAGGTATTTCCCGGGGCCAGCTTTACTTGTATGCTTGCTCTTTTTTTTCTCTGCATTTCTATTCATTATTTTCCTTTTCTTTTAAGAGACGTTCTAGGCTAGGCTTTTCATGAGCAGAAACTGCATTTTCATTTTTTATGTTGTACAGCTGAATATGTAGATACTAAGCAAATCATCACTGGATATATTCAGAGATTACTGGATGAAATATGAGATTTTGCAGACCCAGGAAGGAAGCTTAATGTAGCGGAAGGAGTGTGCTTTAGAGTTGGACGGTTCTGGATTGTGATATATCATTTAGTGACAGCAAATGGGGCAGGGTCAATTGCAGACTCTTTTAAAGCCAAATTTCCTCTGTGTAGAATGAAGCTAATAATAACCTCCAGTAGGAATGGCTAATTAATCACTGTGACGAAAGGGCAAAGCTGAAGACAAATAGAAGAACTGGCTTCCTAACTTGGCTCTGACAGATGCCCTCGTCATGCCCAAGGTTAATCTGAGAAATGTTGAAGTTTAGAAATGAGCAGACCAAAATCGAGGATCTGACTGGTTTGGGTGATTCCTGACAGTCTTCACCTAGACAACAGTAGTTTATTGTGCCATTAAGCTGTTCTTACTGTCCTTTCTTTACTGGCTCTAGAAGTGGATACTGCACATCTCTAGCTGAGGTCTATGCACTTACATAGTATTTTAAGAACACAAAACCCTTTTTACCATGCTGCCTTTTGAGTGTTATGTTCTGTGTGTCTGGAAAAACCCTCACATCCATACCCAGCACTGTGCTGATTAGTATCTTAGCCATGTCTTAACTCAACTGGCTGTCAATACAATTTGCCAAGCTCAGTGTAGAGGGATGGTTCAACAGTTGAGTGTCCTTGCTGGTCTTCTAGAAAACCCGAATTCGTTTCCAAGAACATATGTGGGAGAACTGGCAGCTGTCTGTCACTCCAGCTTCAGAGAAACCAATGGCTCCTTCTGGGCTTCATGAACACCTGCTGACACATGCCATGCACACGTGCGTACGAGCATGCATGTGTGTGTGCACACACACACTCAGAGTAATATAAATTTTAACCACAACAATTCTCAAGTATAAGTTCCCTGCTACATTATCTAGTCCAGTATGCATATATGAGTTTACATATATACACACATACATTCCTACATATGTGTGTGAGGGAAGCATAACTTTGTATAAAACCCTAACAGAAAAATAGAACATTGAAGAGATTATGCAACTATTGAAAAGCCATCAAGCATATTGTACTTTTCCATAATGCATTATACGAAATTGGTCCAATATAAGCCTCATACTTACTAGTTTCTCAAGTCAAATAACTTAAATGCATAATTTTCTTAACATTGCCTTTCTTAAAATTAAAAATGGTTTTGATTTACTCATCCTGAGGGAGACAATTCAGCAATTTCCATTTTAAGCCTTCATTTGGTGTTAAAATTGGAACAGCTTGTTCAAATCGTGTTGCTTTTATCTTGAATGATTATTGCTAAATTCTCTCTCAACAGCTTGGCTTAACATTCATTTTGGAATTTCAATCAACAACTTTTCCTACCTCATTTATTTCTTCAGTTTCAAACTCATTTTGATTTTTTTCTTAGTAAATTATTTTAATTGGATAGGTCCTGTTTCCAGATATACAGCTAAATTAATTTTTCTGCAGATCTCAATGCAATCAGCATAAGTTCTATGCATTTATTCTGGAGACTCTAGATGTGTGCGGTGTAAGCCTGGCACCATATTAAACTGTCACAAGCATTAATATTTACATTGAGCCTTTGGGAACCAGGCTGTGGTGGTGCATACCCTTAATCCCAACACTTGCAAGGCAGAGGCAGGTGGATCTCTGTGAGTTCAAGGCCAGTCTGGTCTACAAGAACTAGTTCCAGGATAGGCTCCAAAGCTATCAAGAGAAACCCTTTCTTGAAAAATGAAAAGAAAAACAAAAAATTGAGACTTTGGAGTTTATCTTCTTCTAAATTCTGTAATTTAAATAATGTGTGTGTTTGTGTGTGTATGTGTGTGTGTGAACTTCACAAAGATGAGTAATGTATTCAGCAATGAATAGCAAATTACAGTTGGGACATAGCCACAACTTTGATGCTATAACTCTTCTCAGCAACTATTTATTTATTTAGTTAGTTTGCTTATTTTGTAGTGTGTGTTTGTGAGTACACTCATGCACATATACCTATGGACACACAAACACACACGTGCAGAGGCCAGAGGTTGATGATGTTTAGCATGTTACCTTTGTCCATTGCTTTCCCCCTTATTCTTTGAAGACTGTCTCTCTCATTCATTTGGAAACTTGCTAATCTGCTAAAATAATTGGCTTCTTTGGTCCTCCTGAAAACTTTCCCACACAGAGGTTGCAGACTCAGGTCACATGGTCTGGCTATTATACGGGTGTGGAGGACTCAAACGCAGGACCCCATGCTTGCTGTCACAGCCAGCACTTCCCACACTGATCCATCTTGCCAGTCACTGCAGTATCTTTTCCTTTCCATGTGTCATACTTTCTTACCTATAGAATTTATATTTTAGGCTGGTGTTTATTCCTGTGCCTAAGCATCTATCTCATTATAGTTTTATAAAAATTAAAAGTGAAAAAGCAGTTAGCTGAGCAAACTTTAAAATGGGTTTCCATTGTATACGATTATACATTTCTTTTCAAACTTTACACGGAATAATTGTCAGTAACAGGCTGCTGAGATCGCTGGGCAGCACAACATTTGGTTCCTTGGATACTCAGTCTGGATGTCTAGATGTGTGGAGAAGATTCACGAATACATTGCTTAGTAGCTCATTCTCCTAGAAAGAAAACCACAAGACTTAATCTTATTAATTCACAGAATATGAGGCAAACAGAGTTCAAGGACAGGATAATGTAGCATAATAAATGTAGGTACGAAGACTTTCCCACTACCAAGTTTCCCGGGTTTTAATCATTCATTCAACAGACATTTATTAAGTTTCTATGGAAAGAACGTCTCTGCCTTCTATACCAAGATGGCCCCCCTCCCTCTTGGTGTTTCCACCAAGTTTACTGCTCCTGTGCTGTTGCTCCCTTACAACCTGCTGTTTTCATGCCTTGATTTCTCCCATCTGTGCCAACTTTGATGCAATTCTAGAACTATTTATTCTAATTGTTACTTGGAAGAATTTGAGGTATTATGCTGAGAACCTTCATGTTTTCCAAGGAAAATGCTGTAAAACATTACACATAAACAAGAATTATTGTGTTAGAATGCTCATCCAAGACAAATCATCTATGCTACCAATTTTTGGCAGAGTCCTACTGCAAACCATCCATCTTATTCATGTTTGAGCCCAAATATTTCTTTTTGTTACCTTCTGTTTCTTCCTTAACTCCTTATTTTATGATATTTCCAATTCTTGCCAAATAGTCTTTATTAGGTTGCAAGGTTCCTACCTGTATGTAATGGTGACCCTCATTCAGCCTATGGTTTATGTTGAGTGAATGGAAAATTAATAGTATATTTTCTGATAAAGGTTTTTCTGTGAGTGCAGATACAACCGAGGTCTGAAATAACTAGTTAAAAGTGTAAATCAATTACTGAACTACTAGTTTGTATTTAGAGAAATATAGTTTATCATGGTAACTAAGGGGAATATGGAAGAGAGTCTGGGAAACTCAAGATTGTAGTCAGCAATGACTATGGTTTTATGTTCTCTTTCTTAGCTCAAAGGGAAATAAAAGTAATAGTATATTTTGTGAGTATACTGAACCTTGATTGTCTCAGTTAGTTTTGACAGTAATATTCTGAAGCAGATATTATATTCCTATTTCATAAATACTGTAATACTCTAAGCTAGATATTGTAACTTTTATAGATACAGAGTGAGACTTGTTTAATTTGGAATAAATGCCCACCATCGTCATAAATATTAAATGCCAGTGTAAGGACAGTCCCCAGCTCTGTCTGATCTGTCTGTCTCTCTCCAAGATTTAAGATTTTTATCACCACATCAAGATTATATTTTTTTTTCTATTTTTTTAAACCCTAACCCTAACCCAAAACCCTAACCTTAACCCTAGACCCTAACTCTAACCCCTAACCCTAACCCTAACCCTAACCCTAAACCCAAGATTATAATTTTTAACATTAATAAAACACTTTTAAAAATGGATTTTATACCACTTTCCTCTCTTTTCAATAAAACTGTAGGGGACTTGTTTAGTGTATTTTAAAAATCCACACAAGGATCTCAAATTACTATTCTGAATTTTTGACACAACACTTGACCCCCAGGTATCCTGCTCTTTCTAAATCTGTGATCAGAAGGAATAAGCTTACTTCCTGGAGAATCGTTTTAGCCAGAATGTCACAGGCACATGAAAAATCTGCTATCACGATGGGTGTAGATTAGCTTGGGTTCTCATGATATGTAACAGTAACAGAATGATACCTGTATCCAATAAGAGAATGCATTGATTTTCTGCTTTGTTAACTAGGTCTGCTAGAACTGGATCCACTTATCTGATGAAGGAAAGTTTTAAGCTATTTTTGTCAAGATGCATATTATCTATGCAGTTTTATTTCTGTTTCTATCAAAGTAATTGTTTGTGCATTATATATTATTGGAAGTAAAGAATGAAAGAGAAATAAAAACTAGACAGAAACTTAGATACTGGAACCCAGTATAACTGCATGTTGTCATATGATCCTAGCAATTAAATTCTTCCAGTTTTCATATCTGTAAAATTAGTATAATATTTATAGCTTTTTAGCTGTTATCATTGCTGAGATATTTTAATTCTCAGTGGTCATACTAAGATGAAGTTAATGTGAACAATTTCACTGTTTCCCAAACCTACCACACTGGTGGAGAACATGCCAGTCTTACTGGAAGTGATTCCTAATGGGAGTCGGTAAGTTTCAGAAGAGTTGGCACCCAGAGGTTGGTACCATGCTCATTGTGTCCAGAGCTTACCTTCACCACTGACTGCTTAACAGGAGTACCCAGGAACACTTGAGGAGTGGGTCAGTCCTTGAAGTTTTAGGACTTTGGATTTAACTATGACAGGAAAAGAGGTGATTACTTTCACTAGAAAGATATTTTAATTTCTGTTTCTTTCAGGAAAATGATTATGGGTAATATACTGTGTAGTTAAGTTTTGGGCTATAAAAGCTTTCAGGAAGGGATGGAGGCTACATAGTAGTCTCAATCATTCTAGACTATGTTTCAGAGCAGCTTCCCTATTTAAAGGGCTTTAATAATACCAGGGTTAGGTATTACGCAAAGATGTACACTGTTTTGTTTAAGAAACCTGTTGGCTGACTGAGGTGATTTTGTATACTACCAAGTGCCACTTTAGATTAACAATATTTTTTCTATGCTTTACTTGAAAAACTAAATTTAAGTGTGCATCTTTCTTAAGATGCTTTTTTGATTCACTAAATACTGGAATAATAAATCTTTATAAATTCTAATCTTTCATCTTCAAAATGAAGGTATTTCTATTTTAATGTGAAAAGTGTCCTAATAACCCATGAATCCTTCGTTTATCTTATACCATATTCTAGCATCTTCTGGGCTAGATATTATACAAATAATAACCTTGGTTTATCTTTTAGAAAATAATCTCCTTTTGCTTAATATTAACATTGTTGGTTACAAAGTAGGATTCATTATTATTAAATGATCATTTGAGTCACTGAATGCAGTGATACTGGATTTTCGAAAGAAGGGAGAGTAGTCTGAAGAGGCAGTAGGCTTAAGGCAAATCTTGCAAATTAATTCAATATGGAATCTTGGACTCTGTTCCCAGGGATGAAGCTGATTAGACACTGTAAAAATCAATTGGTCAAACATAATAATGGATGTGTAGAAATTGGCCTCAATGTGACTATTTCTTCTGTTTCTTGTAACATTCAGTCTCTAAGTATTGCATTGTATCTTAATAATGTAATATTTGTTTCTTTCTGGAGGAGGCAAGCCCTGTATCACTAAACTATATCCTCAGCCCTTTCAGTGCTATAGTGAGATGTAGCAGAACTATACAGTCCAGGTTCGCTTCACTTGCTCCTCTCACTTTGTAGTCAGGGCAGTCTTGAATTTAGGATTATAGACCAGCGCTGCCAGATACAGTATATAATTTCACAGTTTTGAGTTTAAAAGGTTGCAAGTTGTGGAAAAATGAGGGAGAGAGAGAGAGAGACAGAGACATAAGCTAATATCCAGAATTGATATTTTGGAACTCTATCTTTAATCCTATGATTCTAAACTGAGAAAAATAACATCTGACTGCCACATCTCAGAAACAGAGGAAGATGCTGGGAGTGGTAGCTCATGCCTTTATTTCCAGCACCTAGGAGCAGAGGCAAGCAGATCTTTGAGTTCAAGGCCAGCCTGCTCTACAGAGCAAGCTGCAGGACAGCCAGAGATGTACAGAAAAAACCCTATCTCAAAAACCTGAGAAATAAAATTAAAGCTAAGAAGAAAGACTCAGAACAAGCCACTCTTAAGCAGCCTGGCCTGAGTGAAGTCCTATGCCCTTTAGGCAGGGCTCACCCATCCCTGTGCCTACCAGCACTCTTTCCTCAGCTCCTCTTTGCCAGAACAATGCCAGCTCTCCTTGCCTTGCTTAATCTTAACTGTTTTCCCTGCTGTGTAAATATTTCAGAATTTGGACTTTTTCCACTTGCAATCATGTCATCTCTCAGAAATTTGAGCATGCGAAGAGTACACGTTATCTTCAACCCTGATGAGTTGATTCATTGCCGGATGCTTGTTAGCCAAAGATAGAAGCAATTTTTATGCTATTAATCATGCTTCCCGCAAACTCCATAGTAGCTTTCAAAAAAAAAGGGGGGAGGGGGAACCATATCAAACGTTTCATCCATTACTGTCATCTCAATGTTTGCAGAGTACCTCATGCTTCTCAGAGAAAGGCGTGGTGTTCTTTCAGAACAATGTGGATCTGTTAGTTCATGGTTTTGTCAAAACAAGAAGTAGATGCTTGCCATGTTTGTAGCCTGAAGGCGAGCCACTTGGCATTATGGGGGGGCATCTGTACTAGATCTGAGTATTTTTTAAATTAGAACTTAATTGTAATCCTATTTCTTTTGTTTTATAACATGAGCTTGCTATTGGGGAGCTGAGAGTGCCTCTCCAGCCCCCCACTGTGCTTGCTGAAATCTGTGAGGTAGACCTCGCTCAAGCTCTGAGTCTGTCCAATGAGCCTCATTCTATGGTTGACTTCATGTCAATCTTGTACAAGATCTGGCATGGTTTAGTGATCTTCTGTGAGCTGAGGAAATGAAGACATTCATACAGGAACTGTTTACGGGTTGTTTACCGTGAGTCACAAACTATGTTAGGCATTAGCTTCATTAATTAAGGACATTGTAAATGTAAGTTAAATTCACACCTTCAGAATTAATTCAGATAGCTGGATTTCTCCAATATGGTAAAAAAAAAGTGCAGTCCTATGATATTAATTATGCCTGATCACTTTTCTTCACCTAAGAACTGATTTTTAATGACAGTCCTTTGAAAAAAATTGTAAATAAGGTCAAGCATGAATAGAATAACAATGTCTCATGAATGCTAGGGCACTAAGCATTGGAGTTACTCCAGTCAGGATCTATAATGTGGTAGACTGCATGAGTCTATGACAGTTGCTATCAACCTGCGGGTTGTGACCTCTTTGGTGGCGGCATATTAGATATTCTGCACGTCAGATATTTATGCTTTGATCTATAACAGTCACAAATAACAGTTATGAAGTAGCAATGAAATAATCTCATCTTGGGGTCACTACAGCATGAGAAACTGAATATTAAAGGGTTGCAGCTTTAGTTAGAGAACCACTGGTTCAAGCCATAGCTGAACCCTCAGTGCTACTGCTTAAATCTTGCATGAAAGTGAATTAGTATGAAAGTTAAGGAAAGCAATCCACTTACAATTTACATTTCACTCATTAAATAATTGCTATGTGCATAGCGTTGTTATTGAACTAATCTGAGAAAAGTCACCTTGCAAAAGATTTATTAAATATTAAAGTTTCAGTCATTAATATTCATCTATTTGCAAATACCCAGCTCTGCAATATGAATACAAGTATAGAGAATTCTGTGCTTTTTGTTTCCAGAAGCAGGTGGCGACTGGATTGCCTTGAAGGCTATAGTTTGCCTCCTCTACCTGTTGTTGATGTTTGATACTGTCTCAAATCTCATGTTAGCTTTTTATCCATCAGACAGGATAAGACAACCATACAAAAGGAAAGGAAACCACAGTATCATTTCTCTAACCATGGAAATAACTGATTCACCTCCTTGTATGCAGCATAGAGAACCACAGGCTATGGAATTTATTTATGCAGAGATGTTTTCTACTTGTTTTCCAGTCTCTGCGATTATCTTCTTTTCTGTGTTGAGTACACAGTTGTTAATCAACAAAAGGCATCGTGTGAATTTGTCAATTCTTGTTAATAAGTTGCATGCCTCAGCAAGCTTCCAAGGCCAAACAAATTGCTAAATACTCATCTCTTAGGGACCATTTATTATTTTCAAAACTTTTAAAGGAGATAGATTCATTGATTTTAATCTGAATTATAATCCTGTAGCAGTTCTGAGACTATGGTTTTCTGCATTTTTTTTGCATTGATTTCCAGTTTCTTAGTAAAAAGACAGAACTTTGACATTGCCTTTGTCTCAATTGCAAGGAGTTCTCCCTACAAACATGACCTCTTGAATGTGTAAGATTTAAATTTTAAACCATATGCTTATATCAGGATCAACGTTTTTGCTCTCTATTAGTTGGAAAAGCAATAGGAATGAGGGAGCCATGGAATTTTAGATTTGGTAACGGTCATATTTTCCAACTGATCTGTGTGTCATATGACTGTGCAAATCAACCCTTCATGCTTCTTCACCCTCCTTCTCCTTCAGGAGGTACATGTGCCTAGGAGATACACTGATACCGTCTTGAGTGTGTAGCTGCTCCCTGCTAAAGTCATGCAGAACAAAGCAGAGAGACAATGCATTGATTTAACACTATGCATAATAAGAATTATTGACTTAAGAGTACTTTGGTAACATTCAGTCCAAAATGATTCATTTACAGACAGATAAAATGACTCAGAAGGTGGATGATGGTTTTTATGATTTGAAGGTTTGGAGATTGGAAAGAACTTTCAGTCAACTTAATTTGCAATGAAAACAAATGGCTGGCTTGTTTTTAATTTTAAACATAATTTTCAAATTAAATATCTACTCATATATAATTTAAGCACATACATAATATAAAGGGTACTGGATAATATTAGAATTTCCTTTTATAGATGATTCAGCTTATACAAAAAGATTTCTTGAAAATGGAATGCAATAGATTATCAGTTTCTAGTTGTTCTAGAATGAGAGGTACTAAGTATTTAAAAAGTGTCTCTCTCTCTCTCTCTCTCTCTATATATATATATATATATATATATATATATATCTGAAAAAAGTCTCTCTTCATATATTATGTATGATGTAAATTTTCAGGGATAGTACTATGCAACACATTTTTTGTTTTCTAGGAAAGCCTTATTAATATATGAATTACACTTTATGGAAATCACTTTTGAAGGCTATGAATTGTCCATAGCACTGATGTGCTCTGGGCATGTTGGAAGAATTTAGCTGAGGGTTTCTCTTGAAGAACATGAAGGAAAGCTGCTAGAGAGTGAGTCTAATGAAAATGGCACATTTTTTAGTCATTGATGTACCGTTGTTCACACTGAAGTACTTGGGGGCCAAACAAATACTTGTTGAATAATTAACCCAAGCATGAGAGAGAAGGAAGTCAGATGCATCATTTCCAGGCCAGCTTCAGAACGGTAGCAGTGACCACTGGGTGGCCACAGCAGCCTTCTCTGTCTACTTGCAGTCATTTTCCTGCTGACCATAACATTAGAGAGCTTCCTAGATGATTTTTTTTTCCTCAGTGAAGGGCTTTCAGATCATTTGTGTTAGGTTTAATTGTCCAAAAGAAAAGAGCCTGAAAGCTTGGTTGGATCTTGTTTTCCAGGTTGCTTTGGAGTTCACTAATGACTGCTCATTTTCTGAGCGCTATGCATTCCAAGTGTAGATGAATTCTAAGTTCCAAGGAACTTGTTCGTAACTGGTGGAGGCAGCAAGTGGAAAGGAGGCCACAGTCTTTGCTAGTTAATGGTCCCAGAGAAGGAATATGAGGTTGTGTAATATATATGGCTATGTGTAGCCTGGTCTGGAGTGGGCAATGTGAAAGAAGATCTTTCAAATCAGGGTGTAAACTTTCAAAACTAAATTCCAGAAACACGCATGTCTCTGTCTCTAGGTGAATTGTCTATGCCTCTTTCAAGGGAATGTCAGGACACACCCTAATATTTCTTTATAATGCAGGAAGCAGAAAGGACAAAACCCTAGCTGTATTGTCTTACCAACCCTCATTTATTCTTCTAACTTGAATTTGGTCCCCAAACTGTAATAGGCACTAAGAAGGGTTCTTCAGGTCAGAGCTGCATTCAGTGCCATAAGTCTACAGTGTTTCAAGGTCTTTGCCATCAAACAAGCTGCAACAGACAACACTGAAGTCCTCTCTCTGTAGCTGGCCCTCCTGCCTCAAACAGTCAGAGTTTGCTGTGGCATAAAAAGGACTAGACAATGTTTTCAGTACAGAACTAAAATAGTTTCTGTGTAAATCATTTTATGACCAGAAGCTAGAAATACAAGCAAGTTGTAGATGAGTAATAAGCTAACTCCATGGTCATGAGACCAGGGCCTTTGAATTTGGATAAACTTCATAGGTAGATTGCTACTATTCAGAAATTCTCAATTCTCTGTGTCTATGTGTATGAGTGCACATGTATGTGAAAACACATGTGTGCATGTGTGTACATATGCGTGAGAATGTGCATGTATATGTGGATGTACATACAAATACCAGATGATGATGCTGGTTTCTCCTCTGTTACTCTCTACCCTTTATTTTGAGACAGGCACCGTCACTGAATGTAGAATTTGCAGATTTAGCTAGACTGGCTGGCCAGTGAGCCCTGGGGATCTTCCTGTCTCTGCCTTCCAGGTCTTGGATTGTAAGCACTGGCCACAATACTCAGCTTTTTTATATGGGTACTGAGGGTTGAACTCATGTTCTCAAGTTTGTGCAGCAAGCACTTTCATGACTAAGCCATCTCTCCAGTCTTTACAGTCTTAAATCTTGAGTGAAGATTTTCCCAATTTCAGTGGACAATGGGAGCTCACAGTCAAATGGGTCTTCTATTTGAAGTGTCATTCTAGCAAAGGTAAACCAGGAGAGGGGTGTAGAAGGGAGGGGTCGGGGAATGAAAACATGAGAGCTCCAGATGGCTCAGTTGGCGAAGGTACAGAAAGGGGGAACAATGAAAGAGATATCTTGATAAAGGGAGTCAGTATGGGTTTAGGGAGAAAACCTGGTGCTAGGGAAATCCTAGGAATCCACAAGGATGACCCTTGTTAAGACGCCTAGCATAGTGGAGAGAGTGCCTGAACAGGCCTCCTATAATCAGATTAGTGACTACCCTAATTATTACCATAGGACCTATACCCAGTAACTGATGGAAGCAGATGCAGTGATTCACAGCCAATCACTGGGCTGAGCTCCTGCAGTTCAGTTGAAGAGAGGGACCAGGGGTCATAGGAGTAAACGGGGGGGTCAAGATCATGATTGGGAAAACCATAGAGACAGCTGACCCGAGCTAGTGAGAGCTCACGGACTCTGAACTGACAGTCATGGAACCTGAATGGGGTCAAAGTAGAGCCTCTGAATATGGATGACAGTTATGTGGCATGGAATGTGTGCAGGGCGCTGGCAGTGGGACCAGGACTTATCCTGCATGCAAGAATTGGCGTTTTAGAGCCCATTTCCAATGGTAGGAAACCTTGCTCAGTCTTGATACAGTGGCGAGGGGCTTAGTCCTGTCTTAACTCAGTATGCCAGAACTTTGTTGACTTCCCAATGGAGTCATCTTCTGAGGAGTGGATTTGGGGTGGGAAAAAGAGAGGGAGGGGGAACTGGGGTTGGTATGTAAAATGAAAAAAAATTAAAAACAAAGAAGTATAAAAGAAATCTACAAAAATTAAAAAGAAAACTCAGAACAAGAACACAGAAATGAAAGATCTCAGGGGCTTTATTAATTGGATGACCCAGATGTAAATGCAAGACACTACAATACTTTAGAGATCTGCACTTGAATACAAACCTCAAAAGTTGGACAGAGTCTGTCTACTCTGAAACTCCCGGTCCTCTTGAGGAGAAGTCCCACTCCTAATTTAAGTCACTTGAAGCCAGCACAAAATATGTAAGTAGAGCCACAAAACAGTCCAGACACAGATCAGTTAATAATTTATGGTTTCTTTTGGCCTCCCTTTGCCTCCAGTGAGACATACAGACATTATTGTGGCTAGACAGAGGAAAAACATGCACAATGCTTGCCGTTTATTTTTAAAATATACAAAACCATAAAGCAACATGAAAAAGTGATTAAGAGAAATCAAAACAAAACAAAACTTCGCCAGGAGAAGCACATGAAGTGACTTACGAAGACTATTAGAATGTGTGCAGTATCTTCACTTTTTAGCACAGCCTTAATTATAATCATAATTAGAAACTCTGATCACATACTGTAGCCATGAAAATGAAAACATGCTTGCAGGTCTAGAAGAAGTAAATATCTTTCAACCACTAAATAGGAGCTACCAAGAAGTAGAAGAAAAAGCTAAATATAAATTCTAGAACCAAATATATCAGAACCAAACAGTTGGTACACGGATCTTAAAGTTAGACTAGAGTCAGAAGAAATAAAGGAATGAAAAACTTGAATTAGGTGAGCAATACTAATCTAAACTTAAAAACAAAGAGAGAAATGATGGGAGAAATGGACAGAGCCTCTCAGAATGGTCAATAAGTCAGGGAGTAAAAGAGGACCTGATGTTCTGCTCTGGACTCTGCATTCACAAGGTATATGTGTCCACCTAGAAATTAAAGAAATAAAATGGGTGTAATTGAGACCCAGAAGAAGAGGGAAGGGGGAACATGAATAAGAAACTGTTTGGGTTCCAATAGCCACAGGTCATCTGATATGGATGCAATGTATCAAGCTACAGGTACAGGAAGAGAGTTGACCACCACAGAGCACACGTAGGAAAAGCGTACCAACAAGATCATAGTCAAAGTATTGAAAACCAAAGGTAAGAACAACTTCTGAGCAAATTGTGGTGAGAGGGAAACATTGCATATGGGAAACAACAAAATTATGCCTGGCTTTTCATCAGAAGCAATTTAGACCATAGAAAAGTCATGACCACATATAGCACTGACCAGAGAACACTAAAACATATGTAAAGTGCTCACAGACCAAGAAAATTAACTTAGAATCACATATTATATTATAGAATTTGATTCCTATGTAAAATTGCCTTTCAAAATGAATTAACATAATATTAAAGAATAATTGTATTTATTTTTGAGTTTTACACAGGAATACTATATGTATATCATTTCTACCTCTCCACTACCCTTCCAACTTTTGCCATGCCCTCTCAACTTTCTCTCAGTCATGACTTTTTCTTTGGTTAGTTAGTTGTGTGTATAAGTGTAGTTTGTGTCCAATTAATGTGAATATGTTTAGGGATAGCCTATCAGGAATCAGAGTATTTTTTCTCAAGAAGACTGGTTCTCTCTCTTCCGATAATTCTTAATTACTTGTAACTCTTCATCTAGGGATGAAGCTTAGCACAAAGACATTTTTTGATAGACAAGTGCAAATTTGTTCTCTGTAAAGTTAAACTATTAGAAGTTCTGAAAGCTGTTATTCAGACTGAAGTAAAATGACATTTGAAAGGCACATTTAATGTATAGAATACATTTGATAATAGAAAGATTTATAGAGGTCTTTATTCTTATTTAATCCCTAAATGTGCTTCATAGGTATATGATTATGGATACACATAAGAACCAAACACATTCAGTTTAAATATAAAGACATTGGATAAAAGAAGACAGAGGATATTAACATTGCAACTATGAATATAAGGAAGTTAGTGAAAACATACTAGTGAAAAGTGGCCAAGAATAAGAGTGGTACTATTATGATAATAGTTGATTTATTGGGAAGTTGATATTGATATTATTTACAACATGGATAGACAAAATTGAAAGCAAGGTCAATGAGGATGCATTTGAACAATGCTAACAACCACTGTGACCATAGCTTACATAAAGCACTAATGAACATCTGAAGGGTACACACTGTTTTGAATTCCACAAAGAAGATTCACCATACACGTGGCCAAAATAATACTTTCAAGGAAATGAAATCCTACAAAGCACATGATCAACAAGATTATAAATTAGAATTTATTGGCATATGATATCTAGGTAAATCCCAAGCATTAGCAATTAACAACAACAGAGAGGGGGGCGGGGGCGAAAGAAAGAAAGGGAGAAAGGAAAGAAGGAAGGAAGGAAGGAAGGAAGGAAGGAAGGAAGGAAGGAAGGAAGGAAGGAAAGGGAAGGAGATGGGAGTTAAAGGGAAAGAGGAAGGTAGTTTAAGAGCTACCAGCCAGGCTGGGCAGTGGTGGCACATGCCTTTAATCCCAGCTCTCGGGAGACAGAGGCAGGTGAATCTCTATTAGTTTGAGGCCAGTCTGGTCTACAAGAACTAGTTCCAGGACAGCTAGGACTGTTACACAAAGAAACCCTGTCTCCAAAAAAGAAAAAGAAAAAAAAAACCCACCACCACCACCAACAACAAGAAAAATACTACCAGCCACCCAGGTGGTGGTAGTGCACACCTTTAATCCCAGCACTCAGGAGGTAGATGCAGGCAGAACTCTGTGAGTTCGAGGCCAGCCTGGTCTATGAGAGTTAGTTACAGGACAGGTCCCAAAGCTACAGAGAAGCCCTGACTCAAAAAACCAAAAGAACTACCAGCCAATGGAATTGTGCTATGAAGTCACAGTAATCTAGAGAAGGCAAGTGGTTCACCTCAGTACAGTAACGGGACCACTACAGCAGGCCCACACACACGTACTTAGACAACTCAACTTCTGTGTCTGAGACACCATCTTAATTAAAAGGAAGAAAAGGAAGTACTTTTAAAAGTCATTCTAAAATCTATATCCATAAAGAAAACTGAAACAAAAATCTCGAACTAACTCCTTCTTCACACCAAAGGATGCTAAACAGTAGTCGGAAGTGAATTGTTTATCACAGGAAAGTTTGAGACCATTTCCTTTCACAGTTAGAACAAAGGACAGTAACTATTCTGCAGCCTTTGGGTAGTTAACAGTTGTTTGAAGTAAAGAAAGCAAGTATGAAACATAAAGAAAAATATAGTAGCTAGCTGTATTTGTCAAAATGAAAATTTATTCTTCATCTGATCATTTAAAATGAATTAATAAACAAGCAACTAGACTGAGGGAAATTGCAGTAGGTATAGTGGGCCTAACACTCATATCCAAACTAAATAATTTCACAGGCAATTAAACAATGATTTCAAAAATTTGACACTGACTAATAATCATGTGGAAATGAACAAATGAAAGTTAAAATCACAAGATGCTTCTATCTTCTGGAATAGCTTTGTGGGAAAGAACTGACCTTATAAAATGTATAACACTTTGGAGTCCCTCAAACCACCATTCACTGCCAGTGGACACACAAAGCGGCTCATAAAAGTAGACATTTCTTAAAGGAATTTAGGGAACATTTACCATTTGATTCTTAAATACTTTTTGGTATTTTACACACACACACACACACACAGAGGGGGCGGGACAGAGACAGAGAGACAGAGAGAGACAGAGAATATCTACAGATACAGTAGCAAGAATCCAACAATCAACTTTAGAAGGAAGGAATTTTTAAAACAAAAGCAGCCTACCCTAGTATCACACCATATCCAGGAATGAACATAAAGACAGGACAGTCGGTCACTCAAGGTGAGGCAGCTGACCTAGGAAACAAAAGGTTCATTTCCTTGTTACTTATATAGTGACTGAAATGCATTATTAGCATAAGAATGAAATAAATTATCTGGCTGAAGGAAGTAGGCTGAAATTTAAGTATCTCTTCTGGGGAACAGTAATTCAACAGCCCTGAGATTTCTGGAACTTTTAGTGAGATTGATGACTGTATCAATCATCTGAACAACCAGCAACACATAGCATGAGGTGAGGTGAGCGGTGAGGTGAGCATCCTATGTTTGGTTTGAACAGCAATTGAACTTTCATAAAGTGCAGATGAACATTTTAACTGTGTGTCGAAAGGTTAGGAACCAGGTGAGGTTTGCAAAGTGCACAATGTGGGACATTTCCAGTGGTGATTCTACCCACAGTCAAAAAAAAAATCAGTGAGAATTGGGGAGGGGCTTGGGTTGGCTGTGAAAGATTGCTCCTTTCTTCATTCATCCATGGCAAAGAGATCATACCATGGCACACAGTAAGCAAAGGTAAAATGACTGGGTAGAAAAGAGGGGGAAGCGTTTCCTGTGTGGCAGACTGCTGTTTTGCTAAGGCTGACAAACAGAAGCCAGAGAATCTATCGGTTGGTCAATTTTTACAGTATGTCATTCACTTCTCATGGTCTGACATGCTCAGTGATATGATTTCCAGGGTGCCAGGTGTATAAGTTGGCATTTGGATGTATGGAGGAGCTGAGGTTTCTAAGCAGTGGCTCAGTTGGATGTCACTCCATGTCACTCAACACTTCTGCTCTTCTGCATGAAGTTAATTCTTTTCTGGCATAGCCTGCTCCTGCTCCTAGAACCCCATTGTCTTATCGTCTTCACTCATCAAACTGCTGGTCCATGGGACTGCAACAGCATGCCCTGTTCAGTACCACTGTCTTGCTTGCTTACCACTAGCTAGTAATTCTCTGTGGTCTTTGAAGAAGACCATATTTTAATATCCACTGCCCTTTATATTTGACCTGAGAAGTAGTTTCAGTAGTGACTTCCAAGGAGGTGATACAACACCTTGCTGCAGCCTCATCAAGTCCTTTGAAACTATGTAAGTGTCCCCCATTTTCTCTGTCCAGTGCCTATGCTGTCCTTAATTTCTAGATACTTACAGAATGTTCTTGTAAACCATGTTTTAGAAAAACTTCAGTGACAATCCCTGGTGAGGACCATTTTCTCCAAGCTCCCATGATGCAAGAAACTTTATTCAAGCAAAGTATTTCTTACATTCTATGGAAATTTCCTATTTATTCATCCCACTTTTCCAGTTATATCATGCAGACCCTGAAGACAGAGGTATGAACAATTTGATAGACTATTCATAATGTTTAGTATAGAATCCGGTCTTCTAGAACAGGGTAAATATTCAATGAGGGGAATAAGTGATGTTCAATTTTTAATTCCTTTGGCAATATTTAGATTACCTATGATATACCAAACTATACACTAGGCTTTGAAAACGCTAACAGAAACCAGCAGTTGCCAATGCTGTTAATGCTCACGGACAAACAGGAAAACGGAAGTAAGACAATGACCTGTGAGTTAAAGCGAATGAAAGTGTGGTATCGTGGGAGTTTGGATTCAGTAAATAAGTAAAGCATCTCTAGCTGCAGAGTCAAGAACATTCTATTCCACATGCAAAGCTCCCTCCTTTGTCTGTTGATGAAGGTCTTTAGGTTACTACAAGACAGCTAATGTCATTAATGTTTAAATTCATAACAGTAATTCAAAATTCACCAGTCCTTTCTAGTGCAAATATCAGAAGATGACTGCAAACAAATGCTTTTTCTTGCCACAATTTCCTCTTTTAAACCACAGACGAGAAATACTTCTCCCCTCATCGCAAGATAGCTGTGAAAATGAAATGCAGGGCAGAATGGTATTACGTTTGGTAAATGACTGCTTGACTTTGTTTTCTTTAATAGCTATCATCATGTTCCTTTGAAAAACCAAATCTGGAATGAGTCTTTTCAAAGACACTAGAGTACATAATAGCAGCCCCAGCCCTCAGATTCAATTCATGCCCGTGCCTTAACAATTTATGCCTGGGACACATGACGTGCGGAGGAGATGGAACTCTCTAGTCTCCTTGGAACTGTATGCATTGGAAAGTGCCAAATTCTGTGAATTAAATGGTAAAGGTATCCTAGAATTTTTCTCTAAATGTTCAGGGGAGACTTCCCGAGTCCTGGGAACTGGAAAAAGGAAAGCTTTCTCCTCTTTCCAAACAAATAGCAGAATTGTCGAGCTTAGAAGCCACTCTCTGAACTAGATGAGAAAAACAGACTCAAAAGGCAGCCCAGCATCCCCTATGTTTAGCGCAAGCTGTGACTCTGGTGGGATCCTCCATCGCAGTTGTAGCCTCCTAATGCTTTTTCCTGGAATCTTCTGAATGCCTCTCCCACTCCCAGAGCTTGGAGGATACAGACCTGACTTCTCACAGCCAACTCCACTCTTCAGTCTCTTCTGGAAACTTTCACCAACTTCTAAACAAATGGCGGTTCTTGAGCTGTGTGTTCGCAAGCGAAGTCACCCTCCCCAGCTGTTCTTATGCCTTCAAAGCTGTAATTCTACTGACCCATCGACTCCCAGCTCAGAATCCCTCAATGATTTGTTTTCTATCTCCTGGGTTTTGCAAATGTGTTTCATTTCAAGGGAGGACACACGGGATGAAACTAACCCATCTCATCAGCCAAACGAGGACCCTTGGTAGCACTTCCCTCTGGGCACTCCTACTATTCCTACTTGGTCTTGATTTAGAGTCTGTCACTGTACATGCAGAACCACTGTTCCCAGGAAGAAACCTGATATTCTCACACAGCCCCAACACCTTCACTGGCCGCCTCTCCTTGTCTCTCTCCCTGTTCTCACCCCATATCCTCCAAGGGCCAACACCACACATTTTCCCTGTCACATCTTGGCCTAGCACTTGCTTAACTCCTCCATCCTGCCCTCCCTCTGTCCCCCTCCTGGTGACCTTAAGCTGTAAAATGCTATAGTATCTCCGTCTTGGGCTCCTTATCTGGCCACGAATTCTTTTCTTCTCTTTTGGAGACAGTGGAAAAGGAATGTTCATTTATAACATTTGACTCTACTGCATTTCCCTCTGGCCACTTTCAATGAGATCTTTGCTCATGTTGTCATACAGATGAAACATCATTTTCTCACTTGTCCCAGGAGATGTGACATTTCTGCAGAATTACTCGGGATCACATCTTTAGGTTATAAAGGATAGGGGATAGGTTTAATGAAGCTGGTGATGGGCTGCGTATCAAAGCAAAGAGAAGTGGGAGGCATTGGCTGCTTTGAAGACAGGATCCTCCTTCCAAAATGGAATTCCTGGCACGATCTGCATACTCTTGGGTTTCCTTCTCTCTTCCATTCCCAGGGCTGTAGGAAAGAGTGATTTCATATTCTTCAGATTTATCACCATCAATGCTTTATTGTCTTCTAGGCTTTGTAGTATACAGTGAATGAAGCCTATAGATCACACAAGGTTTCAGAGGAAGAAAAATGACTAATTCCTTCAAAGTAGCTATGAAACTACATTAATAAGAAAACTTTATGTTGAGTGTGGTTATCCTTTGTATCTCTCTAGAAGACTTACTCACATGTTATATGTGACTTCAAAAATGGCATTACCTCCTTTCTGGCAATGTTAGCCTTTAAATGAAGGACAATGTGGTCAGAGCACGTCCCATCTCAACTTACTACCATGAACATTAAAGAGGACAAAGTTCACATCAGAATACAGTGATTTCTTTAATGAAGAAATGCTAGCACCCACTGGCAAAAGTTCTAGGGTGGTTAGGAGAGAAATTAGAGTCATGATTTTGTACACAATTTACAATCAATATAGCTATTACTTGTACAAAAGGCCTTTATATCTTTTCCTATTTGAGCCATATCTGTATCTTAAAGATCATTGTTGTTGCATGATGGGAGATGAAGCTCAGAGAGTTTTGGTGTCTCATCACAGTAGGAATCCAAAGTGGAATTATGATCTCACCAAATGGTGCAGCCAGAATGTTCACAAATAATGCTTCACACCAATTCGCCTGATTCCCCAACTTCATATTAAATCACACTGCCTCTTATGGAGTTCATTATTACATATGTCTGTCTTGCCTATACATATTTGTTGGACCCAACATGTGTGCTGGGTGCTAAGCTCAGTACTAGTCATTCAGACCTCAGTGGGCCTGGCTTCTTGCTTCAGTGAGCACATACGCTGTCTCTTTCTTGGTATGTTTGGGGCCCACTTCTATTTAGTTTACAGAAGTGTGTCTAAGTGTTTGCTTTGAAACTTGGGTTTTTATGAGATGTCTCCCCTATGTTTTTTCCATTCTTAGATAAAATGAGCCACATGGGATAGAGGACACCAAATTATTTTATGAAGCATTTATAAAAATAATATGTGTAATCGTTCATTTTATAGTAAGGTTTGTGTACAGATTGTAAGGAGTTAAATTGTTGCATTTTATACAAATGCATTTATACATATATTTTCATAGATACAAATACATTCATACACATGTATAAAGTACATGAATGTTTAAATACATACACATGTATTTCAGAATTATCAGGATGAATATTTTCTGGAAATTTTGCTTTCTTTGGGTAAATAAATATTATATTCTTATATTTCTATGTGGGTTCTTTCTCAACAGACTTCTATTCATGTACCCTTGGATAATTACAACAATAAGGAACCTGGCAATTGTTGACTTATAGAATTCCAGCATCCATAGTCATTGTTTATTTGTAAAGATATTGGCATAGGACTTGCTCATGAAGGGAAGCCTGATTGAAACACACACACACACACACACACCTGTTCATTTCCTTCATCTATCTACCAATCTGTCTATATATTGAGAGGAGAGAGAGTATGTGTTTGTGTGTGTGTGTGTGTGTGTGTGTGTGATGTTGTTCAGAAATTTGAGCAGTTGTACCAACAGAGATGTGTGATTAATTATATAAAGTATTTGGCAGTAGAATTTCAGCATGTAAAAGGGCACTGGGTTTTCCAAGGTATTTTTCTCACTAGGAGAACCTGAATTCATGGAGGCTCACCATTTCGATGCTTAAGTAAAATCGATCCTTCTGAGATGGTGTAGTAACATAGAAATGTGTTTTCCTCCATTCTAGACATTCATTTGAAACAAGGCATTCTACTACTGAGAAACTCACCAGGGAGCCTTTAAACAGGATATACTTTGATTATGATCCGAGGAAGAACTGATAGTAAGAGATTAAAACATTTCCAGGATAATTTACAGCTTCCTGCATTTTTAAGCTTACTTTATTTTATGTCTTTATGATCAGTGAGGATTTATATGTGCCAGGGCAGAAAAAAAAATAAATAAAAAACATGGTCAGAGATTTTCTCTGCCACTGAGAATCCCGGTTGATTTAAGAGAGGGTATGTTACCTCATGCTGTACCAAAGGGAGGCAAGCTCTGTAGACTCCTCACAGCCTCAACGCCCATCCCTACAGCTTGTCAACTTTTATAAGCAGTATTTTTTTCTGAACTCCTGATTAGGATCAGAATAAGGATATAAACAATTAGAAGGACAGTAGAAAGGTAGATAAAATAAGAACAGGGAATAAAACGGAATGGCTACTGCACCAGAAACATTAAGATTAGCATCAGCAATTAATAATGTTGGGTCTTCTGTAGTTCTTATGTGTATGTTAATAAGATCCTACCCGGGAAATGCTTATTAAACAATGTACCAAGCACTCTGTAAAAAACTAAAATTTTAGAATACTAAAAGGTTAGAAATATGAATCTGATTGAACCCCGTATGCTTAGTTAGAAAACACACCAGAATCATTACTGATAAAACCAAGCAAAACAATGTGACTGAAAAAAGACCGTTATGGCATAATAAAAGACATTATACCATAAAAAGAATATTATGGCAATAAAACCTGGAGTTTAGAGATTGGAAGGCCCTGATGGAGGAAGAACAATATAAAATGGGTTTTCTTGGCAGAGTGAATTTGGAGAAGTGAATATGAAAAAGGGGGGGGGGGAAGACATTCTAACAAAATATGCCCCGCACAGAGGTACGGAGATGGTCAATGACTGTGCTGCCTAAAGAAAGACATCTCTCTGAGGACGTGCATGGAGTCCTTCATTTCAAGGACAGCCTGCAGTGGTGTTAGGGTGTTGTCAGTCCATAGAGTGATGTCAGTGCCATCTTAGAATATGACATACAACAAAGTCTCATGCACACTGGCTTGAATCCCATCCACTGTTCTTCATCTCCCTGAAATGTCATTTCCATGTTCCATTGTGGTATGAAGCTTCTTTTCACAGAAGATGAAATCAATGGATAAGGGGAAATCCTGTCCAGGGAAAATCCCCCTGTAGAACAAGTTTCTGATGGATAAAGAGTGAGGCAGCAAGCCAAGCTGGAGAGGGTACGTCTTCCTTCCTCGACCTTCCTTCCTTCTTCTTCCTCCCTCTCTTCCTTGCTTCTGCCTTTTTCCCCCTTTTCTTCTTCCTTCCTTCCTTGCTTCCTTCCTTCCTTTCTCTCCTTCCTTCTTTCTTCTCTCTCTCTCTCTCTCTCTCTCTCTCTCTCTCTCTCTCTCTCTCTCTCTCTCTCTCTCTCTCTCAGGGAAAATCCCCCTGTAGAACAAGTTTCTGATGGATAAAGAGTGAGGCAGCAAGCCAAGCTGGAGAGGGTAAGTCTTCCTTCCTCGACCTTCCTTCCTTCTTCTTCCTCCCTCTCTTCCTTGCTTCTGCCTTTTTTCCCCTTTCCTTCTTCCTTCCTTCCTTCCTTTCTTTCTCTCCTTCCTTCTTTCTTCTCTCTCTCTTTCTCTCTCTCTCTGTCTCTCTCCCTCCCTCCCTCCCGCTTTCTCTGCTCTTGCTGCGGAGAGAAGATTCTTAAAATATGTCCAAAGTTCCAGAATCTTTTCACTTTTGACCTAAATCTCTGTGTTCAAAAATTGTAACCGACGCCAAGAAGTGTCAGGCATTTGTTGATGGAAGCCATGGGTCCCTCCGTGTTTTGCATATCATGACTACAGAGGAACATTGGAAGGATGCTGTGCCATTTGTATAAATCACTCATTGTGCTCTAGTAGTCATTAAAATAAATGGTCTTGGAGTCATTATTTAGAGCTTTAGCCTTGACCAGTACCTAGCTTTGAGATTTCTAATCATGTCTTTCACCCACTTGAATTCTTCATCACGTGGTCAGTCACTTCATTCCATTTGATTGCCAGGGGATTTTCCACCTCTATTTTCTCTTGGGATTATTCTACAAAGATGTGCAGGTAGTATAAGATTCTCTCTCCCCTTGCCTCTTTCTCCCTCTCTGTGTGTGTTTGTGTGTGCATAAGAGTGTGCATTTCCTTGTGTTTATGGTGTTAGGGATTGAACTCAGAACCTTCAGAATGCTAGGAAGTACTCTACCACAAAACAATATCCCCAGTTCTTAATGTAAATCTTTAAACTTTCCAAAGAGAAGGAAAGGTGAAATATTTTTGTAAATAGCTGAATGGAACACTGGGTTTACATTTTGGAAATCTTTGGGGAAGAAGTAGCATCCTGTAGTTATTAAACAAAATAGCTCACTAAGAAAGCCTTGCCTAAATGGGGTGTTTGCAGTAAGCCTGGCTGTGGAATGTTGGCTGGTTTTTGTGCAGTTGTGAGGTAATTTAGCTTCATCCTGAAAGTAGCAGAGCATTAAAACAGAGAAAGTACAAGAATACAATCCCCCGGGAACTTAGATGTCTTTTATTTTAGGGAGGGAAGGTTGAAAAAAACCTTTAGAATAGAGTAGTATAATGTAGCATAAAGCAGTATATATAAAAATGTTTAATGCCCCACAAATGGAACTTAAGAAAACCACAGTAGCTCTTAAATGGTGCATTGCAAGTATAAAAACATGATCCAGTCCTGAAAGCATTCCTGCTGGGTGGGTAGATGTTCCTGTCTTTTAGGCCTTACTTTTCTCATGAGTAAACCAAATCATGCTCAAACCTTTTATAGAGTGAGGCCTAAATTGTTCCATTATGCCTGGGGAAATATGGAGACCGAGCTAAGTGTTTCAGCAAAATTTTCAGCTAATTGAATCAGTAAAGGAGAGCTCAGAGAGGGAGGAGCTTTAATTCTGGCCCTTTGCTTTGGTTGATGATGTTAGATGCTAATATGTAAAGGAAGAGTGACAAATGGCTGTTTGCTTGCCTGTCTCTGTGGTTTGACAGAGTTAAGGGAAGGATGGACTAGAGTTTGAAACACACACATGCACAGAGAGAGACAAACACATGCACAAAGTAAGAAACAGACAGACAGACCCCCATACACAAACACAGACACACCACTTCTGGTCTTAGTGACCAGCTACCAGAATATTAAAATATACATGAATATAAAGGGTTACTCATAATTAGTTACAGAATTGTCCCACAAACAGAAAATCTTTGGAGTGGAAATAAATCAGAAAACAAATTAGTAGAATTTCCCCAATTTAAGCAATGGGACTTTCTCTCTGTAGGAAATTAAATGTTCCTTTGTACCCATTAACTTTTATGCGAAATTCCATTTAAAATGCATTCATGTTAATTGATCTTTTGCTTTTATTATGAGACAAAATTTGGTGAATCTGGATCAGACACCTTTACATTAAGATAAAAAATAAATTTCAGAAGTTGAATACAAATCATTGCAAAGTTTGTTCTTTGGGATGCACATATGAAATGGAATCAGGCTTCAGTTTAACCCATTATATTCATTTAAAATTTTATTGCTCATTTAAAACCAACCTTCCTGCCTTTAATTTCTGTTATGGGCACATGCATACACACATGGTGCTCACTGGAGCATGTGTGTGGACATGAGACATGAGAGTATTGCAGGAGTCAGTGATCTCCTTCCACTGTGTGGATCCCAGGATGAGAACCCAGGCATCAGGCTTGCAGAAAGGTGGCTCAGCATCTCAGCCATCTCTGCTGTTTTACAGATTGCCATTATGTAGACAATTTTATTCTAGCTTTCTGTCCATCGTCTTGAGGGCAAGCACTTTCATGTAGGACAGGAAAATAATGCCAACACCCTGTAAATATTGCATTTGGTGATCTATGGTAGAGGGAGGCTCAAAAGGTTCAAAAGGTACAGTAGCTTTGTGTGTGTGTGTGTGTGTGTGTGTGTGTATTGGGTTTATGTGTGTGCATGTGCTCTTGCATATTTGACTAACTTGATGCTGTATATCAAGACTGTAAATACAATAAGTGAAAGCAACTTAAGGAAAAGAAGTGGAGTTATCTTCAGCCTAATATTGGTTTACAACATCAAAGGCACAAGAATGGCTGAGATGTTTAGCCACCACCTTCTTTCCTGGCTCTGCTTTTACTTGTGTTGCTGGTTTACAGTTGGTGCCGGGAACACTCGTGTGTGGTTTAAACACAGATTGTACACTTTAAACTAAGACTCTAATCTTGGTTTTGGAGTGGAGAATTCCTAAGATAACTTAGTAAAAATCGGGGTCACTCCAACGGGGCACAAATCAATCCCGAGTGCTTTAATTTTCATCTGAAAGCATCAAGAGTAAACTGGCCTGTTTCCTTTTTATCTCTTCTGTTTGTCTTTGCTTTAGGGAAAATAATTTTCTTATCACTGCTGCAGACATGGTGTTTGCTTGTGTATGAAGAGCGGATGCTGTTGGTTTTAAGACATTCTCTGAGGTTAAGTTACATGGGGTAGAAGAGTGGAGCTTTCCCAATTTTTAAAGCAAACAGAATCTTAGTGAAATTTACAATAAATCTACTTGATTATTGCACTATTTGAATGCTCCCAATAGGAGCACTTGCCGCTAATGTTGTATCGTTTTGTATTTTGAAACAGTGGGCATAGATTAGAGAACTATGGAAACCCCCAGCTCAATGGAGATCGCAGCTAAAGGAATTCTTTAATGAAATATTCTGAAGTTACAATCTAAATGTGTTCCCTTTTGAAGGAGATTATGTGAGAATGATTAAATATTTGTTTTCAAGGATAAAAATTTTGAAACTCAGAAGACTATGAAATCATTACTTAAAAGGAGAGGAAGTTGCTCTGCAAACTTAAAAACTGGGAAGTTCTCTTACAAATAACAACTTTTTAATTTAATTTATTGTTTTTATTTTTTTGCTTGAGATCCAGTCTTATTGTATACCTCAGGCTAGTCTGCAGTTCTTTGTAGATGGACCAGGATGGCTTCCAGCCCATAAGCCTCTTGCCTCAGACCTCCTGAGGGATGGCATTAGAGGTATAGAACTCTATACTAACACCTTCCAGTACATAGTATTATGAAGAATGAGTGGGGCTCTGATGTGGGAGTGTCATATATCAATCTGTTGATTTCATTGGTTAAGCAATAAAGAAACTGCTTGGCTGGCCCTCATAGGTTAAAACATAGGTAGGCAGAGTAAACAGAACAGAAGGCTGGGAGAAAGAAGCTGAGTCAGGAGTCGCCATGATTCTCCCACTCCAGACAGATGCATGTTAAGATCATTCCTGGTAAGCCAGCTCGTGGGCTACACAGGTTATAAGAAATGGGCTAGTCCAGGTGCGAGAGTTAGCCGAGAAAAGGCTAGATATAATGGGCCAAGCAGTGTTTAAAAGAATACAGTTTCCCTGTAATTATTTTGAGTAAAGCTAGCTGTGGGGGTGGCCGGGTGCCGGGGATGCAGCCTGCTGCTCCTATTTCAACAGGGCTCCAGGTAACTCACTGGGTTCCACGGAGCTAATCCATCCCCTTTTCAAACTTTTATATAGCTACAGAATCTGTCCCATCCATGCTACTCCCCTAGACCCCACAGCATGCTGTTTATTTTCTCCTTTCTGGATTATGTTAGTATATTAACTTGTTTTTTTACATAGTCATATTGTTAGCAAGACCCTGAGATCTCCAAGGCCACAAGCAGTGTTTTATTTAACGTTCTGTCCCAAGAAGATTGCTTTTCTTGTGGAAAGAAGAAAAGCTATTCAGAGTGGGTTTCCATGTTCATTGCTTTCAACATCTCCATGACTTTGAGTTGTTAACATGACTTTCTCTTTCCCATACATTTGCCACACACACACACACACACACACACACACACACACACACACACACACAGTACAAACTAATTTAATGTCAGGGAGCTGGTTCAGTAGGTGGTATAAAAGCAATTTCTGCATATAATTGATAGAACTCCCCATGAAAGAAGAGGAAGGACTCCTAAAGGTTTCTCTTGTCTTCCCCACTTATTGTGACACCTATGTATTCAACACTCACACATAAACAAACCATAATGAGCAAAATTAAATTCAAAGCTTATTTACTTTATAAAACATACATTGTATAATAATGAGTACCTTGATATTTGCATTTTAGTGACATGTTTTCATAAATAATACTTAAAGTAAACTCTCCAATCAGATTATTATACCCACTGTATAAGTGAGAAAATACATGTTCAGAAAGATTAATGGGTTGTCCAGGTCTACAAAAGCCAGTAAACAAACACAAAACTATTAGAGTCAAAAGTCTACATGCTTACACATTATTCTATAATTTTACTTACTTATTAGTAGCAGCATTAATACATGAAAAGAGGAATATCTATGGAATTCTTGGCAATCTTACAGCCCTATGGTACAGAAACATGACTTGCCATAGCTGTCAAAGATTCATGTGATTGCTTCCTTAGTATTTAACATATGTGCCTCTCTCCTTTCATAAGGAGACTGTATATATATGACATATAATATATAAATATATAACTGAACAAATTTTGTATCATCTTATTATATGTGTAATCCTGGCTTCCCAGTTGTGCCATGAAATCTCTTTAACCAGAAGTAGATTGATGTTAAAGGTAAGAACCACTGTATGATACCAAGAGAACCTGTGATCAATGTAAACTCAACGGTTATGGAACTGGGCATGATTTGTTTACTGATGGGCTCTGGCATATTACTGACTCTTTAAGGACAGCATTGGATACAATGCTGGTGCTCACATACAATGGTATCCAGGCATCTCAAATCATGAAGCGAGGGAAACAACTGGTCCAGAAGGGAGGTACAATAGGCAAGTTTATCATGAATGAATTGCTCTGTGATCCACATCTCACTCTCCTTGAGGAGGATGGACCCAAGGATTTCTGTACTCAGGGATCTTCATATTTTCCTAAGTTTCTCAAAAATGTGGTATGTATTATATAGCACAGAGGGTGTGAGAAAGGGTGGTAATGGTTCAGAAACAAGGTATGATGAAATGAGGGGCCAAAGACCTATGTTATTGTTATGAATTATGTGTAGCTGAGGGAAATTAGTCATCTGAATCTAGAGTACAGTTATTTTACCCATAAAATACAGAGGCTAAGATATAATAATTTGCTCATTTTTTACTTCCCTCCTTTGAATTGCATCATGAAGTAGTCTAAACTGTTTAAGTTCAACAGTAAATGTCCGAAGTCTGACTATGCAGTTTGTAAAGGGAGGATTTGGTCATGGGTTTGAGTTTTTGCAAAGCTGCTCAAATTCTGTAAAACATGACCAACAATACCTTCTTCATTTTGTTGTGGTAATGATTTCAAGTAAGCAACACTTAGTGCCTAGCATGTGTTCACTCCATAGGAAATGGGGAAAAGGCAATAAACTGGAGGTCACATGTGTCTTTAATTATCCCAGGACTTCACTGAAAAAGTTATATAGGATTCTCCATGTAGTTATGCTCCACGATCTACATGTTAGCTTCCAAGGCTGCCGTCACATATTTAATATGAATTCATGACTTAAAGCCTACTTTTTCCTCCAGCTCTATAGGCTAGCCACCCCGAAGCCAAATTTTGACATCATAGGTTCCTTCTGGAGGTTCTGAGGTAGATTTACTTTTGCCTTTTTCTCTCAGCTTCTGTTTTTTGCTCAAACTCCTGCTATATTTGGCCTCAAAGTTTCATCACCAAAATTCTGAATCTGTCTTCATGTGGCTATCTTTCCTCAGTGTCTCAATTCTCTGTGATTCCACATGCCCATCCTATAAAGACTCCAGCTGTTGAATTTAGAGTCCACTCAAATCTAGTGTTGTCTCTTTTTAAACAAATCATTAAAGAAAACTCTTTCCAAGTGAGATTCTGTCTTTGTGCATTAAAGGTTCTGCAAATATCTTTGGTCAACACAATTCAAACCCTAAGAGCTTACAGTGAACTATAAAGATCCAGGATGTTGTCAGTTGTCATTTCTGATTGTAGTTCTCATGGGTTCTGCAGAGTCAGTATATGAATAAGCCTTTAGGCCATCACGATGTTTCTATAGGCCTTTTGTTCATAGATGCCACAGGAAAGGATTGAGGGTATCATCAAAATCATATTTTTAAAGTCATCTGACTTTTTCAAATTTGGAGTCTAGTCTGTGTGAATCAATGAGTCCTAGTTTTCAATGAAAATTTGATCCTATCTGACTTTAAGAATAAAAAGAATAAATAATAACCTGTAGAAGTTAATTATCCTAAAGTTTCAGGGAACTTGCATATGACCCATGTTTTCCCGTGGCTGCTACTTATGTATCTGATTGGTTGTGTAGTAATAAGCCAAGAGATGGTGATTTATCTGATGTCTCCTGGCCTGACAATTGTGTGGGCCCTGTCTGCCAACAGCAGAATACTTTACCTATAGCCCTTTTGGTATCAGCCCTGGCTCTCTGCTGTGGGAAAGATGCCAGCATATCAGTCCTTCTTAATCACTCAGCAGCATCCCCTGATGTAAAGCCCTTTAACCCTATGCCTTCAATTGCCATTGGCTCAGAGAATGTGAATTTTGGGGGAGTAATTTTAAGACCCCCAAGATATATAGTTTTCACAAGAATGCCAAAGAACTGTGATATTTAGGAATGGCTGTGGGCTAAGAAAAATATATTTTGTAAGAACTGACTTTTCTCCTCTCCCCAAAAACATGAATTAATGATCCCATGTGTGAGCTGTAGGGCCAGTGCATGACTATGTCTCCCATGCTATCTTCAATTTATTTTCTCTGTGTCCAACACATTTGGAGAGGAATATTTTCTTGTTGGCTGAATTAGAACCTCATGCTAACTGTCTAAGTTTGCTGAGTATTCATCTTTTTTTCCTTATCATTTATACTTTTGATATGTTTATAAATATACTGTCTTGGATCAGTAGTGTAGGTCAGGATCTGACACTGAAATTGTTTATTTGCTTTGTGATGATTGTCATGTATTTGTTATGAAATATCGTGATGGCCACAATGCTCTTTCTAGGCTCAAAATCTTCTATCTGCCTGTCTTTCCATCTATCCTTCTATCCTTCCATTCATCCATCTGTCTGTACATCTATCTACTGTCCACGTATCACAGTATAGTTTCCTCATCTATTTTTATTCGTTTTTAATAGTTTAATAGTTTTAATATTAATAGTTTCTCTCACTATATTCAAATATTTTAAAGAACTAACTAATTCAATGAACAAATTTGAAAGACAAGAAATGTAAACAGTGGCAGAATTTTTCTATTAAACAAAATAATCATTTTCTTCCTTTTTTCTTACCTTTGTCCTCATTACTCTTGAGTTCTCATCTTTAATTAGTCCTTATACACCTCACTATATTTTAATCTATTAAATATTTTATTTTTCCCATTCTTGCGTTACCAGCTTTCCATTTTTGCTGCTATGTTTTCTCTTTTCTAATCTTTCTCCTCTTTCCCCTACTGCTCGTCTTTCTTTCTTATTCTCTCCATTTCTTCCATGGTTCAAGAAGAATTTAAGATCCACCACAAGAAAAAGAGGAAGGAGAAGAAGAAATGCGAGGAAGAGGGAAAGAAGAGAGGAGTGATACAGTGAGCTAGATTAAAGAGGGACAAGCAAGCCTAAAGTAGCAAGATGAGTTAATGAAATAGACAAGATGGAGCTTGATACTAGAAACACTGCTATTGTGGGACCCACATTAAACCTCAAATGTTCCATGGAAGAACTCTAAAAGGCTATTATGACTACTATATATTGTGTCATGTCCCTATGTTGCTTAAGACAAATGGGAAGAAAATAGGCATTTGGAACTAAGGTATATTCATTACCTTTCGATCTCTGTAGCAAAACAGTCAAGATAATTAACTTCTAAACAGATGAAACCATTTTAAGGTATGCCTTCGGAGGTTCTGGTACATTACGTCAATACTCTGGTGAGGTGGCTGGATGGTAGTGGTGGACAAATTGTGGTAGATATAAATCAGTTATATCCTAAAGCAAAAAGACTGAACAGGATGGAGTCCCCAAGTGCCCCTGAAGAGTGTAGTTCCCCAAACACAAGAATGACCCCCACAAAGTCTACTTCCTGAAGGCCTCACCATTTCCCAGTAGTGTCGCTCTGCAGACCAACTCTTTAGTGCATGATATTTTGTGACATAATCCTCCAAATCATTCCATAAGACAAGGTAAGGATTCCTTAATAAAATCAATGTTTTCAAATTGGCTTTTAAGTAGTCAAAACCTTTGGTGTCATAATTTCAATTCAATGGGAAAAGCAAAGGTGACACTCCATTGAGGCACTGACTACCTGGTGCCAAGCTGAAGCCTAAAACTCTTCTGCATTGTGACCAGTGAGAACACAGGTTCTAGAGCCGAAATCAGGTGCCACATGCCCTGGTAGCATGTATATCTGCAACCACAGGTAAATCTCTTCTCTTCATAGAAATGATGAAGATCCAAAGATTGTAGTAGCATTTCATTTGTATTTTAATAAATAAAGCTTTCCTGAAGATAAGAGAGTAAAACAGACCAGGCAGTGGTAACACACACCTTTCATCCCAGTGGTTACACTAGTTTGCCATAGAAACCGAGTGGTACATCCTTAATCCCAGGAATGCAAGTCTTTAATCCCAGCCCTAGAGAGGATTATAAAACTGGAGGAGACAACTCTCAGACACAGTCTTATTCTGAGATTCCTGGAGGCAGGATCACCATTTCCAGACTGAGGTCAAGGTAAGAGTTAGTGGCTGGCTGTCTTGATTTTCTGGTCTTCAATAGAACCCCAATTTCTATCCCTGAGCTTTTATTAATCATGCTTCAAAAGACAGGCATAAATGTAATTACTACATATTCAAACAAAATTAATGTGCTAAGCATGATCCATCTCCAAAATTACCAATGCCTAATCTGTTTAACTTGATTTTATATATTAGAATAAAATTACATCACTTTCTCTATTCCTCTCCTATGACCATAAACATAAATAGATAAATATAACCCGCCCAGTATGTTTAGTGTTAAATTTTTATTTTATTTAGTTAATTTAGTATACTGAGAATTTTATGGAAAAGTCTGAAATGCTTTGAGGGTCAAAGGCTTCTGTTTCTTGATTTTCAAGTCACATTTTTTTTCATGTTGGCATACATTTTAAAAATACCCATAGAGAACGTTCATTGCGACAACTCAATATTCTTTTAGATTACACTTTAAGGGGGGAAAAAAAGACAGAACAAGAAAACTTAAAACAACACCTGCTATTTGGCAGAGTTTGACCTGACCCCTTTCTCCTTTTCTTGTTATTATAAACATCAATCTCTTTAAGTGAGAGCTGTTTAGAGGATGGAGAGACCGGAGTGTTCCTTCCTAGATCCCAGACGCACTGGGCGACCGATGAGCTTTTTGATCTTTATTTTATGAGTGTCTGATAAATTGCCTCTGCCACCTGGTAACTGAAATTTCACTATCTGAAAACCCACCCTAATTTCAAACAATGTGATCGGCTCAGTCGCTCTGTGGAGGACCCACAAAACTGGTTGTAGGGCGCCTCTCTCTTCCTGGACATGTCTGCTACCACACTCAGGCACTAACATACTTTTAATTTCAGAGAGAAGGGAGGATTATGGTAGGCTTTACGTGCTATACAAAAACGTGTTTTTTGAAGGATTTCACCATAGTTCTTATTCTAGGGCTCTTGAACAAGTCAAATAAAGGCTTCAGCACTCACTGTCTGAAAATGGAATACTGGTCACAGGATAAAGACTTGCAAGCCCCATTTAGGAGCCTCTCCTAGCTGGCGCAGCCTGTGTTGATGCAAGAAAAGCACAGGTGGCCTTTCTCTGGAGACAGAAGAGTTTGTAAACACAGCCATCAGCTGAGACAATTATCACCTCCCTTTTACGTCTTATCCATGGGGAAGATTAACTCAACTCGGTTCTAGGAAAGAGATTTATTTTTTTCTCTGCTTATACAGATTCCAACGTGTAGATACTCAAACAGCTGAGGACAGGGGCATAATACAAACATTCTCCACATTGTGTTGCCTCTTAAAAGAAGTCCATGCTAGCAAAGACATAACAGAATCTTGCCCTGCATGGGTCATTGTGTGTGGGGGGGCACAACCCCACAAATCGGGGTGTCTGTGGATGTGTCTCACTACCATGTGTCTCTCATTGACCTTCCTTTGCCTTCTGTATCTGTCCATGTAGAAATGGCTCTTACTCAGAGGAGATGGCATGCTCAAATTTACTCTCTTCTCCAAAGCTGTGAACAGGTCCTTGTTAATCTTTTAAACTTTATTCGGGATTGCAATTTTATATCCGTTCCAGGATATCTTGCATAAGTTTATGTTATCTCCATGTGTAGGGGTTTGGAATCACCAAATATTTTGTTCAGGGCTTTTTGATATCTTGTTTTCCATTCTCTCCCTTTCCTTTCCTCCTTTTCCTTTCTCTCCTCTTTTTTCCCCTCCCCATTTCCTTCCTCATCCTTCTCATCTCCCATTCAGTCTTCTCATCTCCTTTACTCTTCTCATCTCTCCTTTATTTTTTTCCTGTTTTATCTGTTTTTGTTTCTTTTGTGGTCAATAAGAGCTTTTTGTTAGGTTTGACCATTTTGAACACATTAGGTTTGCTACATAAATGCCAGTGGTCTGGCTCATGCACTGACTTATCCAGCATCATGTCGAAATTGTGTAGAAGATAGATCTTGTTATGCACAGCTTAGAGTATGTAGAAGAGAATTGCATATATATATATATATATATATATATATATACATGCAACACACACAAACACAACACACACACATACCCCTTTCCTATTGAGCACTTTATAATCTCATGTGTGAAAGTATATACCATCAAAATATAATAACTTCTGTTGTTGGTTTCTTAGAAGCTGCATTATAATGACTAGGGCTACCAACAGGCTAGGAGAAGTTTTTATGAGACATGTGTAGGTCTTTAAAGCTGAGGAGATACGTGCCAAGGAAGTAATCCAGGCAGAAACGAACATGTGGAAAGCCTGGAGTTTAAATATGACATGGGAGGTAGAGAGATCAGGAAGCTGGATGAACAGCTGGATCCCTGGGTGTGGTCCAGGGAAGAAACGACGGTTATACAAGTCTCCAGTGCTACACACCCTGGGACTGAATCCCAGTTCCATGAACTAAGATCTCTGTGATGCATAACATTGACTGTTAACTTGAAAGGATGCAGAATTGCCTAGAAGGCAAGTCTCCAGGCACAGCTGTGAGGGACTATATAGATGATGTGAATTGCAGAGTAAGAACACCTCTAAATGTGGATAGGGGCATTCCATAGGCACGGGTCCCCCACTGCATATAAAATTGAAAATGGGATGAACATAAACAGTTATTATTCCCCTTTCTTCTACTGTGGATGCAACATGACCATACTCCTCCTGCTTCTGCCACCATATCTTACCTGCCATGATGGACTGTATCACTGAAATTGTAAAGCCAAACAAACCCTTCACATTTTTTAAAAGGCATGCCTAGTCTGCTAACATGTGGTGTGCTAAAACATGTTATGTACTTCATTTTTTTTCACATATAAAATGAATTTCCTCCTCTTCCTGCTCCCCGTTTTCTGTTTCTTTATTCTTCTCTTCTTCCATTTGTCTTCTTCCTTCCTATTCTTCCCTTTTTCTTTCCCTTCTCTGCTTCTCCCCCATTTTTTTCTTACTCTCCCTTTTATCTCCTCTTTCTCCACCCCATTTTCTTTATCCTTACCTTCCCCCTTCCCCATCCTCCTCCTTTCTTCTCCTCCGTTCTCTTCTCTCATAGTACCACTTCTTCCCACTGTTCTCTTCCTACACATTTGTTTCTACTTCTTCCCTCCAACACTTTTCTTCCCCTCTCTTTTTTAATCCCTTCCTATCTACCTCCTCCTCTTTGAGAATCCTCCATCCTTTATGGGACATAGATTGAAACCTGGCCATTCTTCACTCTGAGAGGATGGGAGAAACATGTTTTCTTTCTAGGACTCTGAACATGTAGACTCAAAAGGACTGTTTCTGAGGTTTCTGGGGCTGATTCTGCAGGAATTTAAATACCACTCTACAAAAGAGAGCAGACCAAGCAGTCAGCTCTCAGACCTCTTCCTGGAATGTCAGAAGACAGGACCCACTTCTGTCTTTTACTTTTGGCCAATACCTTGTCTTGAGCCTGGAATCCCCTGAGCAATGGAACAATGAAACTAAAATCGCCTCTACATATAATTAAAAGTAACTTAGTTTTCTAAAAATGTAAGGAATAATTCCTCCTTAATTGTTGCTTGCAACCATTTAAAGCCCAATGACATTTTAATATACAGAGAGAACTGATTTTCTCAACATATACACACAAGTATTTTGTTTAATTTAGTAATTTAGTTAATTGTGTACATATAAGTATTTTAGTTAATTTTTATGAGGATGAAGCAAGCACACGAAAAGCGATTTGTTGTGTTTATACTTATTAACAATTGATTAATATAGCTGGTCTCAAGATATTTAGATCTGTAGAATGTACAGTATGCCATCCCAAATTATTACCAGTCTCTGAAAGATGAGTAACATACATAGCCAGTTACCTGTGCTGACATTTACAGTGTTGACAATGACTTTCAACTTAACAGTTATGTCCTTCATGTTTACAGAAAGGAGAAATGCTTGTAAAAGTAAGTATGGGTTTGGGGAAACAATAGGCTTCAAAGGAGCAAAATAACAGCCCCCAGACAACTCTCTGGATCTTTATGTCAGAAAACAGAGGTCTCCAGGAGTAGGATGTTTCCTATTGTGTTCGGTTCTCAGAGAGCGGGATTTTTCCATCTTCTTTTTGTTGTTGATAGCTAAACTTGGTTTGGAACCTAGACTCTTTCAAAGAAAGTATTTGTTGAATGAATGGAGTGTCTCTAGAACATGGTGACATGTGAGATCTACATGACATGGAGATCAGGGTACCCCTAGTTTTCACAATGCATTGTTTATAAAGTCCACTCTTTGGTGAAGTCAGGCAAACACCTAAGATAGGCAGGAGCTGGAGTGGAGGAAAAGACACATCAGGAAGGTGTTTTCCACAAGTGTGAGGCTGTAGCTTAGGTTTCCAGAACACTGCTGATGAAGCCTGGTGCTGAGAAGTTTGGGAGATTTGGAACCTTGATCCTTGCTGATCAGCTGGGCCAGCCTACTTGGTGAAGCCTGGGCCAGTGAGGGATGGACTGTCTCAAAAAACAAGGCATGCTGAAGCTGAGGAGGAATTCCACACAACAGTATCCTATGACCACCATATGCCCACTGGCATGTGCACGCAACCCACCCACATACACATTAGGTCTCATACACACACACTCACACACACACACACACACACACACACACACACACACACACAGCCATGACTATAATTCATTTTATCTTTTCACCAGGTAAGGAAGAAATGGGACCAGATGCACTCACAGAAGGAACAGTGCACTAGTGCTCATGGACAATAAGGGTGGAGAAGTGCATGAGTCAAGCGTAAGTTGCAGAGACGTCTTAGACAGCTTTGTATGGTCAGGAAGCAATCAGGGAGCCAACACTTCAGAGTTGCCACCTTCCCTCAGAAAGCAGAAGCAAGCCTGAACATCTGCAATGTGTCAGTGGATGGAGACATTTGGATGCGTCTGCTTTTGACGTCATTAAATGAGCAATGAATTAAAGTAAGTGAAGGGATCTGAATGTGGCTTTCTCTCTCACTCTCTGCTTTACAGATAAGCTGAGATTGGATTGTGAGATGGTACAGTCTAGCCAGGCTAGGCGTGGATGACCTGCTGCTGATTGGAAGTAGATGAAAAATAGTTTCACCCTAATTGCTTTATTGTCTAAATTATCAGGACTTGTAGGAGGGAAGTTTAGAGATAATGAAAGTGACATAAGCCATGTGGCTACAAAAGTCCTGTCAAAAGGCATGAGATGATCTTTAGGTAAGTCACGTTTTCATTTGGCAAGAGTGCATGGGAAAATAGACAGAGATCCTGTGTGTGTTCAGTCCAAGGTCTGTAAGGATTCACTTCCCAAATACCATCTCAAGAAGCAATGCTGGAGATGGAGTAGCTTCCCCTAGGCCAGGTGTCATGTCTTAAGGACCGTTCATGGCCAGGAGTGGCTGTAAAGATTGGGGACTTTATTAGGTGGATGGCCAATGCGTTCTTTCATAATAGGGTCAGTCACATGGGACAAGCATAGAACAGATCCATTGATGGAGAAGTCACTACTAACTGGTGTAGGAGGTCCTTCTGACTATGTATTGCCTTCATTGGTTGAAGAAAGAAACTGCCCTGGCCTTTAGATAGGGCAGAACCTAGATAGGTGTGGAAAAGAGAACTGGATGCTGGGATGAAGTGCAGTGTGGCAGATGCCATGGTTTTTCTGCCTGAGACAGACGCTGGTTAGACTCATGTGGGTAAGCCACAGTCAAATGACGATTCACTATAATGGAGATGTGTTAAACTAATAGGTGAGAGTTAGCCAATAAGAGGCTAGAAATAATGGGCCAGAAAGTGGTTTAATTAATACAATTTCTATGTGGTTATTTCAGGGGTTAAGCTAGCCAGGCGGCGGGATGCGGCCTGCACCTCCTCACAACAACTAACACTCTGGGAGAATCATCTAACAGTTAAGTAGTGAAAATGGGGTCACATATTCATTTGAATCTCAATAGTATACCTATTAAAGAGAAATGTAAGTTTTAAATTAATTAATAAAATTTAAAAAAACTTAATAGACTCTGTAGTAACTGCCTGGTTATTTAGTTTTCTATGAGATGGGGTTTCACTATAGAACCCCTCCTGGGCTCCAACTTGCATGCCTCCTGATCAGCCCTCTGGGACTGGAGGTGTGGGCTCCTGTGCTTGGAAATGGTTAACTTGCATGATGTTATTCATCCACTGTTGGTTCTAACATATTAACCACATAACCATCTCATTAGATTAAATGATAGCCTGTTTATGGAAAGGATGGTTTAAAGATTTTAATTGTTTTTTTTTCACAAAACACCATCAACATATAATTATCTATATAATGCACATAGCATTCCTCTTGAGGTGCAACATTAATGTTGGGGAATGATTTTTCAAGGAGAGTTTGAAAGTTTTTCTGAATCGGGTTTGGCTGTTAGAAATGACAGACGACAACCAGGTTACATATCTTCTCCTGACTGTTCATTATCTTGACATGTACGTTTAGGAACGACAGTAAATTTTGGGACCATCAAAAAGTTGCTATTTCATCCCTTCTCCCATGAATTGAGTCACCACCCACAGGCAATCTAGTAAGTAATTTTTAGAGAACCTGGAATCAGTCTTATGAATTTCTCACTAGAGAGGGTGGGTTTTGCCTGGGAGGATATGGACAAATCTGGTGGTAATTTCTTTACTGGTCTAATATCATGGGTGGCTGCTACTCACGAGGGTTGATTGCTGCCATCCAAGGAGAAAATGCATGTTAATTTGAAACATGTGAATCTTTACTCACATGAACTGAGTGACATGCGATAAGCAATTTGTTTCAATGATAAGAAGCATTTTTCTTTATTTAAAAGTAATTCTTTGGTAATTTTAAACAACATATCTTGATCATATTCACCCACTCCACCAATCCTTCCCAGACCCAAATCTCTGTCCTACCCACCAACTTTATATCCTCACTAAAGTACCAACCATTCTAAGCTGTGCTGTCCATATTCCCTCAGGTATGTGGCCTTCTGCTGGAGCTACCTACTCCATGGCCTATAAATTGCAATAGCTCTTCAGCTTGGGTTTGTACTCTATGCCATACATCCATGATGGGATTTTGTCTGACTTGAGCATGGTCAGGTCTTAGGCATGCTGTCATAACAGCTTTGAGTTTATATGTGAGGCTGTCCTGTTGTGTTCGAGAAAGAGTTTCTCTGTAGTCATCCTGGACCTCTGGCTCTACAATCTTTCCGTGCTCCTCCTCCCCAATGACCTCTGGGCCACAGGGCAGGGGTATGTTGTGAAACATCTTTGTTCAATGTTGCTGCATAAGTATAAAATCTTCAAACATTTTGAGCATCTGCTGTCTTGACAAATTGAAACTTAAATCTGTTCTTGTGTGGTATTACCAAATGGAACTGGCTAGGTGACTGCTGAACAGATAGATGCCTTGTGGATGACCTGTCTTCACAGATGAGAAAGCAAAGCCTAAAACTGTCCTTCAGTGGCCACTCTATTTCCTTTGACAAGGTGTTTTGACATTTCATTATTAAGTGTGCTTGCTTTTTAAAATGACACATTTTGCAGTGTGCATTGTGTGCATGTGAGCATCATATTATACCCTATGAATGTATACAGTTGTGATATATTAGCTAAAAAAATAAATTTGGGGATACAAAAAAAACCCAGTCAGTTAACTGCATGACATATAAGCAAGAAGACCCCAGTTCAGGTCCCCAGCATGCAAGTAAGAACTGAGCATGGTGGTGTATGCTTGCGGCTCCCAGTGCAATAGAAGCAGAGGTAGGTGGACCCCTGCGTTACATTGGCTAGTCATCCTAGCAGAATCCATGAGCTTTAAATTCAGTGAGAGACCTTCTGTCTTAAAGAACAAAGGTGGAAAACAATAGAGGTAAGACATCTGATGTTTACACATGCACGGGAACCTGCAGTCAGACACGTATAAAGCCACACTGAAAAGTACATGCGTATCTCCTAATGGGAACCTGCAGAGAGACACATACAAAGCAACATTGAAAAGTACATACACACCCCACAATGGGAACCTGAAGACAGACACATACCAAGTCACACTGAAAAGTACATACATATCCCTCAAATTAAAAATAAATGTTAAAAACAAAATACTAAGTGTATTTGAGAAATTAATATGGAACAGGGAAATGTGAAGTCATTTATGAAATTCAGCTCAATCCAATTATTACCCAGGGAATTTCCTCCAGTGATTATTTTCCATAAAGATGATTATGGTTTTCCTCTCGGTGCAATTGATTGCTCTACCTGGGTTTTACTTTTTCATTACTCTTTACGACCATGACCATAGGGGCAGATGCATTAACCTCATAAAGAATTTGAGGCTTAGAAACAGTGTATCCTATTGACTTAGCCTTGAAGAACAATTTTTGTCACTTTAAAATTATCTTCTACTGACATACATAATAATGGGTTTCATCAAGACACTGAATATGTGTGTACAGCATACCTTGATTATATTGAATTTCCTTTATCCTTCTCCCTCATCATCTTCCCCTCTGGTCCAATTCTTTTCTCTGCAAAGTCCTGCGTCAACTTTCATGAACTTTGTTTTCTAGAATCCTTAGGTGAGAAAAGACATATGCTAGCTGCATTTCTGGTTCTGGCTTAGTTGACATATGGGCTCACAGTTTATCCATTTTCCTGCAAAAGGCATGATTTTTTTCTCCTTGATGGTTGATTAACATTTTGCTGTATGTACACAGAAAATTTTCACTATCTATTCAACTATAATGCTTACCATGGCTGATTCCATAGATTAGCTATTGTAAATAGTTTCATGGTAAACAACAGTTTGCTGGTGGCTCTTGTGTAAGTAAATTCGGCTCTTGCCCTGGGATACTGATGGTACCTGAGACTAATTGCCACATCTCAAGACCTCAATTTCTTTGTCCCTAGAACTGCGGTCATATACCTGTTTTAGTTTACGTTGGATCCATATATTACATCCTTAAATTTTTCTGAATGTCAGCACAAATATAGGCACAGCACCCAATAAATCATAACTTCAAGTTTACTCCCATCAATTATTAAAATAATGGCCTATATACCTGATACCTTATAATTTGCAAAATGGATTCTTAAATGCTAGCTTGAACTTTGTAGCCTGAATTAGACAAACAATAATAACAGTATTATTGAATGATGATGACACATTTATTTATAAAACAAATATCTTTATTTTTAGGTTAGTGATCTTGTGTTTCCTCTTTGCTTCTCTTTTTGCAAAAAAAAAAAATGACTACTTTGAGGATCACCAAAAGCCATAATTGATAGAATTATTCAATGACATTGAATTCTTTAAATATAAGTAATCTGAGAGTGAATGTCATTTGCTAACTGAAACTTGCAGGTACGTGTTGATATATTCAAGTACAATTACATGCAAGGGGTTTTATTTGCAGAGACATGGGTATTTCATTAGGCAGAATGGCTGGAGTAGGAGCTATGGGGAAAGGGCTGTAGTCGAGTGACTCTCTTAATCCTGCACTTTAGGCCACCAGGATTGTGCCAGATGCATTCAGAGTCCACTTTCAAATCTCTATGAGGTAATAACATACCCAGACACTTTTCCTCTTTTCTTCTACCCCATGATCCAAGTGCGATCTCAGGACTTGAGGCTGGATACATCCCAGCCCTGAAATTACTAGCTGAGTTTCTGTATGCCAAGTTCAAGCAGAGTGCAGGGCTTTTGGAATTCAACTTTGGTGCATCCCATCCTGTAATTATGATATATGATAAAAAAGGAAAATTGCAGCCAAACTTGACCATGTTCAAAGCAAGGTGTTAGTGAAAGGATGGGATGGGAACTAAGTCCTAATGGATTAATGGGTTATGACAAATGTTTTATTACAAGAGCTTGTGAATGGTTAGATAATCCTTACTTCCAAGCATAGTATCTAAATATTTCTGACTGGCTGGTGACCAATGTAAATAAATCTCTTAAGTATCTAGTTAACAGCCAAAGTTTAAGTGCAAAAATAAAGTAATAGTAAAGGGATTGTGTTTGGGAAATAATCGATATGCATGTTAATTAAATGCTTATCACTTTAAAAATATCTGCTGCTGGTTGAACTTGTTTAAAACAACAATTAAGTAGTAATTAGACCACAGCAGATCTTTCTACATGGTCTGTGTCCATTCAGCAAGATTAAAGGGTGAAATGAAGGCTTTTCAACCTTCTGTAGTTATGAGTAGAAAACAAACATTACGTGAAATAGTCACTTGATTTTATTAATGTCCTCCCACGGCCGTAGACCATTCCTTCTTCTGCTCACATACCCTTCCTGTCCATGGTTCCCACAGAGAATAGTGTATGTCTGTTCGAGTGCAGAAACCAAGCATGACAGCCTTTTGAGCTAAAGTTTTCCTAACATTTTATTTCTTTTAAATTATGTTATGTGTGTATGGGAATATGGAGGTGAAAGTGGGTGCCCATGGAGACAAGAAGACGGCATTGCATGCCTTGTAGCTGGAGTTTTTGGCAGGTGTGTGTCATTTGACATGGGTGCCAGGAACCAAACGCTGGTCCTTTTCAAGAGCGGCAAATGTTGTTAAGCACTGAGCCTCCTCTCTAGCACACTGGCTTCTTTCTCAGTGTGCTGAGGTCAAATCATCTTGGACTTACCTTTGACTCTAACTTATAACCTTGGGTGGCGAGGAAGCAGATACACCCACCGAGTTAAACTTGGTGAAAAGAAAACAAAAAACTTGGGGAAAATATCACTAGCATAATTTTAAAATGCACTTTATGTTCCTTTTGTACTGGATCAATGGTTTGGTCTTCTCGTCTTTACTTAACTCTTCCTTTCCCCTCTCAAACATACTATAAGACATATTATAAGAAGCAAATGGTTTGCTCTGCTTATGTGTTTACCTATCACTTGTCATATCTCCCCTAAGACATTTCAAGGACTCTATTTTACTTTGGTTGGCTTTTATTTTTATTTATTTAGACAAAAACAGAGCTACCCTATGAACGCTGTTGCTTTGAAGTTGAAATAGCTATGAATTTTACTTAGACAGTCCAAGCTGGTCTGGAATGCCCCATCTTCCTGCCTTAGTTTCTGGAGTGCTGAGATGACAGGCAAAGGCCACCACCTCTGGCTCTCTGGGAGCTTTAAAAGTACTCTCTGAAATGCTGTGCTACAGGCTACTTCTGAGAACGTGCTGGTCTTTTGAATCCATCAGCCCAAGATGTATCCCATCATAGAATGCCACTATAGAGCTTTCGGAATTAACACATTGTGAAAATCCATTGTAAACTCTAAACATTTTGAAGATGGTAGATTTTGGCAACTGAATATTTTTTTCTTTATCAGCGTCATGTTCTCCTTTTGCAATGGTGATAGCAGCAGATGGCACATAGTAGACGCTTCCTCATTTTTGCCTCCACCAGCAAAATTCACTCAATAAATGGTTGCAGTTACCCGTGATGGCAAAAGTTAAAATTGTATATTTTTTGTTTTGATTTGACCAGAAATGTGATGAAAAACGATGTTTTTCTTTTCAAAATTCATAACTGTTTCTATTTCAAAGCTACAGCATCCATTTGGTTAGCTCTGATTTTGTCTTATATCCAAAGACTGGTGTGGGTTAATTTAATTGTCATTTGTTTAGAAAACAAATTGTTCTGGAGACTGGATATTATCATCCTAATTGTAAAATAAAGGAATAAAACAGAAGAGAAAATCAACAGTATAAAAAGTGGAAACTTCTCTCTTAAGCTATACAATTTGCCTTGCTCTATATCATCACTCTTAGGAAAATAATTTGAATATATGCATGATGACATTGGGACAAAATTACCTGTGAACAGGGCATCATTAATAGCTGATTTTCTTCCTTTAGAAGGATCAGATACAAACTACTCTAACACAGGAGGCAAAATAAATGGAAACGTCAAGTTATTGTAAAGCACATCACAGGTCCTGAGATGACAGCTAGCTTGGCTTTAAGATTAAAACTCCCGACTTCTTTGCTCATGTTCTCCCTCCTTATGCTCCTCATTGGGACCTTGGGAGCTCAGTCCGGTGCTCCAGTGTGGGTCTCTGTCTCTATCTCCATCCATCGCCAGATGAAGGTTCTATGGTGATATGCAAGATATTCATCAGTATGGCTATAGGATCGGGTCATTTCAGGTTCCCTATCCTCAGCTGCCCAAGGAACTAACTGGGGACATCGCCCTGGGCACCTGGGGGCCCCTCTAGGTCCAAGTATCTTGCCAACCCTAAGATGGCTCTCTTAATTAAAATATGTGCTTCCCTGCTCCCCTATCCAACCTTCCTTTATCCCAACCATCCCATTTCCCCAAGTTCTCCCCATCATCCCCTTCTCACTTTCTCTCCCCATCTCCCCTTACCCCCTCCCACTCTACCCCCAAGATCCCAATTTTTTGCCTGGCAATCTTGTCTACTTCCCATAACCAGGAGGATAGCTATATGTTTTTCTTTGGGTTCACCTTCTTATTTAGCTTCTTTAGGATATCATATTATAGACTCACTGACCTTTATTTGTGGCTAGAACATGAGCAAAGAAGTCAGCACCACAAGGGGCGCACCCACCCAAGGAGACAATGGGGCTAATCTATTGAGAGCTCACCAAGGCCAGCTGGACTGTGACTGAAAAAGCATGGGATAAAATCAGACTCTCTAAATATGGCGGACAATGAGGGCTGCTGAGAAGCCAAGAACAATGGCACTGGGTCTTGATCCTACTTCATGTTCTGGCTTTGTGGGAGCCTAGCCAGTTTGGATGTTCACCTTCCTAGACCAGGATGGAGGGGGGAGGACTTTGGACTTTCCACAGGGCAGGGAACCCTGACTGCTCTTCAGACAGGAGAGGGAGGTGGAGAGGAGTGGGAGGAGGAGGAGGGAAATGGGAAGCTGGGAGGAGGCAGAAATTTTTTTTCTTCAATAAAAAAATAATTAAAAAAAAAGATTAAAACTCCCACAGAGCCTACATAACAAGGTATGTGTGATACCCTCTGTGTTAGGAAGTAGAGATATTCAGGTCTTAGATCCCTGGACTTCTCTGATTAGCAACCTTAGGTTTTGTAGCCAGCAACTTCCAAACAAGTGGGAGACCCTGTCAAAACAAAACAAATAACAAATTCACAAAGGACCATACAGAAGGAATGACAGCCAAGGTTGTCCTCTGGCTTCCACAGATATGTGTGTACCTATCCACATATATGTTACTACTGCTACTACTATCTCTCTCTCTCTCTCTCTCTCTCTCTCTCTCTCTCTCTCTCTCTCTCTCTGACACACACACACACACTGTACATATCTTGGAGCTGGAACTGTAAGTCTATAGGAGACCCTTTTCCATCTTTGGAGTATCCATGTGGGATATTGTAAGAAATGTGAAAACTCTCTAGACCGCTCCACATTTTCCTACATGAAGGGAGGCCTATTGTTTGAAGACTCCCAGTTGGGTAGTGAGAGCAGAGATGGAAAAGGATGGTCTCTGGTCCTCTGGTGGGATGTTGAGGGTAGAGGCCATAACGGGTTGTGGGCAGACAAGATGAAATGGCAGGATGGCAGACAGCAGATAGAAGAAGGACAATTACATTTTTTCTATCCTTTCCCAAATTATGACAGAGGGTATCCTCACAGAAGGATAATTGAGGAATTGAGTCCTCACTGAGTATGTAGAAAAGAACTCAGTACCTTAACTGTAAAGCACATGACTCCATTACATGTGAGCCTGTCCATTTGAGTCTTCCATGTCTCATCTTACACATTGAACTGTGTGCATGAAGATAGAAAATTAATTAAATTTCACTTCACTTCTTATTTTTAATTTATTGGTTTTAATTATGTCATATACATAATATGATATGAAATATGATAAAGGATTTCTTTATCATCCTTATATATGATGCAGTGCATGATGACATGGCCCAGTGGGTAAAGATGCTTGTTGCTAAGCCTGATGATCTGAGTTCAAGTGCTCAGACCCTCATGAGAGAGAAGTAATTCCCACAAATTGTCCTCTGACCTATAGTCATGGACTGTGGCATGTACCATCCCCTCAATAAGTAAATTAATGTAATTAAGACTTTTAAAATGCCGTCATTTTTGAATATAAAACTCATGCTACTAGAATTTCCAGGTAGCTATTTGAAAATGGATGTAACACCTTTAAGAAACCTCCAATCTGGTCCCTTTACTTGGAAAATCTGTGCTTAAAATAGTTACATCTCACCTCCCTCAACGGGCCATAACTTTAGGGCCATTTACAAAAGCCATTAATACACTGGCTTCTTTCATCAACATCAACCCAGTTAGAGATTTCCCTACAATAGATACTAATGAAGGTTGGAGAAAAAGGTGGGAGAGATTAGGGTTGGTTGTGTTCTCAGGTAGTTATATAATATTTTATGTCTAGCATGCTATGCATCTTCCATATGGTCCTGTTTTCTGTAATTTACACAGAAGCAGACTCTTTCAGGCTTATAGATGGAGGAGAAATCCATTGTCCCTTAAAGAAGAATTAGAAACACTTATTATTATTATATTAAATAATATTGTATTATTATATTAAAATGAAAGCAAATCAATTTGTGAGAAGTAAATGTTTGTAAGAGATTGTCCACCAAGCATGCTGACTTTTGTTTACTCTGCTCCACACCTTTTTTCTTATCTAACTTTTTAATCTTTCCACGTACAGAAACAGGTTACTGTTCCCTAAACGCTCTCCCAAACATCTCCTTTATGTTGTTATGTGTGATGGTAACATGCCTGTTCAGACAACTTTTATTTCTCTCCTGTAAAAATCATCTGTGTGTGTGTACATGTGTGTTTATGAAGACTAAGTTGTACCTAGTTAAGATTTACTTTAGTATGTAGAAATTTTGTGTCACTGACCCTATATAAATATCAAAATCTCTAAACCTATCCAAAGTTTAATAGAATGCCTGATTGATGCTCTAAAACAATCCCACACCAGTTCAGAATTATTGATTATAAAAAGGGTTACTTATTTAAGGGGAAAAACTTACAGATCACCGTCCTAAACAGTAGTCCTCTGAGTGCAAACAGGAACTGAGTCTAGCAGCTGGAATGGGAGCCCGAAGCAAAAGAGTGGGCACAGGGTTCCTGCTGCTTTTTAAAGTAGAAGAGACCACGCCCCAGTGGGCTGACATCTTAAAGGCTATTGGCTGAAGGAGCAGAATGTGCTCTACAGCACCTGATGTGTTGTTGCAGTGCTAGTGTTAAATTCAACTTAATATGATAATATCTATACATTATTTTTAATATTCTTTTATTTGTTTATATGTATGTATGTATGTATGTATGCAAGTTGTACTCTTTGGACAATGGGAAGTAGCAGTGTAGAACAAAGATTCCTCATTAAAACTTGATACTTCTAAGAGAGAAGGATAATACACCCAGGAATAAATAGTAGAGATAGCAGGTCAGGTGCTATGGTAAGCCTTGTGAAGCAATAGAGTATCGTAGATAGCATACAGACATAGGGAGTTGAGCTTTTCTCCTTCAGTAAGATAATCAGAGAAAATTCTCCTTAAAAGATGTCATACAAGTAGATGACCTGATGGGTGTTAAGGGTCAAACTTGGCATATACTCAGAAGGTTAGCATTGCAGACATAACAGAAGCAAAGTGGAGAAAGCCCTTAGTGGGCTTAAGGAATGGAAAGACATACCATGCTGCAACAGGCAAAGGAGATAGGAGAGGAAGCTAAAGAGTACAAAGAAATTTCTGGTGGGAAAGGCCACTCAGTGTCAACGGGGTTGGGGGAGAGCTTCAGAAAACCACCAGAGGATTTTAAACATGAGAGTTTCAGATTATGGCACTTCATGTCCCCCAAATGTCAAGTACTATGTGTTTATTATAAAAATGCAAATCTAAATGTAAGTATATGGTATTAGGTAGATGCTTCCTGAAATATATACATATATGAAGGTGATCTAAATGAAATTAAAAAAATACCTTTATGGATGGGGTCACCACAACCTGAGGAACTGTATTAACTTTTTGCAGCATTAGGAAGTTTAAGAAACATTGTGAGAACTGTTTTGCCCATAGTGAATTAAGCATTATTTCTTTTTCTAAACCTCTGTTTGTTAAAGACTATGTACTTGTTTTGGGAAAGAATGGATGAGTGAATGCAATAAGGAAATAGTAGAACATAAAATATCCATAGATTATAATTAATAAATAAGTAATAATTGGTATATTAAAAAATGAAATTGGCATATCATGGAGGAGACAGAGTGCTAAATGGCTATCTCTTGTCACCAAATGAAGCTTCCAGTACCCAAACTGGGTTACATCTAGTTGAGTTGTTGGCCAAAAGGGTCCCATGGGAATCCCCAAACAAGCCAGGAGATTGCCAAACAATGGGTAGCTTTCCACAAACTGGCAGCACTGCCTCATTGCTGAAGACAATTGATCTCCAAATTGTTGATCATGGAGAAGTTGATCTGGTGCCTACATGGAACCTTCACCCCTCCATGCTAGCTTCTTTGGTACAGAAAAGTACTCTGAATACTACCGATGGAGAAACACAAACACCAAACAGGCCACAACCACTTTGATCCATAATGGTGTCATGCTTGCAAAATATGCTAGTGCAATGGTGGCAGAGAACCTGGGGGGAGTGACCCAACAATGCCTGGTGTCTTAGCTCAATCCATGGGATGGAACCCGTATGCAATGGGGCCTGAGTGAGACTAGTATGTGTTATCATAGGGAGCTGGGATATAACCACATATACTGTCCTTGTGGAATGTGGCAACTAAATGACTTATAATACCATTCTGATATACTACTATATCAGTGCCTTGCCCAGCCATCATCAGAGAAGGTTTCTCCTGCAACAGATGAAGATAGGAACAGAGACCCACCGCCAGATAATATGCAAAGAGCGAGAGCCGCTGGAACACTCAGCCCCAAATGGGAGGCTGCCATCCAATCCCTCCACATAGGAGTCAAGGAACCCTTCAGAAGAGGAGCCAGAAAGAACATATGAGCCAGAGGGGATGGAGGAGACTAAAGAGACAAGGCCTTCTAAACACAATAGGAGAGACACACATATGAACTCACAGAAAGTGAGGCAGCATGGATAGGGCCTGATGTGTCTCCACTCGGTGAGGTCTTAGAGCTGAAAGGAAAAGAAGATACATGCTCCATCCCTAGCCCAGAAGCTATCTCTAATTGGCATCTACTTGAAAATGAAAAGTCAGTTTCTCTAAAGAAATCACACCGGGAAAACGAATGACTTCCCAAGGTGGGCTTGTATGTGAAGCAGTAAATAGCAGACAGGAACTCAAGAGCGTCTTTGGAAGTTCCTTGTCTCATGTCATGTCAGGCCGTTTTGATTTTTGAAAAATTTTGTATTTTTTAATTTTAATTTCTCTCTCTTTAAAAAATACTATGTGAGTCCTTTGTGTATCTATTATATTTTCTAGCTTTGTGTTTTTCTGGTGTTCTTGAGTGTGCAAATGAGTCTATTTCATGTGCCTTTTCTTAGGCTCTTATTCTTCTGTGAGTTATTTTGTCCTATTTCAATAGTTTGTTTTTGTTTAATCTTATCATTATATTATAATAAATATTGAATTACATATTATCTCTTAAATGTCTGTCTTTTTTCTAATGAGGGATAGAAAGATGGCGGATCTGGACAGAAGGGGTGTGGAGAGAAACGGGGAGTAGTAAAGGGAAAGGAAACTATAATCAAGATCTATTGCATCAAAGTAATCTCTTTTCAATAAAAGAAAAAGAGATTAAAAATGGAAATGTTATCAGAATTAGTGAAGACGTGCTTCTTGTTGTGATCAAGTCAAGGTGTGAAGAATCAAGTTCTACATACCAGGGACATTATGAACACCAAAAGAGTGTCATGGGGGACTGTGAAATAATCTAAGAAAAAAATCTCATCTGAAAAATGAGTGAAAAGAAAAATAAGTAAGTATATTCACGAGTACATGTACATGTATTTGAATATTGTGGTGTTTGTAGAGAGATAGACAGGGTCATGAAAAGTAGCAGACAGAGAGCATGTGCCTACAAGACAGCCTTGCAGACAGCTGTGTTGGTTGCTGTGGGAACCAAAGCCCACACTCTTTTTCTCTGGAATCAGATCAAGAGGAAAACAGAAAAGGTAGGAGTTACTATGAAGACAAACAAAGAAATATTGTTGGTTACAGGCAGTGTCTCAGAGGTGACATTGCAGTTTTTTGTTTTCTTTGACTTTAGAGTGAAAGACAGTTTGTCATGTTATGTGGTGAATAGAGGGGCCCGGAACAGGCTGGCATCAGATAAAGCCATGTAATTCTGATTTTTTGATAAAAAAAAAAAAAACATGTTCAATGGATGTTCATAAAACAGACGCGTTTTGGCATTAGGCTACCTTTCGGTCCATGGCTGTTGGGCTTTCCCGTCACACTTTGTAACAGAGTCAGCATCATGACAGGGTCTCACAAGTCACTCCATTTGCTAAGCTAATAAAGAGCGCAGTCAAAGGCATCCTGCTCGCTCACAGGGTAGACTGCAATGGTCAAAAGGGAGATTTATTGTCGAAAGCGAGTTGCAATAACCAAAGGTCACAAATAACATTTCCCCGTCATGTCTACTTTACGTTTTAAAGCCTTCTCTGTTTAGCTGCTTATTGAGAATTCCTCTGAGTAGAGTTGTGGGCCATTGTGCGTGGTGTGAGCACTTGTTCCAATTCCTGATGGCTAACCATGAGACCGAGAGCATTCCTCATGTGTCATGTGAAGGAGGACTTGGTGAGTTTGTACAGAGAACCAACATGAAGCCCTCATAACCAGGGCAGAGACGGATGTTTGAAAGCTTTCTTTGAGTACCAGAACTCCTGGCTGTGCTTTCTTCTACACCAAGCACACCGTGACTGTCAAATCACCTTCCACAAAACTACCATCTTTAACTTCCTGTCCTTGAAGCATCTTCTTTGCTTCAGATAATGTGTCTGGGAGAGACTTGAAGTACCTCAAACCATGCAGTCCTACTTTCTGCTGACTGGAGGTATTTGGGAGCTGCTGTCAGTGAAGGCTTTATTGAAAGTCACTTCTGTGTAGTCTACAACCCAAAACAACACTGTGTCGGGTGGAGGGCATTGACCGTGTCTTTGGTAACTGATGGAAATCATCTCTTCAAAATTCAAAAACACTTTTTTTTTTCTGGAAAGAACTGTTCTACCATGAAGTTTGGTTTAGCAGGGTTTTTACTGATAGTTAAGCAATTCATATGTACTTTTCTGGTAGAAAACTACATGTCTTTCTGTCTCTGACAGACATCTACATCGAACATAAACACTGGTGAGTAAACCAAGCTATGGAAAAATGGTTTCTAGTGAACCAGTAGACAGTAGCACAAGAGGCGTTCCTGCCCACCCTTGACTGCCAGGTGGAAATAGAAACTACAGACACAGAGACAGTGGCCTCTCTTCTAGTTCTGATTTGTCAAAAAAAGACATGAAAATGTAATAATTCAATTCCTTATCTTAAAAATTAAATAACATAGGTCTATTTTCTTTATCAGTTAGGAAGTACTAAGATAGGGAACACAATCCTGCCGATATTTGGGGAGCTAGAAATGGCCATGGAAGTGGGCTTTTTTTGGCATACCTTAATCCCAGTGTTTTCCTTTGATTACTTTGGGTACCATTTAGTCCACTTACTGTATCATCTTGTAATTGCCCTGAACAGTTTTTCATCACAAAAGTAGTTACATTCTCTCATTGTTTGACACAAATTGTAAAGAAAAAGTCTTTAAAATGTCAGGCTACTTTGGTATGTTATATCACAAAGGATGGAGCAGATGTTTTTAAATAAACATCAGCCCTGGTGTGCGTTGTTGAGACACCGAGAGAGCCTTTTACAGAAGCAGGGGTGGCTCATGAACTTAAAGGAGGCTTAAATACTGTACTTTCACATAAAACTATAAAAAGTTGGCAGAAGTATCAGGGACCAATGAATGGGCATAGAGCTGAGCATGTTATAACTCAGATTACCAATAAAAACGTCAGCTTCAGATCCGAAGTGAATAGCTTTGTAATTCTGAACTGAAAGCATTTTTTAATTGCTTTCAAATGGAAAAAACTTCATATAATTTAATAAAATTTATCTCCTTTATTATCAAGAAAGCCATTATTGCAGCAAAGGGAAATGGAGGATTTAAATGTCATTCCTAGCATCTAATTTCCCAGCTCTTTTATTGGGACGTTATTAAAACAAGACTAAATGGACTTCACTGCATCCATAAAAGCCAGCCAAGCAACAAGAGTTCATCTGGGCACTACAGACTCATGAAACATGGCCCCTGGGCTGCAGCCTGCCTGGTGGGGTGAGACTTCTCCCTGGAGGCAGGTGTGATGTGTCAGAAGCAGTGTTTTGGCATTTTGAAGCTTGTGAGGCCCAAAGGGAAGCTGGGTTGAGGAGGAAGTAAGCCAGGGACAATGGCTATCTTTGTAGCTACGGGATCTATTTTGTTCTTTGATGTTCACAGTGAGTCAATTAAATGCTTTGAAATGAATGACAGCACAGGCTAGGGGTCCAGGCAGTCATTCATGCATAGGTCTTTTTCTCTGCTAAATATCAGTGTCATTAGGTTTTTGGGTGGGAATTTTCTTAGAGGTGAATTTCTTAGTGGATCTGTTGAAGAAGCAGAGGCCTGACAAGAGAGTACAATAGTTCATGATTGAATATACCGCATAGAAGAAAAAATAAATGAGAATAGAGGGCATCAATGGCTACATGGTTGTAAGGGAAGAGTTATGCTTATTAGAAAGTCCCGGGAAAGCAGAGAAATGCTGCCCAGCATGACTGACATGGTTAGACACATTGGAGTGGTTGCTGAGAGGTAGTCAAAGTACCAGTAGTAACATGCTCTGAGACTCTGTCTTCCGGCATTCCAAATCTCTGCCCTGTTTTGTTTTATCAGCTCTATTGTCTGAGATATGGTACCCATTTCATAGATGACTCTAAAACTCATTTGTTTTTTGCTTTCTATTCTTTGCTTCATTTACTCTTTTGGAATGTCACAAGTATCAGAACCTGTGACATTCTGTGCACACAAGCCATTTTCCCTTGCCCCTACCCCTCTTCTTTCTTTGTGATTCTTAGGAATAACTACAGAGAGGTCAACATCCAGAAAGAAGAGAAGACTTTCCAAACACCTGGGTTCTGTTCTGGTTCCCCTCTGAGCAGGATGCCTGTAATGCTTTACCATGGGGAGAAATACAACCACGATGGGCTTCATTTTCATGTTGTGCATCTGTACTGCAAAGGACCATAGGCAGATTGCATCCTCCTATCCCAGGCAGGTTTACTTATACATGAGTCTGACTCATAATTTTAGAATTCTGTCATTTATTCTTTGCTGCTGGTCATTAAGTAATAGCTCCAGGTTGTTTAGCTTATATGTGAAATATATTCTCTAATATATCTCATTAGACTCACTGAGTGTTTAAGAGAATCCTAGTGACTCTTATTAAGCAACCAGAGAACCAGGATTCTTCAGAGAAATTACTGCTCCAGGCACAATCTTGGACTGTAAATCAAAAAGTCATATCTTTGTCAATATCAGAGCTCATCATTCATATGGGGCACTGAAAAAAAAAAGGAAAGAAAAGAGGAATAATAGTTTTTCAGGTAACACACACTGGGATATTAACATGAATAAGGGAACTAATGGGCAAAGAAAACTGTTTTATGTCTATACAGCATAGCATAGTCTATGGCTAGGAGAAAACTTCAAGAAAAGGGTCACCTTCACAGTGACAACAAAAAATAGCAAACAATGATACATGTATGAGCTATGTTCAGATGCAAAAATTAGTTTATATTTATATAAATAACTTCACATCCAGAAATAGAAATTTTCACCATTTTCTCTCTGTCTCTGTCTCTGTCTCTGTCTCTGTCTCTCTCTCTCTCTCTCTCTCTCTCTCTCTCTCTCTCTCACACACACACACACACACACACACATTCTATATCACCGTAACCATAGTTAGGATGTGTTTATGTGTCCTTTCCTAGAAATTTAGTACCATTATTAAGAATAATTTTGAAAAGTAATAGAAAAATAGAAGTATCCATAATCATATTAGACAAATAACCTCTTAGTTTATTTTTAAAATAGCCCATCTTTGTCTATATTATGACATACTAATAACAAATCAACTATCATAAGCTTGGATTTTATCAAAAATTAGGCAAGCAGTGGCAACAGAGACACTGGGAGAGAGATGTTGAGATATCCAATCTGTCTCTGTCATTTATAACCTTGGAAAAATATCTGATTCATTATTTCCTTCCAAATTACTCATGGGATAGTATGTTAGTGTTGGTCTTGTGAGGCTTAGTGGATTAAAAGAGATAAAACACACTAAGCACTTGGCATAGCCTACGGTACCATTTATGTTCATAGAAAGTGGTCTTCCATTGTCAGGTGATGTTTATACTCCATAGAAACAGCTTCTAAATGTTATCTTCCCCTTCCTAAAATCTGTTGAACAGATGAGAGGAAATTTCATTATTAATATTGCCCACGTCAATAGGAATTTTATATAATTATAAGTTGAGGAAAACTCAGAAAACAGCATCAAGCAAGGTCACTGAGAAGCCAGACCCTCATGCTACAAAGTACAGGCTTAGTAGGGATCCCACCCATGATACACAGATGTAAGCCGCCCGTCCATACAAAAGCATCTGTGACGCAGCTCTAAAGACCGAAGTCATAGATACCAGCTGTATTCATATCTTGGGTCTTGGCTCTGATCCGCCCGAATGGGATTGTGACATTTGGGTGAGTCTCTTAGCTTCTTTGACTTGCAGTCTCCTAATAAGTTCTCTAATAACCAAGATCGTATCTATCTCATGCAGTTGTTCGAAAATTAAATAAAGACAAAATGAGACGCATGTGTTGACGATAATGCAGAGCCTTGAAATCCTCATGCAGGGCCAGTGGAAATGTTAAAATGGTGCAGCCACTTTGGAAGGCAGTTTGGTAGCCTCTCTAAATGTTAAATCATTTAGTGAATTTAGTGAGTTTCCATCCACTCAGCAGTTCCTCTCCTACGTTCATACCCAAGAGAATTCAAAACATGTGTCCATGTAAAACCGTGCATGAGAGCTCATAGCTGAACTATTCATAATAGTCAAAAAGTGGGAGCAACCCAGATGTCTTTCAAGTAATGAATGAATAAATAATATCATTCTATACACTTAATAGAATATGATTCAGTCACACACAAACACACACACAAACAATGAAGCACAGGTATCTGCTACATCATGTGTGTAATGATAAATATTATATGAAGAAAGCATAAATGAAATGTCATGTAATCCCTTTCTATGAAACACAAAGCAAACTGAAGGCATAACAAAGAAACAAGTAATTGCCAGAATCTTATGGAACAAGGAGCTGGGAAGTGATTACTAATATTGCTGAGTTTCTATTTGGGGTGGTAACTATGTTCTGCAAAGATATAGTGATGAAGGCTGTCCATTCTTGTGAACACATTCTGAGTATTGAATCGTTGACTTTATATGGACAACTGTATATATGCATATAGTGAATTCTGATTACTCTAACATTCTACGCTCTCTTATCTCCCTCCCATATAACTACAGCCACCTGGAGTTTTGCTAAAGAGGCATAGATTACACATTAGAGAAATGAAAGCCTCTTCATTGAATCCTGTACAGGAAAACTTGACATCCACATATAAAACACTAAAACCACATCTTCTTTTCTCACCTTCCACAAGGATGAAATACAAATGGATCAGGTACCCGGGCATAAAACCTGAAAATCTGAAACTGCCAGAGAAAATAGTAGGGAATAAACTACAAGATAGAGGCATTGCTCACTCTAGAAATAAGGCCAACAACTGATAATAGAACTCCAGTCAGTTAAAAGCAACAGTACAACACGGGAAACCATCAACTGAGTGGCGAGGCAGTCAACAGAATGAGAGAAAATACTTGCTAGCTCTACATCTAACAGAGGATTTGCTTTTATCTAGATCATACAAAGACTCTCAAGACAAGCAGCAAAACAATTAAATATCATGGAAACAACAAACTAATAAAAAAATCAAGGTTTGGAACTTAAGAGAAAGTTCTCAAAACAAGAATTACTAGCTGTTAATATTAGCTTGTAAACACTTAAAAATAATCACAAACTTCTAAGAGTAAAATCTTTGGCATGTAAATCATGTATTGATAAACAAATACATATTTAAAAATTAAGATTAAAGAGATCAAACAGTGCAATGCCATTCATCATATATATATATGTATACACACATACACACACACATATATATATATATATGCACAGTCTTTATTATTAGAATTTGTCTTTGAGCACTGGGATACTATCTGTTCTGTGTCTCATTCTTAGAAACACACCAGTATTTCATGCTGTTCTCTCCAATCTAACTCTGCTCATTGTTTTACAGAATATGAATTTCCTAAGTCAGATCACTAAAGGAGAGTAAGTTCCATTTCAAGGTTATGCCAACCCACAGGCATGCTAAGAGTTTTGTAGGTCTTATTGGAGGAAAACCAGATATAGCCTCTTTTGAGAATTGATAATGATCAGTTCATTTTGTAAATATCTTCTAATCTGATAGGGGTTAGTGTACTAGCTCTATGATATATTGCTCGGCCTGGAAGGAGGGTTCAGGGATTTAAGTATGATGATGAGAGCTTGGATTCCCAGCACTGATGTAGAAAGCCAGGTGTGGCAAAGCATGCCTGTAATCCTACTTCTAAGAGGCAGAGACAAAAAGATCAGAGGGATAGGGTTGGGATGGTTAGCTGGCCAGCCAGTGTGGGCAACCAATAGGCTCCAGGCTCAGTGAGAATTGCTGTGTCAAAAATAAGGTGGATGAGACCTGAAGAAGACTCCTGACACGGACCACTGGTCTTCACTAGTGCATGCATAGGTGTGTCCCCCATATGTTATGTTTATGGTAATGATCTAAGACATTTTATTTGTATAATTTTAGTCATAAGGAAAAATGCAAGTGTTATTCAAAATACGAATTATAAATCATATTCTTAATTTCAGGTTTCGAGGCATAATAGAACTATTGTGCAAAAATAGAAACTGAAGTTGCTTCCACCTGAATGCTGCTGAACTTGAACATATTGAATGGGGGGGCACTTCTGTTTTTAATGTTCAGAAGACTGTAGAACATAGCTTAAGGGATCCAAAGTTCTCTTAATAGTGTATGTGAAAACCAAAATTACAAAGTTTTTACTATGAATAATATCAGAATATTTTCCAAAAGCAGTATTTATCTTTAGTTCTCCATCCATGCTTCAGCACGTTTTTAACACTTACTCATTGTAGATCTTGCTTCCCATTCACCTCACACCTTTTCTTGCCCCTCTGCTTGCTTGTTCTCTTTCCTCTCATTTACCAATGTGAGGACTAATGACCATGTCATTTAGATGAATTCTACTTCAAATATACTTAGTGCAGTCGTGATCCACAAGCACAGCAGCAGAGCAAATGCAAACGCATCAGGAGGTCACAATGTGGAGTCATGTGCTCCAAAGATAAAGTGCATGAAGGAAGAGAGAGGGATCATGAAATGAATCCACATTGCAAATGAAATGGGGAAGGCTGGACCCTTCCATGCCTGAAGGAGGCTTCGTCTGGGAGCTCTGCCACCCCTCTCCAAATTCCCTCTCTTTCTAAGCATGTGTTTCTGATTCTAGGTTTTGCATAAAGAAAGAGGGCATCTGCCATTGATATACTTGCTACAAATATTTTGGAATTAATGATTTACATAATGACCCTATAAATATCAGTACAGATTCTTCATTTATTAAAATGAAAACTAAGTCTCAGAAAAGAGCTGTAACTGATGTTTTGCCAGCATGTGTGTCTGTGTGAGGGTGTTGGATCCCCTGGAACTGGAGTTAAAAAGGGTGGTGTGCTGCCATGTGGGTGCTGGGAATTGAACTTGGGTCATCTGGAATAACAGCCAGTGTTTGTTACCACTAGGTTATCTCTCCAACCCCTCATATGCTTCTCTGCATTCTATCAAGAATGTAGTGCCTAGTACAAAATGTATGTCCAGGTACCCGCAGCATGGCATTGATGTATATTTGGTATCTAAGGAAGACTTTAAGATAAACGTGTGTCCGTGAATACAAAATATAGACTCAGATATGAACACTAATTATCCACCAAACCTTAATCACCAAAGGAAACTATGATTCTATTTGGGTTATAAATGTTTAGAAAAGTCCAGCTCTTCTGAGTGGCAGTGGTAGTGATTTTTTGCTGTTGCTGTTTGCTGTTGGTTTTCTAAAGTGGTGTGTGTGTGTGTGTGTGTGTGTGATGTGTACATGTGTATGTTGTGTGTGTGGTGTGTACATGTGTATGGTGTCTGTGTGTGGTGTGTACATGTGTATGTTGTGTGTGTGTGGTGTGTACATGTGTATGGTGTCTGTGTGTGGTGTGTACATGTGTATGTTGTGTGTGTGTGGTGTGTACATGTGTATGGTGTCTGTGTGTGGTGTGTACATGTGTATGGTGTCTGTGTGTGGTGTGTACATGTTTATGTTGTGTGTGTGTGGTGTGTACATGTGTATGTTGGGTGTGTGGTGTGTATGTGTATGTTGCGTGTGTGGTATGTACATGTGTATGTTGTGTGTGTGTAGTGTGTACATGTGTATGTTGTGTGTGTAGTGTGTACATGTGTATGTTGTGTGTGTGGTGTGTACATGTGTATTTTGTGTGTGTGTGTGTGTGTGGTGTGTACATGTGTATTGTGTGTGTGTGTGTGTGTGTGTGTGTGTGTGTGACATGCATTCAGGACCCTGTATTGGCCAGAAGAGAACATCAGATCTCCTGCAGTTGTAGTTACTGGTGGTTGTGAGGCACCAGATCAGGGTTCTGGGAGCCATACTCCTGGCCTTCAGAAGAGCAGTAAGTGGTACAGTGTTACCCTTTCAGATCCTGCTGGATACTCTTTTGATAAACCCATAAAGCAAGCAGAAGAATGTTAATCACAGTGACTTACACCCCTGGGGTTAGGAGGACTTGGGGAATTTCTTGTCCAACAAAGTTTGATTAAACATATTAGTGTGGAATTGTTAGTGACTTAGAGTGGTTAATGTCAGCCAGGCTACAGGCTCCTATTCCCTGCAAAGAAGGTTTCTCTTGCTTTCCATCGTGAGACATCTGGAACCTAGCTAGACAGTGGGTCCATAGAATCTCCATTTCTTATTGTCCTCCTTTCCCTGTGAGTTGAAAGCCAAATTATAATAATTTGAGACTTCTGGAAATAATATAATTTTACAAGAGGAATTTTGCACACATTTCAAACCATAACTTCAAATTCTCTTTTCACACTCAGAGGGATGGTGGTGAAGAGGACCAGCTGTGAGGCTGTAGTTTGGAGTTCCTCAACAGACGACGAACAATGAAACGGGGTGTCGGTGCTAATGGTGCAAACCCAGGGCACGTTCAGCTGCCGCTTAGAGTTTTCTCTACCAGGCAGCTTCCACACTGCCTGGCGCAGGCACACTCTCTACTTTAAGCTGGAAGGAGGGAACTGGCCTTTTCCGTGTGGTGTAAAAGCCTGAGAGGTCACACACCCTAATTATCCCAATTCCTATCACCTAGCACAGAGACTGAATTCTGATCTTCTCTAAACAGCTGATGCCTTCCAACCTCCTCAGAATAGCCAAAGTCCATGCTTAAAGGTTAATTTATATTTATGTGTAAGTGTCTCTATAAGAATATAGCACATCTGTGAATGGGGGTGGTGGTGGTGGATATTCATGTACTCATGGGACACAACAGGAGTCTCTGGTTTACTGGCACTGGAGTTACAGTTGGTTGTCATAGCCCCAAACTTGTTCTTAGGAACTGAATGCTGGTCCCGGAAAAGCAGGAAATACCATTGAGCAATATCCAGCACTACAGACCACATAGAATGAGAATGTAGTCTGAAAAAGAGTGCCTAGCCAAAGGGCTTCTGGGTATATTCTTGCCTGAAAATGGCCAAGGCACTTTTGCCACTAAGAATTACCTTGTGGATGGGCAGAGCCATCTGTATATTGGAAGCAACTGAGATCATGGCAGCAAGGAAAGGGTGACACATCAGACAGAGCACACAAATTCTCATGCCATGAAGGAAATTCTTCACCTAAAGGTAGAAACTGATAGCATGCTGGTTCAGCCTGGCCGTGAGATAGTTACTTTGTCTTTTAAAACCTTGGCCCACTCAGTGAATTTCATCTGGTTTATCGAATAAGAGACAGGGAGATGCAGGCACAAGGAGAGAGACAGAGAGAGACAAAGACAGATACACAGAGAGAAACAGGGACAGACAGACATACACACACATACTAAATGGAGGAGGGTTGTTGATCTCATATAAATTTCTAAGGTCTCAGTTGCCTTGAAAGAACAGTGGAAGACTGTTGGTCCCAGTACGTGTCAGAACCTATAAAGAACTTATAAAACGGCTTTTGTCTCCTAGACCAGTAGGATGGTGTATTTTAATTTGAGATATGTGAATTAATGTGTACATACTATTATCTCTATATCCTGTTCTCAACACGAGGACCCTAGGTCCTTGAATTTCCTAGGGGATAGGAGGAGTGTGTGTTTTGATGAGATAGTGCTTGGTGGGTTTCTAGATAAAGGCTTGTGAGCAATCTTGGAACTTTATGCCCTGCCCTATATTAACTAGAAAGGGGCAAAGGTCTTAATAATCTACTAAGTCTATGTAATGAAGCCTCCATAAAAAAAAAAACTCCTGAACTATGGAATTCAGAGAAGTGCAGGGTGGCTTACAAGAATGCATTCATTCATATGTTAGAAAAATTGCATGTTCTAGCTTTACTGGAGTAGAAGTTTCTTCACCTGGGAGTCTTCTGAACCACATGGTTCGATATCTTCTTCTGAAGTTCATTTATACCCTTTAGAATAGACTATATAAAAATAAAAATAAAAAATATTTATACAAATTTCACAGAGTAGAAAGTCCATTAAATCAATAATAGATGGGTGATGGGTGACTAATCTTTAGTAAGAACACAATGAGAAAGGCATCTTCAATAAATGGGGTTGGAAAAACTGAATATTCAAATGTAAAATAATCAATTAAATCCCTATTATATACCATCCATAACAATAAAGTTCAAACATATTCAACACATACGCATGGAAGAAAAACTCTCAGACACTAACTTTGACAAAGATCCTAAGAAGAAGACTTAAAATTATCCAATACAATTCATTAAGGTATTCAATATCATTGATTATCAGAGGGGTTAAAAAAAATGAAAACTACAGTAAGTTGTTGTTTCACAACATGTGCTAATGAGGTAAAAATAATAAAAATGTAGCTTTTATATGACTCAATGATGGCATTTTTGGGAATGTAAGCAAAGGAAGTGAAGTCAGCAATGCTAACATAATTGTACCCTCTCTGCATTGCAGCAGGTTTTTTTTAATCTTCCAAGATAAGAGGTGGAAATTAGAGTGTACACTGGCAGATGAGTGGATAAAGAGTTGCTACCTTTTTTGCAACATAAATGATTTTGAAGCATGTTACACTAAGTGAAACAAGCCAGATATAGACTTAGAATATGGCATGATCTCACTCCTATGTGAAATTAAGACAAAATAAAAATGATGAATACATAGCAATAAATTAGTATAGTAGTTACCTAGGAGGTTAGGTCTAGGGAATAAAAACTCGATTATGGCATAAGCCTACTATTATGCAAGGCAATTGAGCCCAAAGAACTACTGTGCAAAATCAGGGCTTGAATTAATAATATTGTCTTTTATTCTCAAAATTTGCTAATGACATTGGTTATGGGTACTTTTACTACAGTCTTACAAAAATATGTAAAAGGAGACTGCTTGTTCATTTCCCAGCCACCAAGACTCGAATAATCATGTAGAAACTATATTAATCACAGCACCGTCTGGCCAATAGCTTACGTGTCTGTTTAGTAGCTCTTACATCTTAAATTAACCCATTTCAATTAATCTGTGTATCACCACAAGGCTGTGGCCTACTGGTAAGGTTCTAGTGCCTGTCTCTGCAGCAGCTACATGGTGTCTTTCTGACTTGGCCTAGTCTCTCTATCTCTGTTCAGATTTTACACCTGGCTTTACTCTGCTAAACCATTGGCTGAAACAGTTTCTTTATGAACCAATGATAATAAAAAACATTCACACCATACAGAGGGGAATCTATACCAAAAATAGCCATCTAACATTGGATATGTTCAATATTTTAGCTGTAGATATTTCACATCGTGTATGTATTTACCAAACCATCATACCTTGCACTAAATATGCATAATGAAAACTAGTAAAAAATTTAAAATATATAAAACCTAGCAGTAAGCTTTCTACCCTCGAGAAGATATCCTTTGCACTCAGTCTTCAATAGTGAGCTCTTATCTTGGGTTCCATGAGCTCCTTAAGCTATCAAACTTGTAAGAGAGTTACAGGAAACCCTTATTTATAACTAAGTTAGACAAGACATGAGGAACTTCGGAACCTGCAGTTTCTGATTCATTCTTGAAGTGGATACCAGTGTTGTGGAAACAAGCCCTCAACTTGGAGAATCTCTGCTAAGTACAGTTAATGTTGCACCTGAGTTGAACTGTAGGGCACCTGTTTGGTACCTGCAGAGGAACTGCTTTCTGAGGGATGACATCTCCCCTCCCCATAGAAGTGCCTGTGTTGATGGTTGAGGCACAGTCAGAGGAGTGGTTGGTTTTCACTGTTTCACCCAGTGACCATCAGTTTGTCACAATCCCTTATACTCACTTCTCCCTACACAGAAGTCATCCGTGAGTCTCCAGATGGCATTTTATACCAGCGGCATTTATTTAAGCCAGCTCCCTGTGGCTTTACTTCTTTATCTTTTGAGACAGCATCTTGCAGAGACCAGGTTGATTGCAGAGACAGGCAATACAAACTTGCTGTATTGCCGAGGTGCCACTGGATTCCTCATCCTTCTGCCTTCCCCTCTTGAGTGCTGGACTCTAGCACAGTATGAGTATAGTATGAGCTATGGCATAGAAAGACATAGTATGAGCATTCCCCAAACTCATTTCATTTAACTTTCCTTAATAGCTATCAAACATTTGCACTTTTGTCTTATTAGATGTTAGGCCTCAGCCCATTTGTCTACACAGTGTGATGGTAATGCAATGAAAACATTTGTAAATGAAGTTTCGTTTAAGCACTATTATTTTCTTAGAACTTCCTATATATAGAAAGGCGAATCAATGGTATAAAATTTTCATTGTCTTTTAGAAGGCTTATATCAATAAATTCTGTAGGTATTGAGGTTGTAACATGCCCGTTTATATGAATGACACAGGAATGTGTCATTTATGGCTGCCCCATTAATAGCTGTTGCGCTTGAAGTGGATAGACGCCATCTTATACTTCGCTTCATTTAACTTCACTGGTAAGTGATGGAACCCAATACCATTTCCATTTCATAATAAGGTACCAAGGATACTAGGATTGATGTCTTAAAATCAGCAGTAAGATTCACTGATCACTTCTGCTACTAAAAGGGAATGACAGTAACTAACTTTTTTTTTAAAATTTATTTATTTATTAAAGATTTCTGTCTCTTCCCCACCACCGCCTCCCATTTCTCTCCCCCTCCCCCAATCAAGTCCCCCTCCTTCATCAGCCCAAAGAGTGATCTTTTCTAAAGCACACTGTCAAATGGGAGAGCCTATTCACTATAGTGTTACTCACTCTGCTAACAAGAGACCTTACAAGGGTTCCTTGTGGCGCGGTGAGGTTTTTGATGAAGTGGGATTGCCTCTTTTTAATCCACTTCTAACTCCTGTGTATTCATTGATTCATGTTGCTATTCCATGAGTGATTGAAAAAATGTGTGTATTTGACTGTGGATTTAGAAGACCAGGCTTAAGACACTGAAATTTAAGACTCAACTTATGTTTGTTCTAAGACATTGCTGGTCCAGAGTCGTTAGGGTGTTTCCTTCTAGTTGCCATTAGCTTGATTAGTATTTATTCAGACATTTCCAAAAATTGACTCATACGCACCCTTGTCTGTCTTTCCTCATTACCCGCTCCCTCTCTCCCTAATCTTTTATGAGAGATAAATAACATTATTTGTTGGCAATTGCCTTATGGTGGAGAGTTTAGCACACCACTGACATTTGCTCTGAGTAAATTTGCTGGCCCTCATCCTTATTCTTCAGTTGCACCAAATAACTGCATTAACTGAGCCAGACAATGACAGAAATACCCACACAGGTTCTATTGTAGAAGCAAGAAAAACGACCATGGCAAGGAAACCGGCATATCATATGTTGTGGTGTTCCATTATTTATTAAGAAATCTAGTATTTCTTTAAATAATAAACAATAAGAAATATAAATACATTTTTATAACTTCTTCTAATTGGGCAAACATACCCAGTCGGGAACAAAAGACAGAGTAAGGACCTTGCGGAGTGCATTTCCTCAAGTTAGGGCTTCAGGCTAACTGAAGCCATGGCTGGCCCCATGGTCCAGAGGGTAATCAGGATGTGTATTGTTCTTGGATGCTTCCGATGGGAAAGCCCAAAGGAAAGAATTTAAAACTTTAACATGGAAAGATTCTTGTTACTCATCTGCTGATGGCAGTCTTCGTAGTCAACGAAATCAAACAGCTGGAGTTGAGGGAAGTCCTACTTCTGGAGCAGAAAAAAAAAATGCTCCACTTTTCAATATCCTCTTGATTTTTACGTTGCCTTAGTTCCATTATAGAGGCCATTTATTGGAATGAGTCTTAGTTCTTTAAACAAATGCCCTCTAAGAGGCTCTTCTGGGTGGAAGTGGAACGGGATGGGAGAGAATCTTGTCTCTGCCTGTGTCTCAGTCAACATTTGGATTCCATTTCACTTTTGGACCCTATGCTTCTAATTTTTTGAGACTATCTTCCTTTTGGTATGTGCTTTTGACTACAAAAAAGAGCTTAGTCCAATATTTCCCACCCTAAATCAAATTTTTGAAAACCATAAATAGGTCATTTAAAACTTTATACTTTTCCAGTGAGATTAGGAGAGGAATGTTCCAATAAGTTCACACCACTGTTTGAATGTTTCTGAGTGATCACAAGGAAAGCCAAAATCCACACAATCAATCTGTAAGGGGCAAACAACCTAGAATATAAAATAAAACAGTTTAAAACTAGCACAAACTCCTTTTAGGAATAATTGAATTATCATCCCCAGGAGTGCCATGCGCTCATATTTCTCACAAACATAGAATCACTACATATCATAATTCTTTCCACAGTTGTAATTGATCTTCCTTGTTACTATCTAAATCGAAGCATGTAGGTTGTTCTGTCATGTAACCATCAGTCCACGGTTTGGTCCACTCTGGCGGCTATAATTGCTAAAGATAATGAGTTTTAACATCTGGGAATCATTGCAGAAACGTAGTACTAGTTTGGTATAAAAATAGTTGTGTTATATATAATTCAGATGATTATGATATTTCTCAGATATAATGAGAGTAGGAATGCAGTAAAAGTGCAGTATTATCCTGGATAAATCTGTATGTGGGCAAAAGCAATTCTGTATGTACACATACACACACACACACACACAATTCACTCTTGGTATCATGAAGATCAGTGAAGAAGACCTTTTTGTAATTCATCTCAAAAGATCTTAAATGATCTTTCCATCTCAAGTTCATCTTAGAAGATCTTCTAAGGAGGGGATACTTAAGAATATACACGGAGGAGAGCCAGAGAGTTGAAATTATACCATGCAGTTCTTCTATTCCTGAGAATTTGCCTAAGTGCTCTTTGAAAATCTCTGCTGTACTAAGGATGTACCCAAGGTTGCTAAAGCCCTGTGTAAGAAGCTACCTTGACGTTCTGAAGCAGAACCTCTATAAAGTTCAAAGGTACAGAAATGACAATGAAAGACATATGCATAATGGCAGTATGTGTCTGTGGGCTTCTTGTTGGAAGACCAGGCTAAAAGGATCATGTTCCATGATAAATCATTAGCCTAGATGATGTCTAATCTTTAGAGACAGTTTTGGCTGTCATAGGCTGGAAAAGGGATGGTTGATAAAATTGGAACTAATTTTAAGAACACGTCTCTTTAAATAATTTTAGCAACAACAATGAAAATTACACGTAGTTTTGTTGGCACGTTGCTTTCATGATGAGTCTTCACAGATCTCTGCTTACAAAGGTTAGCTGAGAAAACAGTGCTCCATAGACAAAACACGGGCCTGTGGAGAGCAAGGAGAATGTGAAAGTGTATTATAAAACAGAAAAAAAGAGCCAGGCACAAAAGAGAGTGAAATGGTTTGGCTACTTAAATTATGAAATCCAGAAATAAGAATAATTTAATTTTTATAAGAAATAGTCATAACAAGGAGACTATGATTATTGTTACTTCAGTGATGCTTTAAGAAGAGTCCATTTGGGAAATTAGAGTTACATGAAATAATTCTTAAGTTCCTATTCAAGAATTGGCCACTTAATTTCACTCTTTATAAATTCCACCGAAATGATAATATGGATTTTTTTCTAAGCATAATATTATAAACCCATGGAGAAACTGAGAAAGGAAAAAGTTATAGAAGTTTTGAAAGATGGAAACAGAGACACACACAGACTACGCAAAGAAGCAAGAGTTCTACTTCAGTTATACAGGAAATTATGTAAACATGTAATCCACCCCACAGATCTTCCCAGGAAGCTCAGCACTGGCTACCTCTGAAGTAGAGAGGAGCGTAAGCTAGAAACACTTGAAAGCAGAAGGTTCAGTGGAATTGTATCTTAAAATTCTATTACATCATCACATTTTCCCTTTCCTTCAAAAGCAGAAGGAGCTCACATCCCTCCTTAAGACACTGGAAGGTTCATCTCTAGAGACGTAAATTCCAACTGGCAGATTTGGGATATCAAGCGTATTTTAAAGGGAAGAGACTGGGAAACCTCATCAGCTGCATCCTGAATGCACAGCTGAGGTGTCCTCCTCCCACACTGCCTTCAGAAGTCTAGAGGTCTCGTTTATGTTTCTCTTGATGAACTACGAGATTTTTCTTAAATTATTTATTTTTCTTAAATAATGAACAACAAAAAACTTAACCTGTCAGTGTTTCCATCAACGAAATGTCCCAGTCAGATTACATGTTCAGCTGAAGCTCAAAGTTGCTAAGCATGATCATCAATTCTGATCAGCCCTCATAAAACTTAACCACACAGCCAAGCATCACTAGGTATTTTGATTTTACTTTTGAGAGAGGGCCTCATTTAGTTGAGGGTGGCCTCAAACATGTTAAGTAGCTAAGATTGGCTTTGAACTCTTAATCCTCCTACCTTAGCCTTCTCAGGACTGAGATGATGGAGGTGTACCACCATGTTTGGGTAGTCTTTGGTATTTTAGCAAAAGTTATAACTTATGCTAGAAACCAAACTAAATAAATAAGCAGTTATGGAGCAGATTAAGTATAGAAAGAAAGCATATACGTTTACAGTTATATACATATATATGTGTATATGTATATATATATATATTCCTTAGAAGCTAAAAGAATAGAAGAATTCACACTGATAATGTAACAATAATATGTCATGAAAGAGATGCTATAACTTGAAGGAAAGGGTTATGAAATTTAAAAGCTGATAGGATCCAGTGTTTGCAAATGAAAAGTTCATAGAAGAAATTTAGAAATTAAAGCAAGAAGCAGAAGAGAAAATACAAATGTCAATAAGTCATCTGAGAAGGACCAACATCTAAAGTTATAACTATAAAAACACAAAATAAAGATAAAGCCTAAGTTTGTAAAGAAATAATCAAAATGTTACCAAACAATGAAGAAAATGAATTGCGTGACTAAAAGGTACCCTCCGTATCTTATAAAATAAATGGATATGAAGCCATATTAAATCATTGCAGATTACAAATAGTCAAAAGATACTTTTGAGATTTCTAGGGAAGGAATATTTTAGGTATGCCAGAGGTTATGAATAGAAATGATGCGGAATCTGCAGAAACTGAGCAGTAACATCAAAATCTTTCCTAACCATTGTTCAAAACTTAAAGAAAGATCTTTTTCATTAGCTACATGTGAGTGCGGGAGAGGGACTTCTATGGAGAGTCAGCATCATCAAAGTTTACTACTCAGTCACCATTTCACAGAAAATTACTTTATTTAGAGTGTGCACCAGTAAAAAAATAAAATGAGAGAGAGGAAGACACAGAATTAAAAAAAATGGGATTTCACAGTAGCAAGTGGCATCTCATTGAGGGCAATTTTGCAGGTATGTCCAGAGCTCCTGAAGCCTCCTTTCTTTTTCTTGTTGCGTGCAGTCAAATTGTATACAACCCACCACATTTAAGCATGACTTTGTCGTGAGTGCCAGGTGTAGAACCGATGGTGCTGTTTTTAGGCTAGTAATTTTAGGTAGTGAGCATGCTCTGTTTGAGGAGGTTTGATGCAGATGAACACAAGTCTCGATTTATGGTGAACTGATAGGGTGGAAGACTCTGGACCAGTAAGCCACTGCAAGATAAACAGGCTTCTATTAACGAGTGTTAGAGATGTTGGGCAGTTCTTGGAGCAATAAGTCTCACCCTTGTAGCTGCTACTCATGTAGCCTATACTAACTACTAGGTTTGGAGAAATTAATTCTGAGATTTAAAAAAAAATGGGCAAAAACCTTAGGAATAATGGGACCAGATTGATGCAAGTCAGAGGCTCTGGAAGAAAAGATTTCCAAGAAGATGCAATTGATAGAAAACTGGATGTGTCTGAACGCGTTGGGGTGAATTAGTCATAATAACACAGGCAACGAAGAAAACAAAAGTAAACAAATCATCCGTTGACCCTAAGAAGAACAAGTTTTTGCAAGATAGGAAAAAGTTGTAGCTCGCAACGTGGCTCGTTTGTAAATAGCATTAGCAAACCGAAGTAGATTGGATTAAAAGACTTAAAAATGCAGCCTTCCAAGGGGGATGGGGGCCTGACGGCATATATGAGTAGAAAGGTAAATAGTTGCTTCCTTGCTTCAGATGCTAGTAGGTGATTCTCAAAACGAAGAAATGAAGAATCCACAGCATCCGTCTGTATGTGTGTGTGGATGCGCAAACATGTGGAGACAAATACCAACATAGAAACATCATTACTAATGCAGAGGGTGACTGACAGGGACTTAGGAATACTGCAAAATCTTCATTCATTAAAATAGGCCTTAGACTGCTTTTGCCATTTAAGAGTGCTCTATATGTGTAATGTATTGCTACCAAGAAAAAAAATCAAAATTTAAAAATGTTAGATTATTCTTACACAAAATATTTCTGATGGATCAGAGGGAGAACGCTTTATCGTATATTATAGCAAATTTCCATCAGAAAGAAACAGAATTGGGGAATAGAACTTAATTAAGCTTTTAAACTACAGGGGGAAAATAGCTAAAGAGCAAAACATCTCTTTAATAAGAAGCCAAATTTACAGGAGACAAATGTGGACAGTACTTTTAACTGTCTATAATAATAACCTTAATATTATTACGGGAAAGATCTGTGTTGTCCAACTGTTGGAAAGATAACATTTTTACTGTTGTGTCCTCTTAACACTTACTCGGTTTAAAGATGGCAGCTTTAAATGTCCCTGGAGTCAGCTTGTACTGAAACTGCTAGCCCTCCGCAAGTTTTATGTTTTATTTGAGAAGAATGAGATGATCAACAAAAACAAGTTACTTTGAACATTGACATAAAAAATACAAACAAGAGCAAAGCACTTTCAGTCTCTGACAGATTAGGATACTTTAGAATTTATCTTAAGTAGTGATCAAAACCAATGTGGGGCCGGGCGATGGTGGCGCACGCCTTTAATCGCAGCACTCGGGAGGCAGAGGCAGGCGGATCTCTGTGAGTTCGAGACCAGCCTGGTCTACATAGCTAGTTCCAGGACAGGCTCCAAAGCCACAGAGAAACCCTGTCTCAAAAAAACCAAAAAAAAAAAAAAAAAAAAACCAAAACAAAAAAAAAACCAATGTGGGGGGACACAACAAAGCTGAAGGGTGGGTGGTGAATGATTAAATGAGTAATAGTTCTTCACATCCAGAATAGCAATCAAATTACAAAAGGCATGCGCCAATGCGACCAGCTTCTTGTTATAGAATAAATATTCATATTTAGTGCAAAACTATAATGGAGATTGCTATTTAGATGCAAATGCATATGGGCACAATTAATAGAAACATGCAGATTTAAATATTTAGTGTCCTGGCATATTGGGGATGGTGAATTTTATCTTTAACATTTTTTTTTTAGTATTACAAATGAACTTTGAAGCTCCAGTATTACCCGCAATGCTTGTTGGTGAACTATTGTAGACAAACCGTACAATGTAGAGCCTTATTTTTCCATTTGAGAAACATAGCATTCGCTCACCCACCTCAGAGCTTTGCTATGAGAATCCCATGTCATAATGTATATGAAAGGATTTGGCAGCATAAAGGATTTGACTATTACATGGAGTTGTTGCTACTATCCGCAGAGCTATTGAGACACTCCTTGGCAGGATCATCCTTTCTCGGCAGCCCAGGCATAGCCTTATCTCTCGGCCTCCATGTGTGACACATTAGAAACAAGTTACTTGAGCTCAAGGTCAGTTTTCAACTTTGGCTCCTTTGAGAAGCAATGGAATAAACGAAAGATCAATGTGAATATTTTCCAAGAAAATCATCCACAAGGAATACCCAGGGAGGGATCGAAAGCCTTCCAAGGACCCCACAGAAAGAATAAGCCTTTGTCTGAGAGAGCTCAGAGTCTGCTGTAAAAATGTTGTTCATAGCTGTTGTTCATCTCTCTACTGGAAAAGACTGTGTCCTTGCTCACCTCTTCTTTTCATGTCAGCTTCAGGCAAGAGCTAAGTAAGAGGACCTGACTCATACACTTCAATTTAAAAACAGGGCAATACTATTTATTCCCATTAATTTACAGTCAGACAAAGGGGAAGTTTGAAAACTGTTTCCCGTAGTAAAAACCCTGCGTCAGTATTATTTAAACATTGGAGTCCTAGTTTCACATAACAAAATTTAGGTACAATCCTTTGAGAATATTCTCAGGAAAGTTCAAGTATTCTCCCATTGCCGATTAGAATATTCATTAATATCTTTTGGATTATACTGGATAAGCATATTCATTTATTCTAATTCTTGCTAATTTCCAACATTGCCAAGAGTATGTTGTGAATGCCGAACTATGATTATGATTTCTCCTGGTCTTCTCTCAGCTGTATCAGTTTTTGTTTCCTGGATGAATTTGTTCCTTCTGTTGCATTGATAAATGCAGCAAATAAATATAATGTTCTCCTCTGACACAACTTTGCTTTTTTTATAGGGTATGGGTCTGAAGTCTAAGATAGTTCTCAGTGGGCTAAAACGATAGTGTCCATAAGGCTGTGTATCTTTCAGGGAGATGCAGGAAAATATCCGTTTCCTACTCATTCCCATTCTTCACAGGCCCAAGTTTGAAACCTTTATTTTACTGCTATCAAGTTTCTCCATCACAGGCTTCTGCAGGATAGCCCAATTCCTTTGGCTTTGCCATTTTCACAGCAGTGAGATTCTGAGAAGTGGGATACAGGACTATATATGTTTGTATGTGTTAGAATATGCATACACAAGTGCACATATGTATGTGTATATACACTTCTTCTCTCAGAGTCTCCAGTGGAATGCAAATAACATTTATTTTAAAAAGATATCTAAGTGTTTAGCGTGTGTATGCAATGTATACACTCATGTTTGTGTGTGTGCAAGTTTGCACACCTGTGTACGGTGGCTAGGGGTCAACATCAGATGTTTCCTCCTTGTGTTCTCTATTTTGTGAGATAAAGTCTTCTCATTTGAGCCTAAAACTCACTATCATCCAGACTTTAGAGCGAGTGAGCTCTTGGGTTCTGCCTGTCTGCTTTTTGCCTCCTAGTTTTGCCCCAAGTACTAGAATTATAAACTCACATGGCCACACTATCTGGATAGACGAGTTCTTGAGATTCCGATTCAGATCCCCATGTTTATGCTTCACCCATGGGCTTATTGTTCTAGCCTGCTTTGCAAAAATTTTGGAAATATTGGGCTACAGGGTGATACAGCTTGTGAGATGGTTCCACAGCTAAGAAAGCTGACTGCTTTCACAGAGAACCCTGGTTAGTTACCACCAACCCATGTCAGGCAGCTCACAACTGCCTAAAAGTCCAGTTCCAGGAAGTTGTACACTCACTCCCAGCCTCCATGGCACCTGCATTTTAATTCACAGTCAGAAACCACTGGGACACTGAGAACTCAAGAACAATCGCAGTGGGTTTTTGATCCTACTGCACTTACTGGCTTTGGGGGAGCCTAGGCAGTTTGGATGCTCACCTTACTAGACCTGGATAGAGGTGGGCGGTCCTTGGGCTTCCCACAGGCCAGAGAACCCTGATTGTTCTTCGAGCAGATGAGGGAGGGTGACTTGATCGGGGGAGGGGGAGGGAAATGGGAGGCAGTGGCGGGGAAGAGGCAGAAATCCTTAATAAATAATTAAATTAAAAAAATAAATAAATAAAATAAAAAAGAAACCACTGGGATGCAGTGACTCTATGAAACTGAAGACCAAGGGGAGACAAAATCTGCTGCTATGATTAGCATGAGGAGAGCTAGTTTATCTGATTTTTTTTTATTGATTTTTATGGAGCTCTACTTTATTTATTTATTTATTTATTTTTGGTTTTTTGAGACAGGGTTTCTCTGTGGTTTTGGAGCCTGTCCTGAAACTAGCTCTTGTGGACCAGGCTGGTCTCGAACTCACAGAGATCTGCCTGACTCTGCCTTCTAAGTGCTGGGATTAAAGGCGTGCGCCACACCAGGGAAGGGTGTAGATCAGTCTGTTCAGGGTTTTGTACTGAAATTATTTGTTCTGATCTTATCTAATAACTCTGACAGATACAGGCTATGTCATCCTCTTTGGATTATGCTGCTCCTGGAAATACTAGCTTGTTATTGTTAATAGGGAAGGGGACAGACAAGTCAGTTTTCTAGTTCTAGTGACCCTGCTGTGAGATAGATAGGACCTGTTTGTCTGGGTGTATATTTGTTTTAAATTCCTGCTTGACTTTCTTTTTCTTGGTCTTTCAGTGAGAAAGAACTTAGCTATTGGTTGTGGGCTTAACGATTCCTTCATGCCACTTCTTGGATGATGGGACAAATAAGAGGAAAGTTACCTTGGGGATGTGCAGAAAAAAGAAGGCTTGAACTTGGAATGTTTATAGGTTTCTTTTAAAAAAATAATTGATTTCAACTACTAAAATGAAGTTTGAAGAAGCATTATGTTGAAAGTATTTCACCAGGAGGAAAAACATTCTGATTTAAAGATTCAATGAAAAAGAAATATGGAAAGTAGAGAAAAAAATTGCAGGCAAATAGCATCCAGAGCCAGAGAGTATGGACATTTGATTCAAACTCCTCCTCTTTCCCTGGGGAATTGATTTATGTTCCTGGTTTTCTACTTACCTATTACCATTCTGTAATCATAATTATGGTTAACAGCTGATGATAACAGTCATCATTTCAATAGAAATATTTTACATTATTATTATACATTCTTCAGACATATCCCTTTTTGTGGTTGCTCACTGTAGATTCTGTTTTCACTTTTTCATTGTTGAATCTCCAAATTGCTTCCTCCATACCTGTTTTCTTTCCATTTTGATCTAAATGTAATATATATCACAGTGCATACAACTATTTGTATGTTTTTCTTCAGTTAAATGCAAAAGAGTATTAGAAGAGAATAGGCATAAGAGATGAAGCTTTTGAGAACACACAGCCTTTGTGTGTCACAAATTCTGCTGTATCCCAGACAATTGTGTAATCCCTCTGAGCTTTCCCCTTAATGTGGGGACTCACCAAAACAGTGTGTGTAAACTGTAGAGCCTGAAGTCAGTACTCATGGATCTTGAACTGTCACTTTGTTCTCCCTTCTACATCTCCTTCTCTTCTTGGAGATAATTATAAAGACTTAAGTGGCATGGACATTGAGGGGTGGTTATAAAAACCCTGATTTAAAAGCAACAACTGAATCTCATCTCTCTAAAGCAGATTATTTTCTACTAAAATTAGATAGTATGGAGATTATAGATTTCTTGTGAATAATTGCATGGAGAAAGAGAGAGGTGGAGAGGGAGGAGAGAGAGAGAGACAGAGACAGAGACAGAGAGAATGAATTAAGTAAAAAATAGTAAGGTAACTCATGGCATTACATTTGAGCCTAAAACTCACTGATCAGCTAGACTTGACAGCCAGTGAGCTCTTAGGTTCTGCCTGTCTGTCTTTTGCTCCTAGTTTCACCCCAAGTAGTAGAATTAAAAACTCAAGTGGCCATAGTATCTGGATAGATGAGTTCTTGAGATTCTGATTCAGATCCCCATGTTTATCTCCAGAATTTTCTCGAGTTGACAGAGATGACACTTTCATTTCATGACTGGTGACTTCCTTGTGGCGAGGCACAGAGACTTTAGGTCTGCTTTCTGCTGTTGATGATGACGGTGGAAGAAAACTAGGAGAGGCAAAGGCAAATTAATGATGAGGGGAAGATGAACTCACACAGGGCAGTTGCTGAGTATCTTTGTTTATATTCTTTTTCCAATGATGAACTTATGGTCATTACTTCCTTTCTCTTATCTTTTCTATCTCTTACTACAACACTGCAACATGTACCAGCTATGCGAGAGATAGCCCATTTCTTCACACTTAATCACATTGTCCACTCTTTTAAAAGTTTTGGCTAACATGAGTAAGGTTAAGCAGTTACATCATTAATTTATTAGCCTTTCATTGCCAGTGAGTCTCACATCCATCTTTTGTTAATGTTACTGCAGATTAAAATAAATTTCTACAGGATTCGTATGGATGGAAGATGGTCACACTTTCAATATTTGTCTATTTTAGTTGGTTCTCATAGGATTGTTTGGCTTCACCTTTGAACCTGAGTTCCTCAAGGACCCCATTTACAATTTCTTTCAGCTCATGATCCCCAGTGGGAGGGTGAAATGCTGTTCAGCCAAATAGACTTGGTTTGGAGAATCCTGATTTTCCCCAACAAAAATCCAATCATGAATTTCCTGGAAGAGAGAGTGCCTTAGACTGTTTGGTTAGGAAAGGCCAGGATGAGGTGAACTTAACTGGCTACATATAGTCCTTGAGGTCTAATCTTTTTATATGGACAATAACACAAAGAAGATTCTGTGGTATGAAGCCTAATGATCACTAATTGGGCACTTGGGGAGTGGGAGATTGGTTGGAGGAAATACTTTGAAAATATATTGCAGAATAGGTGGACATTTAGCATAATGTAGTATTTCTGTCATTACAAGAATAAGTACTTCATGTCGGAATATTCTCTTCATTAAAGGCATCAAAGACCTCTACCATGATCATTGCCAAATATTATATCAGCACATGCATAACCACAAAAATCTGAAGATTAAATAGCCACTGGATGCTACTTTTAACGATGTTTTTTCTAGTATCTTTATACTTAGAAATGTGGACATTTGGCAGTCATTGTTATACTTAACTTCATAAAAAGTCTTAAATCTAAAATGTGGCCAGACTCTCACTTGACAGCTTTTTAATTTAATTTTTTTTAACAATCAAGTGACAATCTTCAAGCAATAATGTGCTACTCACTTTGCTGGTGGAGTTAGAGAAGAAGTAAGATGGACATTTGTGATTTTTTTATTTAGAAGTAATTTCTGAGAAACCATTTTATCTAAATAAAATTGTTCTTATTCCCGTGAAGTAATGTAAAATGGATATGGCAAATTTTACTAATTCATTCCTTGTATCATTCATTAATTTAACCATTAAATATTATTGAATACCTGAGACTTGAAATGTAAAAGAAACGACTCCCATCCTTGACAGAGTTATACTACAAGAATGCAACTACAAGATGTTCTGCTAACAAAAATTTTAACATTACTTATGAAGTAAATGGGATATTAGAAAATTAACTTACAAATAACGGAACATTTAAGTAGAGAGTATTTGTTCAACATCAACTTACCTAAAGTTCACCTTGTTATAACCATAGAGAAACTGGAGACCTAATAATGTAGATGAATTGAGTAAAACTTCACCAAACACTCCAGAATGCCCTAAACTGGACAATGAGGCTAAAAAGAGAAAAGAAGCATGCTTCCTATGTTTGATAACGTAGTAGCTATGAGATTTAGAGTGTTTTGGAATTATGTGGAGGTATACTTGATATGCTGCCACCAGGGAAAGAGCACAGAAGTCTCCTGGCAGTGGTGACTCCAAGACTGACTTGTATAATAGGAAAGATGTGATATTGGTGACATGGTAGGAACTCTGTGCAACCAGTGTTTGAACGACTTCATTCCTAGTGTTATCACTACAGGGCAACGCCACAGAACAGCAATGGGTGTGGTTGGGGGTTCGGGCTTGGAGGCCAGATGAGAGCACTTGGCTCTTTTTCTGAAGGAACTGGTATGTCATTTGCTTTCTATCTGACCTATCAGAGTTTCCAGCTCCTCTTTCCAGCACACTATATCAATAGACTGTATTTTAAAACAAAGGTCATATTTGTGTTTCTCAGAGTCAGGAAACAAAAAAGTCCTTGGGATAGTATAGTTAGAAGAATTAGTCTAGAAACCTTTATCATGATGCCAGCTCCCATGTGAAGCCATAAGGAGCACCCACTTCTGCATGTCTCCTCTAGGAGGGAAAATCCAAGTACAAGGAGGATCAAATAGGGATCTCAAGAGATGAACTTGTTTGTCAAGCCATCTGAATAAACAGTGGTTGTTTATGGCCAAACTCCATGCATCCTGATCCCAATAAAGAAGTCATTGGAAGGAATGCATTAAGTATCTGTTTTACTGTGATTGCAATGGACACTTCAGAACCCTCAGGGCATTTATTTTAAAGTAGGAAGGAAATTAATTACTTTGCTATTTGATATATGACTGTCTTTATATTCTTAGTGAACATTTAATAATTTATCAATCACTCACTGTTTCCATTTTTTTATTCAAAATTGTGTACGAGGTCAGACCTAAAAGTGAATTGCAGCCTGATGAAACGTATCTCTTAATTGAGTGAGTTTCCCAAGTCCTTCCTTATTTATTCATCTGTAAAAACATGGTATTATCATAGCACTTAGAACATGAAATAATGTATACCTAGCAAAAGTGTATACCTATGTAGAAATCCTAGGAATTTCTACCAATTCACCATCTTTTGCAGTTTCTAGAAATGAAATCAAAATTGATTTACTGCTCTCTGAGATGAATGTGAACTAACTTCATCTTGGGAATCACTACACTCCCTTTCCCCCTAACCCCTCTTCTCTGCAGTGTTACCTCATTCCCTGCATCCTGATGGGATGTTTTTAGTGGCCTATTCAAAAGTACAGTTTGATAATTGGATATCCCACATCATTAAAAGTTCCTCCATCAGATATAACAGGACCAATAGGCATGCCGTAAATGCGCACGGGGTCACACATAAGCACAGGTTAGGCCCCTACTCTACTTGTGCAGACACATACAGATGTACACTACATTACAAAAAAGAAAGTGCCTGTTTCCATTTAGTTTTATTTCTTGGATGAAATAGTTTGTATAAGTAGGACCATAGGTTAAATATGCCCATGTTGAATGATTTGGCAAATGTGTCTAACTTGACAGGCATTTTTATATCAGCGGGTCTAAACAGCATTATTTTCAGGGGTCAGGTCCTACTGGGCCTGACTCAGAGATCCTCGCCAATTTTGAGGGCGTGGTATGGAGAGCCCGATGTTTGCTTTACTGACTGTGTGAAGACTCTTAAACAAATTGCCTGCCTAGAAAAACAGTTTGGATGTCCAGTTGTGAATAGCTGAGTTCTGAACTTTGGCTTCTGCAGCCATGACCAAAAAATATTACACCAGTTTCAAAACGTCTCCAATCATTCCATAAAAATCGTCTTTTCCCTCCTCTATCAAATCAGCTAATCTCATCTCACCATGACTGCTGTTTAAATGGAATTAAACTATAGTCAGAAAAGTGTTTTCTTTCTCTATCAGAACTTAAAATAAGTCTTATGGAGCAATGGGTATAGTCCATAGAGAGCTAAGATCTCTTCAAGCAAGCTCCACAAGGACAAGTGTGATTGATCTGTTTTGGTTTTTGTCATATCCCAGCTCTGGGAACAGAGTCTTTATCACTGTTGATAGAGAACAAGATAAAGAATCTAGAGTGGAGGTGGGTGTCTGGTGCCTGGCTGTATGTAGCTGAGTGAGTGGATGCTTCTCCTAACGATGTGTCCTTTGTTCTCCATTAATGCAGCCTCAGACCTGGGCTGCTGTTAACTTGACTGCTCCCTGTGGAGATAACTCAAAGTCTGTCTCTATGACTGCTCTATGAGAAACAGCAAAGGACTCAGGAGGAGTGGTATAAGGAAAGGTGCTGAGGACTGGCTGCTGAGTGGCACAGTGCCACATTCTTGGCCGGCTTAGAAACTTATCTAGCGGCAGGGGTGGGGGGAGGGGGGTTGGAGTGAGGAAAGGAGGAAGTGACAGACACACAGACACAAGGACACAGAAAATCTGGCATTGAGTTTCTGTGTATCATGGTTTCTGATGGAGGTATGGACACATCATGGAAGGTCATTGTGTTTATTATATACAATTGAAGAGGAATGTAGGTTTTTCCATGTAGCTGAACAATAAGTGAGCTTATTGAATACAGATAAACAAGGAAGCAGGGTTATTATTTACAACCAAATAACGAGGCAGATTTGGTTAGTTTTGATAGTAGCAGTCTCTGTAGGGGCACAGTCTTCAGGTTATAAATATCCAGCAGGACAGGGAAGCTACAGTGGATATTTCCTACACATAATGTCAACAATGACACAGAGAGCAGAAGAAGGCTTTGCCATCCGTCTCAGCTTCGGTCAGGGAAGGTTTCCCAATTCCTACAGGTCTGAGGCTTCGGATGTGGATGATGTTACCATGTCAACAACACACATTCTTTCAGAACTTGATAATTTGGTGGAATAAGCACGCTGGAGCAGATGATGTTGTGTGTCCTCTGTACTTCTGGCTGCCATCTCTCTACCCTGCACAGTTTTCCCCTGTCTCTCTTCTGTCCTGTAAATAAGGTTGTGCTAGATCCATGCTGACTCCTGAGAGAGGCCTCCTTGGGAATCTCGGGCCACCTTTTTTGGATCATCCATCTGAAGCGCATGATGATAATTCTTCCCTTGATTCTGTCTTTTATCCAAGCTCCTGTGCATTCTACGTACAACTTTGTCCTTAAATACTTTGGAAGAAAATTCATGAATAATTTCAGGATGTAGATAAGGTAGAAGACATGGTGAAATCACTTAGTAACATGTAAGCATAGCTCATTCTAATTGTTGTCATAGTTGGGTTTGTTTTTTCCTATACTGTTCAGATTGTGTCAATGAAAAATAACAGGTCTTACCATTTTATTTAATCAAACTGTGTTAGCATTTCTCCCATTTTACCAAAGAACATTGAAAATGCTATTATGAGAAACCATATGCTTTTGCGTGGTAACTATGATATAGTTTATCTGGACTTCTATCATTCAACAGTAACTGCCAGGTAACAGGATGAAGGCTGCCTGTTATCAGAAGCACTTTGTGAGGTGCTCAGTATTAGCTATGCCAGGCTACCCATCTCACTTTGTCAGAAACTTGTTCCCCAGTGTGTCACTTCAGGTTTTGTGGCATAGTCATCCAGCCAAATAAGGTAGATGACTCATTCAGTATGGGTTCGATGTGGTGTCTTTTTGAAAATATGAATATCCACATTTTCCCCCTTTTTACTGCCATCATTTTGGAAGGTAGAAATGACACCTGAAAAGACAGATGGTGAATAGAAAGTAACTGAGGAATACAACACAAACTGTTGACATGTAGCAGTTAATCACTGAAGAGATACTCAATTCTGTTTAATAAAATTAGGTAATCATTGGCCAACCCTCAGAATCTCAACCTGAAAATTTGAAAGTCTTGGGAAGAATGTAAAGTAGTCCACAATCAACCAATCTTTTCTTCTGATATGCAGAGGAAATGAATATGGATACTCAAATAGACGTATACACATGTTTCTTACAGTATTATTTTCAGTTCCCCAGAGATGGAAACAACACAGGGGATGAGAAGACACAAAAAATGTGGTGTGTGGATCGTGTAGTGCTTCAGCTTAAAAGAGAATCGCATTCTGGCGTGCTCTGCAACATCGATGAATCTGGAAGACATCATCATAAATTTTAAAAAGCAACCACAAAAGACAGATACTTTATTATTCCTCTTGTTAATAGATATCTGTAGCACAATCTTACATCGTGACACAATAAACAGTGTTGTTTCTCAGAGGCTGGGTAAGATGGGTATAGAGAATTGTTTAATTATTTAATCAGTAAGGTTACAACTTATAAGATGTAGGCAGTTCTGGAGAAGGGCCTTAGTGAGGTTGTTCAATAGAAATACACTTGATACTCCTAAAGCTCACACTAAACAGTGGGTCAGATCATAGATGTTGTTTAATTTTATTTGATAAAATAATGTAAGTGATACTTGAACCTGTTGAACCTTTGGAAGCTGTGAATAAGGATGTGGAAGAGTATGGGGAAGACTAGCTCATATACCTGGGACAGAGGTGGAATGGGAATGAAACTCACAAAAGGCTGCAAAAGAAGTTGGCTGAGAGTAGGCATGTGGTCCTAGGAGGGCACCGAAATTCAAGAAGTGGACAGCACTTCCACAAGGAGCATAAAGGTAGGTAGAGACCATCAAAGGGAGATTGGGGAGAGAAAGCATAGAGCTGAGAGCAAGTTGAAGGTGTAAAGGAAACCGTGGATGAATACGTGGGCAAGGGACATCTCTTTAGCTTTTAAGAATGAGCTAGCAATGTTTCACTGATGATTTGTGTAGGGTGCATGAATCTTATCTTTACATGCCTCTGTCTAAGAAGACACAGAAAACTGCAAATTGTTGAAGCACGATTAATGAAACTCAGAGAGTCAAATTGGAGTTCAACCTGAAGCCATTGGCTCTTACCTCAACCTCGGTCCAGGAAATGGTGATCCTGCCTCCAAGAATCTCAGAATGAAACTGTGTGTGAGAGCTGTTTCCTCCCATCTTATAATCTTCTTTGGTTCTGGGATTAAAGGCATGCACCATTGGGATTAAAGGCATGTCTTTAATTCCTATCCTAGAGAGGATTCTGAGATGGTCCTGCTCTTCTTTACCCTACCTTATATTAAGCCCTTGGGATCTGTCTTCCCTCATGAACTATAAATTCCATCAAGTGTGAAACAGTGACTCATTCAGCTTTGTTCCCTTGCATTCTTCCCTGTGTTCTAAGACAATCTGATCAGGAAGATATCATCTTTACTACTAGTAAAGACAGATGTGGCAGGATGTTAGCAACTTTAGATGGTGCCCAGCAGTTGTAAAAATTATGTAGTAGTCCATGAAGTAATAGGGAAAGAGACCTGGTCAGTCGTCTTCATCAATTTAGACCATGAAACCCAATAAGGACAAGTTCAACAGAACCATCATATATGGACTGTCCATGCATACTTCAGCATTTACAGGACATAAATTTCAATTCATTTTTTTCTTGAATAAATATGATCAAACAGGAAAGATGGAATGAAATCAAGAGCAAAGAGAAATATAAATCAATGAATGTGTAGTGTCACCTTTGAAGGTAGTGACAGGAAGGCATTTCTGAAGAGTAGTGGTATGTGCCTGGAATTCTATAACTTCAGGAATTAAAGAGAATCATGAGGTTGGGACCAATCTAGGTTACATATGTAAATACTTTTTACAAAGGAAAGTGTTAAACACACACACACATGCATGTGCGTACACACACATACAATCTACAACTCAGAGAACAAAGTTTTAAATCAATATGGGTGGTTCTACAGGAAACAGAAGGGGCAAATTAGAAAGGGAGTTGAATGATTTTCATCGAATTGGACATTGAATGATATTATAATAGAATATTCTTTATTTTATAATGAAAGTTCCAATTAAGATTTTTCCAGTGTTAGGCAAAAGTTAAATTGTATATAAGACTGTTAAAAATATATGTTGAAAGTTCAAAGAAAGAAGCACAAAAACTACTGTACCTAAATACTATGAAGAAAGCAAGCTGCTGGTTGTGTGTTATATGTATGCCTGCATACATTTGTGTGTATCAGTCTAAACCCAGAATCAGATTGTCCTTCAGGAAACCACCTTATATAGAATGTAGTGGTAAGGAAAAATCATATAGACTTGTGATTTAGTCTCATGGCCATAAAGGTTCCGCTCAGTATCTTTGAGTAGAACTGGTGTATTACCTAGGAGCAAGAGTATATTCCTGCTTCAGATTACCCTCCCCCGTTTGCCTGTTTCTATATGCACCAACTTTTTAGTGAGGAACAGCTGAGTAATTTGGAGAGTTGAATCAGATTCATAACTATAATGTTTACAAAGACATTTTCAAAAACACAAGCCTAGATGTTCTCCTTGCAACAATCTTAGAGCTTTCCCTATAAGATCAAGTCAGACTGAGATGAGATGGTTTCTCAATGAGAGAACAAAGACAAAAGAGAGCCCTTGTACCCTGCTAATGGAGATATTCATTTCACAGTGACTGTTAAAATTAGAGTGTGTGAGGAGATTCTCAGAAATCAAAAGCAGACCTCCTATGTGATTTATCAGAATCTTCTTGAGAAACACTAGCAAAAGCAATAATTAGCTCAGAGATATTTCTATTCTCCATTTCAATACCATCAGGATTGCTAAGAAATGGAAGAAACCACAAGAGACAAATGGATAAGGAATTAGAGGTGGGAATGGATTGTGTATTTGGGTACCCAAGTCTTTAAATAAAAGTATTACCAGCCATGAATGAACCTGTAGAACATGATGCCATGTGCAAATGAGCCAGACATAGACAAATGCCAAAAGTCTTGCACATGAATGTGTTGCTTTCTCCATCTGCATCTGTATGTGCACATGTTTGTGGATGCACATGTATTGCCCAGAATCATCTCCAACTGCTCTAGTACCTTATTCATTGAGGTAGGAGCTCTCAGTCAAACCCGAGATCACCATTGCCCAGCTGGCTCTGGAGAGCTTCTATTTCTGCCTTATTAGACTGGAATTATAAGCAACTTTCCATGCTAATCCAGCATTTTCATGGATGCTGGGACTCAGAATTCTAGTCCTCACACTTATATAACAGGCACTTGAACTACATGGCATTTTCTCCAGCTCTTGTTTTTCAAGGTAGAATTCACAAAAACATAGGGTAAGACAGTAGTAACCAGGAACTACAGATACACACACACACACACACACACACACACACATATATATATGTCAAAATACACTAGTACAGCATGATCACTATAGTTAATAATAACCATCTGTGAAAAATTTGAGATTACCAGTGATTTGATTTCTAGTGTTTCCAAATTCTCTCTCCCTTATCTCTTTCTCTCATACATGGTAGTTATGTGAATTAATAAGTTAAAAAACTTGATTATCTTAACATTTAATAATGCATATATGCACCCAAGTAGCAAACTGTGCATTTTAAATATATATTTACTTGTGAGCAAATTTCCATAAGGCTAGAAGGTTTGTTTGTTTGTTTTTTTCTGATAATGTCTGGCAGGGCAGTTTAACAATTAACAAAATGAAGCTAATTTCTTTGAAGTCTTGTGGACTGAATAGGTTTCAGGAGCATGTTATCATATCTACCATTCCCAATGCTGATTTAAAAAAAAAGAAAGAAAGAAAAAAGTTCCACGTGTTTAAGCACGTGAATTGCCAGCTGGGTGGAATTCCTTTTACAAAGACCTAAGTGAATGGATTGGAGAGGACGCTTTATTTATCGATGATTTCAGCCTCACCTGTTTACCATTTTCTTGTTACAAAGAATTAGTGAATATTTGGTATGTGGCTATGAAGCAATTGTACAAATCTCCACTGCAACTATAATACAAATCCATCGTCAATCCCAGAGCAAATTGTTCTCCTTCTGGGAGGAGAAAAGGTATTTTCCCAACTAAAAACAAAAAATTAACAAATATTTTGCAAAAGGTGAACTCTCAGGTCCCAACCAAATCCTGAACAAATTAGAGCAAAGCAGAAACAGCTGCTGGGTAAAAGGCACCTCCTACACGAAGGTTCTCTGCTGTCAGGCAAGATTGCTGGGCGTCCGTTGGCTCTCCCCGGCTTTACCATTTCCCAGCACTTTGGCACTCGAGCAAGAGTGGAGGAAAGACCAGCACGTCCTGAAGAAAAACAGCAGGAGCTCCAAATTCTCCTTGCTTTGAGACCTAAGGAATTCCAAGGTAATTCCTTTCTTGGGTTCCCCTGGGAAATAGCCCTGGAAATGAAAAATCTCGCATCCAGGACAGGAGGAAATGGGAAGCAGTGACCTAGCCTTGAAACCCGGCAAGTTTCTTAGAATCACCAATCCTTTGCAAATGCTCTCAGCGGGTAGGAGTTGGTTCAGTAATCCTGGAAAGTCACCTCCTTAGGTTGAACTCTGTATCACAAGGGATGAGCAACATCCCCCCAATTTTTGTACTCAGTTATATTGAAGTCAGTATAGAGTTGACTCCGAATGATTGAAACACAAGTTGGGGCAATTTTCAAATCCCCCATTTTCTTACTACTAACCTAAAATACTTTTTTTTAAAAAAAAAATGCGTCCAAAGAAAGGTTTCAATGCTTTTGAACATCCTACAGTGGTTTTGATACATTGAATATTAATGTATATTGATTCAGTGTGTCCATCCTTCATTTTCCATTTTACGCTTAAAATCTCTCTCTCTCTCATCGTATCTTTTTTTTAAAGTATGCCTGAGGGTTCCTATGAAAAGCTCATCTCCTTTCTACCCATGCGCCGAAGCAGTCAGAAACAGGGACAAAAACAATAATTTTCAAGACCAAAATATAATGGATAAAGCAGATATGACTCAATATGGCTTACTTCTCAATGTATCTAAGCTTTTTTCTTTTTGCATTTAAGTTTTTAAACACTGCCCAAAATTAAGAAGCCTTATAGCGCTCCCTGATTGCGCCCTAGCAGCTGACTTTGCAGGCTTTCTTCAGGGCGGACTGTTGCTGTTTGCTGGGTGGCAAGTGGCAATCAGCAACACATGGCCTGAGCAGACTAGAACTCCTCTACCCCTGCCCCCCACACATTATGTAGTATAATTTATCTTTTTATATGCAGCTAAGTTTCTTTTTATTAGGCACACAAATCATAGAACAAATGCAAGAGATATAAAATCAAAAAATAAAGCCTTTCCTCCTCCCACCCCACCCCAATTCTCCCCTCATCCCACACTCCCTAGGCAACCACTCTTAAACAGTTTCTGGTTTTACTCCTCTGGTTGTTATCATTATAATGTTAAGTGACATTCTTCTGCTTGAAACAATAGCTATTGATCCTTTTCTACAAAAGATGAGGGCTTTGGTTCACTCAGGCTGCTCACACCTCCTATCCCCCCACCTCTGGATTTACATAAACATTTTACTATTTAAACTTCACTTGTGAGAGGAGCCTAAAAATTCAATAATAATGTATGGATATAACATTAGCTATACAATCTTGGAAAGGATTTTTTCCCTCTGTATAAAGGCTGAGTGTCTTCTCTAACATTTGCATTTGGTATTGTGCTAGCAGTCAGAAAACAGGGAACAAAGATTTCATGCAGTTCCGTGTGTGTGTGTGTGTGTGTGTGTGTGTGTGTGTGTGTGTGTGTGTGTGTGTATGTGTATGTGTGTGTGTGTGTGTGTGTGTAGGTCAGAGGACAATTTATGGGAGTCATTTATCTCCTATCGTGTAAGTTCTGGGGATTGAATTCAGGTTGCCAAATTTGGTGATGTGTTCCTTTATAGTTGAATCATCTCACCAAACCTGATAGCTATTTTAAAATAATTCTTGGACTATAAAGTTGGCTCAGCCACGAAGCACACTTGCCTCTGTAATGGATTCAGGTTCAATTCCAAGCACCCATATGGCAGCTAACAGTCATCTGTACCTTCTGAGCCTTGTGAGTGCCAGACACATAAAATAATGAAATAATTCTTGATGCTAAACTCTAAATGTATATGCTAAGAAGAATAAGATTATCAATGGATAATTAAGGTGTATAGTTATGAACAGCATAGATTATATATTACATTAAATTATATGTAAAATAAACTAGTGGATGTTGAATATTTTAAAAAATGCTGGTTTGGGGGCAGGAGAAATGGTTCAGTGGTTAAGAGCACTCGCTGGTTTTGCAAAAGACCCATGTTTGATTCATAGCTGTGACTTAGAGTGGTTTATTACTCCAGTTCCAGGGTTTCTGATGCCCAGTTCTATCCTCCATGTATATAAACAAAGTAGGAAATCAAAAACCTAAAACTGGAAGACACCTAACATTGACCTCTAGCTTCCATGTAAATGTGTATTCCTGAGGGGCACACACACATATACAACCCCACAGTTCTACACATGTACATATACATTAAAGGTTTAATAGGGATTACAAAAGGTTGGATAAGTCAAAGAATAGTGACAGTTAAACATTCATAGTGTACTTTAAGAAAATTACATAAAAATTTATAGAAGCAGGGTAGAATATAGTGCAGTTATCCACCATATTGTACTTGGAAGTCCTAGATGAAACAACATGGGGCCTGAGAATACAATTCAGTAGAAGATCAGGAGTTCAATCAGCTACATAGTGAGTTTACAAGCAGCTTGAAATACCTATGACCCTCAAACCGTCAAACTATAGAACAAAAAAACAAACACCTACAGATCCTACACTAAATGATGAGTTAGTTAATGAAAGTCATGCACAAAAATGAGTCAATGCTACAAAACTGCTGAAAACAATGGCAAAGAGAAGCCTGAAAAATTAGGGGAAAAAAACACATTTGTGTCTCACAGGAACAACGATTAAGCTAACACATAACATCTCATCAGCAGAATGACAGAAAGTGGAAATAATGGGTTGGCATGATTAAAGCTTATAGAGAAAATGTTACAGACAAACAACCTAATTCCAAAGAAACGTGTTTCCAAAAAAGGGCATGTAAGAACAATTAGTTAAAAGATCCCTGTTAAATGAAGTAATTAGAATACAAATTGTCATACTATTGACTTAAAACCCAATATGTAAGAAACTACTTGAATCTATTCTTTGAGTTTCTCTTTAATCTCACAAAGGATGTACAGCAGAGTTGTCTTGGTGACTTAAGCCTTTGACAGATGAGAGCTTTTAGATATCAATATAAATATGTATAGGTTGATTCATTCACCCCATTCCATCATTTTATTCTTTCCTCTTTGTAAATCTCCCTCTGTGTCTAAGATTTTAGTTGTTGCTAATAGTGTGTAAGCATATGTGTGCCGGAAGTCAACATCCCATCTCTCCCTCGATTACTCTCATTTTTATGTGACAAGGTTTTTCAATAAACTTGGAACTTGCTGTTAGTTTAGTTGACCCATGAGCCCACATGATTCTCCTGTATCTTTCTTCAGTTCAGAAATCACAGGTGTATATCACCATATGTTGGTTTTGAGGATCAAACTCAGGTCTTCAGCAAACACAGCAAAGACTTAGCAACTAAGAGCCATCTTTCCAGCCTGGAACTGTGTTACTATTTCAAACATTAAATCCTCAAACTCTATTCTACATTTGGGTCATCTGTTGATCTGTTAAGTGAGATTCTGACCTACTAGTTTTGAACGAGGAAGGGTGCTGAGATCCTGGATTTCTTAAACCTCTTGAGCAATACAACAACTCAAGTTTAGTGTTGCAAGTAATGCGTAAATGTTTTGTTTGTGCTACTGTGTCTTCACATGTACATCTTGCTGGTGTCCAAATTTTGCTTTCTATTTCTCCATATATTAAGTATAATTGCTTTAACATAGTCCTTATTTATTTAGGTTAATTCACTAATGATTTCTTGACTTCTTTTAAACATGTTTATTGTTTGTGTGTGTGTATGTGTCCCCTCATGCACATGCATGCCACATAGCTCACACAAGGAAATTTGTGGAGTCAGTTCTCTCCTTCTACCTCTACCTGGGTTCTGGATGTTGAACTCAGGTCATGAGGTCTGCCAAAGAGACGGCTTTTACCCATTGATCCATAGGGCTGGCCCAACCATTTATTTTGTATCTCATTTTAGTTCTTTCATATTTTCATTTTGTGTAGATATGTTGGTGTCAATTTCTCATTATGTAAAAATATGTTTTCATAACTTAGTCTTGAACAGTTATTTCATGAAGTGCTACTTTCCAAGCCATTACACCATTTGTGTCTTCATCTGCACAGTTGTAAGATGAGGCATGCTTGCAGCTGGTAGTCATCTGACCTCTCTGACCTGTGTGAAGAACAAATTTTCTTTTATAGTCATGATATCTGTTCCTATACATCTTTTTTTTTAAAAAAATATTATTCTTGAATGTAAGAGTTGGTGTCCTTCAATGATCCTGCGACTTACTCTGTTATAATATGATTAAACACTGGCTAATTTTTACTATATTAACAACCCCTTGAGCAGTGATTAGACAGCCATTGACTCTTCTGGTGTTCTTTTCTGCTCTTGTTTTCTGTAGTTGTATTTCTTGTGTGTCATGTCTTGACGCCTTTCAAATATATATTTCTAGGTCACTTTATCTTATCCATTTCAGCCTTATTTTGAATTTATCCTCAAAACATCTTAGCTAATTAACTTTTCGTTTCTAATTTTTTATTTCTCCTCCTCCTCCTCTTTCTCTTTCTCCACCTTTTGACTTTTTTAAAAACTTGCTTCAAAGTTACCATGCAGCCCAAAATATCACTACTGTACCTTGATAATTTTCTCCTTTAAAAATTTTCTTGTTATGGAGAGACAGGGAGGAGACAGAGTGGGAGGAACAGATGGAGAAGGGAATAGAGGAAAGGGTAAGGGAGGGAACATGAGAAGAGACAAATAACACTAAAAGCTATATAAGGATCATATGGAAACCAGCCACTGTAGAAGTTGTATGTGTGTACATATATGTGTATATGTGAATGAAAGGAATCTAAGTGAGGCTACCAAGTGATGGGGGAGACAATGCCCCAGTAAGACATCCTACGCATTCAAGTGAAACCTCAAGTGCAAAAATGGGTTATATTTTGTTGAGTTATTGGCCAAAAGTTTGGAAACCTCCAAACTTTCAGGCTATTATCAAGGCTATTGATTGCTCCTCACAAAGTGATGACCAGACTATATTGCTGCAGATAGTGCATACCTATCTCATTGAACACAAGGAAGTTGAGCTGGCCCCTAAATAGAGGCTTCATCCCTATTGACCAGCATCCATGGCACTGGCAGGAACTCTGAACCGTCCCAGAGAAGAAAAGCAATCATCAGTTCCAGACCCTGGGGTCTACAACAGTGACCTCCCAGTGAGATATGCTGGTACAAGATGGCAAGTGGCAAGATTTTGTGGTAGAAACCAACCACTCTGACTGAATTTAATTCCCACTGCATGAGATGGAACCCATGCCTGACATTGCTAGAGTGGCCCAGAACCTGAGACTAGATAGGTTTTGGATCTAGGGGAAAACCAAACACAATTCTGCTAAGGGAACATGACAATAAAATGATTCCTGGTGACATTCTGATATACCCATAGATCCGTTCTTTGCTCAGGTATCATCAAGTAAACTTCTTCAAGTAGATGAGAACTAACACAGAGACCCACAACTGGACAGTATGTGGAGTGGGGGACTTGGGAGCATTTAGTCCTAGATGGGATATCTTCACCAAATCCTTCCCATCAGAGCACAGTGAACTACATGGAAGAAGAGGCAGAAAGATTCTAAGAGCCAAATGTTAAGGATGACACCAAGGAACCTTGTCTTACAGGCACAATAAAACTGACACAAGAATGAACTCACAGCGACTATGACAGCATATGCAGAGCCTCTACAGGTTCAAGCTGAGAGGGCCCCAGGGCTAAGAGGGGGGAGTAGACATGAGCTCTCACCTCTAGCCAAAAAGTCATTTGCAGTTGGTACCTCCTGGCAAAGGATAACTCAATTTTCTTCATTGTCTTCTCACTGAGTATATTAACCATACTTCAGGATAGGCTCTGGGGCCAGGAGCTGTTGGTCAACACAAAACAAACAAAATGGTATTTTTGGTGACTTGTCTCATTTTGCTTTATTTGGGAGTTTTTTCTCATTTTTTTCACATTCTCTTTTGCTGATATATTTTGATTTCAGTTTTTTTAATTTATTTATTTATTAAAGATTTCTGTCTCTTCCCCGCCACCGCCTCCCATTTCCCTCCCCCTCCCTCAATTAAGTCCCCCCCCCTCAGCCCGAAGAGCACTCAGGGTTCCCTGCCCTGTGGGAAGTCCAAGGAACCCCCACCTCCATCCAGATCTAGTAAGTTGAGCATCCAAACTGCCTAGGCTCCCACAAAGCCAGTATGTGCAGTAGGATCAGAAATCCATTGCCATTGTTCTTGAGTTCTCAGTAGTTCTCATTGTCCGCTATGTTCAGAGAGTCCGGTTTTATCCCAGGCTTTTTCAGACCCAGGCCCCTGCCTCTTCTTTCTCTCTCTTTAAAAAAGAAACAACCAAAGATAAGAAACACCTCACCCCCACACAAGCTACAAAAACTGAAATCAAATATGAGTGAGTACATCCCATATTTGATTTCAGTTTTTGTAGCTTGTGTGGGGGTGAGGTGTTTCTTTGGTTGTTTCTTTTTTAAAGAGAGAGAAAGAAGAGGTAGGTGTGGTGTGTGAAAGAGGAGGAGAGAGAGAGACAGAGAAGGGGAGAGAGAGGGATGGAGGGAGGGAGAGAGAGGAGAGGGAGGGAGAGAGCACTCAGGTTAGTGGGTAGGTGGGGAAGATTTGAGAGGAGTTGGAAGAAGGGAAAGAATGATCCAAATAGTATATGACTTTTTTTTATCATAAGAAGGAAATAAGTAAAAAATCTTGCATTTAAAAAATTCTTGCATTTAAAAATGACATTTTTTAAAAATGGCGTTTATTCTTGTTCATATGCTCATGCTTCTTCTTTATTGATCAGAGGCTGTGGGTATCAGATGTTACTAAACAGGAAGTTTAGTGATGATGACATCTGATATATTTAGGAAAACTGGATCTCCTGAATTCCATTTCAGGTACTTTGTTTCTGTACAGACAGACAGACAGACAGACAGACAGACAGACAGAATTTTATCTGGAAGAGCTCTTGAAGGCCTGCATTGAATTAGTATTCCTCAAGAAGTCATCTGCGTTTGCCTCTGCCAGTTTCCTGGGGCATTACTGACCTGGGAACACTTTAGTTTGCATTGTGCACATGAGATTTTTCAGCCCTCACAGGTGGCAGACATTTAGACGGCAAACCTGTGAAGGACCCGTGTAGGCTCTACAGCATCAGGATCTCCCTTCCCCCACTCTTCCAGCGTTCATGCTGACTGGGAAGTTTTTTTGTTCTATTTTTCATATTCAGTTTTTTTCCCTCAGTCAGCCTTCTACAAAGTCTGCCTCCCTCGCTTGCACATAGATCCCAGTGGAATGCTGAGGTCTCCTGCAGACACTTACCTGGGGAAGAAGCCCTGACTTCTTCCCCAGCTGCTGAATCTTAGCTGCTGAATCCTGTGCAGTTTTTTTTTTTTATCACAAGATTTGGCTATCTGAGTTGGAAGAGATGTTTGGGTAGAACTTAGAGATATTCTTCATTCTTCATCTCTTCCTTCAGGTAGTTGACTACAATGGTCAAATGGTTGTGTCCACAGATCCTAGTTTGAAATCCTAAGCCCTAATGCAATGGCATAACAAGGTAGAACTTTTAGGAAATGTTTATCATATGGGATAGACAGATCTTTTAAGAGTGGCCTCATAGAGCTTGTTCATCCCTTTTATATTATATTGTAAGATTGTGATAGATAAATGGTCATATGGTCACTGCCAAGGTCCACATCAGAACCTGAATCTACCTTGTCTAAATAGCAGACTTCCAGCCTCCAGACTGAGAAGATGTGCCCATGGTTTACATACTATGAAATCTATGGTGTTTCATAGAAACTGCAAGCCACGGACCATATGAAGGACTTGAATGAGAAAGCTCATGTGTTTTCTTCCCTGTTTCACATTGCCCAATTGCTATGTTCTTCTGGTCCAAGGCCACCATGTAAACAACACGTGATATAAGATTCATTTTGCTGTTCTCAACCAGACTGTGATTTCCTATAAAACAGGGGCAGCGTTGAATTTGCTCCGTTCTTCCTGAATCGTTCATACATTCTGCACACATAGAGCTGCTTCTGGTTACCTATCTATCCACTAAGAAATCCAAGTAATATGGACTCTAGTCTCACAAGTGATCTCTATGTTAAAAATTTAAAGTAAATAGGTTGAAGTCTTGGATTTAGCTAATGTTTAGTTTGTGCTAGCTTAGTGATTTCTTCTCTTGAACACTTCCAGATTAATTCCAAGGAAGACAAGGTCATGGCTATGTGCTTCAGAGCATTATATTCCCCGGAATTAAACCTCTCCCTGATTTTCTACACTCAGCAAGTCGACGAAATAAGGGCTAGATAATCAAGTGGGAAGGATTGAAGATGTGTGTTTGAGAACATTCCCAGAGCTGTCCTTACGGACGAGACCCACAGATACTCTTCTACCCAAATCACACTAGAATGAAAGCGGCCCTCACATGACAGGAGATACAGCCCAGGAGCTGTGGTCAGTTTCAGTGTGATTCTGAGGTCGGGCCTGTCAGCCTTCCCGTAAGTCATGGGTTAGTCATGCACTGCAGACCTCGGCAGCCCTCCAGCCCCCTCTTCTCCAGAAACCCTCTGGCTTGGGCCCTCTGTCACTTTTCTCCAGCAGGCAATCAGCAGGGCTCCCCTGTTCATGCTAATTCTTCTCTAGCTTGATGTCAGGCCCCAGTGGATAGGTTGAACCCTGCATTAACCCACCATATTTCTTGAATGCTCCCCCCTTCGTCTACCCTGACATCTTTTACAACCTCTGACTTTCTCAGGGTCAGCCCCTAAAATACGATTCTAGATTTAAAGAAACAGCAATTTGGAGTTACTATAGATGTGACCATGGAACTAGCAGAAACCCGTGTTGTTTAAGAAGAGAGGGAGGAAATGGGCACTTGGGGCTGCTTCTGCGATGTTTCTTTTTATTGGCTGCTATCTCAAAGCTCTGATTTACTGAGCGTCATTCCACTCATCTATTCAGGATCCTTAGGGATGACTCTCTTCTCTCATTTCCAGACTTCTTGGGAGAGGACTCTCCCCCTCTCCCCACCATTCTCTATTTCTTACTAAAGCTGGGAAACTTCCTTTTTACTCATTCCAAACCCATGTACTCCATTCTTCTTCTTTGCAAAATAGTAAAGGGAGAAAAATAAGTCTTCAGCCCAACAAAGCATTTCAAGGACTCCTCAGAAGACTCTAGTGTGGAAATCAGCTGATGAGCTTTCTAAGGCCTTTATTCTTTTTGTCACTTAGTCCCACTCCCTTCATTTTTTTTCTATCTTTGAAGGATTAAATGGAGTTAGCTAGGCTGAACTTAGCAACCCATCATCTGGGTTTAGCTCCCTGCCCTGTCATTAAGCCAACTGTGTATGTAGCCTTTGCCCAATCACGTATTTTTGTTTTTAGTAAAATTATAAATTGTGCAAATCATCACTTACCTTAAGTGGTATCTTTTGAGAAGAAATATATTATTTAGTCTAGATAATGTCCCATAGATAAGAGGGACCCACCAAATGAGACTCATTATTGCTGTTGTTTTTTACTGATTGATATCTAAGCAATGTGTGATTGTGACTGTGGCAATGATGATAACTCATTATTACAGTAAGTCAGAGCTGCCCAGAACCTTCGTAGAAGTTTGGTTTCCTATGCATATAGGCAAATGCCTTGAAGTTCATAGGCAAGGGGCCATGAGCCTCTCTTGCTTAAAACACCATGACCTCCCAACCCTCAGATCCAGAAGGAATTTCTGTGTAGCGAGCCCATATAATGTTTTGCTTCTGAGGCTCTTAGGCGAGTGTGTCTGGGAAAGCTTCAGGCTGGAGGCATTGAGGAGTATTAATGTGCAGACGTAGAATCTGTCAGGAATACGAGCTGTGGTGCAACACAAACCACCTGCAAGGCTTGTGATGTTTTTTTGAAACCGAGTTCCGGAAAGAAGGGGCCCAAGGCCAAGAGAGGAAAACGGAGCTGTGGATTTGTGTGCAGCTCAGAGCAGAGGCGTAAGGAAGCTGCTATTGGACTGCCATGCCCTCCCCACTGCCAGCTGCTGCTTTGGGTGTCACTTTTTTGTGTGTGTGACTAATGGGCCATGTCAGGTTGAGGCATGGTGGATTTCTATGCACAGAGACAGGGGATTGAAAGGGTTAGTGTCTCCAGTAAAACCTAGAGGATGAGTTTGCACCAGCAGTGACTCTCCCATAACTTTTTAATCAGGGTGTAATGAGTGGTTTCCAAATAGTAACACAGAGCCATGCAATGAGTTGCCAGGACATAAGCTGGGTGCCCCTTAGACCTTGAGAACAGTAAATCTGGAAGACAAGAAGATAGCCTCCCAATTAGGATGCTGCGATTAGCAATCTCTCTTCTGAGCTCGCCAAAAACCACACAGATGCTGTTGCAGAATTGGTAGCAGATCCACTAAAAACAGGCAGTCATATGCCCATCAGGGTCGGTGCTTCTGTGGTTAGGGAGCATGCAGCTGAGTAATGGGCTGTGCTATTTGTATCTCTGAGATAATTGGGGCCTCTCTGGGAGTCCTTGCTACAGTCGGTTTCCAAGTATAGCAGTTGCTTTCCAGAGCCACAGTTCAGAACTCATTGCTTTTCACCCTCATCTTAATTTTTGCTATGTAAGCAACCTAACAGGTAGCTACTGGAGAGGATAAAGGTGATGCTATATGTATGCATTATGGGAGCCAGTAAATGCGCTTTGAAAAACTACAGAGGAAAAAAAAATAGATTTGCTGAGTGAATCGTGATCTTAACAAAAGTTTTCTTCCAGTGGCACAGGAGTGAGTCCAACAGTGTCTGGAGTGTTGGGACACTGTGGACATTAACCAGACCAGATTTCCCACCTACTGCGCCATCAACATCCTTTCTCCCAACACTCCTCCATCTCCCCCCATCTCTCGTCACCTCCACCAGGCCCCCATGGCCCCTTGTACTCTGCTCCTTACGAAGGATGTCCCACCTGGCTTCCTGTCCTGGCTGATGAAAACTCACAGAGGCAGGAGAGAAGGAGCAGGATGAGGGGTACAGGTGACACCCAGATGAAAAGCACAGACCCCAGGACTTGTGGCTTGGTGAAAAGGGTCGTCAAGAGCAGCAATTACAGAGTAATTAGCTCAGAACTATGTGTGCTGGTGGATGGATGCACTAAAATGCTCCCACTTACTTTACTGTTTTACTTTATTACTTTCAGACAGTGTCCTGCATAGCCTACAATGGCCTCCAAAACTCCCTGTATAGCCAAGAATGACATCTCTGAACTGCTGAGCTTCCTGCCTCCAATTTTCTAGCCCTTGTATTACAGACATTAACTTGGACACCTGGTTTTTGTAGTATATGAATTAGAATATTCAACAAACACAGATATAAGATTTGGATTTGAACACACTCTTGTTTGAACTTCAAATATTGTGTTCTTTCCATTTGACCCCACCTTTGTTTACATAGATGACTAGGATCCAAAACTCATAAAATAAAGTATGTTTATTTTAGACTCAGAAATAATGTGCTGCTTATTGTTTTCAGCATTCACTCAAAGCAACTTGGTTTTCAGGCAATCCATGTGTGGCACAGATGGCCTCTTGCATCTCCTTTGATTAAATAGGCACTAGATATGTTTGAAAACATCTCCTTGGAAATCCATGAGGGAATAGAGGGCAAGTGGATTTTGAACAATGGCCTTTCCAGATAGCCATCTATTGTTTTATGTAACTGGAGCATGAAGGCTAAAGTAAGAGTAACTTGAAATCATTGAAATCTGTCACTTTTGAGGGTTCCATGAAAAATAACTAATTAGATTAAGAGCTGAGGCCTTATCTGGCATCAACTACCTATGTGATGGCCATACTGGCTGATATTTGTCTACTTTGGAGCTCTAGTTTTCATAATTTAAAAATGAGAAGGTATGACTAAATTAGTACCAAGTAACAATTACGAACTTCATTGGGTGTTCTTTCTTTTATTAATGAAAATACATACTTCTCTCGTAAAATATGTCCTGACCACAGTTTCCTCTCTCTCCATGCCTCCAAGCTCTCCAAACTCCCCTCTCCTCTAGATCTACTTCTCCTGTTTCCCTTCAGAAAAGAGCAGCCTTTTGGGTGACAACAGCCAACCATGACAAAATAAGATACAATATGACAAGGCAAAAACCCTAATAGTAAGGTTGGTCAAGGTGACCCAATAGAAGGAAAAGAGTCCAAGAGAAGACAAAGGACTCAGAGACACATCTGTTCCCACTGTTAGGAGTCCTACAAACATATCAAGCTAACAGCCATGACATAGATGCAGAGGACCTGGTACAGACCCATGCAGGTTCTGTGATTGCATCTTTAGTCTCTGTGAGCCCCTCTGTGCTCTGCTTAGTTGATTCAATGAGCCATGTTCTCTTGGTGTTCTACGTCTCTCTGCCTCCTACAGTCTTCCCTCTATGCCTTCCATGGGGTTCCACAATCTCCAAGGAAAGGGACCTCCAATTTAGATTCTCTCTGCATAGTGTCTGGCTATGGGTCTCTGTCCACTCCCCTCTGCTACAGGAGGAAACCTCTCAGTTGATAACTGGATAACCTAGGGGCTAGTCAAAAAAGAAAGGAAATCAATGAGTGTTCTTTAGAGGATACCTTTAAACTATTGGTTTACAACCTAATTCTTTAGACAGGTTTGAGAACCTTCCCAGTGTGTGTTTTGAACATAGAGCTTTGAACTCTGAAATTATGGAAGTATTTACCTATTCCCTTGTCCAGTTAGTTTTATGTGTTTGAATTGTAAACTGCATTATATTTTTCTATGACATTGTTAGATTGGTCATCAATGCCTAGGTTGTGCCATGTCTTAGCATCTTACAGAAGGAAGTCAGTTCTGCCTCTACTCAAATGCTAAAGATGTCTCTACAGGATCCTCTTCTACATGACTCCCTTGTGATGCAGAAGAGTCCAATGTGTCTACCTTTACACAACACATCTACTCTCAGAGATACAAGGAGGGTGATCTGTTGATATTTCAAATTTTCTCTTCTTCGCTTTGCTCTAGAAACAAGACAATTTTAAATTTTTAGAGTCTCTTGGTCACCATCATGTATTTAGCTCTACACAACTCAGGTATCTGGGAAACGAAGCTTACTTTCCATCCAGAAATAAGAAAAATAATCAATATTGATAACACCAACTAAGGTTTATCACAGCTAATCTTCTTTATCAGCCAGAGCCATAAACTGTGTGACATTACAAACTATGTCTGTACTAAAGAGAAAGAAGAGGAGAACTTTTGAGGGGTTCATGTCAGCTTAAGTGGCCAGGAAGTAGAAATTAGTGGAGTTTGAAATATGAAGATCTAGAGAGAATAAGGAGCTTCTGATAAGAGAAGGCACAGAATTAGGTCTTAGAAGAAAAATATCAAGTAACTGTCTTCAGACTCACTCCAAGTGGGTGACTTAGCATAGAGAACATTTGTGAGAGTGTTAAATGTCTATGAAAATCAAATGAAAATTGAAAGAAGAGAGAGTGTTAAATGTCTATGAAAATCAAATGAGAATGGAAAGAAGAGATTAGGCAAAAATCCCACAAAGAGATGTATCCATGGAAGTTGTCAGAACACATGGTTTTCTAAGAAAAACTTTGAGATACCATAGCTTGGATATTGATGACTTCTTGAAAACTATTGCTAGTGGGTCTTACACATGGAAATGTGTCCATCAGTCTGGACAGAGAATTAGAGGCTTCTTGTCTCTGAAAAAGTAAGGATTATTCAAATTTAATTGATATTCAGTGATAACTCATCATTTTCTGAGTAATTTCTGTAATTTATACTAATGCCTTCAGTCATGTAACCACCAGAGTCTTGGAGATGGTAACATTTCCATCCCTTGGTAATGTTCCCCCAGGCTTTTCTGTAGTCAGTATAATTCCTCTGCTTCCAGGCCCAGTTCTGTTACATGTCCTGATACTCTGTGTTTATTAAAATATCTCATCAATGAAATCATTCATTGCATTACTATCTGAATACAGCTCCTTTCATTTAAAGTATAGCATTTTTGATACATCAGTGCTGTTATCTGCAACAGTTATTCATTTTGTTTTATTGCTGAACACTACTTTTTTATTAAGTGGATGTTCCTGTTTGTTTACCCCATCATCAGACAAGAACCTTTGGGGTATTACCAATTTGGGGGTGATAACAATTAAAGCTGCAATAAATGTTTCCACCCAGGTTTTTATGTGGGTGTGTATTTTTATTTCTTTAGGTAAAAAGAAATAAAACTTAGGAGTGGGATTCTAAGTCAAATGCTAAGGGGTCTTTAGTGTCTCAAGAAGTTGATGAATTCAGTGCCAAAATGGCACAGCTTCTCATCCATTCTAACTGCTCTTCAGTTTCATGATGTGCTAAGGGATTTTTAAAGGTCATAATGTCTACTCCTCATATATCCTCAGTTTTCACAATTTACCCAGTGCTTACTATCTATTGTTTCATGTGATTCTGAAAATATCAGGGTAGGTAAGATATGAAATTTACAATTATATCTAAAGGAGGATAGTAGAAACAAGTCCATGGAGCAAATGTAATGGCTAAATGGGGTGTATGCACAGCTCTTAACAGAGTGGCCATTGCATCACAAAAATTCATATTTGTTGTCATTTGCAGTTTTATTGCTATAGAGGAATTATGCCTGAAAGCACCCTGCATATTGCCAAGTACTGTGTGAAGTAAGGCATCTAGCAGCCATTAATACTAGGAATCTAAATATATAGAAGGATATTATCAGCCATGTCATTTCTCTTGTGTCTTAATTCTCAGCCTAGGGACTTTATCTGGCTCATGGTATGGTCTCTTGAAAGTCTTTTAGGAGGCCCTAAAATATTATCAGGGAGAGGTGGCTCAGTGTTAAGAGCCCTTGTTCCTTTTCCAGAGGACGAGAGTTCAGTTTCCAGAACCCATATCTGGCCAGTCACAACCATCTTTAATTCCAGCTCTAGGAGATCCTTGCCATTGATATCTTTGGGCACCTACACTAATGTGCACATACCCACATACAGACACACACCTACAGATAACCCATAACCCCAGCAGCACAGATAATTCAAGATAATAAAAGAAATCTTTAAAATGTTTTCTTTTGTAAATAGGGCTTGCAAATCCTTAGTACCAACCCATTCTTTTCCTGTCTTTTCTGTAGGGCTGTGTGCCTTCCATAGGTAAAGTCTGATGACTATCACTGTCTTGGGTTGATACAACCTGAAGTATAGGCAGTGATATGATGCTTTCCTTTAGGGTGTCTCTTGATATTACTGATGCCCTCTTAGGCTAGATCTTTAAAAACCTAGGTATTACTGATGCCCTCTTAGATAAGCTCTTTAGAAACTCATGGGATTTTTATAAAACTGGCTGGACACACACACACACACACACACACACACACATTTATGTGCTTTTACTGGTTCTAGTAGTAAATAGAATGATACCAAAATTCAGAAGCTAGTCAAATAATAATTTAATCTCTGGCTTTTGAAAATGCCAATTCCCTATGAAAACTGATAATTAGGATTTTTAAAAGCAAGGTCAGTACCTATGGAGGAATAGATCCAATATACAGTCAGTATTGAATCTCATGAACATGATGATGCTTGGATAGAAGGGGTGATTTCCAGAAGTTTGAGGAAAAGTAAAATTGTCAAATGTTATAATTGTGCCAAACAAGGTCACCTTAAAAGGGATTGTAGACAGGGCATTCCTAAAAATAAGGTTCTTTTCTAAGAATAGTCCATTTAGAACACCCCTCCTTTCTGGATTATGCAGAAGGTGTGGCAAAGGCAGGCACTGGAATAATAAATGTAGGTCAGTGAGAAATATTCTTGGAAACCATTGGCCAATGAGGGGCCTCTTGCAGGCTCCTATGCCAAGTCTGTTTCAGTTGTTTCCTGTCATCATAGAGTAAACTCCTTTCCAGAACAATTAAAGAACCTTATGCCTGTTGTAGGAAACCATACTTCTATGTATAATAGAACAGCTATAGAAGAGAAAACAAAACATCCAGGAGAAACCATAAAGTGAGTATTTTGACAAACTTCTAAAATGAACAAAGACAAAAATTAAAAATATGAATAAATGATGTTGCCATTGAATATCTGATAGACACAGGTATGGATGTTACAATAATTTCATTAGAACCTTGGCATCCAAAATGACCTTCTTAGGTTGTAAAGCTTTAGTTTTTAGGAATTGGAATTTTATCTCAGGTAAAACAGAGCACAAGATGGATTGAATGGATAGGTCCAGAAGGACAAAAAGGAATATTAAAACCATATGTAGCAAATATAGCAATGACTTTGTGGGGATGTGATTTGTTACAGCAATGAAGTACTGAGATAAACATTCATCCAATCTTAGAAACAAACCATAAATTAATGTATGTTTCTGGGGGACATATTAGAAAGTTTTATAAAGAAGAATCACTGACCATTCAGGATGTACAAGAATAGGGCACAATAGTTGCTGACATTTCAAAGGCACCAACAGCCCTACCTTTAAAATGGTTGATGGGCAAACCTGTATGGGTTAAGCAATATCCCTTAACAATAGAGAAACTGCAGGCTTCGAACATCTCATACAGAAGCAACTAAATGTTCAGCATATTGAAGACTCAGGCAACTCTTGGACTTCTCCTGTATTTGTTGTTAAAAAGAAATCTGGAAAATGGAGAATGGTAACAGATCTAAGAGCTATTAATAAGGTGATTCAGCCAATGGGCTCACTATCATCTGGCATTCCTTTGCCTTCTTTATTGCCAAAGTGATAGTTATAGTTATTGGTCTAAAAGTTTCTTCACTATACCTTTACAAGAAAAAGACAGAAAATTTTGCATTCATGGTGCCTGCTAAAAGATATGAATGGAAGATTCTCCAACAGGAAATGTTAAATAGCCTCACTCTGTGCCAATATTTCATAAGTTAGACATTTGAAATGATATGAAAGCAATTTCCTGGATCTATAGTTTTCCATTACATGGACAACATTTTGCTATCTGATTCAAACATAGATGCTTTAGAAAGAATGTTTGAAAAAAAAATTAAAAAATAAAAACAGAGAAACCCTGTCCCGAAAAAATAAATAAATAAATAAAAAGAATGTTTGAAAAAGTAAAGAAAAGTTTACCTTTTTGGGGATTACTAATTGTTCCCCCCCAAATACAAAGAGGATATTCTATTAATTATTTAGTCTATAAAATGGGATTGTAAAATAATTAGATTCTAAGAGGTGCAAATTAGGGGAGAACAATAGCAGACTCGTAATGACTTCCAAAGATTGTCAGGAGACATTTCCCATCTATGGTTCACTATTGGGATAGGCCCTGATAGCCCCATTAATTTAAACAAAACCTTACATGGTGAGAAGTAATTAAATAGTCCCAGGGAATTATCAGCTGAAACTGAGAAAGAATCAGCATTGATGGGAGAGAAATTGAAGAAGGTACTTGTAGATCATGTGGATCTGAATCTTAACTGTACTCTGGTCATAGTACCTTCCAAACATTCCTCTATAAGAATTTTAATGCAGTGGGAAGATATTATCTTTTAATTAATATTTTACCATATAAACTTACTAAAAATTAAAAACTTATATTGAAAAAGTCTCTGAGTTAATTCTAAAAGGAAAATTGAGACCTCATCAATTAGCAGAAGTGGACTCAGCAGAAAATAGAGGACCTTTTAATAATGATGAAATTGAGAAATTATGGGAAGAAACCAAATCCTGGCAAAAACTTGGAGTAATTTTTTTGGGAGAGAATTTCTAAGAAAATGAAATGACTTTTTGCTTATTATAATGTAAAGTATGTTACAGGTACTTCATACAATTCTACAGGGCAGGCAGTTATAGAAAGAAAAAATCAAGCTCTAAAGGATATGTTGAATAAACAAAAAGGGATAATAAATAGCCCTGGAAGTAAATTGCATAATGATTTATTAAATTTGAGTTTTCTAAATGCTAATGAGAAAGGAACAACAGCTGTGGAGAGACATTGGATAGTCAAAAAAAACTATGGAATTAAATCAGCTGATATAATTTAAAGATGTACCAACCACCAAATGGAAACCAGGACATATGCAACATTGGAAAAGGGGTTTTGCTTTTGTTTCCATAGGAGAAGAAAAGTCATAGATGCCATCAAAACTGATAGAGATTCTATTTGAGCAAGAGACACCTCATTAATTAAGAGAGATGATAGTTCATTAAGTACCAAAGTCATTTAATCTAAACTAACCTATAAAACTAACTAATGCTTTTAATTTGATCAGATATAAGTTGTCAAAAGAAAATCTCCCCAAAATTAGGGTTGGGGAAGGGTTTTGTTTCTTTCTTTTTAGGAGAATAAAGGTATCCAGCTAATGAAAAAAGAGTACTGGACAAATGAGACATCTGAAGTAAAGGGACAAGACATTCAGAAAAAAAAGTATCTTAAGAAAAAGAGTAAATTAGCCTATTGGTATATCACATTTCCAACAGGATAGAATTTTGTAAATCTTCCCAAATATTTGTTTCTGCTATTCTCTACAGACATATAATGCAAATGCTCTTTTTGTTGTCCTAGTCCTATTAGAGTTGGGGTGTGGCTCTCTCCTTCTCTAAATTTAACCATACGTATTAAAGTGAAATTTAGAGTACTACGTAATTTAGGGAAAGGTTTCATCTACCTTCCTGTACATGATTTTGGGTTTGATTCTCTATCAGTTTTCTGCAGTGAACCATTAACATACCTAACAGTGACCTTTGAATCTCCAAAAGGAAGATGGGGCCTCATAATGGCAATTCATCCAGGACTATTATAATAACACTAAGCTGAGAAAACACCACCTGAAGATTAATTTTGGACTACAAACTGTTCAGAACAATTTTGAGATGACAAGCTGAGATGATCCAGCCTAACAGACTACCCTAGCCAGGACTTTACTTGCCCATTACACAGAGACTGGACAACACTACCTCTCCCAGAACGTGACAATTAACCCAAATTTTTATTTTCAGGATCCCCTAAAGATACCATCACTCCCCACCCAGACAGCAGGAAGTAAATTTAAGAATACAATAACCACATTCCCAATAGGTAGGGTGGGTGATTTTTGGTAGTTCAGTAGGTTATGGATATTTGTCATTGTTTAGGGGGATTGGTTATAAGTTGTTATGGAAATGGTCAGGAAAAAGCCTAAACAAATGAAATTAGATTAAAAGATTTTGCTTTGAAAAGAAAAAAGGGGGATATAGATATGTAGGGGGAAAACGTAGATTATTGAATTTACTTTTAAAAAAGCAACTACTAGTTTTAAATATTATACATTGGATTGGACTTTTGTACGTTGTATGCAAATTTTGTATATTTATGCAAATTTGAGATGAAGTCTGTTAAAACAGATTGTGTATACATTTCTTATCTTGTTCAAGGTATTGTACCTATATAGCTCATTAAACAATATAATGCAAATTTCTAGTCCTTGAAAGTTATTATTATCAGATGTTTAGGATAATAAGGAAATGCAGATTAGTAATTAGTCACCTATTACAATTGAAATTGTAGTCACATTAGGTATGTTGTCAAGGTCAAATGGAGATAGATCTTAAATGGACAGGTCATCTAAAAACTTCAGAGCTCTACAGAATATGGCATTTCAGATGTCTTAATAATATAGGTTCTTTTTTCTTTTTTTATGACAATGAGACATGTCTGCTCTGGCAGTCTACTTCAGAGAAGATAATAGACATTGAAGAAACTCCAAATGGAGTATGCTTTCTTTGGGGCAAAAGTAAGACAGTGGACAAGAAAGTGCCCTTGCCTCAACTGCTGACAGTATGCTATCCTAATGGGACAAGCAGGCCACAAAAGAGAGTGGCTGCTAACCTTACCCAGAGAAGGTGGGGCAGTACTTTAAATACCCCACTTCATAGAAAAGTCTGTCAAATATTCTAGGCCTGTAGGTCAAAAATGTTTGTCCCAATATTGTTTTCTTTTTGCGTCTCTGAAGGAGTTGAGAACTAGATAATTATAGTTAAAGTTTTTCTTGTCTACCTGAAGCAGAAAGCAAGCTATGATAGAAAGTAAATCAGGTACAAGACTTTGGATTCACAAGATAGGATAGATATGGAGTACTTTCTTTGAATTTGTCAAATGCAAATGGACTAGACATTGTCAATATATTTATTGCCTGTGTATATTGTATATAGTTATTGTCCTTATTGTATATAGCTTTCTTATATTACTTATAGCCTTCTATTTATTGTAGACAAAAAGGGGAAATATAGTGATATTTTATTTATGCTCTAATAAAGTTTGCCTGAAAATCAGAGGGCAAAACTAAGCCACTAGAGGTCAGGCAGTGGTGGCGCATACCTTTAATCCCAGGTTGGAAGACAGAGGCAGGCAGATCTCTGTGAATTCAAGGCCATCCTGGGCTATACAAGATCAGTGCAAAAACAGAACTGGGTAGTAGTGGCTCATACCTTTAATCCCAGTCCTAGGGAGTCATACACCTTTAATCACAGCACTAAAGGGGAATATAAAATGGGAAGAGACAAAGGCTCAGGGCTCAGTCTGCTGTCACCCAGCCTTTGTAGAGGTAAGACTTTTCTAGTGGCTTAGCTGTTTTGCTTTTCTGACCTTCAGCTGAACCCAATATCTGTCTCTGGGTTTTTATTATTCATGCTACAAATATCAGTAGATATGCTAAGGCAGGAGGTGGAAAATCACATGGGGTCCATGCCTTAGACAAAGAGCTATAGGCAATTAATGACTACAAGAAATGGGGAATTAGCCTTTCTCAGGGAAGAGTCCCCTAACTGTTTATACAGCACAAAATGGTCAACCTTGAAATAATGTAGATACAAAAAAAAAAACACACACTCAGCAGGTTGCAGTCATGTTCGTGTATGTATGCACACATATACACACATGTGTAGTAACAATAAAGAAAAAAGACCATCAATTTGAAGAGGAGATGGAGCAGGGCATGAAAGGAGCTAAAGGGTTAAAGAAGGGAAGAGTGATGTGATTCTATTTTAATTTTAAAGTATATTAAGTAAAAATAAGAAATTGCATATTTATATCAGTATTATTTCATTTACTCTTAATAAATTTGGAGTTACTTCTTTTGAGGTTTTTCTCATCATCTTTGCAAATTTTATCTTTAAATTTATAGATGATTAGGTCTCTGAAAAATCCCAACTACAAAATCATATGTTCTAGCGGACAATGAGGACTGCTGAGAAGTCAAGAACAATGGCACTGGGTTTTGATCCTACTGCACGTACTGGCTTTGGGGGAGCTTAGGCTGTTTGGATGTTCACCTTACTAGACCTGGAAGGAAGGGGGAGGTCCTTGGACTCCCCACAGGGTAGGGAAGCCTGACTGCTCTTAGGGCTGACAAGAGAGGGGGAGTTGATTGGGGGAAGGGGAGGGAAATGGGAGGCAGTGGCGGGGAGGAGACAGAAATCTTTAATAAATAAATAAAAAAAACCCAAATCATATGTTCAAAAATATATTAACTTCATTTAGTTTATTTTAATTCTCCACATCTTTTGTTATGCCCAATAAGCCATGATTGCAACAATCTTATCATTTATTTCTTATCTTATATAACAGCATGGACCGTTATTTTGTTTTGTTTGTTTTTCACTATTGTTTCACAAAGACCCAGAGTATTAATACTCCCTATCTCGTTATTACTGTAGGTTTTAATTCTTGAGTGCTTTGGCTCTATAGAGAAAGAAGTGACTCTCGAAGCCTTTTCCTGTCCTGTGGGACTCAGTGCAGAATTATATTCTCTAAGTGTTAGAAGTTTCATTGAATGAGTATATAGTAGTGAGTTCTATACTAATTTTGAGCCTGCTTGCAAGCTTCAGACTTAATTCTGCACCCACTTCATCTTGCATACAAGCTCAGTTGCTTCTTTTGCCCACAGCTTTTTTTTTCATCTCAGCAAGTTTTAATTGATGAACAATCGTTGCATATATTTGGGGGTACAGTGTGGTATTATGGTGCATATATACATGATGATTAATTAATTGTTTAACGGACATATCTGTCATTTCACTTACTATTTTGTTTTTGTTTTTTTCTTTTTTTAAAAATTTATTTATTTATTAAAGATTTCTGTCTCTTCCCCGCCACCGCCTCCCATTTCCCTCCCCCTCCCTCAATCAAGTCCCCCTCCCTCGTCAGCCCAAAGAGCAATCAGGGTTCCCTGTCCTGTGGGAAGTCCAAGGACCACCCATCTCCATCCAGGTTTAGTAAGGTGAGCATCCAAACTGCCTAGGCTCCCACAAAGCCAGTACGTGCAGTAGGATCAAAACCCATTGCCATTGTTCTTGAGTTCTCAGTAGTCTTCATTGTCCGCTATGCTGCAGCTGCCAATCTGGACAAATGTATCCCTATTCTACTTAAGTCTGCTAATCTTGGAGATTTTAAATTTCATCTTAGTTGTCCAGGAATCACTTTTGGCATTTTGTGTCTTGTCGGTGTTTGAACACACAGTTGCTAGCTCATGATTTAATGATACTCCTGTCATTATCTCCTGTCACACTACTCTTAATAGGTTATTTAGGTGATGACACTTGATGTAGTTTTAGACTACATTGTAACCACGGGCATGCTTTTAGGCATTCTTTGAGATTTTGAGTTCCCAGGTTCTAGGACTCCTGTTTTCCTCCAGCTCCAGTGTAAAGATGGTTCTAAGGAGAGTCTTCCACACTCTGAACCCTGCGCATTTTTACTTGTCTGACAGAGAGTCCGTGCAGGATAACAACTCTTAATTTCCCATTGTAAGACGCAAAGCTGTTTTCATTCTGCATCAATTTCACCTCTGACAGGAAGGGGGCGCTATTGAACAGCTTGTGGCATTTCTCTAGGTGTAGAAAGAGCTTGGATTTTTCCAGCTGAAACTGGAAGAATCAAACTATCTGATACTCCACACCGAGCTTTCCGTGTACTTAACATTTGACATGCGAACAGAAGATGAAGCTACGAATCTTGCCTGCATCTCTGTAAATCCGTGCAGAGTGCTAATTATTATTACTATAACTGTCAAGTAAGTTTACGAAAACTAAGAATGTTGATAATGAAGAATAGCAAAAGTTGGTAACTATGCGATCTTGAAGTTTATCAGTGTGAAAGAAGAATGGGTGTTTATGTATGTATGGATATTTGATTGTGTGCATATGTATATGTGTGTATATACTCTTCAAAGTCTGGGAGAAGGGGGGGCTTCTTTGAATAAGCAGTAATAACAATAAAAACAAGTGTTTTCTCCGTGCTGACATCATTAGTTGTTTTGTATTAAGGCTGTGCCTGAATATCAGGGGACCTGATACCTGAAACCACTCATAACTCAGGGGATCTTCAGAGTCCACATAGCTTTGAGAACAGAGTGATGTTAATGCTCAAGTTGATTTAGTATAAACCTCCCAAAGCTGTCTGACCCCACTTTTTAGGTATTGGATTTGATCTGATTTTCTTGACCTGCCTGAACCTAGCCCCACAAGGCAGAAGTGGAGCTTGTTACTGTCAGGGGTAAGCTTAAACTTCTCTCTAGTTCAGTCACAGAAAGAAAACTTGGGCTGCCTTGGAAGGTGTGTAAATCTCTAGCCAAAACGAGAGAAGGGGGAGCCATTTGCTTTTAACCACAGTTCACAGGAGAATGGAATTTCCAAACAAACTTTTATCTCTTAAAACTCATTGCTTGGTGATAGTTTAAAAAACGAGTGTGAGAAGGTGGCTGGGGAATCTTTCCCTTTAGATCCAGCAAAGTGGTTTCTCCTCTCTGCTTTAAGGGGCATTTTCGGAGAAGCCAGGAGGAGGCAGTTGCGTGTCACCAGTTCAGAGTGTTGTTCAGCTTCCTTTAGGGGTTCATTCTGCCTTTCCAACCACTCCTCCTTTTTCCCTGTGATACCAAGGGGAACACAAAGAAGACTTGAGAAGGCAGATTGGGAGTATCTGTAGAAACAAGTCATCCTGCCCTTGCTTTTTCTTCCTGCATAGAAAAACTTCCAAAAGCCAAAGAAAAATGCCTTTTCTCTCAGTGAACTGCCTTGCGAGTAATACCATGGGGATTGGTATGCAGAATGAAGTACCAGGGAGAAAATGTTCAGCATGACAGAGCACACTGGTCAATTTAGAAGTGACAGAGGTGGCATTACCTCTTTGAAAGCTTTTTTTTTTTCATCTAGCTCTCTTTCCATTGTGTCCTCTTGATCTAGAATTTTACTTTTCCTAAACAATACTGTTTATGTTGCCCATGCATACAATGAGAAATAGCACAAAATGTTTGTTTTGGATGTGATTTTTTTTTTCCTTCTCATGAACAAGTCTTTTCTGTGTAAGAGTTTTTGTAGCAAAATGCATAGCTTACAAAGGACTGCTTGGTTCTGATTTGCTTGAATCTGCTTATCTTGAAATAGTTTTCAGCACTTTCAAGGAATTTGACTCAGTTTATTTTAGGAAAACTTGTAAGTTTTTTCACACCCAGAAATGGATTATTTATGTTCATTTATCTCTTCCTATTTGAGAAATCATATTATTAAACAAAGAAAACATTTTTTAAAAGAAATCTCTTCTTTTTAAATTTAAATATTGGCAGCCAAATATGATAGTTTTGAAATATTTATAAACATAAGATGCAAATGTCCCTTCTATAGCCTCAACTCCTGGTCATTGTACAAACTGAGAAGACTTCTGACTAAAGGAACTGCCCGCTGACATGTAACTAAATAAGTAAATAACTGGAGCGAAGGCCAACCGCTGTTTAACAGCTTCCCCTGCTACGTATACACTTTCAAACGAGCATGAAATGTAGGTCTCTGGACATTGCTTAAAAGAACCACAAATAAACGGTGTGAGATCCCATGCTCCCATTCCTCCTGGACAGCCAGTGAGCATGGCTGCGAGTTGGGGTGGTTGCTGTTCTTCTGTCCAGCGTGCTCTAAACACAAACACATCTGTCCACAGGCTCAGGGTCATGGTGCTGTTGACAGATGCAGGGAGCTCAAGAAAGTGAGGAGGCCAGAAGTCTGTGACCCGCGGCCCGTTGACTCACCTCACCTTCTATCTAGCAAGGAATCATACTCCAATCTCTTACACTTCAACAGTGGGGCCAAGTTAGCTTTGGAGGCTGTCATGTTTGCCCCTTGTTATAACTCTGTCTTTATTACTTTTATGAGATATCTGGTAAACTCCGGTTTCATCATTTTTAATCACACTATCGCAAAAATAACACCTGAACAGAATACATCCTTTTTTGTATTAAACAAACAAACAAAATTCCTGAAAATAGGAGAGGGGGGGTTCTTAGGAAGAAGGATTTGGGAGAGGAAAACAGTAAGAGGGTATAATAGAGGATTATGGTAAAAAGCATATAATAAATAAATAAATTTAAAGATGATTAGGAATCTAGCTAATAACTGGGAGAATTTACACCAAATTACAAAATTACAGCCCTGTATAAAACTAAATAAAATACAATAAAACACAGAAAAATAATAACCAATATAACAGAGAGGATTGCTAAAATTTATTCAGAGTCCCTATTTTTACACACAAGCAAACAGGCGATAAATACATTCAGAATAGAGCTCAATGGATAATCTTGGGCTTCTGGTATACCTTGACATAGTTACCTGTACTTTCCAAGCAAATTACACCAAAATTTAATGACTTTGAATGACAATTCATTATTTGTCACTCTCCTAGATTGGTGCAATCTCACCGCTGCTCCTGATGTTCACCAGAACTATTGGCCAAAGCACAGCACTCCTCAGTATCGGAGATACTCCTTTCTACTCCATCTTTGCCCTAGACTTCTTCATAGCTGAAGATCCCAGAAAAGAATACCAAGAGAACCAACCATTCTTATAATAGTACACAGTTTTGCCAAGCCTCCCCTTGTTCCCTTTATTGATCCCTATTGGCTAATGCAAATCATAGCCAAACTGCAAGCCTGGATAGAAGAGACAGCACATGGGAATCTGGAAAGGTTCTACCAGCTGAGTGTGTCACAGCAACAACAGCGCATGACTGACACCCATGAATCCACCAGAATTCTGTCAGTGATATTGTCCTTTAAACACACTAACAGACTTTTTGTGAAGAAAATATTTCCCTAGCACTGAGTAAGCAGATAAGCATTTATGGGAAGAGAAAATGACTTTTTTCAAGTAAACATGATCAAGTGCTGTTTTTCTTGAGAAATAGCCTCAGTTTAAGAGAAAACTTTTTTTTTTTTAAATTATCATCCTTGTTGCCAAGAAGGCCAGCTCCTGCCATCTTTCTGCTCTATCTACTTCAAGTATACAATGGAAGAACTTAACTTTAGTTAATGGTGTTTCTGGATCACCTGCTGCCTTGTTGACATCGGCCATCCATTTTCATGGTGACTGGGCAGGTTGACTACTATCAGTTTTTAATCAAGAGTAAAGAGACTGAAGTTTCCCAGCAACAGTGCTTTGGACAGTTCGCTAGTCAGGAAACTAAGAACAGCTACCCCAAGTCAGAGTAGATGTGACTCTCTTACAGGTGACTGAATATCTACGTACAATGCTATGTAATAGAAAGCTAAAGTTACTGACTGTGTCAGATGCTGCAGTAAACAGGATATAACATTCAGATTTTCTTTTCTGGGCTCAAGTTTTAAAATACATCTTCTAGATTAATATAAATGTACCACCATTCCTCAATTTGGCGAGCACCCTCCAAAGAGTATTTTGGTTGAATGATCAATTGCATATAAGGGGTATTAAGGGATGAGTTCCCTAAAAGAATTTTGTGAGGACTGGAAAGGAGCAGATAAGCTTTATACAAATTTGTGTGAACTGAGGCCAAGATATTTAAATAATGAAATGTTTTCATTTATTAAAAATACAGTAGTTATGATTGAAACACACACATACAATTGCTTTTATAGTCCAAGAAGGGCAGTTCTTTTAGCCTATGATTAGTGTTCCAGTAGAGAGTTTCTCTTGCTGTGGAGAAAAATTATTTGTGTAGAGCAATGGTAGAGAGGAGTTAGGAGAGAGAAGGCAAGTGGGGATATATTTATATATGAACAACTCCAAATCTAACCCCAGATTACTTTGGGCACAGAGTATTTCTTGCTTTGGAATTGGAAGTTGCCCTGAGTGGGATCTAGTTGTAGACAATGATAAATTCTCTATTATCAGGCTAGTGTTTAAGAAAAGGTTGGGTATATGTATATGTGTGTGCTGAGTATTGTAGAAATGTCTATAAATACCCGCATGACTGGTTTCCAGAAAGGGGGAGATGGAGAAACTGTATGAAGACATTTCCAATATCACTCAATTCACTGTCACTGATAGGTTAATTTAAGTTTGGATGCTCAACTTACTAGACCTGGATGGAGGTGGGGGTTCCTTGGACTTCCCACAGGACAGGGAACCCTGATTGCTTTTCGGGCTGAGGGGGGGGGGACTTAATTGGGGGAGGGGGAGGGAAATGGGAGGCGGTGGCGGGGAAGAAACAGAAATCTTTAATAAATAAATAAATTTAAAAAAAGAAGAGAAAAAATAAATAAATAAATTAACTGAGTGGTCTCTGTGATTTAAAGTGGTATTATTAGAAATAAGTGTTGCTGTTCTATTTGAATTATCTATTTAAAACTTCATGTTTTTCTGCTTTCATAAGTGTCTGGAGTAATAATTTGAGATTTTCAAAAGGTAAATATTTTAGAAAGTTTTATAATTTAAAAATGCCAGAAAACTTCTTAATTGCATTGGTTGCTAAAATAACCTTACTTTACATATAGAATGGTCTTCCAACATGTCCCCCTCACTTTCAATCATAAAACATTGCATTGAATATATCTGAAAGCGATTTGTATGAAACAAAGTTCATATTGGAAATCATGGTAGCCAGGGGTGACACGGTCTATTTTGGCAGCTTTAATGACATACATTAGACTTAATAATTTCTAAATAAAAATTATTTTCTCACAGGTCTGCCATCTGTAAAGTCAAAAATAACAGAACTAGTGAATGTAGAATCTTGTATAGGCTGGTTTCTGTTCCGTTGGTCATGTCTTGTGCTACATCTTGATGTAGGGAATGGGGGACACTGTACCACTCAAATGGTGGAAGAAGGGAAAAGGAGTTGACAGATTCTCTCGCGCCCATTGTAAGGGGACTATGTCCATTCTTAGAGGCCTCCTTTCCTATTACTATCTCTTGAAGGTTGAGTTCTGACTTGAATTTGGAGGCAAATAAGGATTCACACCACAAGTGACAATCTCCTTAAACTGATTAAGTGGCAATGTGAGAAACAGCGATTACACCCTCAGAGGTTGGCTTCCCTGGGTTCAAACTTCATGTTAAATCATGAAGACCCACAGAACAGGGATGCTAACCTGTAAAATAACAGGGCACTTGATGGAATAAGGATGATAAGAGGAAGCCAGGGCATGTCATGGGAGTTTATTAACTTGGAAGGCTAGGGAGGCAATGGAAATTAATTTAATACTCTTTACTTTTCTGACTTGTGTAGGCAATTATAGCCCATTTTCTTGTTGGTCAAAATACTCTGCATTTCTCAAAATTCCTCGCTGAAGAACTTCCTCTAACTTGGTATATAAGTTCCTTCATTGGGACACTCCAGTCCTGGTCTCACTCAGAGGCAAGGCAGCAAGATTGTTTGGGGGTTTGGTTCCACTATGTGGACAAAGGTCTTTTGGATATGAATATTGTGTTTATTAGCTGTGTTCGTGTGAGCTGTATAATTCCTCTCTCCTGTTCTGTGTTTCTTTATATCAGAGATGTGAATGTAGCAATTACCACTGCTTAATTTCCTGTTGTTATGGAAACCAAGCAGGAGATGTATGTACACTTTGCACTTCAGAAGGCCAAAGTTAGCCACCATTCTCAGTTCAGCATTTATTTTCATAAAATAATATGTTTTTATTTACTTTTTCCTTCTTATAGCTAAAATGATGTATGCATAGTGTTTGAAGAGCCAGTGGCTCGGGAAGGTTTTCTGTGAAACCCAGCAGAATTCTGTCCCTTGTGTGTGGTTTCTACTCCTTCCTCTCCCAAGGGAAAATCACTTCTGCTCTGTTGTTCTGTTGGTACCTGCCTCTCATCTCTAAATCCGTGATTCTCCGTCAGTAAGCAGAAAATAGAGTGCAGGTGTGTGGAGATATTGATCCCTTCTGCCCCCAGGGTGGTCAGGTGGAACCTGGGGTAGCATAAGCCTCTGTCTGGTTGCCTCCAATCTTAATCAGACTTTTCCATTTATTCCGGTGTGCCTTATAAATATTTATGCATGTGTGCCATGTCTCAAAGAAAGTTGGGAAGAATTACTAAATATAGTGCTACTTACAGATGTTTTGGTTTAGGCATTATGTTCTGACTCCATACACATGCCTGCACACACACACACACACACACACACACACACACACACAGAGGGTTCTTACATCTCCCATGCCTATAGAGTTGTCAAAAGTCTACCTATATTTAAACAATCAATATTTCCTATATTAAGAATAGATAATTCAGAAATAATATTTCAAATTGCCTTCTCTTTTTTGAAGATTTTTTTCTAAACATTTCTTTTGTTTTTCTGTTTAGTTCATTGTGTACTTATTGCTAATTCAACACAAATTCTTCACCAATTATCTAATTCTTCCAATGTTCTTCAGATATTTTAGCCCAGAAGGGATTATATTCTAATTTTCATCATTTTCTCTTATTGAATTTTATTGTCTTTATTATCTCCTTGGGAGACAACTCCTTATGTTAAGAGCTTTCCTTTTGTTCCTGTATTTTCTTTCTCTTTTGATCTCCTTTTGTTTAGGTGGAATCCATCCCATGGGAATTTTGTAAGAAAACGTGACAGGAAATTACATTTCCTTTAGACTATGGTCTACCTGTATATTCTTTATTTTAGTGCTGCCCTCTTTGGAAAACTTGGTTGAATGTAGAGTTTTAGCGACTAACTCAGTTTCTCCAAAATTGCGGCGGTTGTATTATCTTCTAGCGCTCAGTTTAATCACTGTGAAATCGAAAGTTTGTTTGGATCCCAATGTTTAAAGTCTTGTTCTGTAAGTGCATATGGTACTGTGAGACTTTTCCGGATTATCTTTCCATGAATCTGTTTCCTTCAGTATGCCAGATGTGTGGTAACTTACGTTGTTTAATTCGGAACATTATTTTTTAATCAATCTATTTACTTATTGTATGGGTATGGGTGTTTTGTTTACATCTATGTATATGTGCCACATGTATGGTTGGTGCTTTTGGAGTCCAGAGAAGGCATTGGATCATCTGGAACTTGCAAGCTGCCAAGTGCATGCCGGGAATCCAATCTGGGACTCTAGAAGATCATCCAGTGCTCTTAATCACTGAGACATCTCTCCAGCTTCTTTCCCTGGTGACTTCCTGTATTTTCATCAAGGCGTTCTTTCTGAAATTTCTATTTGGATATTAAACATTCTAGACTGTTTTCTTACTGTTCTGTCCTACTTTCTGTTGTCTAGACATTATGTCTTTTGGGAAATTTCCCCTATTTTATCTTTTCTAGTGCAGTTTTCATTTCTGCTTGCATGCTTATTCCTAAGACCTTTCCCAAACTATCAGTGTGTTGTTTTGGGCAGAGAGGACCGAATACTTATTTTACAAATATCTTCCATTAATAACATCTTAGTTGACTTTTTGACTGTACTGTTTCTATTTTCAGGTACCTTTTTTCTTCTGTTGTATCCAGGTCCCCATTTTTACTGGTAAAATCAGATTTTTAATGGTTAGCCTCACATCATTTTGGCAGTGATGTTCGAATGGCTGCAGTAAATTACTAAACACTGTGGTGGGAATGATCACAGCCATGATTTAGTTTGGGCTGATGATGGAGGAAACCTCAGGGCTGTAACTCTATGTCTGCCCACTAGGGCTAGGTAGCTTTTGTTCCCGTCTTTTCAAAATGTATTTGACTTTGAGAATTTTCTTCCTTTCTTTTTTAAATTTGCAGCATATTATGTTATAATATAATGTAATACAACACAATACAATATAATAATAAAACAAAACAAATATTAATACATCTGATTTGGAAAAATAACAGAAGGAAACGAGCCCAAGAAGAGGCAAAGGAAGTAGAGACACACTCATTCACAAATCCCATAAAAACTCTAAACTGGAAGCCATATTATATAAGCAAAGAACTCGTAGGATAAAAAGAAAGAAAAATATAAATAAATAAAAAAATTAGAAAATGATAAGATCAAATAAAAAAGGAAAATCCCTGGTATGACATTATGAGATAAGGACCCCACAAAGATGTCTTTGAGTTCTTTTTTTCTGGCACCATTCTATTATTGAGCATGTTTCCCCAGGAAGAGTCCCTTCAAGAAAACTATATTTCATTTGAGAATGGTTATCAATTGGAGATTGCTTCTGGGTTAGGAATAAGGAGCATGTGTCCCCTTCTCTTTTCAGTTCCTGGACCCCCATCTGGTGCTGACCCCTGCAGGTCCTGTGCAAGCTACCTCAGTCTCAGCGAGTTTTTATGTGCATCTATCATATTAAGTCAGAGGGTCTTGTTTCCTTGGTATCCTCCATTTCATTTGGCTTGTAACACTCTTTCTACCTCCTCTTTGTGGGGTTTTCTGAGCTCTTGGGGAGGGATTTGGTAGAGACATTCCATTATGACTGAAGGTTCCACGGTCATTCACTCTGCATAGTGTCTGGCTGTGAGTCTCTGTATTCTCATCTGCTGCGGAAGGATGCTTCTTCAATGATAGCTGAGCAAGGCACCAATCAATAAGTATAATATAGAAGAATGTTATTAGCAGTCATTTTATTGCCACTCTTTTGTTTGCTCTTTAGAACATTAGTGCTTGGTTTCATCATAGGTCCCTGGGCTATCTATTCTTAGTTTCTTGGTTACCCAAGCAGTATGGGTTCCAGCTCATGTAGTGGGCTTACGTCAGATCCGACATGCTCTGTGCCACTATTGCTCTGCCATATCTTGCAGGCATGATACCTTATAGATCAAAGGGTTTGTGGCTTGGTTGGTGTTTTCCTTTCTCCTTTAGTAACATGCTGAGTACTTCCCTGGACCAAAGATGCTAGCAGATAGTGTGGAAGCTTGAGAAAGACACCAGTTTTATCTCTCCATGGTAAATTAGTTGTGTAGATGCTGGTTTCCGCAATGTGGCCTTGCCATCAGTTTCTGGAGGACAGCTTATAGCCTTGGCAACAGTCTAGTTAATTTGGGGATTCCCATGGGACCCTTTGAGCCATCAATTCAATTAGAGGTAACCCAATACTAATATTGGACGTTTTGTTTGGTGGCAAGAGATGGTCAGTTAAAATTTTTTTAAATTTATTTATTTATTAAGGATTTCTGCCTCCTCACTGCTACCGCCTCCCATTTCCCTTCCCCTCCCCCAATCAAGTCACCCTCCCTCATCTGCTCGAAGAGCAATCAGGGTTCCCTGACCTGTGGGAAGCCCAAGGACCGGCCACCTCTATCCAGGTCTAGTAAGGTGAGCATCCAAACTGCCTAAGTTCCCCCAAAGCCAGTACATGCAGTAGGATCAAAAACCAACTGCGATTGTTCTTGAGTTCCCATTCTTCCTCATTGTCCGCTATGTTCAGCTAGTCCAAATTTATCCCATGCTTTTTCAGACCCAGGCCAGCTGGCCTTGTTAAGATACCATCAGTAGTAAACAGATGGTACCACAATTTATTTCTGGGTAGAGGATCTGGGGACAATATTATTTATGAAGCCAATCCTCAACAAATTCTCCTTTCATTAACCCAGCTTTCACTGACACTTTTCAAGGTGCTGAATAATTCCCAAATAGCTTGGGTTTGTTTTGCCATAAATGCAGTCACAGATTAAATCCTACTGAAAACTTGCAATTCCTTTTTTTTTCCAGTCTCTCATGTCATGATCCACAGGTCAAACTACTTTCCCCATCCCAAAGTTTTGTCATTTCCCTCTGTCGATTTTTTTTTTGTGTTACTTTAAGACTTAACCAATTTTCTTTTGTGTCACTGTTTTTCCATCTTCCTGTGAAAGTCTAATTCGTGTTTTTCTTGTATCTCACGGTTTTCTTAGTCTGTCTTCCCATTCGTTCCCCCTTCTTCTTACCCTTTGTCGCCACTTCGGTCACACCATAGCATGGTTTCATATTCCAGCATTCCTTAACAAGCCTGTTCACGGGACTCTATTTCCTCAGCCTGCAAAGCGTGATGAGTTTTCCCTGCCTCATGCCTGGATTTTCACACGACAAGCTCACCGTTGCTACTCTTTCCAGTCGAACATGGCAAATAAACACTAACGTTTGCTGGTGTTAAGCCTCATTCTAAATGCTGCATTCTTCATTTTGCATATGGAAATATGGAGGACTTTCGAAGGTAAGCAGATTATCTCCAAGCCACAGGCTCCACAGCTGGCAGAATTAGAGTTTGACATGTGACTTATCCCATGATCCAAGTTCTACACTACTTACAATTGCTATGAATATAGCCTTATTACCTATGTCACAAATGAGGACATTATGGTCAAGAGAGGTGATAAATTCTTTCACTGATGGTTAGCGTGGAAGGGCAGCTAGAATTCTGTTACAACTTGAAGGTCCTGTCTACTATATTACTGAAGTAAATCATGGCCTTTCCTGGTTAGCAAAATGCTAATGCTGTTTCATTGGTTTAGGTTTTTTTTTTTTTAATTAAATTGTTGAACTGTTCAAGCACTTAGCATGGAAGCATGCAAATGGAATATGTAGCATTAAAATATTCTCTCAGCATTTCAGCATTGAATTACAATTTGAGAACATTTAATCCAACCACCATCTTTGGCAGTTGAAGGTGATATTCAAAGAAGCTGGGGCACTTCTCCAAGTTGACTTTGCTGATTTCCAAAGAGGCAGTGTCAAAACCAAGTCATCAAGCGCAGTTCTTGGTTGTAGCTACAGCAATGCTTTGCAAATGACTCACTTTGTTAGCAACTTCACTGTTGGTTTAGCCTAGCTCACAATCACTTTATAAGACACGCGTTTCTCACAAGTAGGATTTCTGCGTGTCAGATATTATTTTCCATAAAAAAATAGAATTATTTCCCACATGATGTGTTTTTGGCCCCTCCAATACAAAACAATCATATAACAGCAAATTCACAATTCTCTATATTATTCACAAGTGAGAGCAATTTTGTTTTTCTTTGCTAGAATGGGATCCCTGAAGCCCAACATCCCACAGATGTAGTGTTCTTGCTGTCTCCACTTCCAGAGGACATTGTGCATTCTGTGTTCTATTTGTCTCTTTAACCTCAGTCTTGGGTTTTTATCTCAGTTCCAAGGTAAATATTTTTTAAAAGTTCAATCTCTTAGCCATTCCATTAAAAGGTTTATCTTGTGTGTGTACTGCGTGTTTGTTTAGCAACCTTATGAGTCTATTGAAGTGTGTATTTCGTAGGCTTTCTAAATTATTTATGGCGAGAGAAAACTAATCTTTGCTCAGAGTGGATCTTTGGTGTTGGGAATCCCTAACATTGATTGATTGTATTGCCAAGTGTTAATCTGTAAAATGTGATCAGACTTCCATCAAAGTTAGCTGTTCAAGCTCCTTTCTACAAAGAAAAACAAGTGTATCTTATTCTCTGACAAATACTAGGAAATTGAAAACCAAGGTTTCTGAGGCAGTTGAGTGGTGGTTAATAGCTTCTATTTTTACTCTTCTTCTTCTTCTTCTTTTTTTTTTGTAAGTACAGTGATAGATTAGAAAAGAGAAAATGCTTTATTCAGGAACTCAGAAAAAAAACTGGAAAAGACTAGAAGCAGGAGCAAAATAAGAGAAACCACAGCAAATATGTCTTGGAGGAAATGTCAACAACACAGGGAAACACAGTCTTTGGCTCTTCATCCTGTCTTCAGGCTTGGCAGGTTTACAATGCAGGGCACATGACCGGCATATCCTGAGTTATACTCCTCTTGTTCACAGAAGCCTCAGGACTTTTAAGTGAAGGGAGTGTTCAACTTCATCTTTGAGGGCAAAGATTAGAATCATAGCATGTTAGCACTCCAAAGGAATTCATAGATCATCTACTTTCTACATAATCTCTTTGTTTCATTATGAGGTCGCTCTGAGGCCAAGAGAAAGGATATACGTTTTCCTGAGTCATATAGTAAGGTAATGTTAGACACTGATTAAAATCCTCCAAAATCTCGATTCTCAGACTACACTGTCAGCAATAATGTATTAAAATGCAGCTAAAATCCAAGCTGCTTAACTTGGCTGACCTCTTCTCATCTGCTTTCCTCCTTATTGCTCTGCCTCTGCTACACTGGCCTTCCTCTTGGTCCTGGGGTAGATGCTCCAAGGTTCTATAGGCTTTCACCATCTGTACGGATTTGCGGTGCTCTTTATCAGCCTGGAAGGATGCCTCTTCAGGTATTTTCTCATCACTCAGGCCCTCATTCCCAATCTAACTGCCACCTCTTCGAAGCGTCTTTCTTGAGTTGGCAGGGCAATGCTGATGCCTACTAAATCATGCCATCATGTTTTATTTCTCAACATAGCACATACAGCGACCTCCTTTTTCCACTTATTATTCCCCCAGTGGAATGAAAGCTTTATGAGTGTGTGGATCTTGCTCTTTTCTGTGCATATAGAGGCCTAATGCATGGTAAGCATACACAAATAGATATAAGAGAAACACGTAAATACATGTTTACAAATACATGGGATCCAAAACATCTCACCTGGGGCAATTATGCTTTCATGTGATCATATTTCTGCATTCTTTTTAATATTAATACTTTCTAAATGGATATTTGAAAATAATAAATATGTACAAACCTATTTGTGAAAATGCATGCATACATCTATAACAAAAACCATAATTGCTAAACTCTATTAGACAACGAAATGAACATATAAAAAGGGCATAGACTATTATAACTGGTTTTGACATAAACTATGATTACCCTGGGATTTTTTTTTAATTTTGTAGGAATTCTGGTTTCATCTAAAAATGAATCCCCTACAGTATTCATACGAGTATCCTGTTGATTTAGAATGTTCATGAAGTGCATATGTTCAGTTTAATTCACCAACAGCATCACATTAGGGTCAGCATGGAGACCTAGGAGAGCCCAGTGGGGATGGTGCCTACCACCCCCAGAATGCAACAGGCTAGCATGCTTATTGTCTTTCTGCCTGGAGCTGACATGATGGTAGAGTGATGTTTACATTTCTAGCCTCACCCCTGCTAACTCGGTAGGCTGAAGACACCCCGAGAGGACAGGCCAAAGCTAAGAACAGCGGCCGAAGCCCTCACCCAGGCTAACGCGGTAGGCTGAAGACACCCCGAGAGGACAGAGCAAAGCTAAGAAGAGCGGCCGAAGCCCTCACCACTGCTCTCCCTCCCCTGCTTGCACAACCTTGAGAGTTAAATTCTCAGTGTGAGAATTAAAAGGACACTGATGATTGCCAGGTGGTTTCGTGTCAAGTACTTAGTTTCCCATTTTATATATCTAATTTTTGCTTAACCTGAATGCTTTATGTTTTGTTTTAAGAATGGAGAATCTCAGTACAGAAAGAACTGAAGCATGAGACTGAACATAGGAGGGTCTGTCTTAGAATCTCTCTCTTTCTCTGTCTCTCTCTGTCTCTCTCTCTGTGTCTCTCTCTCTGTCTCTCTCTGTGTCTCTCTCTCTCTCTCTGTCTCTGTCTCTCTCTCTCTCTCTCTCTCTCTCTCTCTGTGTGTGTGTGTGTGTAAAGGTACAAAAAGATGGAGACACAGAGCCAAATTGCTTCTACAGATCTAAGAAAGGATTAGAATAATAAACCTTCAATAGCAGCTATTGGAAAAGACTGTTTTCTTCTATGTTATTTTTCTTTTATATAAATGTATATAGTTAATAGCAGTTTGATGGGCTGTTTTGAGCCATTTTGTGATTTGGGGAGGAGGATAAATTGCTGATATAGGTGATTTTCATATATGCCAGTTGATTTTTCTTTCGATATCAGCAATGTCTTTATTCTACTCTCACTTATTTTTTGTAACTAGCCACTTTAGTATAATAATTTGATTCCTATAATGATTTTAATTACTTTTTTGAGTCTTTCTTTCTTTCTTTCTTTCTTTCTTTCTTTCTTTCTTTCTGTCTTTCTGTCTGTCTTTCTGTCTTTCTTTCTTTCTTTTCAAGACAGGCTCTTTCTCAGCATCCCTAACTGTCCTAGAACTTGTTATGTAGACTAGCCTGGCTTAAACTCAGAGATCAACCTGCTTCTGCCTCCCAGATACTGGGATTAAAGGAATGTACTCTACACCCAGCTTCTTGAGTTATTTTCTTACTGACTATTCTCAGACTAGTAAAATTTATATTATCCAATTCTCTTTTATGTATTTACTCTTCTATATATATTTCAGGCTCAATGGTGAATTTTTGTAAAGATCACTATATAAAATATTAGATCCTTTAAATAAACTGACTAAAAAAAGAGTATAAGCATATATATGTTCATTGTGTTTGTTATAATGGCTGTCTTACTTGCCTTCCTAAGGTCATTTCTCTCACTCCAGTGTTTGTTATTATGAACAGTGAGATGGCTATATAATATGACCATAACAATATAATTATTCACAGATTTCTTTGTGAAATTGTCTTTTCAACAAGCTAAAAAAAAAAGAAAAAGAAACATTCAGTTATGATGTCTTATGTAATTTTAGACAAAGTCAGCAAATCCATGTTTATATTGTTTTGTTATGCAAATGTTGTTTATAGCATTTGCTTTGGACCTGAAGATCTTCTTTGTATTAGTTCATATATGAAACCTCTGTGAGTAATAAACAATTTCCACTTTCTTTTACCTAGGGTGTTTTCAGATTACCTTATTTTTTTCAGTTAGATTTTTGGATGTAATATTCTTAGTTGATACTGGAATTTTCATTATTTTTCATATGCCACCTCATTGTCTTCTGGCTAGAATGTTTCTAAGGAAATGTTAATTGCCAATTTTACTATGGTTCCCTTGTATATATAAACCATTTTCTCTTTTCTCTTGCATTTTCAATTGTTTTCTCTCAACCATTTTCATTATGTTGTGTCTGATATGCCTTTACACATAGCCAATTATCTCTAGAAAGGAGACAGATCATGAAGGGAAGGAGACAGATATCTCATCATGGATTGTCAGTGATGAGAAGCCCCTGAGGTAACCTAGATCTGCAGGTAGGATTGCGGGAAGGGGAGTGGACAGTAAGAACATGTGAAGGCCTTTTGGAATAGATTGTCCTGAGGTAAACTCTATCAGTAAGTTCACTGAGACACAGACAGTTGAGGATCTACTACACTTGTCTACTGGACTGACATGGAGTTTCTGTTATGCAGAGCTGAGAGAATAAGAATTTCAACATGCTGCTCCTAGAGGAAATCTTAGCTCCAGCACAACTAGAAGAATCCAGAATGTTGGGGGACAATGATGGTGAAAATTATTTTTAAAGCCATACATTTTCTTTTAAACAAGTCTATAATATTTAAACATGTAATATGCCAACAACTTACATGCCATCCTTATGATAGGAATATGCTAATCTCTGTATTAACAGAATTTTACCCTGTGTTGCCTCAAGAGAGCACAGTGCATTCAGGATTCTTTGTGAAATTTAGTGAACTCATGAGTAAATATTTTTCTATTTCCTACATGCTGCTAGGACAATTTCAAGAGACTGTAATAAGTATTTTAATTGTCTTTTGTCGGTAGAATTATTGTCTCTTTCTTATGTTGCTCTGTATTGAAAAATCATCTCAGTACTATTTTTAGAAGTTAAATCAAGTTGATTAAAGGGATCTTTGTGTACAGAGGGGAAAAGGCCATTTGGAATTTGACCTGAGTGTTATTTTCCCAATCTGTAATGTTACATAATTTATAGCATTTTTAGTCCATGTATGTTGATTCATTTATCTTCATTGCATAGGCATTATTATCTTTGTTTAGGCTCTATCTTTTGGCTCAGAGTAGCCAAAATTGTCATTTATGTTTTTCCGGAGATGCTTAGACCACCAAAACTAACAAGGTATTCCACTTATTAAAACACCAGAAATACATCTATAAAGCTGGTCTGGGAAGCTCTTGACATTTTGGGTGCTCATCATTTGTATCAAGGTGTTGGTAGAGACTGTTTGTTTATTTCCAGCTGCTCAGACCCAAAATAATCACACAGACTATCTTAATTAACACACTGCTTGGCCAATAACTTACGCATCTATTTAGCTAGCTCTTATATCTTAAATTAATCCATTTCTATTAATTTGTGCATCACCACAGGCTCATGGTTTACTGGCAAAGTTTCTGGGAGTCTGTTTCCTTTGGTGGCTGCTACATGGCGTCTTCCTTTGATTCTGCCTTCTTTCTCTCAGCATTCAGTTTAGTTTTTCTGCCTAACTCTATTCTTCTGGGTCACAGGCCCAACCTGCTTTAATATTCATTAACCAATAAAAACAACACTTATACAAAAGGACTTCCGGACCCATAGAGGCTAATTTTGATCACTGGAATTAGAAGTTGTTTACTATGTTTTATTTAATCTATTTCAGCCTTGATCCAGGAATGACCACAGAGTGGGGATATAGTGATTATCAAGGAGTGGTTGCCTATATATGTTCATTTCAACTTTATAACCATATTACAGTTCTCTGCAGAGAGACTAGTGTTTGTTGTCTAAATTAAGCTTTAGTTACCTTTTCAATATGGAAGTACTATAACCTTTATTCACTTTATAGATTTCTTTTTTCTTTTCTTTTCATGTGATTCTGGAGATCAAACCCAAGGCCTTGTGATAAATACTGTACAACTGAACTATACCCATATCTTCCCATTATGATTATATGGAAATTATCTCAAGTGTTACAGTGTATTAATATCTTTAGTTTATTTGTCTAAAATATTTCATATTGGGAAAACATTCTTTAGAGTTCCAAGGATCAAAAAAAGGTATCAAGGAAGATAGTCCTTGCCTAACAAATTCATAATATTGCATCAGATACATTTGAATTAAGGCTTGCTCTCATACAGTATAATAGCATGGGTTTACAAATGTCAATGAACTTTGTTATTAGATTTTTGTTACTATAATAAAAAACCTGAGATAATTAGCTTATCAAGAGTAAATGTATAACTTAGTACACGGGTTTGGAGCCTCTAGTTCTTGAATGCTTGTTGCCTTTAAATTTCTGGTGTGGGGACTGAAGAATGATAATGGTTGGAAGTACACAACAGAGTCATTTTCTGGCCTCAAAACAAAGCAGAAAGACAAGGTGGCTAGGATCCCATACTTCCTTTGGAAGATATATCTCTCAGTGACCGGAATACTTCTACTAGGCTCCAATTTCTAAAGCTTCCAACACCTCTAAATCTCTCCTAACTGGAGAACAAGCCTTTCATCGCTGTGATATTCAGCATCTAGATTATAGCAATGAATTTAAGAAGAAAAGTTTGTGACAGAGTAAGTAAAGGATAGATCTCATATGGTGTATTTGGACCTTCTTACAGTAAAACAATGTAGATTAGCAGGAAATGGGAAATGATATCCCAAAGTTTCTAGCATAGAATAAGTTTTACATGCCATGGTTAGAAAATGTAGTGTAAATTTCTAGATGTCTTTGCTTTTACTACTGAGTAGTAAGCAAATGTCCCTGTGGTAAAAAAAAAATGTCCCTGTGGTATGAGTATACATCTTTTGGGTATATGCCCAAGAGTGATATTTCTGGGTCTTGAAATAAATTGATTCCAGATATTCTGAGAAAACACTGTACCTATTTCCAAAATAGCTGTACAAATTTTCACCCTCACCAACATTGGAGAAGTGTGCCCCTTACCCCACATCCTCTCCAGCATAAGCTGTCATCAGTGTTTTTTGATTTTAGCTCCTTTTGGAGCCCATTCCCTATGGAAGAATACTTTGCTCAGCCTAGATACAGAAAGGAGGGTCTTGGTTCTGCCTCAAGTTATGTGACAGACTTTGCTGTCTTCCCATAGGAATTTTTACCCTTTCTGAGGAATGGATGGGGGTGGAGGTAAGGTGGGGTAAGTAGGAGGAGGAAAGGGAAAAGGAACTGCGACTGGTTATGTAAAATAAAAACAGATTGTTTAAAAAAATGAAGAAAGATAAAAAAGAGTTGTATAGAAGAAAACAAGCATTTCTCCATTTTTATTTGTCCTTTGTTTAATTCTTGACTGAAGCAATCCACTTAAAGATTGTATGCTTAGTTTACGGTTTCAATTATTTTCATATTCTCTTGGGTCATTGTAGGTTACTGTATATGCCCAGAAACACAAAGAACAGTGATGAATTCAAAGATTTATGTGTAATAAACACCTTTAAATGATTCAAAAAACAGAACTTTTCTTAACTAATAGAAACTCAATCTAGGGAATGCAGCTGGATTTTGCGTATGATTTTTAAATATTAACACACAGCAATTGACATAGCAACCAATATAAGCATTTATTTATAATAGCTAACTTTCATGTCATATACTGTTAGATTATTTTATTCATTTAATTTGCTTACCTAGTTTTTGTTTGTTAAGAACAACAAACTTAAGGAATCTAGAGAACTCTGTCCATCAGATCTATGTTTCCAAGGGCCTCACATTTCTGTGAAGGCAAAGACCCAGAATATGTAATCAATTCAGAAATTATAAAACCAGAATGGATTAATACCTACATGGACAAGAGAAAAATATCCTTTTTAAGTGACTTGGGAAGTTTACATCAAAGGTGGTGACTAGTTTCTTCTAATAACCTTGACTTATTTTAGAAGAAATTAAGCAATGAGGTATGGTTTTGTTAGGGCTTCATTTTAGGAAGCTGTATAGGAGCGATGGAGCAGTTAAATGTTACAGAAGGGATATTAGAGTCAGTAGTAGTTGGAAACCTGTTTATGAAAACCAGATGATCAGGATTATTAAAAATTTGGCTCCAGAGATAGTAATGGATAGATTAATAATTAACAATAGATATTGATGGGATGCTAGAGGGAGTTAGCAGTATCTCTAGCTTTAAAACCGAGGCATACACAGGTTGGATTATATACACTTCTGATTTCTGGGTAAAACATTTTACCCAAGGCTACACATGACTGATGAGTGATTTCATTGGAGACAGAGCCCAAATGATCTTCATTTACTCCAACATAAATTTTCAGCCCTCCACCTACCTTAGCTTTTATATATACACTAACAGGAGTGAACATCGACTTTGACTGTAGTTTGGGAAGCAAAATTACAAACAAACATAGGAACAAAATCTCTGTGGTTGTCGCCTCATCTTTCCTGCTGTGGGACAATGGTCTGCACCCTGTCATTTGTATTTTAAATAAATGCTGATTGACCAGTAGCCAGGCAGGAAGTATAGGCAGGACGACCAGACGGGAAGTAGAGGTTGGGCTATGAGAATTCTGGTAAGAGGAAAGAGTCTGCAGTCATTATCCAGACACAGAGCAAGCAAGAGGTGTCTGCCCACAGAAAAATGGCATTTGGTGAACAAGACAAGACAAACCACTGTGACCATGTGTTTAAAAATTACACAATATCAAGGCAGACAAAATGTCATTGAGGACTGGGGAGAGGCTCATGAAGTCCTCCCTCTAGAAAAGGAGTTATTGGCAGTTAATGGCTTCTGGAGGAGAGTTAGCAAGTTCATTTCAGAGATATGGACTCTGAGAACCTAACCATGTTCCAGTAGATGGCCCTACACTGAAGTATATATAGGTAGCACTAAGAGGACGCAGTAAGTTTTTAGAAAGTGCCCATGAAGTTGGGAAGGAAAGCTGAGAGGGATGGCGAAGGACAAAGAGGATAGGAAATGGGGAGTGGCTTTGAATAAAATATATTCTGTATGCAAGGTATTTTCAGATACTAAAAGGGAGGTTGGATTGGACCTTAATTGATAAAACGTAAATACCTGTAGCCAAATCTTGAAGCCTACCTTCTACATTGAATAGTAAAATACAGTTAAGACTGTTGAAGTTAATGCCATCAAATGAACTGTGTGTTTTGCATCCTAATGCAATTTTGAGTACATTTGACTTTATGAATTAATAGGGCATTTTCTGGGGTCACCCTATGTGGCATGTTGCCCAGCCCTTATTCCTTGTCTATGAGGAAAAAATATTTTTAGAAATTATGCCCAATTATTTCAAAGACGAAGTAGCCACAGAGCTACTAAAAAGTAATGCTTAGGTAAGAATTCTCCTATAGGTGACTTTATGTCTGAATTTCTGTACTTTATCTTCCATGGATTAGCTTACGGTGTTAATTACGGGGTCAGTAAGCAGTTACTTCCTATAGCAAATCAGCCAAAGTGCAGGTTTGCTCTGGAGGTCCCTGGGATCTGAGCTCTGTGTTTCTTCAGGTTTCAATTTACTGGCCTCAAACCACTTAAAAGCAAGAGGAGGAGAAGCAGGGGAGTGATCAGTTTACAAGTGACCTGGGGGTTCACAGCTTTCATCCCCTCGAAATCACAGCCCATATAATAAGACTTGTGTAGACACAATTGGGACAAATTGACCTGGGCGTTTTGTTTTCAGAAATGAAAATCCTTCCCTCTTATCTGGTGTCCTCATGCCTTAATTGTAGGAATCAAACATTTGACTGAAGATGGCAGTTGTCCTAAGGTCAAGCAGGGAATGTGGGCTCAGAGTGAGAGGCTAGGCTGCTAAGTGGCACCCAACTGCGCTAATCAGTTAACAGGACTCTAAACTAGTTTAGGGACTTAGGAGTCAAGCCAGAGGAGGCTATTTAACAAGCTTTCTTTTTTCTTAGAAAGGGACTTAAGGCACTGGGATAGTCTATAGCAGGTACATTTACAATCCAGGATGCTGTTGCACCCGACATTTGTATGTGTGTCTCCTAAGGAATGCTCTCACAGATGTTTGCAAGAGGTGACAAATACAATGAAACTTAACTTTTTTTTTGTATACATAAAAACAGTTATATACAGGACAACAGATGCTATGAAAGAAAACCTGTGATATTTTTCTACCCAAGTCTAACTTATTTCACTTGATATGGTCTACAGTAATATTCATATTTTTTAAAAAAAATGTCATATTTTCACTATTCTATATGAACAAAACTCAAAGTATGTGTAACTCAAAGGATACACATACCACAACTTATTTACCCATTTACCCTTTTGTGTACTAAATCACATGGAGGATGATTCTCCAAACAACACCACCACCAAAAAACATTGATATGTAAGTATGTATAGTATGCTGGCTTAGATTCCTTCCAGGAACTTTTCATGATACTATAACTGAAATACATGTTAATTATATTTTGACTTCTCTCAGGAACTTCTAAAATGATTTCTATGATTGCTGACTAATTTGTATTTATACAGTGTGTAAGAATTTTCTTTCCCCAAAATTCTTGTCACCATTTGTTGGTATTTGTTTTCTTTTTATAAATTGTTCTTTAATAATCTTATACAATATCTTTTGATATTTACTAACCCCCCTCCATGCTAATTCCTCTCAGATCAACTTACCCTTCTCTATCCACTTAACTGTGGTCCTATTTTTTTTAAATATATGTAGTCCAGTTCATGTTACCTATATATTCTTGGACTTGTAACCTTTTGCTGGAGTGTGCTTGATCTAGTAGGACATAAATGCTTAAGGAAAATGGTCTCTCCAAGCAGCTGCCAGTCATCAATAGTTCCTCAGTTAGAGGTGGCACTTCATGCTCACCTCCCCTCTCCATCTTGGGATTTCATCTGGCTTGAGCTAGCACAGGTCTTGTGTATTCTGTATCTCGACTGCTGTGAGTTTCTATGTGCAGCTGCCCTGCCGTATCCAGAAAACACTTTCTTGCAGTCATCCAATACTCTTGGGTCTTACCATCTTTCAGCTCCCTCTTCTGCAATGATCCTTGGGAGGATAGGGTGTGACATAGACATCCCATTTAGATGGAGTTGTACATTCTGCGGCCTTTTATTCTCTATCATTTCAGCAATTATGGATTTTTAAAGGTGCTTTATCTCCTCAGCAATCCAAGATCCGATTGCATAATCATTCTTTGCAAAAATCAGTGGGGAAGAGAGAGGTGGAGGGGAGAAAAATAGGAGTTTGGTTTATCTGTAGGCACTTTCCAGAGCAGAGCAAGTGTGTAGCATTGGAAGAGAGTGCTTGTGGTACTAATTTAGACATACAAATCCTGGCTTATTTTCTGGAAATTCAATACTATTGTTTAAAAGAAACACGCCATGCAAACAGTTGGAGCAAAACACTCTTGACATTTCCTTCCAATAAATACGTGAATTAAAGGGATTTATAGGTACTGTGAAGCATTATTAAGTTATAACACTTTTGGTGATTTAATCATAGTTTAGGTTATAGGGAGTGTAATGACATGGTTTGTTCATTTCGTGCTGAGAAACATGATTTTAGTTAGCTTTAGCCCTTATGGTGAATGGTAATCAGTTAGCTGTTTCATTATCCAGTCTGTTGTTGAAGAGCTCTTCAAAATTCAATTCTTTGCTTGACACTGAGCCATTAAAAATCCTCCACGAGACCCTTAATTTCCCACACAACCACACATGAAAGGTCCTGTCTGTACTTTTCCCCCCGATGTCTAGAATGACTTTTCTGAAGTCGCTCGGTATTCTTCCGGGGAACGCCATTTTCCACCCACTCCAAACTCCTTCCTCATTTTCCTACCCACCAACAACCTTCGTCTGAGTTCTTTACACATGGGACAGTTTCTACAACTTTCTCACCCTAGAAATAGAACTTATTCTTCAAGTGCAATTCAGTAAGTTGCATCATTTGAAAAATAAAGAAAATCCCTTTTTTCCTCAGTTCCTTTTCTGCCACCAACCTCATTATTTCAGCAAAATGGCACCCACTAAAGCCATGCCACGGGGGTGGTCCAATCCAGAGAGCCTGTTCTAGTTTGCTTGTCTTTCATATGCTTCTGTATTTGAGTCTATGACAGGGGTAAAATTGTTATTGATTTTAACATTACCTTTATTCATGTCTTTGTGTGAGTCATCATGTATGTGCATGTGTCACAACATGCCTGCAGAATCAGAGAACAATTTGAGTATTCCTTTCTCTCTTCCACTTTGTGGGCCTGGGAGATTGTACTCGGAGCATCAAGTTTGGTGGCAAACATTACTCAGCCACCTGTCAGCTCTATTATTATTTTCATGTAATAACTGAATGCAGAGAATCCGCTTCAATCCTGAGGCCTGCTGGCAGCATGTCTACATGTCAATAACTGCTTCCGTCTGATCATTCGAGCTGGTAAAGTGATGAGCTAGTGCAATTTATTTGGAAATTACTGTTATTAATCCTTCAAACTTGTGATGTTGCATGTATATATAGGGTGCATGGAACCTGGTTTAGTACAGTAGCTGCATCTCACACTGTGAGGAGGAGGGAACCACATTAATCATAGATCCGCACCTGGATTTCTTCTTACATATACAAATACACTCCGAGGAAACATCTATATTATTTGATGTCAAGTACCTCTTCAGGGTCACACTCTTCTCGTTAACTTAATGATGACAGATATCCTTATTAACACCTGAAAATTGACAAGTGCTTCAAAATCTTTTGTAATTTCATGTAAGTAAATATGAGTTAAAAGGAAAACTATGTTTGTGAGTTACTGTTCGAGTGATCTATTTACATTTCCCAACTGTAGCCACAGTGAGATGCAAATGACACTGAATTTTTTCCAGTGCTAAGGGCTTAATCCTGTACCTTCCTGCATTCAGTCATACACACATACATATGTGAGTATGTGTATGTATATTGTAAATTAGATACAGTGTCCCCTTTTTTCTTCTCTTTTTCAATCCTCCTCTCCTATCTTTACCAATCTTCTCTCTAGGCTCCCTATATTTTCTCTCTTTCCTCCCTCCTCGTTCTTCTCCTTCTCTCCCTCTAGACCTCTTTGAAGCTGGTCTCACTGTGCACCCAGAATGACCTTGGGTTCCTTCCTTGGCCTTTCAAGGGCTGAGATAATAGGTGAACACCAACACATTCAGATAAAATAATTTAATACCACACACTTAAGGCATTGATTGTAAATTTCATTCATAATCATTAGCACAGGAAACACCTCTATTTTATACAACCAATAAATCCCAAAAAAAGTATGTAGTCTTAAGTAGATGATGACCAAAAAAGATAAGCTTTTAGGGAAAAAAAAAACCTTCAGGAAATGACCTTGTAAAATCTGAACCAACTAATTATTAATTAATATGCTTAGATTGTTGCTAAATCTTCATAATACAAATTAATTTTTAGGGACTGCTAAGGCAGTATTAGTAAAATAATAGATATTTCAGCATGTTTTTTAGGGAATTTTATGTGTACACTTCTGCACTGATGTGTGGGATGCTAGTAAAACTGTTTTCACTGGGAAATTCAATGTCTAAAAATATTATAAATATGATTTTGCCTATGTTGTAAAAAGACATATCCAAATTTTTAACTTTCAAGTTAAAAAACCTTTTAATTTATTGTTTTATGAACATTTTCCATCATGTGGTGAGAACTAAATCAGCTCTCTGAGGAATTTATTCTTTCTTCTAAACTTTTAATAGTCATAACATGTTAAAGAGACCACTGATTGTACAAGATGCTGGGAGTAAATAGTTGACAATTCAACCCCCAAGTACACATTGATACCATCCATTCAGGCTCAAGGATTCATTTGGAAGAGGAGGTTGATTGAAAGTCAGACTTGGACATAAAGAGATGGACTCTGAAATGCCACTTTCCATGCAGGACACAGCTATGACAGTCAGGAAACCTCAGCAGCACACCCTGCTGACACTGGGGCTATAATGGTCTGCTAAGGATGGGGAAGGTGGTTCACTTCCTGCTAAACTGTTGTAAACTAACTGATTATGGAGAAAGGAAGATATACTGTCCAATTGTGTACCTCTAGTTTACCCATCAGGACCTAAATGGATAGCTCTAAACCCATGGTCACACAAACCAGAACAAAATGTCATAACCATGGGAAAGAGATTGGCAGGGAAGAATCAAGGCCGACAGGCCTAGGCAAAATATCTGAAGAGGTTATGGCAATAAGAATAATTAGAATACATATATACATTTATGTAACTGCAATAAACAAAAGTTATTAATAACAGGAAAGTTCTCTGTTGACTGTCTACAAGAGGATCTTAGGGATCCCATGCTACCTTCAAGAAACCCGGTGTTTTCTAGGACCTTCCCTTCATCCTCCCCTTTTTTCTTTCTAGTGTGTTTTTTTTTTTAATGAAAATCACTTGACCGTGTTATTTCTATTAGATACTAAGTTTATTTCATCTTACTTACCAGACTTTATCTCCATTTTACAAAGTGTGTTACATGTATCTTTCTGGCCGTTAGGATTTGGCAGTTCCAAGGAAATGTTGTGACATCCTGGCCCCGAGCAGCCCTTGGGCAGGCAGTCATTAGATCATTCGTTACTACACTAAAGGATCTGATGTTTTCATTCCCACAGCAGTCTGCAAGCCCCACCTGCCAGCTGGGGACAGACCATCTCATAAACCTGCCAATACCACAATTTAGCTCAATCCACATTTGTTAATAAATCTTTCATCGTATTACAATCAAAGGGCTCTTTCAGCTTATGACCCACCTAACGAAGGATGTGCTATGTCTGCTCATCAATTTGATGTCATTAAAAACAAAAACTAAGGGGTGTCATTAATGTGTGTTTACCGTGTTGGTTCAGGTGAAAGCAGGGACAAGAGAGCTGGTTTTGAAAAACCAGTGCGAGAAAACTTTCATTCAAAATAAACTTATGGTGAGACTGACATGCCTGGTAGCTTTGAGAAACAATTTTTCATGAGAAAATTCATATGTTTTAGTGGAATGTTTTTAGAAGTCTAATAATCAACCAGGACCTAAAGTAGAGTTTGAGCAATTGCTTTTTACATTTTTCTAGCACCAGTATATTTCGGAGAATATCACATGACGCTTTATGTTACAAGGCTGTGGCTAATAACGTGGCGTGTGTGAGGTTTTGAAGTTGGTGGGATTTGCACATCATACAAGGAAATTCATGATGCTTTCTGCATTAATACTAAGGGTTCAGAGTCTTAACAGCATGTTTGTATTTAAAATTGCAGTTAATAATTACAGACAATGATTGCATCATTATTTAACTTAATTCTCTTTCTTAATACCCTGTGGGTAGAGACAATGATTCTTTTAGAAAGAAGGGTAGATATTCTCCAAGTATTTAAAGAATTGAAAAGAATATAAAATACCATGTTTAGACATATATATGTATAAACGATCATATACATGTTATGCACACACACATATATACAGATATAACTTTCTAAAGTTACAAAGTAAGTCCTACCTTCTGTTAAAACACCTTAAGCATTTTTAGTTTTCCATCATGTTCTCTGCCCCATCAGAGCTTTCTTCTGTGGTCCAAAGCTCAGCTGATATTGACAGAGAGCCAAATGAGACTAGCAAAAGAGACAGTGCACTGACCTTGGCTTCCTATGTGTTTCCTTCCAACTCAAGTTCTAATTCTTCTCCACAATCAACAAATACCTTTGAAAACCAAACAGGCCACTCTGTTGGATGTCAGAGAGTAAGGTCAAACAAAAAACCCCAAAGAACGCCTCCACATAGTCTTCTCAGAGAGCTCTGTGAAAAGTACTAGCTTTACACTCACCGTTGGGTATTCTCTGTGTCAGTTCTCGCCATGGAAATCTTCTGACGGCTGCAGTCTCCAGCTGAGGCTGACATTGCTATATCTAGGCTGGGTGACCTTTTCCATGTTGTGTGTGCACTTGGCCTCGTCTATTTCCTTTCCTTTGTGGTATTTTCAGCATCAGGAATTTTCACTCACCTTGGCCATTGTTTTCACACTTTTGGCTTTCAGACACCGGGCTGCTGTTTCATTTGAATCCAAAGGATGAACAGGAAGGAAAGCAGACTGAAGGGACAGCATCTACTTCCTAACTAAATCATAACAGTATTTTTATGACTTGGTCACATCACAGAAAAATGCATGACATTCATTTGAAGAAATATAAACAGTGAGAATGCCGTGTTCTCTTACTGAGAGTGTCCACAATAAAGACAAAAGGCTAAGTTCATCATTGGAGGGAAATTTGCCTTCTAGAGGATATAGTTCCTTAACAAAGTCCATATATATGGACTTTCTTACTTCTAAATTCTATTATGAACTGCTTAAGTAAATATTGTCCTTTTAATATTTTGTAATAGAGCTGCAAAATCAAGCTCCCTGACCAGTGCTTTAATGTTGCTATTGAACTTTAGAATGATCATGTCTCAGTTTTGCTTTGTTTTTGAGCAAGATCTCTGGTGCAGAACAAAACTGGTTATAAATTTCAGCATGACCATGTTCAATAAGTGTGATTTTGCACATGAAAAATGACTTTTCTCAACTCTGGGGCCCTCATTATGTAGTTGAGGGTAATTGTATTTACATAATTTCAGTGGCTACATCAGAAATAACACATGAAGGGGAATGTAATAAAAATCGCATAGTAGTCTTCCATATACAATATCTATCACTCTAAGTGGCACCTCTACTGGTTTGTCTTCATGAACTTCATAATTGTTTAGATTTCTGCAGTATGTCTACAATAAAATATGCACCCAAAAACCCATAGCTATTTTGTATGTGCATATTCATGTACATAACCATCTGTTCATGAAGTAAAAAAAAATGTCAGTGGATCAGATGCTCTTATTGACTTAGAGGTCATTTGTATCTGGGTGTGGGAAGATAACCAGAACGACCTAAGGATTCTGAGACATACATGGGCTCCCTTCGTGAGCTTGCCATCCTTTCTCTCTAGAAGTGTCTACACTGTTTGTTGCTTCAAGTTACTTAGCCCAGTGGAGTGTCACTTCTTAAAGTGTGGTCTTGTTTGGGGATTGTATTGCTGGGCTGGATCACTAGGGTTTGCTCTCTCCTCTGTCCCACTCCAGCACATTTTGTGAGATACACATACACTTGTCTTTCTCCCCAGGAACAGAGTACTCCGCACCACCTTTTTCCCTTCCCCACAGGCACTGAGGGCTTTCCCAGCACTTCTGCCTCAGACATAGGCCCCCATTTCATGTGGGGTTATAAGTATAGGGCACAACAGATGTTCCTATTCTTTCTCCTGTTCCTCTCCTGCTTTGCTCTACACTCGACTCTTTTTAGGCTCTTTCTGATCTGTTCACTAAAGATGAACAAGCTTAAAAATATTGTGAACTTCTCTACCTTCTATGATGCCCATAGATTTTCAAGTCTTGCTTGTGTTCATTGTAATCTTTGCTAATTTGTCAAGTATTCTAGTTCAAATACTTAATGATTGTATATATACACATATATGAAATATAACTGATATATCTTTAATATATACTAAATATACACATGGTGTATATGTACACACATATATAATCAATAAGGTGAGTAAATATTCATATATTCATGTGTTATTTCTCCAAATAAGTGCTGTCTTTTTAAACTTTTAGTCAGCTTTAAATTGCTGTACTTTGCTTATTTTAGAGAATACCACAAATTTATAGTTAGACAGGCTTCTTTTCGTTGACAGAATTCTGATATGATTTTCCAGATCTGTATATGCCCTCAAGCATGAAGCTAAGGATCAGCCACTGACACTATTTTTTAAGACTGTTAACCTTTGGTCATTTTTTCTCTTTGCCCATACAATTGCTCCAATGTTTCTGAAGCAATTACCATCTGGTAGGGTCTAGGAATATATGATTAATTTAACTAACATCATTATTTCACCAACCTTTTTGATTGGTAGAGAAAACAATATGTCACAAATGATAACAATTTAGTCTAGAATAAGACCTAAGGACAGAGTTAAATGTGCTAGGGACTGACATGTGGGTAAAGCTTTTGAGATGTGTTCTTAAGGAAGAGAGTCAAGTGTGGAGATTTACACCTACTCCTAACTGTAGGAGGCATACCTAATAGTTGGCAGCTGAAAGTTGAAGGACCAGTTCAATTCCAGATCCAGTACATAGCAAGATTGAGAGGCAGTCTAAGCAGCTTGATTTTGTGCCACAAAATAGCGAGAAGGTGGGGGCATGGACTAAGTTAAAGTACGTCTGCTAGGCAAAGGAGAACTGCTTTGATAAAAAAGGGAACAAACTCTGCCTGGCCCAAAGCACATGCTTCTGATCCACAAGTAGGGTGATGTGCTAAAAGATATGGTGGACACTGGTATACCAGATAGCTGCGGTAAGCACAAATGAAATGATTTTTTTAACATCCCAGACTATGAAAATCTTCAGACTCTCTGCCCCACATTGTATCAAAATATTCCAAAAAATTGCACCCTTGTTCTCTCTGTTTATTATACTCTTTCTCAAATTCACAAGATCTATACCCAAGTTTGCCCTTTTTATGTAACTTTTGTCTGTTTTATTTCCTCCAGAGTGCTGCCATATGCCAGTTGAGGTAAAGGTCACTTCCCTGGCTCTCTAAGAGGGTTGGAGTGAATTTATTTGTGAGACAAAGGCAAGAACACACTGTGACCAATAAGAAGCACCCTTCAACTTCACCATGAGCAGATTTTTATCACAACCAAGAAGTATTTTTCCTGTATTTCTACACTGGTTAATTAATGTTCATTTCTTGTGCTCTCAAAGCATCCTTTCTTACATATATTTTTTTAGTTATCTCTTCATTTTCATATTTCTCCTAGTAGATAATTTGTTTCTGAAATCCAGGAGCTATGGAAAACTTAACTTTATGCACCTCCCACTATTGCGTTCAACAAACCAAAGTAGCTGAGCTATGTCTACAGAAACAGGGACTTTCTCCTGAACCACTTTCTGTCACAACAACAAGAGATAGCTAGGATCTCTCTAGCTAATGTGACAGTACCTATGTGCGTGACACCATTCTCTACCTCTATTCTCCATCTTACATCACGCTAAGGTTCCTAGTGTGCTGTAAACACAAAAGGTTCCTTCAGGGAGAGAAACAGCACTAAAGATGGTGACTCTTTGAAAGTGGTTCCTTCTCTTTAGCCTCAGGCACTGATGTAGCAGGATCCAGTGGCAGGAATGATGAAGATACAGAGCAGGAGAGTCCAGTTCATGCCTAGACCCTCAGTACTTAAATTCCATAAGGTCACCGCAAGCCTTGCTTCACCCCCACGGATTTGTCACAGAGAAAGGGGCACACCCCAAATGTCATAGCTCATTGTCAGGCAGCCTCCAAGTCCTTGGCACAGGACCCAGCATTTACTTATTTTAACCAGAGAAAGAGAAGACAAATCTTTGTAGGAACAAGATTCAGAAACTTGGAAAAAAATTTTGGTACCGAGCCCAATACTGTGAATACTGAAAGAAAGAGAAACTCCAGGCATTGGGTTGATATTGCACTATATATACATATGTATTGAGTCTCTACATATACTCTCATGTGTTTATGTATATGTGTTTATATTTATTTCATATTTTATAATTTGTAATATTTATACAGCTACTAGTTACATGCCAGGAGGTAGATTTAAATAAGGTTTTCAGGAATTTGAAGATTTCTCCAGTGAACTTACAACTCTGCTCTTAGAAATCAAAATTGGAAGAGACCTCAGAAACTGATAGCAATCTTCTACTCTTATACGGAGGGGGGGGGATCGGGCATGGGAAAGTGATGAGACTTATTTAGTGTCATGTTGAAAGGATCATTAGAGAATTTTGTTTTCTAAGTTGAATACACAGGAAGCCTCACCAGTGTCTGCCTTTCATTTTTCTTTCTGGTTTCCTAAGTACTCTAGGGCTAAGAACCTGTGATCGTTGTCCTTTTATTTGTAGAAGTTCATTGCCACATTCTCTCTGCTCAAACTCCCTTTCCCATTCTGTGTTGGGAGATAGAACAACTGGTATTTTCTATATATTCACAAGAGGAAACAGGTCTGGGGAGGTTAAGTGGCTCATACAATCTCACATATCTAAGAAATAGAGGAGACTGAGTCAAACAAAAGACCATCTGCCTCTCACAAGGGGAAAGAAAGCAATAAAGAGGTTAGGAAGCCACTCATGTGATGGCCTAGGGTCCTGTTGACAGGCTCTTGCCAGTCTCCCATGTGCAAGCACACAGCGTACCTCAGCACCATGAACAGATTTTTATCACAACCAAGCAATTCTTTTCTGAATTTCCAGATTGGTTCAATGATCCTCTTCTCTGCTTTCAATGTATTCTTTCTTACATCTGTTTTATCACTTAGGATGTTTTATTGAAATTATACGCCCATGTTCATGCAGTAGATGTCTTTTTCCTTAAATCCAGGAATGTGGCAGAAAATTGTTTTCAAGATATTATCCCAGGAGCCTAGCAGCTGGAACATGTGAGTGGCAAGACAGGAGATTCCATGAGGAAGAAAAAAAACAAGAGCAAATGTTTCCATTGATGGATGGCATAAGGAAAGGTCTCAGGAAGGAGAAATCAGGATAGAGATGGGATGAGTCTCATACCTTGAGAACATAAGAGAAAATCCCCTCAAGCTAAAATCCTGGGTGTGAATTTCATGCATGTGGTTCAATACATAGAGTATTAGGGAGTTAGGCCATTTGAGGTTCTGTGGCCATGCTCTCCCAGAAGATATTAATCCAAAAATATTCAGAGTCATGCAATCAAAGTGGAAGCCTACAATTGGAGATGAAGAGAATTTTTTCAGGTCTACATATAAGACTTGACTGCCCTTTGACTTTGGAGTGTCAAAATGGCTCTCAGAGAAATAACGTCCAAATGGCAAGACGCAAACAAAACACCACTCCAGCCTTTTGTCAGGCTTCCAAAAACCAAGTGATAGCGTGATTGGTTCCTATACTAACCAAACATTAAATATCAGACCAACACATAATGGAATCTTCACACCCTTACCAATAGGGCCTATGACAGGACCAGGGTGCTGGGACCAGGCTACTTTTAAAGAGGTCAGTGTTTTCCCCTTCAACAGAACCATATTTCCTCTTACCCGTGAGGCTTTGAATATGATCTCTTCCCTGGCTTCTCTGAGATGCTGGTGTAGGGAGATTAGGAAGAAAACTGTGGTGGATCCCATTGTTCTTGTTTTTTTTTGTAAGTATAAACATAAATATAGGCATAGAATAGATTTAGAACATTTTGATGTCTCTTCTTCCATGTTATTCCTTTGTAGGGACATAAGCTAGTATTATTTACTAGTACTGTTCTGTCCTAGGCAAGTTCCTCCTTCCAGGTCCTACCTTTAGCAATAAGAGGGGGGGGAGGTGGGAATGTCCTAATTAGATATGTAGGCCATTGTTCATAAGGGTTTGAGCCTCGGCAAGCATTTAGAGCAGTTGTTGTGAATGTTCTTAATGTTGTGCCCTTTTAATACAGTTTCTCATGTTGTGGTGATTCCCCACCCATAAAATGATTTTTATTGTTTCTTCATAACTCTAATTTTGCTACTGTTATAAATAATAATGCCTGGGTTTTCCAAAGGTCTTAGGTGAGTACCACAAAAGGATCATTTGACTCCCTAAAACAAGTTGTGAGCCTCAGGTTGAGAACCACTGCCTTAGCATCTCTTGTCCTTTTTATGCACCTTGGGACAGAGCCCTTCTCTAGCTTGGGGACTGACTTGTTCCTGGCCTCACCCCTGCCTTTTTTTTTTAAATGAATTCCTTCAGAACATGAAACAGCCATTTGTGTATTTTGAAAAGTCAGGGGCGGTGTTAAATGTTCCTACTCTGAGACAAAGCACATTGCCTTCCTCGTTGTGGTGTTGGGAAGAAACCCCAGCCGCTCCAAGCAAGCGAGCAAGCACAGGTCTGTAACCAGGTCCATCCAGTGCCAGGTTCCCCTCCAAAAGCGGGGGCCCTTGAGAATCAGCAGTGGGGCTCAGCTGCAGTTAATTTTCATTTGCTGTTTGTATATAAATGCTTTTAGTACTTAAACTAAATTCAGATCAATTAAACTAATGTTGTTTGACATAATATTCCTTGCTCCAAAATCAATATCCCTTCATTTGACAGACTTATTCTTGAATTCAGGATGTTTATTGTTCTTAAAGCTTACCTATAGACCTGGCTTTTGTCTTTAATGATATAAAACAGCTCTTCCTCAAATACTGTAGGCCAGCATGTAATGGGGCTCAAATGTCTCTGGTAAATATCTTTAATTGTACCATCATGCCTTTTCTTCTCAACAGCACATGATGGCTCCTTCCCTGTCTCCATTTGTCTCCCCGGTTTTAAATGTGTTCCTTTCACTGTGTCTCTTTAGAAGGAAATGGGATGAATGACAAAACCAGGCTGGGATTCCAGGACCAGCTCTCATTCTTTCCAAAGACAGGATCCGTGGAGGTCTTCTTAGCCAGGCTCTCTGACCAAGGCCACTCATTCTTTCAGAGACCCTCCCTCTGCCCCCTCCTGTCCTTACCCTGTTGCCGTATAGTGACAAGGAACTGCTAAGCTTCACCCCATTTCCTCCTGTGGTCCTTTCCCCCATACCCCGCGACTCGTCTTCACCCTGCCTCTGGCTCTTATAAATCTTGTTATGTTTTCCCTGGCCTTTGTCCAGAGACAGGGCCTGCTTGGCTCTAGGGAGTACAGTCCTGGGCTCATTTATCACTTGAACAGTGGGAATGGGGTCTGAACAGTAGTTTTCTACCATCACCATGGCAAAGGTCTGTGTACAGTTGCCTAATTAGAAGAATGTGGTGTATGTTTGCCAAATTGCTCCACCATGGTACGTTAGGCCAAGGTGGACTTGTCTATTTTGGGACAAAGGAAAAGGCCAGATGAGAAGATGGTTCTCTCAGAGAGAGCCCAGGAGTAGCAGACTGTGTTTTTCTTTCTGTTTTGCTTTTGCTGGCAATTATTTTCCCTAAATTAAGAGTCATTGGAGTGATAAAGTGTGGCATTTGTGAGAACTGTAATCAGCCACTGAAATATACCCAGCTCACTCTGTGACCAGCTTTTAGACAGGGTGAAGCTTGTGAAACCTGAGCTGAGCTTGCTTTTCTCAGCCTTCCTGCTGGAAGGACCTCTCAAGTGAAATGTGCCCAGAACCCTAGAGAAAAGCCGTTCTACCCACCTGATGCATGCACATGTGCACACAGGTACACACACACACATATATACACACCACACATAGACACACCACATATACCGTAAACACACACAAACATCACACACACACACACCACACACACACACCACACACACATTACACATCCACCACATATACCATAAACACAGACAAACATCACACACACCACACACACACACACACCACAGACACACACCACATATCCACCACATATACCATAAACACAAACAAACATCACACACACCACACACACCACACACACACACCACAGACACACACCACATATCCACCACATATACCATAAACACAGACAAACATCACACACACCACACACGCACACACCACAGACACACACCACATATCCACCACTTATACCATAAACACATACACACATCACACACACACACCACACACACACACACATAGACACACACCACACATAGACACACCACATATACCGTAAACACACACAAACATCACACACACACACCACACACACATTACACATCCACCACATATACCATAAACACAGACAAACATAACACACACCACAGACACACACCACATATCCACCACTTATACCATAAGCACACACAAACATCACACACACCGTACCCCCAAACACATATACCACATCCCCACTCCCACATAACCACACACATACACACTTATGCATGCATGTACAGGCACATACCCACATGCTTGCCTTTTCTTTTTATTTTCTATAGTATTTTCCAAAGGGCAGATATTGCAGCCATAGAGGTATGCCTGAGTTGGATGTCCATTAGACTTTGCAAAAAGCGACAGAATAAATAGATCATTCTACTGCAATTTGTTTTCTCTGAACAGAGGTCATAGATTGTCTGTACAACGATAGTCAAAGGGAATAGCTTGAAAGTCATTCTACAAAATGTAGGCGACTGTACCCTAGAGATTTGCCCACCCTCTATTTCATTGAATCTCTTTAGCCTTTGTTGTATTCTTTTCCCTCTTATTCTTTCTTCTTAGCCTGTCCTCCTCCTCTGCAGCATACTCTCTGTAGTAATGCCCCAAATGCTGTGAAAATGAACCCACTGCATCCTTACTAATTGTGAGCATTGGCGAGTGAAAACTGCAGGGCCGAGCTTCCTCCTAGTCCCTGTCTGTGGGCAACTGTGACTCTGTCCAAGGGAAGCCTTTGATGGTTTCTCTGGTGACCACACCTGGCTGTATGTTATATCTGACCCTCCAGATTCCCAGTATCTCCAGATGACTATTGCCCTCCTTCTTCTTGCCAGTCTATGTGCTGTGAGGGTGCACCCAGGCTGTGAGATGAAGCAGTGCCTGTAGCACCCTGGGAGGTGGTTCTGAGACTCACTGGCTTCTATAGATCATCTCCCGTGAGAATGCTTTTGCCAGAAACGGGCAGTAGCCAGGAGGAGTCAAAAAGGTAGAAAGGGTCACAGTTTTCACTTAATGACCTAGGAAAAGGTCTGGGAGGAAGATGCACAGAGGTTTCCTTAGCGATATTCCTCACCCGTCACATTAGGATAACCAAGGAATTTCTGCAGCCCTAAAACTACCCGTAACTGCATCTGTGCATATATCAACATCACAAGGAATTCTTAGTTAGTTATTTAAAATTCCAGGTAGCTCTTACTACATGTGAGGTGGGATGGTCTAAGATTGCATTTGACAGATGAGAAAAATGAGGTTCATGATAGTAATTTACTAAGGCCACTTACGTAGGCAGAGGTGTTAAAGATTTAAATCCGGCTTCCAGTGCTGTTGTGCCTGCTTTATTCCACGGGACAGTGTTGCATCAGCTTTTCAAAGGACAATCCCCTATGCAGGTCTCAGTCGCTTTGTTTCTTTTGGCCAAAATCAATGGAAATGGACTGCTCGCTCACAGGCCGTCCCAAAGTCCTGGCTGCTCTATGTCATTCAAGTGATCTTGAGAGCATGGGCACCGGGCAGTATCAGCCTTGCACAGGGCAGGTGATGGTCCTGTCATATAGTTCTGATCTCCTGCCTGGGTTTTAAACCATTCAAGCTTCTGGGGTCTTCCTCACCACCCCTGAATGAAGTCTAGTCTGACTCCATCCCTGGTTGTCTAGTTGAAATTTGCCGCAGATAAAATGCGATGATCTGATACAGGTAAAAGGGCATCTTCAGCTCAGACCTCCAGGGCGCCTAGGTAAATGACAGACTGAACCCCTTCTCAAAGGTGATTTGAAGGTAAAGACTGAACACTGAGGACTGGGGCATCTCTTTCTGGCTTACGTAAGAACTTTTGGTGAGCTCAGGTTACTTGACTATTGACACCCAACAGCTTGGTGTAGAGTCAGACAATAGTAGAAGACCTCTGGTCATTTCTTCTGGGAATTTAGGTTAAAAGGAATCCCTGTAGACATCTGTTTCTTCCAGCATGTCTCTGTGATAGAGCAAGTGAGATTTTAGAATGATAGAGAAATCTGGTGGAGAGCTTGCTGATGTTAAGATACCTGGGACCTCTAATGGAGCTGATTTTTAATTCAGATTCTAATTATCTTTATTTTTTTTTTTTTTTGGTTTTTCGAGACAGGGTTTCTCTGTGGCTTTGGAGCCTGTCCTGGAACTAGCTTTGTAGACCAGGCTGGTCTCGAACTCAGAGATCTGCCTGCCTCTGCCTCCCGAGTGCTGGGATTAAAGGCGTGCACCACCATCGCCCTGCTTTTCTAATTATCTTAAGGACAGTTGACAAAATTATCTAATGAACTGCTTTTGCTCTTTCTTACCACAGTCCTGTTTTAGCATGGTCATCAGTCCCATCTTGTGACTGCTTAAAACCGAAGTTTAGGAAAACGAAGTGACATGAGTCAATTTGTCAGAAAGAACGTAGAGCCCTGGAATTTCTACATTTGTGCTTCTTTGTTCCACATTAGAACACAAAGGTAGGGAAGATGATGGGAAGAAGCCTTATAAATTGTCCTAAGGTCCCCATGAGCAGTGATAGTAATGAACGGTAGTCTTGGGCCAGAATTTAGTCATATTCAGTATTTGAGCCTGTATCTATGTTTCATGCAGGTCTTAGGCCATTTAGTCTTGATTGAAGAAAGCAGAAGTGCTGGGTAAAGGTGAGGGTGTCGGAAACGAATCAAGGGAGGGAAGGAAATGTGGAGAAAGCCGGCAAATGGAAAGTTCTCCCAGTGATTCCCATGAGGACTTGGTGTTCTCCCTCATAACTCTGGATGACAAAATTAAGGCCAAATGAGCTTGTCTTCTGCATTTGTGGAGCCTCTTCAGTCCCACGCCACTGGCTTTCCAACAGCTTCCCAAAGTGCACTTTCTTGAATTATAAAATCTCGGTGCAGTGTTAGGAGAAATGCCTGCCATATGTTTCTGATTCTTTTTGGACATAAACTCTCAGCCTGTTGTTAGCTCAGGGAAAGGCAAAATTCAAAAACTCATCTGAACAAGGAAAGCTGGTTAGAAACGAACTGATTTTTCTGGGGCTTGTGCGAGACTCTGAGCCCGGAGCAGTTTGGGTATGATTTGGAACTCAGCCAGTGAGCACTGTAAAGTGGGTGGGGTGGGTGGGAGCATTGTGCAAAGCACAACTTCTTCTGTCTGGACTGAGGATCAATCTTTGTCAAACTGGAGTTAGCTATGTCTCTGGAGAGTATAGGGAAGTAGTAATTTAGGAGAAAAGGAGCTGTTACCTATGACTGCTATTTACTTTACAGTAAATATGAGGCAACAGTGGGTAATAAACTAGTTTTATACTTTTCTTTTAAGAAGCTATCCACAATGCCTGCAATATACTAGCATTCAGGATTTAAACAAAATAATAGACCTGGTGATTAAAATTTTTTGAAAGAAAGAAAAAATTCCTGTTCCCTTCTCATGTTTGAAAACTTTATGTCATCTAATTATTAACTGAGTAGAATTTTTAAAAACAGGACTATCTGTCTTTGCCAGGAATCCTCCTTACTGCTCCATACCCAATACTTTGAGCTCATTATACTAAACATTGAATTTAACTTATACTTTAGTGGTAGGGAAGTAATATTTTTGATGATTTCAACTGTCAGATTGACCCAGAAAATGGAAAATGGGCTAATAGGAAGAGGGGGAAGATACTTAAGTAAAACAAACTTTTCATGGAAGATTTACCCCAGCTTCTTCTCAGCGGTGATTTTAGGCTATTCTCGATTCTCTTTACCCTTTACAGGTGTTAGCCTGTGCAAACAGGGTATGGAAGATAAATAGAAGTGATACCCAAAGTCACTATGGATGTTATGCTGGCTAGTTTTTGTTTGTTTGTTTTTTGGTCAATGTAACAAAAGTAGAAGCATCTGGGAAGATGGAATTGTCATTGAATAAAATAATTTTATAAGACGGCTGTAGCCAAGTCTGCAGGGTATTGTTCTGGATTTATGACTGCTGTTGGAAGTTCCAGCCCATTGTTGGTAGTCCCTAACCTGGGCTAGTGGTCCCTGGTTCTGAGAAAGCAGATTGAGTATGTCATGTCAGTAGTTAGGAGCATTCCTCCATAGCTTCTGCTTCAGTTTCTGTTTCCAGGTTCCTATTTTGAGCTCCTGTCCTGATTTCTTTCCATGATGTACTATTGTAGGGATATAAGTCCAGCCCCTTAGGGGGCGTGCTTGCCTCGGGCTAATGTTTACCCATAAATCTGGCGAGCCTGCGCCACCACCTCCCAGCTACCTCACTTCCTCTTCCTCCCAGCATTCTGTTCTGTTTACTTCACCCACCTATGTTCTAACCTATGAGGGCCAAGCAGTTTCTTTATTTTTTAACCAATGACCTTCCTCCATCATACTATAATGTGGATCTGTAAGATTTGAATAAATCCTTTTCTTCCAAAATTGAGTTTGGTTATAGTGTTTTATCACAGCAATATAAACCCATCTAAGACAGCTAGAGAACTAGACATTTTGTCTACCTGCTTAGTGTTCTTGCTGTGGAGGTCCAGGGAAAATAGAAATAGAGGCTGTGATTGGCTTCTTATTCCTGGCTATTTTCTTATATTGTTGGCAGAATATTTTTGCTCTATTATTTAATAATTATTATTAATATCATGACTATTTTAGTATTATGTTATTTTCTCCTTTTTCTTATGGGCAACATAAATCTAATTCTGTAGAATCTAAGACTGAGATTAAGCTTTATTTCTTCTTATAGGACTATTAGAACTTAGATTTCATCAGTACCTGATATATAGTCAGAGATCATTAATAATTACTCGATATTTTAAATAAAACTTCTTAAAAATTAGGAGGGAATAATAGGAAGACATTATATGATAGTGTGGAAATTGTGTGATTCAAGAATTAGATATATGTGCTCCAGTCCTGACTGGCACTGACTGCTCATTGGATAATTATCATCTATGAAGGACATGAAACTGTCTAGTAGAAATAGGTACGTACTTACTTATGTTTAAGTCCAGACAAGCTCCAGGCATTCAATAAGCAGTGCCTTCTTCTATGTTTGTTTGTCTATTTGGTATAATGCTTGCCATTTATGTTGAGTTAAGACTGCCTAAAATTAAATTTTGATCTAAATTAATTTTGATTTAAATTAAATGTTTAATTTAGATGAGTCACTTAACCTTCATTTCTTATTTTTCTCACAGTGCAATGATGTAATCTAGAGCATTGTGCTCACTGAGCAAGCTCTCCACTACTGAAAAATATTCTTTAAAATGTTTATTTTTTGACACAAGGCCTCACAGATTTGAATAAACTTACATTGGACTTCCTCTATAGCCCTCCAGCCTGGGTAGACATTGAACTTAATCATCCTGCCTCAGTTTCCCAAGTACTCAGAAGTAAACTAAACAAGATCAAAACTTAGTGTATTAATGTACAGGAAAGAAAATATCTTCCTTTACCAGAGGTTTAAAAAATTGCTTGGGTGTTTGCTTGTATGGTGTGTGTGTGTGTGTGTGTGTGTGTTTGTGTGTGTGTGTGTGTGTGTTTGATGCTTTTGATTTATAGAGAAATGTAGTCAATAATAGCAACAACACATTTTGAAAGAAGCACATTGTGCTATTTTAACCATGTAGGATATCTATAGTTAATTGTTGCAATAAGGCCGCTGGTTTGTTTCCTGGCCACCCACTAGCTCAAAAATAATCACACAGAAACTATATTATTTAAATCACTGCTTGACCCATTAGCTCTAGCTTCTTCTTTGCTAACTCTTACACATTAATTTAACCTATCTCCATTAATCTGTGTATTGCCACATGACTGTGGCTTACTGGGTGAAGTTCTATCCAATGCCTGTCTCTGGTGGAGCTACATGGCTTCTCACTAACTCCTTCTTTCTCCCAGCATTCAGTTTAGTTTTCCCTGCCTACCTCTATTCCCTGTGCAGGCCCAGGACAGTTTCTTTATTAACCAATGGTATTCACAGCCTACAGAGGGGAATCCCACATCACCTCCCCTTTTCTTTTTAAATAAGACGGAAGATTTTAATTTTAACATAGTAAAATTACATATAAAAACAGGTATCAAGGAAGAATTATAGTTACAATATTTATATCTTCTTAATATTTTATCATTACTAAGGAAAACTATAACTATAATCATAAATTCTTCAACTCCATCAAAGACTTCAGAGGATATAATATTACCTAAGTAAACAATAAGTTTATTGTGAGTAACTTCCAAAACTCTAGAATTGACAGAGACATCTCACTACCTGGACAATCACTCAAAGTTCTTCTGTATTCTTGGGGTATCTGTCTTCAGTCTACAGGCCCATGGTATCTGGCGGGCTTTTTCATAAAGCAGGAAATTTCATAGACCGTGCTACCTATATTGGAAGTTTGTCAGTCACTTTCTTCTGTGTCCTGCAGAATGTCTGGTAGACTCATTCACGAAGCAGGAACCCCAAAGTACCATCTCACCTTTAGGCTAATTCAGCAGTCATTTTTCTGTGGGTCTTGCATGTCCATTTCATCAAGCAGTCCAGGAAAGGGCAGCTTTTTGCCCAAATGACAAACAAACTCCATAAGGAACCTCTTCAATGCCAATCTTCCTCTTGAAGTAATTGGTGCTGCCAGGAGCAGATGTGTCACACTGCTGTGAAAAGTCCTAACTTCTTTAAACATTTTAAATGCCATATTCTGTAGTCTTTGAAAGATTTGAAGAATGTCTTTCTATCTAAAATACATCTCTGTATACCTAGAAAACCTAACATGACTATTATAGATGATTATCTATTAACCTTTATTTCTCAATTATACAATACATTTTTAAATGAGCTGCACAAACTCAATACCTTAATCCAGAGCAGAAATATACATATAACAAAATTGACCTTAAATTTGTATCAATAAACCAAGATCCATACCAATGCAAATCTCTATAGCATATCTCCCTTTAAATGTAAACAAACATTTATAAACAATATTTGGGAATTTGGGTGTAGCTCTCTTCAAATTGTTTCCTGCTGTTTAATGGGTGAAGTAATTTTCTGAGGTGTGTTCAAGTGACTTTTCAGGGGATCTTGGTCCATCAAGCCACATTATTCTGGAAGGATTCCACAGGCTCTAATCCTCTGTGGAAACAAAAAAAGAACTTTTCTTATGTTCCAATGCAACATATCCTTAGACCCAAATTTTGAAGTCAAGATACCTTTAAAGTATTTATGTTGGTTACTTAGCTCCTTCACAGTCAAAAAATTCAAAGAAAATGTAATAATAATATACATAATCCAGACTCTCTGTGTATTTTCCATATTTACATGACTTATTATTTTTTTACTCCTTTAATCTATGACTGTCTGTACCATCTCTTTAAATACTTTACCTTTTTAAAATACCATTTACTTCTTTTTATGACTCTCTATACTCTATCTTTTCTGTCCCAAGCATATGTACATTTATCCAATACTGTGAACCATTTAGAGGTCTTTTCCATCTGGATTTATATTTATTATATATCTGTAATTATTTTATGACAAGAAGTGTTTCTTAAAATTCTAAGCATATCTTAAAAACTTAGGCTGTGCCATTACAAGGACAAATATGGCCTTGCCTACTTCGTCGGCCCAGTCAACATGGTGGAAGTCTGTTCACCACCTCTGCAAGCTGTGCATATCGCCCCAGTTCTAGGTATACAGTGGGTCTATGTCACACCATTAAACAGATTGTAGCACTCTGCTCACAAAACCCATTTAAATGCTTGGCCTCCTAAAAGAGCCAGAGGTTACACTGGTAGCATGACCCAGAAAGCCAGCATTTCAAAACAGTGCTGCTTTTTTCTGCTACTGCTGAATCAGGAAAACTTCTCTTAAAGGAACCATGGCATTAACTCTGTTTTTTTCTGTGTCTAAAATTCCTTTTGAAACTTTCTCAGGTTTTAAGTGGATTTAGTTGGCCACATTTGTTGCAAGAAGGTAACTGGTTTGTTTCCCCACCACCTGGCATCTCAGAAATAACCACACAGAAACTATATTATTTAAATCACTGCTTGGCCCATTAGCTCTAATTTCTTCTTTGCTAACTCTTACATATTAATATAACCCATCTTCATTAATCTGTGTATTACCATGTGGCTTTACTGGGTAAAATTCAATCTAGTGTCTGTCTCTGATGGGGCTACATGACTTCTTACTAACTCCTCCTTCTTTCTCCCAGCATTCAGTTTAGTCATCCTTGCCTACCTCTATTCCCTGTGCAGGCCCAAGACAGTTTCTTTATTAACCAAAGGTATTCACAGAATACAGAGGGGAATCCTACATCAGTTAATAAAAGAGAAATGAATTTGAGCATTCCCAACACAAAGAACTAATACATTTTCAAGGTGATGGGTGTACTTCTCACCCTGATTTGACCACTAAATATTGAATACATATGTTGAACATCACAATATAGTCCAGGGATGTGTACAGTTGATATGTGCCAATTAGAACTTTTATAAGGAAAATCAGAAATCAGCTAGATATAGCTCTTTTTCTTTGATAACAGCATATATTAATTACAAGTTGCAAAAACAATAGATTTAATTATGAAGTTTTATATGTATGGATAATGTTAGCTGATTGTAGCCATGCCTTCATTACCATAATTATTCCTCCTCTTACTTCCCTCATCTTCTTTCTTTCCCTTAACACTCATACTTCTACTTTTAATACGACATATTTGTCAAAGTAACCCATATAAAAGAAAACATGGGCTACTGTTCCTCAGCTGACATTCAATGAAATTATGATGTTCTTTTCCCCTTTTCTGCAAATAACATGACTTTTTTATTACATTTTATGTAATAATTTTATTTTTGAGAACTTCTGAGAACTTCATACATGACCACACCATTCCTGTCCTTCCCACTCCTTTCCCACTCCCTCTTTCAATATCTTATCTTTTCCCTCCCAAATTAGTATTCCCATTTTAAATTATTATTGTTGCACATATACACATGTATATATATGTACACACATATATTCATATATACACAAATATATGCACGTGTATATATAACTTACTGAACTCATTTCACTTTGCTTCTGTGTACGTGTGTCCAGGGATAACCACTGAGATTGGACAGTCTGTTGGGCCTTGTCCCTAAAAGGTACTATTTCTCCCTCTTTCAGCAGAAGTAAACCGCCTGTCACTTTATCTAAGGGTGAGACCATATGGAATCCTGCCTGTAGTCATTTTAGCATGCCAGCTTGTGTTGTCATTATGCTGGTCTTGCTCAGACACTATTATTGTTGAAAGCTCATAGGTGCAGTTTTCCTGTTGTATGTAGATGATGTCTCAGAGCAGACATATTTCCAGCTCTTAGAATCTTTCCCACCTTTCTTCCAGCAGTACTCAAGCGTGCGAACACCATATTTTTCTGTTTGTTTCTATGGTTTTGTCATTATGAGTAGCACTGCAATAAACACAGTACTCAGGTACCTGGAGATGTGAAACTTACACACAGGAGTAGTAAAAGTGGATCATATACTGATTCCATTTTTTAATTTTTTGAATACTCATTCTATTCACGTTGTAGTATCTAAACTCATGTATTTTTATCTACAGTGTGTAAAGAGTTCATTTCTTTGCATTCTAATTAGCATTTGTTGCAGTTTGTTTTCTGGTTGGCACTATCCTGAGTGGGGTGGTTTAGAAACTCGATGTTGTTTCGCATTTTCTAATAGTCAAAAATGTTGAATATTTCTTCATTTATTTATTGACCGTTTCTACTTGTGTTACAAATATCTGTTCATTTCTTTAGATCACTTATTAATCTGATTATATGTTCTTCTGGTACTTAATTTTGGGGTTCCTTATATATTCTGCATGCTTACTCACTATCAGATGGATAACTGCCCAAGATCTCCTCCTATTATGTGGGCTGTCTCTACTCTGTTAATGGCTTCTGTAACTATGCAGAAACACTTTAATTTGATGTTAGCCTATTTGTCAGTCATCATCATTATCTTATCTTCTAAGCTTCTGTGTTTTAAATAGACCCTGTCCATGTCTTATGTGTTTTTCATATATTTTTCCTCTAGCAGTTTTGATGTTCCAGGTTCTTCATTAGGTTCTTTGACTTTTATTTATGTTTGTTTTGGAATAAAGTAAGTGATGGTGATCTAGTTTTAATTTTCTACATGTGAATGTCTAGTTTCCCATATCAAAGAAAGCCATTCATTGATTTCAATATTCCAAGAGTTTACTGAATGTCTGACTTATATATTCCATTGACCACAGGTATGTTTTAAACCACCTTCTCTTGAAGAAAGAACCTGCTGAAGAGATGAAGCAGGTGTTCATGTCACTCAATGCTGGAGTATTACAGAGCATAGGTGCTAAGCATGCAAACCAGCCCCCGAAGTAAAATGGTGGAAATTGGATTCTAAACACACCTATAATATCAGATAATATCAGAGATGATAATAGTCACATACCTTTTTCAGGAATTATCTCTTTTTTCCCCTTTAATAGTCTTTGGAAAAGTAAACCAAATTCTTCTGAATAGTAGTTATTTGAAGCATGGCACATTTCAGAAGTGGAAATCATGCTTCACAGAATTCAGCTACTTCACACCTCTACTCCAAAAATTCTTTGATAAGAGGGGTCTTCGATCTGATGTAAAATATTGTTTAAGGAGGTTTGTTACAGCATCACTTCTAAGGCCAATACACTTTGCCTCAGGCTTCACTGATGTCCCAGCTTGAATTACATAAGCCAAGGGAAATCTGCCAGTTCAGCGTCAGCATTCTTTCTCACTTGCAGAGGACACTGTTCCTAGGGACCCGTTCTTTTAGAAAGGCAGGACACAGATGAACAGTCGCTCCCTGACTGCTAGCTTTCCAGTTAGAAGCTTCTGCTGGCTGACCTCGAGTTAGAACAAAAGGGTCTACAAAGAGCAATCTGTCAAGAGCCAGAGGGGAAAGGAGAAGAACTGACTCAGTATGGAACAAGGGGTGGGTCTGCGCCCCTCCCCACCCGTAGTTCTTCCGGGTCTGCCAGAATTGCAACCAAAGGAATGAATACTTATTGAACTTTGTACAAGTTTACCTGAGATTAGGGTTGAGCTGAATGTAGCCAGTATCTTTTGTTTCAATATTGACTTAGCTCTTTTGTCACAGATCAGCCATTGATTGGGGGCGGGGCATAGTCCCATGGAGGAGAGATAATCCTGCTTTTATGTCTGTTTATATCCCATATTTGACCGGAGTGCAGGCTGCACTTTTCACCTTGGTGTGCAAGTATGGAGGCAAACCCATGTCCCTGCCCACTCCCTCTTCACTGCTTGTTTGATTTTTGCTCTAACTTCTGTCTGGCTTCTAATCCCAGGTATGCTGACATGTTACTAAAAGCAAGGGACCAAGATCAAAGTGCCTGTAGTGGTTTTACTAGGGGGCACTTCTGAAAGTGTCTATAGGATTGTGTGTATGTCTGTTATTGTGATCTTGGGAAAATACTTTCTTTCCAAACTGGGGCCAGTGGATTTATCACTCACTGGACCCGATCTTTCAGGTCAATCTGGGGTTATTGCTGTGTGTCGTGTGAAAAAAACATGGTACTTCTATTAACGAAATCTGAACAGTAAATATTTAGGATGCACTTTAGGGATAAAAGAGACCCCTAAAAGTAAAGATTTTTATTTTAAAATTCCCTATAAAAATAAATGAATTTATTGTTGCCTGCTTAGGGTCCTAGACCCTGGAGAGATTTCTTTCTCAGCCACCCACAGTGTAGCAGTTAACGATGATAGATATTTCAGTCTTCTGCTCTGCGGAATTTCAATTTCTGCCCAACCATGTTACAGGGGAACTCTGAGAGTGAGTTTGTTGTTTCTGTTTTACTAGTTGTCCAAAGTATGTTTTCGGTAAAGAAGGTACATCAATATATGTATATAAAATAACTTTATTCTGCTCTGATTTTCTTGAGGAAACAAGATTCTTTAGGTGGTTGGTGGCATTTCTCTTTGAATTTGCAAGAAATAAAGAATTTATAGGCAACCTAGTGCATCTATTTAGAGCACAGAGTTTGAGTGACTTTAACATGCTTTTAGACATGCTATTAGCCCAAAGACTCGGGAAGTGATGGTAATACTCAATTTTCAAGACATTCATTTTACTTCTACCTTGGTTTTAACTTTGCAAGGAAGATTGAATGGCAGCAGTCTTATCTTTTTTAAAGATTAATTAATTAATTTATTATATATACAATGTTCTACCTGCACATTTGCCTGCACACCAGGAAAGGGCACCAGATCTTATTACAGATGGTTGTGAGCCACCATAAGGTTGCTAGAAACTAAACTCAGAAACTCTATAGGAGCCAGCAGTGCCCTTCACATCTGAACCATCTCTCTCCAGCCCTGACAGTGTTATCTTTAAAGGCTTATACCAATGAATTGTTTGTATGTGTCAAAATCTGAGGCATAGATAGCATCTGACAATTTCTGGGTATATATCTGAAGAATAGGAAGGCAATATGCTGTAAATATATTTAGATACCTGTGTTTATGGCAATGCAATTTACAATAGTTAAAGCTACCCACCAATAAATGAATGGACAAAGAAAATATAGTGTGAGTATGTGTACGCACGTGCACTTACGTGTGCACACGCATAATGGACTGTTGTAGGCCTAAAGAATGGAAATTATATGCTTTGCTGGAGAATGGATGTAAGTAGAAATGATCATATTAGGTAAAATGAGTCAGATATAGAAAGAAAAATATCACATGATTTATCTCAGGATAAGTTCTAAAATTCTTTATGTATATATAAGACCACACACACACACACACACACACACACACACACACACAGTGCAGAAGGGAAACTAGAGAAAGAGAGAAAACACCTACTGGTGAATTTCTTCTTTATTCAGTTTCCCCTTCTTATGAGTACTTGCAATCTTCCCAAGTTAATATCTGGGTTCTTTACATTGAATGAGTAGATATTAATAAAAAGCCTTCATTGACCAGTTACTTCATTTGGTTTTATTTCCACTGCCCCCAAACTCTCCATTGCACTCACAACTGGGTAGGAAACTCATAGTATATGAGGAATAGGACTTACCTAGCATGTTGCTGTAGGGATATTAGTGAAGGATACAGACAGTTTAAGCTAGAGAATTAACTATGGAAATGGAGAATACTAAACAATTCTTATCTTAAACTAAAGTTACAAAGATACCATAGTTTATCTGACATAGGAAATAAGAAAAAGAGAAGAATTATGTATGATTATGAAGCTTTACTGATTGAATAATCAGTGGATGGTATTGTCTGTATATGGAAGGCTGGATGTGGAGCATGTTTGGGAAAAAGTGTGAGGATTATATTGCTGGTTTTCTTTTTCTAGAAAATGATTATTTGGTGGAGATATTGAAGTAATATAATGATCTAGACATCATTAAATGTTGTGTGCGTGGACAAAATTTGTGCAGGCACACATACAATCACATAGGGAGAGGATGTAGATGGAAGAAAGTAAGTCCCTAGGAAAGTGATTATCATGAAGGATTTGAGAAAGGAGTAAGGTAACAAGGGGTCATATGAGGAATTGACCACCATGCAAAAAGTCAAAAGAGACAAATCGTTGCCAGAAATAATGTTATGCTATTCTTGATTCCCCTATTCTATTACACTGGTAAAAGTTGATTGATTACATACATCTCCCTAAATGGCAAGACCACACCCCACAGCCTTCATTGTCAAACTTTTCTTTACAGATTTAGCTCAGTTCCTCTGAGATCTATGTTTATTCCTTTCTTCTCACTTCTCTGGTAGGCATTTTACCTTCACTGTACACATTCTAGTCAAATCACTTGAAACCTAAAAGAATATACCTATCTCAATACATCTCTAGTTCTAAGGTGAGTTCCTTGAAGGGAATGATGAGCCTTTACTTTTTGAACTTTACTGTCTAGCAAAGTGATCGTGGAGTGTGTTTGGCCAATGTCAGTTGAGTACGTGTGTAAAGACTGACTGCCTTGGATTTTTAACTGTGGTATTTCACTGAAAATATTTAGTTTCAATGGTTCTAACTTGAATCCCCATATTGAGATTCACCAGTACCACAAATTCTGTATCTTATATGTAATCTACTCCAATTAAAGTCATTTACTATTTCTGGTAGGAGTATTGTTAAGTGCTTCCAGCTTGAAAGAAAGAAACTGCTTTTGACTACTCTCTCTGCAGCTAGCCAGCCACTTTTCCTGTCTGTTTCTTATCCTTGTTTTGTATCTGGATCGCATTCATTTTCTGGTTAGTGACTTCCTCAAGTCTTTGAGATATCCATACCCAGAAGCAAGGCTTGGAACCCATTCTGTCTAACTCACTAAGTCACATAGCCTTCCTCATTTGTGTTTGAGTGACTGGATCCCTCTCTTAACCTGGGAAGGAATTCCACAGAATCTAATCTGTAATTTGCAGAAACACATTGGAAATGGCTCCGCATTGCCTGGCGCTTTGTGCCTCCCTAGCACCACTTGGAAATATGGCTCCTGCTCTCTCTGAGAACAATACCTATGTTTATTCTTCAAGAGGAGCAATAGTCCCCTTTGTATATTCTTAAACCAAAAGGACGAGGGCTTTACTCTTCCCACTCTTCCCACCATGTCTACACGCAAAGATACATTTACCTCTTTGTTTCCAAATAAAATTTGCATATTGATTTTACTTAGGAAGCACTAACATTTCAGTTTCCACAAGGTTGTAGAAAGGGTCTACTTATGAGCTTAGTCACATACTCCAAAGTGTTAGGACAGTGGTTTTCAATCTGTGGGTCACCAGAGGATCATGTAAGACCATCAGAAAACACAAAGATTTGCAATTCATAACAGTAGCAAAATTGCAGTTATGAAGTAGCAACGAAAGTAATTTTATGCCTGGGGTCAACACAACCCAAGGAGCTGCATGTCTTAAAGGGTTACTGCATTAGCAAGGTTGAGAACCACTGTGTTAGGGTATTTAAATTTTCTTTGGAAATTCGATGGTTGTCTTTATAGTTTTACAAAACTTAAGTGTCTAGCCATTTTTTTGCAAGATATTTTTTAACAGAAAAAATATTATCTACTTCATTGTGAATGGATTGCTGGAAGATTTATATTAAAATTATGTTTGCTGGGTGATGGTGGCACACGCCTGTAATCCCAGCACTCGGGAGGCAGAGAAAGGCAGATCTTTGTGAGTTTGAGGCCAGCCTGGTCTACAAGAGCTAGTTCTAGGACAGGCTCCCAAAACTACAGAGAAACCCTGTCTCGAATTTCCCCTCCCCCGCAAAGTATGTTCTATCATGGGTTCCTACATCTCACGGAGTGTTAAGGTCATATAAAGGTAGATAATTACAAGGACAGCCAAACTCTTTGTTTCTTTTACCCAATGTTTTGAAAAGTATCTTACACATAATATATGCACTACAGAGGATGTGCATTTCTGTGGAATACATCTGAAGCTACATACAGATTTGTGAGTACTAACAGCTTTCTCTTGCTTAAGAAAGGATATTAAGAAAGTACATCATATGCATGAAGCTATCATAACTAAACTGATTATTTGTACAACTGACACTGAAAGTTATTAAACAAAGAAAACAAGAAAAAAAATGAAACATTGCAAATGGGACAGGTCACCATGGCATTGTTCAGTGGTAATCTTGCAACCAATTAATAATGTTTAGAATTAAACCTCCCATAAATTTCAGATTTTAGCTACCAGTGGCAATCAAAACATTTTGGGAATTTCATTGTTTAACAGGCCAAGGGAACATTATGGCATAAGAGCATACACACTCTTTCAAAGCAATAGCTGGGCAGTCTTGAAGCTCTGTTGTGTTCCATCCTGAATGAATTACATGTACCATACTTATACAGAACACAGGAGAGTAAATTATGCACATTTTTGTGTACTGATTTTAAAGCATTTCTTTACACACCAATACTTCACTAGTGAACCTGCCTATGTGCCCAGATATTCATGCATATTTATAATAATGCCACTTGTAAATTCCTTAACCAGTAGTGTTGAAGAGCTGAAGGCTTGGAATTCTTGTTAACAATATACATTTCTCAAATAGTTGTAACACTGGCAAAAGTAATACCTTCTAGGCCCATGGTGAAGAAAGTTGTATATGGTTAATTATGTTATCCTTGTCATGGAAGAATTGCTGGTAATTTGTCTCGTACATGGACTGTACTGTTTTCATCTCAACTCCAGGTCTATATCCCTTTCCATAAAGTCATCGCCCATTGGTCAATTTTTTTTTTAATTTTTTTCCATTGATCAATTCTTATAGAAAAGTTCAGCATATTTTCCAGTCATTGTAGACATCTTTTTTTGCATATCATCGACATTACCTGAAAACTAGTATTCACATTTTTTCTAGAGAATTCTTCTCATGATGAAAGATCTTAATATTACAAAATTTGTCAAGGCACAGTCTGTTTTGTTTATGTCTATGGATCACAATCTGAACTATTCCCAACATAGCTCCACTGGGGTCAGCCTCTTCTTATGGTAGTTCTTGTCTGTTATTAGTTTTGTAATCTTTGGTTTCTGTTGTTCCCACGCTTCAGCTCTTTAGTTCCTTTGACTGTTTTGCTTGTGCAAGGTTTTATTATTTTACCAAATAATGCTACTAAAAGTGCAATTCTCCAATGGAAAGTTGTGTACTATGTTGACATAGTTCTGATTTTTTTTGACCATTATAGGAATTCCAGAGAAAGCAGTATGGTAGCTGAGGCAAGTAGCAAAGTCGTGATAAGGTAGGCAGGCAGGAAGAATCTGGGGAACAGGAAGGAACAATGAATATGGAGGTTGATGGCATCACGAGAAAGACAGTGAGGCTGGCTTTGGAGTCTGGCATGCTAAGAGAGAAGATAGTTTCCTTCATGATATCCAGAGCTTTGTGGAGTTTCCAAACAAAGTCTTCGCATGATAAGATTATGGTTTAGAAAATGGTGCCTTTTGATTTTAATGTTTCACAGTTTGTAAACTAGAGAAGGTGAAGGAAAGTAAGTTGAGAGAGTTGTTCAAATGGATGGGACAGAAGTAGAGATAGGCTGTAGAAACAGTTATCAGGCAAAGTATTTGGAACACATTAAACACCCTCCCATCTTCTTACTACTCCCTCAACCCTGACATCCTCTCCCAACCAATTTTAAGATTATTGCTTCTCTTCTTGACCCATCTACTCTAGTTTGTGTTGCGAGCAAGTTTTGGAATTGGAGCCTTGTATGGCATGTGGTCAGTCTACCAGGGGTCACATCAATAAAAAAAATAGAAAAAACCACCATTTCTACCCCATCAGCTCTTAAGTGCATATAGTATGCCAACCCGTACATTATGTATTCACCTCCCATATCTGTGCTGCAAATATCAACATGACTAAATGTTGAAAATGAGTTTTCAGACATAGGAATTTATTGGTATATTTGCAGAATAGTTTCTTCTTTATCTCAGAGAAAGCACAGCCATGCTCTCTGGAACTGCTGGTATATCTTTGCTTTGCCGGATGGGGCTACTTCAAACTTGCATAAAACAAGTTCTTTGAATTGCTCTCCTGTATTTTTACTTATTGTTCTCTTTGTATCCTTTCTCTTGGCCACACAATTAATGTGTCAATATTCCAGGCACTTGGAAAAAATGATTTCATGGCCGGGCAGTGGTAGCGCATGCCTTTAATCCCAGCACTCGGGAGGCAGAGGCAGGCGGATCTCTGTGAGTTTGAGGCCAGCCTGGCCTAGAAGAGCTAGTTCCAGGACATGAACCAAAAATGCTCCAGAGAATCCCTGTCTCGAAAATTAAAAAAAAAATGATTTCATGATACATATAGGTAATCCTGACACTGACAAGTTATATCACTCTGGATATAACTTATTCAGTCATGTGTTGGTTAAATTACTGTGTGTTCTGCTGGAAATATGGAATAAATGGGGCATATGCCAAGACCTAAAACTAAGATTCCACTCATGTATCCCCTTGCTTCTTACCTGACACCAGTGCCAATTTTATGTGTATACTCATGATCTGGTGTCCATTCCACTAAGGCCAGGAATGTCTTACAGTCAAAACAATCTGCAGATTCTTCTTTGCTTTTCATGGTTCTGGTTTATCTTTTTCAATTTAGTACCTCTGCTGTTAGGTTCTCTTTTGTAATTCTGTTAGGCTATCGTATCCAAGTAGGGATTTTTTGCATCCTCTAATGCATTCTATCAATGGCCTGTCAATCAAGTACTCTCTTCCTCTAACGTAGACATTCTTACAGACTGTGCAGCTCACATGGACTAAAACAGATTGTGCCTTCATTATCAGAATCTGATATTCATGTGCTGTCATATGAAATGAAGGCTAGAAAAAGACTCTGGGGATGATCCACAAAGAGAAAGGAAGTATCTGGGCTACCAAGAATCCTGTGATCCAATGCAAGAGAAAAAGAGAAATATGGGCGACACCAAGAGTCTGATGCTATAAGAGAATATAAAAGATACTGGAAAATATAAATATGAATAGATGGTAGAGATCTTGGTGTTTTACTTTGATCCTTGTTTTATCAAGACTACTTTAGAAATGGATCCCTCTTGGTTAGCCTTTGGTTATTTTGTTTACTTTGATTTACTTTGATTACCACCAAATACTAGGTGATACATTCACTGCCAAGTTGAACCCATTCATGAGAAAATAAAACTAGTAATGTATAAATATATGTATCAGGCAGGACTCAGTATTGTTTGTTTGTTTGTTTTACCTGAAATACACTTTCTTTTGGTCTCAATGTGTGTCGGACCTATTGTCCAAATGTGCCACTACATCCAAGTCACTGTAATTATATTTATTCAGGCAATGCTATCTTTACTATTAGTACTCAGACTTATATTTATTTCTGGAGATAATATCAAGCAATATGTAATCACATACTCATCTGTGTGTCACTTCTAGAATGCCAATGGCTTGAAGTCAGGAAACTTCCAACTTCTTTCTGGATCCCTAATTAATTCCATCTTTTCTACCATGTAACAGATTATTCTTGAAGGGTGAAGAAATGAGTAATGGGAGGCTGGCTCTCATCTCGTAATGGATAGAAAATATATCTTTCTATTTTAAGCAGTTATTGCTCAGTTGGCCTCAAGGAACAGATCAAGCAGTTTCTCAGACACTCTACATGTTTGGCGTGGTAGAGGATCTTGGTTGTTCAGAATATAAGATTTTTCTTCACATAATTTTCAGTGACGAGCTTGAAGAATAAAAATATCTTATAGATCAGGAGTTGGCTACACAATTTCAATAGGTATGTCAATAGGAGATGGTCCTACTAGTAAGATAATGGTACAATTTTTTTGGGGGGAGGAGGCTAGCCAGTTGCTATGGGATTCCCCTCTGTATGCTGTGAATACCACTGGTTAATAAAGAAGCCTCTTTGGACCTATTGCAAAGTAGAATAGGGCAAAGCAGGAATTCTAAGCAGACAAAAAGAGGAGAGAGTAGGCAGAGTCAAGAGGAGCCATGTAGCTGCAGAAGGAGACAGATGCCCATGAACTTTACTGGTAAAACACGAGCTTTATGGTAAAATATAAAATAATAGAAATTGATTAATTTAATATATAAGAGCTAGCTAGCAATATGCTTAAGTGACTGGCCAAGCAGTTTTTTAATTAATATGAGCAGCCTCTGCCAACAGCCAATAGCTTTATGATTAGATTTGCACTCCTTTCTACTAAAAGAGAAAAAGAATTACATACTTAGTATTGTAAACCTGGGCCAAAACCTGAGGGTGTCACAAGTTCTGAGGTAGAACATACTACTGATATTAAGCTAAATGGATATGTATCCAAACTTGGATATTTACATTCATATACTTATACCAGCACTACTATTCACTTTACGTAGAGAAGTGTCTTTTTGAAGCGGTTAACAATACAGTGACTCATAGATGGTTAAAATGCTAAAAATAAATGACTTTTGAGTTCTCATCTCTAACCAGGACTCTCTGAGACAATGAAAATCATGAAAAAGAAAATGGAAAGAGTGGAAGGACTAGGGCATGGGCAGGAGTCCTGTCAAATGCTGGATATGACATGGCTGATAGAATCAGGAACACACAGCTGTCGTGGTTACCTGCAGAAGACTGGTAGAATATAAAAAGACTTAGGATAGGAGGGCCATTAGGTGGGAAGAAGGAGGAGCTTGGTAAGAGTTGGAGAGGTACAAGGAAGGGTAACAAGGTGAATATGTTCGTAGTATATTATAAACATGTATGAGAATATTAAAAATGAACTAATCAAAATATAAAAAGGAAGATCAGCTAAATAAAAGAATCTTTAATTTAAAAAAAATAGCAAAAATAGAAAAAACTTCTTGTTCATCTGAACAATAACATTAAACTAAATATTATATAATTGTATAAAGATAAGTATAGAATTGTTCGATGTCCTATATTTACCTATCTCTGATACTTTCAAATCACCAAAATAATACTATGAGGGTTTACAGATTGTTAAAAAAATACTTATCAGAAATATGTATACTTTTGTGGTAAAATTAGGTCAATACTGTAATAGCATGCTTGGCAGTATTATTATTTTAAACTGAATGATTACTGCCCAGCAGGAACATGATCCAAAATATTACTGAGTATGGTACACTGAATCCACTTATTGTATAACAAGATATATTCCTATCGAGTGATACATGATCAATAACGTCCAAACTTGTTGATGATTTAGCTACTGAAAGACTCAAACATCTTTAAAATTATTTGGCAATAAAATATTTTAAAATCCATTCTACAACAATATAGACATTATGATGAGTGCTTTCTAAAAATAAGCTATTTAAAACAATGACTGGTGGGCTGGAGGGATGGCTCAGAGGTTTAGAGCATTGCCTGCTCTTCCAAAGGTCCCGAGTTCAATTCCCAGCAACCACATGGTGGCTCACAACCATCTGTAATGAGGTCTGTTACTCTCTTCTGGCCTTCAGGCACACACACAGACATCATATTGTATACATAATAAATAAATAATTTTTTTATGAAAAACAATGGCTGGTAATGCTTGGTGTGCTCTTCCTTGCAGAAGACTATTTCTTCTGATCTCAGCATTCCTTAATTGCATGTAGTTCTTTGTGCCAGGTTGAAGTCTCATGGGGTTTCCATTTGCAGTTTAGGGTGTCTTTTGTTGCTGTCTTCATTCAATTTGTGCTTCAATAGTGATGTTGGTGAGACTCCCAATACCTAATGATCAGTCCTGACAACATTAAAATAACATTACACAAACTTTGCAGGTAATATTTAGTGATACACATACTTCTACATACATGAATACTACAAAAATTAATGAAAAAAAGAGGCCACAAATTTGAAGAGAACAAGAAGGGGGTATATAAAAATGGTGGGAGGGAGAAAAGGTAAGTGAGAAATAATACAATTATAATCTCAATAAGAAATAAATAATTGGGAGCATGGAGACCTTGGGGGGGTTGAAGCAGGAAAGAGAGGCAGAGAGGGGAGCAGAAAAAATGTAGAGCTCAATAAAAATCAATAAAAAATAAATAATATAACAATGACTAATAGAGGCAGACATGTAGCAACAGCATCCATGCCTACTTTGGCCTTGAGTTTTTTGGGTGGTCTGTTAATGAATGACAGAGAATCCATTAATGAACAAAATCTTCTTAGCCTCCTTCATCCTTCTTCCAGGAGCAGTTTTACTGTCTGCTGTGTTCTTGCTTGTTACGTATTCTTCCTTCCATCTCCAAGTTCTCCAATTCGTGTGCTCTGTTTTTGAAAGACAGATTGCGGTTTTTATTTCTGTCTTTGCTTTTGGCATTACTTTTCAGATATGTCTGTATCAACGGATCCCACAGACCAGTACTCTACTGTACATGAGGTGCATAGCCAGACACTCTAGCTTCTCTCCAAGTTCTGCCTCTGGGATATTAGTGGGATTATTCAATTTTATGATGCTGAACTCCATCTTAGTTTTACATGGATGTCTTATTGCCACTATAATTTGAATTTATATTTTTTACTGACACTAAAATGACATGACTCCAAAGTGAGAGAACATGAAACTGGATTTTCTCAGATTCAAAGGGAGTTCCATGTCTGCACTTAACTTGAAACAACAACATACTTCAATGGCATCTGGGAGGAAGGCCAATGAACACAAGTGGTCAGTTTCTTTACAAGTAGGATGAGGGGATTTGTGCTAGAATGTTTCTAAGATTCTTTATAGTTTTAACTTTCAAAGACTCTTTAACTCTGGTTCTTAGGAAAGATGGAACCATATTGATTTGAATTTCAAGATAAACACATTATTTTCAGCCATGTAATTTTAGAATTAGAAGGAATTTATAAATTATTCATGCTTTATCCTCTTATATCCCACACATGGAAAAGAAGGTCCACAGGGCATAAACTTGCTTGAAATCATCTATCAATTGAGTACAGGGCTGAACTTGGGCTTCTTGGCTCTGTTCCCTTGACCTTCATCGTCACCAAGAAGTATGGAGGACAGATTTTAAAGAACAGGTGTTCAAAATCATGCCCAAAAGTTTTACATCTGATATATTAAATGTGAGTTTTTGATTTTTATGCTTGGCTATCACAGAACCCATCAAAGTGCAGCCTGTTCCTGTTGCTTAGATTGATCTCCTCATAGCAAGGGTGGCCATGAACTTGAGCCTGAGATATTCATTTTCTTCTCGGCTCCTAGTGACTAGGTACTCGTATTGGAAAAAATACCCTTGTATCCTTGAGACAGCACAGCCACAGTGAATTAAACTTGCTAAATTTACTTTTTCCTTCGGGGCTTATTAATTGAAACGTATCTCAGATACCTAGGCAGTATCTTCTGTCATCCAACTGCTTTAGAATTCCTAAGCTCCATAGTCAACATTCTCTGGGCAGCACTAATGCCTTTAGTCAAGACATGCATGGTTCCTTGATGGGCTTTCCAATCTATTTTAAAAGTTGCTTTTGAATTTCTAGGTAATTCTGACTCACTTCCATCTAAAAAAAAATTAAGTGAAAACTCATACCTAGAAGAGGAAATTCTAAAGAAGTATGAAGAAAGGGGAGTCTGACTGCTTCAAGGCATGATCATTATTTTTTTTACTTGGAACCATAAAATTAGTAGCCACTACTGTATCTGCAGTCCCGTTCTTTCCACTCTAGCTACGAATTCTCGATGGAAAAGCTATGAAGTAAGTGTAGTTTCCCTGGTGTCAGCAGCTCATATAAAACCTGGGAAAATACAGTCAGGATTAGAAGAATCTTAAAACCGTGAAGTCAGGCCATGGCGTGTAACATACAATTCCTTTTACCGAGTGCATAATTTATTAGGAAAGTTCTTTTTTTTTTTTGGAAACTCACTTGACACCTTATCCTTGGCAATTGCTTACATATTTTTAAGCAGGAAAAAAAATTGATAAAATATTTTTTGGGATGAAAGTCCATCAATTTCTCAATAAATACTCCTCATGCCTGTGCTTCCTTCACACTTCTCTATCCCCAGGCCAAATCTCCTTCCCCACCTTCCTTCATGTGTTATAAAGTAATTCATGTTCTAAAAACTAGTTGAGAGCCTAGAAAAATTAGTAACTCATGTGCGTACCTATTTCTGCCATTTTCTAATTTTTCCTTGAACAGATATATCCACTGTTAAGTTTGCCGCTCCAAGGAATTTGTATGTCATATTTGGACCCCAGTACTATTAGATTATCCCTCTTTCCTTGTCTCCTAACCATGTCCAGTTTTCTAGAAAGAAGATTATAAGACGTTAAAGCATGTTTACTGTTTTCAGAAAAAATTAAGTATTTAATTTTTTTTCGTAATTATATACAGCTTCAAAAATAGAAAAAGCCCTTCATTTTCAGTTCTCATATTCCAATGTACAAATCACTGTCATAAGTACTTCTAGGTAGCCAGAGCCACACTGTGCCCATCAACAATCACTATTAAATTTCTGAGCTTCCTATCCTCTCAAAGCCACAGAATCTTTACAAACACCCATCACTGCACATGGAGAATATCAAGCTCTCATGAGCATCGAGGCATGGATGTGGGGATCAGCTCCAGCTCTTTTGAGGTTTCCTTCCTTCATTAATTTTCAAAGCTCCATTTCCTTTCAGAAAGGGAAGCTTATGATTCATCTGAAACATCATATAATATCGTCATCTTGGGAAAGTTTCTTCTATTCTCAGGAAAGAGTAGGAAAGAGTTCAGAGATTTGAAAGAAAAACATTGTTAAATGAGGCATGAGAGGGAGAGGGGGGAATGAGAATGATACATCCTATGGCTGTTGATCAGTTAAGGGTATGAAGGAGGAGACAAAAGAAAGGTCCCAGATAAGCCCCACACAGAAGGGTTACACTGTCATTGTCTTTCGTATTATACAGACCCCCAACTCCTTCTGCTGGGACTGGCAGGTTCCAAGAATAAACATACTAAGGGGGAAACAGCTTATATGTGAAGAATAGAATGAGCCTTTGCTAAAAATATGCATAATCTCTTATTTCAAATTTGGTATTTATGTGGACGTGTCCCAGAGCAAAACCTAGGCTCTCTTTCTCATTCATTTGTAGAAATTTTTTGTAGAACAAATAATCAAAACTCATAGTTTTTTTCCTTTAGGATTTGTATTTTTATTATTTGCATCAGATGCTAGCAACAGAGGAGCCCCTTCAGGAACCCAGAGTAATTTATATTGGGATAGAAGAGAAAGAAAGAGTGTTCAAAGCTCAAAGAGGGAGTGAGTAAGGAAGGACTGTCAGACTTCTCTGGTGTTTCTTTACATTGCAACCAAAAACATCTCTAAGCCATTTATTTTCATACCTTATGTATCTCTTCAATTCCTGAAAATTGGAAAATTCATAAACAGTCACACTTTTAATTTAATAATCACAAGTGGTATTTTTTTTAGCCTTCCCCTATGGAATACTCATTATTAGCTAAGTTTACTACTATGTGTATTTGCATGGTTTAATCATTATAGCAACTTTAGGAGGCACTATTTCCATAGAGTCTCAATGAAATGAAGCACCTCATTCAGTATTATACCCATCAGGAACTATAATTCATGGTTCACGCTCAGAGCTTGTATACAGTCTGATTTTTCTTTGAGACGATATCTCAATATGTATTTCTTTATGACAATAGGGGCCAAAGAGGTCAATGTTGATGCTGCTTAAATCCATGAAGAAGTTGGGACCAGTTATACTCTTTCATACTTGTGTAATTCCATGAATCATTTTCAGTTCTTTTTTTCATTTTTTTAAATATTTATTTATTTATTATGTATATAATATTCTGTTTGTGTGTATACCTGCACGCCAGAAGAGGGCACCAGACCCCATTACAGATGGTTGTGAGCCACCATGTGGTTGCTGGGAATTGAACTCGGGACCTTTGGAAGAGCAGACAATGCTTTTAACCTCTGAGCCATCTCTCTAGCCCCTCATTTTCAGTTCTTACATTCAAGGCAGAGAGTGAATGAGGGTGTTTCACATACACTTGGAATTGCAATGACCATAACTTAAATTTATTGAAGAAGTGTAGCTTCTTGGGTAAGTAGCATCCTCGGAAGTGGGAGGATGTATAGTACAGTGTTCTTTCTAAAGATCCTGATAAAATAGCATTTCTTATTTTTGTATAACCTGGGAAATTTCAACAAGTTGAATAAGAAGCTATGGATTTAATGTGGAACTTTCCTCTTTCAATACCAACTCACTCCAGTGTTAAAAATGAGCTCTCTCTACCTTTCAAGGGTTTTAGATATAATGCTTTTCTAGGCTACAGCTGGTACCAAGTGTTGGTCTACTGGAGAACTGGAAAATCAAAGGCCTAAAACAGACCAGTGCTTCTCATTCTTTAACACATATAGGGATTACCTAAAAGTCTCCAGAAAGGGCAGATTCCTATTCTAGACCAAGCTGGCACCTGTCCGTCCACTTCCCAGATGCTTCCAGGTGATGGTGCTGAGATAACTGTTGAGTAGGGAGGGAGATTCACATAGAAGAACCACATCTTTGCCAATATTTAAGACTTCTTGGGCATCAGTATGGTGTAGGAGGTCCTTTTGTTTATGTGTTGCTTTCATTGGTTGAATAAAGAAACTGTCTTGGCCTTTTGATAGGGCAGAACTTAGGTAGGTGGAGTAGACAGAACTGAATGTTGGGAAGAAAGGCAGAGTAGCAGATGCCATGGATCTCCTGCCTGAGATGGACGCTGGTTAGAATCTTGCTGGTAAGCCACAGTCATGTGGCAATACACAGATTAATGGAGATGGGTTAAATTAAGATATAAGAATTAGACAATAAGAAGTTAGAGCTAATGGGCCAGGCAGTGATTTAATTAATACAATTTCTGTGTGATTATTTTGGGTGTAAGCTAGCCGGGGCAACAAGCAGCCCACTCATTCCTGTTACATCAGTACAAAATATTTTTAAAATAATTATTTTCTATTCAAACATTGTTTAATATTCAAAATGCTTCATTTGGGAAAAATATAGCTGCCTCCCATATTAAATAGATTCAGTCTCAATTGTGTAAATGTTTTGCTCCCTACTCCCAACAAAAGGACTTACTGCCTAAGTAACAGGATAATATCTAATATTTCTAGGGAGTTCTAGAATTTTCTACTAACTTAATAGCCACATAGTGGAGACTTACCTACAGCATGTCATTTGGAATAGAAAACTTGTTCAAACATATCTTTCATTATTTGAGAAGTTACCAGCTTTGCACTGTACAAGGACAAGTGTTATTTCAGAAGTGTTTTTTAGGCCCTTCCTTGGTGGCCTGTGGAACACAGGATTCTGCTTACACTGGACAAGGAACACCAAGAGCTCAAAAACAGAAAGGAAAACAAAGGCATTCATTCTTCAGAGCTTTTCTTTCCTCAATGTATAAAAGAGTAGGGAATTTGGATCTCACAGTGAAGAAAAATTCTGACCCAATCCTAGTACAAAGTCATTTTTCTGTTTGGACAACACACTCTGTTTATATGTGTATCATACACTTACACACTTGTTGTTCTGATACACAGACAATGAAAACATTTTCAACTCTGATGTGTTTCGATAGTTAAATTTTGAGCTTGGACCAGAGAGTGCCTTCCAGTACCTTGAACACTAATCAGTAGGGATGAAAACAGTAGGTAAGCACCAATTTGACTGTTCCATGTTCAGGGTTGTGTAAGTGCTGTCTTCAGCAATTGGGCCTTAACATCAGCCTTCAGGGAACAACCAATAATCTTGGTAATACCCAAGTTGTTTGGGGGTTGCCATGGAATCCCTTTGGCCAATGACCATATTAGATACAATTTCTGGCACTAGAAGTTTCATTTGGTGCCATCTAAATGGGGTGCCATCTGCCCCTTTATCTGATGATTTTATTTAGATCCTTTCATACACATATATTTTAAGAAACTTCTAAGGTAGTAGGTTTCCATAAGACCCCCAAATTGCCCCTAGGTTTAGCTGTCCCTTCTGTATCCTTTCATCTACTCCCCTCTTCACTTCCTATTTTCCATTTGATTCTTCTGTTCTCTCCTCCTGGCCTGACCCATCCATTCATAATTATCTACTACATTGCCTCCTCCTACAGATATCCTTCCCTTCTTCCTAGTCCCTGGCTTTATACCTAACTTCTGTAGTTATATAAATTGTATCCTGCTACTGAAGACTTAATATGTAACACTCAAATAACATATAGGTGATTATATAACATATTTGTCTTTTGGGGTATGGGTTACCTCATTCAGGATGTTTTTTTTCTAAAGCCAATCTATAAATTTCACGATTTCATTTGTTTAACAGATAAGTAATATTCCATTGTGTAAATGTATCACAAATTTTCTTTATCTGTCCATTAACAGGCATCTAGGTTGTTTCCAAAATGTTAACACCAACCCAGTTATAAATTCTCAATATTCTATTGTCATACTGTCATAAAACTTGTGGAAGAGATCAACCAGTATTTGTTTGGATTCAAGGCCAATTCCATGAGATGGGACTCATACCTGATACTCCAAGTATTGGCCAAAAGGTTTACATTAGATGGACAATGGTTCTAGGGGGAAAAACAAATATTCCTGTTATGCTAAAGGAAAAAGCAATAAAACCCTAAAACCATTCTGTTATAGATCAATGTCTTAGTCATCCATCATCAGAGAGGGTTACCTTTGCAGAAGATAGAAGCAAATACAGAGACCCAGAATCTGACAATGTGCAGAGAGTGAGAGACCTTGGAACCCCCAGTCCTAAATGGAATGCCTCTATTAATCCCCTTGCCTCAGGGATCAAAGAACCTGTGGAAGAGAAGGCATAAAACTTATAAGAGCCAGAGAGCATGGAGGACCCAGAGACAAGACCTTCTAAACAGAGCAGGACCCATCCACATATGCACTCACAGAGACTGTGGTAGCATGCACAGGGCCTGGGTGTAAGCCCAGTGGGGTCCCAGGGCTGAGAGGGGAAGTGGACACAAGCCCCCATCCCTAAGCAGGAAGCTATCTCCAGTTGATAAAGGAAACATCAGTGTTTTCCCAACAGTCTCACTGTATACAAACCTCTGTTGATGGCAGACCTCCCATCGAGCAGTAGGTGGAAACACAAAATAAACTCAATGGCACTTTTGGAGAAAACTCAATGCTTTGCCAGGACTTTTTTTGTTTACCCTTCCAAGTCTTTTTCATACATATATTACAGTTTCCAGTTTTGTCTTTTTGTGGGATTTCCGTGTGTGCAAATGTGTGGATCTGCGTCTACCTGTATTTCCTGTGCCTTTTCTTTGCCTCTTTCTCTTTGGTTTGCTTTTTTCCTATTCCAGTTTTTGTCTTTATTGTATTTTAGAATTATTTTCTAGATTCATATTTGTTTTCTAATGGTAGGGAAATGAAGGGTGTGGATTTGGGTGGGAATAGAGGTAACCTGAAAGTTTTTACCAGATCTGAAAATCTCCAGGTTATATAACACGTTTGGAAAGAGAAATCTCAACCTGTACATCATAAGGCCTATCTAAGACTTTGAAAGACCATTGGCTCACAACTTTGCTAACCTTCAGGCCCTGATGTCTACCTCCAAGTCATTGCCCCACATAGAACACTCCGTGTTTCTGTGCCACAGAGACCAACAATAGAATTAGTGTGACATATAGAAGCCTAAAGACCGTTTCATCATCTCTTAGATTTTAGGCTTTGGTAAAGTACTCTTGTGGCACCAGAATTAGAAATGTCTAACTAGAAATATTTTTTTGGTAAAATGTTTGTGATGATTGTGTGGTAGTGTATGGTTGGTATTGCATATACACACATTCATATAGTTTTAAGATTCTAGTGTATGCTGACATGTCTTTGCAATAGCATTCTACCCCAACAGGAGCTAGAAAACCCCAATATAACAAAAGACAATCAGCTTTGTAACTTCCTAACTTAAGGAAACAAAAACTCTCCACTGCAATCATGTAAAATTAGCAATGACGCTAAGGTCTGTGAGAGAATGTCAAAATTAATTGGCATGCGCATTAAAGCAATTAGCATTGAGCCCAGTCTAGTCAGCATTCAGAGACATCAAAGACCCCCGAATGTGCTCAGGGAAGTCCAAAAAGAGGAAGTGCTCCTGCAAGTTGTACTTCAGGTTTTTTTTCTTCCTTTCCCCATGCAGCAACAGACTGGGGGTTGGGAGCCTAGAGAGATGCTCTGGATTGATGTCCTGAGCACTCAGAAGTAGAAGCTGAAGCTCAGGGAACTCTGGGACTAGTCCAGGCCACACAGGGAGCTACTGGTCAAACTGATTGGAGCTCTGGCTGTTTCACAGTTCCCTTGGGTCTGACCTCTCTGCCACCTCTCATTTCTGTGCCCTTTGACCTACAGGAGTGCACAGCAAGGCCTCTGACAAATAAACAGTGGCCAAGAGATTAAACTGCACCTGAAGCTGGTTATGTAGCTCACTAAGCATTTGAACCAATGGAAGAAACCCCTCCACTTAGACTGGGAAGAGATTTAATCCCATTCTCAGGCCTAGCCTGTGAATTACTGCCCACTTATTAAGTACCAAACCGAAGTGAGAAGAGAAGAACAGTTTATTCAAGGAAATATAATACTGTTATGCTTTTAAAAGAAACAAAAACTGAAGACCAAAATCATACAATTGAACTTAAAAAAACAAGCAAAAGTTAAACATAAAATCATAACAACAACAGATACAAACAAACAAATTAATTAATTAATTAATAGGAATGAACAGTATTTAGTTGTTAAAGAAAAAACAATCTAGATAATCTTTGTGTTGGCTATTTCAAATGCTATATATGAAAGGAAAGTAAGTGATATGTCATAATGAATAATGCCATGTCATATGATTTTTAGTCATATGACAGCGATTAGCTTTGTAAGTAATAAAATGTCAAAATTTGAAAGTCTGTATTGCACACCTCCTATTTTTAATATGAGCTTGCTTAAATAAGTGGCAGGAGATGAGAAATGCTGTCTTGTGACCCGGGGCTGTGTCTCAGAATGGGGGATCTGGAATGGCGAAACTCAGACAAATAGGAACAATGCTTAATTTCCTCATCACAGAGACATTATAAAATACTATGCCCTGGTTTCCTTTGGCTGTCAACTACACACTAGACAGAGAAACCTTATATAAGTTTGGAGAGAGAGGCCACCATGTTAGGTGGATGACTAGGAAGAAGAACTTGTAATAAACAAGTTTAGCATTGGATTTTAAAAGTAAATGGAGTGTGTGTGTGGATGGATAGCTGAGCAGTTATGAGCCTCAGCATCAATTGCTTTTCCCAAGGACCTGGATTCAATTCTCAGGACCCACACAGTGGCTCAAAACCTTCTCAGGTTTCCAATACTCTTTTCAGATCTCTGAGAGCACTAGACACATGTGGTACACAAACATGTAGACAAAACATATGTGAACATTAAAAAAGAAAAAAGCTAACGTGGGGCTGAGAGGCAAAGGGTCAGCACTAAGAAACTAAAGCAGAGGGTCTGAGTGATGGCTCAGCAGTGAAGAGCACTTGATGCCTCCTGATGACATGGGTTTCATTCCCAAGCTTCTGCTTTGCCCAAGACCATGCACATCACCTCCCATTGTGTCATAAGCAGGGAATAATGGGAAGGAAAAAGACCTTCACATCCACAGTTCCTGTGGTTACACATGCAGGCTGTGCACACGGGTAGAAGTAGAACACTTCAGGAGTCATCAAAGAATTCTACCTATTATAGCTTTGCTTCAAAAGTCCTCCATCCACTCCCCTTCAGTCAAACAGGGTTTTGTCTATGCCTTGAATGAGGCAGCATTTCTCCTGCAAGGAGACTTTGCAATTGTGATTACTGCTGTTTAGATAAAGGTTTTGCTTTAAAACTCACCTCTGAAATGATGACATTACTTCTACTCAGTCTGATTTTCAACTTGTATTCCTTGCTAAATATCACTGTACTGGTGCCTGCTTACTAACTTTCACTGTAAACCACCCCAAATGCCAGTCTGTACGTGCTTAAGACAGGACTTGTCTCATTCCTTGTGTTCCTAGTGCTTCTATAAGTGTCAGCACCTTGTGTGCTCAGGGGCATGATGGAAGCATAGTAATGTCATTAGGGTTGGAGAAGTGAGTGCTGAGGGAAGAGAATACAGTGTTCAATATTTTCAGTTGTAGGCTTTGAATGGCTGGTTAAGAATCTTTCATATAGTCCTACACATTACAGAATTCTCTCCTGAAGTCTAAAAGTCTTTGAAGGTATGGGGGTTTCTCAAGAGAATTAAGGGTATGCTGTCACCCATTGCCCTAAAGAGCTTATACAATGCACATTAGGAGAGGATCACCCCGGAAACCTACCACATCCCTACTCTGCCTATTTGAATATACCATCCTACTTGAACTTTTCCAGAGGAATGAATGATAGACAGTCTTATGATGTGGGATTCTTCTGTGTATGCTGTGAATACCATTGGCTAATAAAGAAACTATTTTGGGTCTGTGCAGGGCAGAATAGAGGTAGGAAAAATAGAGAGGTAAAACTAAACTGAATGCTGGGAAAGAGGAGGCCAAGTCAGGGAGATGCTCTGTAGCCACCACCGGGAACACACAAAATGGAACCTTGATGGTAAACCACAGCTATGTGGTGATACACAGATTAATAGAAATGGGTTAAATTAAGATGTAAGAGCTAGCCAATAAGAAGCTAGAGCTAATAGGCCAAGCAGTGATTTAATTAATACAGTTTCTGTGTGGTTATTTTGAGTATGGGTAACTGGGAATTAACAATGGCCTCCTACTACAGTCTTAGGTGGTTGAGTCTACATGTTGAGTCAGAAGAGAACATGAATGTGCCTGCAACTAAAATCATTCAGTTTCTGTTCCTAAGAAGATACAGAAACACACACAAGATGATCACAATTGCCTTCCTTCTCATTGACTCAGGATGTACCACTTTTAATACTACAAATTGGACATGGAGGTAAAATTTTCTACATCTATAGCACATTAAGCCTTTATTTGATACAATACTGTTCGAACAAAGTAAATCAACTACTACAAACCCTAATGGCTATTTGTGAGGGAAAAAGAATTTCCCCTTGCAACCTATGTTGGGTACATGTGCACAATAACCTTCATGGTTTTAGCACCCTTAAATAATTATATTTATCGCTATACTTGTTGCTTTAACATATTTTTATCAGTTATTTAGGTTTTAATTGTATCTTTGGCCCACACTAATATGTAGTTTAAGGGACCAAGTTGTACACAATACTTGTTTATACTTTATGTGGGTTGTCATTTTCCCTATTTCAAGCATTTTTCAGTAATTAGAATTTTTATTGGATATATTACGATCTTTTAGCATTATGAACAAAAAGTCTTATATGGTCAATATCAAACACTAATATGTCCAATCAATTATTTATACACACTATACATACACACAAAATGATTTTCATGATCATGTATGGTATTATGTGTATATGTGTGTGTGTATACATACAAAAATCAATGGTGTCTTTTGTTTCTATTCAGTGATCAATCATTGAATGTATGTTTATAAGTAGTTTTTATAAGTATGTTCATTCATAGAATTACAGTCTTCCTTGGAATCTGAAGAGGTTTGCTTCTAGGCCCTTGTTCAATTGCCCAGATCCACAGATGCTCATGCCTGTCATAGAAAACTGTATAGAATACTATAGCATCTCATAGAACCTACAATACTCTCATGTTATTTAAATTGTTTCTACATTATCATATCTAACGTAATGTAAATAGTATGCAAATAGTTGCCATTCTATATTATATGAGGAATAATGACAAGAAATATCTAGTTGTATTTTTGGCACAGACACCAGATTTTAGATGTTTTTTGTCCGTGGCTCATTGCGGAATTTGCGGGTTGACAGGCCAGGGAGACAGACAACTGTTCTACCACGACGGGCAGATGTGTGGTCTGTGGCTGAGGTTTAGCCGACTGAATCCAAATCAAAGTAACTTCAAGAAAGTGCTACCTGCCTATGTTTTTTAATGGTCAACCAGGAATTTCCACTCTGGTTACTTCAGAGTAAAGTGAGATCTCACTGATGTGAAGTGACAGGAGTTGCCGGGTTTGATCTGACTTAGGAGATTTTGCCAAGAGTTTCTATGTCCCCTGGGCCAGAGACCAAAATACATAATTAATTTTTGCCCAGGCCTGTGGGAGTACACATGACTTGTCATAAAACAAGCTACTGGCATTCCTACCTTTGGAGGGTATTCATTTCATGAGGGAGCATAAGGTAGAAGCTATTAGTAAAACTATGTTGATCTTCTTTCAGGGGAGGGAAAATTGAGCCTCGGGGTGAAAAGGAGAAGGTTCAGAAAGAATAGCTGATGTGTGTGAGATAATTCTGTTTACATGGGTAAGAGGTGTCAAAGTGGCATTACTCAGGAGACTGATTGGAACAGAGTGTTGCAAATCACTTTCAAGATTTTTGTTGGATTTCCCCATATTTTTGGAGGCTGGAGTCAGGATTACTGGCTTTGGTAATTAATCCTTCTGAGCCTACATTCTTTGCTACTGAGCAGAGGAGTGATTCAGGGGCCCAACCTGCTAAATCAAGATAGTGTGTGACCTCTGAAAGCAAGAGGACTTTTCCTCACTTGGCCAGAAAAGCAGAACTGCGGAGCATTGCTGTGAGTAAATCAGCAGAGGTGATGTTTCTGCAGAGATTTCTGAAGAATATGCTTGGTGCATTTGGAGAATGAAATACATGCAATGACAGAGTCAGGGAACAACATTGATTGGGGACTATGGGAAAGGACAGAAGGGGGCCTTAAAGAACTCTGGCATTTTCAAACAAAGCATACATTTCAACACCAGTCTGTCAAGGTTTATCTTTCAGGGCTGCTCTGCTTGCCTGTTTGTTTGTAGGGCTTGGGTTCACATGAGCCAGTATATTAATATCCCGGCTGTGTATGAAGACACTTCATCAGTGAGCTCTGCCCAAAGCTATGATGCTCATGCAGTTATTTTGCCAAATCGTGTGTCATTATCTTTGTGTCACTCTGCAATTTGTTCTAACACCCTCAGACACTCATTCCCACTCAACGGGGACCATGTAGGTAATTTTTTTTTCTCTTTGCCTTTAGCCAAGGAGAAATCAGATCACTTTTCTCCTATGAAACCAATTATGTTTGTAAGAAGATAAGAGCAGAATTGGCCCCTTTAAAAGAGTTACGATCAAAGGAGTCATGTTCCCTAGTACCAGGGACTCAGGAGTCTGACACAGTACAGTACTTTGAGAGATAGTTGTAATCTTTGTAATAAGTAAATACAAATATATTGTGTTTTTTCTGTGGCTAAAAACAAATCATCCAAAGAGCATAAAATTCTGAGACCAAAAAGGAATATTTCGATCAAATTTACCATTATATTTTCCAACCTTGTGAACATTAAAGGCTTCCCCCTCTTCAACCTTAAACATCAGCCTGTAGTGGGCTAAGCCAAAAGGGAGTAACAATTTTCATTTTGAAAGTCAAACAACACACGAGATCCTTTTCTGACCAGTGTTTCCTGGATCTGGCCTCATGATAGAATCTGGATTTCTGGTTTGTAGGACCCATGTCGGTATGTTCTGTAATCTTTCTGCACATCTCTGTGTTCCTGGCTGTACACTCCCTGAGAACTAGGCTTCCATGAATTAACTTGCTTGATAATTTGTGTTCCTACTTTGTACCTACATCATAGTAGGAGCTTGAAATAGGACACTGGATGATCATGTGGCAGAGTTATAATGATTTTTAAAAAAGCTCGTTTATTATGTGTGGGCACATAGGAAATGTGTGTGTGTGTGTGTGTGTGTGTGTGTGTGTGTGTGTGTGTGTGTGTGTGCCTGTACCATGATTTAGGCATGGGTGTCAGAGGACAACTTTGGAGTGTTGGTTCTGTTGCTTCCACCTTTATTTGGGTTCCAGGGATTGGACTAAGGACACTGGGCTTGAACAGCAAATGCTTTTACCTGTAAAACCATCTCCTGGCTCCTGGAAAGTGTTTTAGAAATTACTGCACCCTTTAAGTTCTGCATGTGGTATATCTGTCTCACCCTAGCATGATTAGCTTTATCGAGTCGCATTTTTGTCTTTACACACATAGTCCAAATTCAACTTTACACTCACCACAACCTTGTACCTAGTCCATAGCACATACTCCATGACAGTAGCTGCATGCAATGTACGTCTGCTCTCAATTTTCATCTTTAAAGGGAAAAGGACAGGATTAAATTGTTGCTCAGAGGTGGGCAGAGCATTTGCCCAACACGTATAAGGCCCTGGGATAAACTAGGGTCAATTTTTATAATACGCACAACTCTCTCTCTCTTCTTCTTCTTTCTCTCTCTCTCAGAAAAACAACCACAAAAAAATACATATTTTTTCATTCCCATAAACCAGGTTCTTCTGATAATTACCTGAAATCTCAGATAGTGATGTTCTAGTAGCCTACCTAAGTAGACATCCTTACACAATTTGTTTTTTGGAATTCAGCTTGATAACCAGACTAGGAAATTGTAAAAGTTTCTGCTGTTACTTGACTGTGAATACTATTGTTCATTAAACCTTCTTTGCATGGATATCTCTTTTTAAAGATGCCCAGCTTTTGAGTCCAAAGGCTTAGGAGACTCATCATGACTCCGGTTTCCCTTTAGGCAAGTGTTCTAGTCTTTGTTCATTCTGACATCAAACATCTTAGATACGGAGAGGACAAAAACATGCGAGGTAAGTTCACTTCCTTCCCAGTCCTTAGCACAACATGAACTTCAGAAGGAGGGTGTGCAAGCTGTTTAAAGTCTACAGTACTTGCTCCCTTCCTTTTCAGTATTCATGTTTGAGGCTGAGGACTTATCAGCAGATAAGGGCAGAGAGCCAGTCATCCCACATTCCACAAAGTCCCTTCCAGATGGCGGGGAGAAAAACTCGGGCTCCACAGTCAGGTCAAACAGCCCACACCTTTCCTGACCCATTTGTTCGGCCTGTCATGGGTCCCCTCACATCTCAGGATAGGCCAGGGTGGTTGTTTAATTAACTCCCCAGGATGACATTTTGGTGAGAACAAGTCATGTGTTATCGAAAATTTCACTTTTTGTTCTTCTTCATTTGCTTTTGTGGCCACTGTTATCTGGAGATTCTGACTCCATTCAAATAGTAGCCATGATAGTTTTTCCAAGGATTCACTTGATCCTTTGTTTTGTTACCTTTCTTGTTTTTTTTTTTTTTTAATTCAGTTTGACAACTTCAACATCAGAGATTTCTTTTCTTGGTGCCAAGGAAACAATGGCGTTTTTCAGAAGTGTGTGCGTGTTAGCTGCGGAAAAAGCACATTTGTTATTTTTAAATTCTTACAAGAGAGCTAAAGTTGTGGGTTGCCAAGTAGCAAGTGAAAATTTGTCTATGCATAATTTGGGGGAAAACTTAATTCTGCTCAGAATGATTTGAGAACTTACTATGATATACTTCTGGGTAATTTTCTCTAAGGAAAACACTGTTCTTCTCTTTGAAAAAGTCTCATTTTATGAAAAATGCTCATTTGCATTTTATTATATATTAATTTTCATTTAGGAATATATTTTTATTGAAGGAAAGATTGCAAAGGTACTATAATAGAATATTACGATGTTCACTTCACCCATATTTCTGTTAATGTCTTACATATTCATGATATATACAGCAAATTAACTGTATCCCAGTTATTAAATGACCAATACAGAGACTGTCTAGTCTTATAATTTGAATGTATGTTAATATCCAAAATTTCTATTTTGAAACCTAGTTCCCAAGTAGTACCAGAAGTTGAAAGCTTGGAAAGGTGGTGAAAATGGTCTTTGTAAATTGTATTGGTGTTCTTACAAAAGAGACTTTTTGGAGCTTAGATGGGTTTTTCTCTCCTGTTATTTAAGGAGAATGAAGGTATCCACCATCTATAAGAAGAGATAGAATCTGCTGGTGTCTTGAGTTTGGATTCCCCAGCTACCAGAACTGTAAGTAATACATGCATCTTTTTATTGCAATTTGTATTTGTTTGTGTATTGTAATTTGTTAATGTAGCCCATGAGAATAAAGACATTTCATATTTGCATCAGTGACCCTTATCTGTTTACATAACCCAATTAAATTCCCTCTTAGCATGATGACATCATGTCTCTGTCAATTTCCTCCAATCTGTGACAGATTGTTTGGTTTGCTTTTGTCTTCTTTGGAATATTTAAAGGCTAATGTCAGGTGTTATGTAGATTATCCCTCTACACTCCTCCATTCAATGCTTATGATGAGTTAGCATCTTCCAGAATACTCTAAGGAGGCAAAGTGGATTTTAAATAAAAACTAAAGGGTCACCTCATATTTAAAAGGTAGGAAATGAAATCCAAAAAAAACATAAACAAGATTTTCATACTTTTTACCAAATTGAGGCAGTTGTCTAAGCAAGACTTTGAACCTCTACCTTCAGACTTTTGAGGCAATGTAGGAATCTTAATTTTTAGGTACCCATGTAATTACTGGAGACTGGCGTACCTGCTTCCCTGATCTCATAACACATGGCACCCACTGAAAGCACTAGAAAAATAGAATCAAAGTACACTTTAGAGAATCAGTCTGGAATAGATGAGGGTGATTCTCCTAATATGAAATGAGAGGTCAGAATGAGATTTATAAACAGTAGGCAGATGCCGAGGTAAGGTAGGAAGCCAGGGAAGTCCTGGCAAAAATAGTTGTATCATCCAACTTTAGAAAGCAAATCCCTTTTCTCATCCCAGGTCAGAGTGATTTCTGTCTGCCTGAAGGAGGTGGAATGCACAGAGTATAGAATTTAGTGGTTCTCAATTGTGTTGCTAAGTTTGGATTTTTTTTTTTATATCATTGACCATTGCTAAAGTTCAGACATGCCCTTACAAAGAATTATGATATTTAAATTTCAGGGCTTAATACATGGTGTGAATAGCTAGGTCTCATAACACAACCCTTAGCCATCTCATGTCCTTCAAGAATGATTGACTCTGCTTCATGGAATGTTCCAGAAAATAAGTTCATGATTCATTATTCATGACCAGAAAGTAGCGCATGGTTCTCAATGGTTCGTGTCACATTCCTGCATATGGAAGGGCTTCTCCTGACATGCTGTGCTGACTTTTCCTTGATGTACAACAGGTGTAGTGTTGAGTCATCTCATGCTTTGAAGCTAAGAGAGAAGAGAGGAGAAGATTTAGGTTTAAGAGCCCTGCACTCTTTCAAGCAAGTATAGAACCAGAAGAAGGCACACATAATTTCCATTTCATAGTTACCTAAGCTGTGCCTGCATTAAGTTCAACAAGACCAGCAGTTTTAAAAGTGGAAGCCCTGGGATTTTCTTCCTAGTGTTAAGACAGCAACAAGGGTTAAGGTCCACCCAAACATTTTTCTACCAACTTTAAAAAAAAATTGAAACAATACTCCAAAGGATCAATTTTACAGTACTTTAAATTGAGGATTCTACCATCAAACAGCTCTTATACTGACTTTGTTCTAAGGGCAGAAGGATTATCATTTATGTGTCCATCAGTCTTGACTCTTCAAGGCTCCTGGGGGAGATTAAGTGAATTACAGTATAAAAACACTTCTTATTGTTACTGCTGTCTTTGTAGGGAGCTATAAATGCCTTTCCAATCTAGAACTAGACCAAGGGAGGGCCTAATGTAGCTCTTCCCCTGTGTTCACTATCTTTACCAATGCAAAACCCAAAATCTGGGGGTAGGGATGGTAAAGATGCTAGACCGTGTTGCAAAGCAGGAGATGATGAGTCAAAGTCCATCATAGCTTGAGAACTGTTGTTAGGAGGCCGCTTGTTGGTTCCAGGCTATTCAGCCCTGAAATACTCACACAGAAACTTCATTAATTAAATCACAGCTTGGCCCATTAGCTCTAGCTAACTCTTAGATATTAATTTAACTCATCTCCATTAATCTATGCATCACCACAAGTCATGGCCTACCAGCAAAATTTCAGTGCATCTGTCTCTGGTAGAGGCTCCATGGCTTCTCCCTGACTCCTTCCTTCTTTACCCCAGCATTCTGTTTAGTTTTCCCCACCTAGCTCTGTTTCCTTGTAGCTCTGCTATAGGCTTAAAGCAGTTCCTTTATTAACCAATGATATTCACAGCATACAGAGGGGAAATCCCACATCAGAGAACTGGTAAGGAAGCCTTTGCACAGGGTGGAAAGCTTTGCTGCAGTTGTCCCTCCTCTTGTTCTTTTCTTACCTCAAGTTTGCTGTGCTATTTTCAGTCTATGGGTCCGTGTATTTTGGGAGCTGTAATGAGGTACCTCTCAGCATCCCTTGCCATTTTCAGGCAGCTTTTACTAGCTGCCTGGGCACCGGGACAACCTAGTAATTTAAGAACTACAGTGGATAAAGCTGGAAATAGAGAGCCCCACACTTCCAGAAAGCTGAGTGGGAGTGGGGCTGTGGGTTCTCTCCTTCACCAAGAAGAATGCTTATGTGGTAGAAAACCATACACAATGTGCCCCAAAGGACTAGTTACATGCCTCTCGACTTCCTCTCCTACCCCTTGTCTGCAGGGTACAGAAGGATGGATGATCTCTTAAGTAGCAAAGAAACAGAGCTCACTAGTTGAGGAGTTAATGGAACAATGCAATTCTTCATTCACCCAAGCGCCGGCTCTGTGAAAGTTTCTTGAGCATGATTCATGTTGAGCTCCAATTCTACTAGCACGGGAATAAATTCGAAGAAAGTAAAGATGTCAGTTAGAATAGCTTTGGAGGCAAAAAACGCAACCCTTAAAAATGCCTTCAAGTTCCAAATGACCAATCATCATTTCCTTTGCTACAGCACACAACATTCTAGAATTTCAAAGCAGGTCTTTGCTGCACATGATTTTCCAAAGCCTGTTATAACTATGAAGCTATGAAGTCATTCCATGGTGTAATTATTTCTGGATCTACAGCATTCCTCTTACTTAGAAAGTACCTAGTGTCTGACACTACAAGGCAGGGTCTTGGTAAAACAAAACAAAACAAAACCTAAATACAGGATGATGTCTGTTTCAAAGGAACCTCACAATTCTTTCTTCACTTATGGCTGGGAATAAAGGGGGGGAATGCTGTACGTGTTGTGTTTTGATCAGGTTTCTGCTCCCCCCAATGTTGTCCTTACTTTAAACACAGGATGAAGGAAATGCTGGTCTCCAGGAGTTGACACATCCCTGGTCATATTTCAGATACAATTAGCCCCCATTGATGGTGACGGCTGATCTGTCAAGTGAGTCGCTAATCTTATCTGTGGTTCACAAATGACTCAGATGGTAGCTTGTGACTTTGATTACTGCGAGACTGGACCCCATCAGAGGGCTCTACTCCAAACAGTGATCACTCCAGCCTCCTGCTCCAGGAGATCAAAGCCCTCTCCAGCTCGCTATCTGCAGGGAAGCTCATTAGAGGGAGGCTGTCAGGGTTATAATCATGCAACAGTTTTACTTCTGGGTTATAGCGCTTTCCTCTTCTTATCGGCCTGTGAGGTCCAAAGTGAGAAGGATAAAGGAGGTACAGATGACATACGATACATTTAATAGGCTCACTGGTGACTGCCTGGGCCCCAGCTCTCTGCCACTGCTGCCTCACTGACTACTGAAGGACTACCCACCCCCACCCCCAAATCTGAAAGATTGGGCTTTATTCCTTCAAAGTCAGAAGCTGGAGTGGGGAGAGGAACTCATAGTCCCTAGCAGTTACTTTACTAAATGAACTGCAAAAGCATTCAGGTGAAATAAAGAGTTCCCAGGCCAAAGACGATTTGTCTTTACATTTTAGAACCAATGTGAACTTAGACATTTTTTGCCATGAATGTTTGAATAAAAATTAATGCTTCCCCTGTGGAATTTAACGTACAGATTTTAAAAGTCTCTTCACAGGAAACCTCCTATTGTCATTTGGCCTAGTCCTATGCCCTCTTTTCCAAGACTGAGCTAAAATACATTCATTCTGGTTGAAATGCCCCTCTGTGTCCCCACAGTCCCTGGGGCCATCACACTATTTCTGCCAGGCCTGGCATTTTTACCATTCTCATTTCTCTTCACCCCTGAGATTCCATAGCATAGCCAAGGGTGTTTCCCCTTGACACACATTTGATCTTTAAGTAAGTTCAAGTTCCATGTACCAAAGATATTTACAAAGCCCACTGAGAAAAGTTTGGGCTTTGTCATGGGCCTCATTCTCCCTTGGAGTTTCACTGAAACCCATGTAGATGGTGAGAGTATTCTGACACAGGGCCCAAAAATTTAGATATTTTAAAAGTGATTTTATTGAGCTCTACATTTTTTCTCTGCTCCTTTCCCTTTTTTTCTCCCTTCCCCTTCTACCCTCTCCCATGGTCCCCAATTTACTCAGGAGATCTTGTCTTTTTCTGCTTCCCATATAGACTAGATCCATGGATGTCTCTCTTAGGGTCCTCTTTGTTGTCTAGGTTGTCTGGGATTGTCAATTGTAGGCTGGTTTTCTTCACATTATATCTAAAAGCCACATATGAGTGAATATATATGATATTTGTCTTTATTTCTAATAACTTCCCAAGCTGAGAACCATGGATCAAATCTATTTTTCCTATTTGTAGGGTGATAATTGAGATAGGTTGGAGAAGTAGCTTCTCTAAGTATATGCAATAGCAGAGCCATTCAATTCAAATGTAAGCTCTACCTTTCCTGGGTCTGTCTGTCTGTCTATTTGCCTGTCTGCCTGTGTGTCTCTCTCTGCACATTTATGTGCTGCATGTTTGAAAAGCAAGAGGATAAACTTCCTCCCCTCCACACACCTGTCCATTTCATAGTCAGCTTCTTTACCTTTCAAAACCCGGTTTTTTATTCTCTGTCTGGGGTTATGACACAGCACGGCAATTCAATAGTGTGGAGTTTGGTCACCTTGCTGAGATTTGCTAAAATGCTCAGGGGAACCCATGGCACCGAAAAAAATCCGAGAGATGAGATAACTTCAGGGTTGGTAGACAGGGTCTCCATCACCCGCCTCAATTCTACTCTCTGTCCAGTCTTGATTATCCACACGGTGCCAGCAGCTCTCGCTGCTGCGGAGAATGGAGAGCAACAGCGGTGCTTTGGGGAGTGGGTGATTTAAACTGTGCAGATCAGGGGTTAATTTCACTTCCTTACGTCCCTTGTGGTATAAAACCTCTCAAGGGACTTAAATTCTAGGAGACATATACTGTTGTTGTGTAAGAAAGGGCATGAATCTACTTCAGAGGGTTATTAGGATAATTAAAAGAAGTAATCTTTAAATCACCCTTGCCAGGTGTTGAGAGCATGCAGAGTGTTTGGCTAACCTCAACTCTGATCTCTCTCTCTCTCTCTCTCTCTCTGGCCCTACCTAGTATCATTAGATCTTGAGTTAAAAAGGCGTGACTCAGTTAGAAGAAAGAAAAGGCGCTATCTCTTTCTCCCCTATGTAACGTTGATTGAATAACGGTTCTTTCCTCAACATTAATTTAACCATGTTCCCTCCCACTGAAATCATTCAAAACATGTGGGAAAGAAATTATTTGTACTTAAAACAATAATCTTTCCATTAAATATAATTTAGAAGGCATTAGCATTACTTGTAATTATAATGGAATCCACGTCTCACATATTATATCATAAAAGAAAGTCTGATAACACTCCAGGAATTAGTGACAAACTTACCAGAATATTAATCTCCTTTAGTTACCCTTTAAGAGAATAAATAACTAATCACTCAGTGACTGCTAATATAATAGATTACCCTTTGGCTAAGATGGATGATAATTTAAACTTTAACATAATTTATTTATTTAACTAACAGAAATCATGACTCAGTTTTATTTATTTTAAGAGACAGTGAAGTACAAACAAGAAAAACTTGAGTAATTAAAATTATAATTAACATCTGCGAGGCTAAAAAACCAAATCTCATCAATTCTAAATGAAACAGTGAACATGTATCTGAACTATATATTAATTATGCATTTGTTAAATGGGCTCATGGAAACAGCCTTAATTAAGTCCCAGGCTAATTCTTAGGATAAAACCAATGCAATCACCTAAAACTATGTATCTTTTGACTTTTTAGCTACAGAATTTCTGAGGCAGTGGAAAATGTTACTGGAACTCGCTCTCAACAGCTGTAAAGATCTTGAATAAGCTTCTCTCAAATCTGTTGTGATTATTTTTTGCTCCCATAATGAAGTACAGAGAACTCACTGCTGAGGAAGATCCCCATACACATTCTGTTTATCATAGCTTTTATAGACACACACTGTCCGCAAAGTGATTTCTCCTGGTTGTTAGGTTATGATTATGCTGCTGTGTAGCTAACAGATAGGACTAACTGGGCTCCCAGTTTGTGAGCAGCTGGCAACCTCAGCCCATGATTGTGTGTGACCATGAATGCTACCAGTAGTGGGTGGGACTCTCTGCTTCCATATAGGGTAGTTTCAGCCACTACACACTCCTGCTCTCTCTTCCTTGCATTCCTTAGAAGGAGGGAGAAGAATATGAGAAAAGGGAAGAAGGATATATGTGGTTGGTGAGTTGGAGAAATTGATTGAAATTACTTTTTTTAGAAGCTAACATATACATCAGAGAGAAAGCCTCAACCCTAAGATTCTGTCCCTTCAGTCATCTTAGTCCATGTGGCTAGTTATGGGACAGTACAGTTTTTTCTAAAAATGCAGTGAAATATTAGTAGATCCACGTGGTTGGAAATCTAAAACCACTCTCTGCAGGTATCAATGATGCCCAGGATAAATGTTCATTCACCTACTTAATCACTTTGCCAATCAGTAGCAGGCTTGCTCCAATCATGATTCTCCTTGTCCTAAGGCAAGCAACTACAGACCGATAGACTGGGGAACAATGCAAGGGTTCTATAGAATCACACAGCCATCGAAACCACTGTTAAACTGAAATATGATCCCATATCATTATCATGGTATGTTTCAAATGTCCAGAGGATAGATGAAAAATAAAAATTTCTTAAAATTCTTCCTTCACAGACATTTTCTTAAGAAGACCTGAGGTCTCTTTATGAATGAATGCTATTCCTGCCTTCTGTTCCAAATTACTCATTCAACACCTTCAAAGTCCATGTGTCTTCCTATCTTCCCTCTCCTTTAGATGAGGACCACTCTCCTGAGCAAAACTTTAGAGTTCATAGACAACAGATCAGGATATTCTCATTGCATCTGGGCTTTTCTGAAACGGACACAAGGTCTTCCATATGCCCTAGTTGTGAACTGGTGCCCCAGTGTGAACCAGTGACCCAGTGGTGAGTCAGTTATCTCCTGGGTATGTGCTTTACGCTTTCCTGTAGTACAGACAGGTGTTGACATTTTTCTGAAAACCTTAGCTTCTTGAGGTTATACAGGGGGCAACAAGAACTGCTTTTGGATCATACTTTGTTCTCAGGTAGAAGTAGTTCATTAAAGTCCCAGCCAAATGATGCCTTAGATGTTGAGAGCACAGAAGATTTCTGCCCCCCACTCAAAGTCCTACCCCTGGTTTCTGAATAGCTTCATCATACAGGGTGTTAAAGCAGAGGATTCTCTTGCAGCTGAACAGAGGAACCTGCCTGTGGTTTTGTGTCTGTAGAGTAGGCATCAAGAGAAGTGGCTTTCCTTGGAATGTAGTTTACTGAGGCCTCCCTCTGACGGTAGTTTCATGTTATCAGTAAGAGCTGGGAGGCCTGTTCATGACTTAAAAGCATTTGAACTCTAGCTGGAAGGTACAGGAAAAGCTTATTCCTCTAATACTTTGGTTCTCAACCTTATTAATGATGCAACCTCTTAATACAGTTTCTCGTGTTTTGGTGACCCCAACCATAAAATTATTTTCATTACTGGTTTATAACTGTAATTTTGATGTTGTTAAGAATCATAATGTAAATATTTGATATTAAGGTGGTCTTAGGCAAACCCTATGACAGGGTCATTCAATCCTCCCCAAAGGGTTGAGACCAACAGGTTCAGAATTATTGTTCTAATACTATTTAATTTATTAATGCATCTATTCATTCACCAGCTATATTTGAAGTGTCTACTAGTTGTGGGTATGGTACACTGAGGAAAATAAGATATAAATCTCAAAGGCCTACAAAAAATTCGAGGAAAGAAGAGACAATATTACATGGAACCAGAAAAAAGTTCTTCACAACGGATGATGTGAGAAAAATGGAAGAGATTGAGTTTTGGGCTTTTTGTCCGCAAATACTAGGCAAGAATTCTCTGAGAAAGTTTATGAGGAAATGAGCCCCAAAGACCAGATTCTGATGTGGTCACTGAGATAAAAACCTATCTCAACCAAATGAGGAAAGATCATTGACTAGAAGTATGGTTTTGGAAGGCAGCAGAGAAATCAGTGGGATTTTGACCTGTCATGTTTATTAACTGAGTAGTAGACTCTTTTATTCAATTTAGAAGGTAGCCCTTCTCTTCCTCCTCTGCCTCTTCTTCCTTTTGCTTCTTTTCCTTTTCATCCTCTCCAATCCCCGCTTGGGGTTTTATTCATTTATTTTTAAGGTATTACGTTTCCATACATATAGGTCATACTTTGTTCTTACTATGCCTATGGTCCTACTGCCCTCCCTGACCCTTTTACTCAACTCTTGAATATTATTTCTTTAGGTGTCTCTATCTTCACACAGCTGCTTCTTTCTTTAGAATCCCAGCTTATGTCCACTACCATGACAATTTTACATAAATACTGTTTTTTTTTAAATAAGAAGCTCAAGGTTCTTATTAAATTTACATGCTGGAACAGAATTCAATGAACTAAAAAACATGGTAGATAAGTATTTTACCCCAATGTGCACACAGGGTCATAGTATAGAAAACAGTACTTACAGGTTCAAGATCTCGGATCTTTCCATTAGCCTAAACTGCTTTTCTGGGCAGCAGAAAGCCTTCGATTACAAGGCACCTACAAGTGAGCAGTGACCATCTGCAGAGCCTGTGTGGGCTTGGTGCCTCCCACCCTCAGGCCAGGCAGTCCTTGATGGTGAACAGCTCTTATCTTCTGCTCTGACAGGCACATGCTTGTCTCCAGACTTACTAGCTGTCTCTGCTGATCCCTTCCACCAATTTCAGTTTTCACTTGGTTATTTTCCCATATCAACGGAAATCTATTTCCAAACACTGTAGTCCAGCAGTCAAGAAGAAATTCTGTTTCTTGCCTGCTAAACAGTCTTTCTCTCTGCCATGGGATAGAGAGAGTTTCTAGACTATTGAGAGAGGAAAGTTCTGTCTCTCTCTATTCTCATGTCACCCCACTTTTCCTCACCTTCGGTTTCTTTTAGAGGCAGCAAGACTGGGCTAGTGGAAGAAGAGACTCGCTTGCTACTAGCCCAAGGATGCATCTATGACAGAGCTGTAACTCGCCCTGCTTTTTCTGTGAGTTCTAATTGAAACTATGCTTAATGGGCCTCCTGGTTCTCCAAGACACAGTGGATATGCATGCAGCTCATTTTCCCCATGCAGTTTTAACTGAGTATGCCTTCAAACGGATCACATAACTCAAAGACAGAATTAAGCAAGAATGGCAGAACTCTGGCAGCAAGTAGCCCTCTGCTCGTGTTTTTCATTGCAAAGCATATAGGATTACCTTATTGTTCCAGATATTAGCTTTGTGTATCCAGCATATGCATGTTTAAACAGCATAACAAATGTGCTACAGTACAAAGCACCTATATGTCACCAAGGCCCACAAAACTTATGCCGTGCCAAGGCCTGGAGACATCTTCCCAAGTTTCCTTCCCTCCTTAGGGGCAGATCATCTGTTGCTTTGGGTGGGCCAGGCAGCCTAAGTTTAATAGCAAACATTCTCTGGCTTTTCAGACCCTGCGTGTAGAACAGCTTTTATTTGAATGTGGCACTCCCCTCCCCCAAAGAAAAAAAAAATCCCCAGCACAACCAGTGTGGCGAAATCCAGACACACAGCCTGTAAGTCTTGCCTCAAACAATAGTGAAGGACTGAGGCTCCAGACTACCCTGCCTCACTCTGGAGAATATTATCAACTTCATGGTTCAGGGTTAAGGTTTGGGGCTGGGATACTGTTAGTGTTTTCATCGCTTGTAGAAATGTAGAGCCTGACAGTCACCATGCCCGCAGATCAAAGGCAAAGGGGGTGTTATCTACTGCCGGGTGTGCGGTAACTCCAAGCACATTTCTGGTGGGCTGACCCCAAGGTGAGCTGGGGTGAGAAAGTCCTACAACAGATGGCTGTCTGAGTGTGCTATCAGGGAGAATGGTATTCTAAAAGCAAAGAAAGACCACATCCTTTACTTTTAGGGGTAGCCCTACAAAGCCTAGCCTTTTTGATGGTGTGGAAGTGCTGTTTAATAGTGGGGGAGGTGGGGAGAGCACAAGTCAGTTTGCATGGAAGGTGGCAGAAGCAAGTTTTTCTGTACTGTCATTCTGTCACCGATCTGGTCTCTGACGTGGAGAGAGATCCCATCTAGCTAGCCTGAGCCTCTAGACCAATTCCTGCGTAGAATCTAACCTCTCTCTCTTCCTCTTCTGCTGGTTCACCATGCCTCACTGATGGAATACTTTCTCTATTTTTTTTTTTGGACCAGTTGAGCTTTTGTTCTCAGGATTTAAATGATACAGCACACCCTGTCTGCTGCAATGAGCATTTTCTTGTCCCATTAGGAAAATAATATTCTCCCTTTTGAACATAGTTCTTTTTCTTATGACTAATAACTCAGCTATTATACTTTGGTTTATGGAAATATGCGTCTGTATGACAGTCTTTTAAAAGAAAATAGAGAAATGATTGAACAAAGAGAGACTAACAGTTTTTATAAAATGATACTACATCCCTAAATTCTGAATCTAACTTTTCTCATGAACAATTCAGTATGGGTTGGCTATACAGCCCCTTAAAATATTATTTAGAATACTAAATTATTCTGACACATATACCCTTGAACTATTTCCACAAAATAAGTGGCAAGAATCTACAAACACACACACACACTTCCTTTTGTAATATATTTTAAGTCAACATATAATATATTGGCAACCTTATGACATTTTCAAAGTATGTTTTCTGGCTCACCGTTACTTTATTACACTGTCTCCCCCTTATAGCTCTTCTATCTAGGTTTTTCTTCTATGTGTTCCATGTAGATGATTTCTGCTGGGTATGGCCACCAAGCAGTCTTCTTTTCTGTGGGTCTTTAACGGTGAGATATGAACACTTCAGTGATAACTCTTTACTCTGTCCTCCTAACATGTATAAGGACACCCACTGGAGAAAGATGAACCAACACGAGAGAGAGGTGGGGACCTGTCTATGAGATAAGAAGGAGGATTCTAGATACCACAGAGAAAGCTCATATGCAGGGCACCTCTGTAGGTCAAAAGGAAGGAACGTCTCCAGCTATTGCTCTTGTTCTCTGCAGCCCCTTTACAGCCATCAGAAAGGACATCTATTCCCCTCAGCAATTCTCTTCTTCCCCTATCTCTAGATTCACTGATTGAGACTCGAGTTCTGTTAGCCTCAACCTCTGCGAGGCATGAGATTTTGTTCAGGAAAATGTTCTCTTACCCCTCAAGAAATACTAAGGGCCACGTGTTCTCTGAAAACTTCTAATAGACTCAATACAGCTCTTGCTCTATCCTAGACCCATTGTGCTATACCTGTCCCCAGTCTCGGTCTTGGCCATTTGTTCTTTCAAGAACAAAATTCAGATGATGAAATTGAGTTAGTCTAAGAGTGATGACAGCTGCTTCAGAATCCACCTGCACTGAAGCTCAGGGAATACTTTGAGCCATCGTACCCAGGGTCAGAGAGAGGGAGACTAGACCCTGGGGTTTGGGGTTAAGAAGGAGTAATTGGTTTTTTGTCAATGGGGGCAGTGAGCAGAAGAAAATGAAATGTAAATATTCTTCCTTCACGGACTCCATCCATTCCAAGAAAAAGTGACTCAATAATACAGTGAGAAAAGGGTATCTATAGCTAATGTGACACTGTGGGCATCCGGGTAGCAATGTCTCTGGTCTTTGTATCTGTCTTCCTTCTGAGATCCAGTGACCATTTGCATAGGTTCTTCGTGGCTTCCTTTGCCTCAGTCTTTGAGGGGACCTGTTTGAATATCATCTTCACCCACCACATTAGATGGATCCCCATGTTTCCATGATACTATGCACTCTCCCTTTTCATGCAGCATTCTGGTTATACATTTACATGTGTCTTTCTCCTTCTGGCTTGCACAGCTCTGGAAAACAGAGGTCACACTATTTGCTTTTGTACTTTTAGAACCTAGCCTAATGCCTAACAGAAATTAGAACTCTGGAAAATGGTAACTATTTGCTGGGTAACCAACTGAAAATAAAAGGCCTAGATTTCCTCTGATCAAGGAGAGAAACAAATCGGAGACACATTTTAAGTCCTCCACTGTTTGCCTGGGTGGTCTCTTCGGGGTTTAGCTTAATTGAGTCAAGGATGATGTTAGCAGATCTTATGAGATTACAATTACTATCCAATATTTATAGTAATAATTGATACAATATGCTGGCCACAGATATATAACCATGCTGTCATAGCCATTCAGTGAGTATAATATAATCTCATTCATTCAGGGAATATCTAAAGTTGTTCCATACACTAGAGAGCTATGGCAAATGAAGATTTGAAAACTGGTACTGACTGAGGATGTTATAGAGAGTATATAAAGACTTTTTTATTGATACTTTTCTCTTCTGTTTTCGAGACAGGGTTTCTCTGTGTAGCTTTGGAGCCTGTCCTGGAACTCAACTTTGTGGACCAGGCTGGTCTCGAACTCACAGAGATTCACCTGCCTCTGCCTCCTGAGTGCTGGGATTAAAGGTGTATACCACCACTGCCCAGCTCATTGATAACTTTTAAAAATGTTTTATACTTATTATTTATTCTTTCACCAAAAAAATACCCAGGAGTAGAAGTGATGTTTTTAGAAGAAACTCTGATTACACCCTCAAACTGTTACTCTCTTTCCTTGTATGAATTTACAGCTTATACTGTGAAATGAGTATCAGACTTGCTACTTAATCCATGACAAATGGAAAAAGAGTAATATTTTATTTTAACTTTCATGTCACCAGCTTTTTTATTGTCTGAAAATTGTGTACATGTATATAATGTGCTTTGATTAAATACACCCCCCATTCTCCATTCCCTCTATTCCCGTGCTTTCCACATCACCCTACATATTTTTTTTAGCAACTTCATGTGCTCTTAAAAAATAAAAGCCCTAAGTCCACTCAATGATGTTTGTATGTGCATGAGTGTAGTAGGGTCACCTAGTGGAGCACATATAACCTTTCAAGGTCCACGTCCCTGAATGAAACTGACTCTCCCCCTTCCAGCAGCTAATCAATGCTAAAAACAAACAAACAAACAAACAAACAACTCCTCAGCTAGGTCTGGGGCTTCACAAACTCATCCAAGAAATTCTCTATGTCTTGATCACAGGCACTATGAGTTCACATATGTGATGGCCCCGTCACATCCTGCAAACACTATTTGCTGCAGGCAGCCACTCTGCTATCTCTTCTATTCTTTCTGCCCCCTTTTACGAGATGCTCCCTGAGCCTTAGGTTTGGAGGAAGACGGGATATAGATGTTCTGTTCAGGGTTAAGGCCTCTTCGGGTTGCTTAGTCTCTGCATGTTGACCAGCTGTGGATGTTTTTATTAATCACCACGTACTGGAAAAGAAGTTTCCCTAAAGAGAGTCAAGGTATCCAATACCCTGCGAGTATAAAGATAAAAATTTAGGGGAGCAGTTTATTGTGTGCATTTAACTGAATAACAGCGTTAAGTTCCCCCTTATGACCAAACCCACTGGTGGTACTGGTGTTGGGGTCCAACCCCAACATAAATTATCTCTCTCCACCAGTGTGGAGGCACGGGGATAGTTGAGACCCAGTTACACAGCAATATCAGAAGGGAGGCTCAGGGGACATTTAAATCCCAAAGATCACCTGTGTTTATTTTTAAAACAGCTTTTATATCAAAAGCTAAACTGAGGGGAAAGTTCATTAGCATTCTGTTTCCGGGGTAGCAGGACTAAAGTCAAATCCACAACTATGGCTGCTCTGTCACTAGCTTGGATTAACACCTCTTCCCAGGTGATCTCCCATAATTACAAAGAAGGGAGCAGAACAACATTAGCATATCCTGACCCTGGCAACAACCTGTCTGTAAGTGCTTGATGACCACCTCAGGTGCAGGTGCAACCTAAGGCGTGAGAGCCTGGTGGCTAAACAATGTAGAAATATGTGGTCTGCATAATATTGCCCCACATATTAGACATGAATTCCATCTTTGAGAGTGAACCTTAAGTCTAATCAGAAACATGACTAACATTGTTTAACGCTGTAATGTCCAATAACATTCATAGCACTATTGCATTGGTGGGCATATCTTGCCAGACGGATCAGTATTGTAGCTTTATATTTAGATGAGATGATAATCTTTCTCCCCCAGTAGTACCGTAGTGCCTTCCAACACTACAGAAACCAGCTAGTATGGATGAAGCTTCCTATTCCATATCAGCTTGCTTTCTCCATGTCCTATGGCTTAAATTTGTGGTGTCTTAAGCAGTGGTGTCTTGCCATAAAGTTCTAGAGGGTAGTCAAGAGTAATAGCAGATGCTTTTAATGTTTAGTGACAAGAACCTATGGAACTGCATTTACCAACAACTCCAAAAAGAGGTAATACACATCTGATACTTGGCTGGCTGGCTGGCTAGCTGGCTTCCTTCCTTCCTTCCTTCCTTCCTTCCTTCCTTCCTTCCTTCCTTCCTTCCTTCCTTCCTTCCTTCCTTCCTATCCTTCCTTCTTTCCTTTACCCCTTCCTCTCTTCCTTCCTTTCTAACTCCCCTCTCAAATACAAAGATAGTTTACTCAAATTCTTTTTATTTATGTCTTTGTGTGTATTTGTGAAGCTTCTATATCATATTTCTATATGATATTTTCAAATGTCTTTATTAGTTATCCCTATCTATACTCCCTAATCTACCTTGGTCCCTCCCAAGTTCTCAACCCATTTAACTCTTACTGTTCCATCACCCCCTTTCCACATTTATGCCTCCTGCTTCTATCCCTGTCTCTCGAAATTCTTTTGTAGTCCCTTAGTAGCTTCTGGCTTCCATGGGTACTTCAATGTAAATATGCATATCTAAATAGTCAATGCTAGCATCTGCATATGAAAGAAAACATGTGTTGTTTGTCTTTCTGGATCTGCATTATTGCTCAAATAATTATTTCTAGCTTCATCCATTTTCATAATTTCATTTTTCTTTATAGATGAATAGCATTCCATTGTGTGTATGTGTGTGTGTGTGTAGTAAACATTTCTTATCCACTCCTTGGTGGTGAATGTCTAAGTTATTTCCATTTTCTGGCTGTTGTGAGGGTGGCATTGAACATGGATTCACAGTTATTTCGACAGTAGCAGATAGGGTCCTTTGGGCGCATGCCCAAGAATGGTATAACTGAATAACATGGTCACTCTACTTCTAGCTCCTTGAGCAATGTCCACACTGATTTCCATACTGGCTGCTCCAGTTTGTGCCACTACCACCAATAAATAAGTGTTATTCTTTTTCTTCATCTGTGCCAGCATTTGTTGTCACTAACTTTTTTATATTAGCTATTCTGAAAAGGATAAAACTCAAAGCACTTCCATGCTGGCTAAAAATTCTGAACAGTAAAAACACTTTTTTAATATGTATTTCTGCTTTTAATAACTCTTTAGTACCAGACACAAATATTCAATTGCGTTGTTTGGGTTCTTGGTGTTTGCTTGCTTTTTAATTCTTTCTATATTCGAGATACTAAACCAAATAGGGAGATTTTATAACCAGGGTTCAAAGAACAATTGTAAGAATTCAAACTGTTTCTACCCCCTTTTAGTCCTATAAAATGAAATAAACATTTTCTATGTGTAATCCAGAGGTATAGCTTTCTACAATTAAGAATTTCAAATGAGTGATGGAAAGTGAGGACAGAACTCTCTGCCTCAGAGGTTTCAGGTAGACAGCTGAGCTTGGAACTATGTATATCGTGACAAGGAATTTGTCTCAGGCACTGGAGTTGCAGTTGATGCATGGGATGCATGTAGCATGTACTTTCCCTGTGAAACGCCGTGAGCATCTGCTGGACTCCGCCTTCACCTCCTGAGAGCTCTTCCCATTGCAGTTCTGTTGTCAGGATTTCACATTATGATGTAATATAGCACAACGTGTCCAAAACAATATTAGATTTATTCCATTTGTTAAAAGGAAGATAACGCTAGTATGTGGCCCCTCTGGCAAAATCTCAAATCTTTCATTCTAGGCATGGCTTCAATCACCTGTTGCTAAGATACTGTAAAAAATATTATCTGTTTTTAAATGTTTCCTTTTAATTGAATAAACTGTTGCTTTGAAATGTCAGTGCAGAGGTTAAAGAGGTCTTTGAAATTGCATATATAAATTTTGTTAATTGGCACAGCTATCTCTGCGGACTCTACACACAGCAGCTGCTGTCTTAATGCAATCCCTTGTGGAGCTCTAAAGGATGCAGCGTTGAAGTTGTGCAGCATAATTGGTGGAAACAGCTGATGAATTGCTACTTATTAAAAATGCTAGCATGGCCATCGATTTTATAGTATTACAGTCATAGGGTTGATATAGATAGGGGACTATGATCCTGACTAACAACATATTGCCAGAGTGACACACAAGACATGACGTCTCAACATCATGATTTTACAGTATTTACAGCCATAGGGTTGGCATGAATACAAGACTAAAATCCTGATTAGCACCATAGTGCCAGAGTGACGTCTCAGCATTTTCTAAGCCAACATATTAATATTTCTGTGATAATATACTAGAGTATCCATATTAATATTTCACATCAGTTCAGGTTCCAATCTAAATCCAAATTAACCTGTGAAGAGACTTGGGTTTTAATATCATCCTTGGCTTTCTGGCACTGCAACTGTGTACCAATGAAAGATAGAATAAGCTCAACATGTCTGTAACTTCAGGATTAGTGTAGACACTAATCAATGACTCCTTTAGAAGCAATGTTTGGAGTGTGATGCATCCAAGCAGGTTGAGAAAGCTTCCTAGAACAATAAAACTTTCACATCTGTAAAAACCAGGCATGGTCAGCATCGGCCAGCAGGTTTCAGAATGCAGGCATTCCTCACAGGAACAGATAAAATGAAGAGACACTAAGGCTAGCTTACACAGTTCTTAAATACAGGCACTTTGCTTCGTCTGCAGTGTGATTTTATTAGTCCAGCTCTCTAAAATTCCACATACTGGTTTCCTTTCTTCATTCCCATCTTCATACCCAATTATCAATCTTGTTTCACTATCTCTGCTGCAGAATTCTAGAATGTGAACCTGACTCTGAAATCCAATTTCAATAGAGGTGATTTTGGAGGAGTTGAATTAGTGGAAAATATATGATCAAAATGTACTGTATGTAAAACAAAAAGAAAAAAGTTTTAAAAACCCAGAATCTTAGCCGGGCAGTGGTGGCACATGCCTTTAATCCCAGCACTCGGGAGACAGAGGCAGGCGGATCTCTGTGAGTTCGAGGCCAGCCTGGTCTACAAGAGCTAGTTCCAGGACAGGAACCAAAAGCTACAGAGAAACCCTGTCTCGAAAAATAAAAAAAATAAAAAAAAAAAACAGAATCTTTTCAATAGTTTCTTATTTCCCATATTCTCAGTTACTGGAACTGGACCCTATAGTTAGTATTTTCTTTATTGTTCACCCTCTCTTCCCATACTAGACAGCTTTGAAGGTTTCTCTGGGTCACGGTGACAAGCCTTTCTGTTAGAGATATCTTCCTACAGTTTCCACCTATTGTACAGGAGTTGCCATCAGACCCCCATGTTTGCACAAGACCTATGTTTGCCTGTTTGTGGATTTTCTCTCCTTATCTATCTATAACTTCTTAGTGTCAAAATCCAACTCTTGTATTTTAGGTTCAATATACAGAGTCCACACAGTCAGAAAATATGAAAAAGTAGCGGTCAGAAAATTCGCTAAGTGTACTCAGCCCTAGAAGCAGCAATAGTCACCAACTAACAAGAATGAGCATCCTCATTTGGAAGTGCTAGGTACATTATAGCATAACGGATGCTGAGAGTTCATCTATTTGGATGCCAGAACTACAAACTGGCATTTTTATCTCTGAGGATCTACCAAGGAGATGCAGAGATTTTTTATTTTTAACCAAAGGAAAGGGATTTCCCTTGTGGTGAAATTGTATGGGAGGGAGAATACTTTTGGCCCTGGAGTCTAGTAAAATAAAGTGTGGAATGGATGATGTTAGTCCCCTCCATGGACTGAAGAGAGAGATATAAAGGAAATTGACTTGCCATGATCTTTTAAATGTGATGGTATTGCAGCTGTATCAGTTGAGACTGGGCACCACATGATCTCTTGTTCTCTGCGTTTTGATCGGCTGTGGTTTTCTGTAATGGTCTCCATCTGTTGCAAAGAGACATTTCTTTGATGAGGGGTGAGAACTACACTTATCTGTGGGTATAAGGATAAATATTTAGAATGTAGTTAGGAATTATACTGGTTTAGTAAAGTGGCGGTTGTGGGTTCACCTCCAAGATCCATGACTTCAGTAGCCCTGAGTAAAGATTCCATGAATAAGAGAGAGAGGGGGGGGCACAAGAAAGTTATAAGGAAGAATTGAAAGGAAGAAAGGGAAAATTGGAAATAGTGTAATTTTAATTTCAAAAGAAATGATTATTATTTAGGAATATGATTGATTTTTGTTGACATTTCCTGATGTACTCATTCAACTATGGAGTAGCTGGAGAGTTTCACACTGTAAGCACAGTGTCCTGGAGTTCTAAGAAATTTAAGTCCAGTGTGGAAAGGTAGCTAAAGCACTGACCCAGGCGACAAAGTTCCCACACGGAGCAGACCTATGTGGCTACTGATATGCATTGACCAGGATAACCTATGTTAGAGTCACACATTATCTGTTCACGAAGATCAATCACTTCTGAAATCTTAGTAAGAGGCTGGCATTGATCCAGTCATAAGTAATTCAGCAAAGAATAACGATTGTTAAGTAACACCCAACTATTTTTTGACATATAATTGCTGATGATACCATTTTAGTAAAAGTGTATATATAGAAAAGGATCATTATTTGAAGACCATCTACTCATTTTATTCACTCAAACTAGAGATGGTAGTATAAAATATTTTAAGTTGCTTTTAATGGAACAGAGTGCTCCAAACACCATAGTGCTGTGTACTGACGAGCGTTGAAGCCTAGTATTAAAGCCACACATTTGCCTTATTGCTGTGTGTGCTTAAGTACATGAAAGCCTAGAGCTCACAGGATAAAGGTTTCAGACTAACACTTTACAGTTTTTACCTGTCCTTTACATGAAGTAGTGAAGAATAATAGGGTGGTGAATCAGATGAGCCCTGACACATCTACCAGAGACACCGTGATAACACCTACCACATACACCTGAGAAGCTTAATTAGTCCCCCTCCCAGTGCGGAAGAGAGGATGAGAACTTCATCGGGCTCCATGAAATCCTCTGTGTTTTCATTTGGGAGCTGGGGTTGCTCAATAGTGGTTTTTAAAGGATCGTGATCCTGGTTTTGAAACTCCCGTATCCTAGGTCCATTGAGACAAGTAGTCTCAACTTTTCATCTTAAAACTGTGACTAAATAGTTGTAGAAGAGAGCTAAAGTGATAAAAACAGAGAATCTACTATTTGACTTGTGGAAACAGGCTTATAACACTTTGAAACTGCTAGTATTTGCTGTTATCATACTTTGTTGCTCTCAGAGCATTGTCCTTGACAGTATATGGAACTTGACTATTAAAGCATTCCATATAATGATGGTTCCTCTAAGCAACATTTTAAACCATTTTCTAGAATAAGTCTTTCTTTACTCCTACTTTGTCTTTAGCAATTTAGGTCTTAGTTTGAGTGTTTGCCATAAGATGAAAAAGGTACAATATTTTATCCTTTTTTATTTATTTTATTTCTTTAATTTTACACTGTCTTTTATTTCTCTTGACTAAACATGTTCTATTCTTTATTTTTTAAAACAAAATAATGTATATCAATGTGACTGTTAAGATTTTAATGTGGAGTATGACTCTCTAGTGATGAATGTCTGGTCTCCAGTTGATGAAGATATTGTCCAGAGGTGGAGACTTTAGGTGATGGGATCTAATTGTAGAAAATTTGTCATAGTTGGTCCCCAACTTCATCTCTCACTCTGTTTTCTGATTACCAGGAAGCAAATAACTTCTTCCACATATTCCTTTATCACTGATGTTTAGCCATTCTTCAGACCCAGATAATTAGAGCCAGTTGACCATGGGTTGAAATCTCTGAAATCATGAAACAAAGCAAATAATTACATTTCTAAGTTTATTTGTCAGATATTTGGTCACAATTCCACAAAACTTATACAAAAATACAAAGTTTCTGAATTTTAAAGCTTTGGAGAACTTTGGATCAAAAGCCATGTGCCGGCAGTTAGTAGTCCAGGTTGGTCTATAATAAACCATGTCCTAGATTCTTAACTCTTATACTAATAAATGGAAAATAGAATCATGAGATAGTGGTTAGGTAGGGCAATTGAGAACATCTCCTTCTATTGAGTCCAACATAAAGAGTTTTAATGTGAGCATCAGTTTTGCTCTAAGTCAGATTCTCTGAAGTTCACAATATAGCAAGTCACTGAAATGTGCACAGTAGAGATTTACAAGCACAGCCAATAGGAAGATTTCCCTTAAAGGCTTATCAATGGCTTCTTCTACCTTACAACTTCTAAAGGTGAGGGCAGACCGGTGGAACTCAGCTTAAATTACATCTCTGTTAGGATGTGGCTAGTTCTGCCACTGTGGGAGTTCAGAGTACAAATCTGTACTCTTAGAGGGAGAGATGAAATGTATTATTTTACACTGTCAGTTGAAAAAGTCACAGTGAGCACCTTTGCCTTTGGGCATCTTGGCATGAGCTAATAAGGACTAGTGCTTAATTTTTCTACTAACTTCCTGTTCCCTTGCCCACAGCCACTAGGACATGGAGGGTCACGGTGTCCTACTACATGGATATCCCAATAAAACTTCTCCCTCACTTTTGGGAAAAAAAAGAAAAAGTGATTCAAAATTTGTATATTTTCTTGTTATTTGAGACCCAGACTTCCATTGTAGCCTATATTAACCAGGAACTCACTATATAACACAGCATGGGCTGAAATGATGAAACTCCCCCTTTCTTAGCTTCCTGGGTATTGGGGTTACAGCATGGCCACATGCTTAGTGAGAAGTATTATTTCTTCTTCTCTTAATGAAGACGGTTGAAGCATTTATGGTAGGTATAGATGTGAGTGGCAACTTCTAAAGTAAGTAATTGTTGACCCAGATGCTAAAGAAGTTTACTCTTCATAGTTTACTCCAGACTGAATAATTATCCACATTGTGTGAATTAGCAAGCTATTACTGGGGCCAAGGAGCTATCTCTGTGAGTAAAGCCCTTGCTATGTGAGTGTCATGTGAAGACTGGAGCTCGGATCCTCAGTTCTGCATAAATACGGGGTGGGCTTAGTGTAATCCCAGTGCATGGGACTAGCTGAATTGGTGAACTGTGGGCTCAAGCAAGAGATCCTATTCCAAAGAGCAATCAGGGTTCCCTGCCCTGTGGGAAGTCCAAGGAACCCTGATCTCTCTTTGGTCTGACGAGGGAGGGGAACTTGATTGAGGTATTTTGTGCACGCAATGTCAGAGTGTCTTGCTGCTTTATGAGTCCTTCCAAGTTGTTTGCTTTAAGAAGTTGGATTGATACCCGATAAGATTATATGTGCTTTGTTTCCTTAACATAATAGTTTCTAGAGGTTAGAGAATATAATTTATTGTTGGAGTTACGACAGTGTCAGAAATATAAATATGCCTTGCTGTTCTATTAACTTACCTTGAACAAAAAATACTAAATTCTAAAATGCTAGAGGTAAAGTTCTAGAATATCTCAGGTGAGAGGTGTGCAGGACCACATCTTATTTGCAATGGAAATAAGAACACATAAAATGTTTCACATTGGTACATTTTGAAGTCCATTGTGAAGGATAGGTAGAATCTTCTTCTGGCTAAGTTTTACAACCCCACATCACCTATAACTATGTTTTAAATAATTAGTTTTCTAGAATGTTTATTGACTTCAACTGAGTTTGATTAGAGAGGGGCATAGACCAGGGACCATTTTATGTGACAGGTTATAGGAAATACAAACAGACTTACTTCTGTCCTCCATACTCACCTGTGAGGCTGAGGTCACAAATGCCATGGGATGTTCAGCTCCAGAGACCCCTAGATTCTGGCCTCAGGGGAACATATTATTGATTTTCTTGGATGAAAACAGGGCTGGATACCACCTGCAAACACACAGGGATCTGGCGTTTGTCGAGTAATAATCTGAGGCCTACAGATGACAGCTTTGGCAAACGTAAGAGCAGTGACTTTGGGAAAAACTGAGCTGAGCTGCAGTCCTTTGTGAAGAAGAATGCCTGCTATCTGGAGGATGACTAGATCCCTGATTTAAAGTATTTGGGAAGATCCTCTGCTCTCACGATGTGAAGCCATACTGGCCTCTGTTTTAACTCTTAGAGGCCGTGTCATCAGAACTGAATTTACTGAAACAGCCACAAGATTTCAACGGGAACCATAGGCCACATGGACAGCCACAGTTATAATAAAGATCGATTTGGATCCAGAGAGCAAAGGAGGTATTACTGAATTAGAATTTTTGGTACAATGATTGTTTGTGACCACTGAGGCCTTTTCACTTAAAGGAAACTATGTGTTCAATGAAATAAGCACTGGTTTTGTGACTTCTGAAAAACAACAACAACAAAAAAAAAAAACAATTAAAACTATGCCTAGAAACCGATATGCTTCTAAAATATTCAGAGGTTCCGGGATTGTTGAAATTTCAATCATAGAAATATTCCTTCTCTCAGAACAAGGACAGCAAAAGTGAAGAAGTAAAGAAATCAAAGCAATGAAAAGGCGAAACTCACCATAGAGGAGAGGTCACTCTTACCTCTAGACCAAATATCTTGCTCATGTCCAGATGAGATGTCTTGAATATGTTTTTCCAGTCCAGACTTAGAACCTCAGTAAGCGTACTTTCCTACTGAGGCCAGTTGTTTAGAAATCTGGTTCAACAGAACGTTATTACTCCATATATTAAATATGGTTTTCTATGAATATGTTCCATGTGCCAAACACTGCATTCCACAGAAAAGTTTCATTCCCTTTGAAGCAAAGAGCTGTTCATAATTGCTACACAAATGTGACCTGGCAAGAATAGGTCTGTCACATTTTATTGTTCCTTATTATTTATCAGAAAGGGTTGTATGAGTTAAAACTTGCATCTGACTATTGCTAAGAATGATGTGGGATGGGAGTGTCTTAAGTTAGTAGGGCCATTACTTTGCTGTTGATCAGAAGTCAGGAGGGAACCAGGCCAGGGAGAGTGTGATAGACATATGCTATCATCAATGCACTGCGATGCTTTCATCTTTTGGTTCCACTCTCCTTAGCACATGGCATCCATTCTCAAGATCACAAGATGGCAGCTGGAAGTCTTGCTGTCACATCCGTGTTGCAGAGAAGCAAGAAGAGCAGCAAGCACACAGAATCCTATAATCCCTTAATGGAGTCTAATCCCTAAAATAGCATTTTTGCAAGCTCCACACAGAGATGGCTCCCGCAATCAAATTGACAACTCTTCAATGCAAGTCTCTCTTGGAAATATTTCACATGGTGGTTACGTCTCTATGGCATATAATATAGATATTTTGCTAATAAAAACTAAAAAGGAAGTTGGGTGATGGGATGTAGCTAGAAGTCTCTACAGCTAGACTATGGAGTGGAGGCAAACATGGGATGGGGATGTAGGTTTGGACTCAGAAATATGCTGTTATTCACTAAATTATGTGCAACCTCAGGACCAGTATGTGATGATGGATGCACTTAGCAGTTCAGATTCTCAACTTTCACACTTATCAATTTGGAACTTCTGGTAAAATTTTTCCTGCATGATTACCTTTAAGATTAAATAAGATACAGCATAGTTCAATATGGCTTTGGGTAACTAATTCAATTTTGTGTGTTTTGCATTTACAATGTTTTATTGCCAACAATATATGAAGACATCTATACCAATAAAAGATGAAGACATTTGAGAGGAAAAAGTCAAAATTGAAAAGGAATTCTTGGTTACTGAAAGGCTTATAGATGTTTAAAAAAAGGAAAACAAAATGGACTTTATCAGGCTAGAAACAAAAAGACTATCTAGTGAAACATAGAAATGGCTTGATCCAATGGTTTCTTCTTCTGGCACAAACAGCCAAAGTGTGTTACAAACAGGAAAGTGGACAGACATTATGCTATTGTCTAAAAACTGGTACATAAACCTATCTGTAAATATCCCTATTTACTTCTGTCAACCCATGTCATTCCTTTATGGATGTTGACTTTTGCCTGTTGTCTACAGAAGATGCTCCCAACATAACTCCTCTAATGTATCCCCATCTCATCTTCTTTCCCCCCTTATACACATTATCATCTAGCATGCTCTATATTGTACCATGTCCCTTTCCTTTTACAAGTCTAGCCTGTCTTTGATACAGTGATTGGTGTATTATTCTATGTAGAGCTCGTGGCTAGATAACATACAGCACATAGCAGGCATATTGTGCACTCACTACACTATTATCCTTCTTGTTTTCCAAAGTTCTTACCGCCTTATACTTGCATGCAGAGAAAGGCATACATGGTTGGCCTCATTAATGACGGTCGTCATTAATCTCTGTGAAGTCAAAGGTGTCGTCTATTTTGTCTATCATTCTTTTCTTAGCACCTACAAGAAAGTCTGGCTTTTACTAGGTGCTTAATATACCTTTGTTGGTGCCCATGTCCTCATAAATTCAGAGACAGTGACTCCGTGAAGATCCCTCACCAGGAACTGTGGCATCAAATATGCACTTATTATGATATCTGGCATCCTGAGGAAGACAGAAACATAAAGGACTGGTGGCCAATTTTCTGAGATTAATAGTTTCCCATGTTCCATATGTTTACAAACGAACAAGGAGAAATGGCTCCTCAGAACTACAGAGTCATTTCTGTATGATTGACAGCATTACTAATTTTTAATAGATATATTATCAGTGTGCACGTGGCAGGCAATAACTAAGTCCATATTAATATTGTTCTGGATATTTCTCTACCACTTTCACCCTGACAATAAATAATACCATAGAAACAGAAATTACATCATAGTCTTTGATTTTATTTAAGTAGTACACCTCAGATACTGCTTATTGAACATCTGACTCAGTGCATCCTAGATTATGATGAAAAGTCTGGTGGGAAATGACCAATATTAAGATCAGTTTTGAAGCTGAAACTGTTCTAGCCACAGGACTAATATCAAAAAGCCTATTGATCAAAGGCTACAACAATTGCTTCCCAGAGATTGAGAATAAGTCCCTATTGATGAAGACATTACACACTTAGAAGACTTGAGCTGTATCTGACCTGAATGCCTCCTGCTTGAGGTAATACCAGAAGGTGTTCATATTCATATGTTCTGGTATTATGCTCATGGCGCCAGCAGGTTCCATATAAATTGTCAAGGAAGGGAAGAAATCATTAGTACTGCCCAGCAAAGAAGACTGGCATGGCAAGGTATTCCTAAAGGTGCAGCGGTGGTCCCCTAGTTGGTAATCCAACGTAAAATGATGCTGAAATCATCATTTTATATTATTAATCTATAATATTAAAGAGACCCAACAAATTACATATGTGTGTGTTTGTGCATGTGAAAGAGAGGAGAATAATAATCAAAGAAAAAGAATGAGAGTAGGTCATGGGAGGAGTAGAAGGGGGAGGGATCATTGGGGAGTGGAGGCTGGAAAGAGAAGGGGGAAAGCAATATAATTATATTTTAATATATATTAAAAGCATTTAAAATATATTGATGAAATGCATTTTGCCAAATAAATGTAAATAAATCTCCCCACTAGTTGCGCCTTTAAGCTTGAGTGAGTCCTCAAGTGCCTGATGAACGTGATCCTAGAGACACCTGGAGAAAATGGATGGTCCACTGGCACAAGACGCAGTCTCTTCATAGTCCAGTGTAGAAGGTCTTCAGGGTACAGAGAGCCTTCGTTAGTCTGGAGTATAGTAAAAGAAACTCAAGGACTTGGGATATGAGTCACTTGCATTGGGAGACACGAGCATCAAGGCTGTGCTACCTTTTTTCCTGTGAAATAAAATGAAGTAAATCATCAAAGTGAAGGACCAAATCTCTGAGCTGGAGAGCAGCCTTCAGCGGAGTGTGCATGAAGCCTGCCTGCTCCAGGCAGCAGCGATCAAACTTGATGTGATCAGGCCAAGATTCTGTTGACTGTGTATGGGATCTGACTCCTGTGTCGCCATTTGTTAAGTTCACCTTTCTCATTTCATGCAACTTACTTTTATCACAACCACGTCCTTCCTAACCCAGCATTTCTTTTGAAATGTCCATCTTTCCCTAAGCACGGCTTTGTAAACTCCTAATCGTATTTGTTTGTTTTAATTGAACAAATATGTTCTATGTCATGGGTACAAGTGATGGTTCCTAATTGAATTCATGCTAGCTCAGCTTGTAGTTACAGAGAACGGGTTTCTCTGGTTCTGGTTGGGCTTGGGAGGGGGAGATAACTTTAAAGCTTGATTAAAGCACGTTTCTCTAATGTCAGGGTTCCCTCTGAAGAAACGGGTGTAATCTTCAGGGAACAATGGAGACTGGCTCAACTTTAGAAAGTCAGAACAGAAGTTTAAAAAAACAACCCTCGGTCCAATTTTCAACAGGATTGTATAATGTTCAAAAAATGAAAAAAATCCCCCCCACTGTAACCGCAGGAAGCCAAGCATTAAAGTCAGGAAAAAAAGGAGAGGCCCCCAGCCCCACCCCCAGAATGCATTGCACCATATTGTTTTCCTTTCGTGCTTGCCGATTTCAGAGTTTCATTTTCTGTACATTAAAAAGGAAAAAAAAAAAGAGGGACTTAAGAAAATATTCGTTAGCGGTTTCTGTCTAAATCACATCATCTAATTATTTTCACAGTGAACATTTGAAATGGCAGAAGCAATTCTGCCAAGAGCCCTCTCTCCCTGGATTCCAGGAGATGTTTCACAATAATTAGAAACCCCAATGGGTCTCTTAAGAACCCTTAAAGGGTTCCATATGCAGACTTCCATATGAAGTGGTACAATGTGCAGTTCTTCATTTTCCACAATAGGGCTTGACAGGTCTTAATGTATATTATTACATTAAATGAGATGCACATTCGTTGGTCAGACTGCTGGGTAGCTGGCCATAATTCACGGAGAAACACAAACCAACCGGTAACCCCATTATCTGCTCCTCCCTCATCCGTGTGTCCACATGTGGGCACTTTTGTGCGTGCACACCCCCTGACACACACCCCTACACACAGAGTGCTGTTAATCATTGTGTAAACATCCAAGTGCCCGTTGGATTTTCGGGCTTCGTCCTCGAATGTGAGTAACTAGTCTCAATGGCTTACTGGAGTTTCAAAATAGTTTTAACACATCTCACGCAAGAAAGAGCTGGGCTAAGGCAGGCATCCTTCAAGGACTATCTACCACTCCCTTTTCCTTTGAACTGGTAGAAGACCTTGATTTTCTGGAGGCCACGGAGATACATTTAAACTTCAACAAGCCAAAGAATCAAAATGTCTTCTATGTAAGGTATGTGACACAGCTAGATCTTGAAATTCTGTTATCATCTATAAACTCTGTATAGGTAGCAGGAAACCATCATATCCCTTTGTAGGGTTTCTATTTTATTGTCTATTGCAGATCAATCAGGAATGTTTATACTTTTACATTGACTAGGAAAAGCCAATTTGGTATACAGTTATTGGTAACAGAGTTCTGACTTCTTTATAAGTTTGTATGGCTCTTTGGGTGGGTAGTGAGTTTACGGCATGTGATACTCTGATAGCATTTGTGGAGAGTGACTTTTGATGCATTATTTACTTTAATAAGACTATGCCAAGTAACAAAACTGGACCTCCAGTGTCAATAAGAAACCTATCACAGCTTCTTTTCTTGAGAAGTTTATGTTCTCAGGAGAATAGACAGCTACGTTTCACACTGAGAAAATATGGGATAATTGTTAAGAAGTATTTTCAGTATTTCCATTTCCAGCCATCCTCTTCATGGCCCTGTGTCTGCCATTGTTAACAGAGGGCAATGACTAGCAAGTGTCATTTGAAGTTATGGAGTAGAAAAGAGGAGTGAAATATGAGGAAAGAATACCTGGCACTCTCGCATTCTTGTATGTTGCCTTACAGATTTCTCAACTCACTTAAGACTTTTGAAAGAAACATGACTTAGCCTAGCACTTAACATCGATGTTGCTGATTTGTTCTTCTCACAGCAATTGCATTTCAACAGAAAGGTTGTGTGTTTCTAGAGGCAATGATTACCATATTATTTTGAGAACACTGACATGGAATCTTCTCTCAATACAAAGAAAGCAGTAATTGACTGTCCTGACTTCCACAGAGTGTTTAAATTCCCTTTGATGCCTCATAGGAATGGGGCACAAAGTGAAAAATCTATTCTTACTGATAGTTCATAACTATAATTTTGCTACTGTTATGAATTGCATTGCAAATATCTATGTTTTCTGATGGTCTTAGGTGACCCCTGTGAAAGGGCCATTTGGCCCCCAAAGAGGTCATTACTCAGAGGTTGAGAACCAACTGGTTAGGAATTACAGAGAAAATGGAAAACATTAGGTACCTCTCTAGGGCATAAGACCTAGCTAGCCACAGACTGACTTAATATTATTATTTTACTGAATGGGTAGAGTATTAAGCTGCCTTCTGGGTTATTATCTTTATTTCCTGTAGATCAGTGCACCTCCAAACCTGCATCAAAAGAGCTTCTTTTTGTAGTATTCAGTTATTAATACAGAGAATCACATCTGGTCAACATGTAGAGAAACACTGTTCCTGGCTTGTTGTGGGTTTCTGGTGTTAATTACCATCTCCTCTAAATAGAAACTTTCCTGATATGGGTTGAGAAATATGTTAATCTATGGGTAACCTGTAAATCATTAGGGGTCAGTTTAGGATGTATTCAGTTAGAAGAACAGTACCAGTATGTTCTTTCCTACAGCCTATGACCCATCTAGTCATAGGTTCTAGGTCTGATAGAGGTGTTGCTGTCAAATATAACAAAAAAAGTGAGTGGTTGGTGATGCCAATGATGTTTGTGCCACTATTGTAGCAGTGGTATGTCTTTCCAGGATTCACAGCTGGGTAAACATGATGACCATTTATCCTCTGACAGTGCAAAAGCTAGACAGCAGGGATGGTATTCTCAAGTCAGTATCAACATGATTTCTCCATGTTCTGTGATTCAACTATGTGGTATCTGTGACAATAGAGTCTTAGTCCTAGAGTGGAACCAAGAACATTGGCAGTAACCTATAATGCTTGGAGTCTATAGGACCTCACTTTGCAACAGCTCTAATTGTACCCCTTCCCTTGAGGCACAAGGATAATTGGAGAAGAGAAGGCGAAAAGATTGTAAGACCTAAAGAGTTAATGGATATATATAGCAACACAGTAATTGCTGAACATACAGGCATGTTGCACACTGAACCTCTAGAAGCTAGAATTCCTACACAAGATCAAGCTAGTCAAAACTCCTAGCATGGAAGAGAAAGAGGCTCATAAAGTCCTGTACCTAGCTGAAAATCTATTGGCTGTGGAGGAAGGAACACCAGTTCTCTTCAGGGATATGGTCTCTGAGATGCTATGTTCCAGTAGATTGTACTATACTTACGCACATACTGGCGGTACTAAGTGGACTCAGTGGGTATTTTAAAAGAGCCATGTAGTTGTAAGTTGAAGGGGAATAGGGCAGAAAATTAAGGGGAAGGAATAAGGAGAAAATTTGATCAAATCATTATATGCGTGTATTAAATTTTCAAGAAATAAAAAAAATAAATGGAAAATGTAGGTTAAAGCTTATAAACTTTTAGTTATAAAATGAATATATCCAAAGGACCTAATACATAAAGAAGGTAATTGTCTATGTATACTTCTCTTCACAAAAGAGAAGATGGAACAATGCAGAGATAACTAGGTAAACAGAAGATGTATTGACTTATTTGAGAGGAATAATAATTCACAAACTGTGTGTGAGTAAATGATCATGTGTAAAAGTTAAATTGATGCAATAATGTTTGTCAATTATACTCTAATAGACATGGGAAAATTAAAAATGTTGTGTCATATCTTTTTTAAGAGAGAAAAAAGAGTAACAGTAACAACTTAAAGGAGGCATGGGTAGAGGAGTTTACAGGGACCAAGAACCAAACTCAGTTGTTCATTATCAGGACAAAGAACAGAATAAAGATAAAGAGGAGATCTTCTGAGAGGCATAGCAACCTACCACTTGGAGGAGCAGAGAAGAAGTCTTAGTCTCTGATTAGCATCAAGGGCAGGTCTATAGATTCCTCTAAAGGCCAGTAATAAAAGAATAGAAAGGTCTGATGAAGTGAGCGAGTTTACAGAGGTGAGAAATGTCTCCCAAGGGAGATATTCATGAGTATCAGATACACACATGAGCATTTTCTCACTGCTCCCTCACACACCAGAGAAAGGGGGGAGGGGAAGGAGGGAAGGAGTGTGTGTGTGTGTGTGTGTGTGTGTGTGTGTGTGTGTGTGTGTGTGTGTGTTTGGGGAGGGATTGTAATTTTGGACAGCAGCTGCTCACATTTAGTACAATGTTGTTTTCAGGGTGGTCACATCAAATGACCAGCAGTGATTCCAGTTTTGACATTAGGAGATCTGGAAATCAGTGGTGACAAGATAATCTACTGAGTGGCCAGAAAACAGAACTTCACCTATCATAACCGAAAGACAGAAGGTGGTATCAAAATCAGAGGTTGTTGGCCATCTTGAGGGTCCTGTGAACATAAACATAGGATACAAAAAGAATTTGTGTCTGTGATAGCCATTCTGAGACATTATTGAATGAAGTTTTCAAAGAAAATCACATCCAAAAGGTGTAGCCACGATTCTCATAATCTTTGTATGAACGGAAAGAGAGGAAGAGTACAGTTTGAAGCAGTACTTTGCAGTACATGCAGCTTGCATGTACACACCCTGATTAGGGAACACACTGTGGACTAGTGCTATGGGGCAGTGCTAATGATCCATCACATCTGGGTTTACACAGATAAAGCGTGGGAACTAGGAATCTGGACTTCAAAGCATCAAATAGCAACTTGACAGAGCACTTTAACATCAGTGGAATTTTGTGTCTGTTTCCTGGTTTTCTGACTAATATATTTGTACTGTATTTTATGAAAATTTGATTAACAATGAATTAGCAAAGCAAACCAAAAACACAACACAACTGGTCCTCCCTTCCACTTGGAGATGTATGTTGCTAACTGAAGAATTGTAGCTGTCATTGCAGTAGACTACATGAATGGCAAATTTCATTTTTCACACTTCAGTCTCAAACTTCTATATCTCTTGATAGTCCAGTGCACAAAACACAAAGTATCTTGCTTGGGATCTTAGACCCCAAGCACTGTTAAACTAAAGTATTCAGAAACAAATCCATTTAGAAATTATTACACTCACGTCGAAGTTTGGGAATGTACCTGGATCTACAAAAGACTCAAAAATATTCCATAATAAACCAATTTTTAAAATTAATTTAGTGAAGAATTCCCAAACTGTGTTGGTCATAAAGCACATTGAATCTACTAGCATGTCAACACACATCAAAATGTGAAATTCTCAGTCCTTTGAACCATAAATGAGAAAGTCTTTCTATTCATCACTAGAGGCCCCAGTAAAAGTTTAAAGGAAATAAATTTAAAAGATAGCAATGGACAATGTTGGAAGGAAGATATGTACTGTATACACTGTAAAATGATAACCTGCTTAATATGTTGATGCTATTCAGCTTGGTATTATAAGCTAAAACCCCATTTCTCTTTCCTCTTCTCACCTTCCATTTACAGCTTCTGACAGTTCTCTTTTTGCAGCAGGTGTTTCCTTCAGACATTCACAGCAAGATTGCTGCTGCTTTTCAGTCTTCACAGCTAATCAAGAAATTGCAGGAAATTGAGATTCTTCTGTTTCCTAACGTTGTGACATATGGATTTCCCTATATATTTCCAAATGTTTAGTCAAACCCTGCTGATTTCAAGTGACAAGGAGGAAGGACCAATCTCAATGGAGAAGAAGTCTATCTTATAGCCTATATAGAAAGTACTGTAGTTTTTGCCCACATTGCCAAGAACCGTGATTGTTGATATCTGCAGTGGTCTGGTGTTATAGATGGATGTGAATGATTTCTAGTGGAATTCAAAATAGGGCTTTATGTAAAGCTTAGCTGTTCTGTTGCCTCCAATTTTAGGTGATTGTAGAGCCACTTCAATCTGCTTAAAACTATTTTAATTTATATATATATTTCTTTATTCCAAACTCTGCATCTAAAAAGGAACCATTTAAATGATTAGACCTCAAAGAATGAGGTTCACTGGCATTTTGTTTCTGTTCCCACTGGTGCAAAAGAATAATATGAAATATTGATGGAGCAAAAATCTCAGCATTCCATATCCTTACTTTAGTAACAGTTGCTTTGAAAATGAACCCTCATTTCTTGAGGTGAAAAATAAAGTATCCCTCATTATCTCCATTTATAACTATCAACTTATTTTATTTCTTTCATGGAAGTAATGCACATTTGGAATTGCAATGGCTACTACACGTTCTAGTTGCATACTTGCTACATTAGAATATAAGCTTACAAAAAGATGCACCTTCTAATATGTTTAGGAATAGGGAAAAGAGGGACAGCTCATCATTAGCAGTTGCAAAACTGATGCATAAGAAACAGGTACTGACGAAGGGGTTCATCAAAGAGTGGGCTTCCTGGTGCTCATAATTTAAAACATTTGTACTAAGAGGGACTGAGGATGGCATGGAAGGAATTGGAGAGGAGAAATAAATACAGTACTTGTGAACTAAACAAAATTGAAAAGAACTGAAGGGAAAATAGTAAAAGAAAAATGAATTATCAGACATATGAAAAGATAAGTCTATTCAAGTCAAAAGTAACATCAAAATGACTTCTAAGTAACAAACATACACACTCCATTTCTTTCATCCTTTTCCCAATGTTCTGGAACACACATGCAAAAACAAGCAGGAAAGAATTCGAATCGCAAAAGTAGATTCATTTTATAAATGGAAATCAAATTAAATAAAAATTCTCCTCCCAAATATTTGGATCCTGAAATTGTCAAAGAAAGCCTTTCCAGGTATATGAATAAATTAACTTAAGTCTAGAACACTGACAGCTAAGTTACCAGAATATATATATATATTCTGGTAACTTAGCTGTCAGTGTGATATATATATATATCACAAAACTTCTATAAAGCGTTAAAAATGAGTCAGTAAATAGAAAATAGAGTTACACCATGAGTTGAAATTAATTGAGAAGTACAAAGAAAATAGATCATATGACAATAGCTGGTCTAGCAAGGATAAAAGAAAGACAGCAGTATCTTACAAAATGTAATATGCATGGAAAAATATGAAGCAAATAAATTGAGTAATGTTTTCTAGAAAATTTCGTGGAATGCAAGAAATCTACCATAATTTCATTTATGGTTTCTGTTTCCTGTTTAGCTGAAAGGCATTCTCTGCCCTGAAATATCAATATTCTCCTAAATGTTTTTAGTTTGAACATTATTATTTTATGTCTTTAAAGCTTAGATCTCTCACCCATATGAAATTTATTTTTACATGAAATAAAATAAAGATCTAACTTAATTTTTTCTGTTGACGAGGAGATAACTATGGCAGTGCTGTGTATTAGACATATTATTGTTTATTTATTGAGTTCAAATGCCATTTTACTTTCTCTTCAAAGCTATATTAGGAAATATTTTATGGTGTAGGATAAAGAGAATATCAAAAAAGAAAGTATTTTTTTTTTCATTGGAAAGAAACTCTGGTCGGATAGAATAAGGAAAATACTTAGGAAAACACAAGTTTATGCCACAGGTAATTCCAAAAACGAGAAAAACAAAATTAAAATATATTATCTTTAAAGGGAATAAACTGAAAAAAAATGGAAGTATATAATACTAATGGAAAAAATAATTAACATACAATGTTTTACTTCAGAAAAATCTTTGTTTTGACATCTTGGTGTACACATTTTATTATTTGCTAAAGCAAGATCTGTGTTTATGAAGAATGCAGAACATGCTTTGACAAAATCCAACATTCATTCCCAATTAAAAGTGAACAAGTCAAGAAAGCATCCCACAGCACACAAGCAATGAAGTGGAACTTCTCTCCAACAAAGGGCTCAGAAAAACCGATAGTCACTTTCATCCTTGAAGGAATGAGGTTCAAAAGCTTTTCTCACTTTACCAAGAACAAGACAACCTGCCCACTTACATGCTTGCTGCTGAGCCATACGTTCTACTCAGCATAGTGAAATGAGAAAAATTAGAATTAGAATTATTGTATCAGAATTAGAAATATTAATATTGTGGATATCATACCTATCTTCATAGAAAGTCTTATTGAATTTAAAATGAAAGTTCCCAGGCTTACTAACTAAAAGCAATGTGATTTCAAGGCCAACTATTAGTACCCAGGTATCAGCTGTATTTATACAATCTTGTCATAAACAAACACAACTTTAACTAAAATATACCATTTAAAATAGTATTAAAACATGGTCTAAGAAGATATAAACTTACAAACGTATTCAAACCATTTTCATTGTAAACCAGGAAACTGTTCATTGATTACCAAATTAACAGCAAAATATACTGTGTTGATGAATAATGATACAAATAATTAAGATGTCCAGTCTTTCTCTTAAAAAAAGATATTCAGTCTTTCTAATCTTGTACTATAATTTCAACACAACTCAACCCAAATCCTAGGAAACCTTTTATGGTAAAACTAAGAAACTGATTCTGAAAATTAAAGGTAAAATTCAGAAGGACCCAGAGGAAGGCAATGTTTACAAAAGAAAAAGGACACTGGAAAATAAAAATATCTAATTTCAAGACTTACCACAAAGCTGCCTTCATGTGTGTGGCAATGGCATAAAAGGTCGACAAACAAATCAACTGAACCCACCCAAGGCCACGAGAAACTCACATATGTGAAGAACTTACTTTTCATGAAATAGTAAAAGGCAGAGGAAACAAGATGAGATTTTCTCCACATTGGATTCATTTCTCCTGCTTCACTCTTTTATGAAAGGGAGGAGTTCGGGTTCTTAACCATCTTTATTATTATTTAGAAATATTATCTTTGAAAATCATATGTATAATTTTGTCAAAATAAACTATCTTATTAATACAGCTTGGATTTTATATATTCATTAAGACAGTATTGACCTTAATTATGTATTATCATCTTATATAAAAGCGGTGAATTGGTTTAATTATACAACTCTTTATTTTTCCTTAATAATTTGACAACTCCGTGGAATCATGTAATTGTTTTTACATTATAGACATTTATTATATTTGTTACTCCAGTAAAGAATAAAGGCTATCTTAAATTATGTTTTCCAGGTAGTTATTCAAGGTATAGAACAGTTAAAAGACTTATTTAATAACAATATAAAGGTCAACATAATCTTTACAAATGGTACTGACTTCCATAAAATGTCTTCCATTAATATCAAGTTTTAATCTATTCATCTTGTGTAATTAATATAGTTTTACTTTATTACAGTTGTTAAGTTATATTAATAGACCAAGTTATTAGAACAGTTTTGAATTCTTAGACTAAATAAACAGTGATTAAATTTTTCCTTATAAAGGATAGCATTGAATCAGATAAGTTAGTGTTTTAACAGTCATACTGAGGTTTAATTGACATAGGATAAATTATACCTATTTGACTTATGGGTTTAGATATGTTTTAGCATATGAATAGCTCCATGATCATCATCAAAGTGTCACACTAACATAAGAACAGGAAAATAGACCCATAGCACATAATTCCTCAAAAGACTCAAATAGAAGCGAGAATTTAGTATTCAATTAATATGCTAAACAAACTAATTGGTCAAAGAATGACTGCAAAATAGTGTTGGGAAAAGACTTAATTTATGACATAAAATGTAGTTTGATACTAAGGTGTTAATAGTTAAAAGAACTTCATTCTAAAAAGTAGAAGGCAATGAAAATAAAAACTTCAAATATGAGACTTTTTAGATTATACTACTTAGGAAATGCTGGAACACAAAATGCAGGGAAAGAAGGAAGTAGCAAATACACATACCTGTGTTTAATGAAAAACATTATGGGCTGAATTTAGAGAAATACTGGGTAAAGATTCTTACAATATCTTTAAGTGTAAAGAATGGGTACCTAGCATATATGAATAGATTCTTCAAATCAATGAAATAAGAGAATTGCACAGAAGTATGGAATTAAGCTAAAGGGCATAATATGTTCATAAAGAGATGGTCAATACTATTGATTTTTGGGAAAACACAACTTAAAACAGGGATGGGATATCACTACACACATGTCAGATTAGTAAAAACTGGAAAATTTGACAGCTATGTTTTTGGCAGCATCAACCCATTATACATTCTTCTTGACATATTCTGAATGAGACTACAACTTTTCAGTTACATTAACTCCATGTCTACCACATGGTTCAGCAACATGGGCTGGACACGTATCTTAGCTCACAGAAGCACGGACATCAAATTACTATTTTGTTATATGGACTAGAAAGACATTCACTTGTCCATTCTTAGCAAAAGAGGTTCGTAAACCTGGTGTGTATACAGCATACAGTCTCATGAAGCAGAAGCCAGAAAACACGGGCAACACCCCAAAAACAGATGCATGAACAACATCACAGATAGATGGAGAACCTAATATTGACACAGCATATTAAGACGGGGTGAGTTCTGCAACTCTAAACCTTTATGTTAATTAAAATTATATGTTCCCAAAGCAAAAGTAAGCAGACTGGTTAGATGTAGATTTACGTATTTAATTTTTTCAAGACTACATGCATACCAAAATAGATATGTTTGTAATTCTACTTATACGGTGACAGGGAAGTAATTTGGGAAATAAAGAATGAAAGATTTGAAAAAGGTTGCCATGCATAAACCAATCATTATCATCTTAGGCACATAATTATTATAACTCAACCCTGGACACCTGAAGACCCAAAATAAAAGCAAATTAAGACAAACCAAAAAAGAAACTGTAGTTGTTGCTGCCGAGTCCGAGACGCTACAATTTTCACCACCACTGCTGCTAGACCTCAGCTAAGTATCAGTTTCAGAGGCTAGACCTTTCAGCCTTCACCTGTTGCCACTGCCAACTACAGTATCAGTAAATTCTGCCGCCCAGATACGTCCTCCTGGGAAACAGGAGACTGCCTGTCCAGTGAACTCCATATCGTGATCCTTGCTCTAAATTCAAGAAAGGATCTTAAAGGAAGTGTCAGGGGAGAATGGTCAGGGTATCTAACCAAGACTGAGAGTGTCAGGAAGAGGGGCCAACGTACATCACTACACATCAGAACACAGCTATGCAGAAGAGAAGTGGAGAAATGCAAGATTGGTATTCACTTATGCTAGTTCATAGATTGCAACTTCTTAGGCATGCCTCTGGAAGCATTGGCCCTCCATCTCCTGTCATACTAAGATGCACATTGACATCAGTTTGTTTCAGTTTTCTCTCACCTAAGTTCTAGAAAAACTTTCTTACAGAGCATTTTTGAATATTTCATTGCCATCCTCTTGGAACACCAGCGATTCATACTTTTGAATTCCTTCGTGCGTTTTCTGCTTTATCATACTATCATTAATTCTCTAAACTCATTTAGAAATTTCATTTCATTTATTCTCTAGCCTACTATCCTTGTTTCTACTTTCTTGGTAGTGTTTTTGCTTTCCTTCCTGCTTCCTTCTGATGGAGTCTTACCTCTTGATATGTAGGAGTATTTAAACTGTGTGTTTGTGTGCCTGTGTGTCTCTGTGTAAGCATGTGTGTGCGTGAGCACACATGCACACGTGTGGTACAAGGAGGTGTGCACATACCTGTATGTGAAGAAGAGAACATACATTGTTTTTCATCTCCACATAACTTTTGAGAAAGGGGCTCTCTCCCTGAACCTGAGGATCACCAGTTGACTTGCACGGCTGCTTAGTGACCTTCAGGTCTACACTCGTCTCTCCAACTCCACCGTCATGAAGATCACATATGCATACCACCACTCCTGACTTCATATGTTGATGCTGGGGATCCGAACTCAAGTCCTCACATTTTTGTAGTAATTGTGTGTTAATGTTGTTTTATTACTTTTTGTTGCTCTATACATTATGGGTGACAGTACAAATGCTACTTTTGATCTTTACAGGAAAAGTCTTCCTGCACAAGTCATTATGAATGGATTCTTTTGAAAATGAACTGATGAGAAGAGGGCTGGGCATAGGGGAGTCTGGGTAGCAAGCAGGCAGCATGATAACCTGTGTGTAGAAACTTTCTCAGCTCTTTGCCATGTAAATACAAATAATATCCACGGGAATTGAGAACTTCTCCACTTGCAAGGAGTTAAGATGATGTTTCATGGCAGAGAGAGAGAGAGAGAGAGAGAGAGAGAGAGAGAGAGAGAGAGAGAGAGAGAGAGAGAGAGAGAGAGAGACTGAGACACATAGAGAACAGGCATGCAGGAGAGAATGACAAGGTAATGTAATCTTACTTTTCACCATCTGGTCACAATAGGCATCTGGTTTTGCAAAGACGACATTCCATTGTCAGGCACCCCAGTTGCTTGGGATTGCAGAGTCAAGCAGCATTCTGAGAGGCTTGTATAGCAAGTCTACACATGTCTTTTTTTCTGTACTAAAAAAAAAGTAAGCGTGCTCATCTCACTCTGGCCCAAGATCTTTAAAAGCCAGGGCCATTCTTAAGGTTCTCTTTTATCTATCTTTCCCGGACTCTTTTTCTTGAAGCTCTTCTTTATACAATGTGGTTTAGATCTATAGGTATTTCACAAACACAGCGGGATTCTCGACTTTTTCTGTCTTATCTTCTCTTTGCAAACTGTAACTCACTTCTGAAGGGAGGGCAAAGGGAATTATTTAATTGTACATCTATAGACCTGTAGAATCCAAGAAACCTACTGAATGGTGATGCATACTCTGTGGCTATGAAGATCTGAGTGTCATCATGGCGGTAGGCCATGTAGTTAGAGCAAGGCTAACTCCAGGACTGATTCAAGCTCAGCTCCTCTAACTGCTAAGGGATACTAGAAAAAGATAAATGTTCCAGAGACATGCTCTTTGAACCATGCCCCTTATTCATACCGTCGTTATTTATTAAACTTATAGCTCAGAAATGCAGTTTTAATGCATCTACAAGTTATGAAGGCAACAGCATTTAGTATTAATTGGCTTGTGTTTCCTTTAAAGGCAAAGACATGAAGTAATCTTGAACTACTTTCTGATGTTTTGGCTTCCTCTTTTGGCATTTTCACTGTCTTGGAGTGATTTCATTAGCTATTTTAGAGCAGATGCTATCATCATACCTCCAAGTATTTGGGGACATTTGTATCTCTACAGGCAGTTGCTTTATGCACTGAATAAGGACTTACTTAGGAGCTATATCTGAGGGATGTGATGATTTATAAATTCAGGTCCTACCACAACGTAAGTCTCATATAAAGATAGTTCAACTAAACATGTAGCTAAATTGCAAAATGCCCAACCATTCCTCCATAGGATTGTCATGTGTTACAAATCATAACGTTCCCTGAAGAAGGGTAGTGAGCCTTTAATAAATGTTAGCTTATCAACATTATGTTCACCATCATCACTATCAGTACGAAAAGATGATAACAAAACTGTGAAGGAGAAGCACTACCATTCTCCTGCTCTTAGACAGACTCTGTGGTTCCTGACAAGGAGCATACATATGGGCTCTGGTGAAGGGGAATCTATGTGGAAAGGCAGAGCCAGCATAAGAGGTAATTGGAGGGAGAAACAGGACTGGCTTGCTCAGTTGTGCTGGGTGCTTCTGGCAAAATCCACTTTTGTCTTGGGTCTAAACAGTGACCTTTCCGTCCTATCTCATCCTCTCTAATTAACTCAGTTCAGCTTGGTGTGTTTTCTTTAGTGGAGGATTTGGCATGAGTCTGGTCTGGATATACCAATTTTGAAAGGATGAGAGACATGGATGGAAATAACCCCTCTAAAGTTACAGTGACCTTCTCCATAATGTATTGTACTGTGGTGGTAATGATAGATACACTAGCTTCTGTATTTGAAGTTAAAAGCAAATGCAATTGTGTTTTCTTTTCACCGTCCACAAACTGCTATTTTGTAATAACAGAGAGAAGCATTTTCTATAGTTGCCCGGACAGTGGTTCCAAACTGGAAATAACATCCAACCACTAACTGCTGTTTAATTTTTTTTGTTTTTACTTTATTTCATGCATAACTATGTTTGCACAGCAAGGGAGCAAGAGGCTGAAAAAAATGTCACTTGAAATAGAAAACAAGCTAGAAATGCCATCATCTCTGCTTGGGGTTTTACTTTGGTGAGCAAGTTGATTTAATGGATGAATAACTCCTGGTCCCTAGAATGACTTCATGTAAATGAAATAAATCATGGGGGAGCATAAGATGAAAAATGGTACTATTTGTGCAAATATGAGTCTCATGCTCATAGCTTTTTGTCTAAAATACAAACAAAAATTAATTATATGTTCCAGAAAAACTACCAGTGAGAAAAATTTCAATATTCTCAGCACAAAGAAATGATGAATTTTGGGAGAGATGATGTGACAAGAATCCTGGTCTAATTATTGTCCATTGTATGTATGTTCAGAAAGGTCTCACTATATCCCAGGAATATATAAAGTCAGTGGGTATCTCAAATTCTTTTTAAAACATCAAGAAAAAAAGCATGTTTCAAAGAAATAAAAGTCTTTCTACATGAAAACTCACCCAAAGAGGGAGGCTTCTGAATGACTCAGAGGCAGGCAAGCAGCTCGGTGGGAATTCTGTAAGCACAAAGCTAGCAGAAGCCAATCTTTACATGTAACCGAATCTCAGACAGACTTCTTGTGTTTCTGAGGGATGCTCCTGTGTTTTCTCAGGGGTTTCTATTTTGGGGGGTTGGCAAAGGGAGACGTCAGCGGATGTTGGCAAGAGCTCTGCCTCTCTCCAGCTGCAGCAATGGAAATCATCACGTTACCATGAATCATCTTTTTCCTTTGCTGGTGGGGTTTTGTTCATCTTCCCTGCTCGGACATTCTTGGTCATTAAGAACTGGAAAGGTTCTTGGACCTCTGAGAGTTTAAGTTCCTCTCCTTAGAAGAGAGGTCTAAATTCAAACAATAAAATGTTCAGTGATAGTTCAGATGCTAACCTTGTCCTTAAAATTATTCTCTCACCTCAGAGGTCAGGTGGTGGGGCAGGTAATTGTATGGATTTGCTGTTCTGGCACATTCATCCGACGTTATACATATCCCACCCCAGTTTTCTCCTTGGAGAAGAAAGTCGGTATGATTGGGATCATTAGTCTTGATAGACTTCCCGGTCAGTATCTTAGCTACTTTGTGCTTCTTTTACACAGCAGTCATAAGAACACAGTAACCACTTCCTCGGGGAGGCTGAGAAGATGAAACTGAATAATTGTGTTAGTGCTTACAACATTTTCCCACCAAGTTCTTCTGGAGGTAAACACTCTTTGATCCAAGATTTTCAGTCTCAGTCCCTGGGTGGGACGGGGGAACGTTGCTGGGAAAATTTTATGTTCGGTAAATTCAACTGCTCTACCTCTGATATTAGTTTTTTACTTTGTATAATATTCTGCTACAAAAATATTTCTGTGTCTCTAGTAAAGCTCAACTCTAACTTTTTTCATTGTTTTTTATTTTCTTTTGAAAGCATGAAATTTCTCACGGTGTCCTAGGCATGGGGTGTGAAGACATTTCAGAATTATGCTCCAATCACAAAATAGCCACTGTGCTGAATATTTTGTAATATGCATATATGTATGCATATTATAATATATGCAATATGTAATGTATTTACTTTTAAAAACAAATACTTATTTACATATATTAAATATATAATTTGCATAGGTTATAATATACAATTGATATATTTTATATGCACATATTATAATGTGTAACTATTATTTGCTATATTATATATTATATAATGCTATTACATGATATTCATATAGGTAATATTATATATATTATATATTACATATATATACCTCACAGTCATTATATCTTAGCATCTTATGTCCTGGTCATGTGCTACCAGAAAAACTACATGCAATTTCCTATAAACAAGCAGAGTGAAATGAATGGGTAAAACTGAGAAGAATAAATTCCTTAGAAAAAACAGTCTTTATACTTGGCTCTGAATTGAGTCTTGAGAGTTTGTATAAAGAAGCATAAACAGAAAAAAGCATGAAGTGCCAGCCAATATATTGATCATTTTGGTTTGTGCTGTGATTTATAGTGGCTCTCCTTTTCCGTTTTAGCATTGGGAACATAGATTAATCAAGAGAATGTGAGAAAGGCCTCTAAGCATGGGATGGGTTCTAAGAAAGGGCCATCCACAATGGCCTTTCTTGACGAATGACTCCAGGAACTGTCATTCTATCTAAACTTTGATATAGTAGGAAACCATCTATAAGACCATATCCTTAACAGCCGTTCCACTGTTATCCACCACTGCCACTTAATCCTAAGCAGAGGACACAGGCAAGTAAGTTTTCCCAAACCAAGCCATGTTATTAGGTAGGATCTCAGTGGGCATATTTGGAGAATCTACCCATCCAAAGTGACGAGGAACTTCACTGATATCTACAATATGGGGGGGGAGGCTCTCTGAAAACCTGCTCAAAGGGAGCCAGATTGATCGTGTGTCTCCTAGAAGTATCTAGAATCGTGAAGAAGGGGCTAATGAGACAGCCCTTTTCTAAAAACTGCAGAAAGGGGCCATGCATTCCACGGTGATGTGCTCCAAAAAATGTTAACAAAGAGATGGTTTTTACTATTAAACCATCACTGATTTTGGCCTGCAAAGCACCAGCTGGCTTACATTACTTGTAATGTGCTTTGGTGTGTCTCTGATGATAAATATGAAGGGTCCTTTAAGATATACAGAAATATTAGGCAACTGAACATGCTTTTCCCTCCCTTTGAAAATTTAAGAGTCAAAAGAAACATGGAGGCCTTTTAAAGACAGGAAAAAATCATGTATGGCTAAGCCAGTTTTTTTTTTTTTCTCAGACTATGCTCAGCCAAGGGAAAAAAATATTCTCCTGAAGGGGGTGAAAATAATCAAGTTTGATTTCCAAACATACGGATTTCAGCCTTCTATCAAATAAAAACCAAAATACATTTTTATAATCTGGCCTCAATCTGCAGTCTGTGCCCCATGCATGTGTCTCCTAACGTTTTTTCCTACCAGAAGCCATAATGTTGCAAAGGCTCTTACCTGGCATGCGCCAAACACAACCTATCAGCACCTCTTCCCAGACTATTTCAGAAAGCACCACTCTGGAGCAGAAATCTGACAGTGATGTCTCCTCCCTCTGCCTTCCCAATTCCAAATACCCAGCCTCTGACCCTTCCATGCCTTCTTTCCTCGCATTATCAGGAGTCTTGTACACAGCTTGTGATGCTGGTGATGTTATAAAGTGAAATTCAATCTCATTCCCAGCAGTGAAGGTACCCTTCAAAAATTTCATTTAGCTAACATGTCCCATGGAGCAGTGATCCCAGTAGCCAGTAGGCATCTTCAAACATCTCTGTTTATTCAGTGGCCTGCACTTGCAAATGAAGGCTGTTTCTTACTACATCAGAGAATAAGAAACAGCCTTACAATTTTCCCTTTTAAAATGGCTACTATTATAATTGCCCTGTTGGTTTAGTCCTAAATTATCTTTTTAGTTTTCTTTAAAAAATTTACTCAGGCTGTCTTATAGGCTTTGGAGGTTAACCATTAGGCATATTTAATCAGTGAAAATAAAATATCTGATTTCCTTTGAAAGCTTGGGCCTGCAAATGCTACACTCCTAGGAGATGAAAATGTATTGACTACTGACTTAAAAATGTCTAGCAAAGGCAAGTCATGTGTTGTGAATTCTGTGGTTGTCAATGGAGTAGTAAACAAGAGAATGGGCCTCCTCTCTCAGAAGGAGTAGACAGAAATAAGGAGAAGTATATGCTATTCCATTAGTGAAAAGCATGCCTCAGAATGAGGACAGGTTCTCCAGGGCAGTCTAAGAAATCTGTATCTGAAATAGATCAGCAAGTCTCGCACTATACAAAAGCAAGCAAGTTTCTGCCTTTTATTTTCTTCTAAGTGTATTGCTAGTAAGTCTTGGGAGCTGGAAAGCTCAGGAAGACCATCTCAAGATTTGCTTCCTGTCTATGCTTTCCAGAACTGCAAACACTGGTGTGGAGTAAGGACAAGTCACTTAATACCAACAAGGGCCATTTCCTGATGGATATTTATAAAAGCAGATAATTTTCAACTTCCAGAATGATTTTTGTCCGCATGCTAATTCTCCAAAGGGGAATGTTAGAGCCAATATCCAAACTGGAATTCCAGGAGCCAGACATCCCTTTGGATATGAGAGGCGCTGACTAAAGAGAACACAGGAAGGTATAATCCAATAGTCAACAAAAATACAATGTCTAATGAGGCAGACACATGCAAAGAAAGTGCATCTAGAATTATTCTATCAAGGACAAGACAATTGGAAGTAATAGGTTTGGGGTAAGACCTTGGGTGGCTGGTGGAAGAAACAAGAGGAAGTTTTATGGTTGGTTTAAGCAATTGGGTAAAGTACCAAGAACAGTGCCTACTAAAGACACTTAGAATCTCTCTCCTCACCTGACTTGTCCTGGAACAGTTACAAACAACTGAAGGAGTTTAAACACTTTCACCACCACATCCCCATGTGAAATATGACCATTCCCATGGAGTATCCAAGACCTCTCTGCCTTTTTCCTTTTCCGTGGTCTGTAACACACACTCTGAAACTCGAAAATTGAATCTGATTTGCCCACAATCCTATAACTAATGCTACACCCAAAGCCAGAACAGAATATAGGTCTAGTAGGATGTTCTGAACACAATCAATTATTCTAGACAGTAGAATGACAGAAGAGAGGTTTGCAAGAAAATAAAGATTTTGAGCCATTCAAAGATGGCTGGATTAAATATGCCCCAGGATTGAAAGCAGACTCTGTGTTTAAATACAAATTGAGTAAAAAGGGGAAGTTTTGGATCACAAAAGTTATCTTCATACAACAATTTCACTCCACAGAGGCACTGACAGGGAAAGATGGTGCTGTCAACCTTATTTACTCCCCCAGTTAGAGCTAAGCTGGGGCTATAAAAATCTCGAGCTTCCTTTGTAATAGACGGTAAAAGTGTTCCTGTTTTCCCTGATGTTTTCTTATTTCTCTCTCTCGCTCTCTCTCTCCTATCCAAATACCCAATATTTGCTTTTAACAACTTAAAAAATTTGAAGAAGAATTTGAAAATAGTATATAAAAATAGTTACTGATTTGCCATAGAAGCTGGAAGCTGGAAAAGTAAATATAACTTAATATTTTAACTTCACACTTATAATATAATATAAATAACAAACAATTTAATCTTATTTTAGCAATTTCAAAAGAGTTTTTAAGAGAAAATTGAAAAATTTGGACAGTGTTATGTCTTGATTCTGCAGTAAATATGGCAACAGACAGTGATGCACATGTGTGGAAGTCCTGAGATTAGCTGTGAGACCTAAGATGTCTTTATCTTATCTGGAATTCTGTTCCCTTGTCTGTTAAATGGAGCAATCCTGTCTGCTTCCTATTACCTTTGATTGCATTATGAGTGTGTCTCAGAATAAATCAGAACCATGGATAATACTCAGCTAACCCTAACTCTGCCTCTTCTGCTCTTCAGAAGCATTTGCCATGAATTGTTCTTGTGATGTCCCTTTACCTCCTGCTGTCTTGTCTGTGTTGGTGTGTTCAAAGATAATCTCTGGTTCCCTTCATTCTTGAAGTTCTGTACTTTTATTATTTTATAAATACTTCCTCTTTAGCTACTCAGAATGAGAAGCTATTCTTGTTCCTGGAACATTTGCGGGGACCACATTATCCTCAGAAATTGGTTAAATAATCTCCCTAAAATTTGTTTGCATTTAGTGAATTCCCCTAATTCTATTTCTTAAATTCCTCTAAGACAAAAATTATGTTGTTGGCATGATGACATAATAGCGAATAAAAAAAAATGTGAAAACTGAAATTCTCTACATTGTATCCATTCAATTCTTGACGGATTTTGGGTTCATTATCATAACTTGACTTTGTCCCAGTATCTTTCACAGTATTGGACATGAAGTAGAGATAGAAGTTGCTTGTTTGTTCCCAGCTGCCCAGATCCAAAACAATCACACAGAATCTATATTAATTACAATATTGCTTGGCCAATCACTTAAGCATATTGCTAGCTATCTCTTACATCTTATATTAACCCATTTCTATTATTTTGTATTTTACCTCAAGGCTTGTGGTTTACCAGTAAGGTTCCTGGGCATTTGTCTCCTTTGGCGGCTACATGGCCCTCTGATTCTGCCTTCTTTTCTCTTACATCTCTGCTTAGAATTCCTGCCTTGCTCTATTCTGCACTGCAATAGGCCCAAAGAAGATTCTTTATTAGCCAATGAAAATAAAACATATTCACAGCATACAGGGGAGAATCTCACATCACCTCCCCTTTTCTGTCTAAATAAAAAGGAAGATTTTAACTTTACCATAGCAAGATTACATTAAACAAAACAGTTGCCAAGCATTAATTATAGTTATAATATTTAGTCCATTTACATTCGACAAATTAAGGAAAATACTCTATCATTTATTCTATCTTTGAGAGTCTAAGGTTTTATATCTAATTTATATTTTATAACTATAACTATCTTTCTTCAGCTCCATCAAAGACTCCAGAAGGATATATTATTACCTAAGTAAACAGGAAGAGCATTTTAAGCAACTACAAAACTCTAAAATTGACAGAGACATTTCACTCCCTGGACAGTCACCCAAAATTCTTCTGTAATGTTGGGGCATCCTCAGCCTATAGGACCATAGTATCTGGCAGACTTTTCCATGAAACAGGAAATTTGAAGATCTTATATGGCTTTTACTGGCAAAGTTAATCAGTTGTTTTCCTCTGTGTCCTGGAAAATGTCTGACCATTTTCTCATGAAGCAGGAACCCTGAAGTATTGACTCACCTTCTTCAGGCAACTTCAGCAGTCATTTTTCTGTGGGTCCTATATGTTCAGTTCATACAACATACAATCAAGCAGTCCAGACAAGAGCAGTTTCTTGCCCAAACAGCTTACCAACTCCATAAGGAGCCTCTTTGATGGCCACCATCCTTTTGAAGTAGATTGGTGCTGCAAGGAACAGATGTGTCTAATTGTCATGAAAAGTCCTAAGTTCTTAAACATTTTAAATGCATATTCTCTTAGTCTTGGAAAGGCTTGAAGAATACCTATCCATCTGAAATGTATCTCTGTATGTCTGGAAAGCCTAACTAACATGACTAAAAGTTTGGTTATTACAAATATCTATCTATTAATTTGTATTCCTTAATTATACATTACATTTTTAAATTAGTTGCACAAACACAATACCTTAATCAAAATTAGAAATGTACATATAACAAACTTTATCTTAAATTTGTTTCAATAAACCAAGATCTATACCAATGCAAATCTCTATAGCATATCCTCTTTTGAATATAAGCAAACATTTATAAACGATCATTTAGGGAATTTGGACATCGTTCTCTAGACTATTTTCTGCTAATTGAGGACACTGTTAATCATGTCTTTCATGGGATATCTTGTATGGTAGGTCCATCTCAGCCAGCAGTCCTTAAGCTGTCATGGATGTTGGACCATCTGGGCCATTGATTCAGAGGGTCTTATTTAATCAAGCCATACTAGGCGGGAAGGAATCCACAACTTCTCATCCTATGTGGAAACAAAGTCAAAACTTCTTTTCCAAAGAAACATACCCTTTGACCAAAACTTTGGAATATTTATGTTGGCTTATCTTTTTATCCCCCAGAATCAAATATTCCTCTGTAGTCAAAATAGTCAAAGAAGGCACAATAATATACATAATCCAGTATATTTGCATATATTCCATCTTTGTGTGACTTATTTTTCTTTACTCCTTTAATCTATGACTGTCTGTACTCTTTTATATTACGTTTACTGTCTCTTTAAAAACTTTACTTCTTTTTATAACTCTTTCACTGTGTCTTCTCTTTCCTAAGCCTATGTACATTTTTTAAACACACTGTGTCTCGTTTAGAGGTCTTTTATGTCTTAATCTGTCCTATTATGTATCTGAAATCCTTTTCTGACAAAACACATTTTAAAATGGTAAGCAGTGTGATCACTGCAACCCTGGATACTGGCTCTGCCACTCTGGGACTTTTAATGTGACAGGGGTAATTCGCCACTAGCTTGGGGACCTCCGGAAGGGAGCCACACTCACCACCTCAACTCTGGTAAGCAATTGGCCCATGCTACCACCAAGTAACTTGCAGTAAAACTGCCCACAAACCCCATTCAAGTGCTTGACCTCCTGAATGAGCTAGAGCTGTGCATGCAACTAGCATAAACCAGGAAGCCTTCTTAAAGAAGTCACACAGTTGTTGCTGCTACTGCTGCTTCAGGAAGCCTTCTCTTAAAGGAATTGTGCCTCCGTTTGCCTCTAGCAAACAGAGCCCACCTGAGGAAAAGCTGCAACCATGAAGCTGTTATTTTCTGTGTGTTTGTGCGTCTAGAATTCCTTCCCAACTTCTCTCAGGCTTTAAGTGGATGCAGGTGGCCCCACATTGGTGCACCATTCTGTAGGAAGAGGTTGCTTGTTTGTTCCCAGCTGCCCAAACCTGAAATAATCACACAGGAGCTATACTAATTACAACATTGCTTTGCCAATCACTTAAGCATTATTGCTAGCTATCTCTTAAATTAACCCATTTTCATTATTTTGTATTTTTCCCTTAGGCTTGTGGTTTAGCGGTTGGTTTCCAGGCATCTGTCTCCTTCAGCTGCTACATGGCATCCCTTTGACTCTGCTTTCTTTTCTCCTCTATCTCTGCTTAGAATTCCTGCCTTGTTCTATTATGTGAAGCAATAGGCCCAAAACAACTTCTTTATTAACTAATGGCAATAAAAATATTCACAACGTATAGAGGGAAATCCCAAATAAATGAAGCAATCATTTGGCAGAAATTTTCATGGTAATTAACAGAGACATTATTGGTTAAACTCCATTAATTTAGGTGATACAATAAAAGGGTGTGACGTTGATACTCTCATGCTTTGCCTATTTTCTTCCTTTACATTTTATTCTTTCCTTCCTGATTCTGTCTCACTAACTTTCCTATCAAATGCCAGTAGATCTTTTCATGGCCACAACAATAAAACCGGCAATAGTAGCCTGCAAAAGCAGCAGATTGCTCCTAGGCAACCGAGGGCATGGACGCATCAGAGCCCAGAATCATATCTTCATCAGTGTAATGGCTCCAATTTAGACCTTCAGTAAAAGGCTGCATAGAGAATTATCTGGTAACATGAGGTAAAATCATGGAGAAAACATGTATACGAATATTTCTGCATACTTGTTTCTGCAAGAATGGAAGCCACACCTAAAACCATATTCCTAGCTTTGTAGGAAAATACGTAATGACCCACACTTCATCCTACCATTCAGAGACTTTCCTTTGGACTTAACATCAACCTTCCACTGTCCTTCCGGTGCTCTAGTGTGGTTTCACAGTATGCCGTTCCATCTCTTGAACAGGAAAATGCTCATGTTTTAGGCTGAAATGACTAATATTCACGAGGAGTGGATCCAAATTCAAAGTAAATGCACATTTTTTTGCCTCTATCCAAACCTACCCATGAATTATCTCAGACTATCAATAGAAGAAGAAGAAAGTTGCTATCTGTAAATCCCTATTTGTTTTCCCAAATTGCAACCTTGGCAATGGGTGTGACAGAAAAATGCCGAGTATTCCTTGTAGACTAACCTGCCAAGAGAGATAAAGTCACTTTGAAGTAAAGGCACAAGACTACACAGATTTTTACCCACAAATGGGCCTCAAGGCTTTCTAAGAGAAAGGCAGGCTGCATCAGCCTATCTGTCTCACAGTTTGGGGAGACTAGAAGATGAACCCTCTGGCTCCAGGGAGGGAAAGTTTAAAGTTAGCAAGCTACTCTGGTCAGGAATGATGTTAAGGATAGCATAAAGAAGAGCAACAGTAGGAGCTAGGTGAGCTCAGTCAACAAAATCAATGTTTATACCTTTGAGGTGTTTGCATCATGCTAGGATGCCTGGCAGCATCATTCTGCTCAGGTCTTCAGCAAGCAGGTGTTGCAGCAGGTAAAACTTCTAGAAGGGTCAGAGATCATACAACAAGAGCCAGAGCTGAGAGCTGAGATTCCTACCCCTTTCATTCACCTTCTATGTTACAGATGCTGCCTCTTTTTTTTTTTTTTTTTTTTTTTTTTTTGTATTCTACCCTCCTCAGGTAAGACTCACCTCCTCCTGTAGTCCTCTGGAAGAGTTTTTCCTTTCCCCAGAAGCTCCCGCATCATTGCACACACATGTACACAAGTGGTTTGTCCAGAAGCCAGGAGCAAGGAATATCTGAGATGAGATGTGGTTTAATTGCAAAGTAAATTGACTGTGGCAAGCTCTTTAGCAAAATGTCCATATGCTCCTGGTTTCCATGGGGTTCCTGTCTGTCACTGCATCTGTATATGTAACTTAGAGTGTACTGTGGTGGAGGGGGGTGTCTCAGTATAAAATCAGAAGGAAGAACTCATAAAACCTCTCTCCTCTTGAAGGTTCATTCCCAGGCAATGACTTGTAGGTTTGTTCTACTATGCATCAGTAGTAGGCTAATTGAAACTTAGAATATTTCCATGAACTTTCTTAAAAATATTAGATTTTTTTTGGTTTGCTTTGGCCAAATGAAGAAAATTATACCTAAATAATTAACCAATTTACATAGTGTGAAGTTCATTTAAACTGATAGTTTTTAATGAGGAGAGATTTTTTTTAACTCCTCTTCTTTCAAGGGAATTTAGCAATGGCTGGAGATACTTTGTGTTGTCCCACCTGGAGAGACATGATAAAGCATTCTGACTGGCACCCAGGGTGTAAATACCACCATTGTTATTTAAAACCCTGAATGCACAGGACAGTCTCCCACAAGGACCAGCCATATAGTCAGAAATAAAACCACTGCTGAAGGTGGGGCACTCTGGGTTAAACAGCAAGGGCTATGCCTGGATGCTGTCCTGTGACCACTGAATGATGACAGATATGGTCTTAGATTTCTCAGCTTTGAATCAGAGCTATCAGCTGCTTTGCTGTGACAGTCAACTCTTCAGTGTCCTAAAGCAACCCGAAAGCTGTGGTCCCCAACCCCTGTCAGGTAGGGATCTACAATGGTAGATGGCCTAAAGCCTTGATCCCAATTTGGATCCCATCTTTTGCACCCAAGGTACCTCAGAAAGTACCCATGGCCCAAAAATAATGGCAATAGCAATACTACTTAAGTTCAAAGAACCATTTTCTAAAGGGAATTTTGGTTTGAGGGACACCTAAACCAAGTCCCTTAAACTCCTTTAGGTTCACTGATAAAGAAAAATGAAAACCAGTTCATTCTTTTCTAGATTATAGGACCATTTATTTTAGTGGGGACAGAAAAGAAGAAAGCAGGAATTCTTTGGAAAGGTTATTATGTCTATCTACCATCAGGAGAGCTGAACGTTTGGCATCAGGATATGGTAGGCATACTTACATGAGTACTGTGGGTATTTTCTGGGATAGACCTGGAACTGATCATATAGAAACTGGTCCAGGAATATTTAGAGAGATTATTTATTTATTGAAAAGATATTATTCTAGAACTATGTCTGTATGTATTTGTTTCAAGTACTGAGTAAAGGTTGGGCTATGTAAGGCTCTGCCTTGTGAAAAGGTAGTCAGAGGGAGAAGGGTATTATAATCAGACTAAGAGATAGGTAGGAAAGCAAAGGAAAGTAGTCAGGAAAGAATGGCCAGGAAGATGTTCTGGTAGAGAGAATGACTTTGGGGAGGGTCTTAGGATAGAAGTGGGCATAAGCTATGACAAAAGAAATATCAAAGAAAGAAGAACAGCACAAGATGGAGAGGGGGCAGCAGAGAAGAGCCTGTATTCAGGCTAAGCTCCATGCCATGCTGCTCGGGGATGGAAGATTCCATTTGAGTCTGAGATAACAGGGAAAGGTGGGAAAGGCCTGTTAGGACATTGCTACAAATATTCAGAAAAATAAAGAAAAAACACTTGTTTTGACTATAGCTGTGGCAGACAACAGGATAGATTTGAGGTAGCTTTAGTGGACTGGTGATGGATGAGTTATGACTGATGGAAGGAGAGACAGTTGTGGAACGTTCCATGCCAAGCAACTGAGAGGAGGCCTTTGCCAAGTGTGGAGGATTCACCTTTGTCATTTTTAACGTGTGGGTACAATTTCCTTTCTCTTCACTCTACAAGGCCTTTATGGGAAGCAAGCAGTACAGGACAAGAACTGAAATTTTGTATAGAGTATAAGGCATGGTAAACAGCTGGTCTCTGAGGCAGCTCTTCATAACTGTACTTATAGCTTTGCTATGGGTTAGTCATCGTGTGCTAAAAGGCATCAACCCTACCTCCTCTTTTCTGTCCCTTGGTACCTTATGACTTCCTGATTTCATGGCTGCAAAGTTAGCAGCACATACCAAAATGACGAGGGAAAAGGTGGGGTTTCTTGTTCACCAACGTGAATTTGGCTTTTAAATCGTAATGTCTATTCTGATTGCCATGAGAAAAGCTGAACCAGCTCAGCTGAGCTGCTGACAAGCTTGGGGAATTGGGACTAGACAATGGAAACTTTCTCCTGAATTGTTCTACTGAGTTGCCAAAGAATTGCTGGGTCTTACTAGTGTCAAACTTATCCAAATAGCTTCAGGCCATCAAAACTACAGGAAGAGCATATTGGCTTGTAGCTCCAGCATAACTCCAGAGCTATGTCCCCGCCTCCCTTTTTTAAAAAATCATTTGCTAGTTTTAAAGAGTTGAATGGATGTTAAATGATCCTAGCACATGCTAAAAAGAAACATTCTGAGGGATCAAAAACTAGAGACCCGGACTCAGCCACAGCCATGCATCTTACCAATGGTGTCCTTAAGGGATTCACCTGGAAATTCTTCTTTTCCTTTTTTTTTCCAGTTTTATGAAGGTAGAATTGTTGAAAGAAAATTAGACAATAAGCATGAGTATATAAAATGACTTTATAAAATGCAATTTGATGAGAAAATTAGATAAGTAAATTAATTAGCTAGAAAAATAATTCCATGAAAGAAATAAACTACTTTAAATATATGTGTATATGTGCATTTGTGTGTATATAAAAGCATATTTGGATAGATATAGATCTTTGCATGTATACATATAATTTTATATAAATATGAATAAAACCATGTGTTTACATATGTTTTCATACACACATACATATACACATGTATATATGAATGTGTAAATGTGGATTCCTTTCTTGATAAAGAGAAGAAAATTCTGTAAGATAAATTACCAATGCAAGTTTTAAGCCATAGTCTTCCAGTGGAATGTTCAAATCTAAATGGGGCATCTGTATCACTTTCTCCATGAATTAGAAAATATTGTGAAGAGGGGACAGGAAGAATAAATAAGATGGAGACAGGGAAAGCATACCACAAAATGAGACATCTCGTGGACATGGTATGGCCACTGCACTTATCAACTCACTGTAACCATGGTTCCTTGTACCAAACCTGCCCAAGACGGGGCTCCTCAATACTGAATTAGGGCTGGGGGTGGGGCTATGAGGCCCCATCCTTTCTTGAGGACCTCTTCCCATTTAATGGTTACTGGTTAAGGGGAGTCATTTTTACCAGTGGTATAATCACTGACAAGTGACTTGGTGCTCTAGTAAATAACCTCCTCCCAGAGTTCATCCAAGCAGTTTTAATTAAACTCACCGACTCACAGACTAAAGAAACACTTTGAATCAGGAACGAGGGAGACAACTTAGCTACTAAGAGCTTATAGTGTTGTTGCAGAGGACCTGAGCTTGGTTCATGGGGCCCACATCAGAATCTCAAGATTGTAACTCTCGCTCCAGGGATCAGACACCCTCTTCTGTCCTCTCCAGGTTTTTGCATTTGTGTTCAACAGAAAACATGGAGATGTAAGGAGGATTTGTAGAAAAGATGGGTTTTCAACGGCAGAAGGAAGGGGGCATGAAAGGGGTAATAGTAGCATAAAAACAATTAAAAATCCTTTACTTACATGCATAAAACTATCAAAGAATAAGGAAACCAAGAAAATCTTAGGCCCATGTGTTGCATGTATTGCATGTCCTGACTGTATTTGAAAATGTTCAAAACTGTGCTGTCTTTGCCAGAGGGGATCCTCAAGGGAACATAATCTGTATGTCTATCCTGCCTCATCCTGATAAAATAACCACGAGGCAGTGGTTTGAGACTGAAGCCAAGACTTCTGTTGTGGTCCACTCTTCTTTTCTCCTGCCACTGCTTTCTCTGGAACCCATTTTCTACCTAAGATGACAGTGTCTTTGAGGAGGCCAGTGACGTCAGGGTCCAAGATCACTAGGGATGGTGATTTGTGTAGTCTGGAGGGATGGAATATGCACTAGGCAAAGGGGCATTTCATGACTACCACATTCTCTGTAGAGGCCAGGAATCATTGCAGAATCAAGTTACATAAGAATAATTAGATTTGTTTAAAAATAAGACTTTAGTATTTGAGGCCCTCATTTTGAACTATCCATAGTCCCTCAGTTAAATTTTATGTTATTTCTAAAATAAAGCAAACTACTCCCATTACTTTTCAGCCAAACAAAGATGCTGGTGAACATTGAACCAGTGGCTATGGGTTATTGTGTTTTGTGGGAGAGAGAACTCCCCACAGCATTAGTTACTCACCTTGATTCTGCTCTCACAGAAGCAGAGAGAAGTCTGGAGAAAAAGAAAAACCTAGCGGCATTTTCTGTTTGTCAGAACATCTTGAACAATTTTTTTTTCAAACATTTTGGACTTGTTAAAAATCCAGACTGCATCATGCCAAAGCAGTTTTGCTTAATTTCTAAACCCCTGAGTATTTAAAGGGAAATTCAATCAGGATTTTTCTGAATCGTTTCATTTAACTCGTCAGTGCGCTGTTTCATAAGAGCCGTTTGATGCCAGCGGAGTCCGGCTCTGCCAGCCTCCTTACTTTGCTCTAGAAGGCTGCAAAGAGCCAAGAACAGAAAACAGAGCCGGAACTTGATGCACTACACTGGCATAAATCAAGATCTCCAAAAAGATTCACATCCCGTGGAAGATCTTAAAAATAGTCACATTCTGTGGTCAAGCTCTCCTCGTTCTTTAGAGGGGACGGGTCTTGTCTCCATCAGCCAAGATAAAAATCGAATATTAATTTCTCTGTATTTCCCAAGGCATTGATATCTCTATGTTAGAATAACTTATGGGCCTATGTTGTAGAAACATGTAATTACTATTTAGTAGAGGCAGACCAATCCATATGAATGTGCTATACTTTATGAATGTAATATATAATAATATTTCTGAATTATTAATGAATAATCAGTACAACTTCACACCATTGCTGTGGAAACAGCATCTGTTCCCTTCACATTAGGGCCCATATAACTTAGGAAAGAACAGCTTCACATAGATGAAGTTTTATGAAGTTCTTCTCTCCACCTTCATGCCCTTCCCACTAGCTCAATGGGAATACTGAGTACCAGTTATTTTCTATGTATTAAGTGGAAAGTATAAACAGGTGACATTCCTGTGAACATTCCAATGCCATTAACATTGAACAAGGAGGAGGTTTATAACTCATTTTTGGAAATATATCCCTGTTCAGTAACAAAGGAATCATCAAACCAGTGATGTTGTAGCAACATAGACCTGAAGACTGTGGGTCTCAAGGCTCCTTCTATGTCTCCCCTCTCCCAGGCATAGTGCCCCATAGCTCTGTGCACCAATTCTTTAGTTTTTATGATAATCCCGAGAGTTTGACAGAATGAAGATTCTTTCAAGGTATAGATATTGATTGGCATGCAGTGAATTAAGTCACTCATGCATGATCACTGAGTAGTAAAGGGAAGCTGGCTCAGAGCATTCATAGATTTTAAAGTATATGCTATTTTTATTTCCCACTTACCTTGCTGCAAAGACACCTGGTTATTGGGTAGTAATGCTAGTAGATGGTATGCTATCACATGAATAATATTCAGATCTGATTAATAGCAGTTCTGTTATCAAGTAAAAACAGTTGTGCCTGACGGTAGTGGCACACACCTTTAATCCCAGCACTTGGGAAGCAGAGGCAGGCGGATCCTCTGTGAGTTTGAGACCAGCCTGGTCTACAAGGGCTAGTTCCAAGCAAGGTACTGTTCATCTCTAAACATTAGACAGTACAGGAACGCGGACAAAGATAGTGCTCTCCAGGTTCAGAAGGAGAAGGATACACCATCAAACTAGAAGCATAGTGCTGAGCCTTGACGAGCCCTAATTCTAGGATAGTACATAAAATCAGATATGAAATTCACACACCTCCATATCTGTGACAGCGCCCAGAATGCCTGTAGAAAAAGGCCTTGGTGCTGCTGTAGAAGGAGCCACAGGCTCTCAGAGCTGAGAGGGGAGGATAGGTTTTGAGGACATCAAACACTTACCTCTCCAAAGCATTATCTGGCCACAGATTCCATCTCATTGTGGCTCAGTATTCTTATGTTTTAAATATACATGCACATAACACCTCTCTTGAAAGATGCATTAAAGAATCATCCTAAAGTGTAATGATTCGTTAGACTAAAGAAATTATTCTTATTATTCTCATTTTGACTTTCCTTTGGAATATGTGTTTTTTTCTATAGGAAATATGCTTTGAACCCCTACAGAGTTTTCTTAACTGTAGAAGCTTATATTCTAGGACAACTAGAATAGGATTAAAAGCCATTTACAGACTATTTTTCCAATACAACCAAGGTGAAAACATTGCTCAGCCTCATGGAATAACTTGTAAGAGCCTGCAGTACACTAGATGTGGAAGAGAGATTAGTACTGGCATTAGGACCAGAGCCAATATCTGGCTATTTTAGTGTGGGGGGGTTGTCATGCAAGGATTTGAGGTCACAGACAGGGTATGACAGTGGTGCCTGTCAATTCTAGCAGCTCTGTCACAGCCTAGAGTCTCTTCTGCCAGAACTCCACCCAGGTTGTTGAACTACAGATTTTCCATCACTTTGGTTTGTGATGACACTGTTCAGGAGTGTCTGTTGTTCATCAGGAATTTGGGGAGATGGAAGATTTGTTCTCTTCCTGTAGGCTCAGGGATCTGAAAAGTATCATCTTTCTGGACAGGTTCACAAGGCTCATGTGCAAGCAGTAGTTTTGCACATGCATGCTTCCATGCTTCCCCTGCAGTCCTGCAAGCACCAAAGTGATAGGTGGCTAATGTGTCTCACTCCTCACTGCAATGTTGATCCTAGTCCATTCTCCCACATAACACAGGTTGTCAACAAGAGCCAGAAAACACATATATGCTTCCTGTTCTGTTACTATCAGTTGTGTCCTGAAATTATTGGATTTCATCAGCCCACTTATAGAAGGAACATTGTTATATGTGCACGAGTTAGGAAAGTAGAAAGCTAGAATTCCACCTTCTCTTTCTAGTAGATCCCCATTGCACTGTTATGGACATACACTGAAGATTGCCGGCCAGAAGAAACCCTGCTGTCATCTGCATCCAACAGGGGTTGTCATTATCAATCTAATGTTAACCTGTTCCTTGTCTTCTCCCATATTAATCTGTTCTGTTTTGCCTATCACTAGAATAGAAAGGCTTTGAGATTTATTTCTTTTGCATATCTGATGCTAATGTCTAACTTCATGAAATAAATGCTTCACTGGATTCAAAGGAATATCTACTCCATTCTCAAAGATGCTCATGCCCTCATTCTTGAAACCCATGGTTATATTAGGAGGTATGGGAAAGAGGGAGAGAGTAGAGTTAACTGGTTAATCCTCTGACTTGAAACCAGTGAGATTATTCTGGCTTTTAAAGATGGGTCCAGTATAATCTCAAAAGTTTTTAAATTGGTCCCAACTTGCTGTGTGTCAGGGCCTCCATATTCCACCGCCCACAGTGAATAGGGAGTGAAGAAGATACAGGCTAACTAGAAATATAGAGACGGCAATTAATTCCTTCAAAAATGAATTAATCAGCAAAAATGAATTAATTTCCAAGGATCTTATTGTTGATGATAAGACCAAACCACCTTAACTTTGAATCTGAATTGGGCAAGAAACCCATGTTTGTGCTATTACAAGACTTCTAGCTTACACAAAAATCCTCTATGGTCTGTGTTCTGGCTCATATACACTATAGAAAATAATCTTTACTTAGCACTCTCCTAATTACCCCAAATCCCAGTCCCCAACTCATTCTCTGTCATGCATATTCATCCCCCCAAATATCCTATGCTTCCTGGCAGCTTTAAAGCCTAGTGGACAATGAGGAATACTGAGGATTCAAGAACAATCGCAGTGGGTTTTTGATCCTACTGCATGTACTGGCTTTGGGGGAGCCTAGGCAGTTTGGATGCTCACCTTACTAGACATGGATAGAGGTGGCCGGTCCTTGGACTTCCCACAGGTCAGGGAACCCTGATTGCTCTTCGAGCAGATGAGGGAGGGGGACTTGATCGGGGGAGGGGGAGGGAAATGGGAGGTGGTGGCGGAGAGGAGGCAGAAATCCTTAATAAATAAATTTAAAAAAAACCCATTAGGATCCATTCAGAAAAAAAAAGAAAGACATTTCATAATACTTTCTGACATCTATATTAGGTGGCATTTTTAAATGATAGCTTCCTCTTATATCACTCAACGAATTTTGAGTATATGTATTTGCATTTGTATATATGTTCTCATGTGTGTAGTGTGCACATGTGTGTATGTGTGCATATGAAGACCAGAGGTTGACATAAAATATCTTCCTCAGTTTCTTGCCCCCTTAAGTTTTGAGACAGAGTCCATGCCTGGATCTGAAGTTCACTGATTCAGATCGACTGGTGGTCTTATATGACTCAAGAGTCCTCCTGGCTTCATCTCCCTTTGCTGAGATTCCAGGACTGTTCTACAATACAGAGCCTTTTGCATGTCTTTTGGGGATTAGAATTTACTATCTAGTGCTTGTGTAGAGAACACTACCAAATGAGGCATCCTCCAGCTCCAGCTGACTGATTCTTCAGTGGGTGGCTGAATAAGAGGGAGTCTTACACGTTTTTGAGTACCGGGGGAAGTAAAGCTTACATAATGGGACTCAGTAGAGGAAGATGGTTTAGGTTGCCAAGGGGTGGGCTGGGGCATTTGTTTGATGCCTAGAGTCGCAATGTCAGGAGTTCAAGAAAATGAAACAAATGTGTTTACCCAGAAAAGGGAGAAGTTCACTCGGATGGGAGGCTCAGAAGGGTGACCTAAGTGACACCAGAGAGGGGCTGGAAGCACATTCTCTGAGAAGGGTTAATAGCATGCCACATGGCTGGCCTTCTTTAGAACTCTCCCCCTCCCCCAGTATGAGAGTATAAATCATTGACTATCAGGATAATGAGAAGCAGATTTGCCTCTGCTAATTTTGGGATGTGCAAGGTCTTTCGAAAAAGCCTCATAAGACCTTGCTGAGTGTTATGAGCCCTACCTCCTTGATAGAGGGCACATGTGGAATGCAGACCAGGAACGCTCGGCGGCAGAGTGGTGGATGCTGCAAGACAAGACACAGCTGCAGGGGAAGTACCAGGAAATCCACTCTGTGGTCTGAAGGTAAAGAAGCTGCTTGTTTTGTTTTACGTGTCAGGCCAAGGGGACAGGAAACTTCAGTCCGTCCTTCTGAGCACTGAAGGTGTATGCATCCTTTCTGGCTGGAGTCGAGGATCTGCTTAGAATATCTTCTGTCTCATGCTCTTAATAGCCACAAAGTGCATGTCCAAATCTAAAGGCTTCCATGAATGGTTACCTAAGTTGGGATTTCAGGGAATGCATGAAAGGACAAAGTGAATACAAAACCAGACTTTGGGAGGTGAGGTTAGTGTAAACTGGAAGGTAAGAGACAAGTGGCACTATTTGAGAAAGATTAGGTGTGACCTTGTTAGAGTAGGTGTGGCCTTGTTGAAGGAAGTGTGCCATTGGCAGTAGGCTTTGACATTTCAAAAGTTCAGGCCAGGCTGTCTCTCTCTTCTCTCTTCTCTGTTCTCTTGCACTCAACCCTCCCTCCCTTCTTTCCTCTCTCCACCTACTACCTGAAGATCTGGATGTAGCTCTCAATTACTGCTCCAGTGCCATGCTGATAATGAATTATACGCCTCTGAAATGTAGCAAGCCTCCAATTAAAGGATTTCTTTTTGTAAGATTTGCCATGGTCATGATGTCTCTTTACATCAATAAAACAACAGCTAAGGTGATTATCTACTGGGTATCTTCAGCATCCAAATGAACCAAAGGCCATGCAGAAATATTAGGACTGAAAGTAGATTAAGATTGCATCACTGAAATTTTTTATTTTATGTTAGTGAAACTGAACTTCAGGGGGCTGGCTGTGTAGGACATTCCTTTATTGAAGTTTGAGGCTTGTTGTGAACCTTCTGAGTGACATTTGCCAATGCTAATTTTGAGCTATGCTTTGTCTCTCATGAAAAGACTTATTATGTGATAGCCAAGTAAAAGTCCAAAGGTGGGCACAAACACGCTTAGATGAATTTTTGTAGCAAATCCTTTCCACTTTAAAGGAGCAATTACTTCTGGTAGGGAATACTAAATGCAACATATGGGCAAGCATATAATTAATTTGTTCTTAAAGGAAAGGCATCCTATAGGTACCTTGCCAAAAGCAGGAATTGTATCTCCTTCCATTTATGATAGCATGTATAGTTAGGTGCTATGCAAATGAGTATGGTGTGACTGTACATAATAAAAGGATGAACAAAAAGAACTTTAAATATATTCACAATGTCATTATGTAATGAACATACATTATAAAACAAATTAATGGATGACGATATTCTGTATGTTGCTAAAATCTTCCTTTTGTTTGAACAAAAAGACTTCTGTGTAATACCAGCATTGACCCTGTTGGAAATGAGCCTTACCTTCTGATTTAGTCCACCTGGTCATCTATAAAAAATCACAGACTACATTTCTTATAAATAACAGATCAGTATTTCACAGTACCAGACTGGAAATACAGATAAGGCTACCAGTGGGGGTTGAGTTTGTGTTCTCTAGCTACATTCTTATATGCTAAAAAGAAGGAGACTTTCTGGGTTTTCTTTTATGAAAACTGAGTTCTACTCATGAGAGCTGTGCTTGGATGATCCCAATTTCTGAATGATATTACCTAGGGGTTTAGGATTTCAACCTTTGCAGTTTTGAAAGACAGAAACAATAAGTCCATGGCATGTTCTAGGAATTGTTACATGTATAGAACGTACTTAAAATAGTCATGCTAATTCAATAGGAAAAATTTGAGGTTCGTTAAATCTTCAATAGGCCAACTCAACAGATAATTTTGGAGAACCATACACTGTGTGATTGTGTGTTGGTGGGAGCAGAGACATGAAGGAAGCTGAATGAGGAGGAAAGTGAAAGGCCAGAAATATTGGTGGCTACAGCATCAGGAGGCCAAGTGACCTATAGTATATGGTAAAACCCATGACACCAAAAGATATGGCAAGGCCACTTCTAGTTCTTAAAATGAGATAAAGGAACACGTTTACATAAGTCCTCATAGCTTTGACACCTTTCTCAAAAATCACTCCACCCATGATAAAAAATACTGATGACAACTTTTACTGGAGAGGTTGTGGAGAAAAGGGAACACTTCTGTATTGCTGGTGGGAATGCAAGCTGGTACAGCCCCTTTGGATGCCAGTGTGGTGATTTCTCAGAAAATTAGGAACAACCTTCCTCAATACCCAGCAATACCACTTTTGGGTATATATCCAAAGGATGCTCAATCATGCCACAAGGACATGTGCTCAACTATGCTCATAGCAGCATTATTTGTCATAGCCAGAACCTGGAAACAACCTAAATGTCCCTCGACTAAAGAATGGATAAGGAAAATGTGGTACATTTAAACAATGGAGTACTACACAGCAGAAAAACATAATGACATCTTGAATTTTGCAGGAAAATGGATGAAGCTAGAAAACATCATTTTGAATGAGGTAACGCAGACACAGAAAAAGAAGTTTCACATATACACACTCATAAGTTGTTTTTAAACATAAATCAAAGAAAACAAGCCCACAAATCACAATCCCATAGAACCTAGACAACACTGAGGACTTTAAGAGAGACATATAGATCTAATCTACATGAGAAGTAGAAAAAGTCAAAATCTCCTGAGTAAATTGGGAGCATGGGAAAAGATTGAACGGGAGGAGAAAGGCAGGGAGGGGAGCAGAGAAAAATGTAGAGCCCAATAAAAATCAATAAATTAAAAAGTTGTCTATCATCACACAAAAAATCATTCTACCCTTTCCATGTATGTCAGCTGGATGACCCTCAAATATATGAAAATTATAGGATGAGGAAATAGGTTGTTACCTTGCAACATTTGCTCCATGTGGAATTGAGTTGATGGCGGCAAGAGAGAACTATTAAGTTAGCGGGAGAGGACATAGAAATTATATCTGCATGTGGGAAACTTACAGACAATTATCTAGCATGTCCTTTATACTCTCATGGAAGCAAGAGTGAGCTCAAGATGCATTCGCTGTATTTTTAAAGTCTTCCAAAATTGACTGTCTTAGAAAAGTCACTGAATATTATTTTATGTGCAAAGGTACATTAAATGTCAGCATTGGCCTTAATCCTTGCTTCTAAATCAACTGGTTGTAAAAAATTGACATTGGTTTTAATTGTGCTATCCTTAAGTGTCTGGCACTTATTTACTAATTATTATTTTATTTTTATTTGTGTATGTTTTATTATACAATTCAGAATAGCTACCAGTTTAATAAAAGAATATCCTAATTAACATATATTACAGAATAATATATTATGCACTTATACCTCATCATCCTATTAATGGTTCACAAAAGGTATAAAAATACATGAAATACTTTGTCAGCCAAGCAAGTTTAAGACCTAACTAGATTCATTGAATCCTACTGCAAAGAATTGTCCCTGTAAAGCTTTCTTTGCCTGCCAAAACTAACTAAATGTGTTGTAAATGAGCAAACACACACACACACTGCCTCTCTACAGTATTTTGGTTTTCGGTCAACCAGGGTAAATAAGGACAGACTCCTGTTTTTCCTATGAGTCTGCCTCTTTTTTATATCTAGGCTAAGAGAGAAAGTGTTTTCCTCCCACCTTTCTCCTCATGTGAGTGAGCAAAAGTTGATACATTGATTCCTTATTTGGGGATTGTAATCTGAGTCAGACCTAACCATGTTGAGCAAAGAGAACAGTAGGATGCTATTGGGCCATTAAAGATGTCTCGACTTAGAAAAATCCTGAGGGCTCCAGGGTAAGCATCCCAATGACATTCATAGCTGGATGATGGAGAACCACATCTAAGAAGGCTCTTCACCCATGATCATCTCTACCCTGTGGCAGCTTCTACTCTTCTGACAACTTCACTTACCGTCTGATAATTTCCTCCCTGTTCAATCTTTAATTACAGTTAATAGAATTTATTTAATAAAGACCAATTTTCATTCTTTGAAACTTTCATACACCATATTTTATCACAGCCTTTTTCTGTTCCTCAGCTCCTTCCAGAGCCTCCCTGACTCCCTACCCACCCAACTTCATGTTTTTTTTTCTCTGAAAACAGAAAACGAAAACAAAAGAAAAAGCAACTGAAAAATATGGAATCTGACTTGCATTGGCCATCTATGCCTGAGCATGGGGCCTGTCCTGAAGTGTGCTTCATATACAGACTCCACTCCACTGAGGGAAACTGGTTCTCTCCCTCCCAGTAGCCATTGTTTCTAGACAGCTTCTTTACTAGGAGGATAACTTTGTCCAGGTCTGTATAAAAGAGTTCTCAAGTCTCTTGAACATTAATCTATCAGTCATTTACCTTCTTGTCAAATGAGGTCGTGGTTGCTGCTTTTCAGAAGGTCTTATGGCCAGTGTGTGACAGTCCTTTTTTAGGTGCTCAAACACATCAGGAAGCATGTCCCCCTGCAACTCTTGAAAAACAAAGTAAAGGTAGGGAAATAGGTCAGTTTGTAAAGTGCTTGACTTCCAAGCATGAGGACCCGAGTTTAGGTCCCAAGAAATCTTGTCGAGACCAGGGCAGCCGTACACTCCTGTCATCTTAACATGAGGGGAAAAGAGACTGGAGAATCCTTGGAACTAGCTGGACAATGAGTCTAGCTAAATCAGTGAATTTCAAGGTTGGGAAGAGACTCTGTCTCAAAAAATAAGGTAAAAAAAAAAAGAAACAGTTGAGGAAGACACCTAGCATCAAACAACTGACCACCCGCCCATACACACTGTCGGGGTTGGGGACTTCAACCTTCTTCAGTAAATTCTGGCTAAAGTTATGCATACCCCTGTGGTTTTGACGAAGACTCAGATATTGAAAGTCGTAGATAAAGCATCTGTGAAACGCTAGGCTGTTACATTTCAGAAGATATCAATGTCACATCAAGCTGATAGGTCAGTCTAGCCCTTGATGTCTTCAGATTTCCTCTCCTTATGTTAACGAATCGAGGTACCAAGTAGCTGGAGGGGAGGAGGCATTTATAATTTTGTTAGACCATGAAGCAGGCAGCATTGGAAGGGGAGTCTATCTCTCAGGGTCACCAACTAACAGCATTTTTCTCAGTTTTCCTAGGAGATTTTTTTTTCCTTTGGTTACCTAGTCTCTCTGGGTCTGAGGACTGTAACAGCTACTCTTTGTTTTACAGCTAATACCTTCTTATTCGTGAGTACACACCATAAGAGGCATCATCTAACAACTGCTGGTAACAGATGCAGACCCCCAGGCAAATGTTAGGCAGACCTCTGGGAACCCTATTGATGAGAGGGAGGGAGGATTGTAGGATCCTGAGGGGTAAAGGACACTACAAGAAAACTCACAGAAGCAACTAACCGGGCTCACAGGGGCTCACAGAGAGTATGCCAACAACCAGGGAGCCTGCATGGGACTGACATAGGCACTATGCATATATGTTACAGTTGTGTATTTTGGTTCTTTCATGAGACTCCTAACAATGGGAACAGGGGCTCTCTCTGACTCTTTAACTGGCTTTTGGGACCCTACTCATACTGGATTGCCTTGCCAAGTTTCAATATATGGGAGGTGATTAGTCTTGCTGCAACTTGATATGTCATGTTTTGTTGATACTCATGGGAGGCCCGTCCTTTCCTAAACAGAAATGGAGAAGGAGTAGATTGGGAGATGGGTACGGGAGGGGGGGGACTAGGAGTAGAGGAGGGTGGGGAAACTGCAGGATGTAATATTAAATAAATAAATTTATTTTAAAAATTAGTCAAGAAAATACTTCTTAAAAATAATTTATATTTCCAAAAGTGAATTTCCTTTTTTTTTTACTTTGTCTTATGCAATTATTTTAAGTTTACCTTGTAATAAAAACATTTTTAGGATCATTAGGACACATGGTACCTAAGCTATGATAAGCTTGTTGTGGAAAGGGTGTTTGATCAGTATATCCTAATCTCTAGTAGGCAGGGCAAAACTGGGTTGTGAACTTCCATGAGACATTTTACTCCAGAGCTGAAAGGTCCTGAAACACCACCACTTGGCTTCTTTCCTATCTACTTTCAGTTGAGATTGTTAATTCTACTTTAAAATATTATTTTAGAATGTTCTTCCACAGGCTAATCTTGTTACTTATCATCTAATAACTTCCATCCAACAGCTTCCCAGAAACATGGAAAATAAACCCCTTCCTTCTGTTCTTGACCTGCTATGCCAGGCCTTGCTCTGTGTTGTTCCACTCTGTGTAAAACTGGGTTTCCAGTTTTACCTTGAGTGAACCCATTTTATAAAGTGTCATTTAGCTCCATTTTGAGTACAAACGCAGAGGAGACTATCTTTATAGATGCTTACACATGTAGGTACTACCCCTTGTTCAGCATGAACTACAAGGCATAAACTGATAAAGAAATCACTGTGAAAGTATAAAGGTGCCACCTATAAACTTATCAAATCAGACTGTTAGTCGATCAGTACATGGGCACATTCATACCCCTTAAAAACAAAAACACCACAACAGAAAACAAACAACAAAACCAATGAGTAAAATAGGCCAGAAACATTATAGAATATATCAGCCTGAGAAAGGTTGTAACATCTTTACCTCGATCCATCCAACAGAGGACCATCAACACTGTGATGATGGACCCACTAACCCAGCATCTGTCTGTCTGCTATGTTTACCCAAGGACTGATATAGAACTCCCTACTGTCCCCAGGGCTAAAGCTCAGCTGTATCTCCACAACTTCATGTCACCTACTAACATCATTATCCCTCTTCTTCTTAGTCACACCTTGTCTTGCAATCCCATGTCTTAACTCTGGGGCCCAGCTGATCGCCTATGTTCACTTTTTGCAGTGTTCCAACAGGGGTCCTTTTTACGGATCCTTATCCTTTAAATAGATGCAGTGGTTTTGTGCATTTGTATTAGGTCTTCATACGTAAGGCCTCATTGAACTGTATGAATTCTGAGATCTCTTTAACTCGTGTGTAACCATTCTATAATGTGCATCTATGGACACATAGAATTACTAGGTGAAGTATAACTGTGTAATCAGAGAGTTAACCATAGCATTTAAGGTTAGAAAAAAAAAAACCCATGTTCACCAATGGCCTGTTCTCAGAGGAAATTGGGGATTCCTAGAAAACTATAATCAATGAAACCAATTTAGCTTGTGAATTTAATGTTACTGGGTAGTTTTTTGAATTGTAAAAAGACAGGAATGCTCACTTCTTGCATAAGATGTTCATGGTCCTCCATCCTTCAACCCTTCTGCCTCTAATCACACTTGACCACTCCTCAGGGTAAAAATGGTTGCTATGACTTGAATACCTCTCAAAGGATGATATTGAAATTGTATTGCTGCTGCAAATGTACTCAGAGCTGGGGAGATTACAAGATGCCTAATCATGAAAACATTGCCTTCATCATGGACTAATGCTAAGAACACAGAGGTTGATATAACATATCATCTCATACCAAGATGTTTGTCTACCATGTTCTGCCACAGTCAGAAAGTACTCAGAAGAGGCTGGAACCATGATCTTAGATTCTTCAGACTCCCAAAATGATGAAGCAAACAAACTCATATTGTTTCTAACCTCTCTTATCTGGAGTATTGGGCTATAGTATCATAAATTTGACTAAGATCTTATTTGACTTTTATTTACTGTCCTAGACTCTTCTCTTGTTTAGATTCCCATGACAGTTTATCTAGATAAATTCTCCAGATTAGCACAGGATACTCTAGATAAGATGGACATATCCTCCATTCTAAAAACAGGACACTCCACAAGTAGGCAGCCTAAACAAAACTGGCTAATAATATCAAAACAACAGAATTTCACCTAACTTGAAATTGTCCTAAGAGTTTAGGATATAATTGGAAAAAGTAAAAGTGACAAACTACAAAAAGCATGTGCACACACATAGACATGTGTGCATGCAGGGTGGTCCATTTGACAGAAGGTCCTTATAAACTGCATTAGGTCCAGAAGCTTCCAAAATGCCTTGAGTGCAATTTATGAGGTAGGCTTTCTTCGGAGGTCTGCAGGGCATAAATAACTATTGATTAGCTTCATAGAGACAGGATTTTAGGAGAACTCTGAACAAGAGCATTAGAGAAATGCCCCCCAATGGGGTCATTTTTTGCTGACCTGAGACTACATAAAAATGGGAGTATTGAATGCTTAATGTCACATTTTATTGCTTGGTTCAGCTAATTTGTCTTGTGGGAAGCAAATGTTTTTTAAAGCATTCCAGAGCCTTTGTAGTGTTAAAGCTCATTACCTTTGGCTCATGTGAGCCAAAAAATATACAACCAATGCAGTCCTCTGAACCTCAGAACAATCCGGGAACTACACATGGAAGCAAAGCTGTGTGTACTGTGACATTACAAAGGAGGGCAATTGAGTCATTCCTAGTCATGCAATTCAAGGTATCATATTTGGAGGGATTCCTTTGTTACTGCTTTTTCAAATGCGAAATAGTTTTTTGAACAGACAAAAGGTAGAATCTGTGCTCTTTTGGAACGTTATCATTTTTCTGTTAGCCCTGAACTCCTGGTTTTAGTTTCTCTAGCAATCTTGGATACAGACTCTCTCTTATGGCTTATATCCATAGGCCAAAATATATTCTTTTATCCAATTACAAAAGGCAAAGCCCTGTGGGAGATTCTTTCATGCATGTAATTCTACTGTAACTTTTAAGAAATTGTTTATCCCTTTTTACTGATACAGAAATTAAGGTCCCAATGTTAGTGTTCTGCTCAAATTAAACTATCAGTAATATATAAATAAAATTATTAAAAAATAAATAAACAAAAGACAGATGAATTTATTGATTCCATGTGGCCATTAGGCACATGATAATCAGGCTTTCTCATAAGGCTTTCTCAAGCATAACAGACATGCTTTATATTGCAGACTCACTGAGCTTAGGGATAGCCATCAAACAGCTTGCATATTCAGAATGGCAGTTTCGTTATAACTGATATATACTCTTGTTATTATTGATTCTGTCTATTGAAATTTTCCACTTTCCATCACCTGAATTATCCCTTCTGCAGATTAATATTTTATCCTGCTTCTAGCTAGACGATATTCTCTCTGTCCTATTAAATCCTTGTCCACAAATCTGGGGATGATAAGTTACTTCACTACCAATAGGGTCAAACAATTAATGTAAGAAACAAAGCCTTCAAAAGTTTTTAATCCAACAAATTAGTTATTTTAAATACATCACAGTATGCAAGTGATAGAAAATTGATGTGCAAATTATTTGAAAATATAGGCTACCTAAACTACTCATTGGTGATGAGACATCCAATAATGACAATTTTTATTTGACTATTATTGAATTTTACTAATTATTCTTATTAGTGGGGTTGATTCTGATATTTCAATAGATATACACAGCGCACACTAGACAATTCTAACTTTACCTAGCACTTCTCCCTTCCTAGCATTTATAAATCATTGTTCCACATTTATCTAAACCTTTTATTTTTATTTCTGGCACATTCTCTCTCCTATGTCCATTCTTTTTCAGATTTCTAAATAATAATTTTTCACATATTTGCTTTGTCATGGATAAAGTCACACATTTCTGATGACTAACTTTTATTAACAGTATCATATGGGTTAAAGCCCAAAAAGCCCAAAATTTAGTCATTAGTTGACTAATCTCATTAATAAGGTAACATATTTTAACATCGGTTCATTCTTGTTGGTTTCGTTTTGAAGTGTTGAGGATGGACTGAGGACCATGTACATGCTAGATAAGCATTTTACCACTGGACCATATCCATAATCCTGAATGTCAGTTCTATCATTGATGGAATTAAATCTTTTCTTATATTCTTGGCATATATGCAGTTTCATTTAGTAACAGCACAAATATTTCTGTCTCAATTATTAACATTATATGTTTATATTTATTGAGCTTGAGCTGTATATGCAGTTTCGTTTAGTAACAGCACAAATATTTCTGTCTCAATTATTAACATTATATGTTTATATTTATTGAGCTTGAACTTGAATTTTTAGGATAGTTTATGAACATTATTTTACTATGTTTTGGTTACCTTTATGTTACAGAAATTTGTTAATACTTCAAGATTTAAAACATATATATATGTATATATACATATATATAATATTTTTATCCTTTTTACTTTTCTGTCTTCAAATTATGTTTCACAAACTCCTCTATTAAAAATTGTTATTTATCTGAAAATGAAACACTGTTTTTCAAAAGCTTTAATATCTTAACTTCTATTTTGGAACACTTAGGCGAGTAGTCCTTCCCCTCTACATATATGTGATAGCTGCAACAACCCCATTACATAATAGAGCCATTGATGAGGACACAGCTGACTCTGTGCAGCTGAGGCTGGGAGGGGGCACAGGACCAACAGCCTAGAAGAGTTGATGTTTCCAGCTACTGTAACTCTCACATCGATCCTGGGAGATTTCATCTAACTTTACAATGAACGCGTGTTAAAACAGACCTGGTTCCACATTTTGTGACGTCCCTCCAGCCTGTGTGTATAAGCATGCGTGAGAACGAACAATGCTGTCAAAACATGGCACAGGGAGGATCCCTCTCAAGTAACCATGCTGGCATCAGCAGGATTTCAGACATGAAAATCTGCCTACCGCATAAGGAGAAGTATGAAGCCAGGCTTCCAACAGGAAATTGGTGTCAACAACAGTCTTCGAGCTATTTTAGTCCTTGAGAACCTTTGTGAATTGCCACAATGTTTTCGTGCTCTCGCACATTGTTGTCTAGTGCTGTTCTCAAGTGTTTCTTCATAAATTTAAATCATTCCAAAGAATGTAATTGCCAGCATATGGTAAAATTTGAGAACGAGAAGAATCCAGTCGCTCAAGGAATTTTGTCCATTGGAACTAAAAAACTTAACAATTTGACATGCACTAAAAATTTTTTTACAACTACACTTGGCATAGTCTATGTTTATGAATGTTTATTGAGTCCTTTTTCTCTCATCCAGACATATTCTTATTCCTATCTGCATCAGAACTGTAGCCTACTATGTTAAATGCTTACATTGATGGATACTCTATCATATCACTCCAAAAGGATACATAAAAATTGAAATGTGATTTTTAGTTTTGTGTCAAATATTTCTCTGTATTTTGGGTGTTTTTTGTCTGGTCTGGGCTGTTTTTAGTTCAATGGAAGCACGCAATTGGATTATTCTGTTTTTTCCTTGTTATCATTACATAGCTGAGGCAGGCAACATATGAGGAATAAGAAGGTTTATTGAACTCATAATATTGGGGATTCAAGGGCTTGGTGCCTTAAGTAGTTGAGTTCTGGTATTACCTCTTTACTGAAGTCACATCATGGCAGATAGGAGGGGCACAAAAGAACATAGGAGAAAGAGAGGAAGCAAGAGCGTTCCTATATCCTCTCTCCAGGTATTACAACAAGCTTCTTTCTAGAAACACTGGTGGAATTCATGGGAACTCCCTTAATCCTTTTTCAGGGGCCATGTTCTCAAGTAATCTAAAGATCTTCCATATCTTAAAGTTCCCTAGAGACCAAGCTTACAACCCCCAAAATCTCTCCCATGAAAAACTATATCTAAACCATAGACACCACCAGTAATATATTAACATATAACTTGATAAGAACTTAATTAATAAACTTAATTATATACACATAAATAGGAAAAAAGATAAAATCAAGTACCATGATTAAGAAAAAGTGTAGAGGGTCTGGAGAGATGGCTCAGCAGTTAAGAGCACTGGCTGCTATTCCAGAGGTCCTCAGTTCAATTCCCAGCAATAACATAGTGGCTTACAACCATCTATAATGAAATTTGTTACCCCCTTCTGGATTGCAGGCATACATGCAGATAGAGTGCTCATAAAAACACATAAAAGAAAATGTATAAAAAATTAGTGTAGATTTTTGACTGATGTAATATTCCCATATTCCCTTCAGTGTATATTAGAGTTGATCACATCAAACACACCCCTCAGTCGTTGTAAATAGCCCTGGCTGTATGAGGATGGGGGGGGGGGCAGCTTCAGGATGGAGCTTTTGACATTGTATAGCAACTGCCCATAAATTAATGAATACCTGTGTGGTATAGATCCCTGAGAAAAAATTTAATTAATAGTCAGTGTTAGTTATTTTCTCTCTAGCTATATGTGCTTCTATAAGGCATCTAATTTCCTAGGACTTCCTCCAGCCTTTGCTGTTCAGTTTCAAGTAATAGGCTCCTAAAAATTTCATGCAAATTAAATGACTCTTTTTGGTGGGAGAAGGTTGAGAAGTTGACATGTTTGGATGCTTAAGGCAGTAAGTTGCCTGACTGCAGGAAACATAGTAAGTTTCCTAGAGTCGGGAGTGACTGGGTCAGAAACTACTCAGAGAAGTTCTAGCAGATCTCTTTGAACTTGGCTTATGCACTTTCAGTTCACATCAGGAAAGCATTGACAATTCTTAACATTCTTACCCTGGGTCTCATAATAGTTGTTCTTCTACACCTCGGCCAATGCTTCATGAGATAAATGGGGGCTCTCTCTCAGAAAGGATATGTTCCCTGAATAACCACACACTTAAATATCTTTGTACAAGTAGGCTTTGGCTCTAAGGGTGAAATGCTTTAGTCTTGTGGGTTTTCAGACTGTTGTTTAACTTCAAGGAGTGAGGAACTTCCTGTCTTCTGATATAGCTCACTGTGTATATAGTGGAACCACAAGATGCTAGGGTGAGGCAAGGCTATAGAAAACAACTTTCCAACCGCTTTCTTCATCTGGCTGACCTTGGGCATCAAGGGAAGTGTGCTCAACATTGAGTTCCTGACAGAACTGAACAGATACCTTACTGTCCTAAGGTGATAGTTGCTCTTCTATTGTTGTGCTACACGTCACACCATCCAGTGACATCTCACCTATGTGAAGCTTTGACCTGTGCTAAGACCTGTACTTAGTCTGGGGTAGGGATTGTATGTTTAAAAACCGGGATAAGGGTGAAGGTTCAGTGAGGCCACAGTACCAGTGACCACAGCATCTTAGCAGTGGCAGAACTGCAACTCCATAGGTGTGTGTATGGTGCATGACGCTGTATGCAGTGTAGTGCATCCCATCCCAGGCTGATGAGTAACCATGGCACAGTGTGCCTTGAGGCCTCCATTCATTCAACACATTTCTATGGACAGTTCCTAAGTAACAAACCCAAGCAAAAATTCTACATCTGATACAAAAGAAATGACTGCTGTCCCCATGAATGTCATATGACATAGTTCTCATATTTCTAATGGCAATATGGTAAGGACCATGTGTAAGAGGAGCCTGTTTGTTTGTTTCCCAGACACTCAGACCCCAGTAATCAAAGAGAAACTTTAATAACTCCATCATGGTTTAGCCAACAAATCAGGAATATTTCTAGCTAGCTCTTATATCTCAAATTAACCCATTTCTATTATTTTGTATTGACATGGGACTGTGGCCTATTGGTAAGGGTCCCTCTCACCACTGTCTTCTTGGGCAGCTACATGGTGTCTCTTTGACTCCACCTACTTTCTCTCTATATGTCTGTTCGTATTTCCTGCCTGGTTTTGCTCTGCTAAGCCATTGGCTGATAAAGCTTTATTCATTAACCAATGTAAAACATATTCACAGCACACAGAGAAGAATCCCACAGCAGCCATGAAATTCCCTCCATGCTGCTGTAGAAAATGAATATTCATCTGTCTCTAGTCTGGACTGTAGATACACTTGACTCTCACTTTTGGAGAAACAAAAACCCCAGAGTTGTAATTTCTACAAGTCTTGACAATGCTTCTAAGTCATTTTATAACATTTTTACCTAATTATAAACCAGGAAAGAGGAGATCTAAATTTGAAGATGTCCCAGTGACCCTTTCCTGTGTCTCGGCACATGTGTTATCCCAGGAAGAATGATAGCCTGCGCAGTGCTGATACTTCACTATTAATCTTCCCACCACTGTAAGCACAAGAGGATCTAGATTTGTACTTAATCTTTTTATTTCCTGAACGAAACACGGTTTTGTACGTAGAACAAAATGCTTGAGAGGCCTGCTAGAAGAAAAGAGATGGGGCTTTTGGACCTTCTTTTCCTTCTGCAATCCCTGAATTTCAAAATACTTACCAGTAAATGAGTGAATAAGTTTATGTAATATATATGCACTCCCTCCTATTTACTGTTGATACTAAATGAGATATCAGGTGTTATGTTATACTCATATATTTTCCATGTGTACTTGCATGTATCTGCATATGTGTCCCTGTGAGTACATGTATGTAAACACATATGCCTATGTGTCTATGTAGGCATGGGAGCCTATGTGTATGCAATGAGCATGTGGACATGCATGCCAATAGGTGTTCCAGGCAAGCTGAATCAACTGACAGTGAACTATGAAAATGAAGTGTCCTAGTTTTTCAAGGTTAATGCAACAAGAATATTCCAAGATCACATAGAAGAAAATGCCAGAGAGAGACAGTGATAAAGTAGGCTTTCAAGTCCCCAGAAGAAGGAAGAATATCACATCATAATTAGGACACCCTTTTCCAGTGACTGGCATTTGCACTGATGGAAAGAATGGTTGGGAACTGTTGCTGGTCCTTCAAGGAGAACATTGTTCTGAGTGTGAATACTATATTTGCCATTTATTTATACAAATCCTTAATCCAATGTGCATATGCACAAAATGAGAACATGTACATTCCACAGAATACTGAGGGGAACCAGAGAAAAAATATTAGTGAGGTACCCTTGCAATGTCTCTTTTTTTTTGTTTTTGCTTTGTTTTTTGTTTTTTTTTGGGTTTTTTTTGAGACAGGGCTTCTCTATGCATCTAGAACTCACTCTCTAGACTATGATGACCTTGAAATTATTGAAATCTTCCTGACCCTGCCACCCAACTGCTGGATTTAAGGCGTGTACCACCACCACCAAACAAATTATTTGTATTTTATGGGTAATGTCTCTTGTATATTCAAAAAACATGAATGGCGGTGCCATTGTTTTAAGACAGAAATTTCTTCTGGAGAATGATGCTATCAAGATAGATTTTGAACACTGTGAAGCAATAATTGCATTATCTACCTGCATACAGAAAAATTGCTATTGCTCTTTAACGTGAGAACACATGGAAAACAGTCTAGCTGTGAGCCACGGTATTATCTGGCTACCCATGTTTACTTCTGCATTCTTGAGAGAATACCATGTCTAGTATGTTGTAGAACCCTTTAAAAGCTACACTTCAACCTCATTTGTCTCTGTGCACCAATCTGGCTGTGCACTTTTTAAAGTTGCCTTAGCAAGGGATACCAGATATCCTGTCTGACACTGAGAACAAAACCGACGAAAGGTATCCTGTATAAGGGTGCATGTGTGTATACACATATGTGCCTTCCTGCTTTGTGTTCATGTATTTATAAGACCCTCTCTGATCTACCCAGGATGCTTTCAGAATCTTTGCTGGACTAAAGCAGAGACTGGGGAAATTTCTGTGTGTACCTGGTCTTTTGGGTGTGTCAGGGCACCAAATCTCCAATTTACAGACTCTGTATCAGTCACAACACCCTCTGTGAACAAGCAAATTGAGTGGAAAATTCAGCGTCTTGCACATATGCCAAATCACCAATGCACCAAACATTCATTTGAATAAAGTAAATACATAAAGGCTTGAACCATATTATCACATTTAGGCCAAATCATAGCTATTACCAGACATGCAGGCCAGAGGTTTCTAAAGGTTGTTATTTCTCTAAAAAGAAAAAAAAACATGATTGATTTTGGAGACTTTTTTTTAAAATTGAATGTCATGAACCAGACATCCATAATTATATTATTTGTCTTATACAAATGAAAAAGAATAAATTAAAACTCGACATGTTGCAACAGGACTGTTGACATTATATACAAAGCCTGCTTATTGTCCTAAGATTCTCTTAACCTTCAGCCAAAATCTTTCAAAACTATTAGTGTTAAATCTAGCAGCTGTTGTCAGAGTTCCCCTGTTCTCTGTTTTATGCATTGTGCTTTATTTGAAATGTTTGCTGTATTTGTGTATATAACTTTCTGTGAGCTGTTCCTTGAAAGCTCTGAGGATTAAACATGAAGGTTGAGCCAGTTCAAAAGGAACAAAGTTAAGAAAATTAAGGAAAACTTGCTAAAATGAATGTTTAAACCATTAAAATATTTAGCAATGTCTGCCTGAAGCTATTTCCCTTTATGTAAAACATGATGCATTTCTTTCCCATTCTCTCTCTCTCTTTTAACAAATGAGGTTAAGGAAGGCATACTTCTCTGAATGTTTCTCTTTGCTCTTTAAAAGCATTAGACATGTAATATCTAAATATTTTATGCAAATATATATGTTTGATTGAAGCAGAAAAATCTCAAGCATCCTAAGCATTTTTGCTCATGGTTTATAGGTATGTTAGGTGATGGAGATGCAGAGCTAACTGAAGGGACTGTTCCTGAGTTTGGAGTAGACTATGCCTATAAAACCTTATGCCCTGACTATGGGAAAAACAGAACATAGTTCTCCTGCAAAACGAAGAAAAACAAGAAGAAGAAAGAGAAGAAGAAGAGGGAGAGGAAGAAGATAATAGAATTATACACACACACACACACACACACACACACACACACACACACCAGGCAACCTAGGATTATTTATTCAGCTCAAAAATGAGAATAATTGATATGTTGTGATTTTGTATAAGAAAATATGTTACCCAGCTCTGTGCACCATCTTAAACCATTTGGAGTATCTTCGTTTTCCACCCTTTTCAAGAACCATCAACCATCTTTGCCTAGTGCAGAAGGTCCCAATTCTTTAACCACAGAGCCTTTCAGTGGTACAATAATTTTTTGCATGGTAACCCTAAACTAAGAGAAATATTAATTGTGCATTTGCTAACTAGGTCCAAAGAACTTCATAAATATGCATGCTTAATTATTTGCAAGTCCTGAGCTGGGTGGTGGTGACACACGCCTTTAATCCCAGTACTCGGGAGGCAGAGGCAGGCGGATCTCTGTGAGTTCGAGGCCAGTCTGGTCTACAAGAGCTAGTTCTAGGGTAGGCTCCAAAGCTACAGAGAAACCCGGTCTCGAAAAACAAAAACAAAAAAATGGAAGACTTTTAAAATTATGTAATTTAAAAGAAATCCATTTTTACTTTATTTTTCCTAATATATAATTACAGGAGATATGTGCTTGATAAATTCTATGAAACTTCCCAAAATTTGGATAGTTTCTATTTCATATTATGCCCTAAATAGACTTTCATGTAATACTTGCCTTTTATCCACAGCCACCTGACAATTTTGTGGTTTACAAAACACAGCATCATTGAAAGTCATGTGATGCGATCTTATAAGGAACTCAGGTCCTGCTTTCATCCAGTAGTCCATGTGATACCTGAAAGATACACAGTGTGACTATGTTTCCTATGAGAAAAAATTGAGGAAAGTTGTGAAAACTTGAGTCATCCATATCAATGAATTTTCTCAGCATGTGGAACACTTTTCATAGACTTGGAAGTTATAGCCCTAGAATATCCTTAGGGGAAAAATTCTCTTTCCTCTGGTCATGCTAGATAGTTAGTGAGACATTGTTCAACTTGGAAGTCATTAAGGGTAGACACAACTCCAGCTCCTGACCCCATCACATAGGCAGTAGCTTTTATCAGCAAGTATTGAAACTACATGATATTGATAATTGGCCAAGACTCTTTTTGAGTCAATCACTGACCTCAAATTCTCCAGAAGGCAATCTACAGATAAGCACTTAGACAGTTTAGGATTACTGTCTTGCTTGGAGGCTTTTGAATAAAGAACAAATGTTTAACATGGTCTATTCCAGAAAGAGACCCTCTCCTTTGGTCTGTCAATCACTTGGACAGATTAATACCATTCAGAAATATTGTCTACTCTAGATTGTTTAGGAGGGGGCAAAAGGAAGGAAGGAAAGGAGGAAGAAGGGAGTAGAGAAAGAAGAACAAATAAAGTCTACTGAAAACGTGGACTTGTATAGACATAATGACCTCATGTGATGTTCCACGCTGCCCCTTAAGAGCAAGCTCCATTCCACAACGGTCCCTTTGACTGTTTCTTGTTGTCATCTTTTAAAATGTTTGCTTCTGCTCCGCAATAAGAATTCCTGTCTTCTACACTCTGCTCTGGCTGTTTCTTCTCACTTCGTCGGACAGAGGTTACAATAACCAGGGAGCCTGAGCAACGCCAAGGTTGCACCACATACGCTCCTCACCAGAAAGACAGCCTGGCTACGTGAATGTTAAGAGTGAAGGTCAGCTCCTATGTGTGCTCACATCTGTCCACCCAGCCCCACTAACTGCATTTGATGGGTTTGTTTTCATTAGGACAAAGGTTGGGTAGATCTGAAAAGGAGATGCATCTAGGAGGACTTGGTAGAGGGGTGAATACGATCAAAATAGATGGTACAAAATTCCCAAGAAAAGCTACTCGAAATAATCAAGATAGTATGTCTATATTGTATTCCATTCTTCTCTTAAATTCTGAGGAAAATATGCTTATATATGCAGCAGATCAGTCCTATTACTGCATGTATATATTACACTTTATATCCTTACTTTTTCAGAGTCCCGAGACTCAATGAGGACATTATGTGATGGTGTCTCTCACTCTTTCCTCACCTGTCTATACATCCCCTACTCCATATGCATGTAGTGCTCCATTCCAAGTGTGGTAAAGAGCTGTAGTCTCCAAAAGACTCCAGACAAGAATTCCTAATAAAAAGAACAGAAAGACCCAAAGTAGGAGCTCCCAGATGGAGGAATAATGTTTACATCTTGCACAGCTGTTATTTCTCTCGCAAGTTGCAAATGCAAGAAGAGGGACAAAGTGCCATTCTCATACTAACAAGACAAGCAGGTCCCTCTGACTCCAGAAGCACAGGCAAGAAATGAGAGGCCAGATTGCTTTCCTTGATGAATGTTTTCAGGCTTCAAAGAAAAAAAATGTCTCCTCAGATTTTGGTGACTGTTCCAGTGTTTGAAGCAGAAATGGAGGTGAATGTTACTGCAGATGTTACAGCAAACTAAAAGAGAATTAAATTAGATTCATTAGCAATCAGAGGGTAATATTTTAAACCCGTGTTTCATTTCATTATTCACGCAATCAGGCATACATCCTGGAACATGTGCCCAGCAATTTGATGTGTATATTATAAGTATAAAGTCATTAAGCATTGCTGGGAGTTAGTGCCTAACACTTACCCATGAAGAGAGGAAGACTTTGTGCGCTGCAGAAAAGATCCAGGCTTGGCTTTGTCTTTCCAGTAACCACCACTTGCCAGCTTTTCTAATATTTGTTGAAATTAGGAAAAACAATTATTAATCCATAGTTAATTTTGTAAGTGATAGGATGTGTGAAAATTAATATTCCCTTTTTTTCTATCAGCCTGTTCTTCTTCAACCTGTTCTTCTCATATGTAGGGAGAATATCCTTCCTGTATGAGTGGTGTGTTAGGAAAGCATTAAACGTGACTTAGTGCTTACTGACATTGTTCCTTGATTTACTGATTCATTCTCTATATCATTCATTCATGAACGTATTCATTCAGCTTTCTGGAGATACTATTTCATTGCTAGAATTTGAAGAAGTATATGCATATTGCTGTGTTGATAAATGTTTGGGAGTTGGGAGAGTTTTATTTTATTTTTAAAGACAGGGTTTCTCTGTACCTTTGGAGCCTGTCCCGGAACTAGCTCCTGTAGAACAGGCTGGCCTCAAACTCACAGAGATCCACCTGCCCCTGGCTCCCAAGTGCTGGAATTAAAGGTGGGTACTACCACTGCCCGGCAAGAGTTGAATTTGTAATGTTAACTAATATCTATGGCACATAACATCTCATAGTGTTTAATCTGTAACTATTGCCAGCACTTCACTGACCTCAGAAGTCAGGATAGTCAGGATAGATATATACAATGACCCTTGTCATTTCCCACTAGTGCCAAGGTATAGAGGAGACCTGTGTTTGAGTTGTCTAGAGTGTTCGGCAAGGGGAAGAATTGAATGTAAATCAAAGTTTATGTTATAAAAGTTCTGATTAATTATGTAGTACATGCATATCCAGAGGCCTATGGGAAAAACTACTAAGAGTTCCTAGAATCAGTACCAGATGGACTTCACGCAGGAGTAGACATCTCAACTGGGCACTGGAGAATGACTACTAAGTCTCCAGTCTGTCGACGTGAGAGCAGGACTCCACAGGCTGAAGAACACACATGAGGATGGGCGGGTGCCCGGGAGCATGGCATGAATGCAGTGGTAACTGTGACCCGTTTGGTAAATAAGGTGAATAAGGCTTGAGATTGTCTCAGGAGATGGGAGGCACAAGCTCAAAGGAAAATACAAATTGTGATAAGGAGTCTGACTACTTTATCATGAAGGAATTTAAACAAATTCACACTTAATCAGCAGGGTGGAGGAGAGTAGATTTCAAGGCAATAAGATCTCTGATAAGGACACAGTCAAAAGGAGGTGTAGTCATCTGGTTGTAGGACAAAGAGGGCTAGGAATGAAGAAGGAGCAACCCGGGATGTGACTCTGACATTGAATAGAGTGGGCCTGGAGACTTAAATCTGGTCCTCTGTCCCATTACCCTCCATCTTCCTTTCCTTTGCTTGCCGCACTCACAGATGCTTACAGTGATTGTTTCTAGTATGAGACTGATTGGCAAAGCCTTTGTCCTTATGCCCAGATCCCCCCAGGTCTTGGACCGTGAAGACGGAGCCTTCCTTCCAGCAGACCATATCTCTGCTCCAGACAGCTGCAAAGATGGCTTACTCTCTGTGCTTTGAAAAGCCACTCCGACCAGGGCCACACTGCCGAGCACATGTGGTTGCTATTTCATTTATGCTTTATCATTTTTCATTCTGACATGAGAGCTCCTCTGCAGCAGGGTGAGAGCGCTGCGCATTGTAAGGCGTAATGTGAACCGAGGGCTCCTGCTTCGTGCCAGAGGAAACGTGATTCAGAAACAATTTGAGGGCAACTGCAAGGTGATGTGGCCCAGAGAACCAGAAGCTATTGAAACTTTAAACATCATTTCTGGACATTATAATATGTTCTGCAGGGCAGCTTGGAAAAACAGGAAAAACCTTCCTTGGTCAGTCCTTGGAGAATTCGAAGGATTTAAATATCATATGTAACAAATGTTTCTTAAAGGGCCATAGGCATTTGCAGTCTCAGAGGTTAAGCTGGAAGCACCTCTGTCCCACGGGCCCAGGAAAAACAGAAGCCCTGAGAGAGGATTTATTCCAGGGACTGGTCATGCCAACATGGACATTATGGGGCTCCCGGGTTGCTCCTTCCCGTTCCAGGCTTTCTCTGTGACAAACAAATTTTTTCTAGTCTGTCCCACCCTACATCCATTGAAAAATGGCTTTTTAGAAGGACATACTCAAAAACCTTTGTTTCTGAAAAAAAAATGTTCCCTATTTATCTTTGCAGAGTTAATTTACAAAACTCTATTTCTATATGGTGGATTTCTTGGTAGTGCTGAAGCTCAAACAGAGCAAAGGCTCAGGAAATATTGATGGGAGAGTCAAGTGGAGTGGAAGAGGAAAAAGGGAAATGAGGAAAAATGTCTGAGAACCATGATGTTAGCACACAGTTTTCACGTACGAAAGGCAGTTCTGCCTTCCCCAAACCAGTACAGGCACTGATAAAATGAAGGCAAATGACCCTTCTGGAACATTACTTTCGGTATTGCAAATTCTGCTATCAGTTTATCACTGAGACATTTTGATTCTCCTGTAAATCGTTGACAACTTATAACAAGATATTTCAAGGTCATTGGTAAACCCTGGCTTCATGTGGTGATGTTGCTTCAAATGTTGTTGTTACTGTTTTGTAGGACCCGGGATATCTCTTCTTGCCACTTTTTAATCCGAATCTACAAACTCTTCGACTGTAGTCAGTGGGCACAATGTCGCATGAGCCATCTGGGTTTATGAATAAAATTCTGTAAAGAATAGATTCTCTTAGATTATCTTAGATACACTAATTTTTGGTATTATAAAATAACTACGTAATTTCCCTCTTCCCTGTCCTCCCGCTAAATTCCTTCATGTACGCCCATACTCTTTTTCAAATCCATGGCTTCCTTTTTTCTAGCTGTTCTTACATACACACACACACACACACACACACACACACACACACACACACACGACATGTAGGTGTGTGCACTCCTAAATACATTAATACAACCTGCTTATTATACATAGTACGAATTTATGCCCAGTGTTCCCTATTATAACTTTGTATTCTATTGAAGTTACATTTGCAACAATTAATGAATAATATCAATACCATTATGAACTAGTATTCACACTATATCTATATCTTGTTAGTTTCTATCTAATGCTCTATGTCTCAGGATCCAAGTCAGGACAAAAAATTGCCATTAGTTGTCCTATTTCATTTTGTTGTTTCCCTTTCCCAGTAGCTGCTATCCAAAATTATAATAGGAATAAATAAAAATCTGTTTTCTTAGCTTAGCAGACATCAGCAAGTTTCCATCTATGCCCAGTATAGACTTGTACTTATACATTATTCACAAACATGAACCTACATATACATACATAGACATACACTTATATATATTCATATTTCAAGTATATATGTGTCTACTTCATTTAAAAGAACTATACAAGGTATGAATTTGTCTTCATTTCTTTTCCCATTGTTGTGATAAAATACATTAACAAATGTGACTGAAGGAAGAGTGTGTTTTTACTTAGATTTTGAAGGAAACAGTCCATAGTCCCAGAAAGGACATGGCAGCAAAGAGGGAAGGCTATCTGGTCATCTTACATCTGCATAAAGGGATCAGAGGATGAACAGGATGTAGGATAGGACAATATAGTCTAAAGATGTACCCATAATGACCTACTTCTCCCTGTGAGGTTCAACTTCCTAAATGTCCTAAGGCCTTCCTAAACACTGATACCAGCCGAGGACAAAGTTTGGGTCTATCAGAGACATGTTGCATTTCACAGCACCCTTCTAAAGAGAAATACAATGTAGATAGAGAGTGATGTAGTCACAAAGGTACCATTGGCTGTCATCAATCAGAAGATCATGTGGATGCCAACCAATGGACTGTGAGCTCCCCAGATACCCCCTTAATGGGGATGCCCAGGCTCAGTCACACCATTGATAACCTCTGAAATGCAGCAAACATATGTGCAGCTTTGCACGCACCCGGATCATGAAGTTCAGGAAACACCATCAGAGTCCTAGTAGAGTTCAAAGCAATAAGAAACTGGCCAGTCCCTGAGCAGAAAGCTTGTGGCATGAGCTGTCCTCCCGATTCCTTCTTACTTGCTCACATCTGTTACTTAGCTTGTTAAAGTAAATACTTAAGTGAAAGTTGCTTAAGTTTCTATGCAGTCTCTCTTAATATTGCCTACTTCTTCACGTCTTGGCTCATGCTTTGGTTTTGAAATCGAAATGCTCTTTCTCTGAATCAACACTCATGCTGAACCAATTGCTAATATTTCTTGGGGGCTTTTCCTAGCAAGGAACCCTAGTTGGCACCTGTTTCCTCTGTGGGAACCCTTTTTTGTTTATTTTGGTTTCTGTCGTTGCTCCAGGTGACTTACTCACATCTCGCACACTCATGTCTAAAGATTCAGAGGGAGGATCCATAAAGAAGGCAGACTATAGTATGTGTCTGTCTGTGATGTGAGATTCCACTCTGTATGCTAGAAATGTATTTTATTACCATTGGTTCATAAAGAAGCTTCTTTGGCCTATGGCAGGGCAGAATATAGGTAGGCAAGAAAACTAAACTGAATGCAGGGGAAAAGAAGGCAGAGTCAGGCAGACATCAAGAAACAAGATGTGAGGTAACAAACCACAAGCCTCATGGTAAAATATAAAATAATAGAAATGGGTTAATTTAAGATGTAAGAAATAGGTAATAATATGCCTGAGCCATTGGCCAAACAGTGTTGTAATTAATAGAGTTTCTGTGTAATTCTTTGGGTCCTGGGGGCCGGGAAATGAAAGCACAGTCTCCATTTACATATCTGGGTCTGGAATTCTCACTCAGTATCCTTGGCTAGTTACTTGCTCTTACTTGCAAATTTTACTTTTTTCTTTATAGTTGAATAAAATTCTGTTGTCTATGTACACCCCTATTTTCACTATCATCCCTTGTGTCCTAGTTATGAGTAGAGACACAATAAGACAAGACTGAACAAGTTTCTGTCTCACAAGATGTCAGACCCTTTGGGTACAGTTTAAGGAGTAGTTTTGTTGGATCCTATGACAGATGTACTTTTTGTCTTTTGATAATTCTCCACATTGATTGCCAGAATGACTGTACCAACTTGTCATCCCAGCATTGAGTAGGGGTTCCCCTCCCCCCACAGCCTAACCAGCTTTTGTTGTTGATTGCTTGTGTTGCCTGTAGCCTCTCTGTCTAGGCTAAGCTGGAATCTCAAAGCAGCTTTAATTTCACTTCTGTAATTTGTAAGGATGTTGCACACATCCTTAGACAGTTCCTGGTCATCTTCATCCCTTCTTTCGAGAACTTTATGTTCAGACCCATCAAGGCCAGGCCTTGCCTTGCACTGTTACCAATTTGTAAAGTTATCATCTTGGGGGTCTCAGATTATACAGAGAGATTTATAAGCATTTGGCAAACTGCAAAGACTCCATTTTTCAGGAAGGTAGAATTCTAAGGGATTGGAATCAAGAATTCACCACAGGAGTTTTGGAAGAACACGGGTTTATTAAACTCATAGTAAAAGATGCTTCACTCAGACTCTGTAAAGGAAGAGGATGGGATGGACATGTTTATGACTCTCATGTGACCCACGGGAAAGCTCTCAGATGGAGTGGACTAAAGCATTGACAGCTCTATTCTTTAGCAGAGATGAAGAGTCATCCCTCCTTTCAGATTTAAGGCCATCCTTATGAAACAAATGCTGGAAATACTTTCAGTTTAGGTTGTTCTTTTTTTTAATCTGGTATGGAAGGATAAACGCTTATGCATTTTAATTCGTTTTAATTCACTCTGGAATTTCTATTTTCAATTTTCTGAGACATTATTTAGCATGCAGGAAGTTTGTGATCCTGACTTTAGGTAAATCACTTCTCAGTTTAGGATCACTGGATGCCCTACTGGATCCATCTCTTCGGCATGGTGCAGCAAAGCTGCCTTGCTTAACCAGATGCTTTTCAGCTGATTTTAGTAATTGCCTTGACATTCAGGTTCCTCAATGTGGAGTACTTCTTGGTTTTCCCTAACATTCCCACCATTACCTTGTGTGATCTCTTTTTAATCTGGACAGATTTTCTTGGAAGTAGTTTAGAGAACACTGCTTGTATTTTCAAAGCAGTCTAGTTTTTCTTTGGTTGAAGTCCATCACACCTTCACATTGTTCTAACGGTTCATCAAGGGGAAACTGATTACTCAAAGATGAAGGGCATATTCTTGCAGTGCCCTTTTGCATTTAGCACATTTTTTGAGACATCTATGCTATTAATTATATCAAGAGTCCATTTCTTTTTTTTTTCTTTCGGTTTTTCGAGACAGGCTTTCTCTGTAGCTTTGGTGCCTGTCCCGGAACTAGCACTTGTAGACCAGGCTGGCCTCAAACTCCCAGAGATCCGCCTGCCTCTGCCTCCCGAGTGCTGGGATTAAAGGCGTGCGCCACCACAGCCCAGCTTAAAAGTCTATTTCTTTAATGTGGATAATATACACTTCACGTCTCCTTAGTAAGCAGATAAGACAAGAAAATCGAACCAACTAGTGATTATATGTACAAAGAAACTAAGCAAAGCTTTCTATATCTGGTTCTCCCATTTGACTCTCAACATTGCATGGTATGAGACTTCACCTATATCCTTTCCAGATTTTTAGTTGGTAGGTAGTTTTCATTTTATCTACCTTGACGGATATGATAGTGATTTTAAAACACTGTTTGCATATTTAAATGACTAAAGATAATGAGTGCATTTTCCTGTGACTATGGCCACACTGAATAACCCCTGCCACAGTCTATCTTCAGATGACTGTCATGAAATTTAGGCTTAAGTAGAAATGCGCATGGCTACCTAAGCAGTTCCAGTTAAGATGTGGTCCCCTTGGTCTGCCACTTCCCTAGCTTGCTCATTCAGCAGCTTAACTTTTATATAGTTCATTGCATATTTTACATATGTGCAAATAACATTCATGCCAACAAAATCTTAAATATTCCACAAGTGCTTTCTGCCCCCTTTCTTTACTTGGATTCACTGTGTAGAGACTTTAGCACAATGTTGATTAAAGTGGTAAGTACCTGAAAAAAAAAAAACAGAGTTAACCTAGGGATCCTGTCACTTAGCTGCTACAAGGCCTCTTGTGGCCCACTTCCAGGCCATCACACCATAGCACAGGCTATTATTTTACCAGTAATGTGCACTTAACAGCTATTACTGGGTGACTGCTTTTCCAATAAGCATTCCATTAGATAACCAGTGCATACTATATCCTCCCATCTTCTAAGACTGATGCACAGGAAGGCACCTGTTACTAGATATGGTACCTAATGTTATTAGGTACTCTAAAATGTATAATAAACAGGTGGATACTTTTGCTACCATCCCTGTCTTACAAATAAAGAAGGTGTTGAGTGAGTGTATTTGTCAGGCTTTCTGTGAAAAATACTACAAAAACCCAAATGTAAGCAAGAAGCAATTTGTTTTAGCTCATACCTTCAAAAGTTTCAGTTCATAGACCTTGTTTCTATCGTTTCTGGGCTCATCAAAAGGCAGAACAAAATAAATAAATAAAATCTGTTAACTTTTCTACAGATATTTCCAGCACATCTGTAAGTTCAGGAAAACAAACTTTCTTCTACCTGAAAGTAGACTTTACAGTTCTTGCCCAATCAGTCAGCAACCTGCGAGGTAAACGGAAAGTTGCCCCATTTCACACTAACGTGTGTAGATTAAATTGCTTTCAGCTGCAAGTTAAAGAAAACTTCACCTCTAATCATCTTAAATAAGAAGAAAATATGCTATTTCTCAAGGGAAGGAATCCAGAGTAATACAGTGGGCACCATTAGCCCATTCAACATGTAGCCTCTCACCACGGGATCCCGAGCGAATGTAGCTTAATGCTTCAAGTCATTTATTACTGGCAATTCATTAACTTCTGAGCATCTGTGGTAGCAGTATTTACTACTATGGTTGAGAGAATTAAAAAAAAATAATCACACATATCATTTTCTTTGTGATTTCACGGAAGAAACCCTAATTGCAGAAGCCTGAGTAGTTTTGTTTTTCTGTCACTCCTCCATCCTCCCACCCCAAAATGACAGCCTTTATGATTAGAAGACTTATCAGAAGTTCCTAACACCATGTTCAAGGAAGAGAAAAGTGTTATTCTTTTAGGAGGAGAATTTTCAGAAGAAAGTGTCTTTTTTCTCTCATCACTGATTAGAAACAAGAAATTAAGGAGCTCCATCAAACTTAGGTTACATTGTTTTGGCCTGATAGTAAATCCTTAAATCCAAATATTTTTTTATGGTGAACTTTCTGAGATCAATACACACCTTTAAAATCATCAGTTGCCAAGGGTTTTTCAGAACGGTATAGATTATGGAATAATGCCATAAAACAAAAATACCAAGTTTACTAGATGTATTATTTCCATAAAAAATAAGTATACAATGAACACATCTCTAGAACAATTGCAAATAATGTAATTTATGAATGTTTCAGTCTATTATTTACTGTGCAGTTGTTCTCTAATTGCATATTCATTAGCCACTAAAGCATTAACAACGGGAATTTTAATATCTTCCCAAATCTTTACTTTCATAACCCCTTAGAAGTTCAGCAATGATGACTCACTCAGACTTTATTCAGATATGGAAATGTATGGTGAGGAATTCATGATTGCCACCTTCCAACCATCCACTTTAGAATTTGTCTGTATATACATTTCACTTCTGTCTACCTGCTTCTCACCTACCAGACCCAATTAGAATTTGAACTCTGAAACCCCACTTTATCAAGTTTATAGAGAGTTGATCCAGTTTTGAATAACTCCAAGAAGAGAGGAACTGGACTTCATCAGAACAGGGCTAGCCCAGGGACTCTGTTATCAGAGACCCATTGATAGACTCACTGATAGAAGTGAGAAACTGCTCATATCATTACCAGTTCCAGAATCAACGAAACGGATATGGATAGGATACTCAGCTCCCATGCTGCTACTTTGTAGGAAGTCAGCCAGCTCCTCATCTGTCCACCATCACTATCTCCATCACCATCATTTCTATCCCATCACAATTGCAATGTTTGTTTTGATGCATCAATGACCACAACCCTTATATAAGTAAAGCATAGAAGCTAAAGACAAATTATACTCAGAACCCTACCTGTCTTGAAGTTTTGGGGTGTCCACTTAGTTTTCAGCCTCTACTGTACAATAAGGCAACATAGAAAGGAGTAAAGATGAACACAAATTCCCATTTCTACCAGTTACTTTTCTCACTGCTGTGATACAATACTCAAGAGAAGAATAAGTTTCTCAGTTGCAGGAGCTATGGGTTCACCATGGAAGGTGTCATTTACATTATGATCCTCTTGGTCACAAACACAAGTATCATCAGATGTCATCAATTTTACTATTTTTGCCAACCCAATAGATCCACACAATCTCTAATTTTCTACCTTAGTCTCATGTGCTTTGATATTATGGTGTTTGTTTGGCATCAATTTTGTGTGATTATTGGCTATGTGGTAATGCCAACTAACTTTCTTTTAATATCCCTGTTATTCTCCGGGATTAATTCTTTGCTATTTTATTTTGTAAGAGTCGCTCACATTTGTACTACGGGCTCAGTGTTTGATCCTTAGTTATATGCACGTCTTTTATTCCTATTTGTCTTTTGGAATCTTAATGGTGATTTGGGTGACTTAAGCAATCAAGTTGATCAGTTTTATATTCAAATGTAGGGATTCTGTGTCATGCTCAGAGTGGTATTGACACACTAGAATTTTCCTGAATAGACACTGTATGCTGACAGATAATTTCACTTTTGTTGACTTACTTGAATTCGTATTGGTGGAGGAATGAGTTAAAAATTTATGTGAAATTTTCCTCATTTGGAAAGATGACTCAGCTGCTCACAACCAAAAGCACAAGAAACTTCTTGAAGTTTTCCTCCTTTGGTTGTCAATCTTCAATACTTTATAACTAATTTTATTACCCTCTAATAAGTAACCAGGCTAACTATTATCATGTATAAGAAACCCTAAGTATATTTTGGCTAATTTAAATAATATATTTCACATAGACTGCCTAGAGATTTGCATGTCAACACAATATCCCTTACTTTCATTACTCCTTTATTGAAAATTAAAGTGTGGTTCAGGATCTGATGTCTTATTTAACACTATCTTCTTAATATATTCTGTTTTGAATATAGAAGCAGGCCGGAGATATAGCCATATAGATCTCCTTCTTTTAAAACAAGTTGGAAGATAAATATGCCTGGTTGTATTTTTTTTCTGCCAACACTTAGTGACATTTCTCTTAAGGAATGGAAATCCCTGGCTCTCTGTGTATCTTTCCATAATCCTTATCCTCTCCACAACCCTGTCATGTGTGACAGAAAAAGAATTACAGAAATGTCTTGTTGGGCGAAGGAAGAATTTAGTACTTCCTTTGCATCTTTCCTGAAGTTCTTAATTTTCTTACTTCTATAGGAACATGTTGATACACCAAGGCTCCCCTTTTAGTACCAAGAGCATGAGTTGTTAACAGATCCCTTTTCCATTGAGAAGGTGGTGCAAATCTCTTTAGGATAAAAGTAAAAGAACTCTCAGACTCTAAAGCTATCTCCAACTCATTATTGTTCAACAGTAGATCTTGTAATGCTTAAAACATGATGCTATATTAGAAACAAAACTATTTATGGGTTGTCTTTTGAAAACAAGGGGAATTCAACTATGCTTACTATCAGCTTTCTGAGAATCTATGCTGTGTAAGAAGACGTCTCTCGCTGCTGACTGGGAAAGGATGCCACAGTTATTAAAGTATCAGACTGACAAGCCCTTGGGGACATACATAACAAGGGGTTAGCCAATTTCAGAGAACAAGGGATCAGGAGAGTTTTACAAGATTTAACCAGTGCTGCCCCTGTCTGCTTGTTCAAACGGCTCTATAGCAACAGCCATTGATAAAATCTACTAGATTTACTTACTAGATAAGAATAAAAAAGCTGATCTTTTAATTTTGGTGGAAGTGAATACTTCTGGTATGCTGACTATCCTCAAAATGCCTGTTCTTAAATAGAACCAGCTTTTTGCTACTTCTGTTTTGAATTTCACTCCGATGTACATGGATCAAGGCTGAAGAGTGATAAGGAAGCAGCATTTGTGTCTTACAGATAACCCCAATCCTAGACATTCTCCTTCTTTGTGATGTGCCGAGACTTAGCAAATATGACTGTAAAATAGTTCACTTTGAAAAATGACCAGATGATCAGTAAAATTTAAAGATTAATACCATTTCAATGATATTAGGTAGTAGAAGAAGAAAGGTCTCCAGGCATAGTCCGTTCTTGGTTGAAGAAAATTATGAATGAATCCTAACACAAAATTGTAAATGTACTTAAAATGTTATATATTTGTGATTTTTAATAACTCAGTTGTGTTTTACTAATCAATAACAATCTGTTGTATAAGCCCAAAATATTAATAAAATTATAGCTAATGAGTTATATATACATATAATTAATTATTGCTTAAAATTAAGTTAATGAAAAAACATAAACAAAATTATCAGTTTTTTCATGGACATAAGTAAATAGTAGAAGAAGTTAGGGAATAATCTATTCATATCAACAGGAAAAAATACAAAATATCCATTCTACCAAAAATGTGCACACAAACTTAAAAATACAATAAAACTGTAATAAGTCATTCTAAAAAAGAAAAAAGGAAAGTACATTCTGCACCCACTAAAGAGCTTGAGTTTTATAAATGCCCTTAATTATCACATTAATTTTTATTCACCAGGAATAATAAGTATCACAACTAGTTGGAGGAATGTAATAATGAATCTTAACCTATTTCATATATTATTAACACTTCTATTTCAATATGAATTTAAATATAGAAAAAAGAAACAATGACAAAAGAAAAAAAAACAGGTTCCTGATCTTGAGGTACATAATGAAAAATGACAACCAAAAAGTACAGAGTATAAAAATAAAAAAGTTATGATAATATTTTACACTTGCTTATAAAAATCCTAATTGATATATATGACTATATTTGAATGTATCACACTAAAATGTTATTGTTACCACTATCTTTTAGAGAGATATTAAATTTGTGCTGGAAGAGCAAGGTCCCTGTGTATGACAAGTGTTCTTAAAATTATATTGTAATAATTGCTAACTACTTTTTGGTATACACTTACCTTCCAAATTTAATACAGATAAAATATTACTAAATTGAACATTTAATTAATTATTCAATAATATAAAGATAAGTTATCCATGGTGATTTTCCTCCTGTCTTAGGGCTGGGAAGATGGCTGCTATGTGGTTGAGTGCTTGATAGTTTTGTAGAGGATGCATGTTCAGCTCTCAGCACCCATGCTGAGTGGATCACAGTTGCTTGTAACTTCTGTTGTAGGGTGTCTGACTTCTGCAGGCCTCTATGGACACCTACATGGATGTGTGCATACTCATATACCACATAAACTAAAAGTAAATCTTCAAGTCAAGACAGGTCATGGTGACAAACACCTTTAAATTGAGCACTCAGGAGGCAGAGGCAGGCTGACCTATGTGAATTTGTAGCCAGCCTGGTCTACAGAGCTAAGTCTAGGACAGCCAAGGCTAAGTGAAGAAACCCTGTCTCAAAAACAAACAAAAGAAGGAGAAGGAGGAGTGTAGAGAAAGAGAAGGAGGAGGGGGGAAGAGAAGAAGGGAAGGGAAGGGAGGAAGGAAGGAAGGAAGGAAGGAAGGAAAATTCAAAAACAAAATATCACTTTTATTTTTTTAATTAATTTATTTATTTAAGATTTCTGCCTCCCCCCCTCCACCACCTCCCATATCCCTCCCCCAATCAAGTCCCCCTCCCTCATCAGCTCAAAGAGCAGTCCGTGTTCCGTGCCTTGTGGAAAGTCCAAGGACCTCCCACCTCCTTCCAGGTCTAGTAAGGTGAGCATCCAAACTGCCTAGGCTCCTACAAAGCCAGTACATGTGCAGTAGGATCAAAACCCAGTGTCCTTGTTCTTGACTTCTCAGCAGTCCTCATTGTCCGCTATGTTCAGCGAGTTCGGTTTTATCCCATGCTTTTTCAGACCCAGTCCAGCTGGCCTTTTGAGTTTTCAATAGATCATCCCCAATGTCTCAGAATGTGGGTGCACCCCTCGTGGTCCTGAGTTCCTTGCTCGTGCTCTCTCTCCTTCTGCTCCTGATTTGGACCTTGGGATTTCAGTCCGGTGATCCAATTTGGGTCTATGTCTCTGTCTGCTTTCATCGCCCAATCAAAGTTAATCTCCAGGAAGATGACTATATGTCTTACTTTGGGTTCACCTTCTTATTTAGCTTCTCTAGGATCACGAATCATAGGCTCATGTCCTTTATTTATGGCTAGAAACCAAATATGAGTGAGTACATCCCATGTTACTCTTTTGGGGTCTGGCTTACCTCACTCAGGATAGTGTTTTCTATTTCCATCCATTTGCATGCAAAATTCAAGAAGTCATTGTTTTTTACTGCTGAGTAGTACTCTAATATGTATATATTCCATATTTCTTCATCCATTCTTCCATTGAAGGGCATCTAGGTTGTTTCCAGGTTCTGGCTATTACAAACAATCCGGCTATGAACATAGTTGAGCATATACTTTTGTTGTATGATAGGGCATCTCTTGGATATATTCCCAAGAGTGGTATTGCTGGGTCCAGGGGTAGGTTGATCCCGAATTTCCTGAGAAACCGCCACACTGCTTTCCAAAGTGGTTGCACAAGTTTGCATTCCCACCAGCAATGGATGAGTGTACCCCTTTCTCCACAACCTCTCCAGCAAAGCCTATCATTGGTGTTTTTGATTTTAGCCATTCTGGCACGTGTAAGATGGTATCTTAAAGTTGTTTTGATTTGCATTTCCCTGATTGCTAAGGAAGTTGAGCATGACCTTAAGTGTCTTTTGGCCATTTGAAATTCTTCTGTTGAGAATTTTCTGTTCAGCTCAGTGCCCCATTTTATATTTGGGTTGATTAGTTTTTTACAGTCTAGTTTCTTGAGTTCTTTATATATTTTGGAAATCAGACCTTTGTCAGTTGCAGGTTGGTGAAGATCTTTTCCCAGTCAGTGGGTTGCCTTTTTGTCTTAGTGACAGTGCCCTTTGCTTTACAGAAGCTTCTCAGTTTCAGGAGGTTCCATTTATTCAATGTTGCCCTTACTGTCTGTACTGCTGGGGTTATACATAGGAAGTGGTCTCCTGTGTCCATGTGTTGTAGAGTACTTCCCACTTTCTCTTCTATCAGGTTCAGTGTGTTCGGACTGATATTGAGGTCTTGAATCCATTTGGACTTGAGTTTTGTGCATGGTGATAGATATGGATCTATTTTCATTCTTCTACAGATTGACATCCAGTTATGCCAGCACACTTTGTTGAAGATGCTCTCTTTTTTCTTTCATTGTATATTTTTAGCTCCTTTATCAAAAATCAGTTATTCATAGGTTTGTGGGTTAAAGTCCGGGACTTCTATTCGATTCCATTGGTCGACTTCTCTGTTTTTATGCCAATACCAAGCTGTTTTCAATACTGTAGCTCTGTAATAGAGTTTGAAGTCAGGGATGGTAATGCCTCCAGAAGATCCTTTATTGTATAAGATTGTTTTAGCTATCCTGGGTTTTTTGTTTTTCCATATAAAGTTGATTATTGTCTTCTCCAGGTCTGTGAAAAATTTTGATGTGATCTTGATGGGGATTTGCCATTTTTACTATGTTGATCCTCCCAATCCAAGAGCAAGGAAGATCCTTCCATTTTCTGGTATCCTCTTCAATTTCTTTCTTCAAAGACTTAAAGTTCTTGTCAAATAGGTCTTTCACTTCCTTGGTCAGGGTTACCCCAAGATATTTTATGCTATTTGTTGCTATCATGAAAGGTGATACTTCCCTGATTTCCCTCTCTGCTTCCTTGTCCTTAGTGTAAAGGAAGGCAACTAATTTTTTGGAGTTGATCTTGTATCCTGCCACATACTAAAAGTGTTTTTCAGCTGTAGGAATTCTTTGGTAGAGGTTTTGGGGTCGCTTATGTATACTATCATATCATCTGCAAATAACGTGAGCTTAACTTCTTCCTTTCCAATATGAATCCCCTTGATCCCCTTATGTTGTCTTATTGCTATTGCTAGAACTTCCAGCACTATATTGAAGAGGTATGGAGAGAGTGAACAGCCTTGTCATGTTCCTGAGTTTAGCGGGATGGCTTTGAGTTTCTCTCCGTTTAATTTAATGTTAGCTGTCAGCTTGCTGTAAATAGTTTTTATTATATTTAGGTATGACCCTAATCTCTCCAAGACTTTTATCATAAATGGATGTTGTATTTTGTCAAATGCTTTTTCAGCATCTAATGAAATGATCATATGGTTTTTTTCTTTCAGTTTATTAATATGGTGGATTACATTGATAGATTTGCATATGTTGAACCAGCCCTGCATCTCTGGGATGAAGCCTACTTGTTCATAATGGATAATTTTTCTAATGTTTTCTTGGATTCGGTTTGCCAGTATTTTATTGAGAATTTTTGCATCGAGGTTCATGAGTGAAATAGGTCTGTAATTCTCTTTCTTGGTTGGGTCTTTGTGTGGTTTTGGTATCCAGGTAACTGTAGCTTCATAAAAGGAATTTAGTAATGACTCTTCTGTTTCTATATTGTGAAATACATTAAGGAGTATAGGTATTAGCTCTTCTTGGAAGTTCTGGTAAAATTCTGCATTGAAACCATCTGGTCCTGGGCTGTTTTTGGATGGGAGATTTTTGATAACAGTTTCTAATTCTTCGCGACTAACAGCTCTATTTAGATCGTTCACCTGGTCTTGGTTTAACTTTGATATATGGTACTTATCTAAAAAAATGTCCATTTCTTTTGCATTTTCTAGTTTTGTGGCAAATAGGCTTTTGTAGTAAGATCTAATGATTCTCTGAATTTCCTCTGTATCTGTGGTTATGTCCCCCTTTTCATTTCTGATCTTATTTATTTGAGTGTTCTCTCTGTGTCGTTTAATTAGTTTTGATAGGGGTTTGTTGATCTTGTTGATTTTCTCCAAGAACCAACATTTTGTTTCATTGATTCCTTGGACTGTTTTCTGTGTTTCTTTTTTGTTGATTTCTGCCCTCAGTTTTATTATTTCCAGTCTTCTCCTCCTCCTGGGCTTATTTGCTTCTTTTTTTTTCTAGAACTTTCAGGTGTGCTGTTAAGTCCCCAATGTAATCTTTCTCCGTTTTCTTTAAGTAGGCACTTAGTGCTATGAACTTTCCTCTTAGCACTTCTTTCATCATGTCCCATAGGTTTGAGTATGTTGTCTCTTTATTTTCATTAAAATGAAGGAAGACTTTAATTTCTTTCTTTTTTTATTGAGAAAAGGAAAAAAAGTATCTGCTTCCTCCCAGCCTCCCATTTCCCTCCCCCTCCTCCCACCCTTCTCCCCATCCCCTAAACTCCTCTCCCCCACCCTCTCCAGTCCATAGAGCAGTCAGGTTTCCCTGCCCTGTGGAAAGTCCAAGGTCCGCCTTCCCTCTGTCCATGTCTAGGAAGGTGAACAACCAAACTGGCTAGGCTCCCACAAAGCCAGAACATGAAGTAGGGTCAAAAGCCCGTGCCAATGTCCTTGGCTTCTCATCAGCCCTCATTGTTCACGATGTTTACAGAGTCCGGTTTTATCCCATGCTTTCTCAGCCCCAGTCCAGCTGGCCTTGGTGAGCTCCCACTAGATCAGCCCCCTTGTCTCAGTTGGTGAGTGCGCCCCTCGTGGTCCTGACTTCCTTGCTCATCTTCTCCCTCCTTCTGCTCCTCATTGGGACCTTGGGAGCTCAGACCAGTGCTCCAGTGTGGGTCTCTGTCTCTATCTCCATCCATCACCAGATGAAGGTTCTATGATGATATTCAAGATATTCGTCAGTATTGCTATAGGATAGGGTCATATCAGGTTGCCTATCCTCAGCTGCCCAAGGGACTAACATGGAACATCACCATGGGTTCCTGGGAGCCACTCTAGGGTCAAGTCTCTTCCCAACCCTAAAGTGGCTCCCTTAACTAAGAATTGTGGTTCTGTGCTCCCCTGTCCAACCTTCCTTTATCCCAATCCTCCTGTTTCCCCAAGTCCCCCCCTCCTTCCCTTCTAACTTTTCTCTCTCCATCTCCTCTTACCCCCATCCCACCCCACCACCAAGATCCCAATTTTTTCCCCGGTAATTTTGTCTACTTCCCATAGCCAAGAGGATAACTATATGTTTTTCCTTGGGTTCACCCTCTTATTTAGTTTCTTTAGGTTCACCAATTGTAGACTCCGTGACCCTTATTTATGGCTAGAAACCAATTATGAGTGAGTACATCCCATGTTCATCTTTTTGGGTCTGGGATACCTCACTCAGGATAGTGTTTTCTATTTCCATCCATTTGCATAAAAATTCGAGAAGTCATTGTTTTTTACCGCAGCGTAGTACTCTAATGTGTATATATTCCATACTTTCTTCATCCATTCTTCCATTGAAGGGCATCTAGGTTGTTTCCAGGTTCTGGCTATTACAAACAATCCTGCTATGAACATAGATGAACAAATGCTTTTGTCATATGATCGGGCATCTCTTGGGTATATTCCCAAGAGTGGTATTGCTGGGTCCAGGGGTAGGTTTATTTTCTGAGAAACCGCCACACTGCTTTCCAGAGTGTTTGCACAAGTTTGCATTCCCACCAGCAATGGATGAGTGTACCCCTTTCTCCACAACCTCTCCAGCAAAGCCTATCATTGGTGTTTTTGATTTTAGCCATTCTGGCACGTGTAAGATGGTATCTTAATGTTGTCTTGATTTGCATTTCCCTGATCGCTAAGGAGGTTGAGCATGACCTTAAGTGCCTTTTGGCCATTTGAAATTCTTCTGTTGAGAATTCTCTGTTCAGATCAGTTCCCCATTTTTTAATTGGGTTAATTAGCATTTTAAAGTCTAGTTTCTTGAGTTCTTTATATATTTTGGAGATCAGACCTTTGTCTGTTGCAGGGTTGGTGAAGATCTTCTCCCAGTCAGTAGGTTGCCTTTGTGTCTTAGTGACAGTGTCCTTTGCTTTACAGAAGCTTCTCAGTTTTAGTAGGTCCCATTAATTCAATGTTGCCCTTACTGTCTGTGCTGCTGGGGTTATACGTAGGAAGTGGTCTCCTGTGCCCATGTGTTGTAGAGTACTTCCCACTTTCTCTTCTATCAGGTTCAGTGTGTTCGGACTGATATTGAGGTCTTGAATCCATTTGGACTTGAGTTTTGTGCATGGTGATAGATACGGATCTATTTTCATTCTTCTACAGGTTGACATCCAGTTGTGCCAGCACCATTTGTTGAAGATGCTTTCTTTCTTCCATTGTATACTTTTAGCTCCTTTATCGAAAATGAGGTGTTTTTAGGTTTGTGGGTTAAAATCCGGGTCTTCTATATGATTCCATTGGTCTACTTCTTTGTTTTTATGCCAGTACCACCCTGTTTTCATTACTGTAGCTCTGTAATAGGGTTTGAAGTCAGGGATGGTAATGCCTCCAGAAGATCCTTTATTGTATAGGATTGTTTTGGGTATCCTGGGATTTTGTTTTTCCATATAAAGTTGATTATTGTCCTCTCCAGATCTGTGAAGAATTTTGATGGGATCTTGATGGGGATTGCATTGAATCTATAAATGGACTTTGGTAGAATTGCCATTTTTACTATGTTGATCCTCCCAATCCAAGAGCAAGGGAGGTCCATCCATTTTTTGGTATCCTCTTCAATTTCTTTCTTCAATGCCTTAAGTTCTTGTCAAATAGATCTTTCACTTCCTTGGTTAGATTTACCCCAAGATATTTTATGATGTTTGTGGCTATCGTGAATGGTGAAGCTTCTCTGATTTCCCTCTCTGCTTCCATATCCTTTGTGTATAAGAGGGCGACTGATTTTTTTGGAGTTGATCTTGTATCCTGCCACATTACTAAAGCGGTTTATCAGCTGTAAAAGTTCTTTTGTGGAGTTTTGGGATTCGCTTATGTACACTATCATATCATCTGCAAATAACAAAAGTTTAACTTCTTCCTTTCCAATTCGAATCCCCTTGATCCCATTATGTTGTCTAATTGCTATTGCTAGAACTTCAAGCACTATATTGAAGAGGTATGGCGAGATTGGACAGCCTTGTCGTGTTCCTGAGTTTAGCGGGATGGCTTTGAGTTTCTCTCCGTTTAATTTGATGTTAGCTGTCGGCTTGCTGTATATAGCTTTTATTATATTTAGGTATGACCCTTGTATCCCTAATCTCTCCAATACTTTTATCATAAATGGATGTTGAATTTTGTCAAATGCTTTTTCAGCATCTAATGAAATGATCATATGGTTTTTTCTTTCAGTTTATTTATATGCTGGATTACATTGATAGAGTTTCATATGTTGAACCAGCCCTGCATCTCAGGAATGAAGCCTACTTGATCATAATAGATAATTTTTCGGATGTGTTCTTGGATTCGGTTTGCCAGTATTTTGTTGAGGATTTTTGTGTCGATGTTCATGAGTGAGATTGGCCTGTAATTCTCTTTCCTGGTTGAGTCTTTGTGTGGTTTTGGTATCAGTGTAACTGTAGCTTCATAAAAGGAATTTGGTAATGACCCTTCTGTTTCTATATTGTGGAATACATTAAGGAGTATAGGTATTAGCTCTTCTTGGAAGTTCTGGTAGAATTCCGCAGTGAAACCATCTGGTCCTGGGCTTTTTTTGGTAGGGAGGTTTTTGATAACAGCTCCTAATTCTTCGCGACCAACAGGTCTGTTTAGATTGTTCACCTGGTCCTGGTTTAACTTTGTTATATGGTATTTATCTAAAAAAGTGTCCATTTCTTTTACATTTTCCAGTTTTGTGTTATACAGGCTTTTGTAGTAAGATCTAATGGTTCTCTGAATTTCCTCTGTGTCTGTGGTTATGTGCCCGTTTTCATTTCTGATCTTATTAATTTGCATATTCTCTCTCTGCCGTTTGATTAGTTTGGATAGGGGTTTATCAATCTTGTTGATTTTCTCCAGGAACCAGCTTTTTGTTTCATTGATTCTTTGGATTGATTTCTGTGTTTCTTTTTTGTTGATTTCAGCCCTCAGTTTGATTATTTCCCGTCTTCTACTCCTCCTAGGTGAGTCTGCTTTTTTTTTCCAAGAGCTTTCAGGTGGGCTGTTAAGTCTCCAATATCTGCTTTCTCTGTTTTCTTTAAGTGGGCACTTAGTGCGATGAACTTACCTCTTAGGACTGATTTCATAGTGTCCCATAAGTTCGAGTATGTTGTTTCTTTATTTTCATTGAATTCAAGGAAGACTTTAATTTCTTTCTTTATTTCTTACTTAATCCAGGTATGGTTCAGCAGTTGACTGTTCAGTTTCCATGAGTTTGTAGGTTTTCTGGGGGTAGCATTGTTGTTGAATTCTAACTTTAATCCATGGTGATCTGATAAGACACAGGTGGTTACTAATATTTTTTTGTAGCTGTGTAAGTTAGCTTTGTTCCCGAGTATGTGGTCAATTTTCGAGAAAGTTCCATGAGCTGCAGAGAAAAAGGTATATTCTTTCCTCTTTGGGTGGAATATTCTATAGATGTCTGTTAAGTCCATTTGCTTCATTACCTCCATTAATTCTCTAATTTCTCTGTTAGGTTTCTGTTTGATTGACCTGTCCATTGCTGAGAGAGGAGTGTTGAAGTCTCATACTATTAGTGTGTGTGTGGTTTGATGGCTGCCTTGAGTTTTAGTAATGTTTCTTTTACGTACATGGGTGCTTTTATATTAGGGGTGTAGATATTCAGGATTGAGACTTCATCCTGATGAATTGTTTCTGTTATGAGTATAAAATGTCCCTCTTCGTCTCTTCTGATTGATTTAAGTTTGAAGTCAACTTTGTTAGAAATCAGTATGGCCACACCTGCTTGTTTCTTAGGTCCATTTACTTGATAAGCCTTTTCCCAGCCCTTTACTCTGAGTAGGTGCCTGTTTTTGTGATTGAGGTGTGTTTCTTGTAAACAGCAAAATGTTGGATCCTGTTTTCTTATCCAATCTCTTAGCCTGTGCCTTTTTATAGCTTTGTTGAGCCCATTAACATTAAGTGATATTAATGACCAGTGGTTGTTAACTCAGGTTACTTTTTTAGTACTAGGTTTGTGTGTTTCCCTTCTTTGAGTTGCGCTGGTGAAGGGTCTCTAGATGTCTGAGTTATTGTGGTCATTGTTGGACTCCTTGGTTAGTGATTTTCCTTCTATTATTTTCTGTAAGGCTGGATTTGTGGCTACGTATTGTTTAAATTTGTTTTTATCCTGGAAAATTTTGTTTTCTCCATTTATAGTGAACGAAAGCTTGGCTGGGTATAGTAGTCTGGGCTTGCATCCATGGTCTCTTAGTTTTTGCAGTACATCTATCCAGGACCTTCTGGTTTTCATGGTTTCCATAGAAAAGTCAGGTGTAAGTCTGATAGGTTTACCTTTATAAGTAACTTGGCCTTTTTCCTTTGCGGCTCTTAATATTCTTTCTTTATTCTGTATATTTTGTGTTTTGATTATTACATGGCGAGGGGATTTTTTTTTTTTTGATCCAGCTTATTTGGTGTTCTGTATGCTTCTTGAACCTTCATAGGTACATCTTCCTTCAGGTTGGGAAAGTTTTCTTCTATAATTTTATTAAGTATATTTTGTGGACCGTTGAGCTGCACTTCTTCTCCTTCTTCTACTCCAATTATTCCTAGGTTTGGTCTTTTTATTGTGTCCCATATTTCCTGAATGTTTTGTGATGAGAGTTTGTTGGACTTGTTGTTTTCTTTGATCAGTGCGTTTATTTTCTCTATGTTATCTTCAGAATCTGAGATTCTTTCTTCTATCTCTTGTATTCTGCTGGTTATGCTTGTTTCTGTAGTATCTATTCGTTTACCTAGATTTTCCATGTCCAGCCGGCCCTCTGTTTGTGTTTTCTTCTTTACCTCCATTTCAGTTTTCAAGTCATGAACTGTTTCCATTATCTGCTTGATTGTTTTTCCTTGGTTTCCTAGGGTATCATTCACTGATTTACTCAATTCCTCAAACTTTCTGTTATACTTCTCATCCATTTCTATAACGGCATTTTTTATATGCTGTTTAAGGGCCTCTATCACTTTCATAAAGTCAGTTTTTTCTACTTCTTCTTGATTAAGAAGTTCATGTCCTCCTGTTGTGAGGTCTCTGCATTCTGGTGGTTTCATGTTGTTTTTCAGATTGTTGGGTGAATTCTTGCCTTGGCACCTGGCCATCTTTTCCTCCGAATGCTCCCCTATGGATCTTCTTTTACAGGATCAGGTCTTCTTGCCCACTGATGTACCTTCCCAGTGATGTCACTCCCCAGTGATGTTTCTCCTGGTGTCCAGATCGGATCTCTGTGCTGCTTGGGTAGCTTGCAAACAAAGGGCCCACCTTGCTTGCTGCAGGCAGGCTATGGAGACAGAGGAACTGCTGTCCTCCCCTTTGCCCTCCCGATTCAGGCTCGGTCCCAGCTCCCAAGCAGGCTGAGCTGGGAGGTGCTATGCCGCCAAAGAGGGGAGGGAGGGAGACAGGGGGTGGGGGTATCTGGATGTAAGCTGGATGGGATAGGAAGAAAGAGGAGGTATTGGGCAGTATAGCCCCTACAGGATGACCAGGAAGTGTAGGAGGGATTAGGAACGTCTGAGTTCCCTGTTCCCGGCTGCCGCAGCACTTACTCACCACAATGATGTCTCTCCTGGTGCCCAGATCGAAACTCCGTGCTGCTTGGGTAGCTCACAAACAAAGGGCCCACCCTGCTTGCTGCAGGCAGGCTATGGAGACAGAGGAACTACTGCCCTCCCCTTTGCCCTCCTGATTCGGGTTCGGTCCCAGCGCCTGAGCAGGCTGAGCTGGGTGGTGCTATGCGTCCAAAGAAGCTTTAATTTCTTTCTTAATCTTCCTTGGCCCAGATGTGGTTCAGCAGTTGACTGTTCCATTTCCATGAGTTTGTCGGTTTTCTGGGAATAGCATCGTTGTTGCCTTCTAACTTTAATCTGTGGTGATCTGATAAGACATAGGTGGACACTGATATTTTTCTTTATCTGTGGAGGTTTCCTTTGTTACTGAGTATGTTGTCAATTTTCGAGAAGGTTCCCTGAGCTGCAGAGAAGAAGGTATATTCTTTCCTGTTTGGGTGGAGTATTCTATAGATGTCTGTTAAGTCCATTTGCTTCATTACCTTCAATAATTCTCTTAATTCTCTATTAGGTTTCTGTCTGATTGACCTGCCCATTGCTGAGAGAGGTGTGTTGAAGTCTCCCACTACTACTGTGTGTGGTTTGATGTCTGCCTTGAGTTCTAGTAATATTCCTTTTACATAAGTGGGTGCTTTTATGTTAGGGGCATAGATATTCAGGATTGAGACTTCCTCCTGAGGAATTGTTCCTGTTATGAGTATAAAATGTCCATCTCAATCTCTTCTGTTTGATTTTAGTTTGAAGTCAGTTTTGTTAGAAATTAGTATGGCCACACCTGCTTTTTTCTTAGGGCCATTTGCTTGAAAAACCCTTTCCCAACCCTTTACTCTGTCTTTGAGGTTGAGATGTGTTTCTTGTAAGCAACAGCATGTTGGATCCTGTTTTTGCATCCAATCTCTTAGCTTGTGCATTTTTATAGGTGAATTGAGGCCGTTAATATTAAGTGATATTAATGATCAGTGGTTGTTTACTCCGGTTCTTCTTATTGTTTTTGGTAGTAGAGTTTGTGTGTACCCCTTCTTTGAGTTGTGCTGGTGAAGGGTCGCTAGATGCCTGAATTATTATAGGCAGTGTTGGAAATGTTGGATTCCTTTGGTTGTGATTTTCCTTCTATAACTTTCTGTAAGGCTGGATTTGCTGCTACATATTGTTTAGATTTGTTCTTATCCTGGAATGTCTTGTTTTCTCCATTGATAGTGAACGATAGCTTGGATGGGTATAGTAGTTTGGGTTTGCATCCATTGTCTCTTAGTTTCTGCAGTACCTCTATCCAGGACCTTCTGGTTTTCATGGTTTCCATAAAGAAGTCAGGTGTAAGTCTGATCGGTTTACCTTTATAAGTTACTTGGCCTTTTTCCTTTGCAGCTCTTAATATTCTTTCTTTAATCTGTATATTTTGTGTTTTGATTCTTATATGGCGAGGGAATTTTTTTTTGATACAGTCTATTTGGTGTTCTGTATGCTTCTTGAATATTCAAAGAAATATCTTTCTTTATGTTGGGAAAGTTTTCTTCCATAATTTTGTTAAAAATATTTCCTGGGTCTTTGAGCTGTGACTCTTCTCCTTCTTCTATCCCTATTATTTTTAGGTTTGGTCTTTTTATTGTGTCCCATATTTCCTGAATGTTTTGTAATGAGATTTTGTTGGCTTTGCTGTTTTTTGTCATCAGAGCGTTAATTTTCTCTATGGTGTCCTCAGAATCTGAGATTCTTTCTTCTATCTCTTGTATTCTATTGATTATGCTTGTTTCTTTAGTCTCTGCTCGTTGACGTAGACTTTCCATATCCAGCTGGTCCTTAGTTTGTATTTTTTTCCTTGCTTCCATTTTAGTTTTCAATTATTGAACTGTTTCCATTACCTGTTTGATCATTTTTTCTTGGTTTCCCAGGGTATTATTTACATATTTACGCATTTCTTCAAACTTTTTGTTATACTTCTCATCCATTTCTATAAGGGCATTTTTTACATGTTGTTTAAGGGACTCTAATGCTTTCATGAAGTCAATTTTTTCCCAATTCTTCTGTGATAGGGTGTTCAAGACCTTCTATTGTAAGATCATTGGGTTCTGGTGTTTTCATGTTGTTTTTCAGATTGTTGGGTGAATTCTTGCCTTGGCGCCTGCCCATCTCCTCCTAGCAATACTATCTAATGCGTCTTTTAAAACAGGATCAGGTTTCCCTGCTGGCCCTTAGAAAATGCCCTTGCTCTGTTTCCTGTCTCCCGCCATGGGCCATAATCCCTCTCACCACTCAGAACGGTCTTCAGGAGCAGGACCAGGCTCCCTGTTGGCCTGCGACCTCATCAATGAAAGGCCTGCCTCTCTGTAGGACAGCCACCAAAACAAAGAAACTCCCATTGCCCTATGCCCTGGGCACCCGACCCAGTGCCTGAACAGGCTGAACTGGGTGATCCTGTGGCCCTGTGGAAGGGAGAGAGAATGAAGGTGGCCCCTGGGCACAAGCTGGGGAGGGCCAGGGAGAGAGAGGTCACAGCCGAGGGGTAGCAGCCCCAGCAGGGGGGGGCAGCCCTCACAGACTGACTGGGGAGCCAAGGGAGTCAGGGAATGTCCCTGCACTGTTGCCTGGGACCCGCTGCCAGCCAAGAACACTCTCCCCACTCAGGAGAGTCTTCAGGGACAGGCCTAGGCTCTCTGTTCTCCAGGGGACCTTGCCAGTGAGAGGCCTACCTCTCTGCAGGCCAGCCCCCCAGAAAACCTACTTGATTTAATTGTAGTGGGGCGATCTGCTTTCAGTGCGGGCTTCGGTGTTTCAAGCTTGGACCATCCAGTATCCGCAGCGCATCTGTGCTGGTCTCTCCGCGTCGCCACGCCCAAAATATCACTTTTAATTTCTCTCAGTATCATTCCAAAAATTATTAAAGCAAAATAGAGGCTATTATATTTGAAATGAAACAATGTGTTGAAAACCTTTTTTGGTGACCATTTATTTGACTAACCGTAGGAAGACAGATTTACCAAGTTTTTGATTCCTTGTAATTAAAATTTGTACAATACCTACCACACTGGATTATTTTCTTTTTGAATTAAATTTGTTCTTTCTATAAGGGATTCTAATTCATTCCATCCCTATTCTTTCTTATCTACCTCTTAAATTCATATTTTTTTGGGGTTGTTTTGCGGCCCACTGAGTTTAACTGGGATCATGTGCCTAGCCATAGGTTTGGACCTTCCCTGTAGAGCCTGGTGAGTACACGATTGGAGACAATGGTTGTCCATCCCCTAGAGTAGCCAGTAGTTAAGCTCTGATAGATAGGTTTCCTGGACCCTTTCCAGATTTCTGATTGACTATTAGCAGGCCCAATCTTGTGCATGCCCAGTGCAGGCAGATTCATCTGTTACTAGACCGCAATTGCAATGTCCATGGCAGGCCCTGAAAATAGCATCTAACAGCCCTTCTCTCCATCTTCCCACTCTTACATTTTTTTCCCACTCCTCTTCTGCTGTGTTCCCTGAACCTTAGAGAGGGTCATGTAAATGTTTTGTTTAGGGCCTAGCATTCAGCTGTCCCTTTTTCTCAGCACCTTTGGCAAACAGAAGTCTTCACAGTCACTGTGGTTCACTGCAAAGAGAGGCTTCTGGGATTAAGGAAGAGAGCAGTGTTTGTCTGTGGGTATCGACGTGGATGCCTAAAAGATAGTTTGATGTTATGACCGTTTGTCTAAGCAGGACTAGCAAGATCATTGATAGGGTCTACGGGCTCCCCAATCACAGATTTTGACCAGGTTTACAGAACCATAGATTCTTTCCTGTGGAGCAGGCTTCAAAACGAGAGAGAGGCTGAATATGTCCATTATTATTATGTCACTATTGCAAGAAGTCAACCTTGCCTGGCCTAACAGTATTTTAGCTGTTGAGGCTCTTATCAGAGGAAGACTACTAATACTTCTTCTCTCCTACCTGCCCACACAGCAGCACCATCAAGCACAATGCAAGTTAACCAAAAGCGAATAACTCCCTAGCTCCGTTCTAGCTTGATTTCTTTATATCTTGCAAAGTATGTGGTACTTTCAGCAGCAGGGTCTTATTATGTTGTTACTGTACTCAGCAAAGAGGAATTGCAACAGTCTGTATTGTTTTGGGGGGTACTTCTGGGGCTCCCTGACCAACAACTCCTATGGAGGCATCCTTCTCCCTGCACTGAAATCTTTATTTTGCAACCTACTACTTCTAAGAGCAACAGGATATAGCCAGGCAGCATATCTCATTTCAAATATTATAAAATTTTGTTTTAAAAACGTATACCACCAAATCTACCCTATCTCTGTGAACTGATATTCTCTCCCCAACTTCATATGCTCCTTTTGTTTTTAATAATATAAAAATAACAAAAAGTACTGTGTCCACTTAGTGTAACTATTATGTTCATGGGTGTAGGCTTATTTACTGGTTTATAAGAGCCGAATTCCTGAATAAAACTTTCCCTTCCCCAGTATTAATTAAATGCCAATAGCTCCTTTGCTTTTGCTACTACTGTTGGCTGGCTATATCATGGTTGCTAGGGGAAAAAATACTATTGTATTAAACTGCCCCCCCAAGTATATCTGTATGTCCTTAGATTAGAGCAGCTCTGAATATTTATCAGAGAATTTTCTTTTTAGTAACCAATGTTCAGAGAATAAGAGAAGGAGGAGGGCTCAGCCCTAAATGCAACATCTATATCATACTCTCTCCTCATAGATTATCACAGAAGAGGAATGAGAAAAAAATTAAAAGTATTATTTTTCATGAACATATCAAAATATAACATGTTAAGCTTTAGTTGTAATTATTACATAGTATAATCTATGCATGAGACCCTTGACCATACTACTGAGAAAGGACAATGGGTATTTCTGGCTTCTCATACTGCATAGGGTCACCTCAATAGGATGCATGCCTTTCTGGAAGCATGTTTGAAGCCTGAGTGGATAGCAGTGGTGCAAATTTATGTTGTAGAGGGGGTGGTCACCAACAGTCACTGATCTCAGAAAAACAAAACAAAAAACAAAATCAGAAAGAGCAATCCTTGCAAAGGTAAGCTCTACTGAGATTAAACATTTATTGCTGAGTAAGACTTCTGTGGATTCATTTACCCTGCTGGGTTTCAAATCAAGAGAGCTAAGAAGCAGAAGTTTCTTCCCTTTTAAGAGTGCCTTCATTTAATTTCTTCTTTGAAAATGTCTTGCGTTTATGTAATCCATTCTGATTTCTGCAGCCTTCCCACTGACTCTTATCTCTCTTTCACCCTTATTAACGACCCCTTCATACTCCCTTTGCTCCATTTGTCTCGTTTGTTTTCTTATTTTGGGGGGGGGGGGATCCAATCATTTCTGGTGCTTTCTGCTGTACTTCTCAAGTGATTACCCAACTGGCAATGGCTGTCCTTGTTTCCTGAATCTGTCAGCAGCCAATGGTTTTCAGAGAGGAGTCTCCTGGGTCCCACCTCAGCTGGTGATTGACTATTGGTATGTGCCGTTCTGTGCAATCCTAGCCTATGTAGCAGGACACAGCTTGCACCTCAGCAGTGGATAGGGGAAGGGAGAGAAGGAAGATGGAATGGAGCATGCGCCGTCTTTCCCTCTAAGTGTAACTGGAAACAGCCTACAGTCAAGGTCAGGGTCAAGAGTAATAGAATTCTGGCAGAATGCGCTAGTTTATCTACCCCCCCACCCCATGAACTGCTGCCAAACAATATACACAGTGTCGCGCAGCTCCAGAGAGAGGCTGATGCATCGCCAGAGTATTTATGAGGACTTTTGTTTTGAAGTCAGTTTCTTAGGTAACAGAGAAAAAACATGTATGGATGAGCTCTCATTTATCAATGCCTTGGCTTCCTGTGAACAATTAAAAAGCAAAAATTTTGATATTTCGTCCTCACTAAAGAAGGCTCTTCAAAGGGATTTGTGCGGTGGGGGTACTTTGAAGACTGTATGAGGCTAGCCGAGTCAGCAGAAGTGTCAGCAACCTCGTGAATTACTCAGATTCAAGCCCAGCACTGCTTCTTGTCTTAGCCTAACATAGCCCAGGAAGCTGTTGCAGGCCTGAAAGGAAGCTGTTTGGGACACTAACACCGCCCCCCCCACGCAAATGTTCAGTATTGCATTAGTTCTTGCAAGCACCTTCAAATAAACTTTGTTCAGTCATTCAGATGTCCAGAAGCTGTGCTGGAGACTAAAGATTGTTTTCTCTTAAAAGCAATCTCTCCAGCTCTGTAACAAGAGCCGGCCCTATATTGACACAAACCTCTTTTGGCCGGCAGGGAACAACTTCAAAATTCCCTAGGAACTGCAAAATCTCCAGAAGATGCTGTTTCATACAGGCCCCAGAATACACAGCAAGAATTTGAAAGAGTGATACTCTCTGGGCACCTTCAAATGATCAGTAAATGCAGATGAACTCTTTTCCCTTTCCTCTGAGATTCTGAGAAAACCATCTTCCATTGTACATTTGCTTGTGATATCATGAACCTTTATTAATAACACACAATTATAGAATGAACTGATCCCACTATGAAAGGGTATAAAGTTATAATCCAATTCTAAAATATAGAGATAACATTCTATTTTATATACTCTTAGGAGTATTTTTAATGATGAAAATATATCCTCAATAAATAGAGAGTTTATAAGTGGCGTGGAATAGAAATGGTCACTCAATAGCTACTCCACAAAGCAACGAAACAGCCATTGTTCTCCTGACTTTAGTGTAATACAGATATCACACTTATAGGATACTTCAGTGAAACTGCACACAATCTCTCTGTCCCTGACTATTTCCTTTGTCAAGAAATTTTTGCTAAAAAAATTCTTAATTTTATTAAAATTTATTGCATTTTGTAAATATTCCATAATATTTTGAGTCCCCTGTGTCAAAACAAATAATTAAACAGACAGCTTTGAGTTCCTTGACCTAGTTAGTCAAAGGGTAAGTTTCCAGAAATTTATTGACTTGTGTTAAATAGAGAAAGAGTCTTGGAACAACTAAAATATTTTCTTGCAGATCAGATTTTAAGTAAAAGGGGCTACTCCAATACTGATCCCAACATAACCATCTTCTACATGTTGGTAAAGTTGGGCTTAAACACTGAGCGAATTTATAAAAAGACTGTGTGGGAACCTCGACACCGTACTAGTAGGCTCTCTCTCTCTCTCTCTCTCTCTCTCTCTCTCTCTCTCTCTCTCTCTCTCTCTCTCTCTCTCTCTCTCTCACACACACACACACACACACACACACACACAGCAGATCCACAGGCCAAGTAGGCACCTTGAGAAAAGAAAGAGGAGAAAGACCGCAGGTGGGCCAGGGTACCAGTCACAGGTCCAGGCATCCTTACTCTGTCCTCAAGCTTTAGGCTGAGTGTTTTTCAGTCATTTCAACAGCATTTTCTGTCGGGCCCGGGAGAGATGTGCTCATAGAGTCCACATTTGGAAACCATTTGCCTTTAGAAAATGTTTACTATTCCAGCTCCTGACAGTTATGGTTACTAGAGTCATTACTGATGGAGTTCAGAGAGAGGAGGGTCGCCTTTGGTTTCAGAGCCAACACGTGGAGATGTGAAAGGATGAGGGACAGATAGAAAACAAACGGGCATCGACCATCAGCATTGCTGCACCGTTCTTCAAGAACTGAGTTTCTTATCACACTCCATCATTTGACAGGATTGTTTAGAAAAAAAGAAAAAAGAAAAGGAAATGCGTCCATTGGCGGTATTCTGTTTCCCCAATAAATATAACAATTCTTTTTAAAACAAAAGAGTAAAACTTTCGTGGAGGATTCTCCAACTATAACACACTCACCATTGCCAAAAATAATCCCAAGTTGATTATTGCTTTGCAGATTGTTCCTGATGTGTAGTATCTTGAAGAATGATCTGGTGATAGGATAGGTGTGAGTAATAAGAACTAAATTTGTCTTCAGGGAGCTCCAAGTTCAGCCAATCACCTCATCAGACCGTATCCATGGATGAGACACTGTTTGTGAAACCAGGACAAGCAGGGCCCACTTTCATAAATCTTCATTCTTGTTCATTCTTAAGGAATTCATTTGCTCTTTTTTTCATGTTTTAAGAGGAATTCTTATATATTATAAAAAAAATCTTTAAATGTATTTAAATAAGAACACATATGCCACAATCTAAGCAACCACTGTTACCACTTCAGATTCTATTTTCATCTATATGGACACTTTAATAAAGATGCATATAGACAAACTTCATTAAACTAAAGGTTATTTTTAGTAATGAATATATCATGTAATTTATTCAGTTCTAGATAGAAAGCAATAACTGCAATAGTATTATGACTATCCACTGTTAAAAGCCTAAACCACAATTGCCCTGAGAAATGTTTGAATGATTAAACTAACACTCATTAATGGATGACGAAGATGCTATAGTGGCAGCCATTAGGTTCTCTCTCTTCTCATGAAGCCCCAGAGCACCTTGCAGAAAGTACTCTGAATTGATTGGCATGTGGGTATTGTGCTCTTCAGAAAGATGGCAAGCTCTGAATGTACACCTTTTTCATCACATATTTATGCAAGCCAATAGTAAAATCCCAAATATCCATGAAAATCGATGTTCACCTCTGTATTATTGCTAGTGTTTGGAAAACAGACAGGAAAAAACATACTGGTGAAATGCATAACCGAGAGGCTGAAGAGCCATCTAGTAAAGAGTTGATCGAGTTAGAAAAAGAAACAAATAAGGACACTGAGGCAGAGGAAGAAGTTTTATTCTCAAGGCACCAAAAAGGCCACTGCCAAAGAAATGATCAGGAGCACTTATCACAATCATCAATGGACTTCACAAATACTAATGGGGTTTTGAGGACCATATACCATCAAGAAAACAAACAACATAGTGTTCTCTGAAAAAAAAAATGTCTTCTCATTTCATGGTGCCATTTAAATAGGTCTCTATAGAAATGTAGTTTGAATGGTTTGGTCTCTTAAAATTAGCATGAAATAAAATTGCTCTTTGGAGGATACATACTGCTGTGGCTTGCAGAAGTAGCACAAGCCCACCTCCCACAGCATCTCCTCTCCTCTGCACCACCTCACCATTTTCAAGTGCAGCTTCACTCGTATCCAGTCTCTGGCAGCCACATCTTTGTCACTGTCATTCCTGTGCAATTGTAAGAGTGTCACCAGAATGGAATCATAGAATATGCACTCTTGGACACTGGCTTCTCTTTGTAACACATCGTCATGCCTTTGAATTGATTGATCCATGTTCCCTGTGTTAGTGTGTTTCCTTTAATTCCTGAGTAACAGTCTATTCTGTGGATATGGAAAGTTTGTATAACCATTCATTATGAAAGCCATCTGAGGTTTTTCCTGACTTTGTGTGATTACAAAGAAGAAAGATGTAAACATTTATGTGCAGGTTTTTATGTAAATTTAACTGTTCATCTCTTTAGGGCCCAGCTTCTAAAACTACGAGTCATGATGCCATATGGGGCTATGTAACTGAGTTTAGGATCCGTGACATATCTGGGAAGAGCAAAATGTTTCTGAACCTGCAATAACCACAACCAAGTATGAATTGAAACCCAAACGGTAATAAATATTTGCTTCTGGCAGTGCTCACATATGCTGAATCACATGACTTCCTTCCCTGTAGCCTTGGTTTTGAACACATGCATACTTTTGACTATGAATGACTTCATGTCATAAAACTCCAATGATTATTGCTTAAGATCCGAGACTATTATGTCATAAATTATGCTGTTTTTCCTGTATACACAAAACTTATTTGTTCTCATAAAATGGTTTAATTGCATAAAACAAATACTCTTATTACTTTCCTGCCATCATTTAACAGCATAAAATTACCAAGTTAATGCTTCTTTATATTGTATTGTTAGAATATTTGATTTAAAAATGAACTCTCTGTCTGAGTTGTTGACCTGAGATTCATTTAAAAAATAGTAAGTAGTTATAGTAATTTTATGTTGCTGCAATAAAACACTATGACCATAAGCGACTTATAGAGAAGATTATTTTGGCTTATATTTCTGGAGGAATAAGAGCACAACATAATGGGAGTCATGGCAGCCAGTGACAGGCATGGCATCCAAAGAGCAAGAAACTGAGAGATCACATATTAACCACAAACACAGCACAAAATGTGCTGGAAGTAGAATGAAGATATAAACTCTCTAAGCCTGTACCCCGGGACCTACTTCCTTCAGCAAGGCTGCACCCCCTGAACCTCTAGAAGTAGCACCGCCCACTTGGGACCAAGCCTTCAAACATCTGAGCCTAGGAGGGTTTTTTTCTCATTTAAATCACCACAATTGTTAAATGTAATTTGGTTTGAGGTTAGAACACAATTTCCAACATTTTCTGAAATGACCTTAAATAACCTTCTGTCATTCTGTTCTCCGAATTTGTATAGAAGAATGTTCTTAGCAATGATGATGATAAAGCAAGGATGATCATTCTGAAAGCTGTTGTAGATGCTCTACACTTTACAATAACAGGAATTCAGCCAAGATTTAGTTGACTAAATTAAATCAACAGATCCATCACATCAGCATGTAAACTTACTTTCTCAAACAGTAAAAATGTACTAAAACAATGAATTATCTAAAATAAATTTCATTGTAATTTACTATCACTAAATGTTTGATTTTTATAACTCTTTTATATACCTATATAACATATATACAGGATTGTACAAATGTTCTTAGGTAGAAATGAATTGGAGAAGAAAAAGTGCAAGGACTGCTTGTCTCGGATAAATATTCTAGATTGAAACATCTTAGTTCTCATGGAAAATGGAAGCTCATAAGAAACAAACAATAGGCATTACAAAACTCATGTATAATTTCATTTTTATAGCATCAAAATATTAGAGTTCTTATCAAAGAAGAGGGATAGGAAAGCTAACAGACAGAACTACGAGTTGTCTGCAGCAAAATACATTTTCCAGACCCTAGAGGGCTATCTCACTCACAAACTCACAGAAGAAGCATTTCTATGCACAAGATATGTACTAGATCAAGATAGCCAAATATTAACATGGATGGTAGAGATGTTCAATTTTCTAGCTTAGGAGCTACTGGCAAGTGATACCTGTTGGGAGATGAAGAGTTAGATTTCTTTAGAGATATGGGCCCTGAGAAGCTACTCATGGTCCAGTAGATTGTTCTTTATTTCTGCAGATACAATAGTTTTAATCAGACTATGGGTTAATTCAAAAAATGTATCTTTATGTTTTTGTACAATAATTAATCTAAATTAGCAACAAATAAGTTTTTAATTCACAATTAAAATCAAACTTTTAGAGAAATGCAGCAGTAAAAATCTTGAAAATGTGTGGTTGAGTAAAAATTTCTTAGATATAAAAAGAAAATCAGTGAAATAACTATTCAAGTTCAACTTCATCAAACTAAAACATTTGTCACACAAAACCTGTTAGAGGTTTAAAGGATAGGCTTCCAGCTGCTGTACATACTTGACAATCATATAAATAGTGAATCACTTATAACCATAATGTAGAAAGAGCTCTTAAAATTCAACATTTAAAAGATTCAATTTAAAAACTGGTCAATTTATTTATTTATTTTTTGTTTGTTTTTCGAGACAGGGTTTCTCTAGCTTTGGAGCCTGTCCTGGAACTAGCTCTTGTAGACCAGGCTGACCTTGAACTCACAAAAATCTGCCTGCCTCTGCCTCCAGAGTGCTGGGATTAAAGAAGTGTGCCACCACCGCCCCGCTCAAAACTGGTCAAAATTTAAAGCATCTTTTATGAAAGAGATTATAACAGCAAAATAACACATGAACAATTTCATTAGCCATTAAGAACATCTAAAATAAAGCTACACACTCATACACACACATATTCACTTATGAGAATATAAAAATAATATTAATAGTAATAACAAATTTGATACTTTCAGGTGCTAATATTTTAGGTGCTCTTCTCTGGTAAGAGTTGAGAGATCCTGTGACCTATGACTATAAAGACAAGAACTTATGAGGAAGTTTTTTATAATATTTCTTTGGCAGAGTAAGGACATTAGGTTCTCCCGTATGCCCCAAATAGCCAAATGTGTGTATATGTATGTGTGCAGACAGACAGATAGACAGATAGATAGGTGATAGATAGATAGACAGACAGACAGACAGACAGACAGACAGACAGACATAGACACAGACACATATACATATTCTGGTCAATGTTTCTTGTATGCATATTTTCAGAGCTGACTGTTTGGTATTGGATAACTAAGTGGTGTTCTCTTCCTTGGGGAAGACTGTTTTCCCAGCTCTCAGCATTTCTTATTTGCTGTTGGTTCCTTCTGTAGGGTTGAGGGCTCCTGGACTCTCCATTCCTGTCCATGTGAGCATGCCTATGCTATTGTTGTTGTCTCTGTTCAGCTCATGTGCAGGCAGTCATGTTTGCATCTGAGGCGGGCCCAATTCACTTAATAGAAAAAGAAACCACACATTTTTTGAATTGTAAAAATATTATGAAAAATTCTGTTTATAACTCCAAATTGTAAACCAAAATACTCCATAAAAATCCCTTCCCTTATTATATGGCTAACTATGGGAAAGCTTGTTAGCATGTCTTAGATAAGAATCTCAGTTGTATTGGAGTTAAAAACAAATGCGTGTTGCAATACAATTTGCTCTGGGTGTTTAGTTTAACTTAGAAACAGAAAATGTCAACACAGTAATTTCAAGTTGTTGATACTAGTTAGTATTCCGGGGGCCAGTACTGAAAGTGATATAAACAAGAAGTACTTACATTGGATTTTTAATTCATTCTGTCTTGTGGTTCAAACTGTTGGCTGTTTAAAAGAGGAAGTGAGAGGGAAGACATTAGCAATAAGTGGCAGCCAGATTTATGCATCTCTTACAAAGTGTAATTTTCAGATTATGTAAAAATGGAATGAAGTGTTGCATAGTCTTAGAAGGGAAACATAGATGCAGCATGCTATAGAAAAGGTTTTGTGTTTAGTCAGCATTTCCAGCTCTCATAAGGGGAAGTGAGAATATCTGACTGAATGAAAAATAGTGAAAGTCAATAGATAATTGACAGGAATGTTTCTATTTGTAACCTTTTACCACATTATCCATAATTGAAGTATTATTGATGAAGGACATGCATGTGTATCTATCCTACTTATAATATGACATTGGGTGAATATTTTCCCTTCTAAAAACTCATTCCTTTTATATGGGGTATTTATGTTTAATTCAAAATGTTTTAGAATTCAAACTAAGTAAATCTGCAAATTTAGAAAAGGTAGGGCAAGGCCTGGGAGATGAATCACTGGGTAAAATACCTGCTCTGCATGCCTGATGAGCTGAGCTTGATCCCAGGAACACAAAGTAGAAAACACTAAAGAGGGTGTCTGAACTGGCCATCTCCTATAATCAGATTGCTTACTATCATAATTGTTATCAGAGAGCATTCATCTAGTAACTGATGTAAGCAGATGCAGAGATCCACAGCCAAGCACTGGGCCAATTTCTGGGAGTTCTGTTTTTGTATTATTAATATTTTTTTAAATTTAATTTACATACCAACCACAGTTTCTCCTCCCTCCACTCCTATTCCCTCCTCCCACCTCCGTTCTACCTCCCTCCATCCACTCCTCAGAAAGGGTAAGGCCTCCCCTGGTGAGTCAAAAAAGCATGGCATATTAAGTTGAGACAGGACCAAACTCCTCTCCTCTACCACCAACATCAAGGCTGAGTGAGGCATCCTACCACAGGGAATAGGTTCAAAGATCCAGAGGTCTGTTGAAGAGAGAGGAAGGACTGTACAAGTCAGGAGGCTCAAGTGCCATAGAATAATCCTTCTCTAGACTGTGCATATATGTTGCTATGATTGGTTTAATAAAGAAGCTGACTAGTCAAAACATAAACAGGATAAAGTTAGGCAGAAAAGCCAAACTGAGAATGATGGGATGAGGATGGGTGGAGTCAGAGGAGTAGCCAATCAGATGATAATGAGTCTGAAACACAAAATGGGATAGAGGTAAAAGCCAGAAGACTCGGGCAACACGTAGATTAATAGAAATGGGTTAAGTTGTAAGAGCTAGTTAGTAACAAACCTGAGCTATTGGCCAAGCATTTATAATTTATATTCAGTTTCTGATTCATTTATTTGAGAATTGACTGCCCATTATTTGGGAGCAGGCATTTGGGACAGGAAAAATCCACCTACAGTCAAGGACATGACAGGAGACCCCATAGAGTCAGCTGACCTGAGCTCATGGGAGTTCAGGGACTCTGGACCAACAGTTCTAGAGCCTGCATAGGACTTACCTAGGCCCTCTGCATGTGAGTGACCATTGTGTAGCTTGGTTTGTTTATGGAACTCTTAGCAATGAGATCAGGACCTGTCCCTGGATCTTAGCTGACTTTTGGGAACCTGTTTCCCATGCAAGATTACCTTGCTCAGCCTTGATAAAACAGGAGGAGCTTGGCCCTGCCTTAACTTGTTATGCCAGGTTCTGTTCATGCCCATGGGAAGCCTTCCCCTTTTTGTATGGCGATGGAGGAGAAGTGGATGGGGAGGGTGTAAGTGGAAGATGGGGGAAGAGGGAATGGAAGGAGAGGAGACAAGGAAACTGTGGTTGGAGTGTAAAATAAATTTTAAAAATTAACTGAAAAAAATGTAGCATCCATTTCATACTGGCATTCCTGCAGTGAGATGCAGTGAGAAAGAGACAGGGGAAATACCTCCGACGCTCATGGGTCAGCCTGTAGGATGATGCATGGCAGAAACAGGAAAAAAGTCTCCTCAACACAGTATAAGAGAACATGCTTGCAAGAGTTGTTCTTGACCTCCACACATATATTGCAGCATGCATACACACACATGGCATACGTGTGCACACACAGGAACACACAGACATATCATACAAACACATAATAAGAGAAAGAAGATGAGAAAGTGAGAGAAAAGAAATTTAAACATATAAAATATATGAAAACAACTTTGCACATTTTAATGTGTATTTTTATAAGAAGTACTCCTTATTTGGTCCTATAAGGTTATGACTTGGAAACAGTAGCCTGGCCTCTGCCCACACACACACACACACACACAAACATGATTCTGAGGCCACTAGAACCATACTGTAGAATATGATCATAGGTTGCAGAAACAGTTTCTATAATATGAAATGTATGTACACTATAGCTATGTGGATATTCATGTATCTTTGGGTGAAGGAACCATTTAACAAGCAAACTTTCATCCAAGGCAGACATGAAGCTTGTGGAATAAAAGTTTCTAATGCATTCCATTTCAATAAGCCTCCATTTTCCATCTTTGAAAACTTCTACAATACCTTGGGGTTTTTGAAGTTCCCACAGTAGCCATCTTATTGGACAGCTACCATTTTTTGGCTTTTATTTGAGTCACTCGGTTGATTTTCAAACTGTCCATGATTCTGTTTTCAATACCTTTAGATCACCTCTTTCAAGTATAACCTGATTGTTATTATATATTTGTAAATGTTTCTTTGTTCCCCTTCAAACAAAATTTTCCCATAGAATTTAAAAATACAGGTCAAACAGCTGTGGCACACATATGTGGTGTGCCACTGTGGTGCAAAAGATGTGTGTGGGTAACATGCCTAATGGAGAAGGGATTAATCCATTGCTAGGTACTTTAGTTCAAAGAAAACAAGAAGTCTCAGGGCCTCCAGGAATAATCTGACACAAGCCCCCAGTTTATGGTCATGTCTAATATTCAAAAATCAAGCGAATATTCCCCTTAAGTTATATCCTTTGCAGTCTCATTGATTCTTTTAATCTGCCTGAACATATGACTTTCAAAACCACTTTGTAAGCTAAAATACTCAGTAGGTAAAGGTCAACTGAGCTGAGATTAAAGTATTAAGATGAGATCTGGTTTCTGTTTCAGTTCAGTCTTTTAGTGGGGAACAATCCTTAAGAAGCCATTCTATGCTGGGAGAAAGGATGCAGAGTCAGAGAGAAGCCAGGTAGCCCTGCTAGAGACAGACACCAGAACTTTACCTGGTAAGCTACGGCCATGTGGCGATACACAGGTTAATGGAGATGGGGCAAATTAATATGTAAGAGCTAATGGGCCAAGCACTAATTTAATTTAAAAAAGACATTCTACAGGCAGGTGAGAGGAAGCTATCCTAAACCAAGACTACACATGTCTGTCAGCCAAGACTTTATCACCCTAGATTTGTCTCCCGTCCTGCCATTGGGCCATGTGCAGGGTTTCATGCTCATGCCCTCAGGGGCAAGCATGGGACAGAGGTCTTGTGGGATCAACAAGAATAGAACCATGGGGAGAAACCACTTACAGTGAGAGAAGATTTTCAAAGAAGCAACAAGCTCCAGACTGCTGATAGCAAAGCCAGCAGTAGATGACTCTCTAAGCTTTTCCTTCCTTATACCTCACAGTCTTCTCCTGTCTGCTTATCTGAAAGAGGAAACAAATCCCTAGGCTTTCTACTGGTAGAGGAAAGTAAACCAAAAGCAAATAAAAAAGAAGTTTAGAACATTCCCACAAGGCCATGCTTATGACAGGCTAGCTCTGGGAGGCAGAACTCTAAGTAGTGCCATCTTAGCAGCCCTTTCACCTTCTGTTTTTGAGACAAGATATGTCACTGAACCACATTTAGCTAGACTGGCCATCTGTCAAGCCCCCAGAATCCTCCTGTCTTCTCTACCCAGTACAAGGACTTTAAGAATATATCACCACTCATGATGTTTACAGGGTGCTGGGGATCTGAAAAGAGCTTCACATCCTTGCATGGCAAGGACTTTACCAACTGAGCCCATCTTTCTACCTCCATATAGAGTTTTGACCATTTCAAACAATTAAATATTTAATTATTATAATGCGATTATTTGTGGCGAGCAGCAAACAAAAGCACTTTTGTGAATAGTGAGGGGCTATAAAAGTCATAAAGGTGTGCAGCCTTTCATGAAAGGGATGGAGCGTAATTAGTCCACTGGGTAGGTGTGTTAGGCATGGGAAAGGGTGGTTTTCTTGGTCACATACCCAGGTGTGGCTATTTTGGAGCATTGCCTGAGAACCAAGCATAGTGAGTGATGAGCAAACCTAAGATGTTGCTTTAAATGCTACGTATCTTCAATCTCCACCCTATCTCCAGATCACAGCTCTCATTCCCTCAGGCATAGTAGTATCCATGGAGCAAGACTGACCAGGACAATTGAGATGTTGTCTGTTGACGTGCAACAAGTGGCCTCTAACCAACCTGTCAGCCTCACCTTTCAGCATGCCTCCATCCCTACCTGTTCTGCTGCGAGTTTTCATAGGCGATTTTGGAGGCCAAAAGGAAATGATGGAAAGATTGGCCCTTGGTCCAAGAGAACACTTTCTTCTGAAATGATTTCACAAATACCAAGGGCAAGACCTCATTTAGAGAGAGGAAAAGTTTCCCAAACCCAAAGGGAATGTTCCTCCCAGGGCTGTGATTTCTGCCGAAGAAAGGGAGGCGTCTGAGATAAGCGGGGTTGACTGGGCTGGAAGAAATAAGCTTGTTTGTTGTTCCCCTGGTGCACATATTTCCCAATATGTACTAGGCCCTGAGAACTCTGGCTGCCCCCTATGTGGGCAGAGGAATTATAAGCTCTGTTCTATACCATAGGCCTATGCCCACTCTTAAGCACCCATGAAGGTCCCCCCAACTCCCACTATTAATTGTCCCACAAATATCCCAAGCTAATTAACCACAGCATACATACAAAGGGCCTACTGCAGACCCATGCAGATCTGGGGATTGTCACTTCAGTCTCTGTGAGTCCCAATGAACTCTGCTTATTTGATTTGAGCCATGTTCTCCTGGCATCCTCTACCCATCTGACTCTCACAATCCTTCCTAACGCATGGAGTGTGTATTTGCGCTGCCCATGTACTCGGGGATGTGGCGTCATCCACTGGGAACCATGAGTTCTAAAGACAAAGAGACAGAATGTGAAGGGTGTCTGTGACAGCACAGGTTATCTATCATTTGTTCATTCGTTTTTAACATTTAAGGTATTGAATCGGAGTGTAATCAGGCATTTAAGGTGTGATATTTCTGCAGAGTTCATATCAGCTCACAACTGAGTATTTTACAGAGTGTGATTATGTCTTCCTGGTTTAAATATGCTCTTTCAAATATCAAATCACTCAAAAATGAAAAAGAAATGTATAAAACAAATACCACATCATTGATATGATGTGGGATTCCCCTCTGTATGCTGTGATTCCCACTGATAAATAAAGGAACTGCTTTGGGCCTAGAGCAGAGCTATAGGGGAATAGAGCTAGGCAGGGGAAACTAAACTGAATGCTGGGGTAAAGAAGGGGTTAGGAAAAAGCCATGTAGCCCTCCCAGAGATGGATGACAGAACTTTAGCCAATAATTTACAGCCATATGGTGATAGACAGATTAATGGAGACGGTATAAATTAATATGTAAGAGTTAGCCAATAAGAAGCTAGAGATTATAGGCCAAACAGTGATTTAATTAATACAGTTTTGTGTGATTATTTTGGGGGTAAGCAGCTGGGAACCAACAAGTGGCCCTCCTTATAACAGTGATATGACATACGGTTCTGCTGAACCAGATCCCTTGTTTTCCCTAAATCTCCCTTATTGATAACTGAACAACTATCTGACAAAATATTTTATATCCACCTGTGACTAAAAAAGTAAGTTCTTACATAAATATTGTAACTACTAAACAAATAATTTGCACAGAATTTTAAGACTACAAAATACCACATGTGACTATTTTAGGTTCTTCTTATTGATTTATTTCCTGTGTACACATGAAGATAATGTAGTCATATTGAAGAAGACAAGGGTCTTCTCTGGGTCTCAAATAGGTAAGCTGTCCAGCTATTCACCAGATCATCAACAGTGATCAGTATTGACTGAATAGTCCCCTTATTTATCAGGCTCTACTGTACAGTTCATATAAAGTGGTGAGCACAACAGAATTTTCACCCTTTTGAAGTTTATAACCAAATAGGGAGAAATAAATAATAAACGCAATAACAAAGCACATCGTGTGATGGAGATAAGTCATTGTACTGTGGAAAACATGTAAGTCATGCACTGTCCTTGAGTTTTTGTGATGGGCAAAGGGGGAGAGAGAATTCCATATAAGATTGGAAGGAATCTTATAGGAAGAATATCTGACCAAAGAACTCAAGAGGATGTAGGGGATCCTTGAGGATATATGATGGTTGGTGTTGTCAATTTTACAGAATCTAGATTATCTTGATTAATGTTAATTGAAGTGGGAAGACCCATTCACAATGGGCAGCACCACCCTCTGCCTGGTACACATAGCAGTACATAAGCCTTCGTTCCTCACTTTTTGCTGATTTAGATGTGTTATCATCAGCTCTTCCTACCATGATGGTTGTCTACACCTTAACTGTGAACTAAGCAAGCCCTTTTCCCCTAACTTGCTCTATTAGGAATATTTTATCATAACAAAAAGGGAAAAGAAACTAAGACAGAAAGGGAGACTCAAAGACTCCCTGCCTTGAGTGTCACCTTCCTGGCTAGTACTAACACTGTTTGCTCAGAAGGAAAGCCAAGATGTAATTGATGCCCATGAACATGACTAAGCTGAATAACTAAGTAAAACTATGTATATCTGTACAAAACCAGCAAAGAAGGATAAGGAGTTGAGGGAGGGTGTAGCTCCACCTATCAGAATGGCATGACACACAAGAGGGTTTCAAGTAAAAAAAAAATTCCCTTAAACTGGTCTTAAAAAAACATCTAGCATTTACTAAAACAGAAATAGGTCCTACAGGGCCATGTGGCAACTATAGGGGATCATGATACTTGTGAGTTCTCATCTAAGAAGCAGACTTCTGGGAATAGAAAACTTCCTTGGTTGTTCATGTTAAAATGAGACTGGAGATTACTAGTTCCAAATCATGTACAGTTCATTTCAAAGAGATTAATTCACAAAATTTGAAAGCCACGAGGTGGAATAGCAACTGTGAGAGACACAGTATGAATGGTCCAAGTGACAAAAGCCTAAGATAGCTGGAATGGCTGGGTGACATGAGGAGGCTGAGGACCAACATGTGCAGGAACATAAAGGGAGAGTTTAAGTAAATACAGAGGCCTCAGAAAAAAGGCAGGAGAAGGTTACAATTCTGGCTCTGGTGTAACTGAAAAAAGTAGACTGAATAGGAAATATGAGCATTTTCTACTAAGTGTTTAACTGGTGTTCCCTCATAGGGTAAAAGAAGAGGGCTAGCCTCTCGTTTTCACCTTTTTGATAATCTCTTGTCCCATTGTGTTGGCTGAAGAGAGTAAAACTTACAGAATATATATCTGTATGTACATATAAACATAGTTTCCAATTAAATTAATGTAAAGTTAAGTTAGGATGAAGTTCCTTAGTAAGTGGCTAATAAGCATAAAAATGATCTAGATAGTGTGTATTTTCGCAAGTTCTCCATTCCAGGCAACAAGACATTTGAAAGCGTTATATTCTCAGACAGAGAAATGTTTATATATGGAGCTACAGAGGCCCTAGCCACTCTTTTCTGGGAGGAAGATAAAGGACTGGATCAGACCACTCTAGTGCTTTCCTTTGGCAGTACACACTTCCTCTACATACAGCTCTTCAAAGCTTAACTACAGCGACTCTTTTACAACTCGGCAAGAATGTCACTTAAGAGGGTGGAAGTAGGGGCTTTTGAGGTTTGGAGGTGAGAGCATGTGCATTGCTAGTCACTCCACAGGACAGTCCCTTGCCATTTGGCAGAACTGTCATATCTGCCTGAGGATCCTTTATTCACAAATGCACAGTGTAGTGACGCATTTAATGCATTCAATGTGCCGAGGTTTCGTTACTGTTTATAGACTCTATTGAAATAGTTCTTTAAAAGCAACCCATGTCCAGGTTAGAGTAAAGGAGTATGGGAAAAAGTACAACCACCCAGCAATGACTTCAAAAACGAAAATATTAGTTCATTATGTGCAGAGACCTCAGAACATATGGTTAAAAGAAAATTCTCTTCAAAGTGCCAGCTGAACCTTCCAACACCTACACATTTCTCTCTCTATTCTTTCTCTCTCTATTCCATTAAGCGGACTGTGCCAAGGAATTGTCCTCAACAGAAGCAGAAGTGGGTTTGTATTCTATTATGTGTCTCTAAACATCTTCAGCATTTCTTTCCTTTGATGTTAGGATTAGGAACCCCCTAAACCTTAGAGATGTAGCATTTCCCCAAATGTCAGGTTCCGAATTCAGAAGAAATAAGAGCATGCTCCCGAGGGAAGTCCTGAAGTTCCATTTTTGGAAGAGAATGCTTGTGTTTATAGTCCCACATTATAAAACATGTACGGATAACTTGGCCCCAGAACATGTTTACAGAGGAGAAAAACACCCACAAAACAAATAAACGGCTTCTTGCACAGTTGGGACTGGCAATCCCTGGCTCTTGCCTTTTCGTACCATGACTTCTCCCCGTCTCGCAGAGGCACTCAGTCTCCCAGGCAAGCTGCTTCTGTGGAGCATCCATTCTCATCATAGATAGTTAGGTTTGGAGCCTTCATCTAATTTACAGGCAAGGGTTGGCATTAGACTAGAACACACTCTCACTGAGTACAGGAATTCACTGGGTCAGATCTGGACAAATGTCTCTCTTGGATGGCATCTGGGTTTGGTGGAGATTTAACTAAATCATTCTTATAGAAAGAGTTGTTCATGTAGTTGATCCAGCTCTTTGCCTGGTGAGATTAACAGGGAACTGATTACTGGTCCCTAGTGTGATCTGGTTTGTTGAGAGATGTAGACATCAGAAGCTCAAGGCTTTTCTTTGTCATTTGGCTACTCCTACAACTTTGCACCACCATTGTCCTAACCTCGCATGCATGACACCATAAGATCAAAGGGTCTGTGGATGGCTTGGTGTTTATGTTTCTCCTTTGGTAGCACGCTGAGTACCTTCCTGTATCCCAGATGCTAGACCATAGGGGTGAAGGCTTACTTCTTAATTTGTAGGTCCTGCATAACAAGCCACTGAATGCAATGATTCAACCCATTTAAACACTGTGTTGATAAAAGCAAGCAAACAGAAGACATTTTCTCTCTTTTTTTCCCCTGTGATTAAAAAGTAATATCATAATAACTGGGGTTAAATCTAGTGAGGAAGAGCAAGAAATAAGTGCACTGAACTTGAAGTTGTAGGAGAGTAAGGTTGGGGCAGGAAAAGGAGAGCGCAAAGAAAACTATGGCATTCACAGCAAATGTGGATGCCCATTTTACTCAAAGAGGAGAGTCGTTTCTTTCTTTACTACCATGAACTGAAGCTTATTCTAGTGATTTTAACATAATAGATACTTGATTTTTTAAAAAAAATTGTTTATAATATTTACCACCTAAATACTTTGTATCATCTTTTGCATAAGTAAAGGAAAAGTGAACTTGGCAAACCCATCTCTGATGAATATTTAAAACTGTTTACCTGCACAGACAACTTGACATTCTAAATCATGGCACTCATTGTTTTATTATATATTATTAGAATTTATGTGTATGCTCTGAAATTATGTTAATAATCACTGATATTTTATTATTGGGAGGAACACCTACTGCTCAACATTTATGAAACTTATTAGTGTAATCTTCATGTGAAATATGATTGTTTGTGTGTCCAGTTCCTCTGTTATAGACATCTACAGGGTCACTCCTAAAATCAAGGTAATGGTGGATGGCTATGATCAAAGTATTTAGCATATTAAATTTTCTAATAATAAATTTATAATGTTATTTCTTAAGTGGGATGAGACTTTCCTTTTATAAAAAGGAGTGTTTGTAAGGTATTGCTCCAATCTCATCTCTTGTATGTATGCACACATGATGAGTACATATTACACAGTGTGTTCGTCATGTCCAAAAATAGGCGAATGCTTAGGATTAGAAGGTAATACAAAGCAATTTTGAAATTTGATTGTACCAAGTTACAACTCTCTATAAAGTCTAAGAACTTCTGTTGATTTCCTGCTGACCCACACTTGGGGACATCAGACTTCAAAACATGATGTGTAAAGAATAACTTAGCTCAGATTTCAGTGGGCATTTGCCTGCTTGTCAGACATGACATTAATCAGGTATTTATATTTTATCACTGGTGAGTAGTTCACTATCTGCCACGTCCCCTCTCAGGGCTCCACATTCTTCCAAGTTTTGGTTCTTTGTGATGCTTTAGCAGTTTTTTTTTTAGAGTAGTCGATGTGGTTTTAGGCCAGAAACTTTGAGAGACCTCTTCCTTTTCCTTTGTCATGTGGAATACTTATTTTAAAGACTGATTTCTGGATTTGGCCCCAGAACCTTTAGCTTGACCTTCTAAAACAAGATGTGCTGTATGTAGTGTCTTGTACTTCTAACCAGGAAAATCGAGATGGAACAACAATATCATCATATGCACCAGTGGCATTTCTATAAATCCTTGTGGTTTAAAGTTCCATATCTTGACTCTCCTCTCTCTCCATCTACTGTGACCTGTACTAAGTTCTTATTGCATCATTTACAATATAAGAAAGTTAACAGTCCCTAATAATTACTAACATATTAACATCTGAAGATGAATGCTACTACTATATAACTATCTGGAAAATCAAGTCATAGACTCTGGTGTTACAGAATGCAAAGGCCAAGCATCCTTTCCTTCCATGTGTAATGGAGTACAGCAGGAAAGTTCTATATTTAAAGCTGTAGTCTAGCAAATATTTACAGGTGTGTAAAATGTTGAGACTAGATAACAGTATGAGTATATGAACATGTGGAATCTGGGGATTTTTGTCTGGATTATGAGGTGGTAGGACATGAATTGCAAGGAAAACTAGGGCCAGACAAGTGGGATTTGAACATCAAGTTAAGGAATCTGGGCTTTATTCTCGAGGCACCTGGTAGGCATCAAATATTATTGAACAGGTGAATGACAAGCCTCTCCCTTTTGAAAGAAATTCTGGCAACCATATGGAGAATAAATTGAAAGAACAGAGATTTGAGGTCAACAGATACAGCCTTCACTGGCCTTAGTCAGAAACCCGTTAGCAAATACATGAAGGTGGCATAAAAAGAAAGATGAATACACACAGTGATGCTTGGGTGCCATCTATCCAGGCTTTAGAAGGTGTTTTAGAAAGTGGCATATTACTTTTCTATATGGTACAGATGGTTACTTACAATGTACCAGAAGCACTGTTATAAAATTCCAATGTTAAATTGGAGAATTTAAAGAAAATCTTGTTGCCTAATGGCTTGTTCATTTTTTTTATAATCTATTTTCTGCACATAGAGTTCAAAATCAAAATGATCATCAACTCAACATGGTTATAAATTAGAGAATCATAGCCCACACTACATGGTGGCTACATGACTCAAAACAAACTCAAAAACTTTGGCTCAAAAACGTGAGGACTGGGGAGGTGGTCAGTTACTAAAATAATTGTGATGTGTATGCACAGATAATTGAATTCAATCTTCAGGACACATGTAAACAGTGAAGTAAGGTGTTGCATGCCTGTAATATCTCTGCTAGGGATGTGGGGACAGGCAGATACCTCATGCTGTGGTCTGCTAGCCTAGACTAATTGTCACACTGGTCTCATCTGTACACATAAGCACATGGAACATACACACAAATGCTTGTACACACACAAGGTGGTGGGGGATGAAACTGAACTTTTTTAATGCTTGAAGTAAAAGTTTACTATTCATCTAGTGACTGAGTGCAGATGACGGTACATTCAACATGTATCCTTTATTCTTTCAGTTTCATTGTCACTTACAATGTCCCAAAGGCTTAATGAATTTTGTCTTGGAAGGACATCAGAAAAAAAAAATAGATGGTGTGAGATAATGAAAGTCTTGACAAGGGCAGTGGCTTCTGAATAAAAGGCCTTGGCCTGAGCTACAGCAAGGCTGTCATCTGCCTGGTGGCACCAACGCTCCATTGCAGATATATAGCAAAACCAGAATCCTCTGTGGGAGCCAAAATAGCTCACAGGCAGAAAAACAGATGCAGGAGCCCTCCATGAATAACAGAAGGATCTGGAAGGATGAATCTGGGAAAGAACTGTTGCCTGTGAGTGAGGAAAGGGTTACAGGTCCCCTGGGGCTCTCTTCAGTCACACATACGTTACCAGGGTATCCACAGGAACGCCCTTCTTAGTGACAGGCTGCTGATGGCTTCTACAGCCTACGTTGGTTTTAATATCTGCATCCTAATTTATTTGACATCTGCAGAACATCCAAAGAAAATATTCAGTATGGGATGGGCAATCCGGCTGCTCTCTGAGTTCATCAAATATCTCACACTCCTTTTTCAAATGTTTTCGGTTTTGCAAAAACTCCGAATGCATTTTGCCAAACATGTTCTCTGTTAATGTTTATTTAGAGGGGAATTTAATCCGTATGCTGCTGATGCATTTACACTTAACTCATCAAAATGTTTTACTAGAGTCATTTGATGTCCAAGAAACCTTTTGAGCCTTTTTTATAAGCCTCTTCAAGCCCATTTCGCTTCGAAACAGGAAGTGGCCTGTTACTAAACCATAAACGAATGCAATTCCCGGAGGATTTGGTTTCATTTAAGACCCTGAGACCACAAGGTCTGAGCCTACCCTGAACCCTCCAGAAAAGACCTTCCTACTGAATCGACTCAGAATGCTCCTTGCATGGAGACAGGGTGCTGTTATAATTTTCCAAAACAAAAATCCTTTATGAAGAGGCATCTTTCATACAACTCCTGGGAAAGACAGTAACCAAAGCACGATGCTAAATCACGGGCTTTGCAAGCTGCACCTGGCCAATGTCACTGTCTCCATGAATCTCCTTACGATTCAGAGCTTGTTCGCTCGTATTAATAGAACAAATAAAACGGAATGGGAGATAAAGATACTGGGGCAATGATTTCTTCTTCAGGGAAACCTTCCCGAGTTACAGACCAATACAATGTTCCCAACCATGAGCCAGAGAGCCAACGCTGATATAAACACAGCATCCAAGCCACAGAACATGACTTGTTTAAGGCTTAATTCTGTGAAGTAAGGCAGGAAACAAGATTTATCCTTCTGGGAAACATTTGGCATTTGCCTCAAGCTGAGTCTGATTGCTCTCTGCCGTCCACACCATCCATTACAGCTATCTGAAGGAAATCAAGTTTTTTGCCCAAACTAAGGCAAAAGAGAAATGTCTCCATCCTAGCCCCGTGGAAATCCCTCTGTTTGACGTGGCATTAAACAACAGAGAGCAAACTGCTCTGTCATTTTGTCGTGAGGATCATCGCTGCTATCTTGGGCCTTTTGGCTGTGAAGGGAGCAAATTTAGCTGGACAGAAGCCATTTTTACAAACATAGTCAAAATAAATTACTACTCTTAATAATTGAATCTTAAACTTGTCATTATAGCAACTCGAAATTATTCCAAGAGCCCTCCTTGACTGGGACTTGGCAAAAGGATTGGGTGTCGGAGGTCAGTTTTCATGTCTGAAATCCAGCTTAGGTTAGAACTGCACAGGGCTATAGAGTAAACGTTCAAAGGATGAATGGGCCATTGAGAAGTAAATCAGACTCCCTGAGACTCTTAAATGAGTCCTGGAAGCTTTCAAGCCATGAGTGTGGTGGGCTATCAAAATCGTTGGGATGTTAGGAGAAGAGAATGTGAGGTTATGAATACCAGGTTTGTCCTTTCTTTCTCTTTCTCTCTTTCTGTGTGTACAGTTTGTTTCTTAAAATGTTTTTGTTTTGTGTTATTCATAGTGACTGTACGCTGATTGGGTAGTGGACGACTGTATGACTTGGTCCTCCGCCCATGCTCAACTCCTGGGCACGAGGCGGGGGTGTTTACACTGGAGGAAAATGCTCAGACTCTGACCCAACTGGGAGACATTTCAGTTAACATCTGGCTTTGCTTACTTGTCCTAAATATTAAATTATTAAAGGACTATTAATATCAGACCATTTCATTGGTCCATTCCTTTTTTTACTTAATACTATATTTAAAGGCTACTTTCCTTAGGATAATTTTAAACTCTCTCTAGTGTCACTGCCTCTGAATTTAGCATCATGAAAAGCTTCAAGACATTCACCAAAAGGGTTTTCCAACACACATTCAAAACTTGATTGTTTTCCCCAGAGAGCCTAGGAAAACTAAATTAATTATTTTTCCTCCATATTGTTTATGTGAAACTTTATATACAAATCCTAATTTTCTGGCTAATATTAATAAAAAGTCTGGGAAATCTTTTGAATAATACTAGCCAAAAATAAATAATTTACTTTTCTTTCAATTCAGGCGTATTAAATTATTTTTCAAATCAAGGCAATATTGTCACAATTGCCTAATTAAAGTAAGATTAATTGTGGTTCAAAGGTGCAGATATATGTATTCATTGACTCAGTGCCAGTCTGCTCTTGCCGGAATACGTCATGGAAACATCATGCCTAGTGACAGAAATGGTCTCAAGGGGTAAGCTGCTGAACTGAATTTACCATATTCTTACCACACACACTGCCGTAGCCAAAACATAATGGAACAGAGTTAGAAAGGACAAGAATGCTTTGCATCATGGTATAAATGAGGTGTGTGTGTGTGTGTGTGTGTGTGTGTGTGTGTGTGTGTGTGTGCGGTGTGATAATTTGCTTAGAAATTATAAGGAAATTACTCCTTTACTTTGGAAGCCCTATTCTTTTGCCCAGAAACAAAATCTATACTGTCTGGTGGGTACCAGGTATCATTACTACCTAAAGGTTTCATGTGTCACATTGTCCCTATAATTGCGCATTTGATCGTTCTTTCAATTTCTGTAATGCCTTGAAATTAAATCATCCCAATTAGTGGTAAATAAAAGTAATGGCCTGTGATTCATGTAAAGATTTTCATTTAATGGCCTCACATACTATTCCCTTTCCCTTTGTAGGTGTAGCAGTTCAGGAAGAGTCTGCGTTTACTATGTCACTGTTCTTAGCAGGTAAAAAAATGCACATGTTGACCAGCAAGGTGCCCCAGCAGGTAAAGGTGCTCGCTGCCAAGTCTACCATCCTGAATTTGACCCTCAGGACATACATAGTGGAATGAGAGGACTCACTGTGTGCCCTCCTCACTAAAGAGATTTGCAGTTTGCCTGCCAGCCCTGAAGTTTCTCTTTTAAATCCTAACACAATTATCCTCTCCAAATATGCAACAAAACAAAGAAAAAATAGGACTCCTGTCCAAGAACCTGGACGTGCTTCATAATTGTGTTGACAATTACAGATGCATGCACATGGACCTGTGCCCTTGAGTAACTGTTGTAAGGTTTGAAGAATATACTCTAAAAATTGCCACGAACCTAACAATAATAATAATAGATTTTACTCAGGGTTTTGTGTTTTCTGAAGAATTCCTGAAGTCGTTATCAGTTCCCTGAAGGCACCCCAATCGTCCTTCTGTACCCCTCTTCCCTATCATTTTCATTTTTCTTCCTCCTGTCCTAACTGTGCAGCTTTGCCAACAGCAGCAGAAAGAAGATGGTCTTTGATGCTCAGTAGATCTGACCACAAAACCAATACTTCTAGTGAAGCCCAGCTAGGAAGTGCCATATTTACCATAATTGTTTTTGCGTCCTGTGTAGGGAAGCTGTCTAATGTGTGCAGACCCCAGGTGGGTCCTATTTATGACGCCTGGTTAGAGAACATCAGGTCGGTATCTGCCTTTGCTGAATAACACACACCCTGCTAGTATCTTGCACCATATCATCCCAAACAAGTGCCACTTCTAGCGTAATAAGCACAAAGAAGCCAGGGTGAGCTATTGGAAGCAAGGCTGACTCTGGACCGTCAGCGTTCAAGAGTGGGTTCAACTGCCAAGAATGAAATGAGCCTTCAATGCTGTGCACCAGGCTTGTCACTCACTTGCCTCACTTAATTCCAGCCCTACATCGGGAATTACTGCATACTGGAGCTTACTAGAACTAATGGCCAGTCAATTAGAAACTTATTAATAGCTGTGCTGCACTCTCTGATGAAGGTGAGTGAAAACCTTTCCAACCGCCTTCCACGGGGATGCACGGAAGGAAAATGTTGCATGGCTGGAAAGCCATGACACAAAGGGAAGCACTTGAAATGGTGACGTTGTCCATTCCATGACCTATTGTGGTAATATGAGGTCATAGGACATGGCTAAACCATCCTGAAGAGTTCTTTAGAATTATCTGCTAGCTATAAACCAGATATGGGCGGGTAAGTCAGGCCCCTCCTGGAAAGACAAAGTGTCTCCACACGGACTGACTGACATTCGCTGTAGGAAGCTATTTGTGTGTTTGAACAGGGGAGCAATGTGCAGAAAGCTCTGAGATGGATGATACCTCACCCTCTGGAGTGGGTCAGAGTGATGGATGGGTGGCGGGTCTGTCCAAAATTAGAATGTGTCTATCGAATGGGTGCCCATTAGTTTAAACTGCATTGTAAAGTGATTACTGCTGCAGAGGGGTTTTGATCTGCTGAAGGGAAATTTAAGTTGGAAGAGGGGAAACAGTAGAGGATCAGGCATCTTTATGTATACGGTTTTGTCACAATCTCATTTCTCTTAAAGTTGGCTCTATGACCCAGTTAACAGTTGTTGTTGGCTCTGGAACCCTTATTGTCTGAACTGTGCAGCTGACCACTCCGTCACAGGCTGCCGTGTTCAATGAGTGGTGTTTGCGCATGGCTCTGCTGTTCCAGACCAGATCACAAACCACACGAGGTCAGGAATAAGAGCTCCTGAGGAGCGATCTATCACTCCAGTCTGACAGCAACTGTGCGCATGGAAGGCAAACAATGCGGGCCTCGGTCCTGCCTGCTGTGGGAGAAGGACATAGATAGAAATTGGACTTGATTACTTAATGGAGAAAGTTTTGAAGTTACTGTACTTTGCAATGCTTGGATTGACCTGAATGAAATTTCCAATGGCTAATTTCAATTTCAATCCTTCTTTGAGCCAGAAAGCTCCACCTGTAAAGGAATGGGTTCCATTGGACTTGCCATTCCCTCCCAGCAGGAACCACACTGCCTCTATGATAGTCATTGCTTGGGCAGGAATTGTAGGACTTGGGCTTCTGTAAATGTTCTTGGCTTCAGGACAAACCAAAATGAATACTACCAGGTCCCATAGGCCTCTTGATGTGCAGATGCCTGAGCTGGGAACACTGAGGGCTCATACAGCTTACTCAGAAGGTAGAATTATGTAGCCCTGTAAGTCAATATGGCATCTGTCCAGGCCAAGGTATCTTGGGGGCTGAGTAGTACACATAGCAACAAAACAAACAGTGTGCACACTTTTTGCATTGTCAAATGGAACATACCCTACTCTCTAATGTTCAAATCCCCAGAGGTGCAATAGAGTGATGTCTCATTCACTTTTCATCACTAGGAAATGAAGCATTTATTATGATAAATATTTCAAATAATTAAAGATGATGAATTTAAATGCTAAACTTCTAAAAATTTTAACCATGTATGACAAAAATTCTTCTAATCATACCCTAATATCTCAAACACAGTCTTCAGAACAGACTTACACTTTCAATATGTTCAGAGTGGAGAAAATGTGGCAGAAGGATTGGCCTGGACTGTATGGAAAACTGGCATTATAATGCCGATGACAAACCAGTAGAAAGAAACTACTTCCAGCCTGATACCACTTCTTGGCTTTTATTCCATTGGAACTCTTAGTGGACTAGAGGAGCGAGCTTGATTGTCATGGGACACTACACTAAGGAAAGAGCTCTAGGAGGACAATGGCACTACTGAGTATATGTACTATTCCTCACTGTTCCCGTCAATTCCCTCTCAATCTAAGGCAACACACAGTAAGATCTCTGACCTTCTAGACAACTTTTGAGGAGATCATAGAAGCCAAGGGAAGTGCCAAAGGTCGCTCCACACGCAGCAAGAAAACATCAATCCATAATGCACCACATGAATAAAGGAACACATCCCCCATTTCTCTCCGATTCTCTTGCTGTGTCTGATATATGATATGTGATTCACATATCACATCAGCTTTATCTGCAAAACAGATATGTAACCAAGTCATTTCCTGGCTCTCCACTGTTTTCTTGCAGTCATATTTCAACTGGAGGGGTAGGTAGGATTATTGGTTCCCTAGTCATCACTTCTTTCTGACCTGCTTAGGAAAGTAGGCAGTATACTTTCTTCTCCTGGTTTGATTTCTAATGAATTTTCCAAGAATGAATGCAGTGAGTGACTTGACAAATATTTCTGTCATGAACCTTTCGCTGCAACCTCTGCCAATGAGTTGAGCTTGTCAAGTTGCCTTAAAGCCCTGGAGCAGTTTTCTGAAGGAGATGAAACAGTCACAACTTTGTAACTTGTACTACCTTGCAAATTTCAGCCTGTCATTGGTCAGCTCATACTTCAATGATGTTCAGATTCTTGAGAATAAGCTCTATTTTTGAGAATGAGCTCTCTTACTTAATCCATTGTACTTTAGGATCATTAGCTATAGGTGATTGATTTTTTTTTTTTACCACAGTGCACCAACTTACACAGCACTGTTCATTATCAAAAGAATTCAGGACAAGAACTCAACCAGGGCAGGATCCTGGAGGCAGGAGTTGATGCAGAGGCCATAGAGGGGTGATGCTTACTGGCTTGCTCAATCTACTTTCTTATGGAACCCAGGATTACTAGCACATGGGTGGTACCATCCACAATTGTCCTTCCTCATTGCTAATTAAGAAAAAGCCTTACAGTTGGATCTTGTGGAGGCATTTTCTCAAACGTTGTCTCTTCCTTTTAGATGACTCTGGCTTGTGTCAAATTGACATAAGAATTTTCACCAGTGTATTGGGTGAAAACGAATATCCTATCTGTCCCTTTTCTATTCAAAATTGCATGGCCACTATAATACCTTATAAATACTTCAATAATTCTTTCGGACTCCTTTTCTATATTACCTCTTCTGTTTCCTCCTGAAACCACGCATGCCTACCTGTTCCTCTTCTACTGGATAGGGGGCACAGTATATAAGGAAGTATTTTCGTGCTGGAGAAACCCAACAATAACCAGACACACCACACATACCTCTCCACTCAAATTACATGTGTAGGAAACTCCTGGATTCTTTCTCTGTTATAGAAGAAGCCAGTCAATTCAGACCAAGGTTAATTGTCTGGTAAAGCTATTAACTATAGTTTTTGGTAGGTAAACTATCGAATCACTGTACATCTGAAAATGAATTTTATCTTCCCACTTAAATAAGGTTTTACTTAGTGATATTCTAGGTTCAAAATTTTCTTAGATTTTCATACTAATTTTTCATAGATTTGGGGGGATTTTAGGGTTTTTTTTTTACATCTTTAAATAGATCTTCCATTAACTGTTTCCATCATTTAACATTATATTGTAACACATTTATTGACTTTAAATTATAGGTCATTATTTATTCTTTTTCTTTTAAAGTTTCAACTGAGGGTTTCACCTACCAGTGGATCTGGGGCAAGAAGGTCAATTGGGCTGAGAATTTTAAGTCAATATAGGCAATGCAGTGAGACCCCCAACTCAAAAGCAAAGAAACAAGTTTCTCAGTTAATGTCTTAAACACCTGCTAACATTCTGAAATGTTTCTTCTGTCACAATTATCTCGCAATAACTAATTCTACCGTATATGAAAATTTTGCTTTTGTCTTTTAATTGTTTGATACCCATCCTTCCCTGTTTGTCTTTCTTCACTGATTCTCTTTCTAGTTGATGCTTTTACTTATTTGGCCATTCCTGACATTTTAATTTTTCTCTCACACATTGAACAGTGTTTCTTAGTTACAAGTGGTGCTGTTTGTGTTTATGCCACAGGAATCTGGTATGATGGATGAAGAACAGGGTTTTCTGAAAGTAGGATGTCTCAGACTTGACCTCCACCTGATGTACTAGGAATAAATCTTCAAGAATGAGACACAATATTATGAAAACATTGAGACAAGCAAACAAACAAATAGACCTGCAAGGCAGTCTGTTTTCATTATAACAAAATGTCTGCAATAATAAACTCTCGAAAAGGAAAAGGCTTGTTAAGTGTTCTGAAGGTTCCTTTCTGTGATTATTTCGGGCTTGTGGTGATGCAGCCCACAGTGGTGGAAGCATGTGATGGAATAGACCTGCTTAGACTATGAGCCAAGAAGCAAGAGCAGGAACAAACTTCAAAGGTTTTTATGTGTGGGTGTTTTATTGCTGCTGTTGTTGTGTTTGTTTGTTGATGTTGCTGTTGTTTGGATTGTTTTTTTTTTCTAAAAAAATACCACCGGGTTAATTTTTTTTATTGCCATCTATCTACTGCTAGATATGGAGCCTACCCTTAAATGTGGTTTATATACCCAGTGAGACTCCATTGAAGACAACTAAGTTTTCCATTGCAAATGGATGTCATCTGAAGATGGTTTCCTGGTTAGGGACTGGAGCTCCAGTCCACTTTCTCCTCTCAGTGCTGGAACACTGTCTGGATCCAGTGTCTCTAGGTCCTTTGTGTGCTGCCAGAGTCTCTGGGAGATCATAAGTGCCTCAGTTCTGTTGTGTCTGGAATACAGAGTTTCCTTGGTGGCATTCATTCTCTTTGGCTCTTAAAATCTTTCTGCCTTCCTTTTCACATAGTTCCCTAAGCCCTGAGGGGAGAACTTTGATGGAAACATCTGATTTAGGGCTGAATGTTCCAAGTTCTATCACTTTCCATACATTGTTGAGAGTAGTTCCCAGCTTCTGCAAGAAGCAGCTCCTCTAATGCTAGCTGAGTGGGCTAAATTTAACAGTTTCTATTTGTAGGAAAATGATGCAAAATAAAGTCATGACATTAGCCATGTTACTTGAGCAATTCAATAGTGATACTTACATACACCTTGCTAAACAACAGTTCATCGGGGATTTTCATTTTTCCAAACAATTCAACTCTGAACAATTTCCCTCTTCTCCTCCTTTTCAATTTCCCCACAGAGGCCTCTGCAAGTCCAGGCATGAGTCTGAGACTTCTGAAGGAGTAGGACTGAGCCAGGACCTCTGCAGGTCTGGGTGCACTCCAGTCTGGGACTCAAGAGTAGAGTGGAGCCAGAGACCTTTGTAGGACCAACCCCAAACCAGGGACCTCCGCAGGAGCAGATCCAGACCAGGGACATTTACAGAAAAAGATCTGAGCCTGCAACTTAGGCCAGAACAGGCCTGGGGCAGCAAATTCCACAGAAGCAGGTACAGGGCAGCAACTGCTGGCAAGTGGGCCAGAGCCAGAGACCACTGTGGGTCCAGGTATGAAACCAGGACCTTCAAGTGAGTAGACCTGAGCCAGGACCCATGCGGGTCTGGGGATGAATCTGGGACTTCGGAGGGGCAAGGCCTGAACCAGGACCTTTGTGAGTCAAGACATCACTCTGTGACCTCTAAGGGGGTAGGAAGGAACCAGAAATCTCTGTGGGTCCAGGCATGAGTCTGGGACCTCGGGGGGAGAAGGCCTGAGCCAGGTCCTCTGAGAATCTGGGTGCACCTGAGTCTTGGACCTCCAAAGGAGAAGATCAGAGCCAGAGACCTTTGCAGGACCAACTCCAAGCCAGGGATCTCCACAGGAGCATATTCAGAGCAGGGACATTTAAAGAAACAGGAATGAGTCAGCAAACTCCACAGGAGTGGAGCAAACCCCCAGGAGTGCTGAGCAACCTCCAGGAACACTGAGTGACTAGTGGGGTAACTAGACCCGTGGCACTGAGTGTACCATGAGGAACAACCATCTGAACCTTGGAACCACTGGTGCCTAGAAGATTAATCACCAGAGTCACAGACAGCCCCAACCACACCAATTAGAGGAAAAGATGAGTAGAAAAGGTAAGAACACATGCAACACCACAAAGAGCAATTTGACATCAGTAAAATCTAGAGACCCTACAACAGCAAGACTTGAACAACCAAATATAGATGTAGCAGAAGAAAATGACCTAAAAAATAACTTCAGGAGAATGTTTTAGACTCTTAAAGAGGAAATGAGAAATTCCCTCAAAGAAATGTAGGAAAAGACAAACAAAATAATTGGAAGACATCAGCAAATCCCTTAAAGAAAACCAAGAAAAAGCAATCAAACATATAAGAGAAACTATCCAAGACTTGAAACTATTCAATACTTGAAAACTGAAATAGAAACAATAAAGAACACACAAGCCAAGGGAATTATAGAAACAAATCATGAGAAAATGATCAGGAAACACAAATGCAAACATAAACAGGAGAATACAAGAGATGGAAGAGAGAATCTCAAGCACTGAATATACAATAGAGGAAATAGACTCATCAGTTAAAGAAAACATTAAATCTAACAAAAGCTTAACACAAAATATCGAGGAAATATGAGACCCCATAAGAAGAATAATAGCTATAGAAGAAGAAGAAGAAGTTCAACTCGAAAGCACAGAAACTATATTTAACAAAATCACAGAATAAACTTTCCCAACCTAAAGAAAGATATGCCTATGAAGATACAAGAAGCTTACAGAACACCAAATAGACTGGATCAAAAAAAAAAAAACCAAGTCCCCTCACCACATAATAGTCAAAACACTAAACATACAGAATAAAGAAAGAATATTAAGAGCTGCAAAGAAAAAAGGTCAAGTAACATATAAAGGCAGATCTGTCAGAATTACACCTGACTTCTCATTGGAGACAATAAAAGCCAGAAGGTCATGGTCAAACATGCAGCCATTAAGAGACCACCAAATGCCAGCCCAGACTACTATACCCAGGAAAACTTTCAATCACCATTGAAGGACAAAACAAGATATTCCATGAGAAAACAAGATTTAACCAATACCTAGCCACAAACCCAGCTCTACAAAAAGTACTAGAAGGAAAACTCCAACCCAAAGAAGTAACCCAGACCCCAAAAGATGAATATGGTATGGACTCACTCATAAGTGGATTCTAGCCATAAATAAAGGACATTGAGTCTATAATTCGTGATCCTAGAGAAGCTAAATAAGAAGGTGAACCCAAAGAATAACATATAGTTATCCTTCTGGATATTGGAAGTGGACAAGATTGCCGGACAGGGGTTGGGAGTATGAGGGTCGGGTTGGGGTGGGGATAAGGAGAGATGGGGAAAGAGAAGGGAGAAGGGGAGGATGGGGAGAGCTTGAGGGAATGGGATGGTTGGCAAGAGACTTGACTCTGGAGGGGTTCCCAGGTGTTCAAGGAGATGTCCCCAGCTAGTTCCTTGGGCAAAAGAGAGGGTGCCTGAACTGGCCTTATCCTATAGCCACACTGATGAATATCTTGCATATCACCATAGAACCTTCATCTGGCAGTGGATGGAGATAGAGACAGAGACCCACATTGGAGCACTGGACTGAGCTCCCAAGGTCCATATGAAGAGCAGAAGGAGGGAGAACATGAGCAAGGAAGCCAGGACCACGAGGGGTGCACCCATCCACTGAGACAGTGGGACTGATCTAATGGGAGATCACCAAGGCCAGTTGGACTGGAACTGATGGAGAATGTGATCAAACCAGACTCTCTGAATGTGGATGACAGTGGAGGCTGACTGAGATGCCAAGGACAATGGCGCTGGGTTTTGATTCTACTGCATGGACTGGCCTGGTGGGAGCCTAGTCTGCTTTGATGCTCACCTTCATGGACCTGGGGGGAGCAGGGAGGACTTAGGACTTCCCATAGAGTAGGGAACCCTGACTGTTCCTTGGACTGGAGAGGGAGGAGGAGGGGAGGTGGGGAGAGGGGAGGGAAGTGGGAGGAGGGGAGGAGGTGGAAATTTTCAATAAAAAATAAATTAAAAAAATTCAGATCACCATGGCTTAAAACTAGAATTCAACAACAATACTAATTCCAGAAAGCCCACAAACACATGGAAATTAAACAATGCTCACCTGAATCATTAATGGGCCAAGGAAGAAATAAAGGAAGAAATTAAAACTTCCTAAAATTCAATGAAAATTACCACACAACATACCCAGATTTATGGGATACAATGAAAACAGTGTTAACAGGAAAATGCCTACATAAAGAAGCTGGGAGAATCCCCTACTAGTGAATTAAAAGAATATTTGAAAACTTTAGAACTAAAGTTAGATGCAAACTCACTGAAGAGAACTAGACAGCAAGAAATAATCAAATGGAGAGCTGAAATCAACAAAATTGAAACAAAGAAAACAATACAAAAAAATCAATGAGACAAAGAGTTGGTTCTTCAAGAAAATCAACAAAGTAGACAAACTTTTATCCAAACTAACCAAAGGCAGAGAAAGAATATCCCAATTAACAAAGTCAGAAGTGAAAAAGGGACATAATAACAGACACGGAGGAAGTCCAGAGAATCATCAGGTCATATTTCGAAAATCTGTTTTCCACAAAAATAGACAACTTTCTGGATAAATATCACTTCCCAAAATTAAATCAAGACAAGATAAGCAAATTAAACAGACCTATAACTGCTGAAGAAAAAGAAACAGTCATCAAAAGCATCTTAAACTTTTTTAAGAACAACCATTAATTTATGAAGCTAGCATTACATTTATCCTGCTGGCACAGATCAGTAAAGTCTTCAGCCCCCAATAAGAAAAATTCTTTTTATAGCAGAAAAGACCACAAAATACCACAGCCAATCACAATGATGAGTTGTGGAGCTCAGTCCCAATGGATACATTTACAAAACACTCTTGCTTCTAAAGCTTGGGGACCACTTGGGAAGTGGGGTTAGGTAGAAAAGCTCGCAGGAGTCAAAGGATCAGGGAGTTTGTGTCAACTAGTAATACCAAAAGCTACACCAATACAGTCTCACCAACATGATTGCCCTAACTTCAGTTGAACAAGATTAATAGCAATGGACACACCAGACTGGATGAAGAAAAGCCCATGAGACCTCAGGCCTACACAGAAGAACTACAGGGAACTAAGGAAAGGTTGGGGTGGGAGAAGTGCTCCTTTCCAGGTAAGAGCACACCAATCAGTTATTCAGTGTCAAACAGTCATCCCAGAAAACATACATATAAGAAATATTATATGAATGGAACAGGTTATCTTTAAAACTATGTATATACATATACACATATGCATGCAATAACAATTAGTGAAAAAGAAGACACCATAAATTTGAAGGAGAGCTAGGGAGTAGGATGCATATGAAAGTGTTGGGAAAGAGAGGAGGGGGATATTATAATTAAATTGTGATTCAAAAATGTATTCATTTATGTGTGTGAATGTGTACAGCATGTGCACATGTGTTCAGGTGTGCACAGCACAGGGGGAGCAGTGATGCCTACTTCTGTGAGTCACAGTCTGACTCTGAGCCTGAAGCTCATGTTTCCTCAGCTACAGTGACAGCCAACAAACCCCAGGAATGCTGCTGTCTTAGTTCTCGTCAGTGTTGAAGTTTGAGGCATATGTTGAGCTTTTTCCAGTGTGTTAGGTGGGTGCTGGAATAGAAATTCTGGTTCCTACTTCCTAATAGTTTTATAAAGATATAATATATGGAATATGACAAAATAATTTTATAAATATTTTGATGTTACCTCATTTTGAAACAAAGTCTCACTAAGATGCCTAGATTGTTCTGAAACAGTCTGTGTAGCCCAGTCTGGTCTTATACTCATAGCAATCCTCTGCCTCATCATCCCACTGCAAAGATTATGCATATGAGTCACTGTCCCTAGGAAACTTGTATAATAATTTTTGAATCACTCTTTAAAATACAAAAGGGACTAAAATAACAAAACGTTTTGGTTGATCTGAATACGCATTTCTCCAAAGAACACACATAACTAACTAAATGTTCTTTTAAAAAGTTCAACATCATGAATTTCTGCAAAAAATAAAAATAAGGAAAACCACAATACGATATATCTCTCCCCAGCTGGAATGGGGATTGTTATCAAAAAGATAAAGGATGGTAAATGTCTACAGGATGTGGGGAAAAGAGAATTCATACATTACTGGCAGACTATAAACCAGAGCAGCCAATATGGGAAACAGTGAAAGTCCCTTGCAAAACTAGGAACAGAACTCTAAGTTGTCCAGAAAACCATTACTGGGCATGTATCCAAAGGAAATGAACTCAGTATATTGAAGAAATATCAAGACATGCCTATTCTTGCAGCACTGATACGGAACCAGCAGATGAATGGATAAAGAAAACTGTGCGCAGATACTGCGGAATAGTATTCACCCATACAAAAGAATGGGGTGCTGTCAGTTGCAGTAGCAGAGGTGAGCAAGGATGACCCTCCTTAAACCCCTATGTGAAGAGAATTTAGTCAGGAGACAAAATAAATTTGCCTTCCATGTGGAAGCTAAATAAATCATTTTCCAAGAAGCCAAGATTAAAAATGTGGTCGCTACAGGCTGGGGAGGATGATAGAGAGGAAATCATAGAATCTGGTATATATACACACATACATACATACATATGGGAAGATTCACTTCTGGTGTTATATAACACAGTGTGTTAACTTAAACTGACAAATTTTTTTAGCTATTTTTACAAAAACCTCAAAGAAGGATGCTGAATGCTTACAACAGAAAGGAATGATAAATATTTAAGATGCTGTAAATGTTCTACGCCCAGTTTTCATTGCATATGTATATATGAATAGAGATAATTCCCTATGCCAGGTAAGTGTAGACAATTACTATGGATAAGTGTGCATGCATATGTGAGCACACAGTATGTGCCCACATGGATGCAGGTGCCTACAGATGTCAGAAGAAGGTGGTAGGTTTTCTGGAGCTGGATTTAGAGACAGCTGTGTGGGTGCTAAGAACTGAAGTGCATCTCCTGTGAGAGCAGCAAGTGCTCTTTGAACTACTAAATCTCTCCATCCTCTTATGGATTATTTTCAGGCTCCAACTCTCAGACAATAGAGCATTGGGCAAGAGTAAAAGCCATATGCTCTATTACCTTGCCATTCTTCTTGGAGAGAAAAGCATGTCAGTAAATAATTACAATGCAACTTGAAGTTGATATAATAAGCATGCAAATAAGGTTCATTTTTTTTTCTTCAAAGATAGAGACATCTGCTTCCCAAACACTAAAAGGATTTATTTAATAGTCTGAAAATGATCCTAATTGTCCTCTAGAACTTGTTTGCAAAACCCTGTAATATTCAAATCTATGAGAAATTCAATACTTACTACCAAAGACAAAGCAGAATTTCCATGAGCATTTAAACATTGCGACATTTTTTTTTTAACCAGCAAATAGCTAAAATGTTTTCCATTCAATCAAATGGGGTATTTTAGAATTTGTGGCCAACACAAAAGATGTCCTTGCTAGGCAGAGTAATGTAATACATTCTGTGTGAACAGGAAACTTTAATGATATATACAGTTTTGTTATTAAAACTGAGTTTGATATTTTGCTCTGCACTGGAAAATTGTGACCTAGTACAACATAGCCACCTCACATTGTTTATAAGTTGAGGAAAATCAACATTTTGGGTTCCCAGTTCTCACAGTAGGAATTACATTTGTTTTGGCCAAATATAATTTATATAACTCTAAGGAACAATAAAACATGAACCCTACAGTGTTTTCTTACCTAAAAATAATATAGACCTTGTAAAATTGAAGAGATTATTATTATAAAGGGAAAGACAGTAACTTAAAAGGCTGAAGCTCATTTCACATGGCTTTTTTCATGCCTGTGCAAATAGGCAGACACCTGTGTGCCCATCTTCTCTGACCCCAGCCATGGGAGTGAGATTCCAGTCATAAGTAACCTTATAAGTAAAACTCTGAAATATTTGCTTGGAAAAAGTTCTTCCATTCGTTCTTAAAGTACATGTTTAATGTGACTTCTTAAATAAAAAGTCTCAATAATCATTCTTCTATCTAGCAAGAGCTTTCCTGTGATGTGCAATAAAAAATTCAGCTCTTTGTATTGATAAGATTTCTAGTTAGTGGAGGGGTCATTTACAATTTAATAGCCAGAAATTAAAGGAATGAACAAATGAATAAATAAAGGGATAAAACATATTTAAAATGTCAAACAGCATCTATGGGAATTGGTTCTTCTCATTCACGACCATTGTATAAAATAGTATCCCAATTTCTAAAATGTGTGTCATACTAAGAACATATCATAAACATACTGAATGAATATTATAAAATTTCTTCTTCCCAAAGCAATGTGCTTCTAGGAGGAGAGAGGGTAACTCTTTGATAGCAAGTGCTGTATTCAAGGAAGAAGTCCATTTTGTCTTAGTTAATTTTCTCAAGAAGAAACAAATTTATGAAGTGAGCAATATTTTCTCTTTTCAGTCTGAAGAAGCTGAGAGTCATAAATCTTCTGTGACATGTTCTAAGTCTTGTCACCAAGTAAATAGTGGAATTGGCCCTAGACTTGAGCCTTTTGATTCCCCTTGCCGCAGGCTCCCCTTCCTGCTGCTTCAGAATCCACTGGCACAGGGTTACAACTTTACAACCCCAATGGCAAGTGAGTCTTGTCCTCCCTCTAGATGACATTTCTCTTTGTCTGCCATTCTTACATTTCCTGATTCCTCAGGTTTCATCTTTTAAACTGCATACAAAACACATTTTCCTGTTCCAAGATTCACCAGGATTTCAAATTCTGTTAGCTCTCAATGTAACTTTGCATCTATTTCAATATAAAATTTGAGTTGCACTTAATAGTATTACTGTAAGATTTATAAAATGATCACCTTTTAATATTTATTTAGAGATATTCCTAAAGCATCTTCAACAACGTGAACAACTCTGGGGGAGCAGATTTGGGTGAATTTTACTTTTAAAGCATTTGTGGCTTTCCCATCTTGACTCATCTTTCTTGGGCCAGACACAAAAGGCTGCTTTAAAGATGTTATTTGATGTAGGATTTGGTCGTTGTCCACTTGGTTTTCAGAAATCGTTTCTGTAAATCATGTTCTAGAAATCCTGTCAACATTCTGCTCTTTCTTGTGTGGATTTCTTCAAAGGAAGAAGGAATGCCTAAAAAAGTAAACATTCAACGGCCATGACTATGTTCCAAAGGGGTGGGATGCAAAAATATTATAGAGGCATATAGATACATAAATATTTCTGTTAGATAAAAAGAGAATCCTGTGGATAACTCACAAGGAGCCGACTGGAACTTTGTCAGAAGAAAGTGTGTTTGTGAGGGTATGAGGGCCATGTGTTTCTCTCTATTGTACATTTTTTTCTTTTGGACTCTAACAATAATCACCATCTTAACATGTGTATTTAGACTTCTGCCTTTTATAATTTAAATTTAAATTTTAACAATATCATTCACATATAGTGAAACATATTTATATCTCATTGATCACTCTCACCACCTTGAACTCCTACCAACCCCTTCTTTTCTCAACTATATTCATATCTGATATGTTTTTCTGGTCTTATGCAGGTCCTCATAGCGGGTGTGTGTTCATGATTACATCGGCCATGCCATGACCACATGGCAGCTTGAATTCTCTTTACCATATATAGGTACAAAAAAAATCCCACAATCACATAGCCTTGTGTGACATTTACAACAGCCTGTGAAATGAGCATAAGTATTTGTGATTCATCAGCAAAGAAACTTGAGGTTGATAATGATAAGCTGTGCATTCAGTTTGTTGAAGCTTTGCAGCAAAAGCAGACTCTACATATAGGATTTTAACTAGTATGTGGGCCATCTTTCTTCTTCTTTTATAGAATAGATAGCTAATAATATTTCTTCACTTCCTTCAAAATATGTTACATATGCCCTTTTCATCCTGCATATAATATCTTCTAACCTTGGACAGAATGAAATAAAACAAGACAAAAACAAGCAACAAAAAACCCAGAGCTCATAAAGTATAAAACAACAATCTGCACACATCTACAAAAGTATAGGCTGCCAGGGGGACTGAAAATGAAGATACTGGTAGGAAGCACGCTACACCAGGGTCAAGAGTGATGTGTGGCTGGGGTACAGTGTGTTGCCTAAGGTTCCAGAGGCATCAGAACTCTAGATGAACAGATATAAAATACAGTTTTAGGGGAAAAGAATAAAACATTGTAAATCTTAAATGACAGTGACATTCAAGGGTTCCCCAGCTGAAGAAATAACAAACTAACTATAGTCAACAAATCCAGGGTATATACAGTGAAGAATTAATGGTAGATTCTTGAAGAATGAGCCTGGGACACAAGCTTTTCATCAAAGTCTGCTCTATCTAGCAGAATTTTTGAGATAAGGAAAGTATGTCATAATTAGCATAACTAAGTAGAACAGCCATTGGCTATGCATGACTGAATATGGAGAACTTAAAATATTGATAGATCCAAATAATTACGTGAAGGCTTAATGTAATTTAATTTTAATTGAAAGTTAAAGGCCATATGCAGCCAGAGGCTACCACTTTGGACAACATTGACAAAAAGATCACTGAGTGTAAAGCATATGTGAAGACGAGGCATAGTTAAAATATAAAAGAGTGGATATCATCTTCACATTGAGAGCTCACAAATTTGTTGGGAAACAAACCCTTCTCATGCAAATGAAAGTGAGCCATTGATTATCTTTTAAACACTCATCTTTATAGACTTAGGGAATCACAATCTTGAGGTCATCTTTGATCCCAATTTCCAAGTCTTTTACCTCTTTCCTTTTCTCCTTTACCTCCAAGAATAACCTCATTTCATCTCTTCTTCACATATGTTATACATACGGGTATATTTTTACAAACCTTTGTCTTGTTGTACTATCTAATACTCACATTAAATATTTAAAATTTATGGAAATAACAATAGTTGGAAGTTAAGTATATTCATCCATTTAAATATAGTGCACTTAACCAGATAAGTCTTGGGAAAAAATCTCTCTCCCTCCCTCCATCCTCCTCCCTCTCTGTCTTCTTCTCCCTCACTTCCTCTTCTCTCATTCTTCTCTCTCCTCTTTTCCTCCTCGTCAGTCAAATTTTCTTAGTCTTTAAAGAACTCAGAACATACAAAATCAAAACAGTTCATCAAACCCATTGACTGTATTACATAAAACCCATAAGATACTATATTCTTAATTTTGCTTCTTTTTATTCAATTACCAATTTCCTTCTGTGCCTTAAAGTAATATTAGAACAAAGATACAAACTCTGGCTTCTTCAGACCATAATGAGTTAAATTCACAAGGATAGAAGATTAAAATGTCAAAAGGACAAGCAGTAAACAAGCTCTACTTGGTAAATGATTCCTAAAATACTTTGAAAGAAAAAAGAACACAATAAGAACAACAATGATACACACACCACCACCACCACCACCACCACCACTACCACCACCACCACCACCACCACCACCACCACCACACCTAATTTCTTTTGCACCCCCAACAGGGCTTCACAAATGAGTTCTAGATTGTTTCTGTAATGGTGAATACTCATCGAGAGAAACCCTGGGAATGGATGGATTATCACACAGGATGCTAACCTAGTCCTACCTTTCACTTAAGGATGCAAGAACAGGAACAGAACATACAGAGAGTCAAAAATAATCCATGAGTATTTAGACTTTTTTTGACATCCAATTATAATGCTTTGAGTGACCGTGTGATACCGGTGTACCAATTTTATCTGATTTCACAGATAAATTCTATCTGCATTCTGCCTGCTCAAATGTCTCACTTTTCAAATCTCTTTGCCATTAGCCAAACCAATCAAAATCACCCAAACAAACAAGCAAAACCCAAAAGTAGTGCCTAAACTTTCTTTCATTACTTTTTAAACCAGAAGAGAGGGTGAATATAGGCTGTGGATGGAGAGGCCTCATACATCTCAAAGAAAGACTTAAGGATATTGTATGCTTGTGTCTTTTTTCTCTGAACTTTAGTGACTTGTTGCTACCATCTTCATCCACTTACACAAGCATGTACATTATCTAACACTTATTTGAAACATTAACAATGAAAATTTGTATTCTCTAGAGCTTCAATTGTAACTTAATCACTTGTGCTTGTAAAATTCATCAACTTTTTTGTGCACACATACACATGAACACACACACACTATATACATGTCATGCCATTGGCACATGTCTCTATAGGTTTATTTGAATTAGTAAATTAACTATATAAACCCCAAGAAAGCAATACTGTTATTAATATTGGTACATTAACAAAGAATTTTTCCCTTATCCAGAATTGTCCTCCAAGATAGCCAGCTTCAACACTGCTTTCAAATGGCTGTAGCGTTGCATGTATTAAATGTCTAAACATCAGAAAATGAGACAAGGTTGCTCATTCTCTTCTTTCTCTTCCCCACCCCCCACCAAATATCCTAGTAGCCAAACTCTGGCATGTATCAGAAGAGCATGAGATTTTCAGAGTGAAGTCAAAGGAAAAATATGCAGATGGCAGTGTAAATGTTAGGAAAGTTGAGGGGAAATATGCCAGTTATGCACTGTTTTGTTAGAATAACTATAGAACCATTGCAGCAATGCCACAGGCAAGACTCTTGCCAAGTGGAGTACCCTATTTATAACCCCATCAAGCAGAGGAAATGGTGCCAGGAACAAGATAAAACTATTAGCTGCATTTTAAAAGATACTTAAAAGCATGTTTGTATTTTAAAATAAATTTTGGTGGTTAGGAACAAAACTTGGGTAGTCATAGATCTGGGTGTTGAAACATGTTGCAAGAGTATTCATTAGTCCTCTCCTTATCTCCGCTGCCATGTCTCTGCCAGATAGCTTGTTTGAAGTCATAAATGGAGCTTGTAAATGGATTCTTTGGGAGATACCTTGAAAATAAACAATCCCCCCTCTTTGGTAAATAGTTAAGAGATCTCCATGGACGCGCATGCTTTTTCCCACTGTTGGCACTGTTGACCGAGTGCCCATCTGGCACCTCCTCCCCATCTGTCTTGTTGACGGCAGTCTTTCCACTATCAAGAATTTAAGCTGCAATCTTAGAGTCAAAGAGAAAATAGACTGAATCCAAGAGAATGCCTTGATCATATGAACTTTGGTCACAAGGGTGTTGCACTCAGGGATTCCGGCATCCAGTCTGCATGTGGCTGCATCAGGACATGTGCTGTGAGTTGTCATTCCAAATCACTGCCTATTACCCTGTACCCCAAGGAACAGTGTATTGAATTAGGAAAAGACCAAAAAAAATGGTAGGATTGGATCCAGTGCGGGGTTCCTTAGCCTTTCTAACTCCATCACTGAGAAGCTGTATGTTCTGTAATGCCTTCAACTACAAGGAGAGGGCAAGCCCTAAAACAATAACTTTTTCTCCTCTGTTTCTTCAATTTCTCTTCTCCATCAACCTACTTGTCTTTCTCAGAGGAATTCAAAGGGCTATGATATTTTCGTGTTTTATTTTATGTGTACATGTGTTTTGACTGAATGTATGAATATTCAGCATGTACACAGGAAGTACTTGTAAGAATCAGACCCTCTGTCACTGGAGTTATCAGGCACCACGTGGGCATTGGGAAATAAAGTCAGGTCCTCTGGAAGAGCAGATGGTGTTCCTAACCTCTCAGACATCTCCCCAGCCCAAGGCTTTATTATTATTAAATTAGAAACAACCAGATTAATTCATGGCTCTTTTGGTAGCTCTGTGTTTCTAAAGGGGAAAACTGTTTATGTGGCTTTGGGCTGTTTTTCCAAAGATAAAAACTACTTTGCAGGTTTATTAGGTCTAGAAGGGGTGACATAAAACCCTGCACTGTTCCCAAAGAAATGGCAACCAACAAATATTCATTTTCCAGTATTGAAACCATTGTAGTGTGTATAGTTCAATTTCTAAGTTGTCCTACTAGATAACAATACATTATTGTATTTATATATATTTATTCTTTATTTCATTTATGTATTGGGGGACATATGTGTATGTGGTACATGTGGACATGGCACATGCATGTGAGTGTACAGATGTATATGCCCATGCACGCACATGCAGAGGCTAGAGCAGGAAGTCGAGTATTGAGACAGTATCTTTTCATTGAGCCAGGAACTTGTCAGTTCAGTAAAGGTGGCTGGCTAGTGAGCTCTCCGAATCCACCTAACTCCACCCCTGAAGTTGAGGTTGTAGATACACATATCCATGCAATGGTTTATATAAGGGTGCTTGGAATTTGAACTAAAGTCTTCACATGTTGTTAGGTCAAGTACTCTTATCTACTCAGTCACCCCCCTGAGCCCAGATAATATATCATTGTTTTTCACTTTAATATAGGATACTACCTAATGAATATTAGTTACTATAATAATACTCTATGTCACTATATGACACTTGTATAAACAGATATATATAGAGAGAGATTTGTGATATAATTGTCATCATATATCATAAATTATGTACTATATTAAGTTGTGTATCTCACTATATTAAATGATACTGCTTTCTTATATGACATTCTATAGTTTATATTTCAAATTATTTGTATCATATTATATCATGTAGCATGTTTTTGCATTGTGTTCACATATATTTGTCTTCAATTTGTGTTTCTATAAGTTATACAATTATGTGTGTATTTCATTTCAATATACAAATTAAGACAAATGGTGTGGCAATAATTATGCTTACAAAATTATATAAACTCTAAGGAATACATATAAATTATAAAAATAAATCAACCATGAAGTTGCTAAAAGTAGCCTATATTTAGCAGGGCTCTGATTCTCTATGCCATTCAAAACATGTTTACATTGATATACTATTTGAATAACAGTGCAAACATACTTAATAAGTGTAATTATTTAGAAGTCTTCAGTGTATGTTAGCCATAATTGTCATGGTCAAAGATTTTCACAGGGAAGACAGTATCACAGAAGAGCCAGGTGTTGTGGTGAGAGAAGACCTTTAGTTCCCATGGCTGGGAGAGTGAACTTGAGTCATCACCTCTGAATCCCTCTCTGCTCACTCTCATGAGAAGGACAAGAGGGGGAGACCTAAGATGATTTAAGTGGAAATAACACTCAGAAACACGGGTGGCGCACTTGCTAGCACATAACTTCCAGTGCTAGGTGCCAGTGTCCTCAGCCTTCTTGAAGTTGTGAGTTAAAAAAGAGTCACTGCTATTGTTTTTGGCTGGGGTTTTAGCTGAGCATCCAAGATGCAAATGCAGCTGGCTACTGAGTTCTGTTTTGCTCGGGCCTCACGTGGAGAGCAGGGTTGGTTGTCCTCGCTTTCTAGTGGTTGGAGAACAGTCAAACTGATATCCCTTGTGGGGTAAGATCTTGGGGACAAATATTTCTTGTATTTCAAGGTTTCTTGAATTTCACATGTGATTTAAAAAAGCAAATAAGCCCCTTAATTGCTTCGTTAAGCTAGTCAACACTAATTAAGGAGAGTCAAGTGGGAAAATATTAGAACCTGCTGTGCTCTGCTTTTAGCCTCCTCCCCTACCCCCAGAGTGTGTTTTGCTTTCCGAGGGATGGGAGTTGGTGATTTTCTTTGATAGGACCACTCTGACCTCCTGGGTTCTGAGCTTGAAATTGAGCTACAGTCTTGTGGGGTTAGATCCCAATTTATTACTGGTAAAATATGATTTCCATTCCCATGAAAAAATGCCCGAAATGCCTTGTAAAGTTGTGCAGGGGGTAAGCAGAGCCGTTTTGATGAGTTAGAACTCAACAAGATTGAACATCCGTTTCTTCTCCTTTCAGAAAGCACAACAGTGGAGAGGTGGCTACGAATGTGAGCTTGGAGTGAAGCCAGGAGCCCTACGTGGGCCTGTGTGCATGCATCTGCAAGTGTGTGCGAAATTGTATCTGAATGCCCACAAGCACATGTATGGAGATGAGTGTAGGGAAGGTCTACCAAAGACAAATGGGATATCCATTCAAACGTCTGCTCTTCTCCAGGCTCTGAAGCTGCAACTTCTCTCATCGCTGCTGGAGCTTCGACAGAACAAGGTCCTCTGCTGCTGCTTCTCATCTCAGCACTCGCCAGGGGCAGAGGCGGGAGGATCAGAAGGTCAAGGTTAGACTAGACCACATAGAAAGTTGCAAACCAGGCTGAGCTGCAGGAGAACCTGAGGTGGGGTGAGAAGAAGGAGGAAGAGAGATGGGAGGAGAGGGGGAGGGGAATGAGGGGGGAGAAAAGGAAAACGAGCAAGAAAAGAGAGGAAGGCTTCTGTTACGATAGATCCTGACACATTTTCCCTAAAACTAAAGAGACTATCCCTTAGAGTCCTTCCAGTAGAGACACTGATGAAGTAATGCCAATAGCCTGCCTTAGAGTTGGCTGTCGTAGTAAATCCCTTCTCTGTAAGGAATACTTGTTCCACAACAAATTCTGTCTGGATATTTTGAAAAGTTCACATTAAATTCTGATGGCTTCTTAAGTTTCACAATATTTGTTGTCCCTGTTTAGTTGATAGGATATCAGAGCAAAAGAGAATGAATGAAATTGTCTTGTGGTTCCAGAGTTCTGAATGAAAAGATTAGAACCTAAACCTGCCTGTGACTGGACCAGTATGATATTGACCTTCTGCTGCTCAAAACCCTCTGTCACTGTGATCCTCTAAGTCAGTCCAATCTTCCTTGGTTCCAAATAAGAGAAACCAAGGTCCTCTCTGTTAGAAAATACTTGCATGCATCCTGTCCAACATGCAAGTATCTCCCTTGTCTCCCTTGTGGGCTTCCTATAAAGCATCAGGAACTTGAGCGTAACCACCCAGAGGCTTGAATTGCTAAAGGGATCTGCCAAAAAATGGAAAGTGTGAACTCCTTGCTTCACTTCTACTAAGAAGACCAGACCTGAGTTGTTTATGCTTACGGGTGCCATCTCCTTCCAGTATGAGCTCTCATCAAAGATGGTCTCCTTCACTGTGTCTGAGCCTGGCCTTGACCAGAACATTCTCGACAGAAGTAGACCTGTAAGATTCTACCTATGATGGGGATTCAGGTGCCTTACATAGAGCTGACTCTCCAATATTTAAGATGCATCCCAAGCTTCTCAGAGTTATGGAGCAGTAGATAAGGACAGTTCTAAATTCTTCTCATAGTTCTTGTGTACCAGTCAATAGCTCCTCTTAAACCTGACAAGTTAACAACTCCAGGAAAGGGTTGTGGAGCCTGTAGATTTGCTGCATCGAACATGTTTGTTCTCTCTAGAAATCAAATTGCCTCTGGCCAGGAACGGGACAAAGATAAGAGAAGGCACAAAGTGTGCACAATTCCTAATACAACTTTTGTGTAAATGATGGCTTTTGTTAAAACAATCACACAAAAGAACAAACAAACCCCACATATTTTCTTCCATTTCTCAGTGTTCTCAAGATCCTCAAAGATTGATTGTAATCCCCAAATTTTATCAAGTAATTAACAAATAATTCTCATAAAGAAGATGAACTAGCTTCATGGGATCCTGTCTCCAAAATATTTTTAATGAGACTGTAATGAGGACTTCATGATAGCAAATGCTTTCTGGTATCTCTATGGAGGCCACCGTAGTTCAAAAGCCAAAGACTCCAAAGCCAAAAGCAAGAAATCAGAGTCCGGGAAAGAAATATGTGGTGCCTGGGAGATGGGAGCACACAGCATATGGGGACCTAAGAAAATGGCTGTGAGGCTACAGCTTTTTGAAGATGTAGCCTAGAAAGCAATCTACGCAGCATCTAGCAAAAGAGAACCTGAGATCTAGACCCAGGGAAGTGAGAGAAATATTTAGTAGTGTTGTGGTGCCAGGGGACCTCTGATGTTGAATGAGGTAAGAGTTTTCATTATGAGAGAAAACACAGGAGCGTATCTCAGCCCAGCAGACAAGATCAGGAGGTGAGATGGGAGCATGTCTACCTGGGGAGAAACATGTTTCTCATCTCCCTGTGGCAAAGGTGCTCAGAATCCAACCACACTACCTGGTCGCTAGTCTAGCCACTGGTTCATAAGACAAGTGCGCAAAGGCCTGAGCTCCACTGTGCTTTATAAGTGGGGTAGATGGCGGTCCCTGAATATTTGTGCTTGAGTATGGCGATTCTGCACCTTGGGTACCTAGTAGTCCTGCAAGTTCAGAGGAGTGGGTCCTTGGGGTGTCATCTATTCCAGGTCCTTTCCATGGATGCTCTCTTAAAATAATGATCCTCTTCTGCTGTCAGAGACTGTGAATGAGGCAATGGAAAAAAAAAGACTTCAATGAAGCCCTTTAATAGCTGGAATGAGAAAGTGAAGTATTAGGTACAAGAGTTCCAGAGGAGGCTGGAAAAGCCTGTATGGTCCTCATTCATCACAGGGTTTTTATATTCTGAGTAAAAATAAAAAGGTTACCATACACCAACCTAAAGCATGATCCTGAAGATGGCCCTAGGTAACCTCCTTGGCCCATGCTCTTGGCACCCACACCTGAAGTCTTCAGACAGCCCCATTTCTTCTCATGCCTTTTCCTTCTTTCCTTCACTCCCACAACTTGTTGCCTAGGGACCATAACTCATACCTTGGACTTTCACACCTCAGTGCCTTTCCCCAAACCTTTCTCAGCCTAGAATGCCCCCGCTTCTTCAGTCTCCAGTCCACTCATTGAATAATATTCTACCTTTCTTGCTACCGTTCATGATCATCTTAGCGTGCAGTGGCTGTTGATTCTCTAATCTCTGAACCTTGCATTGAATTTTCATTACTTAGTGCGGTTTTCTAAGAAGTCCCTGGATAAAGGTCAAATTTGCATTAAAATATATGCATAAAAGAACAAGACACCTCATCTCTGTCGATCTTCCAGATAAACCACTGTTCCATTAGGTGAGCCTGCAAACTTGGGCTATGGATTATCTCCAAATCACTGTCTCTTTCCCCGTACCCCAAGGAACATTGTGTTGAATTAGCAAGGAAAAAAAAGTTTCCTTAACCTTTCTAATTCTATCATTGAGAAGTTGTATGTTCCCTAATGCCTTCAACTGCAAGGACAGGGCAAGACCCAAGGCACAATGTCCTCTTCTCCCCATATTTCCTTCATGTCTCTTCTCCACTAATGTACCTACCTAACATGGTAGAATAGAAAGGATATGATTTCTTGTGTGTGTGTGTGTCTGTGTGTGTGTATGTATGTGTTTTATTTTATGTACACATATGTTTGGTATGAATGTATGTGTGTACACCATGTGTCAAAGAGGAGGCATGATTTTTTGGAAAGATTGGTCAGTAAAGAGTGGAGGAAAGTGCATGTCTTCTCAGTCTCAACCAAGAACATCATCTATGAATAAACACAGCAAAAATCACATTTCTAGAGAAATGATGACACGAGTTAGATTTCTAATGATGCTTTATCATCTATGAGTCTTGCTGCACACCTGTTTCTTTTTCCAGTACCAGCTGATGCACAAGCACTGAATGGCAGGAAGAAGTGAAGGCTTGCTGAAGCTCAGTCTAATAAGGCACATAAGTCCCTGCATGGAGTGAAAGGAACATACCCGCCTAGACTTCAGTCTTTCTATTCCCTCCTGTATTTCTTTTCTGCTTCCATCTCTTCGAGTCACATTCTGGGATATGAATGTGCTCAGGGGCAGGGAAGGCTGTAATCCCCAGAGCCTTGCACTATAAACTTCATTTCCTCCTTTTATTGCAGTTAACTGCCCATGAACTCTATTAATATTTTGCAAATTGAGATCTCGGAAACATATGTTACTGTTAATTTTAACCTCATGCTAACTAGGATGTGGTCAAAATTTCACAACAAATTCCAAGGGTATTTTGATATGCCTTGGAAAATGCATTTAAAGGTGGCTCTGGGAGATATTTATGTATATATTTTTTTCTCTAAATTCACATATTTCTTTTCTTAGAGGCAGGCAGAAGTAAATCATTAGACAGGAAAGTCAAGCATAAGGTAAGTAAGGAATCGTGCAGACTGTATAAAGAAACATCTCCCAGACCAAAGACAAATGATAAAAATCTTTTGATGGTTACAAGGTGTTACAGACGGTATTGTTTTTCTCAAATGCAACTCCTTTTTAAAGACAGTGGTTTTCAACTTTTTCTGACGTCAAATGATGCTTTCACAAGGCTTGCCAAAGACCGTCAGAAAGTGCAAATATTTACATTATAAATCATAACAGTAGCAAAATTAGAATTATGAAGTAGTAACTAAAATAATTTTATGGTTGGGGGTCACCACAACATGAGGTGATCACGTAACGAAAGGGTCGCAGAATTAGGAAGGTTGAGAACAACTGATTTAAAGAAGCTTTCGATTTCACAAATTCATGATGAAAATGGATTTCAATAATTCCAAGCATATCTGTATGAAATAAACAAATGCACAACTTGTGAATATTCTGGTTAGCTCAAGGAAGAAAGCGCTTCTCTCCCTCCCTTCCTTGTCACACCTTCTGCTTTTGCTGCTACCACTTCTTATTCTATTACTTTGCTTTCCTTTCCTTCCTCTACTTTTTCCTATTTTAAACATTATCAACTCAGCAAGTATTATTTTCGCACTCCATGAATTGCTGTAGCTATTGTGAACTGGGCAGCAAACATCTCTCTGAAAAATGTGCATCCATGAGTTCATTACAGGATCTTATGTAACAGCGTCTGAGGTAGGAGCTCTTTCCACATAAACGTTCATATCTTTAAAGCGCATGCTTCAAGGTCAAGATTTCAGAAATGTCTTCAGCTATTACAAAATGAAAAAGTGTGCCTTCTAATAAATACTGAGAACATTTACTCTTCTGTTTGTCAAGATTTCTGTTTTCCCAGAAAGTTCACCATGTTCTTTCAATCAGGACTTTGAACTGAGGTTAATTCCTGGCTGTCTAAATAAGGAAATGGCATGGAATAACGATGTACATTCCCCTGTGAAACTAATTCCAAGACAGATAAATAAGAAAGGCACCACTGGAGAGAGGCCATCTTTATTACCGTACATCTTGCTCTTCCTCAGTGCCCAACACCTTATAACTTGCTTTCCTATACCTTCTTAATCTTTTCGACTCTACTTTCTTCTCTTATCAGCCATGCCATCCCTTGAATTTATGTCCCAGTTTAGGGGTAATACTCAGTGTCCACGTGCCAATCCTTTCAATACATTTAATATGTATTTAGCTATTTGGATTGTAGGGTGTCTTCAGAGGATAAAGGAATAAGTTAAGTTAGGAGCCAGAGAGGAACAAAAAAACCTATAGCTACATTTGACAGGCAATGATGAACAGGTCACATATTTTGTGAAATATTCTACAAAGCCAATGTTAATCAAAGTTAATCTGTACTAAAAAAAATAGAATACAGTATAGGAATTTCCAAACGACTTTGTTTCATAAATCATTTACAAAATATATAGAACACCTCAAGATATCTTTAAATAGATCATAGCTGTCATTATCAGTTCTAGGGGCCATGACAAAATACCTAACAAAAGCAGGTATGAACGCAGGGTTTATTTTGTCTCACAGTTTGAAGACATACAGGAGATCATGGCAAGAAGGTATGGTAGCAAAAATGACAGAAGTATGGTCACATTATGTCACTAGTCAGGAAGCAGAAATCTGTATTCTGCTCTCAGCTCAGTATCCCTTTTATTCAGTTTGTGATCACAGCCTTTGCATAGTCCTGCCTGCAGTCGGGTTTGGTCTTCCTCCCCTAGTTAAACCTCTTTGGAAACACTTTTACAGATTCTCCTGGAGTTGTGTCTCCTGCTTGATTATAATTCAGCCAAGCAGGCAATGGAGATGAACCATCGCAGAACTAAAAATGAGAAAATGTAAAAAACAAAACAAAACATATTTTATAAAAATGATGATAGTTTTTTTTCTGTTATTTTTGGGACAGAGTATCACTATATAGCCCTGACTAGTCAGGAGCTTTCTATAATCCATACTGGCATCAAACCCACTAAGTTACACCAGCATGCCTGACTAACTACAGTTTTTAGAGTAAGTTAATAAGATGTAAATTTTCTTTACTTGGGTAAATAGAAGGTAGCCTTTCGCTTTTGCTTTGCTATTCAGTGAGTTTCCCATACATTGGAGTTTCAGATAAACTCCTTATAACACAAAATATATTGGCAAACCTAGATACTTCAGTTGTCTTATAAGTGTAGTAAGATAACAATTGTATCAATTTCTCTCTAGTCCTAAGACTTAAGTGATTCTGTAAAGTAACCCCCATGTAACAAAACCTTTCCATTCTGAGTAGTCTGCTTCTATACTGGGAACAAAATGACACACCATTGGTCATGGATTTACACTAATGTATCCTATGTCCCTGGAAGAAATAGAACTCAGAATAAGGCTCCAAAGAAAAGAAGCATAACACCCCCAAAATAGTTCATTGAGCATGGTAGTAATCATCCAAGGATTTCCTTCAAGGATCAATAATAATAATCCCTTCATTTTCTAACTATTAGTAAGCCAAGATCCCCTACAACACTACAACATGTCTAGTGTGGAGACATCCTAGACACAACTCAGCTGCAGATAGGACTGCCCAGGACACAGTAAGCCATTATCTGTGATCTGAACCACAGTGAGATTCCTCTGACAGCTTTAGCCATGCATTGGGCTCACTCAGCTGAAGTCAGCAGTCCCCAGAGTGCCTCAAACATGCTGCTGGCCTCAAAGTCCAACATGCTTGGCCCAGGCCCCACATCACTGTAGGACACCCAGGACTTCAAAGGAAGGACTCTCAGAGCTGCCTCCTCCCAACCACTTCTTGCCAAAACGCAGCTGAGGCAGCCTTGAAGCTAAATATTTGGATTGAATGGGACAGAGAATGTGGTCTCTCTGAGAGGTGTTTTACCAAGGCCATCAGGAGAGGACCAGTTCAACACAGTCATGCTGTGCCTTCCCAGCATCAGATAGCAATGGCGTCTTTGTGCAATCAGCAGAATTATATGTCTGAAAACCTCATAGGTTAAGCAGTTACAAGGTGTTTAGCAGCTCTCGGTCTGCCTCCAAGATCCCATGGCACCCTGTTCTTCATCACTGGAATACAGAGGGTAAAATCTTCCTAGTATTTCCAGAAATGGGCCAGTCTTTCCACAGAGAACGACTGTTGCATACTAATGAATAGACTTGCAGGCGACTGTAACTCATGCCTTCTGAATCACATTCTACCTCCTTCTTTACCAACCAATTTTGAGATTTTTATTTAACAATGACAGCACCCAAAATAAATACACCACTCATTGAATGCTGAGAAACATGGCCTTGAGAGACAAAAGAACTGAGTTCCAGCTTCCAGCCTCCACCAATTTTGTGGTGTTACTCCATTGGTGATTCAGTCTTACCTGTAGAGTGGATGCAAGAATGAACTTCCTCCTCATCCTAAACACTGGGGTGCATTGGGGATCAGCTAAATCAACTCTCGTTTCCAAAGCTCCTTGCAACAACCAGAACCTGAAAAAAAAAGAAATGATGACAATGATTATTCCAAAGAAAATGACCACTGAAGTCTGGAGCAAATTAGAGCCAGAGGGAACTCAGACATCATTTTACAAGTGCAAATATTAGCTTGCCTCAGTTGATCTAGTAAAAGAGCAAAGCCTGACTTAGATCTCTCACCCTGTCTTGCCCCAGTGGGCTTATTTATCCCTTGATGTTCCCAAACATTTGATAAACACATTTGTTCTCTGGGAACTAGATATGACACATGATTTGTCCCAAGTTTATGGGCAATGGAATTCTATCACACGGATTATAAGAATTGTTTCAAAGGGCACAGTGAGTGGGTGGCCTGGGGTTTCAGTATTCATCTTCTCAAGGAATGTCACTCAAAACAACAGCAACAAGAGTAATTGTCAAACAACAAATATTTACCATTTATCTAATTAATATTTTAATTATAATAAAATTATAACTTTCCCTATTTCCTCCTAATCTCACCCATATATATGTCCTTTCCACTTACTTGTTCCCTCTTCAAAATTCTGGCTTATTTTTCTTAGTTAATTTTTACATATATATATATATATATATATATATATATATATATATATATGGAGAGAAAGAGAGAGAGAGAGAGAGAGAGAGAGAGAGAGAGAGAGAGAGAGAAAGAGAGAGAGAGAATTCCATCCTCCCAGTTCAATCTAGCATGCACATGACTTCAGGGTTGACCACCTGGTATTAGATAACCAAGTAGTGTGCTCATCCTTGGGGAAGACTATATCTCCCATTCTTAACAGTTCTTAGTTGCTTACAGCTTTTATCTAGAGTTGGGACCCCTTAAGATTTTCCCTTCTCCAGATTAGTATGTGTTTTGGTGGTATACTTCTTCAAATCTTAGTTAAACAGCCATTGTTGGGGTATCATGAGGAAAACTCCCATATCATTTCTAGAAGACAAAATCTCACAGCAAATTTTATGGTCCTCTGGCTCTTATAATTTTTGTTTGCCCTCTTCTGCAATGTTCCCTAAAGGATCAGTTGTTCTCTGCATGTTGACTGTCGATGGTTTTCTGTCTATGGTTTTCAGGTGTATGGATAAACCTAGACAAGTATATATTGAATGAGATAATCCAGACTCAGAAGGACAAACACCACTTGCTCTATCTCTTTTGTGGTTCTTAGTTCCCAATCCTTAGATGTGAGTATATAACCTGAAGTCAAGGGGACCAAGGAGAGGAAAGAACTAGAGAGAGCTACAGCAGAAAGCAATTGCATTGATTAGAAAGGGAGCAATAGCTCTCTCATAATCAAATAATAAGCAGGCTAAGAAAGAAATCAGAGAAACAACCCCTGTTACAATAGCAACAGATAATATGTATTATTTTGGGGTAACTCTAACCAAAAAAGTGAAAGACCTGTATGACAAGAACTTTAAGACTTTGAAGAAATAAAATGAAGAAGGTATCAGAAAATGGAAAGATCCCCTATGTTCTGGGAAAGATAGGATTAACATAATAAAAATGGCAATCTATAATTCAACACAATCCCCATCAAAATCTCAACACAATTTTTCCCAGCCCTCGAAAGAACAATATTCAACTTCATATGGAAAAAAACACCCAGGATAGCTAAAGCAATCATGTACAATAAAAGAACTTCTAGAGATATCACCATCCCTGACTTTAAGCTCTATTATAGAACTATAGTAACAAAAATAGCTTGGTGCTGGCATAAAAACAGACACATGGATCAATGGAATTGAATTGAAAATCCTGAGACAAATCCACCACCTATGAACACCCAATTTTTACATAGAAGCCAAAATTATATAATGGAAAAAAACATTTTCAGCAAGTGGTGTTGGCATAAGTGGATATTGTCATGTAGAGGAATGCAAATAGATCCGTATCTATTGTCCTGCATAAAACTCAGGTCCAAGTGGACCAAAGACCTCAACATAAATCCAATTACACCAAACCTGATAGAAGTGCCTTGACCACATTTGTACAGGAGACTACTTCCTGAATATAACACCAGTAGCACAGACAATGAGAGCAACAATTAATAAATGGAACCTCCTGAAACTGAACAGCTTCTGTAAGGCAAAGGACATGGTTAATAAGACAAAATGGCAGCCTACAGAATGGGAACCCCACATTTGACAGAGGTCTGATCTCCAAAATACATTTTAAAAAAATCAAGAAACTAGACATCAAAAGGCTAAATAATCCAATGTAAAAATGGTATACAGATCTAAACAGACACTTCTCAACAGAAGAATCTCAAATGGTAAAAAGACATAGAAGGAATTGCTCAACATCCTTAGTAACAAGGTGTAGGGATAAGTCCTGCCCCTTAGGGGGCGTGTTCGCCTCGGGCTAATGTTTACCTATAAATCTGGCAGCATGCTTGCAGCACTTGCTTCTGCTTTCCTGGTCTCTGCGGGAACGGTGGTTCTGTAAGTCTATTTCTCCATTAAAGCTATATATATATATATATTTACAATATGTCTGCATTCGTTTATGCCATTACATTTTGGCACCCAACGTGGGGCGCCATTCTGTTGTAATAGGAGCGGAGGGGCTGCGTCCCCAGCACCCCGGCTACCTGGCTAGCTTATGCCCCGAAATAACAACACACAAATTGTATTCATTTAAACACTGCTTGGCCCATTATATCTATCCTCTTCTCAGCAAACTCTTGCACCTGGACTAGCCCATTTCTAATAATCTGTGTAGCATCAGTCTTACCAGGAAAGATTCTAGCCTATGTCCATCCTGGGTCAGAGCTTCATTGCATGTGCATCAGAGAGCAGAGCTCTCGCGTCCGCCCGGGAGAGGGAAGCATGGCTTCTCTCTGAGCTCACTTCCTCTTCCTCCCAGCATTCTTTTATGTTTACTCCTCCCACCTATGTTTTAACCTATCAGGGCCAAGCAGTTTCTTTATTGCTTAACCAATGAAATCAACAGATTGATATATGACACTCCCACAACAAGGCAATGCAAAACAAAATGACTCTGAGATACCATTTCACACCTGTCAGAATGGCTAAGATCAAAAGCACTGATGACAGCTTGTTTTGGGGAGGAGGTAGATTAAGGAGAACACTTCTCACTGCTGATGGGAGTTCAAATTTGCACAGCCACTTTGGATATCAAATGTGGAAGTATATGTATGTGTGTATGTATGTATGTGTGTGTGTGAATGTATGTGTATGTATTGTGTGGAACAGGAAGGGGTGATGTGTCACTAGAGACCAGAAGAAAACATCAGATAACCTAGAAGTGAAGTTGTGGGTGCAGTGAGCTGGCATGTGATACCAGGAACAGAACCTGGGTAGTCTGTAAGATCAGCAAGTGCTAACAGCTGAAACACCTCTCTAGTCCTGTAACCCTACTCATGCCTCACAGTGAAGACTAAATCTAAAAATGAGTTTCACAGGAGACAAACAGTGGCAGAGTCTTTGATCTGTCCTCTCTTTCTTTCCCAGCTTTGTTCCAATTGGTGTTTCCCAATGTCCTTGTCCAAGTTCCCTCACACTGAACTCTGATGATTTCCTTAAGTATTACATTTTCTTTTGGCATCTGGCCCTTATCAATGACTATATCCTCTCTCTAAGATACTCCTTTGAAAGGGTACACTTGATTATTTCCCACTTCCTGAAAAACCACTCATGTTAGGAAAACATTCCTATCTTCTCTTGGTAGAACTGTATCTATTCCTGTGATACATTTCAACCGTGTAACCATCATACAGAAACAGCTCTTGGTCATATCTCCCCTCTACCTCATGCTGTACATCTAGACAGGGCATATGACTTGTGTTTCTTTTTGTCTGTATTCACGTAAAATTGGTCTGGAACATAGTAAGTAGGTTTTCAAAGTATTTGTTGACTATATTGGCTGCCTTTTCTCTTTATTACAACCAAATGTGTGAAATGAAGCAACTTATTGAAGGAAAGGTTTGTTTTGGCTCATAGTTTGAGGGTATAGTTCATCATAGTGAAGACATGGAGTTATAAGCAACTATGATAGCAGTGCCATGAATCTGCTTTGGCCACAACTTATTGGATCAGGGAAGAGCAGGAGGGAGGGAGAGAGAAAGAGGAATCGAAAGAGAAAGTGAAAGAGAAAGAGAAGGTGGAAAGCTGACATCTAGCTCTTGTTTCCTCTTTTTCTTATTTTATTCAATCTAGGATCCCAGCCATGGGATGATGCTGACCACATTCAGGGGTGAATCTTCTCATTTAATTAATCTTCTCTGGAAATACCTTCAGCCACACAAAGGTATGCAAAAAAGCACATGCCCTTCATGCCTTGTAATCTAATCAAGTCGACAGTCAAAATTAACCACCATACTGACTGAGTGCATTTAGTTAATAAAATGAACAGGTCGGTGGTTATATTTCATGTCTCTGCACTATTTCACTGTAGGTCTGCCCTAACACGCTTGTCTGTGGCATTCTTCATAGTTACTAGACAACTAAACCAGTTTCTCATCATTTAACTCTAACTAGAAAAATTTTCCATTTGTGGCAAGAAGTTCTAGGGAGACATGAGTGATATGGAGAAAGTGAAAGACAATTAAATTTTACAGTCCACATCTCTAATTTTCCAGTTTTCAATTCCCCAATGTGCCATGTCTGAAATTCTGTATTGCTGTGTCCTTCCCATCCCTAACACAAAACTGAAACTCAGTGACAGTAAAGAAATCTTCCCTTTCCATGCCCACTCTCCTTCCTGCATTGCCTCTTCTTACCCTGTAGATAGAGATTTCTACCTGGTATTTCTATAAGGTATGCTTATACTTATTTCAAAATCAGCCCAATGATATTATGATCAGTTTGATGTGAGAGATATAATCTTTTTATATTTTTCTGTCTCTGGGCCTATAACAACTTCCAGAAGGCTCAGTAAAAAAGAAAGTGAGTTGGATTTAGCTGAGGTTTGCCTATGTTCCAGTTTGTCTTTTTATGCCATTTCTGCTCTATCAAATGACTAACAGTGTAATTAAAATGATGAGGCAAGATACTAAGCAACATCCTTTTCCTGGCTTTCCTCTCTAAGTAGCTTGTCCAGTTAAGATAATTTATTATAAGGACTACTTTTCATAATAGGAATCAGAGAACAGAGGAGCTAGTTATCAACTGTTATACATTAATAATGTATAAACAAGTTAAATGCTAAAATCTCAGGGCAATAAGGAAGATGAAGATTTACAATTGATACTCTTCCCCAACCTACCCTAGAAACAAGAACAAGAAAGTAGAGTTAGAAGTCTTGAGATAAGATATTCCTCTATGGCAGGGCAGGCTCTGACTGCCTGTGTTAGCTTGTGGGGAGGAAGAGCAATAGAACACCTCAAATTAGGATACTGTAGATATTTTCTCCTTTTCACAGCAACTAGTGCATAACTGAGTAGAAAAAAAGAATCAGAATCATTCTGTGGGTGGGTGGTATATGGTGTAAGAGCAGGGTCTCTGGGATACAGAAGTAAATCTCAATTCAAAGCAGCCTCATGGCTGTTAATACGTACATAAGGTTAACAGCCAGTTAATGCAATGCAGAGAAAAACGGGTTAGGAAGTCCAATAAGTTAGACACAGGATAAGTCTCTGAGTGCATGACTTGGAGCCAGAGACCTCTTGGATGTGAATTTGTATATACTATTAAATTTCAACATTCATCTGTGAGTGGAATAAACTGATAATTTTGTAAAATGAATGACGGTGATCATGGAAATGTCCTAATGTAAGGGAATTCTCAGTATACAAAAATGTAGAGCAGAAATAGATATCTACCACAAAGCCACTAAAGCTATTTCTATGATGGCCATTGGTACTGTTACATGCTAAGGACATGAGAAGTCATGAGGACACAGGGACTCGATTATGATTCCATAGTGTGACTGCAGGGCCCCTCTTCAAATTGTCACCTTATGTTTGTACTTTGCCAAGACTGTCCAGTAACATAGAACACGATTCTGCTCATAAGTTTGACCATCATGACTTTTTCAAAATATCATTTTTCTTTAAAAATTTTGTATATGTATTCTGATTATTCTCATCCTCACCGTAAACTTATCCGTTTTCATTTCTGTCAACACCACCTCCTTCCTACATATCCCGTCCCATTTCACAGTTTTGTTGCCCACTGAGTTGAACCAGGCTATATGTGTAACCAAGGTTTGGAGTTATCCATTGCATCCTGGTGGACCCACCTCTGAGTACACAACCTAATACAATGACCCTCACTCTCCCAGAATCTTTCTGTAAGATTATTTTTTCTTTAGAAATTTGTCAACATTTGAATATTCATCAATGAAATGCCTATTTGAATGAATTCTATAAAGCTAATCGATTCTTGATTCATACAGCTGAGCAAATTCCATCTCATGTGTAGTTCAGTTATCTTTCAATAATATAAATGAGGATTTCAGATTTTCTAATTTTTTTTTGCAATAACAAACATTTATTATCCTTTTGGATATCACAGATGCTTTTTTTGGTTACTATGTCTACTGTGGCCAAATTTCTCCATTCTAAATTTAATCAAACGTTTAATATGCATTTTAACAATGGAATTTATCAACTCTAAGCATTTAGCTTTTATCAATTCTTATTGTCATTACATGTACTACTAATAATTTTAATCATCTTAGAAAAATATAGGACTATTTTATGACTAGTTCATAAAAAATAAATAGAACAATTTTTAGAAAATGGGTAGAGATATATGGAAAAAGAGAAAAGTGAGGATAAAGCAAAGCGCCAAAGCAGGGAAAAGGGACAAACAAGGAGAAAGAGAGATATTTCTATAGCTACAAAAATGCTTTGAAAAGGATCTAGCAAAATTTGTATGCAGGAATTCCAGATATATCTGCTTAAATAGAGGATACACAGAGAGATCTGGTTTTGGCTAAATCTTGAATGTTTTTGCTCTGAGTATATAATGTATCAAACTTATTGTTCAGCCAAACTATAAATTACTTGGCACTATCCAATAAAATCTTTAAGGAGAGCTGGGCAGTGGTGGCCTATGACTTTAATCCCACCACTTGGGAGGCAGAGGCAGGTGGATCTCTGTGAGTTCAAGGCCAGCTTGGTCTACCAGAGCTTCTTGTTGGGTCCTATTCTTACATGCATTTTGGGAGTTAAAATAATTTAGATTTTAGCTATCAAACACTTGGGTCAAATTGACAGGTAGAAGTCAATTCTTGCCTCTCCACCTCAGCGACTTAGATGCAATGAGATCATTGAGACAACCCACTACTACAAATGATTCCCCTTAACTTCAATAATAATGAATACTATTTTTACAATTTGGAAAAATATGCATGGTATTTATAGAAAGATATAAAATACTGGTGCATCTTTTATTCATCCCTTTCCTAGACATTTTTTCATAAAATTTTTTCTTTTTACATTTTTCCAAATATGAAACAATATTTTCATTAACCTTTTAAATCTGTCTCTATCTATCTATCTATCTATCTATCTATCTATCTATCTATCTATCTATCTATCAATCATCTATTTATCTATCTATCTATCTATCTATCTATCTATCTATCTATCTATCTATCTACCTCCTTTTGTCCCTGGGAATTTATCATCCTTGTTTAACTTTGGAAACAAGAGTTAATAGAAATCAGGTTTTATAACATGAATACATTATAGCTTGTTAATTTTAGAAGCTTTCTTGATATCTTCACATTACTTAGAACTTCTGGACAAAGAGCGAGATGATCAAGAATATTACCTGGTTGGCTCTGAACGTAGAACAAGGACTGCGAGGTGAAGTTTGGGACAAGTAGGTTAGAACAGATTCTCTATGCTATGATATCGTCTAACAAGTGGAATGGATTTCTTATAGTAGTAGATCAACAAGCTTGCCGATAGCACACAAGGACTAAGCACCTATTATCCAGAAAGTGTTGGGAGAGGGGTTGATTAGGATGCACAATTGCATAGCAGCAATCACATTTGTGGTCTAAGCTAACCTTACACATGTCAGGGTACTGTCACAGTGATGCCACTCCAAAGGACCCCACTGGCATTTACCAGGGTACACTCTGGTCTGTTTGTTTTCAGATTTGGCCCTTATTATTTATTGAGCAAAGCCAACTTTAGTGCTCTGTCACTTTGCAAGCCATGATGGGGGGCCAATTGTAGCTGTGTAGCTTAGCCACCCTGGAATCAAATAGCTGCCTTGTAAAAGGACTGTTGCAATCTTGAGATGCCCATAAGTAAGAATTCGAACATTATCTCACGTCATGTGATGTGGTTGGGGTAAATACAGAGTCTTTCAGTGGAAGAGTGGAAGTGATGACTGAGGAAAATGAAATACAACAAGAGGGTAGGATTGAGATTCAGTGGTTGCTATGAATCACTGAGGCAAAGAGGCATTGGCAAAACAAGTCAGAGCTCTACATGGTAGGCAAGACCACTTCCCATGGATAGGAGCTATTAGATGCTCTCAACTAAATAGCAGTGCGTCTGGCTAGTACTAAATGCTTCTTCCACATACATGTCACACCATGAGATCTCATTTCTGCTCTTCAAAGCCCCCTCCCATGAACAGCCAGAGGATATATTTTTAAAAAATGAGTTTTCTGGTATTTGTAAATCTTGAGCTTAATTTGCGAATAAGATCAAAGTCTTAGAGGGAATCTATGAAGATCGTGGAATCATCTGATGGACTATCAGTTAAGGGAGTATCTTCAAATTTGGGGCAGGGCAGGAGTGAGGTGAGAATGACCATTCATAGAAAGACTGACAATAGAAAACCATGACTAGGGTGTTGTTAATAAAGTGGACAGGGTGAGTGGGTTTGAAGAACTTTTTTTTCATTGCTTACAAACAAAAAGAAGAGGCAGAAGGTTTGTGAGTTATTCATGAATGACCCCAAGAAGAAAAAGGCAAAGTCTATGAAGGGGTATATGTTTATTGATGCTATGGCTATTAGCCTCAGATTTCCAGTTTCCTAAGGACAACTTTTTTAAACTATACTGACTACTGTGATCAACCTTTTCACTTCTTATTGAAGCAAAACATGATTGATTCTCGTTAACTTCTCTCCAGGTCTCAGAAACAAGCAGGGAGACATTTGATACACACTTTTAATCTTTCAAGGTGAATCGGAGAACTTCCCCACCTTAGAGGATGCTGGGAACAAATTTCAGAATAGACAGAGAAAGCTTCTAAATGCATTGTGAGTAGAATCACTTTCTGACTGTAGCACTGGTATCAATTTCTCTTCTTTAATTCAACAGCCCCCTTTCTCTTGCTGTCTTTAGACTTTGTTAGCTTTCAGGTGAGTTTATATAAAAAACAATCTTTCAGTGATTTCATGGTTTAAATCTCCCATCGAAGTAGGATGGAAAGACCATGAACACAAGGGGTGAATCCAGATGCCACTATTCCTTAGCAGTGTTACTGGAGCAAGCTACGTCACCACTCAGTGGCAGTAATTCATTTGAAAACTGTGATACCCATTTTGTTATCGCTGCGGAAGTTTACTACAGTGCCTTTAAGATTCTAGAAACTCACCATGCTCAGAATAGGTAGCTATTAGCACAGTTCCTGGTTCTCCTGTGGCCATCTGGCACGGCAGCTGCTAGTTCTTAATCTTGGTATTGAAGTTCCCATTATTTCCATTGCTTTTGCCACCAACCAAAGATTTCCTGGATTTCAGAATACTTTCCCCAGCATTTGGAGCTTCTCTTAGGTCTTTTGAAAAGGCTATCTTGAATTCTGGATATTTCTATCCCATATCACAAGGACATAAAATGAGTTGCCAGGAACCTTACTCTAAAGTAGTCATAGGACAGAGCATTTGAGAAGACTTGAGGTAAGATTTTGTTTGGAAAAAGAAGCATTACAGGGATTTAGGAGTGAGAAATGAAATGCAAAACCATTTATCAAGTTGCATTGTGTATTCCAGGAAATGATAAATGGTTGTGTGACCCTGGAACAAAGGACATTTGCAGAAAATTTTCAACAATGCTAAAATGAATCATTGAAGAAATATTGGGGAGGTCCTTGCATGTCAAAATTATGACACTGGAGTCTTACAAACACTAGCTAGTTAGCCAATGGGTTTTGAGCTTTTATTTAAGGGTGACACAACTTTAAAGTTAGGACAGCAAATACGGGGGGAAGAAGAGTAAATTCTGCTGAGGAACTAGAGCATTTAACTGAGCTAAGTATCCGTCCTGTCCCTTGTTCTACTTTTCATTCACTGTGTATCACATACCAGCTGGGTGGGAACATGAGACTGAGCACTATATGAACTGCATTCTCAGCTTTCATTAGAATATATTGTCTCTTTATTGGAAGCTAAATGAACATTGAAGCTCTGTGAGAGTGGATCAGCATTGAAGATGCTTCTGGAAAGGGGAAAAGTACACATTTCAAGCTGATGGCCCGCAGAAGCCTGGAAAAAGACAGCTAGCTACCAAGAGCCAATGTAAGCAAAATTAAACCTTTGCGTGCAGGTGGAAAGAGAAGAAACAAATACAGGTAACTTGGGGAAGTCTTGGTCAGACAGGTGGATATGTCAATGCTATAATTTGAATATTATATTACAGTTTTTACAAATGCTTTTGGAGGAAATGTGATAAAGAACACTTTAGCTTTCCACTATTATGTAAAATAATGGATGTAATTGACTTATAAAAGAAAAAGATTATTTTGGCTCAACACTTCAGAAATTCTATGACAAACTGATCATCTTGATTTGGACCCCTGGAAGGCAACATGCTACAGCTTAGGCTACAGTTTGCAGTAAAATTCTCACTTCAGAGACTAGAAGGAAAACCAGGAAAGAGAAGGGTCTTAGGCCTCACAATTGTCTTTGAAGACAATTTCAATGACGAAAAAATACCCCACAAGGTTCTTTCTCAGTAAGGGTCCACCACCTATCATATTAAACACACAAATCTTTGGGGGGATATCCAAAATCAAACTTAGAACAGAATGTGTGAGACTTATATGTTATTTCCTATAGTTACTTGTATGTGACTCTATAATTATCTTTTTAAAATGTTTACTCCTTAAAATGCTTCATGGTTGGTAAATGCTAAGAATCCAGGTAAATTTTAAATATACTTTCTTCTGGGATGGAACTTGGGGTATTAAAGTCATATCCCTTTGAGGCTATGATTAAACTATAATTTAGGTTGCTATGTTCTCCTCAGAAGATTGAGGAAGTGGAATATATGAACATCATCTCATGGGCACTGGGTCATGTGCTCACACCCCCAGCTCCCTCCCTGGTCTGAGCTCTCCTCCCAGCATCCATCCACTTCCCTCTTGATTTTCCAATTCTAGCCTGTGGATAACAGTTATCTTTCAATGCATGGTGTAGTTCTGGTTAAAGAATTCTGAAGAAAATTTACTGTATCCCTCACGTCATGGTCCTGAAGGACTTTGCCAGATCTCCATTTTTTCATGCAATGGGAGCTGTAGCAGCTCCTAATATACCCATGGAATATGTATACCCATGACATCATTCATGAATACCTGGGCAAGGCCTTTCAGAGTCAGGCTAAGTACAATGTTCCCCACATTATATCTGTGTTGCTTAGAAAAGCTACAGTCAGCTTTCATTTGTGTACTTGTTTCTATCTGGATCTAACCCCTGATAATCTGTGACTTCATAGGCCCTCTCAGGTGGGATGCCTTGTGGAGGAGGTCTGTCTAAAGCCAGGCATCATGAGCCAAGGACAGAGTAAGCAGCAGTAGCCTCTCAGAAACTTGGACCCTTCTAGAGATATTTTTCTCTGAAAATACAATGGGAAAACAGAAAGAAATAGTGAGGTCTTGGTCAGAGGAAAGAGGAAATATGAGCTTTTCACTGGTTTAGAGATGAGAATACTGCTCATAGCACAATTTGAAAGTCTCAAAAAAAACCATTTTTCTTCAGATTACTAATGCATGTAAATGTCTTGGTATTTTCATAGAGATTCACTTTTCATGAAAATCTTGGTGAGATTGTGTTGTACATGCCATGTAAAATTAAAAGCAGGTGAGAAATTTTTGAGTGCCTATCTACCCCGCCCCCTGATCCCATGATATTCCTTCTCCAGTCCTCAGAATTTCTGGAAACTCCCTTCACAGTAAATAGGACTAAATGGACATGCCCTGGAAGCCAAGGCAAATGGGCCAACTGCAAGCTGACCTGTGTGAGTAGGTGCTCCCGTGCTGGGTGCAAGTGCATTGTGAAACTCTCCTTTTGGAAGGGAAGGCTAGAGAAATTGTGCCTTGGGACAGGGCCACTCTCTGTGGCCTGAGCCACCCCATGTCTCTCTCGTTTGCCTTTCTCCCCACCCACCTTTCATCGTCCTCAGAAGCGCATGTGTGTGAAGAACAACAGAGGAATGTGGGTGGGTTGACTTGGATAATTAAATCCATGCTGCATCGTGTTCTTTAGAATTAATAAGGAATCCATCCCATTGAAACTCACCATGACATCTTCCCTCTGACTCAGATTTCTTTTTGCTTTTCTCTTCTTTCCTCGGCTAAAAGCATTAGACATGGGGCTATGGTTCAAATTAGCATCCTACATTTCTCCTCTCTCTCTCTTTTTCCCCCTTTAATTGAACTTTTCTGTTCAGTAAAAAAAAAGTGTAGTTTATTTATATTTCATTTTCTTCTAGTCCACTTATCTTAGTCTTTAGTTGTTGTTGTTCTTTGTCCTTTTCTCCCAACTTTGAGAGGAGAACACAAGACAGCTCTTCATCTTGTTTGTGATCAATGATTTGTAGAACATGTTATATTGGCCAAACATTGACAATCAGCTATTTGCCTTTGGGAGATTCCATCTCCTAGAGTATCATCTCTTGATGCCATGGAAACTACTTCTAGGCATTCTTTCTCTACTGTCACAGCTATGTACAGTTGACCTTGGAACAGGAAGAAGAGAGACAGCTAGCAAATGGCACTTCTACATTTCTGGGTCATGTTGCAAAACACCTTTTTATTGGGAGTAATTTGACTTCATTCCCTAATAAAAGTAGATTTATATGATGGATACATGATATGCATTTTTCTGCCACTGTTCCTTCAAGACAGTGGTTGTATTACTAAAGATTAGATGGAACTGTGAGTAACATTAGCCTGAAATAAGAGAAGTTTAAAACTGATTTTTTTAAAAAAAAAAATGACTTTGCTCATTCAATAAGAGTTCTTGGCTATGGTGGCTCCATTCAAGAAGTCCCTTTTGGCATCCAAGGATTTTGACAGCTCAAGGTGTGGTTCTCAATTTCATAGTCCAAGTCAGTGATGGTCATGTCACCTTCAACGTAATCTCATAAACTGTCCAAAAGAGTCCTTCTGCGTCCTTCATGAGCTCCTGACTTTTGAGCATAGGCATTAGTGCTTAAGTGAGGTTCACTTGAGATATGGGACCTGTGGCCTGAGGTAGGCACGGGTTCAGATACAAACTGCACTGCCTCTAGAGATTGTGGATTTGAATGTGGCATCTCTAAGTTTGTGCTTTTTCTCATTTGTGAACCTGAATTTTTTTAAAAACATACCATAAATTATAAAAGCAAAAATCATTCTGCCTCAGAGCAGAATAATGATGAAATATTATATCATGTATAAAAGAAATAACCCACTGATTAGCATCATCCCATATACCATCTTGTAGAGCTTTTGATTTCCTGCGAAATGGTCTCTTTTATTCAAGGAAAATCAAGTTGTATTTAGAGCAGGAGGTTATAACTCTCAGTGAGCACATCCTCAGTGCCACCATGGGCTTCTCTTCAGTGTGTCTCTCAGTTCGAAATAAACTGGTGTGAAGTAGCAGCCCTATTGGCTGCTGCACCTCTAGTGAAATGAGTTTTTTTTTCTGTACCTGCAGTTTTTATTTATGAGGAATGTGAGGGGGCGTTGGTAAATAGTCACTTCTTTTCCCTTTTGGAGGATTTTTGTTGTCAAAAAATATATGATCAGTAAGTTTTGAAATTATTTTAGTGGGTTCCAACCAGTATTTCTTAATAAAAGAATAAAATAAACAATAGAAGGTAGGATGGGTTAGCAACAAATCACTACGCTTTTTCATAGAACATGTTATACACACATGCAGGTACATGTAAATTATAAAGAAAACGAATCTTGCAGCATAGAATGCAATATAGTAATATCTTTACATGGTGGCATTTGTCTGTGACTATAGCACTAGAGAAACAGATAGAAAGATCTTTGCCAAGTATCCAGCCAGAATCATCTAATTGGTAAGCTCTGGGTCAGTGAGAAACCTGTTTTTCAAAATTCAAGATGATAACACCTAAGGAATGATGTCCAAAATTAATCACTGTCCTCCACATGTGTGTACACACACATGTATTCATACCTCTACACATAGAAACCCCAAACCGCAAATACACATATGAATATGAAGGAAAACTCACTTCTTAAAATAAACCATGAGTTTTGTAAAAGAAGAGTAAAGTGGGAAGAAGAATTCTATGTGATAACAAAGTTTACTAGTTAGCTACAGCTTTTACCACAAAGCAGTATTTAGAGAATGAGAGCAAAATTAGGATGCAGGCCTGTAAGTGAACTCCCAGGACTATTGCTCCTGGTTTTGGATGAGAGCAGAAAAACAAGAAGACAAATCAATTGACCTCTCACAACCAAATTAGCCTTTTCAAAACCTAATCCTGTAGAATGTGGTGGAACACAGCTTAAACCATACACTGAGAACACAAAGGCAGGTGGCTCTCTTAATATTCTAGGCTAGCTGGCTCTACACAGAGATTTCCAGGCCAGCCAAAGCTACTGAATGAGGCCTTGTTTCAACAGACAAAAAAAATGTGAAAATAGTCTAAGTAGGTAAGCATGCCGTCTTGGTTCTAATTAGGATGAAGAAGACAAGAAAAACCTACTGCTTGCTATCTATGCCTTAAGAAATCTACACAATAGTAGCCATGAGGTTTAGTCTCATTAGCTTGGATTTATTTATATGGCCAAGTCAACTTTATGTTTATCTGAAATATATCATTTATTATTAGCAGTCACATGACTATTAATTTTTTTCTTATGCCCCACAGATAGAGAACAATGGGCATTGGGACACTACTGTCAGTGCTAAGTAGTTCTTGAAATTTCTTCAGCAATACTGCAGTCTCAGCATTCCATCTCTCCCAGACACCAGAGCCCTCTTTCCACATCACATTCTACCTTTCTTGTCACATAACCTTTATGTGATCTAGATGACATTACAAAATGGAAAAGTGTTTCATATATAATAAAGTGCAACTCCAGTACTGAAGCAGTGGATCATCGGTTAAAAGCATTTGTTACTCTTGTAGATGACCACATACACATAAATTGAAATCATTAAGGAAAGAAAAATCAAATTCTACTGTGCTAATCCAAGGAGTTTATAGATTTGTGTGATTCTTGCTGTAACCGCATAGAGTGCTCCATAGGTAAGCTACATGAATTAAAATATAAGTACAGAGTCAGAGAAATGGAAACAGGCCATATGACAAGGAGGGTTTTCCATTGTTTGGTAAAATGAAACAGTGATACATAAAGTGTAGACGATTGTAGATGTTAGTTTTGAAGTTATACGATTTAGACCTGGGATGAGAACTCACTTCACTTACTGTTTTCCAATGTGATCAAGTTACAGACAGCAAGTTCTATGTAGAAAATGCCTATTTGCAGAACCAGTCCCTAGCATAACAAATCAAAATCTCCAGGGAAGAAATTTGGATCTCAATTATCTTGTAAGTTTTTATAAGGAAAGAAAGTGGGACCCGGGAGGTCGGTGGCTTTTCTTTAACTGCTGGCCTGATTATCTAGCATGTTGAGACTATAACCCAGCTTCTAGCGAGCCTCATGATTTGCTTGTGGGCTCACGTAATAATGTTCTGATGGAGTAAGACCAAGACTGGGTCTTTGTCTCCCTTTCTCTGATAAATCATGTCAAGACCTGCAAATGATTTTACTCCCTAACAATGAAAAGAAGATGTAATTTTAAAATTACCTTGGATGTACAGTAAAAGCAGCATTCCCATAATCAATCATCCAAAATCATGGGGTTATTTGGAGCGATTTGAAGGAGAGAAAATTGAAAACATGTTGTTAAACAATGCACCAAAGAGTTATCAAATCATAAACATCTCGATTACTTTAACATGTTGATTATTTCACATTTAGGGTCTCTTTACAAAATCACCCTGGCCATGAAGAGACCTGGGAAAATTCAATGAATCTCTTCCTAAGTTGTTAAGTGTACTGGGTTCAATCACTCGGCTATGTGGGAACACATGTTAGAAGTAAATGCATATATATATATATATATATATATATATATATATATATATATATGGATCTATTATTCACACTTTTCACTAAGTAGAAGACATGGAGGCCCTACTATTAGGACACATCTCTGAGGATATGGAAATAGCTCGGGGAGTGCAGTGGTATAACTCTGAACACATTAAAACCTATCTGGAGCTTTGGAAATCAAATATACAGACATCCCATAATGACCCTTGGGCTTTACCATAATTCCCAAACCTGAAAATTCATAACTAAATAATGGCAGCACATTTATGGCATAAAATGCCTTAAACCATTTGTTTATTATTATATGTGGATTTTAAGTTTTATGTTTAAGAAAATTGAAAGTCTACCCTTTCTTTTTCCCTGGGAGAAGTAATATACCAATTACCTTTGAAAGCTTTTATTTCTTTCACCAGATGAGAGCTAAGCCAGGGCTGAAGCCTTCGATTTGGTTATCAAAATCTGTGATCATACACTCTTTTTTAAACTAAACAAAATTAAATTAATCTTTGTTGAAAAATAAATGATGTAATTCCTAGAGGAGTCCTTTTCCCCACAGAGTGGTGGCTGTTTCTGCTAAGTGGTTCGCAGGAGAGCAATGCCTGAAACGGTTCTTTAAAACAGAAACAGGAAACCGCCTTGAGTGTGGCAGGTGTCTAGAAGGAGTCACAACCTGTGAGTGATTCGTGATCTGAGGGGTCATCATTAGAAGACTGAATTACATGCGCTGTCTTCCCAAGACCACATTCAAAGATGGAATTCAAGAATTGAGATCTTGTTCCTTCACAGAGTTCTCAGACAAGCCTAGGCCATGCTAGCAGCCACTCATCTGGCTGAACATCACTGCGCATCCTCTGACTTTTCTTGGACTGGATTCCTTATGTAGACACAATGTGAACTGAATTGCATCTGGTTAATGGTTTTTGGAAAATTTTGTTCAAATGCAAACTTGAGTCGGCGTAGCATGGGCTGGTTTATTAGTGCCTGGCCATTGAAAAGCAGAAAGGAATGTGAAGTGTGACAACCAGAAGGTCACTCTGCCAGGCTCAATCCAAGTCCACTAAAGGGACGTGGCCCACAGACCACACCATGTATATGAAGTTTACTCCCTGAAAGGTCAATCAGAGCTCTCTTTGGCCTTTTTGAACAGACAAGAGAAAGAAGGCATAACAAGAGCAGGGTTGAGAGAAGTCCCAGTCTTCTTGCCTTTGGCTGCCATATATAAGATGCATGAGTTTCTAAATAAGTTTCGTAACGCCTTGGAGCTGCAGTTTTCTCATTCTTGAGAAAATAATATCACTCAACTCTTTGAGCATGAGAATGAGCAGATTTTATGCATGGGCCCAGGCATCTGGTAGTTCCCAAGAACACGATCAGGCTTCAAGAATCTCATCAGCACCAAACATGTACTGTGCACCTATCATGTATCAACACTTCATCCCTGTTCCTGGCACTCAGTTGGCATGTGCCTTTATTAGACATCCAATACATAAGTCATGATCTGCCATAGGGCATTTGAAGCTCTTTTTTCTTATGAGTGCCTTTGGCTATGAAAAGAGAGAGAGACAGGACCCAAGAGGCAGTGCCTATGTATCCTGCCATGGATCTCTCAGGCATGCCGGGAGGTGGTTTCCAGAGGAGCGAGCCTCTCATCACCTTGGTTTCTTGGTCTGAGATGGATTGCAATGCCTCCACTGCTGGCTTTCTAGGCCTCTTTTGGTATTCTGTGGTCTTCCCTCTTCTGAGTCCAGGGTAAAAACTGAAACACAACTGAAATGTCAGGTTCTATTTTGCTTCAAGTTCTCCCAAGGGCTGGGCAGAGGTTTTTCAGTTTCACCACAAGCATTTACAAGGGCCGCACACTTTGGCAGGACCTGATCTCCAGATAGGTCAGCTTCTCCAGACCCAGAATGTAGCTGAATTCCAGAGGTCATGAAAAGGTGAGTTTCTGGGGGGTCCTGGAAACACTAACTCAACCTTGGTTCATCATCATGCTATGTTCAAACCCCAGTATAGCCAGGGGTGGCTCGGTTTCTGGTTTCAAAATGAAATTTTCACACGACCCAAATCCCAACCCACCCTAATTTAAAGAAATAGCCACTTGGCGTGTAAGGCAGATAGATCAGCAGTTGCTCACATGCAGCTGTGCACATCTGGCACACAGGTATGTGATTTTGCATGAAGATAAATTGTGTGGGGACCAAATGCACGGTTGTTAAACTAAAAATGAATCGCTTCTTGGACGCAATCTTCCTGCACAGTGGGGCGTCTGCCTGAGCCTGAGCCCTTTTCATTAGACTTTTCTCAGAAAACACAGCCTTCTCCAGAAGGCCTATGGCAGAGGAGAGAATGCCCACACCTGCAGCTGGCTTTCTGTTTCTCTTCTAGTCACACAGGAATACAACCTCCAAAAACCATGGTTTGGTTTTCATTCAAAAAAGGGGGGGGGGGGGAGTCAGGCCTTCTTTGGTGTGACATCACTTCTCAGTGAAACTATGTTTCATCCAGAAGCATCTTTATTCTTCAGGGAGACATCTTTTGTAGGCAATTGCTGAGGGATTGGGGCCTGTTACTAAACTTGATAGACCAAGAAGCTCATCTCCCTGGGAGCTAATGGAGTCAATAGTGACTACTTCTGTCTGAGTATCTCTCCAATAATTCAGCACTTGTGACTCATGGGAGAAGAGCACGCTGCCATGTTGTTCAAATCAAATGCCTTAACTTCAGTGGATTCCACTAAAATGGAGGGAAAAGACTGATCTTGAGTGAGGTTCTTTCCTGGCTTCTTTAAAGTAGCATCCTGGCTCAAGGCTCTGTGTGATTGCTTATCAAGAAGGAATTGCTAGGTGCCCATAGAAAATGATCAGTAATGGAAAGAGACTATTCTCATCCTTTTATATGCAAACAAGACTAGTAAACACTTCTTCACTCTACCCTCTATCCCTTTGCCTTTCCTTCTCACCTTCTTCCTTCTCTTTCTCCCTCTCCATAGTAATATATACTACATTGAGGTCAACAATGGTTTATATACCCCAGTGGTGGCCATGTAAGAATATAATTGAAAGAAAATTCCCAACTATGTAGTGCGGTGCTGTGGGCTGCGTCCCCAGCATCCGGCCGCCTGCATGGCTAGCTTATGCCCCAAAATAATTACACAGAAACTGTATTCTTTTAAACACTGCTTGGCCCATTAGTTCCAGCCTCTTATTGGCTAGCTCTTACATATTGATTTAACCCATTTTTAATAATCTGTGTAGCCCACAAGGTAGCTTACCAGGGAAGATCTTAACCTGTGTCTGTCTGGAGTGGGAGAATCATGGTGACTCTCTGACTCAGCTTCTTTTTCCCAGCATTCTGTTCTGTTTACTCCACCCACCTAAGAGTTGGCCTATCAAATGGGCCTAGGCAGTTTCTTTATTAATTAACCAATGAAAGCAACAGATTAGAAAGAAATCACTCCCACATCACAACTATTATAGCAGGATAGTGCAAATGCCTCACTGATGTGTGATATCCTTCGGTACACTGGGAATATATGTTACTACTATTGGTTGATAAATAAAGCTGCTTTGGCCTATGGCAGAGCAGAATAGAGCTAGGCAGGAAATCCAAGGGACAGGGAGAAAGAAGATGGAATCAGAGAGATGCCAGCAACTACGGGGGAAGCAAGTATGTGAGGTAACAAGCCACAAACATTGTAGTAAAATATAGGACAATAGCAATGGGTTCATTTAAATGTAACAGCCAGAAATAAGGCTGAGCCATTGACCAAACAATTATAATTAAGCCTCTGAGTGTGTATCCAGTAACTGGCAGGAGGAAGAGAAATGTCCAGGCACACCTCACCAACATTTTGTAGTGGTTCTGTTACAAAAACCAAACGAACTCCACCATGTCAATCCCTGAAAAATGGCATACGCAATCATGTGCAGTACACAGAATTAAAGAAACTAAATGGTCATGATAGTAATGTATGTTTCACTACTCAATACCTGTTACTATTTTTTATTGATTTTTATTGAGCTCTATATTTTTCTCTGCTCTCCTTCCTGCCCTCTCCCCCCCCCTTCAACCTTCCCCTAAGATCCCTATGTTCCCAGTTTACTCAGGAGATCTTGTCTTTTTTCTAATTCCCATGTAGATAAGATCTATGTAAGTCTCTCTTAGTGTCTTCATTGTTGTCTAAGTTCTTTGTGGTTGTGATTTGTAGGCTGGTTTTCTTTGCTTTATGTTTAAAAACCACTTATGAGACACGTGATATGTGTCTTTCTGTGTCTGCGTTACCTCACTCAAAATAATGTTTTCTAGCTCCATCCATTTTCCTGCAAAATTCAAGATGGTGTTATTTTTTTCTGCTGTGTAGTACTCCATCATCACCATGCACAAAACTCAAGTCCAAATGAACCTGTTACTATTTTAAAGCACACATTTCCTCACAAATTAAAAAGGCAATGTTTACGGCAAATTTGTATGCTATGCTACACCACTGTCATTGTGTTTTCTGTATCTTTTAATTACGTCAAGACCACTTGAAGTGGTGGTCCTAGATCATCTCGGTTTATGCACAATGTTCACGTAGCAATGAAATCACCTAATACCCATTTCTCAGGATCTAGTTCCATTACTAAGTGACCCGTGTCTCTTTCAAAATGAACAACAAACCCAGTAAGTGAGAGAGAGAGAGAGAGAGAGAGAGAGAGAGAGAGAGAGAGAGAGAGGAGTGATTTTTTACATAGTCTGTACCTTCTACCTTTGGATTCGGGGTACTGAGCTCATTACATAACACAGCTGAGGAATGTTGCCTATGCAGTGGCTTTTTTCCCGATTTGTCTACCTCTTTCTGGGCTTGTCAAACCCTGGGTTATTCCTCTCTAGTTCTCATTCCATTTAGAACACTCCCTGCAGGCAAACTGTTTGTTAGGGGCACTCTTGTCTCCCGCCTCCATATCTGCTTGATTCTCACACCAAGGACTTCTCCCAAGTGCAATCACCTGTTGTTTTTTTTTTTTAAATTAATTTCTGACACCTGGCCCTCCACAATTCAATAAAAAAAAATCTGGCAAAAGAATGTAACCCTCTTCTTACTTTCCTGGAATGACTTTGCTATGACTCCAGGTATTCCCACTTTATGAAGTGCATGACAACCCAACGTTATGAATAAAAAGGGTCTTCCTGGACCTGACCCAAACTGAAACAAAAAGCAGGTGAATTCTGCAGTAGTTTGCAACTGCCAGGATTGTGTGGGACCTGCCTAAGGGGGTGCTGGCAAGTCATAAAATAAGAAGGAGAATGTGAATGAAAGAAGGACCAGTGATCTTTGTTCTCACAGAAAAAATGCCTCTAAAATGCAAGCAATTTTAGGGCTTGGTGCTGGGTTAAGTCACTGTGGGAGCTGCAGGGATATTTGAGAACAGCAGCTTTTGTTATAATGCTCAGTCCAGGAATCATGAGCACATTGCCTCCCCAGTGTGGGCCCCATTAGCATCCCTTATTTGCCCTTTGTCTGTTTTTGCTTTGAATTTATGCTTTATAACTCGCTTGAGTCTGGTAATGGAGAAAAGCCTTGGGGAAGGTCTGTCTTTTTACAGAATGCAAAATAAATTCTACACTTATACTCTCAAAACAGAAAGTTAAACAGCTTAAACTATTATATATGCATATACAATCTGTTGCTAGTGTATGTCTATATAGTGTATACTATATATATATATACATTATATATACAAGTATTGTTTAAATGGCTTGTTACATGTCAATCTTATTTTTTTTTACAAATAAGACTCAAAATACTGACCAAAATGAATGACAAATAGAATAGCCAGTGCTTTTCTTTTCATAGCAAACCTGTATCCTAGAGCCCCAAATACAATAAAATATCATTCCCTAGAGATCTTAGATCTCAGCAGAGTTCATGATGTAAGACTTTCCCTCAGTTTCCCACTCTAGCAGTGTTGTTCAGACTCTTCTCTCCTGCCAAGTGTCTATCAGAAGAGTCATAAAGTAGCATTGTTTCCACCCACACATGATACACATACTACCCTGGGCACTAGCACAGCGAATGGTCATACTGGGAAAGACACAGCAGCCCGGAAATATGGAAGAGAGAAACGATGAAACCTCAGCTATATTATGGATATGGAAATATTCATACTGGAAACAGAGACTAGAACATTTCAGTCACATATTAACTCTTACTGCTTAATATCATATCTTTTACCTAGTCAAACCACCATATTTCCAACTGAGGGTGCACAACGGTCAATAGGTCATGTGCAACCAAATGACGACTTCCTGTGTGCTTCATGAGAGTTTTTTCAAAGGATGACTGTGCACAGAAAACTGACAACTATTAAGGGTAAGTCAGGATGGTAATAGGAAGAGGAGGGGGTAAATAGAAAAGACAGACACTCCTAGGTTCAGAACGTAAAAGTTGGTATCCTATCCAATTCCTCACATTGCAATTTGATTTCTCAGAACATAAATCTCTTTAATCATGACATTAGGAAATGATTTCCTCACAATTCTGACCCTGTAAAAACATTGCTCACATTATAGGATATTTATAAACCTTATTTTTAAAGAACCTAAACTTTGTGCTTCTGTTACCCCTGATTTGACTAATTTTCTCTTCAAGAAGATTTTTTTGTATGTGTGTTGTCTTTCAGGTCAATGGTTGACTATGTTCTCTAGAAGACATCTGAGTCTCAAGGGCTTTGTGCTCAGAACAAAGCATGTTTGCATGTTTAACTTTCTTATCCCTTAAGAATAGGTGCTTATCAAATACTGCCTAACTAAAATAATTGGTCATCTTACTGAGCCAACACAGAGAACTGTTCTTTCTAAAAATTTAATCAGTGCTGTCAAAAACCTCAAGATCCTGTGGTTGAAAGAACTGGCCCACTGAGACCTGAGTTAAGCATTATTTTTTTGAAGACCTCCTCTGAGATAAGGAAAAACAAACCGTCATCCTGATGTTGCTGGGCCAAGAGATCTTTAGGGCATCTATAAAATACCATCTTCCAGATTTTACATTTTATGACATTCCTTGAGCACATCTTACTGTCCTGACCACATCATTTCAAACCTCCAAAACAAGCCTTTTTCTAGGGAAATTTAGTAGACGTTGCAATCTGTTTCTATTTCAATGTCTGTCAGCAAGTGGGGCACACTTGAAATTCAGGACTAGTCACAGCTTTCCTTGGATGAAGGAGGAGTCAGAATTATCTGTTCCTAATATCTTTAGTTGTCATCTGAAAAAAGTAAACCATATCAATAGAAAAGTCCACTATGTTAAGTCTTATGTTCCTAGGACTCAAGTCTGTCTCCAATCTATGTGTTTCTGGGTGATTCTTCAAACCTGAGATCCAACACCCAACATATGTAGGGATTCCATCCTTATATTTTCAAGTGGCTATTATGCAGTTTTCTTCTTCTATTGTCTTTCCTGACCTTAAGAGTAGAATCTTTTCTCCCTTTCTTTAGCAATCAGCATACCAATGATTATGATCCCTAGACCACAGCCAAAGTTTCTCTCTGGGAAACAACCACCTACATAACTACTTACAATGAAGAATTGATGACAGTAGGAGTGTTAAGATGAAATGCAGGTATCTGTAGTTTCATAGCACGGAAGAATCACAATAGAAAGAACCTTCGACTAGAGGAAATCATAATTACTCTGCAAGGATAATTGCAATCAGTTACTTAGACTTCCTATACATATGAGATACTCAGTCCTATGAATATCCCTAAACAAGGTCTGAATGTGTTTCCCTAGAACACTCCTCATTTCAGCAGGTAGAGTCTCAGCTGTCCCTGTATCTTCTGCTAGTGTTGCTTAAAGAAGGGAGCATCTCTTTTGGCAAGCAACCCCACAGTCCTCTAGAGGAGATGTATTTTATGCCTCCTAAAATGGCACAGGCTGCTTATCTATTTACCTTTACATACATAGACTGAAGGAGACTTCCTGAGCTCTGTTGACTGAACGGTCTATAGCTATATAAATAAGTCATACAGAACTGAGATGTCTTTAAAAATTGAGCTCCTATAAGGAGGCAATTCATCATCCTCCTAAAGCACATTTGCAAATGCAGTGTGTGGTCTTATTCCCTCGGGCATTACTTGGCCTAGAATTTAATTAAGGTCTTTGGGGAAAATCGTGATGTAGCACAACTGGTATGCCCCAACATAGACGTCTCAAATACTCGTAATTCTACAGTCCTCACTTTTGTTTTTATTTATGAAAAAGTCCAGTGAGAATAAACAAAACGGAGAGCGTAATAAATAGTGTCTTCATTTTAAATGAACTAGGAATGTTGCACTGATCATTTGCCCCAACTGGGACCCAGGATGAAACAGCCGGTTTGTCATGTAGTTGGCTGAACAAGATCCAGTCAATGCCAAGACCGCCTTCCTTCTGGAATGTGTGGCTGGTGCCAACTGCTATCAGCTTTGATGATGATCTTCTAACTCTTGCCCCACCTGCACACAGATGCCACTAATGTCACTGAAAATGATCATTCCTGTACCCTGTGAAGCTTAGAGTCAGAACTTCTCACACTTCTCCAAAGAGGCAGTGCCCTTGGAGAGGATGCGTGGAAAACCTGTAGTTCCAGATTGTGGAATAGAGTCTTTACCAATAAATACCACCATATTTCTTTATATGAGAAGTGTTGAAAACAATGGTTTTATTCAGAGCAAGTCTATTGTACTTCATTTCTTCATTCTCAAACCAGGAAAATGCAGTCACCATGGTTCCTTAGTTCGTACCGTGTGTAAGGACACCTTTGTTGAAACAAATTACATTAAAATTCGACTGCAACGTTCCAGTTCTGGTTAACTTTTAATATATCGGTTCAAAGAGACTATTTTTAGTATAGTGTTTTTAATCTCTTGAGAATTTCATACATGCATATAATTTATTTTGATCTTGTCACTCTCTCCACTCATTATCAAAACCCCTCTATAACCTTCCCTCCATCTCCTCCCCTTCCCTAACTTTATGCCATATTATTATTACAACTGCATACTGAGTCCAGTTTATGCCGCCCCAGTATTCATGGTCAAGATACCAGAGACAGCACCCTTAAAGAAAATTGCCTCTCTCCCGCAGAAGTCATCAACTATCAATATCCTCTCAGATAAGGGTGGGGTCTCCATCTGTGCTGGGTTTGGGCTGATTGAATTAATGCAGGCATTTCACAGGTGTGATACTATGTGGCTGTCCTATCACACTTACCGCAAAACGACTATTTCTAAGTTAATTAGCTTGTTGTCTTAGACACATAATTACCATAAGGTACTTAAGTGAATGGACAAACATAGTCCACTTACCCTGAAAATAGCATTTGGGTTGCCTACGAGTGGGTAGGTCATTTGTGCTCGTGTTCCAGCTCCCTGGAAACTCTATTTTTGAGGAGGTCATCCTACTGAATCAGGAAGATCTACTGCCACTCTGGGCTTGAAATAAACAGCACCAAATTTCTCATTAAATGTTATGGTGACGGGAGAAAGCCCTCTGTTGACACAGTATTTAAATATGGCACAGAACAATCGTTTCCAACACGGCTGGTGACAATTTGGACAGAGAGGATAAGCTCTTTAAAGGGTAATTCTCGGCTCTTCTAGGCCTTCTGCCCTGTAATTGCCTTGCTCTGCCACAGAGTCTACTTATGATCTGGAGCATTTTATTCTTGTTTCCCTGGTGTCAGGTTCTTGATGTGAGATGGAACAAGCGGGGAGTGAAGAAGAACAAAACGCAGGAATCTTGTTTTGACTTACACTTACTTCATTGGCATTTTAATGAATGCTATGGTTCATCGTTCTGTAAAATAAATACCCCAAACTGGTATCTAATCTGAGAACCATTGGACCGGGTCCCTAGGTGATGGTGAGGATCCCTGTAGGTGAAGACCCCTCGGGCACTCCTTCGTGAACACCACTAATATTCTGGCTCTGGAAAAGCCACGCTTCCATGGCTGTGGAGCTGTGAGGATTTCATTTCTATTTCAGGCCCTCCTTTGTAGAGAGGCAAGGGGAGCTCGTTCCAGGGAGGCATCTGGAAAGCATGGAGTGTGACCTCCAGCTGTGCTCAGTTTCAGCTTGTTCCAGCGGGTGACCCCGTAGTGATCTCTTTCCATCCAGACGCAGACATGCTCTGTCTCCCTGGCTGCCCTGTATCTTCCCTGGCCTGGTAGGAATGACTGGGCTAAAGACAAGATGACTCCACCCTGGAGAGGGGCCTTACATTGCCTCATGTTAGGACAGCCACTTTAGCCGACCCTAAGGAGCTCACTCACTCCTCATTCCTCATCACTTCATTTGATTCTATTCCCAAGTTTCCTTTTGCCAGGAAAGGATCCTTCTTACGGGAACCAACCAGAGCATGCCAGTAGCTTAAGGATATATACAATCAGAATGAGAAAGCAGAAGCTACTTGTGCTGGTGTCTTCTAACTTCCGTGGCCAACCTCATATAAGGAGGAAATGTAGGAAGGATGACATCATCTCACATCCAAACTGTCACTCTGTGTGGTTTGTAACAACCCTCGTGTTCTAAAACTTGAGAAGCGTTTCTTCAAAGTATTGTGGCTATCTTTCTTTATCTGAATCTGTGCTATCTAGTGTGATAGACATTATCCAGATACTATATCTAACTCAATTGTAATAGTTACTTGAACTACATAGTAGCACTGGTATCATACTTCTAAATCTTTATCACATTTATTTTTTTCATGCATATATTCATGTATGTGGTTTTATGCATATGCCACTGAAATTGGAAGCCAAAGAACAACTCTATCTGATTCTCTCTTTCCACTATGTGTGCCTCTAGAACTGAACTCAGGTCATCCATCTAGGCAACAAGTACCTTTATCTGCTAAACCACCTCTCCAGCCTGACTGATCATAGCTCAAGTGATCAAAGGTCACTGTGCAAATGGGTTTTGGATTGGGCAGCATAAATATAGAACATTCATATCCTCTCAGGAAGTTCTGTCAGACATAGATGATCCTAAATACTTTCAATAGGACATAGTCTCCAAACACATGACTGACTTTAGATATTACAGAAATAAAACAGGCAAGATCTGCTCATTGTTTGCAGAGAAAACAGGCGTGGAATTCTTATATCACAATATTTAGAGTTCCTGAAGTGAACACACTGGGCCAACTGGAAGATGCATTTTTTTTTGGTTTTTCGAGACAGGGTTTCTCTGTGTCCTGGAACTAGCTCTGTATAGACCAGGCTGGTCTCGAACTCACAGAGATCCGCCTGCCTCTGCCTCCTGAGTCCGAGTGCTGGGATTAAAGGCGTGCGCCACCACCGCCCGGCTGGAAGATGCATGTTGTAATTTTGTAACATTTTACTTTATGAGGAAGGCAGGGGGCTTACATCACAATTCATACATGGCAGTCAAAGGACATCTTGCTGGAGTCTAGTCCCTCTTTCTACCCTGTGGGTTCTGAGGATCAAGGCATTTCATTCACTATCTTCTATATATGTTTTATATTTGTGATTAGCTAAAAATTATCAAGAGTTTTGCATTGTGTTTAGCTAAAACTCAAGAAACTCAAGGATGTTCCTTCAGTGTGCAATAAGAAGGTAGTGGCAAGAAAGACAAAGCAGCAGCAAAGGCAGGCCTTAGCTGATCTCGGCAACAGTGAAGAAGGCCAGGAGAAGGGCATATGGGGAAAGATGTTTAGAGATCACTCCATAGAAGGTACTCCAGCATCTCATCATTGTAAAGACTAGGCACTTCCCTCCAAGATATATGAGTCCTCCATAGCTGGGTTGAGATTAGTTTCTGCATATTCATTTTAAATGCTAATCAATAAAGCTTCACACCATAAAACAACCCAAAGAAATCTTGTTAAGCACCTGACATCTTTGATTCTTGTATTAAGGGTAAGCCACACAGATCAATAATAAGTAAGACATCTGTTGTCATTGTCCTGATCACAAAGACCATTGTTATAAATTATTATAAAGTGATATAAACATAAATCATTATAAAATTCTAAACTTACCTACTGCTGTACTCTATAGCCTCAAAAGGCAATGGGATCAGGCCTGCTCTCAGAATTTATTAACAGATGGCAAAATTCAGATCCAGGAATATGAAGTAACTCTCAGCTATCACATCTAACTAGGGATTGGGTTCAAATAGGCCTTGTCTATCCATGTTTAGGCCTTGAATGGTATTCATCAAATTATGCAATTATAGTGTACCTTTCTAAAATAAAATAGTCTCTGTATATTGTGATAAAACATAATATAAGGCAAAAAATAGAATTCCATGGACCTTTGATGCCTGCAAGTCGTTTAAAACAGACATGATACTCCCAGCAGTTCAAAGCCTTCGACACTCTACTTAATGACAAACAGAGGCTGAGTCTTCTTAAAGTCGCTAGGATTAAAATGGTCAGCTGGCCATAGTTACTGGGAGCCTTCCTGTTACACCAACGGAAGGGAAGTGTTTGATGAGCCTAAATGTTTCTTCTTTTTAAATAGTAGAAGCCAAAGCGCATTTATATTTTTTCTCGCTAACGTAGTGCATCAGAGGAGTTTATGACAAAAATAACAATGGCCCACATGAGCGGGTGCTGCAGGGCAAACACTACACAACACAGTCTGTTTCAAATCCCCCATTGAATAATTGCAAATAAATCCCAGCTCATGTTTTTTTAATTAATGGAAAAATAATAAGATAAGAGTTAGAGCCATGAGGTTTGAAAACAGCCACAGAGTTCAGGATACATTTGTTTCCAATTATAAATAAAATATATTCCACCAAAGGCAGCTTAAGTAGTAATTGTTGTTGTATTTTTTTAACTTGCTAACAATCACTAGAATGGCCACTTTCACAAAACTGTGCCTCTCATAGGTACATGTCCTTCTTCCTCACATGACAAGGACAGTGAAGTCATTCTGAGCACTAGTCAATCAAGGGTCCATCTAAGGATTTGGACTTCTGGCCAAAGCCCACACATGAACGACTCACTGTAGACATGGGAAGCTACATGATCTTTTGATTGTGGTTTTGATACTCTTTCCCAGGAATGCCTCTCAGAGAAGTTGTTGTGAGAGTAGCCATTTGTCATTTGCTAGAAGATGAAGCCTTTGACAGAACTGACAGCCGGGTGCAAGGGGCCCCGTTTACCCATCTTGGTTTCGGGGAACTTGCTTTATTTTGAATCATCACTTCTCTACACCTCAGTGTCCAATATGTCCATCTGTGTATGATGGGTGGGTGGCTGTCGATCTGGACCGGCTGCTACATTCCAATCTAGGGAATTGTTTCTGCGTGTCCATGCTGCTTGATAAATTGTTTTGAATGTTCTGAGTCAAGGAAAATCCTTAACCCTAACATCGTACACTTTTCTCTCAGTACTCTCATATGCCATTTTTTTTAATTACTCCTTTCCCACCACCTACACTGTGGATTAAACATATGGCCTTTCATATCTAGGTAAATGCTCTCTCAACCACCGAGCTATGCTCCACTCTAGCCTCGTTGTTGCACTTAAAAATTTCTGAAAGATTTTGTCTTACCAAATCATCAAAGCTGTAACTAAGTGATACTCAGGAAAGCTTTTGAACTTGGGAATCTTCATGTCTCTGCCTCCTGAGTATAAAATATTTCTCATACTTTAAATTGGTAATGATAAAGGTACCTATCATCTCTAAATATCAGAATTCAACTAAGTTATAACTATGCCTAAGAAATTCTTTTCATGAATGGCATGATCTAACAAGTCAATCTTCATCTATCAGTGAGAGATCTGTTATTAAATTTATTTAAGTAAACACACACATAAATCCTATTTAAAAAGTCATGAATCATGGAGTTTGGAGAAGGTGGCTTCTAGCCTCTACTTCAAACTTACGGAATTTTGTGGTAGCCCTATAGCAGCTACTTATGATTCATCTCTTCTTCTTGCTTTCTGTCTCCTAACACTTAACAGGCTTCAGCAACTAGGAAAAGAGCAGAGTCGCTACATAGCACATCACAGCAGTGGGATTAAATGGACAGCCACAACGGCAGACAACTTTCAGGGGGACAGTACACATACCTCACCTTCCCTTTTGTCTTCACTCTCTGCTTGCTCCTCAAACAATCTTAGCATTTGTCCATGATACGACAGCTCACTTGGCTTCTCCCAGTGTTGCCTTGCCTGTGGAGAATTTCATTTAGCTGGAATGCAAGCCAGACTCCACCCAGGATATAGATTTTACATTAACATGATGTCTTCTTGTTCCAACCTAAGCAAATGTTTCTGTCTTTTCTTCTACCAACCCCCAACATTTCTCAGAGCTCCACCTTATTTTGAGAGCTGACAATATTAGTTTTCTGTGGCAGAGAAACAAATTACTTCAAACTTAGTGGCTTGAAGAAGAAGAAGAAGAAGAAGAAGAAGAAGAAGAAGAAGAAGAAGAAGAAGAAGAAGAAGAAGAAGAAGAAGAAGAAGAAGAAGAAGAAGAAGATCTGCTATAGCCTCACCATTTCACTTTGGGGCTGGAATCCATTAATTAACTAGATACCCTGATCAGGACAGCAACCTGTATGCCATTTAAGTTAGTCTCCTGTCTGGGCTGTGGGTCTTTCCTACTTCTATCTGCTTGTTGGTAGAAATTAGAGCCTTGGAATAGAAAAGATCTGTCTTCCTTCTTGTTCTTAACTGAGAGATGCTCTTGAATCACATCAGCCCACATACCTTCCTTGTCATGTATATTGCTAACAAACAGAAACTCGACTCTTCAAAGTCACAGGGAAATGCTACTCAAGTCAGCTAAGATGGAGTCTGGCCCACTGTAGGAGAAGTTGCTGCTCGTTTTTCCTCTCATAGACTACCAAATGGGGGCTGTAGCATCCCATTCATCATTTCTGTCAGCTCAAAATAAGCCAGGTTTCATGTGCATGCATTCATGTATGAGAATATGGGTCAGTCAGTGCCAAGGTATGCATGTGGAGCTTGGCGGACAATTTTGCACGTCAGTCCTTCCCTTCCACGTACCAAAGACAGAGCCTATTTGTTGTTTGCCACTGTGCCTGACAGACTCACTCACTCACGAGCTTGTCGTGATCCCCCTGTGTCTACTTCACATCTCTCTGTAGGAGGACCGGGCTATTGATTCTCTTATATGTGGGTTCTAAGGAGTCGAACTTCGCTCCTCCTATTTGTGCTGTGAATGCTTTACTCATGGAGCCACGCCTCCAGGCTTCTAGAGCATTTTCTTTACCCTTGAGACTTGTGCTTTTCTCTACCTAAAACATTCCAATAGCTTTCCCTGCCTATCCCTAAAACCATAACCTTCAATGATTCCTCAAATTTCCCTACCCTTCCTCTAAGGCTTTCATTACATGTAAAATCTTGCAGGGCACTTGCTGACTCTGACATTCACTGTAATTTTTGGACTATTTTCCCAAACATCAATGTATCTTCTTTAGACTTAAGGATGCAGTTCTGTATTCAGTGCTGTGTTTTCTACACAGGCAGTGCCTGGAAAATGCCATTGGAATTCAATTGAACCAAAGTGGAGAAATCAGAATATACAACTTGGAGCTGAGCTTTGAGGTCATGTAGACTAAAGTCTTTTCCTTGTTGCTCTTGGCTGGAGGCTACTGGCGTCTCTTCATGTTTGTATGTCCCATCTGCTATCAAACATTTTTATGACATTTATTTCCTCATTATGGTCCTTATTGTGCTTTATTTATCTATGTGTGAGGCACAGGAGAGCTGGAAATCTCCTTTTTCCTCGGAGTATTTCCTTCCCCTAAGCCCCAGCCAACTCAGACTCCTATGCCCAAGATAAGTCTCCAGCGTTCCCTTGATAGCATGATTCCCCTTTTCCCTGAAACTTTCTGTCTTCTCTATCCCTCTACCATCAATTTCAGGCTTCCTGTCCTGACATTCAAGGCCTCCTTATACTTTGAGTCTGTCTTTATCACCTCCCTTATTTTCTCTATGTCTCACTCCCTAGCTCCCATTCCACATTCTGGGCATTCCTCCAAGTTTATCCATATTCCTGGATCCCTCACTCAGCTCCCCCTTCCCCCAATCTCTCCCACCATCTATCAAGCCTTCTCTCATTTCTCTTATGGTCTCTCACTCAAAAAAAATCAAAGAGACTCCTCTTTGGCACAATAAGCAGATGTATATTTAATTTGCTATCCCGGAACATTGGCTCATGACTCTTTGACCAATGAAGTATATTCAAAAAAAGACAATTGGAGTCTTAAGCAGCTTTTAGAGTTGGATATGAAGTAGGGTGGGATACTACCACGAAGGCAGTATTAAGTTGTCTTATCCATGTGACACATTTAAATGAGAAAGGGTAAGAGTTATTTGGGTTTTGATCTGTCACTTTAACAGGCCACCCATCATTTGGAGTAAGGGAAAGAGAAGGTTTAAGCTCAGCTCTCATGGTTACCAGCCGGTGTGGTTTGGCTGTATGAGATAAATTCAGACATTTGGTTTCCCTCTTTCGAAATGGAAATTAGCCTAATGATAGTACCTGGTGATACCAGTTGAACACATGAACACTGTAAAGACACAGAATTTTTCAAAATACATGAAAGTAGCTGGAACTGTCACACGGCAGTGTGTGACTGTAGCTTGTATCAAATTATCAGATGTGATTGATTGTAAAGAGTCATTTCAGTCCCTAGGAGCTTCAGCTGCATTGTTAAAGGTTTTTTTAAAAGTTTTTTTTTAATCTTGTTTATCTGAACCACGTGTTTTGAAGGTGTCACTAAACTAGGGACATTTGAATGGAGAAAAGTGTGAAAACATGTTATGGTTTTCACTTCAGTGGGTAGCATTTCTGTCACATTCCTTCTCTCATTTCTCTACCCAGAGTTCTCTGCTCACTTCTCCTCCTCATCAGACCCAACACTGCTTCTAGTCCTGGAGCCATCGTTTCTTTCCGTCTTCTAGGTCACACCACATCTTGGCCCGTTCTCTGTTGTTATGACAGAATGTCCAAGACACAGTCATTTATCAAGAGGTTGATTTTGGTTCACATTTCTGGAGATCTAGAACTTCAAGACCAGGCAGTCACATTGGGCCATGATTTCCTGCTGTGCTATGACTTGGAAGACGGCATGAGATAGTAACAACATGTGGAAAAGCTCCCTGAGGATAGCCTTGCTGTATTACAGCTCACTCTTGAAGTGACAACCATCTAAGCCTCAAGGAGTTCATACTGAAGAGGTAAATGCCTCCCACTTGGGTGCTAGGTTCCAGCACTGCTAGAATTGAGTCTTAAGATTAAACCTGAATTTCAGAAATGAGAAAGCTTATCTTACTCAAAGCATTAGGCTAGCTAGCTCCCCTGATTCCTTTTACTCTCAGCACTACTGAATTGACAGAAACTACTATGGCCTCAGTAGGAAAAATTTAGGGCAAGATATTTATTTTCAGGGCATTTGGACCTTGCATTTGTCCATTAAAGCTTGCTCTGGAAAACTGCTGAACAAAATCATTAATGGCTTCACTGTCTGAGGTTCTCAAGGGCCTATTGCCGTGGATGGCTTCTACCACCCTCTGTTCTTGCTAAACACTGGCCACAAGTTTGGCCACACTAGCATGTGATTATATTCTGATTCTCAACACAACCAATATAACAGTGATAGCATTGCCTCCCTAAAGTTCCTTGGTACAAGAACATTTTTTATTGTTTTGCATTTCTTTGAGAGATGAATAGAAAGAAAAGCCATCAGTTCAAATCTTCTATTTACTAACTTTCTCTGTTGGATTCTGGTTTTCAGAACTTCTTATTACCGAGATAGTTATTGAATCAAACAATCCCAATTCTATGCATAAAGCAAATAGTTTCATTGGTTGATTGATCAATTGATTGGTTGATTGACTTTTTTGAAACATATTATTACTCTGTAGCTCTCAATTTATTACATAACACTTAGTTATCTGAAGTTGCCTTTGAATGTATGGTAGTCCTACTGCCTCTTACCTGAGCCTCCTGGGGTTACAGGTGTGAGTCACCACACTTGGCTTGAAAGGATTTATCGCTGATCTTAAGGCCAGATTTTTTTTTTTTTGAGAATCTCAACACATCAGAGCAAATTGATATGAAACTTGCTTCAGTTAGTTAATGCTTTGATCATAGTCTTCTCTTAGTTTTCTTTCATATTTCAAATTACAGATTATCAGAAGGGAAATACAATTTCGCTTTTAATTTTGTTTCTCTCACCAACCAAATTTACCTTGTTCCTCAAAGCAATGGTTGTTTTATTGATCACAGACTTTGTTTATTTTTGCTTTAATTTATTCTATTATTTATTATCTAATTTTGCGTTAGTCTAGTCTCTTTTCTAACCTTTGCAAACAGATATCACCCACTTCAATTGACTTTGAAACTACATTGAAAGTTGTGACTGCTCAAAACACATCTATTTTCAACCCACACTTCTGTATGACCAATTCACTTTAATTCACTACAGTGCTGATGACTAAGAGGAATTCTATGGCACTCTCTCCCACTTCTTTTCAAGTGTAGAAATATTTTCATTATGAACTATAATAATTTAAAAGACTAATCGGTGGCTCCCTCTAACCTCAGTGCTTAGGAGTTCTTTAGTTTAAAATGCCATTAACTCAATTATCCAACAGATTTCTTTTCTGTGGACATGGACTACAGAGTCCGGAAAACAGATGTACCAAAGTAGCAAAATATTTGGGGTTATTAGTTGTCCATTGTTGAGCAAGAAAATGCCATAAATTTACCAGCTTAAAATAACAAATGCATCATCTTGCAGTTTCTGTGGTCAGAGGTCCAGGCACATGGTAACCGGGTTCTCCTCTTTGGGTCTCAAGGGAAAAAGTGATGTGTTGGCCAGGCAGGGCTGTCATCTGGAGGCCCTGGGGAAGAAACTGCTTCCAAGATCATTTAGACTGTTGGCCAAAGTTATCTCCTTCCAGTTGCTGGTTGGAATAAGGTCCTTGTTTTTTGCTGGATCTTGGCCAGGAGCTACTTGCTGGCTCTTCTATGTGGTTGCTGGTGCCCTTCATATTTTCTACATGCCCCTCTATCTCCACATTGACCACAGCATGTCGAGCCTGGCACAGCTCACCTGACATCAACTGGGAAGCTAGAGGAAAAGCTCTACCTTTAAAGAGTCATGACTCGCTCTGGCCCACCAAGCCTATCTCCTTATCAACTCTAGTACAATGATGAAACACACGTTACGAGTTAACTGGAAAACAGAGTGGTCAAGTTAAATGGGATGTTATTTCCAGGTGTGACAGAGTCTTTTCAGATAATCTTAGCATCCTAATTGGTGGGCTCACTTGGAGCTGATGCTCACATGAAGGCACATGAACTTCATCCAGTTCCTAGGACACCTAAAAAGAGCAAAAAGGTGGAGAAGGAAAGAGTGGGTTCTCTATGCATTACTATGAAGTAGGTTACTGCTCTTTCCCTTTCCTCAACCAGAAATTGTACCATTGACCCTCTCGTCAAACAATATGTCCCATGTTCTGGGTTTCCAGTTGGCAGACAGTAGACGATAAGATTTAGGATTTCTTAGTCTCCATAATCGAGAGAGCCTAAATCAAAATGCCCACTTCTGTATCTGCATCTTCCTTTCCCTTCTCCCTGTGAATTGTTTCTGTGTCCTTGGACAATGCTGATTGATTTTTGTACCATATGACATGGCACAAACTCACTATAGTCACAAATTTGGGGAATTTAGTCAGGACATTACAAAAATGGACCATTCATCTTCCAAGTTTGGCCCATTGCACTGGACATATACTGTTCCTGTTTATGGGAAAGTTTCAGACTCTAACAGCTAGCACATAGAAGGTGACTCTGCCTGGGAAGAGGATGATTTGGAGTAAGAAGGAAGTTTCCAGTAAACAAACGGAAAAAGCTTAAGCTGCATTGATAAATTTTCTGCAATTGCTGCTGGAATGAAATGATGGGAAAACTCAGATGATCTAACAAGGAGAGAAAGAAGGGAGGGGAAAAAAGTAAACAGTTTGTTAGAAACAATCCAGAAATACCAGCCCTGAGCTTAAATATACTGACACAAACAACGTGAACCAAATGAAAACGAGGCACCATAAAGGGAAAGGAGACATACAAGAAAATAATCAGAGAAGAGGCCAAGAACCCAGAGAGGAGAGAGACATGAACACAGAACAGAGAGTCCTGAGTGAGAATTCCCAGAAGACTGAAACACCGCGTAAACAAGTACCCAGCGCAGAAGCCCGTTCGTGACTGAGAACTTGCAGGATTCAGGAAACACGGGTGGTAGGAGGGAGACGGAGCCAGGACATTTCATGGTGGATCAGTTTTGTGGATTGCAGGAAGGTCATAGATTAGCTGGGAGTGATACAATGAAAGCCTCATCCTAAAAGGAAACAGAAGGCAGCAAGGTGGGAATCTTGATCTACAGAGAATCCACTACCATCGTTACAGCCCTTTCCACTCACTTTCTACCTAATCCCAGCACAATAAATTGTACAATATCCAAGCTGATAGGAACCCTCAGAGATAATCTGCTTGAAGTCCTTATTTATAAACAGGTAGACCACAGCAAGAGGAAAAAAAATAAAACAAAACAAAAGATGACTGGGTCAATGAAGGACTATAGGATGGGGAGGTCTAGACAGACACCCTGTCTGCAAACTGTCAGCTCAGTTTTCTCTCTCGAATGAGTCCCAAAGTTCTCTTTTGATAATAAAGATAGTTAAGAAAAACCTATGAAATATAGTAACAGCACTAAATAAGCAGATTTTAACCTAAATACTTTTTGAAGAGTCATTGTGCATCTACTGTTAGATGTTTCCAGAAAAAACTCACATGTCTCTATTCATGATAACCCTCACTCTTCCTCAAGATGAGTGTCTAGATTGCAATACAAGGAGTTTGGAGGAAAAATACTGCCAATGATATTTAGATTTTAAAGATTTCGGTATTGGCTGGGATTAAAGAGTCATAAAGTATCAGGCAGAAAAGGAATTTAAACCTTCATATGGTGTTTATCTCTGAACAAAGACTGTTATGAAATGTGAATGTCAATGAGAAGATATAGGCTCTACATGGGTGGTAACTATTGTTTCTATTCAATAAATGGATGTATGAAAATGCATAAGAACCTCTGTCGATGGCCCTTATTTCCTATTAGAGAGGTAGAAGTTGGAGCATAATAATACTCTTCTCTTTAGGGTACATATACTATGCATTTAAGAACATGCTCCTTACGGATCTGTTAGAATGTGTGATGCAGAAGTCTAGAGAATGTCATTCCCATTGCAGTCCGAGTGATTATGGAGCAGGAAAGCTGTGATGTTAACTGTGTTGTTCAGAAAAGCACGTCTCAGAGGAGAACACTGTAATATACGGACCATAGCATTAATCCATCCCGCCCAATAAAGCGTCTGTCATATTTGGCTGTAACTTTTCAGTAGTCCTCCATATTGGCTGTGAGGGCTAGAGGATGCTCTTTTGTCCTGGCTAAGAAAACCCCTTTCTGCTGTTGAGATACCATCTTAATTTAGTAAGCACTCTTGAGCCAAAGCTTTGCAGCTTGTACTCAGGCTCATGGGAACCAGCCCAACATCAGTTGGAGAAAGAAGAGCATACTAATGGGCTGAGACATCTAAACAAGACATGGGGGGGGGGGGCTGGAAGGGAACTGCAGAAGGGTGATGAATCTCACGGCTCACAAGGAGACACAGTGACAAAATCAGAGAATTAAACATCGACAACATTAATGCAGCCAATGTTAGGCAGACAACATTCTAACTTCACACACATTGAGCCAGAGGAATCTTCTCACAAGTATATGAGCTTAGGTATTGATTATTGTGATTTTTAACTGCTTTTAATTATAACCTATTAGGAAGAACCTCTTAGGGTTCTGAGTGCCCCTGAGGCCAATTGTGCACTGTTGGATGTATGCTAGTTTTCATTTTAAAACAGACAGACATACTAGCAGTATGATTTCTGGCTGAGAAAAGAAAAGCAGAGAGCAGAGGGGGGAACAAGAATACTCGAATAACAGCTTCAGGATCTTTCAGATTTAATTTGAATGTTTGCGATTACCCCAGCTTTTAGAAGAGCTAACCACATTAGGGGCGGGTGGTCATTTTTAGTTATAATGTCTATTCAATGTAAATATCAAAATACCATGTTGAGCATTAAGGACAAGAAAAATGGATATGTTCACTTCAGATATAATCTTTCTTCCTTTCCACTCCTTCCCCTTCCTTTCCTACCCCTAACTCTTGACTTCAAGTAATTCCACTTTCCCTTTCCAAATCTCGTATCTTCTCTCCTCCTTTCTACCACCCAGTCCTCAGTAATTTTAGACTAAGGAAATGAGACACAGCCTGATTCAAACACCAAGATAATAAATATCCTGCATTCTATGGAGTTCTACAAATATTAAACCCCTCCTTAGATGAGGCCTACCCGGACCACTGGAAAAATACATGCTATTTCCTTCTCTAAACTTACTGAGCACACCAACAAACAAGCTTTTGGTGTCTGAGACTAAAAGAGCAACATACTGAAGGATCTACACATAATATAATAAATATCTTCCTGGAACTTGGAGGAAGCATCCTTTCTAGGACTCTTTGATTGAAACAAAGCGCAAGGAACAGATACTATGCAGAACTTCCTGTGATGTCTCAGAGTCAGGCTACAAAGAAAAGGAATCATTTATTACTTGTTACATGCTCATTCAAAATGTATGTAACAAAAATAAATACAGTGAGCTAGTTTCTGGGAATGGACAAAGCATTTGGAAACAGAACCACTCTGTTCATAGAAGTATAGAAACACTGTACGATCCTTGATGATCAAACACTTAGATGCATGAAATCATACTTGATGTACGCTGCTACAGATTTCTGCCTACTGGAACAGAAGTGATGTTTTTGAATGTTCTTCCCCTAGCTGACATGCAGGCACAGCTGGATTAAGGAAATGAGGCAACAGCTGTAGCATGCATAACAGGGTAGCTTCCTTTATCTTTGCGACTGTGCCTTCTTGCAACACAAGCACTCTAATGCAAACCTGTTCCTTTGTGGCCTCCGATAGTTTCCATTACCCAATGCCTTTTATTTACATTGCATCCCCTTTATTACACGAACCATATATGTACATGAAGATGTTACGCCCTGGCTGTAGTGCACATACACAAAACATTGTAAAACAGATCTTATTTCAGTAGGCTACTCTTTTGCTGCTTTAGCCAACAGTATCCAAGTCTGGAGATTTATAAAGCCTGAGGTCCAGATGCAGAGATCAGACAAACAGCATTAAACTCAGAGCCAAAAGTCAACCTTTGTCTATTGCTGTTTTCCCAGACAGTTAATTTGCCTGAGCCTCACAGGCCAGGTCCTCCACTACCTCACCTACCTGGTTAAAACTGTTTGTATTTGGGGGCCTATTTACTTAGCCATCTACTTCCTGGCTCTGTGATTCTGTTTGTTAGATCCTGTCGTCACCACCAGGCTGGAGGCCAATGTTTGTACTTGGTGGGAGTAAAGGGAGGCATAAACAGAATCAACCCTCTTGTGTTTTAAAAAATCAGGCTAGAATTATATACATATTTCATGTCAGAAAAAATAAAATGTGTCTTGGCGGCAGCTGGGAAGCTGGAGCACTTGAAGGGGGAGTGGAGAATTGGCAGAACCATTCTCCTTATCCTTGGCCCCCCGCCTAACAATCAGTCAACCTTTTACACTTGGAGGCAGTTCTTTCCCCCACTTCGGAGGCCTTCCAATTGCTACAACATCCTTGCCGTCATCTTTAACATGTTGTCAGGGCTCAGAATGCCTTGAACAGGAAGGGCCCTTTTACAAAATGGCGTCCATTTTCTAAATTTATGTAGGCTTGTTGTTCAGATTACTGCAAAGAACACCAAATATTTCCTAAGGACAAAACAGCATTCATAAGTCAAAACCAATTCACAGAAAGATGAGGTGAGATTTGAGAGCATGTTTACCAAAAAATGGAATCTCTTTTTTTGTGTTCATAGAACACTCTCATTATTATGTGCTGAAAGTTTATCTGAATTATTCCATGCTCCACAGCTTTTTAACAGCTTAAAGGGATATGGATCTTAGCTCATGGTCCTTTTTGCAGTCTCTTCTTCTGAACTCTCTCTCTCTCTCTCTCTCTCTCTCTCTCTCTCTCTCTCTCTCTCTCTGTCTCTCTCTCTGTCTCTCTCTCCTTCTCCCTCTCCCCATATCACATTCTGGTCTTTTGTGGTGGTTGAATGAGAATGGTCCCCACAGGTTCATACATTTGAATGTTTGGTTCTTAGTTGGTGGAACTCTTTGGGAAGGATTAGGAGGTGTGGTCTTGTTGAAGGAGGTATGTCAGTGGGGATGAGCTTTGAACCTTCAAAAGTCCATGCCTTTCCCAAGTAAATGGGTTGAACTCCCATATCTGTCTCTGAGTTTTTATTAATCATGCTATAGTTCTCTGCCTATGATGTAGGAGGGTCTTCTAGCTATCTGATGCTTTCATTGGTTAATTAATAAAGAAAACTGCTTGGCCTGATAGGTCAGAACATATGTAGGTTGGGAAGACAGAACAGAATTGTGGGAGGAAGAAAGCAGAGACAGGTATACACCATGCCATGAATCTCCGGCTGAGATGGACGTAGGTTAGGATCTTTCCCAGTAAACCACAGTCTTGTGGTACTACACAGACTTAATGGAAATGGGTTAATCAAGATGTGAGAGTTAGACATTAAGAGGCTAGAACTAATGGGCCAGGCAGTGTTTCAAGGAATACAGTGTCTGTGTTATTATTTCCAGGGCTAAGCTAGCCATGCGGGAGCCAGGTGGGATGAAAAGCAGGCCTGCTCACCTCATCACTATATGCCTCCCACTTGCAGATAAAGATATAAGCTCTCCCAGTGCTGCTCCCGTGCCATGTATGCCTGCCTGCTGCCATGCTCCTCAAACGATACTCATGGACTCTAACCCTTTTAATTGTGAGGCCCAATAAACCCTCTCTCCTATTACTTCCTTTGGTCATGGTATCTCATTAAAGCAATAGAAATGTAACTAAGACAGGGTGAGCCTAAAGTTGTGTTCATGTGAAGCAAATGCTCTACCACTCCTCCACATCTTCAAGCTTTCTTCCGAATTCTTCTTTGACCTTAAGCCTCAACTTTTCACTCCTAGTCAGAGTACCCCCTTCCAGTGCTAGGAAGGAACACTCTATGATAACATTGTCTCTTTCTGTATCCTCGAACTCCAACCAAGTGTGAACTCTCTTCACCCCTGCAGTCTCTAGAACCCAAAAGATGCCTGGTGATGACTGCTTGGCTGTGATGTCCCCAAAATATTCAATATTTTGAGAGTATTTTTCAGATGTAGAACTCAGGAGTTAGAGAAAAAAATTTAAGACCTATGTGAAAGTGATGGCTTTACCACCCCTTTCAAGTGTAGACAGAAGTCTCTGTCCTGCCCAGTCCCACAGTCATTCAGTCCCAAATAAACACACAGAGGCTTATATTGATTATTATCTTTTTGGCCTATTGCTCAGGATTACTACTAACTAGCTCTTATTACTTAAATTCATCCATAATTCTTGTCTATATTTAGCCACGTGACTTGGTACCTTTTCTTAGTAAGGCATTCTCATCTTGCTTCCTTTGTGTCTAGTTTTTGACTGACTCTCTGCCTTTCCTCTTTCCAGAATTCTTCTAGTCTGGTTGCCCCACCTATACTTCCTGTGTGGCTACTGGCCAATCAGCATTTTATTAAGCCAATATGAATGACAAATCTTTGCAGTATACAAGAGCATTATCCTATAGCATTCAAGCCTTTACTATCTGCTCTACTCATGTGTATCAGTCACACACCAAATAAATGAATGTTACTTCAGAATCTGGTACAGGGTTCTATTTTCTACTTTCAACCCTAAAAAGGCTTTGGCTAGCCCTGCCATTCACAATCCTGCAGCAATGCTCATTCAAGTAGTTTCTCTCCTCCTAAGTAATTTACTCCAAGAACCAAGCCAGACTGTAGAATTCTTCAGCCCTTAGAGTGTCCCACAGTGCCACCAAAATAGCACTTTTGGAAACCCAACCCTTCAAGCTGTGTTTCAAGAATGTAACCACACAGTTTAGTTAAAAAATGGTATCTTCTAAACTCAAGTGGTGTCTGTAGCTTTCTTTTGCTGTTATCAAAATGGAGACAAACACTGTTGTTCACTCCAGACAAATGTTCTGTTAAGAAAGCACTGTTGTTCACTCCAGACAAATGTTCTGTTCAAAAAGATGTAGAGTAGTGAGAAAAACAGGGGAAGATATGAATATCAGTGACCTTTCCTTCTATATGAAATGTCTACACCCTCTGTATTGGGGATAAAAATATGATGTTTATTAGCAAGTAGAATGGATACATCACATTTATTCTTTGGGAAGAAGACAGTATTTCTTATACTTATGTGGAGTTAGAAGGAAGTCCAAAGCTAGAGTCTCCACATACCTTTAATCTGTGTGTTGTTTGTGGTGTTGAACTCATGGTGGTCTAGTCCCCTTGAGACAGTTGGCCCCTGATGACAAGCTTCAATTTTTGAAATATCCCACTGAGTGAAAAAAATCTGGGCACCACTTTCATTCTCTGCTTCTTCATTTTGACATGACTGAAATAGGAGGCTGGGAAACTTGCCTTATCTAGAATCCAGTCCCAGATCTTGGCATTGTCCAAAGCAATCCAGGGATTCAAATTATACTCTTGCAACCCTCTTCCTTTTTTCCAAAAACAACATTTGATTGGGTCTTCTATACTTTCTCGATAGGTCATACAGTCTCCTCCAGATGTGAATGTTAATGAATTATCATTAATCAATGTTTGAGAATTTGAAAGTCAGAGGTATAATCTCAAAGATTCTGAATATTTCTTACTTCTAGTTGAAGGGCCATTCCTTACTCAGCTCTGTGTTATCAGCAGATTTAACTAGTATATATCATCTTGGATAAATTATGAACAAGGAGGACCTTAATTTCCATTCACTTCAGGCTCCATTATATCTCATACTATATAATTAAGGGCATTCGCCTGCCCTTTATTTTTCTACTGGCCCATCATCTGTTCCTATGTACTCTGAATTTTAGAAAAAAATGTACTTAGATTCACAGTAGGATTGTTAAACATTTGCTAAATGCCCAAACAAGTTATTATATATGCTCTAATTTGTCACTTGACTCCAAGAACACCCCAGTGTTCTCCATTTTCACATGAAACCCTGGCATTTCCTTCTTAATCTATACAAATAGCATCTTGTTTTCTAAGCACTAAACTCATAGGATTTTTCCTCATAGACTATTCTTACCTTACAGAACATTCACAATATGCTACTTTGAACAATCAGTCAAAGAGGGAAATTATGCACTCACCAGTCCTTCCTTCACTTATTTGAGAACTGGTTTGTGGTTGCTGTTGTTACAGTTTAGGATTGAGACTGCCAAAATATGAACGAGGATATCTCTTAACTTTGCTTTATGAGGTGTCTTGCATAAAGTCTTGGCAACAGTATTATTCTTATACTAATATTCACATGATTTCTACAAAGAATTCAAGGGCCATTTTCATGAGACATTATCTACTTCAGGCTCTCACTCCAGGAACTCTGGAATTGTCTGAGGGGAAAAAATAGCTGAAAAACACATTTAAAGGTTACTCACTGGAAAGGTAAGGAAGACTGTGAAGCAGAGAGGAACTTATCGTCAGCAATCAGGTAATAGCTGAGTGCCCCTTGGGCCTGAGTTCAAACTCTGCCCTCTTGTTTAGTAGAACAATGTTCTAAATGGAAACAGTGAAAAAATATAAAGAAAATGGTAAAAGTATATCATAATCTTCAATAATTAATTTATTCTCAGTGTCACTTTTTATTCAATAAAAAGTTATTCTTCATCATTGGGCTATAAAATAATTATATGCATGTTTGCATTGGTTTCTTTTCTGTGCAATAGTGACAAATATTTTCTAACATGAATAAGAATTAATGTTTAATACTATCTACTAATGTATAAACAATACTACATAATTTAGTTAAATAAACTGGCTGTCTATGTAGTAGTTTAAATACTCTAATGATAAATATCCCTCTATACTTTTACTCTTTTACAATCACCTCTCTGCATTCACAAGGTTCAAGTCTAAAATTACAACCAATCACAGATCAAAATTATGCCGACAAGACTTTTGAACACACAGGAGATACTTCTTTGTCCTTATTTATTAAACAATACAGCATGACAATTGCTCACATAGCATGTACTATATTAGAAATACTGAAAGTTCTAAAGATGTTACATTGTACAGGACAGGGTGTTTTCTAACTAGATACAATATGTTGTCATTTTCCATAAAGTAACTGTCAGTGGAGAAGCCTAGGACAAGTCTTCCTAAATACCATAGAGAACACAATGAATCCTCAATTCTCCACTCATTTCTTCTTTTCTCCATCAGCAGCATTCAGAGAAACTTCTTAACATTGCTCCTCCACAAGTTCACAGAGTTTATTTGTCCCTTTAGGCAACAGCTAGACAATTATGCTCTCAAAATGCTCATCACAAAAATGATCACGAGCTTTTTCAACCCTGACTACCTTGATTGTCTTTTTCTATTCAAAGTACAAGTTTGACAAATGAAATGTGATTATAAAAATTGTAATTGGAAATTTTTAAGATGCTCATATAAAATCTGATCAAAAAGATTTAAAAAACAGGAATATGTGTAGTATATCTAATAGATAACTATAAAACTATTAAACTTGATACATATATGTTATCTTCAATATTCTAATATCAATCACATAATTTCTATGAAAAATTATTAGTAGTATTTAATAACAAAAGCAGTCTTTATTATTCCTGTCTTCCCTGGGCAGCATTGGAAAATTATATGTTAGTGTAGGTCTCGTAATAGACTGTATGAAACAGCAACTTCTAACTCTTTAAAGCACATAATGTGTATACACACACTTATACACATACCAACTCAAGCAATAAAATTTTTTCATGACTATTGAATGATCAGAATTATTTATAATAAAATAGCTATACATTAACTAATATAGTTGTTTCAGACAAAAAAGTGGGCAGATAATTGAATACAATGGAAATGTGAATGGAGGGCAGCCCCTCAAGAAGAAGGTCCATGAGGATGCATCTCTGATAGGTAGGCAATATGCTTATAAGTACTTGGTTTCCAAACACATTGGAAAAATTTCATGCTGTATATTCTGATCACAGTTTCTCCTCCCCCAGCTCCTCCCATATCTTCCCCACTTCCCCATCCACCCAACTCTACGTTCTTCATTTCTTTTTAGAAAACAATCAGGCAGACAAAGCCAAAAGGAGAATGAAAAATGGAGAAAAAAAACATAAGAAACACACACAGACAAAAGCAAGCAAACAAAATTAGAAACCATAATATAGAGGCAAAAGGCCAATAAAACAAAAATGCCCACACAAAGCATTATGAGACAAAAATGTCTAAAAAAATATCATTGAGTTTGCTTTGTGTTGACCATCTATTGGGGAGGATCAGAGCTATCTTAAATGTGATTAATATACCCAGTGAGTCTACATTGGAGTAAACTAATTTTTCCTTTGAAAGTTAAGTTAACATCTTGGTTAAGGATAGGAGCCCATGCTCATTTCCTTACCTCAGTGCTGGGATCTGGTTTGAACCTATGTAGGCCTTATGGGTGTTGCCACAGTTTCTGAGAGTTCATATGTCTATCAGTCCTGTTGGGTCTGAAAGACACTGATCCTCGGAGTCATTACCCCTCTTGTGGAGCTTACAATCTTTCTTCCCCCTTTCCACACAGCTCCCTCAGCCCTCGGGGGGGGGGGGGAGGGAGCTTTGCTGGCACATTGTGACTCAGTGCTCAAAAAATTTTTGTTCTCTCCACTTTGCCCAGCTGTGAAGTCTCTGTGAGCTCCCATCTACTCCAAGATTTACTGATCAGTAACTGATGAAGGCGGAACAAGTTACTGATCCTCATTTGGATCTTCAAATATATCTCAGTTAATCAGGATTTTGAGATGTTTGCATGCCGTCTTCCAGATTGGCTGTACCAGTTTGCATTCCTACTACCATAGGATGGGTGTTCCCCTGTCCTCACCTCGACTCCACCACTTGTTGTCACTTGGTTTGCTGATCTTAGCCAGTCTGACTAGGGTAAGATGAAATACCAAAGTAGCTTTATTTTGCATTTTCCTAGTTGCTAATGATGTTGGTTACTTTTAGAGATACTTTTTAGCCATTTAAATTTCTTCTTTTAAGAGCTCTCTGTTCAGATCCATAGGCTATTTTTTAATTGGGTTCCTTGTTTTCATGACTCTTTTTTTAAATTTATTACTTATTTTAGCTATTAATCCTCTATCAGATACATAGTTGCCCAGAATACCCTCCTATTTTGTGGGATCATGTATTTCTTGACTGTTTTCCTTTGCTGTGAAGAAACTCATAGTTTGATGAAGGGTCACTTATCAATTGTTGATATTAAATTCTGAGTGAATGTAGTTTTATTCAGAAAGTCCTTTCCTACAGCTATTTCTTAATTAGGAATTGGAAACAAAGTCGCTGTACTGTTTCAAATGGAACTTGTAGGTTGCATTCCTAGGATGACACAGACACAGCAAGGATTAAGATGCGTTCTCATCTTAATCTGCCCATCACCCAGGGTACTTCTGCCATGTTGTTTTATTCATACTTCTGTTGTTTCCCACCGCCCTTCTGAGATGAATGAAAGATTAAATGAAGACTTTAAGTAATTTCACATTCATTAACACCTACTGCGTTTTTGGTTTTGATTTAGTTTTACTTTTCCTTGCTAAGCCAGCATGATTTTAAATAGATTGCCATTTTGCACCTCTGACTAAAATAGCGCTCAGCTCACCTGCTTGAACAAAAGTTGAATGGAGAGTAGTAAGGTGCCCAAAACCCTCCACATGGCAAATGAGCATTTCTTCCTATCCCACATGATGAAAGACATGAATTCCACCAAAGAGAATAAAGAATCCTTGTTTTGGTCATTCTGAAAGTGGCCAGTCAGATAAGCACATGCAGGCTAACATCATCACCCCAAAAGTCTGGTCTCGTGCTACTTTTTACAGCTGAGACTTATTTTCCATGGACTTATTCCACCAGCTCAATACTTTCTAATGGCTCCTTTATCTCACTATGATTTCAGATACCATATGTGTTGCCATGCCAATGAATAAAAACGACATGGAAAAGAAACATGCTTACCTTTCAAATCTGTAAAAGAATTAGATGGCAGCATTCTCAAAGGGAAAGCCACATTTTAGGAAAAGAGGGGTACGTTTTTGGTGATGTTAGATGGCATTGCCCTAGGAATAAAGGACCAGATATCTTGAATCCCATTATAATCTCACAGCCTTTCCCTATAAAATCCCCCAAGAGTCTACAAAAACAAGCGCTGAAGTAAATGAGAAATTGAAGTCCTCTTTATTATCAGTTTGGCCAATGCCAAGTAAACACAGTCAGAACTCTCTGGTACTGTTTCTAGGACACATGGCATCCTCTCAGATCCCGATCCAGACCCCTAACTCTAACTGGAATATCTTATCTTGTCATCTTCGCATCTTTGGGGCTGCTCACATGGGGCAGGAGACAGATGTAATAAATAAGGAAAGTACTACATGGAAAAAGAAATAAAATTAACCTAGAGACATTTCAGAAACAGGGTCTTTAAACAAGACAACAAACAAAATAAAAACCCAGCTCTTCCATAAAAAGTTATCTCTCATCCCCAGACAAATAGATACTAGGTCTGTTTCCTCAGTGCCAGAAACAAAGGAATTGTGAGCCCCAAAATGAAGCTAAAAGGGTGGGCAAACAACCATGGCCCAGACCTTCACATCTGATCTGGTCAAGGGATTAGCATAATAGTGAATTGATTTAATACTAGTTCATCATGCAAAAAAAAAAAAGAAATAGTTTAGAAACGTATTTCCTTGGTAAAAGAGTAAGGATCACCTAGTGCCAAATTGTTACTCCTAAAAACACACACAAAAGTAACATTATATGGACTGAATAAGATATATATATATATATACATATATATATATATATATATAATTAATGGATTTTTCAATATATATATATTGAAAAAATCCATTAATTTAGAATTGGAAAGAGTATGTGAGAGTATTTGAAGAAAGAATACCAAACTGAGAAATGCAGTAAAAATTATATTATCAAAAATACAATAATAAAAAGAGAAGATCAGGATTAAAGAATGAAGAGGCTGTTTTACCAGCTCCTGTCACCATTGCAATTCCATTAAGAAGTCTAAAAATAAATACATAAACAAATAAAGTCCAAGAAACATCAAGTCTTGGCTCATACCTGGAGAGTACAAGGTTGGAAGTAATACCTTCGCTGTCATGAGTCATTACCTGGAAACTGGCATCAAGGGACCAGAAACCATCAGGGATCAAAGTGGCGATGATGGAAAGTTAAAAAGGAGCCCCACAAAGCTCAATTTCATAAAAAAATCTCATAGCTATAAAATGCATTTGAAGGTTCTCTGAGTCCCTATCTTTGGTTGTTATGATTTTAAAAAGTCTAAGGTTCTTATGATAGAAATTCACTATTAATTAGAAAAAATTAAGAAGGCAATTTGATATTTTTCTTACTAATCCTTAAAACTTGAGCTGGTTGGGAAATACATAAAATATATACTGCTACTGGGTTTTCTATGTACAAGTGACACAAGACCGGTATTTTTCTTCACGCCACCAGCAACCTTCTCTCAAAGGTTTCCTATTTTCAAATATTTTAACCAACAAACCATAAGAGGATTTATTAACGGAGGAGAGTGTGAGATCTTGACTAATGTATAAAATATGCAATGATTGAATGAGGATAATTAATAGATGTCACTTATCTATCACTTTTACAATGAAACATTAAAAATGCACTTGTCTAAGTGATGGGTGACTTTAGTCTAATGTACTGTGATATGATACTAGGAGAAAGGAGCACTGGCAGGTTATGCTACCACCTTCCAGAGACATTATTTTTTATAAGGTATGATAAGTGTCATCTAAGGGTAGTAAAACTGTACTATGATATTACCATGGTGGAGTCCACATTGTTGGAAACAATAACTCATTCATTTCTTAAATTAGTTTTCAGGACAATGAATGAATGATGCTTATCTATATCATCAAATGTGGAAAAAGGTAAACTTGCTGATATCTAATATTGTGCAGAACTATTCCATACATTTGACCAAAGGCTCTGTATTTCTTACTACCATGCTATGATTCAAGTATTACTAAACTTATTTCATAGTTAAGGAAAGTAAAGACAGAGTTTTAAAACCATTATTTAAGGACATAAGATCAATGGCCGAGATGGCTTCCCTAAAAAGCCCACATCTCTGGGAAGAGACATTTCATACTGGGCTACCTGCTGAAGACAGTCATTGTTTTCATTAATCTCTTCTGTTGTACTTTTGTAAGACTGAGAGTAGATCGTAAGCGAGAATTTTGAAATAGGAAGTTTGGAGAATCTGGTGTGAGCAGCGATTTCTATTTGGGACAGACTTTTGAAGTTTAGAAGAGTCCTAAAATCACATGCTTTTAAAAAATTACCATTGTAGCCAGACACCATGACTTGTTGCAATGCATAATCTCTTCTTGAACCTCATGAAAAAATGAAAGACAGTGGGAATGTATCTGTAGATTCACAGAGTTATACACCATGGAATAAAATCCTAGGGAGGGCTTTCTTTTCTCTGTAGTCCCTGGGTCCCACGCTTACATCCCTTCACCTATGGTGCTCTGCAATTGTAAAGTGAACATTTCCTGCTCTCAGAAAGCATTATTCATTTTCCTCCCTCCTGTGAGGGCCAAGGCACCTGTTCCTTTGCACGCCAGTCTTTTAATGTTCCTTCTAGCACTAATATCATTCTTAAACAATTATTTTATTTCCTTCTGATTTTCCTTCTCACTGAAACTTGGCTTCTACAGAATTAGAAAATTTGTCCATTCTCTGAGTTATCATCAGTATCCAAAAGTGATTTGATGAATAACTGAACCCTTTCAGCATTGACGTGGCTACTTGTATTAATCTGTGTTTGGTTGTATTTACTGAAGTGACTGATCCCCTGGAGCCAGCTGGATGCTCACTTATGAACAAGGGCAAGAGGATCTTCCATTGGGAAGACACCACCTCACAATGGTCACCTTGAAATGGGACTGAATGACTTGTGTTTTCACGGAGAGCCAGATACCTAGGTTACTTAGGTTCTGTGGTGCTCCATCATGACAGAGTTTAGGTCTCTGTGAGTTTGTGAATTCAATTAGTGACATCCTTGGGTCTTTAGGAAGTCTCTCTAGAATCTTATCCAGCTGTCAGTGGTACAGCGAGAATCAACAAGAGGATTATTTCATTCCCCTCTCATCCTAGTATAGATAGGAAATTCCAGGTTGTCGTTGAGTGGAGGCCATGATCCCGTCAAAACAAAATGCTCTTTTTTTAGGCATCACCACAAGGAAGACACTTAAAGACATATTGGCCAGGCAGAAGGCCCAAGCAAAACAAAGCAAGTTGGTTGTCTTAGAAAAGGTAAAAATCTAGAAAATTCTAAGAGATGTTAATGAGGGAGGATACAGTTCCAGTGTATGGCTAGTTGAGGTCCCTGACTTAAGTATTTTATAAACATTTCCTTTCTGTGGCCAAGTGATGGTAGACTGATGCTTCAGAATACAGTTGCTTGAAACTAACCAAAGAAGCTTCGGGGTTAAGAAATAGTAACTACTGAACTTTTTTAGGGGAAGGGGCTAAATAATTATCTCTTCGTTTTTGAAACATATTTTGAAAATACATGTCACATGATTTCCTTGATTTGTATGTGTACACACCACACACGCACACATATGAATACATACATACATATGGAAAAATGTATCATTTTCTCAGCAAAGAATACTACCTTGTTTCCTGGTGAGCAATTTGTTCAAGTGCTACAGTGCTCTCCAATCAGAAGTCCTCTGAGATTCTTTGTTATCCATAAAATTTGTTTTTGAATGGTATCCAATTGTCATGACTAGTTTGACTGAGACAGACCCTGGTTAAGACAGTCATCTTTTACTGGTCAGAATTTTCTTGGAAGCCATTTCTTGTGGCTGATACATGCATAGTTCCCCTCTATCTTGCATTCTCTCCCCATCAGCCTGATGGTTTCAAAGCTCGGTTACCATCTGGTTCTGCATTTATTTTCTGGAAGTACACCACAAACTGGGCAGCTTAGACAACAGATGTTTACTGTCTCAAGGATCTCTTGCTACAGATCCAAGATCAAGGTGCTGGCCGTGCTTTCACTGTCTTCTGAGGGCTGGGAAGGGGTCTGTTCTGTGTCTCTTGCCTTGTGTCTGGTAATCGCTGGCATCCTTTGGCATTCCACAGCTTATAGGCACATCCCTGAGATTTCCGCCTTCGTTTGCACATGGATTTCCTAGTGTGTTTTTGTGTGTGTATCCAAAACTCCTCTTAAGCAAAACAGTCATATTGGATTGAGGCTCACCCTCATGAGCTCATACTAACTTCATGTGGGAAAAGACCCCATTTCCAAACAAAGTCACATTTAAAGAAGAGAGTGGCAAAGCACTATGTCTCTTGAGAAGAATGAATTTAACTCACAGCAGATTAGATGAGGAAGCTCCCCCTTAAAGTACTGCCCCTTTCTATCGCCCTTATAACCCTCAAGTTCATTTCTCAGCCCCCTTTCTTCAGTTGTTACTAGCAGGCATATTATTTTCTTCTACACAACAGAAGTAACAAATAGGGGTTTTAAAACTTGACTGATCCACTAGCTGCAGACAATGTAGGGAGGGGAGAAGGGCTTAGAGCAGCAGTTCTCAATCTGTGGGTTATAACTCCTTTGGGGGTCAAATGACCCTTCCACAGGGGTCGCCTAAGATCATCTGGATATCATATATTTACATTATGATTCATAACGGTAGCAAAATTACAGCTATGAAGTAACACTGAAATAACTTTATGTTTGAAGGTCACCACAACATGAGGAACTGTATGGAAGGGGGCGCAGCATTAGGAAGGCCAATTATGACTAGCTCACAGGAAGCAAATGACCTTCAAAACCACATCTTTAGAGATCTTTGTCCTGCAACTAGATCTCCTCCTAAAGAACCCTCAGTCTTCCAATAATGCCACATCCTGGGAACCAGGTGTTTAGTTTGTGAGCCATCTGGGCAGGGACACTTCATATTCACACCATAGCATACTTTTATTTCTCAAATCCTATCTTTCCTTCTTTAAAACCAGGAATTTAAATTTTGTTTTTTTAAAAAACTTTACCAGATAATATTAGTTTGGTTTTCTTCTGAAAAAAAGTAAAATATATATATATATATATATATATATATATATATATATATATATATATATATATTGTGGATGTCTCCCAGTGGAAGTTCTGGGTGAATTTGCTGCTTCCAAATTTCTTCAAGGAAGGCGGTTTGAAGGCACAGATAACAGACAGAAAGTTGCCATTGTCTTGTTTTCTGTGATGCATATCCAGTACATGCTGAATCTTTGAATATTCATTAACCAAGGAAGTTGGTGTGAAATTATGAAAGTCACTGAGGAATAGCCTCAAAAAACTGTGACTTTTTGTTTACATATACCAAGGTCTGAGCTGCAGCTCAGTATCCCAGCAAAGTTGTCTAGACAAGAAAGACAACCAGACAAGCAATAAACTCGATAATTTCATCCCCCTTGGCCATATTATACTATGGTTTGCCACACGTCAAAAGTATGGCAAGCACAGACTGAGTCTTAATGGGAGATTGGAGTGCCAGTGATTGGACATTGGCTCACCAAGGAAGACTTGAACAGGACCTTATGTTGCCATTAGTATTCCTCGTATGTTCGACTGCTACCTTTTGTCTCTAACACGGATGTACTCAATCAGCCACGTCTACCAATAAGGCTTTCCTAAACTCTTTCACATTCCGAGTGCAGCATCTGAGACTCCATAAACAGGAGTGAACTAGTAGCAGTTTGAAGTTGTCATCATTGACAGCTTATGATTTATCTTAACTCTCCCTCGCCATTTGGCCATGACTTTAAGTAAACACTTTCCGTCTTCCTCATGTTCTCGTTACTGCCACCTCCCACTAATAAGAGAGACTGCCAAGAAAAGCATCCAGACAGTTCATTTACCTCCCAAACTTGCCTGAGAGTAGCTGCCCCAGTTTAGACAAGGGGCAAACCAACTACTGCACATTTTCAGCAGATGGAACAATGCTCCCCAAGTTGTTTACATTAACGTTATTTGCTTTCAGAATGTGTGGGTAACGAATGGGTAGCTGAATGAAATATTATGACGCATACTGAAGACACTAGAAGTTCAGGCAGGCCATTTATGGTGATAGATGGAGATGCACCACATTACTTTCTAAGAAGCCAGGGAACCCCAGGAAGCCTTTGTCTGTTAAGTCTTTGGCACCCTCTTATTCTCTCAGGTTACTGGAATGGTTCAAATCCAAGTGAAGTGTTCTTTCTCAAACCATGGTGGTCAGAAACCCCTAAAACTGAGCTCACTCATCAGAAATAAATGAGACAGGTCAAGAACATTGCTTCCTGTGCTGGGCAGCTAGTCATAAGAAACATCTCTGCATTTTCTGTGGGTCATCAGGAACCCACCCTTAGTTGAATTTGGAAAAGATTCCCTCAGTAAACTGAGTTAACAATGTATGTGTGAGCCATCCTGAAATTTCTCATGTCTTGCCTGCACAAACCAAGGTCATATTGAGTACCACAGTGTACTCTGGGAAAGCCATCATAGTGAGTTTCATCCTCTCCACACAAAACTGATGAGCAATACTCTGGAATGACTAACTGAAGCACAGATCAGGAGTAAGAAAACTCCTGATTCTTTGGGTATGCTTTTTCCAAACATAGACCCTAAATCTTATAGCTGGTTTATATGTAAGGGAAAGAAAATATATCAAGAAAGTATCTTCAGTGCCAGGGTTCTATAACAAGGCTTGCATTTATTCTGTAAGAGTTACCAAATTAAAATGACAATATACCTTGGTAGATTATTTTTAAATGATCATTATTTGTTAAATACTCAGTACTTTTAGCATCCAAGGCTTTGTGCTTTGTTCCTTCGGAATACCTTGAATGCTTTCACCAAAACTCTGCTGTGGGGGCAGAATGCCATCAGCTATGTATGAGGAGATATGGAAGGACTTTCAAATTTTTCGAAGTCACTGATAAAGTGAACTTAGATGTTTGCATGCTCTGTGGTTCATCAGAGGACAAGGGCGCAGTAGGGGTGGGGCTGAGGTTGTTGCATTGGTGTTTTTCTCATGACTAGGTTGGGTGTTATACACAGATGAGACACCACAGGCTGTGCCGGCCAAGTTTGCAGAGTAGCCCTAGGAACAACGTGGAGTGTGAGAAGAGCTTCTAAGAATCATCTTCCAATGCATCATCAGACTACTCTATCTAGCCATCTGGATTGGCATGTCCTCTGTGTCTCTCTGCCTAGCTACCTCTTTGCCTCTCCCTCCATCCTGCTCATCCTTTCTTCTTTTACTTTCTGTCTCCTCGGTGTATCACTAGAAATATTTCATTCTATGAACTACGTTGTAATACCTCAACATCCAATCTTCTGGCCCTGATTGTTTTATTCACATTTCAGTTGCTTCCTCCTTCATGGTATCTATTTTAGAGAAGGGTCAGAAGGGGGACTGCACCCCTCCTACTGGTCTCCTACCTATTCTCCCTCATCCAGAATCTGCAGAATGCCATCAGACAGCAACCAGCCCACCATATGACTAGAGGAGACAAGGAGTGGGTCACAAAGATCAGAGGCCAGTGTTCTATACCTTGACATAAAATACTCTAACAAGGGTTTACTGAGAGTGGGGGAATACTCTAACAAGGGTTTACTGAGAGTGGGGGGGCAATCAAATGGTAGATTTCAGTATCAGTGTGATACAATTTTTAAGTATTTCGAATATTGAGATGACAAAAGACAAAGTTTTTGTACTTATCAAAGGGTGGCCAGCTCTGCTAAACTTAGGCTGATATTTTGGGTCACTCGACCACCATGACCACAATGACCACTGTTGCTCTGCACCTTGATGCAAGTCCTACAAGGACACTCCTAGGCAACCAGTGCAGCATTCATGGACAACTAGGCTTGGGCAACTGACTTCATTATCTGCGTTTAAAAGCCCATTCCATTCAATTATCTGAATTCTCAAGCACTTACAGCCCTTTAAAATACGTGCTCCCCAACCAACCAAATTCTAGACAAAAATAAAATCAACCAAGCTTTTCTTTGGCAGGAAAAATAAACACCCAAACTCACAGGCCAATAACAGCTTCAAGATTTACACAGATATTTACGTAGATATTCAGAACAAGAGCAAAAGAAGCATACACAGAGATAGGAAGAAGGAGGTGCAGAAGAAGGAAAGGGGGTGGTTCATGAATGGACACAGTGACCCAGAGACACAGGGCTCCAGGATCTCAGTTCAAACTATGTCCCACCCTTGCTGACATCACTGTCTTTGCTCCGAGCTCCTGGCTTTGCAGACTGGGCTCAGTTCCTCTGGGCTAGGACCAAGTGGGTCCTGTCCTGTCCTCTCCAAGTTGAGTTGTCCTGGACAAGACAGGGCAGGACAGGGCCAGCCAGGGCAAAGCCACAGATGGGTTCAGGTGTCAGGTTCCACCCGAGTGGGAGCTCCCCTTGAGGACGATGACTCAGGCCCTGCTGTACTCGAGTTACTTCAGTTTAACCGCCCTGAAATGGCCTTGCTCCCCTGGCTGCTGACCACAGCAGCCCTCCCAATCATCCGCCCCAGCGCCAGATGTGTGGTATACATTTCAGCCTCAGCCCAAACACCAGGGCCTGCTCCCCACAAACGGAGCAAGAATCAGTGCTTCCCCGAGACCTCAGAGAAGAGGTTAGCGTCTCAGCTCTGTCCAGAGACATCTTCTCTGAGGATGCTTCCGGATGCCTCTGGGAAGATGTTTCTGGGTTCCTTCAGGCTGGTCTCATGAGTTTAACTTCCAGAGCCCAGAAATTTTCCGCACAGAGGGGCCATTGTAATGAGACCCTCGGGCATCACATTTACACCAGGCAGAATGTTCGTCTGTGGTGTGAGCTATTCTTACCAGTTCATGTCACAGGCACTTAGAGCCCACTTGCCATGCGGTTGGCTCTGTATAAGGTGCTGACGGCAAGACAAGAGCCAGAACACCTAAGTTCTGCTTGGGGAGTCGGGATAGTCAAAGAGCAAACATGACAGATCCCCAAACTTCAAACTCCTGTCTTCATCTCCAACTACATGTGTGACCTTGGAAAGTTAGCCTACATCTAGAAAGCCTTCCATTTCCCCTCGACTCTCAAATGGGAAAATTTGTTTAACTCTGTTTAAGAATTATATAAGACTCTGTGGTGATAATGATTATAACCTAAAGGATGGTTGCAGGCAGAAGCCAGTTTCCTAATTTTATAGCTAAACACTGATTATATATATATATATATATATATATATATAATTTTGTATTAGATCATAGTACATAAAGAACACATGATTCCTTAAACTGTAAGAGCCTTTGCTACGTACATTTTTAGTGATTTCAATGAATGGGAGAATGGGATCTCAGTTATAAGACTTTTATACAACATGTCAGGTAGCTAGGATGGGAGCAACCTTTGGTGTGAGATCTTGCTAGCTTCTTATGCTGCTAATATGAAGAAAAGTATTGATTTGTATTTGACCTAGGTCCAAGATCTACCATCTTTACATCACCAACATCAAAAATTCTGCCATTAACACCTTTGGCTTCAGCCCTACTAACTCTGCCTTCTCTACTTCCAAAAATTCCCACTATTGTCACCATCATTTCTACCTTTGTGGATGCTACCACACCTGCCTTGAAAATCATTAGCAATATTTCCAACACCACTACCCTTACTAGCATCTCAAGGGGACCCCTCCACCCCCACTATTTCTACCATTTACCATTACTTTCTCAAGCACCACCAATGCTACCTTCAAGGCTTGGAACATCATCAACACTGTGCAACAATATTCATGTAACCCCCTCCTCTGCCATCACCACAACCCATATAGCTCCCACCCAAACTACCACCAGAGCCATTTACATAAATAGATCCTTTATCACTGTTTCCAACACCAACTTTGTTATAGTAATTACTACAAAGACTCCAGCAGCTCAGTCAGTAAGCAAGCCATATATATAATATGGACTGTCAGTAGACATTAAATGGAAGGTAAGGTTTTATTTTATCTTGCATAGAACCAAAGTGTGAAGAGTGCTAGATTGTCTCTCTGAAGTCTCAGGACTTACAAGCTGTAGAGCAAGGATTTGATAGCAAGAACATTTGGGCCTTGAAACCATTGCCTTTTCACCATATAGTTCATTCTCTTGGTCTTGTCATCACCTATGTGCTTCTAGGACATGCTTTATTTTCTTCTTTAACATAAATAATTGAATATATTTCTTCAGTTTTTGTTGACTGCAAATAGGGTAACAGAATTTTGTCTGGGAGACTTTGCTTATATTGCTAAAATAATACGAAGGTAAAGTCACTTTTAAAAAGGCAAGAAAGACAAAGCCTGAATGGAGCCTCATAAATGTGGACGGTCACATACAAAATTAAAATATATCACAGCCAAGAAATCAAACTATTGCTCTGAAGAGCTAGCAGACCTTCCAGATGAAGAAAGAAAAAGAACCCTGCTTATCTTCCCTCGAGATGGTATATGAGGTTGCTGGGCGGAAGCGGGGTTAACACTCAGAGCAGGAGAATTGATAGACACTTTGAAGCCTAGACAGCAATTCAATGGAATGCCTTGGGAAAATCCTAGACTTGTATAATGAGATACAGAGGTTGCATAAATTTTACTTTTGAAAGTTTTTTATTTGCAGCTTTATAGTTCTTTCTGCCATAAATTTAGATAGAAATGGATATTAAATTTCAAAATCAACATAATCTATGCCTATTTCACATACACACACACAGAGCGAGAGAGCGAGAGAGAGAGAGAGCGAGAGAGAGAGAGAGAGAGAGAGAGAGAGAGAGAGAGAGAATACTAAGTGTGTGTCAACTAACACATAGAAGTCAGCTTGGTGAATGTGTTTACTCAGTTTGTACTACTCCACTGAAACTAAGATCACCTTTAACCAATTAAAGAAAAATTTGTCTTATTAATTGTAGTTATTTATACCTTGAAAACTCTCAGACTACTTGGGCAACAAGAATGCAAATGTAACCATTCCACAGTTTTAAAAAAAAGGTACCAATAGGATATGGGTGAAGTACCCAAGACTATGAGTATTATAGTATGCTTGCCTTGCTTAAAGCCAATCAAAGTAGAAACGTACTCCCAAGAGGCTTAACAGTGACAGTGTTACTAAGCCAAGGACAACCCCAGAAGGTGTCATTCTAAAGCTTCTTAGGCATACATTTCTACTTGTTCTTTTAAGAGTTTTTGTTTTTCAAGTGCCCTATATGTATATTACTCCAGTCCGAAGTCATGCAGAATCAACTGCATGGGATGTCCACAGCTCATCTTATAGGACTACCCACCAAACAGTGCTATGAAACTATGAAACTCCATTGCCTAAGGCTGGTCAGAAAACTCTGAGGAGCTGTCTTTTCATGTATATGAAACCACCATGAATCAAGGCATCAGTACTCTTATAACTCTTCCAAACTACTCATTTCCTTTTGCATATTAACACAAATAACCTCATCAAACAGCCATCTCTTTAGACCTGAATACCTCATAGACAAATATGTCACATATATTTAGTTTAAAGTATAAATAAATAGAGCTTACAAACTAGTAGCCATCTCAGGGTATGATGCTTAGCAATGATACACATTGTGACCAGAGATTTATTGGTTGGCGAGTATCTCTAAGAAAGGAGTTGCTGGCCTTCCCTATCTACTCCCCCGAAATTGAGGCTCGTTTTGTAGCCTTGGTGCCCTAAGTCAACACTGCACTGTGATTTTTTTTTATTTTGGCTGCCTTTACTTCCTGGGGAATGAATCTGAAAGTTTTATTCATAGTATTAATAACTAGTAACTGCAGTGCCCAGGGTTGGCACAAAAACTGGCATATTGATAATCACCTTTGGTCATGCAGAATGAGTAGCACAGAATGCCCGTGTCCCACCCTCTGAGGAGCCTTTGCTCTCCTGCCGAGTGATCTGGCATCCTTCTTTGGCTTATTGCCGAGGATGAATTTTCAAGCCAGCCATCAGTCGACTCTGGAGCTTTTTCTGAGCCAGCATTTAGGGGGGTAATGGGCCCTAAGCTGCTCTGAAAAGAGCATTTGGCATATGCAAAGAATAGTATATTTGTAAATCACAATCACATGAATATGAAGAAAAACACCAACCATGTCTGCCAGCACTGTCCTTGGCCTCTGGGAGGGACAGACCAGCAAACAGTCCTTGGTACCAGGGCTGGTCAGGAGTTCTGTCTCGCAAATAAAGCCAAGTCCACAATAATGAACTGAAAATAAAGAAAAAGTGACTTCCTGAAGGCTTCCCAACCATCAAGTGGTGTACTTGGTAGCTGCTAGCTTCAGTCTTGGCATCTTTATATTGTTCCATGGTTCTCCATTTCCTTCACTTATATAGGGGGAACAAGGATGCTTCTCAGAATGTAGACACAAACCAGGTCCAATGAAGTAACATCTGCATGCATGCCACACACAGGCTGTCCCAGGGAAGGGTGACTGGGGCTTTGTTTGTATTGTCTGTCTAGCACCTTACCAGGTCCACACCTCTGTTATTGCCCCAAGCTTCCCAGCTCAGCTCTAATATTTCCACTATTTCCCATGTGTATAAAATCTCGGGTGATACCAGATGCATTCCAATGATGGTGCATTGAGAATGTACACACTTTCCTTAAGCATATTTTCCTACATGTTTTAGGCTTGGATAGATGTTTGCCTAGAGATATTTGGCATTTACTACAAAAGACAAAATTCTCTGCTGATAATATGACTACATTTGATAAAATTAATGTGACTAACACAAAATATATATCATCTCCAAAATACACAAATAATACTTGACAATTATTCATATCCTTCCTAAGGGTTTGTCTTCTATATTAAAGTAACAACAACAAACAACAAAACATAATTGAAGAATTAAACTCTAAAGTCTAATTTTCAATTTCAAGTTCAATTTTCATCCCTGGTCTTGCAAAAGAAAGCAATACTTATTAAAACTAGTAAAGCCTACAAACTGGGGGAGGGGGGACAAACCAAAAGGGCATGAGAAATTAATTTATGTTCATCAAGAAGTTATAGAAAGGATAAATCTTATTCTTATGAAAAAATCTCTGTAAAAATCACTTGTTTGTTTGCTTGTTTGTTGAATACATGCAGAACCTGAGTGGAATGTTTGTAATCCCAAAATTCAGGAAGCTAGGACAAAAGGAATTTGAAGCCAACCTAGGCTGCATAGTGGGACATAGCCTCAAAATAAAACTAACAGGAAAACAAAGGATGAAAGAAAGGAGAAAAGCAAGGAAGGAAAAGGATGAGGAGGGGAGGGGAAGAAAGAGGAAAAGGAAGGGGAAAGGAACACCCTTTTGCACGCCGAGTGAGGTTTAAGAAAGTAGAGGTTCTGACAGTAAGGGAAGGGACCACCCAGTATTGTTTATGCGATGATCAAGTTCAAAACAAAACAATAAATATTTTAAGCTTTATAACGTAGGCAAGGATATATTATTAGACAAAAAGCAAACCTCTCTGACAATAAACTGAAAATCAACATCACATGGTGAGGAAGAGAAAAGGATGTAAATAGCAAGAACAATAGCAGATATACAAAAAGCAAGCTAAGAAATTCAAGTTATTTTAGAGAGACAGAGAGAGAAAGAGTTGTGAAACATCTTTGTGCAAGGTAAACATGTATTCCTCTCATTGTTAACAAAAATCTGATTGGCCAGTAACTGAGCAGGAAGAGATTGTGCGAGACAACCTGACACAGAGTGAATGCTGGGAAGAAGAAGGGTGGAGTCTGGAGTTGCCAGAAGAAACAGAGGGGTCATGACATGCTGGAGGACAAGTAAAACCATGAGCCGCATGACGATATATAGATTAGTAGAAATGGGTCAGTTTAAGTAATAAGCCTGAGCTATCAGTTGAGGATTTATAATTAAGAGAAGCCTCAGTGTGTTTATTTAGACACTGCTGGTGGGACAGAAACTTCTGACTATAAGAGAGAGATGTAACTTTTGAGTTTTGACCAATGAAAATCACAGTGCTAGGTTTCTCTAGATCTCAAAATAGGCCATAGAAATAGCTCAGCAAAGGTACCTGACCTCTAGTTTGATGACATGCATTTTAATTGCTCCTTAAGGCCCACATGGTCTCAGGAGACATGACTCCTGTATGTTGCCCCATGAATTCCACAAGTATGTCATTCACACATAAAAAAATAAAGAAATAAGCAAACAAATGACTAGAGAGATGGCTAAGACCGGTGGATACTCTCTGCCAGAGAACCTGTTTTCAGGTACCAGCACCCACACAGCTGCTCACAATTGTCCATAACTCTAATTCCAGGGAACCCAATGCCCTCTTCTGGCCCCTGCACATACCAATTATGCAGTGATGAAGACACACATGCAGACAAAACACCTAAGATAATAATACATATTTAAATACATATAAATTTAACTTATTGTATATAAGTTCATCTAGAACTGTATTTCACCAAAAGAAATACTCAAGGCACTGCCATAGGGCAGGTATTTCTTTCTAATTCATAAGGAAATGAGAAATTAAGTGAAAACTACAGCAAATGGGTGTATTAGCCATCAAGTGTACAACAAATCTAACTTTCCTTAGCTAAGGAAATTCAAAGGAGCAGTAAGCAAAAGCCATTGAAAGAAAGATTTCCCTCACTGCAGACTCCTTCTTTATAGCTAATGTAAGAGCTCTATAAGCATTGGAGAAATGTAAGTTTTGAAACTCTAGTATTTGCCAAGGTATGAAAAAAAATCAGTTTTTAATGTCAGGAAATAGTAAAAACAATTCTGACAAGACTGAGGAGAAAAAAAAGAGAAAAAAGTGTGAACCTCCAAAACTATTCTTACTCAACACACTGGGGAAGGGCAAGGAGGAAAAGGAAGTGAGAGGAAAGGAGGGAGAAGGAAGAAGAAAAGAAAGAAGAGGAAAAAGACGAAGAAACAAACATGGATCAAAAGAAAACTTGATATAGTTTGTCACTGTTCTTTCACTTAATAACTTAATATATAATATTATAATTTATCATATTTTACCAATTTTAGGCATAAGATTTTGAAATATGTAAATTCACTTTTTACTAGATTTTCTATCTTTTTGAACATTCTCTGAAGCATTATTCAGGCTAAAATATTTTGTCGTTTTAGATTTTCTGTCCTCTGATCTCATGAAAGAGATGATACTCAGAATAAATATCGAATCTGAATACAGTTTAAAAATTTCTTAATTACATGATGAGAAAGGATTATCTAGCTGTGAACACTGTGTGTGAGTTCCAATAAGAACCAATCTGTCCTCTATATGTGGCTGACAATGAGGGCTGACTAAGAAGCCAAAGATAATGGCACTGGGATTTGAATCTACTGCATGTTCTGGCTTTTTGGGATCCTAGTCTGTTTGGTTGCACACCTTCCTAGACCTGGATGGAGGGGGGAGGGCCTTGGACTTCCCATAGGGCAGGGTATGCTGCCTTCTCTTAAGAATGGAGAGGGAGAGGGAGGGGAGAAGGAGGAGTGGGAGGGGAATGGGAGGAGAGGAGGAGGTGGAAATTTTGAATGGTATTATTTACAAAACAATAAAAAAAGGAAACGAAAAAAAAAAAAAGAACCAGTCTGCCAAGATGTACCCATTCATTCAATAATGGCTTGAATGCTATCAGGGTAAATCAACTGATCTCTGGTTGGATTTCAGGCTCAATTCACAGTATACAGTTGATGCTTGGTACTAAAAATCTGCCCAAGCGCTCGTGTATGGGAATGTCATAGGCCATAGGTAAGTGGACACATTATCAGAGACTACTGCAGACTCAGGGTTGTGTAGCCCTCACTGGGATGTCTGTGTTACCTCTCCCTAAGGCTCAGTGAATATCAGAAAAGAGTTAAAACAAAGATTGTAAGAGTCAGAGACTGGAGATGGCCACCATTAAAGAGTGTCTTCTGGACATGAGAGGCTGGTTCATGGTGAGTTCACTGTAGTGAGGACCACCTGCCTAAGCCTGCACAAAACCGGACCTGTGGGTATGTCACTATGACAGCCAAGGATGTCATGAGACGTCACTACCCATAAATAACTGGAGGAAGGGGTATCAACACTGAACAACATCCCCATAAGTAACCTACCACCCAGTCTCAGTCGGGTAAACCTATGTAAACTAAGAAGGGGACTCGAGAAGGTTTGCAGCAAGAGATGAAGCAGGATAATAGGGGACGGAATTACAAAAATTCAATGTTATGCATTAGCAAACTGGCAGAGAATTTAAAAAAATAATTGATAATAATTTTGTGAAATATATATAATATAATAAAAACATCATATTAATGTCAAATCATAATAGCATATCTGTCTTTTGTGAGGAAATTATGCTCCTTACAAATAACTATAAATATAAATAAGTATAAAATGAAATTTAGTTTCTTATTTACAAATGAAGCAGAAAAGTAGATATAACCAGGATGATTATTAAGATCTATTCAACGTAGTACAACAGTAGTCATGGTTCTTGTTTAGAAAATAAAAGTGCAAGTAACACTTGTGGAGAAAAAAATCAAAATAAATACAATTAAGTGTGAAAAAGAATACAAAAAATTATGTTTTCAGACTGCTTCCCATGAAGCAAGACTGAAAACCACACCCCCTGGAGTTTAGGGTTCATCAAGCAGCAAACAGAGTCCACAAAGAAACACAGAAACACTAGAACAAAAGGTGAGAAAAAAATTGAGCAAATGGTTCTCCCAGGACTGTCATCAGACTTGTAACAATGAGCAATGCACAATATCTAATGGCTTCTTTATGAAAAGCAAATAAAGCTGATTGTTCTACAGTGAGAAATTATTCTGCTAAGAATAGAAGGGTAAAGAAAATAACAACTAACCATAACACATATATTTAAAAACAAAGTGTAGAAATAATAATATAATACTGGCTTTTTGGAAATTACGCCAAAAGTGGAGAAACTTTTTAAAAAAGTGAGGTAAATACGATCAAATTATAACAAAAGTGACAAAATAAAGGCTACAAAAGGCTATTGTACTCGCGGATTTTTCTAATAAATATGAAATCCTGATGAAATGAAATAAAAACACTCCAGGAAACTCAGCTTGCGATGGAAAACCTCAATAGAGACCAATCGAGGAAAAATTTGAACTACTCCAAACATACAAACAAACAAAAACCAAGTCTCAGCCTGAATGCTTTATTAGAAAAGCATTTCATATATTAGCAGTAAAGATTATTTCTCACGCCATAAATTATTCCAGAAGCACATGCCAAGGAAAGTTTTGCTCCTATTGTGTGTGCCCACCCCTCCATTACACTCAGTGTACTGAGAAGAGACCCAAGAGATCTTGACAAGCTCTGAGAACACAGGGATGCCAGTGACTAACTGAGCTAAGCCATGTCAAGGACTCCAGGGTGTCTCCTCTTTCCTTTTTTTTTTCAACTTTTTTTTTTATTGAGAAAAGGAAGAAAAAAAAACAAGTTTCCACCTCCTCCCAGCCTCCCATTTCCCTCCCCCTCCTCCCACCCTTCTCCCCCTCCTCCCACCCTTCTCCCCCTCCTCCCACTCCTCTCCCCCTCCCTCTCCAGTCCAAAGAGCAGTCAGGGATTTCTGCCCTGTGGTAAGTCCTAGGTCCTCCCCACTCTGTCCATATCTAGGAAGGTGAACATCCAAACTGGCTAGGCTCCCACAAAGCCAGCACATTGCATAGGATCAAAACCCCCTGCCATTGTCCTTGGCTTCTCATCAGCCCTCATTGTTCGCCATGTTCAGAGAGTCCAGTTTTAAGGGAGAACATGAGCAAAGAAGTCGGGACCACGAGGGGTGCACCCACCCACTGTGACAGTGGGGCTGATCTACTGGGAGCTCACCAAGGCCAGCTGGACTGTGACTGAAAAAGCATGAGTTAAAACTGGACTCTCTGAACATGGCAAACAATGAGGGCTGATGGCCAAGGACAATGGCACGGGGTTTTGATCCTCTTTCCTTAACAGGTTGCAGAACACCACACAAGTCTACCTGCCTGTGTCTTCAGCTGGATTGTTTAGAAGGCTCTTTCCCATTGAAATCTTATTTTCCCAAACTTTCAGCTACTGTAAGATCAGGCCAATTGTCAAACTCTTTTTCTCTCTTCCTTCAAACTGAGCTGAGTTTGTTCATAGGAGCCCCATTTCTTTGAGCGAAATAATGGAAGCTTCACCAGTGGTAAAATTTTTAAGAAGATCTGGGATTCTGGTTCAAAGTTTTTAAGATGAATTTGTTCCATCTCAGTGGGGGCATCCAACTAAGCCGTATCCAGTTCTCCTGAACCACAGAAACTGTATCGTAATCTCCGGCCTTTACCTTTGTAGGAATTTGACCGAAGATGGAAAACTAATGGCAAACAAACTCTTCTGTGTTATTTGTTCATAGAAATGTTTCTACAATCTCTTAACTTTCCTATATATGTGACTTTATCATTGTTTTAAATTTATTTATTCAATTTCCACATACATTATCTCATACTATAGAGTTATCACACTCACAATGTTCTCCAGCACTATATTTTTTGTAGTAGACATAGTCAGCATCTGTTTTATTCTTAATTTAATGAAAACTATAATATTTGATAAAACTTTTATACTATAACCAACTACAAATAATTATAATTTTGTTCATATTCTTCCTGTTTTATTTCCATTTCTGTGAAATATTAGGAATAAATGGTCTTTTGAGATTCCAACAAATGACTCTTCAGTACCTAGCTACATGACCACATGCATTGCCTCTTTTAGATGCTGACATAAGAGGTCATGGTGGCTGATGCCTGCCTTTTAATGGCCATGCATTGTCAGGTGAATTCCAATTGGAAATGGTACAAAATGCTTTGATGCATAGCTCTTTTTAGCTTTCTGCAACACATCAAGAGCACAACAGGGAAGCAATCAATAGTCCTACTCAGCTACAACGCCTATGAAACACAGCAATGACCAGCATGGCAGGATATCTGTAAAGGTGCACTAAGTGGTATTCACATGTTGGCATCAACCGCCAACTGTTTAATTGGACTTGAAGCCCACTCAACAGGAAGGAAGTCATGTTTAGTACTAGAAACCCAGCTAACTTCCCAGGGCAAGTGAGGTCATGGAACTTAGGAAAGAATCTATACCACTGCTTTGTGAGACCAGCAAAATTCCTAACTATATTTAAATCTTATCCGATATCCACCAATAAGTGTACCTATCATCCCTTAGCAAAGAAACTTCCTTTGATAACAAATGGAAATCATAATAGAAAAACACAACAGGACACAACTCAGAGACCAATGCACTGAGAGCCCGCCGCTAATTAATACATATACATCACAGATCCTGCAACAATGGCTCAGGGCATGTGCGAGATAGGGATGTAATCCATTATAAAAGCCAGAATACCAGGGAAGTCGTCTGTGAAACAGTCTCTCCTAGAACTGACTGGATAAACACATTCTAAACAATGGCAATAGCAAGAAGCATACTAATTCAAAAGAAGAAAACTCTCATGGAGTCCTAGCACTGGACAAGGAACTATGGGTAATTGCTGAGAGAGGGACAGCTCACCTCTCCCAGAGAGGAGCCCCCTGATTAGCTATCTAATACAAAGTAGTCATTCCTGAAACCATATACGCACAAATAACAAAAACAGACTCAGGAAGTGATATTTATATATTTGTGCATATGCATACATATATACATAAACATACAAAAGTAGTAATCAAGGAGGAAAGAGCTGTCAACTTGGAAATAGGGAAGATGAAAGGAGTTGGAGGAACGGGTTTGGCCAAGGAAATAGAATGGAAAAAGAGTGGGTAAAATGATTATAATTATGTTTTATTTAAAATGCAATGGGTATTAAAATGATGGCAACTCAAGTCTTCTCCCTTCAGTTCCCGATTTTCTCTCTCTTCTGGCATGTTCTCTAGAAGGTAAAAAGATGATTGAAGGTTGACATTACCATTTCCCCTTGAATGAGGGTAAGCAAAACCACCCACACTTGCCTCTGTGAAGACCAAGTAAGCAAAAGAACAGCTATGGAAAAGCTTCCCTTAGGTGCCAAGGGGCAGAGTGAAGTTGGCTGATGATGGCTCACAGCTCACAACTCTTTTACTCAAAAGGCCCCTGTCATGCCTCCTGTCCTTCCTCGTCTCTTACTATTCCACAGATCTTCAAGGGCTACAGGTATTTTTCTTGAAGTTATATAAAATTAACATAGCCAAATAAGTTAAGGCTTCCCAAGGAGAAGGCTTTCATGAACCACTATGAAAGTAAATGATTTAGAGACAAGACCAGAAACAATTTTCCAGAATTGGAAAAAAAAACATTTGAATAGATAATTTGAAGAGGATATAGGTACAGCTTAATATAAGTTTGGGTCTCTAAAATCCGAAGGAAGAATGAGCTAACAACAAAAGCAAACACATAGAATGCTAAATGTCTAATTCAAGATGCCAAGTCTCCCTGTTCTTTTGTTTTCTGTAAAACTATAAGTAAAACCCACAACCCCTGATATGGTTCAGAGAATGTCAAATGTCAAGTAAAATTCTTGGGGCAAATTCTAACTTTAAATGACTAATGAGATATGCAGAAATAAAAGACCTTAGTTGAATATATGTATGTATATACACAAATACACACACACACACACACACCCCTCCTTAATGGCTTAACATGTTGCAAAAGGGTAAAACTCATCCTTGAAGTATGAATCAATATGTAGGTAAAGATGGTGGCAGTGATTTAGCAGTGGTGTGTGTGTTTGTGTGTGTGTTCGTTCATGAGTATGTATTTGTTTCCTCTTGTTTTATATTACTCCTATTTCAGAGAAATGACAACTCTCTTTCCCAAAGACTGTTAAAGCACAAACAGGACTTTGGACTATTCTTTATTGTTTGGTAAACAAAGACCAAACTTTGTTGCTTGCTGAAATTGTTAAGGACAAATTCCCTTTCAAATAAGAGAGAATGAATGGCTCTGCGCTGCAAGCAGGGTTAGCCGCTGTTTTCAAAAGCCCTGTCAAGGAGAAGGAGGAGTTCTTGGAGATAAAAAGAAAGAAATAATCCACAAAATGTTTGTGGCCAGCCTTACTGGGGAAGTTTTGGAGGACTAGGTTCCAGCATTGGGGCAGCAGAGGCCTCGGTGACAATGGAGTCCATCATACAAAACCCCACCTCTCTCGAGAAAAGTGGCATAACAGCTTGCCAGTGTCACATGAGGACCGAGGAGAAAGCAGAGAAACAGGGACAGGAAACAGACTCACAAAAGAAGAAGAAATAAAAAAAGGATCCAAGGCTAAGCAGTACATTCAGCACTGGGACTTCTTAATCCCAAGGAAAATGAACCATAGTGAATTACCGGGTTCTTATCATCTGTAACTAGGGAAGGCACCTGAGTTTTGTTAGCATTTGTCTACAAAGTAAAGGTGGGTTCTCACCAGCAGAATGACACCACCGTGGTATTTCTGACATCCTGTGAACACTGTCTTCAATGAGGCTTTTCTCTAGAGAGTGTGATCCACAGTATCCCCTTCCCTCTTTTGTTTGGGGAATTGAGTTGAACTGAAAGAAGATCAAGTAAAGATGAAGCCAGAGATGAGCATGAGGCATGTTTAAGTCAATGGAGGACAATGGTGGCCCCTGAACCACCAGATAGTAAGTGAGAGCATGGAAGAGAGACTCAGCCAAGCTTGCCGACACCTCAACTCCAATTCTTTGGCTTTTGTAGTTATTAGGTGATAAGCACATGCTATTTAAGGTATGTGTCTATGTGATTGTGACATGGGTGCCCTCAAACACTACTATTTAGGTTCCAACAATGAATGCTTTTAGGCTCAGGGATGCTGCAAATAAATTTCCTCTGGTAGTGAGCATTTCAACTAGAGACCAAGTAATAGATTTTGAAATAATTAAGAAAATACAAAAGAAATAATTCCCCCAAATTGCTATGCCTGGGGAACATGTACCCTGTGTCCAACTTCCACAGAAGCAATGTGGCTCCAAGAGGCTACCCTCTCGTTTGTACAGTAAAAAGCTCCCATGCTTTCTTTGGTCTTCTACTTTATATTGGTTTTCTTCATGACAAGACTCCAGAGACCAGAAATAACTGGTCCAGGACCAAATTAAATAAAACTTGAAATCTGTCACTTACCTGATCCCCAATTAGGAGAAGCTTTTTCCAGCTCAGGTCATTTTGCTCAATGGTCCCAGCAACTCTTTTTATGACTGGGATGAACTTGGGCCAGTATTGGCTTGGTGTCACATTTACGAGCTTACTTAAGAATCTTTTGTGCACACTTCGGGAAGGCTTTCTTCTTGGATGGGTTCCAGAACAGGATTCTAGGGGCCCACTGCAGAGTGTTTAAGGCCAAAAGGTAAGATGTGTCTCCTGGCTATCCTCTCCCATCTTTCTACCTGGCTATCCTTCCTCATCACGGAGATGTTTCTCAGCCTCCCTAGGTTATTACTTTTCTAACAAGAAATAAGTAATTTTTTTACTTATCAATAAGCCAGGCTCTCTTAGGTAGTATTGCCCAATAATTACAGGGCAGAGATATGACTACAAGGATATTAAATACTGTAGACTACCTATGATACCTGTGTGTATATATGTGTGTGTGTTTGTGTGTGTGTATGAGGTATGTTTATGTGAGGCAATTGTATGTGAGTGTTTGTGACATTTGTTTGTGTTTATATGGGGTATATTTGTGTATGTTTGTTTGTATGTTTGATATATTTGTTTGTGTTTCTATGGGGTGTGTTATGTTTGTTTATGTGTGTGCATGTGTGTGTATGAGATATGTTTATGTGAGGTATTTGTGTGTGATATTTGTTTGTGTTTATATGGTGTGTGTGTGTGTGTGTGTGTGTGTGTGTGTGTGTGTGTTTGAGAGATAGAAAGAGAGATCCTGTGAATATTTTTCTCCAGTCACATTTCTCTGGAGTGCAAATATTTCATCCTTGCAAGTAACTTTCTAAAATGTTTTACTTCATCTTTACGCCAACACCCACAAGGTCAAAAGTGAAATTTTTCTCTGTATCTTTGCTAGCTGGTTACACAGCTCTGCTAGAATCCATCTGGCTTTAAAGTGATCTCTTCCACTCACATGATTCCTAAAACACCACATTCTCACTGATGGACAGTCTTTCGTTTTTCTACCTAAAACTACTCTGTGTCCTTTCTGCACAACCTTACATAATTGACATGTACCTCTAATCAAGTCCAATGGAAAGCCAACAGTCTTTTCTCAGTAATTAATGCTCCTAATTCTTTTTTCTGATGCTTGATCAAACTACCTTCAAACACCTGTGTAACTCATCTTCTCAGAATTCCATCACCTCTTGTACCCTCCAGATTATGAAATCCCCATTCAGTGAATTTCCATAAAGGTGGTAGAGGCCTGGGCTAGACTATCCAAGTCCCAAAAAATTTTATGGTGTAAATGGAAGAATTTAAGGAGGATAAAAGTCCATCATCCCATGAAAATATAAACATTCCCTATAAACCCTAGAAGCAATAGAGATGGCACCCACATGTCAGGATATAGAAGACAGTCAGGACTGGCAGAAATAAAGGCATGCTACACAGGGAGAAGAAATCTTAGCCGTGAGGACTAGCTCTCATGTCAGCCCTTACATAGGAGAAGGAGCTTTCAGAGACTGGCACTGTCATGCATACCAAAAGGGTATTATTTCTCCTTCCACATGGGACTTTTATTGTACTCTGTTCCCTGTTATTTAGACTCACATCCTCATAAAATTATGAGAAAGTTTTTGCTGAGAGGTACCTGGTCTATAAAAGTGTCAGATATACCAAAGACGGCTGAGATAGGAAATGTGGGCGGGGCTGTGACAAAAAGATAGTGTTTTGTGATATCCCTGCAGGAAATGTTGGATGGTGTGGCTGACCAGGGAGAAGTTACATAAGCAGCCTGACTCAGAGATGCTTTGTAGAACTCTACTTAAATTGTTCTTTTACCCAGTCCCATCATTTTGTGGTGTTTTGTTGCGGCCTTGCATGTTCTCAGAACTGTTCTATCTGCATAACTCAAGAGGAAGCAATGGCAAGACTAAGCCTGACAGTAAGGGAGGTAGTTTATCCCACTGCACCGAGAAGGCTCCTAGTAGAGAATGGCCTGTGATGCCTGAACTCTATATCTTGCTTGGTTTGTGTATATGGGTGAGGAAGGAAAGGGATGTGAACCCTGTGAGTTATTCTGGTGACTATCTTTTAACAGTTTTTCACTAGGTATCACATGCCTAGAGAACACATTCAGGAAGATGTGACAACCTATATGTGTCTTATTCCAGGTGATAAAGATATCCTGTCCCACCCCACCCGATTGAGAGCCTGAATTACAGCTCTTACTGATTTTATTTTAAGCTTCACACATGTATACAGTATATCTTGATCATACTCATCCCCCATTCCCTCCTTCCATTTCTTCCTCCCTCCTGAGTTTTTGATTGTTTATTAAAGAAATGAGCCAGCAAGTCTACTTAGTGCAGCTCATATTCACATGTGCTTGGAGTCATCCACTGGAGCATGAACGACCTGTTAAAAAGCCCCAAGGAAAAGTGACTCTCCCTCTGTTGCCATGAACTTGCTGCCATTAGCTCCTCAGACGGCGGGGTGGGGCATCCTAGCTTGACTGGGGGATTTGCAGCTGCTCAGCTGGGAAGGGGAGTGGTAGATCAGATCACAAGCCTCTCCATGTCTATAGTAGAATTTTGAAATCTCTTGGTCTTGTGGCAATCTCATGTATAACTACAGTTATGAGTTCATGGGATGTATGTAACAACTATGTCGTGCCCAGAGGCTAGCATTTTATATCCTCCAGATCTTACAGTCTTTCCATTCCTTGTTCTGCAATGTTCAGTGAGCCTTGTGGGGAGGTGGGGATAGAGGTTCCACCTACTGGTGAGCATTCATGGTTACTTATTGTCATAATTACAAGCCATTAATGAATCTCTGCATTAATTAATCCCTATTCCTTTCTGACAAAGAGAAACATAATCTATGGAAATACAATTAATATTTGGAAAGGAGTTTGGAAACATGATACTTTAGTAAAACTCCATCAATAGGTTTCCCCTAGGGCCTATGGCTTCTCTAGCCATGAAGTTTGACTTTATTGACAACACCAGCCATTCATTTCCTCCTATATATAGGCCTCTTTTATACTTAGTGAGGTCATCTAGTCCCCAAAAGACAAACACCACCCATTCTTTCTCAAATGAGGGTGTTGGTTTCAAATCTTACACATTGAATGTTTATATTGGAGTGCATGAAAACTAGTATTAGGGCAGTGGATATGAGGGTGAAGGTAAGAAACAGGGATCACAGATAATAACTGAGATTAAGGTAGGCATGGAGATTACTGGGGGCAAAACGATTCATGTAGACAGTGGGAGATGCAGGAAATGAAGAGACAGAAGATGATTAGTCAAAATAAGGATGTAAGAAGAAGTTACAAAGTAGCCTATGCTCGTATAAACTAAATAAAAATAAAATAAAAGAGGATAAAAGAGCATATGTGATGTGAAATCACAGTGGGGCAGGGGAATATTGGGACCTAGAAGGTTTAGTGGGAATGGAGGCAGGGAATGGGGAAAACGAGGAGTGTGAGTCAGGTTAATCAAAACTAAGGATGTAAGAAGAGGCCTTAGGGAATCCCACTTGTTTGTAAGCCAATAAAAGCATTAAAGAAGAGTTAGAAGAATAATATCTCACGTGGACAAAAGCGCTGCTCATGAAAGATATGGCTTATTACCAGGAAATCACAGTGCCAGGCATGGGTTACTCCCTCATACCCTAATGCTGATGGAGCCCTTAGATGTGCTATGTAAGATAAGCCATTGCTATTGTTTTGGTTGCATAGCACAACTAAGCAACAGGATCCTGTGGCTGGAGACACCACGCACCTCACTTCTACGATATAAAGTCTTCACTGATCATGAAACTCTCTCTGTACCTGCTAGCTTCCGTATTTCTCGGAAATACGGAGTATCATGCAGGATGTTAAGAGGGACAAGGCGTCAATGGTCTTACCCTGACCTGGACCCTTCGTGCTCCAGCCCTGACTTTCCAGGCAAAATTTTCTCACTGGTACAACAGGGACAAAACTGCTTATGGTGGTGGCCAATCACTCTTTCAATAGGACCCTTAGAGTAGGAAATTTTTATATTCTTGTTTTATAAGACTGAAAACAGACACCATGAGAGAATAATGTTGAATGCTCAGGCAAGGTCAAAGGCAGAATCCAGAGTAAGATTAGTGGCCTCTACTTTCCACTTATATGTGTGAATTCTTAAACCACACGTGTTACATTGCCCATTGGGAAAGCCTCCACCTGTCTAAATACATATTACCGCACATTGGCATCAATCTCCATTAACATAATATTCGCCATTATGGGACCATTACAACATCATCCCACTCACAAATGTGCCACAGAGCAGAGTGTCACAGACACCTCAGCACACTGAACGTTTAAGTCAAACGGAAAGTTGAAAACACCTTCTGCAGGCAGCCGCTGGCATTACTTCATATTTATATTAGCTTGGCTAATCTGGCCCAGTGAACTTTTTCCCTAAGAAAATGTAATGGGAATATTTAACTTGAAATTTTTATGTAGTAAGCAGCTGTCTAAAGTCTTAATTCCTGTTTGCAGTAGGGTAAGTGGCAAATGCAACCAGGAAGAAAAAAGACCTGTTTCCTGTGTGCTGGGGAGGGTAGCTCGCTGTGGAAAACCCACGTAAAGTCTTTCCAGGAGAGTGTTCCTATATGGGCAACTTAACTGTTGGGACAGAAAAATAGAGTCATGTATTTCTTAATACAATTGCCCATATGAGATTTAAAAAAAAACATTCTTGCAATCAGGAGACAGCGGTAAAGAAAGAACGTTATATCCAAAGGTCACATAGCAGGAGAAACCATGACCAAGGACCCCTGTGTGGTTCTAAGGCCAACACATGCACAATGTGCATTTCGTGTTCTTATCTAAGGAACTTGAAAAGAATGAAGGCAGGCAGAAGGGCTATGAAATATCAGGATAACTCACTTACTCCTCCAACCACTTAGATTATCCCTGTGGTGTCTGTGTATCCCTTTAGCAATAGCAGTCTGAATGAACAGTTAGGGGTCAGGTCATGACTTCTGAGCTTTACTGTCAGAGAAATTCAGCCAGGAGTATAAGCGGAGTTTGCATTTATCTCCATTTTCATGTTACTTAAATGGGGTGATCTGCTGGGCAAAAAAAACAGTGGGAGACAGTGAGCCTTTGTTTGAGTCTGTTTTTGACAGATATCAGACAATCCTTGAGTCCCCTAAATAACGACAACAATTTTCTCCTAATTTTTCACAAAGACTAAAAGTTCTAATTGGGATCAGTTAACAGTTGCCTATTAGCGTCATTCCTTTGGAAATACAATACAACAACTATCTGCAGAGTACATTTTTGTATTAGGTGTTATACCTAATAAAGAGTGTGTAAGACACTATACCCAGACTTTAGTACATACTATATTGTTTCCTTCCAGAGACAAAAGCACCAAGAGATTTGGTTGTGTGGTGTCCTGCAGCCAGTCTCCATCTACACCAGGAAACAACTTTATCTTGGTTCATTAGTATTTGTGATATATATGCAAGGTGCTTAGAAATACAGCGATGAAGACAGGAGTCGCATTTTTTTTTCTGCCTGAAGAACAATGTTTTAGTCTTCTTCCACTAGTTTTCAAATGCCATTTCGTCCTAGAATGAACTGTCTTGGGTATATTCTGCAGAAACTTTTGCCACAATTTAATTCTGTGTGTCGGATTAACTTCACCAATCCTATCACTCGTCTTTGTGACTTCCATGGCATATTCTAGTGCTTTGATAAATTATGTGATCTCAGCAAAACAAATCTCTTGGTATTTTCATAAATTAAAAACTGCTAGTAATTTCTTACCAGCTTTAAACAGAACCCTTGCACTTTTAGTATTATGTTTGAAGGATGTGCAATTTTCCCTCTTTTTTAAATTTTTGAGATTTTAATATAATGACTTTTTAAAGTAAGTTTTTATTCCATTGGAAAGCAACCATAATTACATGTGGGGAGAGAGTGCAGAGTCTTACCATAACAATAAAATCAACATGTGATTATCATACAAGCTGTCTTTCTCTGAATTGGCACACACTTAGACATGAAAGACATTGCTAGCCCTAAAAATCAGAGTCTCAAACTAACAGGAAGCAGATGTGAAAAACACCTTCTTGAGAATTATCCCAGGGATCCAGAGCTATAAGTTCCCAAGATTTAGATTTTTTCCACAACGGCTACTAAGGCCCCTGGTAGCAGCCAACATTCAGAAAAGTCTATTCTTTATTAGACAAGGATCTCTACCTTTGACACCAATTTTCTCACCTTGGCTTTTGAGGTGGAAGGATGCTTCAGATTAAAACCCAGAGCATGATATGGAGATTGTCCACATCATTAACCGCCACTTGTGGTTCTTAAACATCTACGACATAGATTATCAAAATGACCAGCCTAAAAAAGAATTTTGCAAGACTTCAGCATGCTCTTTGAGTTGAGACTGACTACTTTACTGCTGTGTTTCCTCTAATCATACCTTGCCTGAGGTCCTCCAGTGTCGCCACTTACTGTGAAAGATTATATTTCCATGGGCATTGGTGGGTGGGCAGGATGCTATTGATTCTCAGGTCAGAAGAATGATTGGGTTTTCATCGAGTGGTAAGATTTTAACAGAGCAATAAAAGAAAAAAAAAGGATGTTTTTTTAAATAAAGGGAATGATTCTCTTCTATATCTTATTTTCCTTTTGGGTGTAATTGTACTGAATTTGAGTAGATTGTGTAGAAATTAGGCTCTAAAGTGAAAAGTAACAACATGCCCAAGATTAATCAACACATCCAGAGAGGACCCAGATCCTATAGCATAATCCTGCATGTGGTATGTTGGGGAATCAAATTCTGATCATTGCTAAACTTTATTCTATTTGAAACATTTTCTCTGTAGTTTTTCTGTATTTGTCAGTGTTTTGCTTGTTTTGGTGTGTGTTTTCCTATGTGCAGGTATACACACATGTCTTTGAAGGTGCTGATGGAAGCAAGAGAGCTTTAAGAGCACCTCAGGAACCATCTACTTGATTTTTTTGTTTTGTTTTGTTTTATGTTTGTTTGGTTTGGTTTTTCAAGACAGGGTTTCTTTGTGAAACAGCTCTGGCTATCCTAAAACTTGCTTTATAGACCAGGCTAGCCTCAAACTCAGAGGTCCACCTGCCTCTGCTTCCTAAGTGCTAGGATTAAAGGTGTGTGCCACCACCACCCGGCTCCACTTGGTTTTGAAATAGAATGACCATTGAGCATTTGGGATCTGCTTACCTTCACCTCCTCATCACTAGGACTACAAACCATCATGCCCAGATCTTTCCATGTGAATTCTAGGGGTTGAGCTCAGGTCCTCACATTTACACAGCAAGGCCTTTACTGACTGAGCACCATCTCACTGGCCCCCAGTTGTTCTGTTTTACAGAGGATTCATGCAATGTTACCAACATTCAACAAACAAGAATCCACTTATATAAATCATGTCTACCTCTCAATCTTCAGCAAAGGAATATGCTACAAATTGGCACATGAAGAATTTAATGTTCCCCAGTGGAAAAAAAAAAAAGACCTATCACTCTTGCCTAGAGAGTTTCTTGGCTACCTGCAGCTAAATGCATAGAAGATTTTCTAGTTTCAAAGTATGAAACTGAAGCCAATGTCATGGCTCAAGCCTTTAGGCCTAATGTTTGGGGCCTGAAGCAAAAGGATCGTCATGAGTTTGAGGCTAACCTCAATGTAATGTAATGAATTCTAGGTCAACCTGGGCTATAGAGTGAGACACATTTCAAAGAGAAGCAAATAACAATAGGTCTACATTCATCTCATAGTCTTCTTTATAGCAACTCTGCATCTAATCCTGCTCGTTCACACTAAAGAGAAAAGACAAATCCTCCAAACAGTATAGACTGGTTTCAGTTCTGTCCTGGAGGGGAAGGCAGGCATGCACAAACACACGATCCCAGGTTGATACAGTAAGCAGTACACAGAGATATGTACAATGTCCTGGGAAAGAGGAGAAAGAGCCATTATTATTCTTTAAGCCATGGGTCTCAAGATGCAAAATGTCTGCAGTTTCTTCCTTGAAATGCATATTCTCAAGAGAAGAACAAATTAGATAATGAGAAAGAAGAAATGGAGAGTAAGAGAGAGAAAAATGGAGGGAGAAACAAAGGAGAGGGAGGGGTAAAGGGAGTGAGGAGCTGAGAAAAAAGAGGTAGACAGGGAGAGAGAGAGAGAGAGAGAGAGAGAGAGAGAGAGACTCATACAGAATATACAAGTAAAAAATGCCCAGAAATCTGTCTATGGAACCATGGAGCGTTGAGTGTGGTTTTAGATGAGTGATGTGGGATTTTCCTCTATATGCTGTAATTACCATTAATGAATAAAGAACTGCTTTGAGCCTATAGCAGAGCAGGGCAGGGTGGAGCAGAGCTAGGCAGGAAGAACTGGGCTGAATACTGGAGATAGCCCCCACCGAAACTTTAGCCAGTAAGCCACAGCCACATGGCCATACACAGTTTAATAGAAACAGGTTAAATCAATATGTAAGACTTAGCCAAAAAGAAGCTAGAGCGAATGGGCCAAGCCCATGATTTAATTAATACAGTTTCTGTATGATTATTTTTGGGGATAAGTGGCCAGGGACAAACAAGCGGCCTGTTGCTACAGATGAGTTACTTTTTGGCCATCTGTAAAATTCAATAAAATAGCTTACTCCAGCTCCTTACACAATTCTTTGAAATGTTGAGAACCTCAGGCAGAAGCTCTGAGGAAAATATTGATTGGAAAAATCTGAGGATAGCCACTAAGCTGCACTAAGGTCCTTTCTATCCAGACAGGCCTGTGTGTGAACAATGGCAACCTCTCTGTGTGGAAATCTTTCAGTGAGACAAATAAGAATGTCACTATTACAAAGTAAAGAAACAACTGAGCAATCATACGTAGGCTAAACTGTATCCATATGGAAGAGAGAGCAACATAATATGGCTCATACAGAGTCTACCACTATAGGTCAGAAGACCTGGGTGTCAGTCCAGTTCGTAACATCTTAGAATCTATATTATCTGGTCAAGTTCCATCATTTCACCTTCTAATCAATCTTATAAATCTAATAGACTGAAACATAGTAGGTGATAAATAAAATGGGGAGCAATGATAGAGAATATTGAACCAGGCAATGGATGTACATATTTTTTTCTTTTTGTGATTCTTGAGACATTACGTGAAGGGATGATTGATGCTTTTACTGTTGGAGTGGATGATGAACATTTTTACCAATAATGTTCTATATAACTCACTATAAATCCTTAAAGACAATTATTCAACAGGACCTCTGAGGCAGAGGTTGAACATTGACTTTGTGTTGAACATTGCTTCTCTAGGACAGACTTGACCAGCTAGGGTGCTCAGCAACAGAATGGACACCACGGAATCCATTTACTTATAGGTGCACATGCACCACCTCTCTGCCTGAAGATGCAACATTTGGTTATCAATGGGGTGGCAATGCTGGTGCAACTTTACATGAAACACTAAAGAAATAAAATATTTCTTGTTGCCTGTTTAATTTTATTTTTTTTCCACCAACCAATTCATCTGAGCCAAAAGGAAGGCAAGAATTTTCCACCTTGCTGCTTAACTGGCAGGCTGACACTTGGCCCTTTGCACCTCTCTGAAGTTTGGCCACAATGACTGGCCTTATTCATGCCAGGCAGCATTAGCGCTTTGTTAACACTACACGGTGGCACACAGCATAAAGTCTCTCTGTGGTTACCATGTGACTTCATGCAGCTGACATCTGAGCAAAGAACTTGCCAGAGAAGGTCTGGGCAGTTCTTTATGAGCAAATGGGTGAGGGGAACAAGAAGAGTCTGGCTTCCTATATGGTTTAGGGAGAGATTGGTGGGTTGCTATGGATGTCTTCTCCATGGCAGACGCTGCAAGGACAACAGGGCTATAGACCAGTTCTAATATCAATAGAGTAAGTGGAAGGGGGCATGTGCTATTGATGGATGAGAAAAGCAAGTTTTCAAAATAATGGGACCACCTTTCAACACCTCTACCTGTCCCCCAGCCTTACTTTGCAAATATTTCTCTAAAATCTTTCACAGTCTAACAAACAGCAGCCATGTCAGGAAGTGTTGAAAAAAGAAAACTGAATTGCATGACTCTGGGAGAGTCTGCCTGGGGCAAATAGTTGTTCTTCATGCCTTACCCGCTGTTCCTCTTAAGACAGTCTGTGGGTCTCTGAGAGTTTTGCACCTGTTATCCACAAACCAGAAAAGAAAGGCAAATGCTCTCTGTGAGTGTGGAGTTTCATATGCAACTGAGTGAATAACGCTGATAACTTGTGTTCGCTACAATGAAAGAAAACCCAGCTACCTCACAGAAACTGTTTATTATGTCCAATTTCTCCAAGGAAGTTTCCAGAACTCCACAGGAGCTCCCACCGCTGTCCACATGCATCTTGTGATATCTGCTCTGTCTACTGAAAGCTCTTTCCGTGCTGGAAACTACTTCCTCGGAGTAGAGCCAGGGGCGTGCTGCTTCCTTTATTCTCTCTGGGTTTAACAACAGCAGCAACAAATCCTGAAAACTATGCTTTCCCAAAATGGCATCAGACCCTGGTGAATCAGGGAAGGAGTGACTCTTCCCTGGGGAATCTTTCTTGTGGTTTTGGCTTGATGTACCTAAAGAGGGATGGGAATCTTGATAACGTTTCCCTCCATTCTCTCAAATAAGCTTTCTAAACTCCTCATTGACATGAAGACTATATCGCGACTATGGACAGGTTAGGGTGTGCAATTTCTTGTTGTGTGTATTGCAGGGTGATTGACAGCATCTCATTTCTACTATTCTGAGATACTTCCTACTGTACACTTTCTACAGCAGACACAACTGTAAATGCCCCTAGATTGCAGTAGATTGTCTTCTGGAGGACACAAGCGCTCCAGCTCAATAACCACCTAACTGAAAAGATTTCACTAACAGCCTGTTCTCAGGAACGTGGTAACAAGATGTGCAGACTGTCTTATGACAGATTTTCATATGTGCTTAATGACCTTGGAGAGCCCGAAGCCACTTAATGAAAGTAGCACCTTTATCAGAAGCAAAACGGCCATCAACTGGCTTATCAGACTTCTGTAGATGGAATCTATCATAACCCCAGATCACAAGTACTTGGCCCAAATCAGTAGCAGTATCACGTGTAAAATGTCCTATTCACTGGAATTCTGGGCCAGCACACTCACTCCCTTTGGGTGACAGAATGGTTGTCTAAGAGGCAGAAGGGTTATTCTCCATCCCTCATGTGATGAATTTCCAAGCTCAAAATATATAGCTATAAACTCCAGCACCTTAGAAGCCAGTATCTGTATGCATAAGCTCACACAATTTGCAGAACTAACCCAAAGGTGATGTCATGAGCCAAGGTACATATTCAACACCTCGCTTCCTGTGGTAGGATTTACACTTTCTTGGAGAATGTTGAGTTGGCAAAGCATGCTGAAATGGAGCAACAGAGACCCAGGGCAGGCACAAACTCTTCTTTAAGAGTAAAACCCATTCCTGTGTAGTTTGCCATCAGCCAAAATGCAAATGCTTCAGCACTTTTTTGTGCAGTGCAAAATCATTTAGCCAAGTATGAGTGAAGGATCCTTTAAACAGAATGAAAGAAAATGACTATAACGGCAAAAAAAAAAAAAAAGTGGCTAAGGAGCTTTAGCTAGCGGCAAAGTGGGAATCTGGCAAGCAGACTGCCAAAGGAAACTAAATATTAAGTCTACTTACTGACTAGGATGACCCGATATTAGTAAACAAAAGACTCAAGCTCATGTCTTTGACTAGGGATGCCTTAAAAAACTTAGAATAAAGATTCTAATTTCTGGTTTTCTTCCAGGAAAAAAAAAAGGCCTTTCCTAAGGAAAAAGAAAAAAGATTATACTCAAAATAACTAAGGAAAATCAAATTTGTATATGCAGACAATTATTTGTATTGTTTTCTGTATTAAATTTATGATGTATTCACTTATTGGTGCTAAATTCTTAAATCTATTAAATTTACATTAAGCTTGCTTGCAATCATACTGACCCCCATTGTTCTTTCAGAAATTGAAAATGTGGAGTGATGTAACCTAAATCTTCAGAAGTTACTAAGTTCCACCAGAGTTACCTTCTTAAACTCAGCCTCGGGAGTACATTTCATTTATTAATATCTGGGAAGACTTCATTCTTTTTTCAGTTAACGGCAGATCATAGCATCACCAAAACAAATAAACAAACAAAAACAAAAGCAAAGAAAAATCATTTAACCTAACACTTGCAATATCCAAGGATTTTGTTTGGTTTGGTCTGGGTTTTTGGGTTTTTTGTTTTTGTTTTTTCGAGACAAGGTATTCTATTTTTGTGACAATGTGATCTCCCCATTCCCCAAAATTAAAAAAAAAAAGATAAGAAAAATCTTGTAGTGTAGTACGTCTTTTGCAAATCTATGGCTTTTGGATTAGCATCTATGCAACTGGGTTGGACGAAACACATTCCTCTTGGTTATGTGACTGACCTCTGTCATAAATCCCACTAAGGAGAGTTATGCAAAACTATAAATCTAGAGCGGAACACACCTTACTGCAGACTACATTATGGAGGTGTAACATTGCCTTCTGTTACTTTAATCTTAATAAAAATGACAACGCTATGTCTTAGAGAAAAGGCAGTGCTGCTCAGGTCTACAGCATAGCATGTGTCTGTACCCAACGCATCTCATTTCTGTCCCCCCACCCTCTCTTTCATCAGAACCTTAACAGAGAAAAATGAATACTCATCAGAAAACCTCTTTTCAAATTTAAAGGAGTTGTGCTTGCTTCTGGTAGCACATATACTAAAATTGGAACAATACAAGGAATATTAGCATAACTTCTGTGCAAACATAACACACAAATTTATAAAGCATTTCATATTTAAAAAAAATATTTAAATTAGTCAAAAGTTAAAATTTCATTATAATGTCTGGGCTGGATTCTTGACTGTGTTGTGAATAATATAGTCCAATGTTGAGTGTTACTGGCAAAGTCTTACTGAGTGAGATCTTTCAAGACTACAGAATATGGTCAAACATATTCTCCATTCTTTCACTATGCCATGTAATCAATATGGTTTTCTATCAACAATCTCCTATCTTTCAACTTCTTTGAATAATTATTATCAAGATTGGAGCTGACCATCAACTCCAGTAAGTATTCATTTTTAGCCTCCTCCAAAATAATGATAGTTCTTTTCTTTCTGCTACATTAGTAATGTCTCTATCACATTGCTCACTGTTCCATACTGGATGATCATACCTGAGTATTTCAGTCTTCTGTTTTTATCCATGACTCATTCCATGGAAGCACTTTCTCATCTATCTATCTATCTATCTATCTATCTATCTATCTATCTATCTATCTATCTATCTATCTATCTACATCTCTATCTATCATCTATTACCTATCACCTGTCTATCTTCAGAGTCAAGTGCAACATGATCTTCTATACATGTCTGATTAAAGGGTGAATTAATGAGTGACAAGCATTGTACTTCAGGAGATAAGGAGAATTCCAAACACATGTATAGGATTCACCACCTGTTAAATCAGAGGATAATGGGCACCTGGGGTATCCATGTTTCAGGATATAATCAATGAATCCAATCAGTGAGAAATATGCCTTAACAGGAGGTGTGTTTCTTTCCCCACAGTTCTTTCAAATTTCTCATTTCTAAAAGATTTTTTTTTGTAAATTTTCCAGGGGAAAAAGGATTCAAGCAAAACATGCCATAGAAATGTCTATCTAACTGGAAAGAATAGGTGAATATCAAAATGTCAAAATACTAAGCAACCTAGAGAAGCAAGTATTGGAAGTTGGGTACCTTGGTTTAAGCAACCTGAGAAAACAAGTCTTTGAACTCATTGTTAACCTGTTCTATAAAGATTAAGGAACATGGCGGATGAATTCAGTGTTTCTTTTTGAATGGACTTGGGAAGATAATTCTTTGTCAACTATGTTTTTGGTTTGTGTTTTTCATGAAGACACAGTGCATTCTATACTCTGCCATGTTTCTTCCTCACTAGCTCTAGCAGGTGTGAAACTTAATAACTCATTCATGTCTAGAAAATGCCTCAGACTTAAAATTTATACTTTTTATGTTGGATTCTTTCCTACTCAAATTAATCTCTATGTTCTTGAATTTCTTCTGATAGATTTCACTGATTTTTCTAATAGATATTATCTTGCTGTTTGATCCTATTAGTTGACACAAATGTGGATGACATAGAACAGTAAAATAATAGGAAAATTTTGTAAGAAAACACAAACAATAATCAAAATACATTATAAGCACTGGGGTGTGGCCAATGAGCATAAACAACCCATTAATAACAAAATGTCAGACTGAACCATACAAGCTAAATTATACCCTTGCTTATAATAAGCTCCACAGTAAAAGTTGAACTAAAAATCAGAGCAAAGGACTTGAACTCAGAAGACCCAGGAAAACAAAATTACAGAGAACAAAAGTACAGAACCAAAGTCAAAGGAACCTAGTTGACAATCTTGGCTCTTACTCCCATGAACTTTCTGATTTCAGTTTTCTCATGTGTAAGAAATAAAATGATGCTTGCTAGCCTCACAAAGCTGGTACAGAAAGCTGCTGAGTTTTCTGGAAGACAAAATAATACATTACTGTACTGATGTAGAAAACCACACCCAGTGATTATTTGGTCCTTCCAGTGAAATTTCTCAATGAGTCATACCATTTTCTTTCGGTTATGCTCATGACAGGGGAAATATGGCCATTACATAAATATACCTTAGACTTTTTGAATGAGCTCGTAGATTGCTACTGAAATTGGTGAGTTCCTCCTCCTTGGACCAGAATGGATGCATTAGCCACCTGCCAGCAGCTACCACCCTGTGCACAGAAGACCACTCTGTATAGAAGTTTTGGGATTGAGCCACATGGCCACAGGAGCAGCCAGGGAGGAGAAAAAGGTGGAATGAGGCCAACATCCAAGCCAGGCACTGCAGCTTCAATCCTTCACTAGTCAGTGAGGTCATTTTCCATACAGTCTCTGTTTCCACTAGAGTCAATGTTTCTTAAAACTTGAGCATAACCGGACCCACTGGATGAGGCCTCCGGGTGAGTAAAATAGTATTCTCCATTCCAGCATTATTGGCTTAAACTGGAATTATTGTCAGTCTAAGAATTCATACTGAGTCCAAGATTACTCTTTTTCCTCCATATTTATAAGATTCATGTACACAGAGAGGACAACCCCAGGACCCAAAGAAGCTATCCTATTTAAAATCTGAGTGCAGAAGGCAGCATGCATGTTGAGAATTTGCTTGGGTGGGATCCCAGCTCTACCCTGGACACACTGCATGTATTTGCTTGCATATTCTGTGGGAATAAGTCAAAATATACCATTAACATACAATGATAACAGAGATTTAGCAAGACCATTCACATGAAGCATTGAGAGTATATACTGCCCATAGAAGTATTCTACATGTAAATTATAATTATTATCCATGCTTGTACTTGAAAGAGCTCACATATGAAAGAATGGTAAACTCACTGACATTATAAGGCTATTGCTCAGTGTTCAGTATGTTCTTCTACCTTATATCTGTTTTTGTCATAACTATACTCTACACTTGCATTTTTTTCACCTTATATCTCATTCTGTTCCCAGCGCCTGAGTGACTCCAAAATTTTGCTTCTTATTCCACCTGGCAAGGTTCTAGCCAAAGACCATCTATTCATATTCTTCTTTTACATACTTCATAAGTGAACTAAACTTCTATTTCTTTCCATGTTGCTTCCTTCATGAAAATTCAAGGTTGTTTTTGCCAGGCCATGATCTCCTTGAGGACACAAGTAAGTATCTATTTCTGCACCTCACTTATCACAACCAAAGACTTGGGGCTCAACAAATGTGGAACAAAGCCATACAATAAGTACTGGTTCCTAGTTATCCACACAGGCTTACAAGACACCTGCTGATTTTGAGTTTTTACAGTTAGAAAAAATAGCTGATATTTTTCACACTCATCTCTACATTTAACTCCTCTACTAAAAATTTAGCTCCATTTTAGTTGTGATTTGCAAATAATGGTGAAATATATTTATGAGGCACAAAGTAACAATCTGGTGTACGCATATCCCTGGCCCAATCACAATAATTTCACCTCAGACATTTATTATTACCATGTGGTAAGAACATTTAAAGACTCTTCTGGCTGTTGAGAAATCTCTAACCCATTGTTAATAACTCACTGCCATAAAACACCAGGATAGATTCTTCGTATCCATATATGGCTCTCTGAAGCCATTGGCCACCTCCCTTTCTATCTATCCATCACTCTCAAATATAGAAATTTTACTACTTTACTTGCTGTTTCCAGGATCCCATCTACTTTAGATTCTACATATAAGTGAAACCATTTGGTACTACTACTTTGCAACTGGCTCATTTTATTTCACATGATGTCTCTAACAAATTCATGATAAATTAATAAACTTCAAGGAGATAGCATGAGGATGTACAGCTTCTGGAAAATGATTAGGTCTCAAGGACCATCTCCCAAGACTGAGAGGACCCTTCTATCTTTTGGACCTTCTAGTACATTGTAGTAATATGGACGGCGGGGCTGCGTCCCCAAAACCCCAGCCGCCTGCCCGGCTAGCTTATGCCCCGAAATAATTACACAGACACTGTATTCTTTTAAACACTGCTTTGGCCCATTTCTATCTAGCCTCTTCTATGCTAATTCTCACATATTAATTTAGCCCATTTCTAATCATCTGTGTAGCGCCCCTAGGTGCGCTTACCGGGAAGATTCTAGCCTAAGTCCATCCTGGGTCGGAGCTTCATAGCGTGCGTCTTCCCTGGAGCAGGTAGCATGGCGTCTCTCTGAAGCGTCTGCTCAGGAGAGGAGAGCTGCGGAGTCTGACCTCACTTCCTCTTCCTCCCAGCGTTCTGTTCTGTTTACTCCTCCCACCTAAGGGTGGGCCTATCAAATGGGCCTAGCAGTTTCTTTATTGCTTAACCAATGAAATCAACAGATTGATATGACACTCCCACATCAGTACATGAGCACACATTGCAAGTGCATCATCTATAATCATGAGAATGGTTCCAATAAAGACACAAAACACCTTAAAATTGGACTTCCTAGGCTCTAAGTCACCAAAAAAAAATCTGTTTTTTTAAGCCTCCGAGGCTGTGGTGTTTTGTTACAGCAGTCCAAGTGGAGGAAAGCAAGGTGACTCACTAATGTCCATAATCTGTACAGAAAGTGAGGAGAGGTGTGGAGTGCCTTTTGGCTGAGGGGGAAATGTGGAGACCCCAGTAATTCTAAATTGCTGATGAGGGATGAGGAAGTACAAACACTCTGAACAGGGAGAGCACACAGATAGAAGAGGCGAAGTTTCAAATGAACCCACCCAAGATGCACTATTCACAGACCCTGCTGGCTGAGAGTCCAGAGTGCTGGTCTCAGTGGGAGGGGCTTCTGAAAATAAACCTGATTTCAAAGAAATATCCCTTGCTTGAATTAAATAGAGATAGGCGTGACTCTCATCTCTGTTATGAATCTTATCTTTCAGTCCACTAACAGCAACAGTCCTTAAACTTTCCCAGTTTCCTTCTCTGTGTAAGACAGATAGATGCACAGGCTTCTTGTAATGAATCAATGAACTACAACATCAAAAATTTCAATGAAGTAGTATGTGTTGAATAAATAATGCTGCTTGTGTTTTCACTTCCTTACTGGGTACAGAGCCATCCCTCTGTTTGGATGCTGTTCTAATCCATGCAGCCCTGGAAAATCAGATGTATTCTGAAACCTGGTCACATACATATGGGGTGAATGAAAACATGAAACGCACACCATTCCCTGAGGAAAGACTAGGCTCTCTTCAAATCTATACCACATAGAACAAGTCTCTCCTGTATACCCTTTCTGTAGCCAGGACTCACAGGCATCATGAACAGGATCTTGAAAAGGTGAGCTCATCCTCTCCTTACAGATGGAGCTTCTGGTAATACAGTCCTTTGCAGCCTCAGACACAGGGCATGTTAGATCATGAGGTATCACTATGCTCTAGTCTCTGGCTCCTATCAGCTTTCAGCCAGAAGCCTTTTCACCGAAGCATCCTACTGATCCTTCCAAGAGTCGGGGCTGACACATGGGTAGGCATGTGGAGCCAGAGGTGTGGGTGGGTTGCACGTCCTTCAAACATGCAACTTCAAAGCCTCCAAGGCTGTCATCTGGCATAGAAACGAGTCAGGGACAAGTGGAACCACGCTGGAATTTCCAGTTATAAAAGGTCCCATTCAGAGCTGCATGCTCTATTACACAATAAGGGAACAAGGAGATGTTTCAGGCCAGTAAAAGGCCCTGAGCACAAAATAAAGGGACACGACTTTCTCTCCTTTGTCTTTTGAGTTTTCAGGCCTGTTCTGAGTGATGCTAGGTTATAAAAATAAACAAGAGTTCATCCTCCCCCGCCTAGGCAGAAGGCTTGCTTCTGGAAGACAAGCGGTGCTGCCTTATGGGCTGGGTTTCCTCAAAGGCTAAGGTACACCGTTAAGGCAGACAGTGAACGATCTGGATATTGAAGAATATGAACTGGAAGACTATGGACACTGAAGGGATGGAGAGATGGCTTGGTGGTAAGAGTCTGGACTGTTCTTACAGAGGACCACAATTCAAATCTGAATTCCCATGTTGGGTGGCCCAAATGGATTCCAAAGTGGGGACATTCGGTCCTCTCTGTGCCCCTGTACCCACGTGCACACACCCATACACACGCATCATTAAGAGCAACAAAAATAAATGTTTAAAAAGTTATGAAGTCTGACATCGTCTATGCCCAGTGGCTATGGTTACTTCTAAACCATTAATTGAATCTCTAATTAGCCCTACACCATCCCTACCCATTTGCCTCTTCATTGCCACTATCCTTTCCCAGTGTTCTGAAGTAGCATAAGAGACCACTAATTTTTGAGCTGATGTTTAGAAAGTTTTCATAACTGTCCAAAAACTCATAGTGTCATCAGGGCATGCTGATGCATGAGGAAGAACGTCTCATATACATTAACTTATGGAGTATTCTCCAGAGAAGTCTAAAGTACACATGGGGACAGAAACCCAGAGAAGGTGTCTGAGGTTCAGATCCAGTGATGACACCCACCCATCAGACTCCACCCCATCCCTCTGTCCAGGCTCTTACGGTTCTACTTTGGCAATATTTCCAAACAATTTTCTTCCTCCATGGAGATCAGATGGAGGAAGGGACCTTGGGGCATACATGTGAGTCACCAGACTATTCTAAAAGACCCAGAGTTTGCACAAATATTACTTTTATGATGATTGAAAATCTACTGTAGATCAGTATCTAAGCATGATGCTGTCCCAAGAACCCATTACACTTTTGGAAGGGTATGTAGCATAGTGGAAAGCATCTTATTGTAAATTTAGTGTGTGTGTGCGTGCGTGCGTGTGTGTGTGCATGCGTGTGTGCGCGCGCGCGTGTGTGTGTGTGTGTGTGTGTGTGTGTGTGTGTGTGTAGTGGGTGTTTTAGGTACATACATGTTATTGTAACACTAATTTAAAAAACCTAGAAACAGATATTGGGGTTCAAGTTGAAGATTAGAAAAGCAAAACAGCCACTCGAGAAGTCTTACCTCAACCAAGGCTGGGTGACCGCAGACTGAGCCCTCAACCTCTGTCTCCTCCTGTTTTCTATTCCCCTTTAGTGCTGTGATTAAAGGTGTGATCCATCACCACCTGGATCTGTTTTGGCACTGATTTCGTGTAGCCCAGGGTGGCCTTGAACTCACAGAGATCCATCTGCCTTTGTCTGAAAAAACCTGGGATCAAAGGTGTATGCCACCACTGCCTGACCTCTAGTGGCTTAGTTTTACCTTCTGATCTTCAGGCCAGCTTTATTTAATAAAACATAAATAAAATATCACTATATGTTATGGTGCATGTGTGGAAATTAGAGTGTACCTGGCAGGACTCAGCTTGTTTCCCTCTGCCATGTGGGTTCACACACCAAATCCCTCTACTCACTGAGCAATACTACCAGCTCACAGTGCACAATTCTGAAGTGTAGAAAACATTCAAGTTTCCATAACACAATTTTCCTCCTCACAAGCCAGCTCACACTGGGAACACAAGGGCACCAAGAAATCTCACAATGAAAGCTTGTGTTGCAGGGGATGGGATGTTTGTACAGAACCAACGCAAACCTTAGTCTAGAAGCATCCCCATCCACAGGAAGATGCCAGCTCCCGCTCTCCTGTACATCCTCTGGGTGGATTAATTTCTGGCTCCCAGTAACCACAACGTGACTGCTATGTGAGGAGCCTTCTCCCTGAAACAATGCAGTTCTGTCTGATTGTCTTTGGGAGCATTTATAGCTCGAGGACATGGCTCTATTTTATTGAATATACTCCGTGCTGACTTCTTAGAACATGGCTAGGCTCAGTTGGGCAATCACAGATGTCACATGGGGAGGCTCATATTCTTGCTGTGGGGTACTCAGCAGGGACGCACTCTGAAAGGTGAGGAGGTCTAAAGCCAGCTCGTAAGGCTCTGCACAGATCAGCTGACTTATTACTCAAACAGAGTGTCACTTTCATGAGTCCTCAGTGGGACTGTCCCCCTTAAAAGCTACACTAGGTAAGTAATTGCTGGAGTCTCCACTGTGTCAACAATTGATGAGATGAAATCACATCTATTCATCTAGCTGGGTAGAGTCCTGGAATGTAGTAGCACTGCCCCAGGGCCACAATGCTGTGTAGAGAACAAAGTTATTATTTCTAGAAGAATGTGCCTGTCTCCTGGAACCCTATGCTTGCCCATCACACCGCCATATCTAAGGATAGCAAGCAAGATTTCTTAAAATAATAAGAGGTTGGCTGTGGGCTCTGATCAAACCTCAGAATTACAGTTCATTTCTACTTGACTGAACAAGTCTTGGGCCACAGTATAGGAAAGTCCTCCAACCACTATGCCCTGGCATCCTTTAGAATATTTGTCTGTCCCAAAACTTTGCTTCTGGGAAATAATCTTCTATTAAGTAGTGAAACTGAGGGGGATCATAAGATCCGGAGTTGAGCAATCTCACCTCATCCTCTTCAGTGAAAATAAAGTGCAAGAGTAATGGGACCTTGTGTCTCCTGTGGACATGATTTTGTTTCCCAGGCTGCTTCCATTTTGAAAGCAACTGCCTAGTCTCCCTCTTTCCTTCCTTACAGTTGCCAGCAGAGCAAGTATAGGGGGCAAAGCTGGACTTCTCGGGTGGTATTAGGAGAAGATGGCATTTAATTAGCCTATTAGTGCGTAGAAAGGGAGAAACAACCAAAGTTTGGGGAAAATGAAACTGGAGTCTGGTTATGGCTCGGTCATCAATGGTTAGTGACTCAATCCCTAGTGCCTACCCACCCCAAAGTTCCTCTGTGAATTTTAGAGATGACATCAGTAACTTCATGAATTATAACTGCTCACAACTTAGAAAGCATGGCTGCAGAGCCCTGACAAGGACTTTAAAAAATGTGGAGTTTAGCAAAATTTAAAGGACAGAATTTTAATTATACGATGTATGCAAAAGTATTTTATAGGTAAAAGTCTTCTGGAGGGTGAACTTAAATTCTAGGTCAAGTCTCCCAGTCAAGTTTCTATTTTGACAAACTTCTGAAGGACGTTATTATAAATTTCTGAAAGATACAAGATACAGCAGTTTCTACACTCACCAGACCTTCACCCAAAAGGTGAAGGTGGCAATATTAAAGAATGTAGCACAGAGTTAGGAGAAATTATTGCTCATAGGGAAAAGTGGTCCCATGAACCTTACCATACAGCTTTCGGGACTGTGTGTGTGCTTCTTTCCCCTGAAACCCCCATCATTTACTTTAATCGTCAGGACACATTTTCAGCCAAGTTGCCTTATATCTATAACATGGAACTATATATTGGTAAAGAAGAACCAGCCAGATCTTGGAAGTCTTCTCCCATCAATATCTAAAGTTTTTTCCCAGTGATAACATGTGAGCTGTGCACAGTGTTAATCATTGAGTATGAGGCAAATCCCAAAAGCTAAAATAAAGGACTTCATAGAGGAAAACTCTCCAACAGCTTCTAGACAGCAACACAGGGTAAATGATCCATGCTACCCTTTCAGGGACTGAGATATCCAAAATCAAGTCTAAGTCTATGCAGGAATCACAGTCTTGCTCCCCATGGAAGCAGAAAAGAACCCCTAAAATAAAAGCAAGCAAGCAAGCAAACAAACAAACAAAACAACAACAACAACAACAACAAAACAACCCTTAGGAACATCTTCTCTAAATTAATCCAGAGTCTAACAGCTGGCCAAAGCAAGGATTGGTGAACAATATCCCTTCATGCTTGGGTTCATAAGCTGAGCAGGTGTTTGCAATTAGTCCTTGCTAGAATTTTGGAGCACCTCTTCGAGTGCTAATGATGTCTGGTAGTGACATTTCCTCAGCATCTTAGAAGAAGAGCTTTCCTCTATAGATGGTATGTTGGCTTGTCTGGGCATCATATGGTATCAGCAAAACTGTTGACCCCATCAAAGAAGAAATGTTTTTTACTATGATGCTACAGTAACTCATTAATTAAGCAGCTGGCTCAAGGGAGGGCCGCTCTGGAGTGAAGACATGCCTCCACTCAGATCAGTGATCCTAGGACATTTCCAGGGCCTCGTCCTTCCATAGCAATTTTTCTCGGTCCACAGGTTCATAGGATATTTGTACCATTGTCCATGCATAAGGACAAGAGCAAAAGGCATTAAGAATGCTCCAGAAAAAGTACATGCATTTTGCTTCAATGGTTACTAGAAAGCTTCTAAACACTGAGCATCTGAAAGAGACCTGGCACTTCCTCTTTGATGTATTCATTCAAAAGTAATGACTTGAGACTTATATGTAAGATGAATAGAAACCTGCTCATGCCCATGAGGAGTTTCCAGCGTGTGGGAGAGGTGATTCAGGACACATACACAATGAACTCATAGAAAATGCAGGGGGTGGCAAAAACAGTCTGAGTTGAGTCAGAGGCAGGGCTTCCCTGGGAGGCATTCATGGAAGATGAAACAATTGACCAAGCAAAGAAAGAAAGAAAGGAGAGATGTTTTCAGAGAAGTAGAAGATAAATATCATTTTCCCAAGTTTGTCCCTATTCTCTTACTATGATAAGAGAATCTATGATAGCTCCAGTGGCTTAAATTAACGAACATTTGTCAAGACTCCAGAACACATCAGGATGAAGTGAGTCTCATGAGGCTATCACCAAAGAGTTGCCACATTGCATTTTCCTGGCTTTTTCAGACCCTGGAGGTGACTTGGGCCTTTGGTCAGCAACTGTGCCCTAATCCCTGCTCCAATTGTCATAACCTCTCTGGTTCTCACTTACCTACCTGTCGGTTCCACTTAAGAGGACTTCCGTGTGTTCCACTGGACTTCCTGGAGAATCTTCTCATCTCAAGGTCTTTAACTGAATTGCACCTTCAAAGTCCATCTTGGTGTCTTCACTGGAGTGTCAGGATTATGACATGTGCACTTTGCAAAGTGGGTAAGGAGAAACCATCTGGCTGCTACACCATCTATGGTCCTAAAATTATTTACCTATAATATCTGTTGAATATGGAAAGACTTCAAAGAAAGCTCTGATCATAACTTAAAAAAAGATATTTGTCCATAAACTAGAGTTTGGTGGTGATCCAGATCTGGAGGTCACAACACGACTATCCACTTGGAAGTTACTTAACAATTCAATGGCTTTGTCTCAATGCCAAACCCTACAGGGAGTTCTGCAAGGTGCTGACCTGTGCAGACACAAGAGTTGTGGCCATCTGCAGCTGTAACAGAGACATTGTCTACTGCATCCTGAAAGCCTACGTGTCTTCCAACCAAAAGAACTGTCTACTTCCCAATGGAATCAATTTTAACGTTTTCCTAACCAAATACATTTAAGAGTCCATTAGAGCGCTAAAACCATAGCATTGTAATAAACACAAGGGTGAGTTGGAAACATCGAGCACAAAATGCAACTGAGTTAACAACTGTTTCCACTAGAAAGAGACGGTGGGGGAAGATGAAGGGAGTAGAGGGAAATAGCATGGCATGATGGGAAATTTAAAATAAAGGGAAATTCTAATTTTAGACAAGAAGTACAAGATGTTTGCTCTGAGTCCTAAGCTGTAATATCCCCAGCTTTTCCATCTTTTCATGTTTTTGGTTTTGCTTTTCATCAAATAAAGGCGGTGGAAATATTGGAGTAGGACCCTTAATCATTTTTTTTAACTAGGGAAGGGAAGGGAGACATTTTCTCCTAACTTGTAACCTCCCTTTCCTTCTCTATTTCTGTTAAGTCATAACTCAGCAGCAAAACTCTTGAGACACTCCCCCTCCATCTGCACAGGTAGAAGATGCTATCAGTCTGGAACATTCCACCTTTGCTAACAGTTTTTATCACCTGTCATCTGCACAGTGACTGTGAAAAATGTTTCTAGTGGGTGTTTCTGATTCATTTCTGTGATGGTCCCACGATGTCTGCCGAAGTTAAAGTTTAAACTCCCTGCCTCTCCATTGGCCTTTATAGTACTGTGTACTCTGCCAGCAACTGGCTGATTTCAAAAACCAGAGTTTTCTAGAAATGGGGACAATCCAACAGTTCTCGGGATTTTAATTGGGGCTCTTATATGATAACAATGAATGTGACCCTCTCTGGCAATGCCTACCATTTCCAGCTGGTGTTATGAAGATCTCTGTGACCCTCTCTGGCAATGCCTACCATTTCCAGCTGGTGTTATGAAGATCTCTATCTAGGAATAAACTTCCTTAAAAAGAAAGCAACAGTTTACCACTTTGGAGACAATAGTAAGATTGTCTTCGGCATTTGAGACTGCTCCTAAGGTTACTTCGAGAACAGTGTATTCTTCTCATCAATCCCACACAAGTTATGTATTGTTCAGCAACAAGCCCTGAGCAAAGTCAGAGAGGAGTCAGGATTTGGGGGTCCCTCAAAGCACTCTAGTTTGTCTTCAGTCCCCAGAGAATAATTTTTTCATTGTGATATATTTTTACAGTGTTATGATTGCCATGGGCAGAGATTTCGGTGCTTCCTCAACTTGGTCTAGCTTTAAACACATCTGAAGTGTGTGTGGGTTTCTGTATGCCTGCAGCCTGTGTGTGCGAGTGCTGACCTGTATCAGTTTGCCTGTGTGTGTGCTGATCTCTCTTACAGTACAATATACTAGTTGTGATCAACAATATGGTGGTGGCTGGTGTGTTGTTTAAGTATAGAGCAGGTGAATATTACTTTCTGAGTAGGCGAGGTTATGAAGGCTTCATTGTTGTGAGAAGACAGACATGAATGTGTATACACATAGCTTATATCATGGAAGAACGTGGGGTTTATTAAATTTATGACTGGGGCCAGCCCCACAGAAGTATCCATCTTCTAACTGACCAGGATCCAATAAAATATCAGGTGCATGAAGACACATTCACTCATTGCAGTCTTGGGTAGACACCTAAGTCTTGGGAAGGTGCTAAAGTTGAATTCCCTCAAAAAGGACATCCTGCTTTGCAAGAAGAACAGTGGTGTATACATGAGAATCAGAATACTCTTAAGTAGATAGTAGCTTGGCTTCAGGAGCATTTCATATTGGGGTTGCTCAGTTCCCCATCACTTTGTTTTAAAAATATCTTTAAGTATTGTAAGTGTTGTGGAAGTAACACAAAAGAATATTTTTCAACATGTCGAGTGGATTATCTGAAATATAACTGATATTATTTTTCATGAACAGTTAATATCTACTTTATCATCTGAAGCAAAAGAACATATTTACTAGTATGAGCTTGACTGGATTTTCCTCAATAAGGAGTTAACTTGTTGTAAAGTCAGAATAAATTATGATGGCAGTGATTATGTTGAAGAGGAGCAGTAAGAGTTAGGCATGCACTTCTCAAATCTTTCAATAAGCTAATCATTGCAGTTTAGGTGGTCTATGCAGAATTTATAAGATAAATGTGGTTCATGTTTATATATGGGGGATACTGAAAGAACTCATGAAGAAAGAGTCTGAGAGGAGAAATGGCAGAGAAAGTATTTGAAGGAACCAGGTGCCCTTCCCTTGGGAATTTAGTGCCCCAAGAAACATTCCAAGAACTTTAACCTTTCAATTAAGTTACGTAACTTAGTTCTTAAATGAGGGAGACTTAAGAGACTATTTTTCAGGGATGGCATTTGAGTGAGGAATACTCCTCTTTGTGTTTATACCCCAGCCCATTCTCCCTTTGAATTCTCTACTTCTAGCTTACCAAGTTAGAAAACCTATCTACATGAGAACACAAACTCTATCTCATATAGGTCTTCATGGGGCATTGTTTACAGAGTAGTTGCTGACTTGAAGCTGGTCTCTGTATCTCCATTAATACCCACACTAGTCACCTTGCCTCATCAATCTCATTATTCTATGCTAAACCTAGAACTTTTGTAGTCATGATTCAGTTCATCTTCACAGTCAGCATGCTTGGAAATGGGTAACCAACCCAGGGGTATTCCAGGATGAGAGCAGCCTGAATAGAAAAGAATAACTAGTACCAATTGCAAGATGTCTATGTTTTAAACAGTATCATGGCTGTAAATTCATGGACAGAAAAATAAATGAGAGCACACTGTGCCTTTTATACCACAGGAGCATCTTAGAGGCCAATATGGGAACTCAAGTTGAAACTATCTCTTCCTTATTTGTGTGGAAAGGGGTAACAGGTCAACTATCTAACATATGCTCTAGAGTCTGCATCTGACCAACGATGAAAGTTTTAATACTCTGTGAAAATAAACATAAATATTCGTAGACCATCTGTCCATTTGGCAGAATTTTGATAATATATATAACCCACAGGGCCTCTGTGATCTTCCTAGCCATAGGCTTTTGACCAATTCTACAGTGCCAGCATTATTTCCTCCAGGAGAATGGGTCTGAAATCCGATCTAAAAGTGGTTGATAACCCACAGAACATGCATACCGCTATTACCCCCAATGAGCACATCATGCAGGCTCTTCAGTACTGCAGTGCATAGGGTTTACAACTAGATGCAATTGTTGGCTTTTCTTCCCCTGCAGTCTGCAGAGAACCTTTCAGCAATATGAATGCTAGTGGACCTGAATAGAGCTTCCAGTTCCGGTTCAGCTTAGTTTCTCTGTGCCCTCTTTCCAGATTATGTGGTATCTTACTGTCTAATTGTGGTGCACATCTAAGAACAATGTCAATAGACTATATGATTTTTGGAATCCCCAGAACATTCATACTACTACTGAACCAATAGGCACATCTTGCCAGGTAGTTCAGCTACATAACCAGCAACTCAGAGAGAGGTACTCCACAGCTGTTGACTGAAGCTTTGCTGGAAACCTGTGACTTATGGGATCAGTACTACTCTGTGCTAATCTAAAAAATGATTTTAAAATACTGTCTTTAGTTACCGTATAAAGTAGTAGGTTTCTGTGTAGTTATTTCATATATCCTCTGTTTTGCTTGCTCCTTACCCATGCCTATCACACTCTACCCCATAATTCCCCATCCCTCTACCTCATTCCTTTATAAACCTCTCTTCCTCCAAGAATTTCTCCTTCTGCTGTCATGTTATATATGTTTTCCCATCCCTTCCCATGCTCTGCATACATACTTTAGACTTCTCCCTCTCGTAAGAGATCCCTTTTTCTTCCTTCTGGTCTTCTACTGACACTCACTCCAACTTATGAAAACTATCTAGAAGTATGAACCTAAGATTAACTTATGAGAGAAAACATATGGTCTCTGTCTTTCTGGGTCTGGATTACCTCACTTAATGTGATATTTTCCAGCTCCATCCATTTTATTGCAAATTTCATAATTTTGATTGCTGTTGGTGTTTTTCTAGAGTTACAGTGTGTACATGTACTCTGGCTTCGTTATCCACTTGGTGGACAGCAAGGCAGAGTCCATGCCCTCGCTGCTGCAAAATGGGCAATGTGTGGTTCAAACATGATTCTTGCATCAAAGAAGAGACAAGGGAGTGAGCTGAGACTCCACTAAGGAACAATTTGCATCCAATGAAGACATTAATCAGAGTCTCTGGGTCTTTTTGTCTTTCTTGTGAAAGCAGGTGAGACAACCTGACCAAAGAGGGGAAGGATAGCACTGGGTCCATAGTCACAGAGAATGAGAACTGTTCTCTACCCTAACCTCCTCCAAGTCCATCATTGAAACAAGAGCATATACATATATATTTTAAAAAGTGCTTTGACATAATAAACAATTCATGTAGCTGTAAGAGATACACCACACATATGACACTTGGGACACTGGAAAATGTAAAGATAAATCATTCCCTTGCTCTGTAAAGGTTTAACTATCCTTAAGTGAAAGGTCTTTGTCATCCCAGGGAAGCACCACTGGGACTAAGAGAGATGCCTCATCTCATTCGGAGATTTACAGTGCTAACTCGAACATTTCCAAATGATAGTTTTCTTTCTAAGGAATTTTGCCAGCCGATTTTTAAAAATCTCCCTCTTGGTAGCAACTGCGACTCTGAATTCAGTGAATATATGTTAGACAATGTTTACTTGGACTTTCTAAAATAAACTGATCATCTTGGGTGTAACAGAAATGCTCTCATTCTGTTACTGTTCCCATGTCTCTCTGCACAGACTTGCCAACACAAACACTCACTTACAGGGCTGTGCTTTACCACTGCAGAGCCTTTGGTGACTCTGCCATTGGGTTTCAGTCGATAAATTTGCATTTAGCGCTTAATTTGTTCAGTATGCCTTACTAATTTGGCAATATTTACGTTGGCCCAGAAAGTAGAAGACAGCTAAGTTCTCTTATTTTGTTTGGTGTGTATGTGTGTGTGTGTGTGTGTGTGCATGTGTGTGTGCATGTGTGTGTGCATGTGTGTGTGAGTGAGTGTGTTTCATTTTTCATAAAAGAAGTTGAAGTATGAAAATGTTACGATGTCATGGACAAGACTGGTTTCCTGTTTATGAGTCACCATAAATATAAAAGGTGCTGGGTGACATTTCTCAGCTGAAAGTCCATACAACTCTGTGTGGTGAGCAAATCCTCAAGCCGGGTGGTCTTAAGGTGACTTACTGACCTTGTATAATGTCCAGAAGAATTACTGTTGAAGTACAGTAGCCAGATACATCTCACCACACACACACACACACACACACACACACACACACATGCACGCACGCACGCACGCACGCACACACAGTCACATATACACACACACAGTTTTAATTATTTTTCTCATCATTCTTGGTATTGATACAAGAGTAATTGTGATTTAAAAATCAATCTTTGTCTTTGTGGCTGAAGAATCAGGGAATATATTTCTATCTGCCACAGTTTTTCTGTTTGTTTATGCTATGTGTCCTTGCACAAGTTTTCTCCACAGAAACAAATCCTCCTACGCAGCTCTACACACCCAGAACATTCTTCTCTTTGCTCTGGTGCTATAGCTCAAGCCTCTTCTCTTTTCTCAGAGGAATGCCACAGTTCACTGGTCCCTGCACGGGTCATAAAGCATTGGTATTAAAACAATTTCTGAGAAGACAGTAGTTAACCAGATCAGCCACTCCTAAGACTACTGTGTTCAGGGAATAGAGACTCCAGTGTCTTTGTTTAATCATTGTTTCCTGGGACATAATTTGCAAACAGAAAGGTCCCTGGAGCAGACTCTGTTCTCACTCAAAGATAAATATATTTTTATACATAAAATTGTGCGAAAGCATCAGAAGTACTGTTCTTAAAACTTAAAGCTACATCAGCCACATCAATTCCAATCTAAATTTGCAGCTAACAGAAACTCAGCAGTTAGTATGAGATGTTGACTATACTCATTGCAAAAGATTAGCATGGCCCTACGAAAGGATGACATGCAAATTCATGAAGCATTTCATATTTTTTTATAAAAAGACACAGGCCAACAGATGGGATATGAAAACAGATTCATTCTTTTGCTACACACAAGAAACACAGCTCAACCTCAAAGACAGACATCACCTCAGAGAAAAGGCTTGGGGGAAAAATTCCAATCAAATGGGCCTAAGAAACAACTGGTGTAGCTATCCTTATATCTAACAAAATAGACTTCAAACTAAAATCAATCAGACTGATGAATGTCTTAAATATCAGCATTCATTCAGCAGCTAATGGAGACAGAGACAGAAACCCAGAGAGGAGCACTGGGCTGAGCTGTCAAAGTACAGTCAAAGAATGGGAGGAGTGAGAATATGAGCAAAGAGGTCAAGACCATGATAGGGACACCCACAGAAACAGTTTACCTGAGCTAATGGGAGCTCACCAACTCCAGCAGAACAGGGAAGGAACCAGCATAAATCCAAACTAGTCCCTCTGACTGTGGGTGACAGATGCATGGCAGGACAGACAGTGGGGCCACGGACAGTGGCACCAGGATTTATCTCTACTGCTTGTAATGGCTTTTTTGGGGAACCTATTCTCTTTAGATAGATACCTTGCTTAGCCTAGAAATAGTAGGGAGGGCCTTGGACCTTCACAAAAGCAATGTGTCTTTACCCTTTCTGAAAAGTGGACAGGGGTGGGATGAGGGTGTAGATGGAGGGAATGGGAGGAGGGGAGGGTTTTCTTTTAAAAAAGAAAAGAAATTAGAAAAAAATAAAATACTGAAAAAACAAATCCCAGAACACATCAGAAAAAATCATCCATCATAACCAAGTAATCTTCATCCTGGAGATGCAGGGATGGTTCAATATATGAAAATCTGTCAATATAATCCACTATATAAGCAAACTGAAAAAAGACCAGATGATCATCTCATTAGATGCTGAAAATGTCTTCCACAAAATACAAGATACTTTCATGATAAAGGTCTTGTAGAGAGCAGAGATACAAGGAACATACTAAACATAATAAAGGCAATATACAGCAAGCCAACAGCTACATCAACTAAATGGAGAGAAATTCAAAGCTGAAAGCAAATTCCCACGAAAATCAGGAACAAGACAAGGTTGTTCACTCTCTCCATATCTATTCCATATAATTCTTAAGGTTCTAGCTAGAGCAATAAGACAACAAAATGAGATCAAGGGGATACAAATCAGAAAGGAAGAAGTCAAACTCTCACTATTTGCTGCTGCCGATAGTTTACATAAGTGACCCCAAAAATTCTACCAAGGAACTTCTCCAATTCATAAACACCTTCAGTAATTTAGCAGGATACAAGATTAACTCAAAAAAATCAGTAGCCCTTTTTTATACAGATGATAAGTGGGCTGAGAAAGAATTCAGAGAAACATCACCCTTCACAATAGGCACCAATAACATAAAATATCTTGGAGTAACTCTAACCAAACATGTGGAAGACCTGTCTAACAAGAACTTTAAATATTTGAAGAAAGAAATTGAAGGTGGCACCAGAAAATGGAAAGATCTCCCGTGCTCTTGGGTAAGTAGAATTAACATAGTAAAAATGGCAGTCTTCGCAAAAACAATCTACAGATTCAATGCAATTCCCATCAAAATCCCAGCAAATTTCTTCACAGACCTTGAAAGAACAGTACTCAACTTCATATGGAAAATCAAAAACTGATAGTCAAAACAATCCTGTACAATAAAGGAACTTCTGGAGGCATCATAATCTCTGACTTCAAACTCTACTACAGAACTACAGTAATGGCATAAAAACATATAGAAGGACCAATAGAACTGAATTGAAGACCCAGAAATCAATCCACATACCTCCAAACACCCAATTTTTGACAAAGAAGCAAAAAGTATAAAGTGTAAAAAAGGAAGCATATTCAACAAATGGTGCTGGTATAACTGGATATCAACATGTAGAAGAATGAATATATATGTACATATGTATATATGTATATGAGTATATGTATATATATGTGTGTGTGTGTATACATAGCCAAGCACAAAACTCAAGTCCAAACGAATCAAAGACCCCAACATAAAACCAACCACACTGAACATCATAGAAGAGAAAGTGGAAGGTACAATTGAACACATAGGCACAGGACACAACTTCCTAACTATAATCCTAGATACTGAGAGCAACAATTAAAAAATGGGGCCTCCTGAAACTGAGAAGCTTCTATAAAGCAAAGAACACAATCAACAAGACAAAACAGTAGCCTACAGAATAGGAAAAGATCTTCACCAACCACACATCAGAGGGCTGATCTCCAAAATATACAAAGAACTCAAGAAAATGGTCATCAAAAGAACAAATAATTCAATAAAAATGAGTTACAGTCCTAAACAGAGAACTCTCAACAGATGAATCTAAAATGGTTGAAAGACACTTAATAAAATACTCAACATCCTTAGTCACCAGAAAAATGCCAAACAAAATAACTCTGGAATTCCATTTTATACCTGTAAGAACGACCAAGATCAAAAACACTGATGAGAGTTTATGTTGGATAGGATATGGGGTAAAAGGAATGCTCCTCTATGCTGGTGGAGTGCAAATTGGTATAGCCACTTTGGGAATCAGTATGGTGATTTCTCAGAAAATTAGGAATTAACCTACCTCAAGATACAGCAATACCACAGTTGGGTATATACTCAAAGGATGCTCAATTGTACCACAAGTACATGTACTCAACTATGTTTATAGCAGCATTGTTTGTCATAGCCAGAACCTGGAAACAACCCAAATGCCCCTTGACCAAAGAATGAATAAAGAAGATGTGGTACATTTCTGCCTCCTGTAACTGCAGTTCCTAGGGATACAACATCCTCTTCCAGCATCCACGGGCATCCGCATATCCATGGACATGAACATCAATAAAAATAAAATCAATCTTGAAAACCATACCTAGCTAGCAAATATGTGAAGGGATAGATTTCATTAAAAGTTTTAGGAAACAGCTTCAATAACTTATTTAAAATTGCCTAACTATGAAAGCAGAATGACAACTTCTAGAAATGATTACTAACTTGATAAACCATATTTTCCTTTGCACTATGTTTCTCATATTTTATTAGTTTTTTTGCCGTTTTATTACTTTAGGTAATTTAAATGTTTCATATTTTCTTAAATTTTATGTTTTTAAGTCTTCATTTTACCATTACTGGCAAATAAAAATTAAATGTATGTGTTTATCTTTTCTTATATAAAACATCTTAATTTTCTTCATTTTTCAGTAGTCTTTTATGGGAAAAAATTCTAGTCAGTTTAATTTTTTATTAAACTGAAAGAATCCTTTAACTTGAAAAACTATCTTTTTCAGAGAATTATCCTTTTAAAATATGCATTTTTGCATCTATTTGCATGTCTTTATGATCTAGCTTATAACTAATTACTTAAATATCTGTCATATGCTCCATTTTCATTCTCATTTCTATTGAGATTTCCAATATTATAACAGTTAATGAATATACTGTTAGTAGTTGAATACTAACAACTGTTACTTTTAACTCATTTATTGTGGGTGTTTTTTTGTTAGTTTTACTTTTATTGTTGTTGGTTTTTTTCTTTTTCAAGACAGGTTCTCACTATGAAGTTCTGGCTGTTCTCAAAGTCTAAACCAGTCTGGCCTTGAACCCATAGAGACTGGCCAGGCTCTGCCTCCCAAGTGCTGGAATAAACGACGTGTACCATTCCATATGGCTTCTATTTTTATTTTCATTGCACATAAAAACTACACTTGTCTCATAGTTGCTTTCTTTTACACTCCCTGCTCTTATTTTACAAGGTATCATTTCTACTTGGTACTTTCTTTACAATGTTACTTTAAACTTCCCATTTTGTACACACTTTCAAGGATGAGTCAGGAAGTCTAATCTTTCCCAGAGTCTCAGAGTGGAGAAATGACTATAGAAATCAATCTTTCATAATTATTTATTGGTCTAGAACAATAAACATCTGGAGAAAACAGCCTTCCTTAAGGTACTGGTCCAGGTAGAATAGATAAAGCATGTCACATATAGAGACCAGATGAGTTTATAATGGCAGCTGCTGGGAAAGTAAACAGAAAATTGAAGTTTCCTTGTTGGGTCTGCCGTCACCACAGCCACAGTGACCTTCAGACTGATCGTGGGACTCTGCTTTGCGAAAATCAAGTACATTGCTCTTCCGCTATACCTCTCATCTGGAGGCAAAGGGAGAATGGAATTCTGGGAAACCATGAAGACTAACCAGGCTGACAATCAGCTGTCCACCTGCCCAACGGCCCACCTGCCCACCTGCCCGCCTGCCCGCCTGCCTGGCATGTTTTCATTATGTTTGCCTTTTACTAGATAACTCTTTTTCCATTGTAATATTTTGACCCTTATGTCATTTTGTTCCAAGATTGACCCTTATACGGTGGATATGTTTTATAAATGCGAGTTTTTGCTCTCCAAAGGGAGTTGCCTTCTTTACTAAAGATGTTAAAATCATTTGTTTTTATTTTCAAAATTAATCTGTGTTATTGTCCTGTCAACCTTTATGTGTGTGAGCTTTGAATTGGTTAAGTATATTTTATATTTCTATTATTATTCCAACTTTGAGATCATTGCTTTTATCCTGTCCCAAGCTTTAATAGGTAGACATCTGGCTTTAATTTTCTTCAATGATTACTTTTTAAAGTTTCAGAAAATAATCTTAAACATATATCTATCAGTCTAACAACGCCAAGATAAAAGATGGAGTTGTAATTGAAGAAACATTAACTGCCAGAGCAATCAAACCTCAGTTTAAACCCTTGCTGCTGGTAGCTATGCAATTATTGGTTCTATTTCTTCAACTTATGTTGAGAGTTTTGTAGCATATTTATGATGCAGGGACAGAGCCTCAAATTATTGCTACCAGTTTGAGTACTAGCCGCATGCCAAGGCTGTGAATCCTCCTGTATCTTCTCATTTAAGTTTTACAGGACCCCTTCAAGAGGAAGCATCACTGTTCTAGTTTGAAGCTTCAGTAAACTGTGCCTCGTGAAAGACAAAAGACATCTGAAGGTCATAGAGAGACAAAGAGTTAGGATGAGATTCGGGTTTCTCTGATCTCAAATCCTCATCTTGACCACCGCAAATAACCATACACAGAGACCTCTAAATGATGTCGAAAAAAGAATATTTGAAACTTGAGTGGATGATCCAGTGTTTGGGCATGGTGACAGAAAGGTAACACACATGAGTAAGCCACGGGTGACACTTTTCTGTGCAGACTCATAGGCTCATCATTATGGAACTGATTTTCAGTTATTGACAAGTTTTACATGTTAATACTGAATGTTGATGGAGTTTTCATCTCCGGTGTCCCCAGAAGAATTTTAGAGGAAATTTGAAAATCCAATTTGGTCTTGATCCCAAGAAGATTGGCAATTAAAACAAAATGTCCATCCAAGTTTAATGTGTTAAGAATCTTCAAACCAATGGGATTAAAAATTTTTTGGTCCCTTTTGAAGGGGAATGCTGGTAATGTAATGACCAAAGAAAGAAACTGACAACACAGGCACTTGGGTCGGAACACAGGAACTTGGATCGGGACACTGGCTGCTCTAATAGGGAGACCTTGGATACATCCCTCATCTTTCTGAACCTCCTTTTATTCAGCTGTTCAGTGGGAACAATTCCTACACAGCCAAGCAAGTGACCGATAAATGAGAGTTACCACCGAAGTGAGGTGCACCTTTTCTCATTAATCTCCCAAGAGATGTTTTCCCTTCCGAGTAACAACCATGATTGTCCAGCAAAGATGCACTAACCTCAAGGGTCCCTACCTTGACCAGCAAGACTTCCTTAATGGGGATGCATAAATTGTGAACTGCTTAGTTGATTTACACTTTTTTTGCTGCTGAAGAAAAATATTTACTGGAAAGATTCAACCGAATTAAAACAATCAGATTAAGAGGAGCCTGGAGGCTAGCCCTCAGCTCAGTAAGGGACAGGATCCATATTCTGAAGAGCAAATGCATGCCAGCAGCCTGACAAATTGAGCAGTAACACGAGGAGGTGTGACTGGAACCCTGCAAGGGGACCGAAATGCTGAAGGAACATTTTTCTCTGCACATGGAGTTCATAGCATATCTCTGGAGAAAGGCTCCCCTCACTCACTTACCCTCATCCATACCAAGGTAGATAAGGAATGTGAAGCTGGAGGGAGACAATGGGTGCCTACGCACCCTCTATGCAGAAAGTTAGAGCTTCTATAACAGGCAGGGACATCTTATAAAGAAATAAGTCATTTTCCAAGGTGAAATTTTAAGTCAGCCATGTGTAATTCAGAGCAGATTTTCTTATGAGTGAAATTGAATATTCAGAGATTAGCCTCCCAGGTTGACCACACAAGTATTTCTCATCCAAAGAAGGTAACTTGACGAGCCACACACAAACAATATTGAGCTAAAGAAAGCACCATTCTGCAGTAAGATTGCTTGTTTCCCCAGCGTGAGTTGTAGACAGTTCATAAAATGCCACGTTACATCTTCTTCTGAACTATTACGTGCTCTACTTTCAAGACATACAGTACAGTATTAAAATGACATGGGTTTCCACTACTGATCTTCCAGCACCTTCTGCAAGAACATACTCTGGATTTGTTTTTTAAAAAATCTGTTTAACTCTAAATTTACTAAGTGTGTTTTAAATCTCAATATTTTAAATACTACTAGTAGTTCTGTGGGGGAAAAGTTACTATACGGAAAAAAATTGGGAGGAGTAGTAAGCCAAGAATGGTCCTTGGAGGTTCAAAACGTGGAGTGCTTTGGGAGATGGCAAGCTAAAGATGCCTTCTGAATGAGACATCATCAACTTTCCCCAACCCTCACTTCCCTACCTAACAAGTATTTGAGTATTATCTCCCTAATTAGAATCCTGAGTCAAACCCAGTGTTAAAAACATTACTTAGGAAATTGTCGATTCACTCAATTCCCTATAACAGCATGTAAGTCTGTAATGCCCAGCCTAAATGGGTCACATGAAGCTGAACAATAGCTATATATATGGCCCAATATAAAATAGTAGCAGTTCATAAAACATGATGAGGCTCTTTGAAGTTTTATGACTTTATTGTACAGTTCTTTAGCATGAACATTTAAGGTAAAGATGTCTCTATGTCAAGAAATTAGATGTGCCTTGTAGATATTGCATATTATTCACGAAAGAACATCAGCCCAATGCATAAACATTATACTTTATTCTGAATTATTAATAGTAATTCATATATAATTATGTAATTGTAATAGCGATATTTACTATTATGTTTATATACTTCAAATGGTAATATTTGCTAGAGTTAGCTCTTAGACTTGCACTGACTAGTCTGAAGTTTTAATCTTTCTATCTATCATGGAGTTCAATGAAACCTGTTTGATTTTCTGTAAGGAGAAACTGTAACTTCTCAAACTATAACCAGGACCCCAGGAATGATACTTTCACAGTGATAGATGCCCCAGGGGAAGCCTGTAAAGCTGAACTTGGGTTCTGTTTGTTCTTTGGCATGGAAGGATCTATCTATCTATTCCACATTCCTGTTTTAGCAACCTCAGTATTTTCTCCCTCTCCCAAGCCCCAGTGGAAGCTTGTTTATACCCCTACGGTCTTTATAACTCTGAAAACAATTTTAAAGCCCTTTTCCACAGAACTCAAGTAAACTTGAATTAGGGCCTTAAACTCTTAGGTAGATGTGATGACATTAATGAGACTGCACTGTCTGTTAATGGTGCCTTTAGCGTATCTCTTCTTGTACTGCAAATGTGTGTTCTGTATTGATAAGGCTAGTGGGTGGAATCCACTCTCTAACATACATTCCCAGCATGCACTATTGATCTGACCCATTAAGCTCTGGTCCTGACTTTATCTTTTGAGCTAACAGGCATGTCAGAGACCATTAGCTTGCCTTGGCTTATTTAATGACTGCCCTCACTGAGGCAGCTCATGCTGCTTTCTGTGGCACTGAGATCCATGGACACCAAAGGGTGTGGTTCCCTGTATTTGAACTTGGGTGACACAAATATTTCAGTGGTGAATCAGTCCTGGAAAGAGAAGGAGGGTAGGTAGGGAGTGTTTATAGAAGACATTTCATCATTGCTAGTCAAACATGTCTCATTGTTGGTTCAGGAGGCACCGGTATTTTCCTCTTTGAAGGGGATGCTGAGGGAGCCAAGAGCTTCCAGCCTGGAGCTCTGCTCTGGGAAAGGGCAATGGCCGTTTGCACGCAGGGAACCCCAGGCCTAGTTGCTTTGGAATGTTGACTATGTTGGGGAAATGATCATCTGTCTTTCCTCGGATGGACACAAAAAATGTGTTTGATAGATATACATAAAGTAAAAATAAAGCTGCTTCTAGGAATCATAATTATAGAAGGGAACCGGTCCCTCACCCTCATATACTTCCAAAAGTCTCCACAACTGTAAAGCTCAAAATCTACTTTGAAGAACATGGTCAATTATAGCAATCAGTACACCAATAGCAATGGTCAGAAAGTTTAGGTGAAAGATGAGAAAATGGATACCTTAGGCATGGACTCATCACTTGGAACATAACTAAAGCATTTGTAGACCCAGTTAAGCAATGACCAAAGAAGCAGGGTCAAAAAAATCAATATTGGGTGTGTTGCTGATCTAAACTGGAGCCCAATTAGGGAAGAATCCTGATCATGTAAGCCACAGAAGCAGCAGAGAGATCTTTCTTGCATTTGACTGGAACTATGTATGGTAAGAAAACATTTTAAAAGGTTTCTGCTGAGTCAGTACTTGGCAGCTCTAGAGTTAAAGTTCTCACCCAACATGACCAATTCTGAGAACCTAAAGCAAATGTCTAAAAAACTAAGCTCTGAGCCCTAGACACTTCTAGCTTCAGGTGAGAAAACTCAGGGGCATAACCACACAGGGTGGAAGTCCAGGCAGAACCACACAGTGAGAATTGGTAACATCCCGGGTCTTAGTTATTTACTCATTTGGTCAAAAAATATCCTGACAAAATCAGAGAGAAAAGGATGTTTGGTCTCACAGTTACAGGATACACTCTATGGTGGTGAGGCCGACAAGGATGCAAGTGGGAAAGGTACTGTGGCAGCCACATCGTGTACACACTCTGGAAGAAGAGCATGTAGAGTAGAACGGGGTAGGCTTCACATCTTCACTCCCACCCAGTGACACACTTCCAAAGGTGCCTCAACCTTCCCAAACACCATAGGCTGTACAATATGTGCTGTTTTTCCAATTTTTATTGATTTTATTAAGCTATACATTTTTCTCTGCTCCCCTCCCCTCCTACCCTCTCCCATAGATAGATAGATATAGACAGACAGACAGACAGACAGACAGACAGACAGACAGATAGATAGATAGATATAAACAAATAGCTATGTTGAAGCTTCATGCCAGCTATGTTAGCAAACGGAAATATGGAGACCAAAGAAGCAGGGTCAAAAAAATCTATATTGGCTGTGTTGCTGATCTAAACTGGAGCCCAATTAGGGAAGAATCCTGGGTCATGCAAGCCACAGAAGCTTGCTCCCAATGCTCCCAATTTACTCAGGACATCTTGTCTTTTTCTACTTCCCATGTAGATTAGATCCATGTATATCTCTCTTAGGGTCCTCGTTTCTTTGCTTTATGTCTAAAAGCCACTTATGATTGAGTACATGTCTGAGTCTGGGTTACCTCACTCAAAATGATGTTTTCTAGCTCCATCCATTTTTCTGCAAAATTCAAGATGTCATTATTTTTTCTGTGGTGTAGTACCCTATTATGTAATTGTATAATATTTTCCTTATCATTCTTTGGTCAAGGGGCATTTAGGTTGTTTCCAGGTTCTGGCTATGACAAACAAAGCTGCTATGAACATAGGTGAGCACATGACCTTGCGGTATGATTGAGCATCCTTTGTATATATACCCAAAAGTGGTATTACTGGGTCTTGAGAAAGGTTTTTTTCCTAATTTTCTGAGAAATAGCCACACTGACATCCAAAGGGGTTGTACCAGTTTGCACTCCCACCAGCAATGCAGAAGTGTTCCCTTTGCCCTATATCCTCTCCAGCATAAGTTCTCATCAGTGTTTTTTATCTTGGCCATTTTTACAGGTGTAAGATGGAATCTCAGAGTTGTTTTGATTTGAATTTCTCTGGTGACTAACAATGTTGAACATTTCCTTAAGTGTCTTTCAGCCATTTTAGATTCCTTTTGTTGAGAGTTCTCTGTTTAGATCTGTTCTCCATTTTTTTACTGGATTATTTCTTCTTTGATGAATAATTTATTGAATTCTTTGTGTATTTTGGAGGTCAGCCCTATGTCTGATGTAGGGTTAGTGAAGTTCATTTCCCATTCTATAGGCTGCCATTTAGTCTTGTTGACCATGTCTTTTGCTTTACAGAAGCTTCTCGGTTTTGGGAGGTCCCATTTATTAATTGTTTCTCTCAGTGTCTTGTTGTAATAGGAGCAGCGGGCTGCTTCCCGCCACCCGGCTAGCTTTATACCCGAAATAATTACACGGAAACTGTATTCTTTTAAACCCTGCCTGGCCCATTAGTTCCAGCCTCTTATTAGCTAGCTCTTACATATCGATCTAACCCATTTCTAATATCCCTGTAACACCACAAGGTGTCTTACCAGGGAAGATCTTAACCTGCATCTGTGTCCGGTAGGAGAATCATGGGGACTCTCTGATTCAGCTTCTTTCTCCCAGCATTCTGTTCTGTTTTCTCCGCCTACCTAAGGGTTGGCCTATCAAATGGGCCTAGGCAGTTTCTTTATTAATAAGAAATCACTCCCACTCCCACATCAGTGTCTGTGCTACTGGGGTTATATTTAGGAAGTTGTTCAAAAATCTGTTCTCCACAAAATTGGAAAACTTAAAGGAAATGGACAACTTTTTGGATAAATATCACTTCCCAAAATTAAATCAAAACAGGATAAGCAAATTAAATAGACCTATAAATGCTGTGGGAGTTCCTTCAACTCCTTCGGGCAATAGTCTTTAAGATACTAGCCCATTTGGGCATGGTCTTTTATACCATAAATGCAGCTGTAAAGCGTGTGCTCACTTTTTTGCTTCTGACTCTCACTTCCAGCTGCTAGACTCTGTTCCTGTTCCCAGTTCGTGCAGAGGATTGTGATCTAGAACAGTGATCTGTAAGTCTCTCCTAAATAAATAACCCTTTATTATATGTAATTCTGAACTAGTGTGGGATTTTTTTTGTAACTTCTGTCAACATCTGGAGCCCAAATGTAGGGACCAAACTACACTTTTTGGGATGAGTCCAGCCTCCACATGGTATGTTGGACACTGACTCTCCTGCCCAGAGCTCTAACCAGCTCTCAGATGCTGGCTGCTCAGCACTCCCTGGCTCCCACACACTGCCTCTCTGTACATTACACACCAGCCCATACACTGCTGCCTCTGATCCTGGGGTACACACAATCCACAGTTCTCACTGATGGAAAACTTTGGGTTTTTTCTCTTAATCTAGGGCCCCAACTGTTGACCGCTTTAATAACTGCTTTTAATTTTTTAATCAAAACATAATTTTCAGTACCTAAGTAAGCAACACGTGATGTTCACTGCTCCTAGCATCTCAGCCACATGGCTGCAACTGCAACATCTGCTGACCAATAACGATTATTACACTTACTCCAATTCATTGTTATTGACTTATGACAGTCATTACAAAAAATGACTGATAACTTCCAGGAGTTCAGTAATATTTTGCTTATACTATGGAAGCTATTCTGCAAGGCTTATGTAATTTTCCTTCTTTATCCCTTTATTTGATTCAAGGAATTAACTATGTTTTCAATATTATCTCATTTAAAAATGGTTCAGTACTATGAAGATGGATAATATCAATTTGATAAAATTATTTGAAAGAATTTGTGCTGTTTAATTTAACTATTGGAATCTGTTGAGAAGTTATGCTATGTCCAAGGATGAGATATTATCTTTACTGGACAAGTTTCATACCTTGGAATCCTCAGTGAGGACATTAGAACAGAACACCAGACAGGAGATTCAGACTTTAATAAAGGTGGTAGTGAAAAAAATTGAAAAGATTGAAAAATATATTGAAATTGTTGAGCAGGGACAGAAGGTACAAGGACAGGATTTAGCCTCCTCAGTATGTGTCAGACACTGGGATGACTTACACAGATTTTCAACTGCATATCCAATAATTTCTTCAGAAAGACCATCTGGCATAAAGTACCGTAAGGTAGTCAAAGAATATGCCTGGGAACCAATACATATGTGCAATCTAAAAGAAATAAAAACAAGCAATAGACCTTGAGATTTCTGTCCGGTGCTCCAATGTGGGTCTCTGTCTCTTTCTCCTTTCATCGCCTGATGAAGGTTAATATTCTGGAGGATGCCTATATGTTTTTATTTGGGTTCTCCTCATTTGGCTTCTCTAAGATCACTAATTATAGGCTCAATGTCATTTGTTTATGGCAAGAAACCAAATATGAGTAAGTACATCCAATGATCCTCTTTTTGTGTCTGGCTTGCCACACTCAGGATAGTGTTTTCTATTTCCATCCATTATCAGGAGCAGAAAGAGAGAGCGCATGAGCAAGGAACTCAGGACCGCGAGGGGTGCACCCACACACTGAGACAATGGGGATGTTCTATCGGGAACTCACCAAGGCCAGCTGGCCTGGGTCTGAAAAAGCCTGGGATAAAACCAGACACACTGAACATAGCGGACAAAGAGGACTACTGAGAACTCAAGATCAATGGCAATGGGTTTTTGATCCTACTGCACGTAATGGCTTTGTGGGAGCCTAGGCAGTTTGGATGCTCACCTTACTAGACCTGGATGGAGGTGGGTGGTCCTTGGATGTCCCACAGGGCAGGGAACCCTGATCCCTCTTTGGGCTGATGAGGGAGGGGGACTTGATTGGGGGAGGGGGAGGGAAATGGGAGGCGGTGGCGGGGAAGAAACAGAAATCTTTAATAAATAAATAATAAATTAAAAAAACAAGCAATAGTTTCTTATGGGCTACATTCACCATTTGTCAGGGAAATGGTGAAAATGTATGCTTCAAGCACTAAGGCCATCATACACAACTGGCTACAATTAATATCAGCTGTCTCAGAAAAAGAACCTCAGCTGCTTTGGAAGTGTTATTGGAGAGAAGAGGCAAAAATTTTAGAGCAACAGGGGAAAGCAAAAGAATTTAAGACTTCCCAAGATCAAATTCTGGGAGAGAGACATTACTCTGATCCCTAGGAACAGGCTCACTATGACAAATGTACTGTGTCCCTATGTAGCACAGCAGCTTTAAATGCCTGGGACAGGATTCGGGAAACAGGAAAGAAGAGTGAGTCATATATTAGGGTTAAACAGGGCCAGAGAGAAACCTTACTGACTTCTTACGAAGATTAATATAACGGCTATACAATTAGGAGTGACAGACCCTGAAGCAAGATGTATACTAATTGAATCCTCGGCTTTTGAAAATGTCAACTTAGAATTTAAGAAGATCCTTGGGCCTTTAAAGGTTAGATCAGCACCCATAGATTCATGGATCCTGCATACAATGAATGTTGAAACATTTGACTATAAGTACTGGAGCTTACGTAGGAGAAACAATTTATAATGTTATGATGAGACACCAAAATGCCAAATGTTTTAATTGTGGAAGAATAGGACATCTAAGAAGGGACTGTAGATAAGGAATTCCTAGGAATAATATCTCCTCTAGGAATGGCAAATAGGAGGACTCAGCCTTCTGGTATATGTAGGATGCGTGGCAAAGGCTGACATTGAACTAATGAATGTAGGTCAACAAGAAACAGACAAGGCAACCAGATACCACTGGGAAACTCCCTGAAGGGGGGCTCTCACAGTCCCTGATGTCAAAAAATGTCCAGTCATTCCCAAAGTGCAGTCACTGTGGAGGACATGTCTCACCAGGAAAATTTAACAATCCAGTGCCTACTGTAAAAAAAAATAGTGTTCTGGAGGATGAGTTAAATACTCCAGTAGGAAAGAGGAAACATATGTTTTGCAGATTTCTATAAATGATCAAAGACCAAAGCTAAGAGTACATATAAATGGTACTGTAATTGAGGGATTACTAGATACAGGTGTGAATGTGACTATCATAATTCCAGAATTTTGGCATCCAGATTGGCCTCTTTAGGGGGCAGTTATTCCACTTCAAGAAATTGGAACCCCATCTCAAGTAAAACAAAGCACAATGTGGTTTGAATGCATAGGGTCAGAAAGACAGAAAGGAAGGCAAGGCCAATGTGACTAATATTGCAGTGAATTTATGGGGCCATGACCTACTGCAACAATGGAATACCCAGGTTAACAATCCTGCAGTCACCAAAAGTCATGTTTCTGGGAAGGATATTATAAGATATTATAAACAAAGGTCACCAGCCATTCAGGCTGTAAAAGAACAGAAAGCAACTAGCAAGCCTTCAGAGGTAGTAACAACCTCTCCTTTACAATGGTTAACTGAGAAACTCATATGGGTTAAACAATGGCCTTTAACAGAAGAAAAACTGCAGGCTTTAGAACAGCTGGTACCGGAGCGATAATATGCTCACCATATTAAAGAATCAACCAACCCTTGGAATTCTCCTGCATTTGTTGTTAAAAAAATATGGAAAATGGAGAATAATGACATATGTAAGAGCTGTCAATGAGGTTATTCAACCTATGGGCTCTCTATAATCTAGAATTCTTCTGCCTTCTATATTACCAAAAGGATGGCCTCTTATAGTTATTGATTTAAAGGACTGTTTCTTCACTATACCTTTACAATAAAAGGATAGAGAAGAATTTGCTTTTATGGGGCCTACTTATAATAATTCTCAGCCTACTAGGATATACCAGTAAACCATCCTCCCACAAGGAATGCTCAATAGTCCCACCCTTTGCCAATTCTTTGTAAATCAACCATTGGAAATAATATACAGTTTCCTAAGTCTGTAATATACCATTACATGGATGACATTTTGTTATCTAACAGATACTTTATAAAGAATGTTTGAAGAAACAAAGAAAATTTTGCCCAAATGGGGATTACAAATTGCTCCTGAAAAAGTACAAAGAGGATATTCTGTCAATTACCTAGGTTACAAAATAGGGTTATAGAAAATTAGAACACAAAAGGCATTAATTAGAAGAGACTAATTGTGGACCCTTAATGACTTTCAAAGATTGTTAGGAGATATTTCCAGTTTACGACCAGCTGTTGTGATCTAATAGTTCATTTAAACAAAACTTTAGATGATGAAAAGTCTTAAATAGTCCAAGAGAATTAACAGACAAAGTGGAAAAAGAATTAATGGTCATTGAAGAAAAATTACAAGAGGGACACGTAGATAGAGTGAATCCAAACCTTAATTGTATTCTACTCATATTGCCTTCTAGAATTTTCCCCACAAGAATTTTAATGCAAAGGGAAGATATTATCTTAGAATAGATCTTTTTTACCACATAAGCCAAGTAAAAAATTTAAAACTTATATGGAAAAAGTCTCTGAATTAATTATAAAAGGAAAATTGAGACTTTGTCAACTAGCAGAAATAGACCCAGCAGATATTATAGTGCCTTTTATTGCTGATGAAATTTAAAAATTATGGGAAGATATGAACTATGGCAAAGAACTTGTGCTAATTTTTAAGGAGAAAGTAATAGCAATCCCCAAAGTCATAGACTTAACCTTATAATAAGAACTACTTGGATTCTTTACTGAGCTGTACATGATGCACCAATAACTGGAGCCTGTACATTTTATAGTGATGCAAATAAATTAGGAAAGGCAGGTTACAAATCAGAAGAATTAAGTAAGGTAGAATAAAGCCCTTATAATACTGTCTAAAGGCATTATTATATGCTATTCTTGTAGTACTAAGGGATTTTAAAAAACCTCTCAATATAGTTACTGATTCACAATATGCAGAAAGAGTTGGCTTGCATATTGAAAGCACTGAATTTATACCAGAAGCTACAGAACAGACTTCATTATTTGGTGCAGAAGAATTGTCTATATTCTGTTAATCGTGTTTTAAATAAATGCCGATTGGCCAGGCAAGAAATATAGGTGGATCAACCAGACAGAAAGTAGTGGCAGGGCAATGAGAACAGGAGAATTCTAGGAAGGAGTAAGCCCATTCCTCTGAGTCCTGCCCAGAACACCCAAGAAGCAGGACATGGCCTGCCACACTGAAAAAGGTACTCAGCCATGTGGCTGACATAGATACAAATGGGTTAATGTAAGTTACAAGAGTTGATAAGAAGCCTGAGCTAATGGGCAATCACTTTATCTCTAATGTAGACTCTGTGATTTTCTTTGGCTCTTACTGGCCATAGGAACCGGGTAGAACAGAAACCCCAACAAGCCAGCCCCCATGTTACAATTATTCATACAAGTTCAATATATAATTAGGAATAGGCTTTGTCACATATATTTAACACACATCTGAAACTATATGGGTCTGCAAGGTCCTCTAGCACAAGGTAATGCAGAAATTGATCAATTTTTGATTGAAAGTATGCTGAAAGCCTCAGAATTTCCTAAGAAACATCATGTCAATAGCAAAGGTTAAAAGAAAGAGTTTTTTTATTACATGACAACAAATTAAGGAGATCTTAAAGAAATGTTCTACTTGCTTTTTCTATGACAAACACTGCTACCTGCAGGGAATAATGCAAAGGGTACTCAAAGGAATGAAATATGGCAGATGGATGTGTTTCACTGTACAGAATTTGGAAAATTAAAATATGTGAACCACACCATTTATTCTTATTCAAGTTTTCAATGGGCAACTCTCTAGCTCAGAAAAGGCCAACTCAGTAATTACACATTTGTTAGAAGTTATAACCATCATGGGTATGCCTGCACAAATAAAGACAGACAATGGCACAGCATATGTATCTAAGAAAATGAAACAATTTTTTGCTTATTATAATATAAAGTATGTTACAGGTATACCAAACAATTCTACATATCAAGCAGTTTTAGAAAGATCAAATTGCACTATAAAGGAGATGCTAAGCAAACAGAAAGGGATGAAAAATACCTCCCAAAATATATTGCATGATGCTTTATTAACCTTGAATTTTCTTAACACTAATCAGAAAGGAACAACGGCAGCGAGAGACATTGGATAATAGAAAAAAACTTCTGAATTAAATCAGCCAGTATATTTCAAGGATGTGTTAACCTCACAATGGAAACCAGGAGATCTGTTATGTTGAGGAAGGGGGTTTGATCTTATTTCCACAGCAGAAGAAAAATTATGGATACCATCAAAATTAATAAAGATTCAGTTTGAAAAAGAGAAACCTCTTGATAAAGAGAAATGACAGGTCATCCACAGAGGTGACAATCATACAGGTGGTAAGAAAACCTCATAACGGTTGGGGCAATGTTCTGTTCTTCTCTTTGCAGGAAAATATTCATCTTCAAAGAGTCAAGAGACCTTGAATATGTAGATGCCTAAAGATGAAAACATAGCTATTGATAAAAAAATCAGCAAGCAAAAAGAAATCTGACTTATGATGCTGTATCACCTGCATGATAAAATTTGATTATCTGGATATGTATATCTCTACTTAAAAATCAGAGCAGGCTTTAGAGTTGGACAATTGCTATCCTTCTCCAACTCCAAGCATATTGTTAAAAGAAAAATTCAGAATTTCTTTCTCATGGTGCATTTTCTTACAACATTCTGGCCAGAAATCCAAATAAGAACAACAAGAACAAAAAAAAAAAACCCTATTAACTACTCAGAGACTATTTACAATTATACAAAACAGCAACCTTGAAACTTAACAATCATTTTACTTTTATAGGATCACATAGAAAGAACATTGCCCCCATGACAGCTGGAAGTAATCCTAGAAGATAATGTCCCCTCTCCTAACATAGCTTCTTCTCATGGTTTGGGACACCATTTAGGGGTTGATTATTACTTGTATAGGGCTAGGGGTTGAGGTGGAAATTATGTAGGCTCAGTTATCCTTAAAAAAAAGAGGGAAAACTGAATGGGATAATAGGTAGATTAGTGTGAACTTACACTAATAATATTGAGTAATAGAGTGAATACTTGTGAGCTATTATTTACAGTTTACATTGGCATATATTTTTATATATTGATACAAGTTACTGTCCATGCCTCGACTACTGACAAAGTGCACAATGTCCTTTGTCAGTAGTCGAGGCATGGACAGTGTCTTGCAGGATACAAGAAAAAAGACTGTCAAATCTTGCCAAGACACGGTAAGATGGTTTTGAAAATTTTCCTTTCTCTGAAAATGGTCTGTCAGTTACTTTAGGCCTTAGCCAAAGTTGGTTGCTTCAACATTATAAATGAGACTTTGGGTGATTGCTCAGGTAGCCGGTTGTATCTGTCATCTATTGCACATTATGGAAGCTGACTGATTGCACTTCCTGCCTACTCATGTAATATTATTTCTCTTCTTGGGCTTTCAATAAGTTTGAAGATATATAGTCTTAGTTACCATACTCTTATGATCTAATCAAGCCATTTCCAATATAAGACTTAGACTCTTTACGATAGAATGTTTGTTAAAACATTAGGATATGTTCCTTACTTAATTTTGTTTATGCTAGTTGTAATTCTAATCTTATACTTGATATCTGTTCCAATTGTATACAGTTTTGTATTGGGTTTAGAATTCTCCTTTTTAAACAAGAGGGGGAGGTGCTGTGGGAGCTCCTTCAGCCAATAACCTTTAAGATACCAGCACATTTGGGCATAGTCTATTATACTATAAATGCAACTGTAAAGCGTGTGCTCACTTTCTTGCTTGTGGCTCTCACTTCCAGCTGCTAGACTCTGTTCCTGTTCCCCATTTGTGCAGAGGACTGTGATCTAGGACAGTGATATGTGAGTCTCCCATAAATAAATAACACTTTATTATATGTAATTCTGAACTAGTGTGGAATTATTATGCAATGTCCATCATCATATAACTGCAAAAGAAATAGAAACAGTCATCAAAAGCCTCCCAACCAAAAAAAGCCCAGGATCAGATGGTTTCATCTCAGAATTCTACAAGATTTTCAAAGAAGAACTAATACCAATACTCATCAAATTGTTCCACACAATTGAAACAGAAGGGACATTGCCAAATGCTTTTTTATGAGGTTACAAGGTTGTCCACTCTCTCCGTATCTACTCAATATAGTTCTTGAGGTTCTAACTAGAGCACTAAAACAACAACAGAGGATACAAATAGAAAAAGAAGAAGTCAAATTCTCACTATTTTTTGATGATATGTTTGTTTACATAAGCAACCCCAAAAATTCTATCAAGGAACGTCTACAACTCATGAACACTTTCAGTAATGTAGCAGGATATAAGATTAACTAAAAAAAACCCAGCAGCCCTCCATTACACAGATGATAAATTAGCTGAGAAAGTATAATATGTGTTTAAACACTTGAATTGACAGGAGAGACTTTTAGACCTAAACTACAGTAGGCTGGCAGAGAAAAAAAGTAGGGATGTGTAAGAGTTCAATCAAGAAGTCAAAGCAGAATATGAAAAAAAATTAATACAAAAGCAGAAAAATCAAGTTGAAATTTGGGATTAAATCAAATAAACAACAACATCAATAGAATGGATCAAATTGAAAACAGACTATATGGGCTTAAGGTAGATAGATGATAAGAACATTCAGACAGAAATAAAGATAAAATATAAAGAAGTTATTGGCAGAATATGCAACATCTATGCCAAACAACTAAGAGAACAATTGTATGAATCATGAGAAAAAATACAAAGTAAGGATATCAGAACTATATTCAACAAAATCATAGTGCATCATTTCATAAGTCAAGGAATGAGATGACCTTTCAAATACAGGAGGCATTTAAAACAATGGTCAGAGAAGAGCCTTTCATGTCATAGAGTTCAAACACTAAGCATACAGACCAAGATATAATATGTATAATATTATACATATGTATATATAATAGTTATATATACATATATATATATAATAGTTATATATACATATGTATAAAAGAAATTATGCATTTTACACTCTGAAAAATAGTAAAAGCTAACTCATATTATTCTACCCAAAAAGGTATCCTTATTTGAAGAGTTAATAATTTTTTCTATGATAAATGCAAAATAAAGGAAACCACGGCCATTAGCCAATAGTACAAAAAACTACATGAAGAACTCCTATGCTCAGAAAAGAAAGAATAACATGAGCTACACAAATATAGTCAATGAGCAAATGAGGTTTAGGAATTGCCCAAACATTGAAAAAAACCAACTAAATGACATGAATTAATACATATAGTTGAGTAATAATTCTGAATGTTGATGACATTAAAGCTCTAATAAAACACATAGTCTTGTAGGATAGATTTAGGAACAAAACAGTATTCTGATGTGGAATTCCTTTCTGTATTCTGTGAATATGTTTTATTACCAATGGTTAATAAAGAATCTGCTTTGGGCCTACGGTGGCACATAATAGATCAAGGCAGGAATTCCAAGTAGAGACAGAGGAGAAAGGAAGGCAGAGTCAGGAAAATGCCATGTAGCAGCTAAAGGAGATAGACACCACAGACCCTTATCTGCATGAGCCTCATGGTAAAATATAAAATAATCGGAATGGGTTAATTTAAGATGTAAGAGTTAGCTAATAAAAAGCCTAAGCTATTGGCCAAGGAGTATTGTAAATAATGCAGTTTCTTTTTCTTTTTTTAAAAAATATTTATATATTTATTTTGTATACAATATTCTGTCTGTATGTATGCCTTCAGGCCAGAAGAGGGCACCAGACCCCATTACAGATGGTTGTGAGCCACCATGTGGCTGCTGGGAATTGAACTCAGGACCTTTGGAAGAGCAGGCAATGCTCTTAACCTCTGAGCCGTCTCTCCAGCCCCAATAATACAGTTTCTGTGTGATGATTAAGGTCTGAGTGGCCAAGAAACAAACGAGCAGCTTCTGCCTACAGTATTCATCTATATGTCACCTGTAAAACAACAGACATTTCAGGAAAATATGAACAAACTCTCAGGGGAAGAAAAACAGAAAAAGGTATTCCAAGAGAACAGAGCTAGGAAGAGAGCTGATATAGCCATACCAATATTTAAAAAAACAGACTTCAGACAGAGACCCACACTGGAGCACTGGACTGAGCTCCCAAGGTCCCAATGAGGAGCAGAAGGAGGGAGAACATGAGCAAGGAAGTCAGGACCACGAGGGGTGCACCCACCCACTGAGACAGTGGGGCTGATCTATTGGGAGCTCACCAAGGCCAGCTGGGCTGGGACTGAAAAAGCATGGGATAAAACCGGACTCTCTGAACATGGCAAACAATGAGGGATGATGAGAAGCCAAGGACAATGGCACGGGGTTTTGATCCTACTTCATGTTCTGGCTTTGTGGGAGCCTAGCCAGTTTGGTTGTTCACCTTCCTAGATATGGACGGAGGGGGGAGGACCTTGGACTTTCCACAGGACAGGGAACCTTGACTGCTCTTTGGACTGGAGAGGGAGGGGGAGAGGAGTAGGGGGAGGGGGAGAAGGGTGGGAGGAGGGGGAGGGAAATGGGAGGCCGGAAGGAGGCAGAAACTTGTTTTGTTTTCCTTTTCTCAATAATAAAAAAAAAAACAGACTTCAAACCAAAATTGTCAAAAGAGATAAAGAAAGCCTTTTCATACCGAGTAGGACAATAATCAATCAAGAGGATATAACAATCTCAACATATACATAACAATCATTCTATAAATACACATATGCTCAGTTACATAAAGCAAACAATACTGAACACAATCACAAATTGACCTCATCAAAATAAGGTGACTCAAATACCCCATTCACATCCATAAGTAGATCATCCAGATGAAAACAAACATCTGAGGTAAATGTCATTATAGATCAAATGGCCTTAACAGACATCCACAGCATATTCCATTCAAACACTGTAGAAGTCACATTCTTCTCAGAACATTGTGGAGCTTTCTTAAAACATGTCACATATGAGGTAGAAAGCAAGTTTAAATTTTTAAGAAAATTGAGTTGATCTGACCACAATGGGATAAAACTAGAAATCAGTAGTGAAAGGTCTTGTAGAAAATATATAAACAATGGAGTCTAAACACTGTACCATTAAAGGATGAATGTATCAAAGAAATCAGAAGAAAGAAATTTAATTTCTTTAATCAAGTGAAATGAAAGCAGGAGACTCCAGAGCTAGTAGCATAGATTCTAAAAGGGAATTTTATAATTGTGACTGAAAAGAAAAAGACAAGCCAAAAGTAAAGCAGCAGAACATGTTGGTATATACTGGTCCTTGAAAAACAAATTCACGTTGTATTCAAGATCAAGTTGGAGATGCAAATAATCAATGAAGCCAAGAGTTAGTTTTTTGACACAATAAATATATTGACTCCATATTAGTCAAACTTAATACAGAAGAGAAATATGACCCAATTTAACAATATTAAAGATGAGAACAGAGACATTTAAAAAGATATCAATGCAACTTGGGAGGGATAAGCATTCCAATAAGCTGGAAAATCTAGAAGAATCATATAAACTTCTAGATACACACACCCTATCAAAATTAAAACCAAAAACATGGAAACAAGTTAAACACATCTATAAAAGTCAATGAGATCAAAACAGTAATAAAAAGTCTCTTAACAACAACAATTAAAAGTCCAGACTCTGATAGACTCAGTGCTGAAGTCTATAAAAATCAAAAAAAAAAAATAAGACCTACGTTCCATAAATTATTCTATAAAATAGTAAAGAAAATAAAGCTACAAAGTGATTTTAGGGCACCAACATTACCCTAACACCAAAACTAGATAAAGACACAGTAATTATCAGGTAAAAAAAAAAGTCAAGTTACAGACATATCCATGAACTTGCTGAAAGGACCCCAGTAATTCATGAAATGAAATCAAGAGTAGGCAATTGAGCTTGTATAAAATTCAAAAGATTTTATGCAGTGAACAAAACAATTGAATTTAAAAAAACAACCTGCATAATGGAGGAAATATTTGCTAGATACACATTTGACAAAGGTCTAATATCAAAAATATACATAAAACTGCACTGAGAATCTTGATTACCCCAGTAATAAAGAAGGTTTCAGGCTATTAGTAAGAAAACAAGTCACAAATGCTGTAAGGTTCAGGAAAAGAAAGTTTTGTTTGTTGTTAATGAACAGGTAAGACAGACTTGACACTCTGAAAAAGTCTAGCCATTCTATACAATAAAAAGATACCATGACTTAACTATACTGCTCCTGGGCATAAACCCAAGGAACTTTATATCCTACTGTAGAAATAATTACAAGTGAGCATCCATGGTTTCACCTTACTAGACCTGGATGGAGGTGGGTGGTCCTTGGACTTCCCACAGGGCAGGGAACCCTGATCACTCTTTGGGCTGATGAGGGAGGGGGACTTGATTGGGGGAGGGGGAGGGAAATGGGAGGCAGTGGCAGGGAAGAGACAGAAATCTTTAATAAATAAATTAATTAATTAAAAAATAAAGACCTGGAAGACAAAAAAAAGAAAGAAATAATTACAAGTTTATGTGTACTGAGACTCTATTCAAAATAGCCAATGTATTGAATCAACATAGGTATAATCCAATAGATGAACTGATAAAAATGTGGTATACACACACCATGGATTTTATTCAGTCATACAAAAGAATGAAATTATGCCCTTGGCAAGAAAAATAGATACCATCAAACTTAATTAAAGCAATCCAGATGCAGAGACAAATGGTATTTTATAAAGATACGTAAAATCATTTACACCTGTACATGACATTAAAGGAAGCAGAAATGAGACTAGCAGGAGAGGAAGAAAAGAGGAAATACGGGGCTCAAAAAAGTGTATGATATACTTAAATGAAAGTATCATTATTATTTTTAATTTATTTATTTATTAAAGATTTCTGTCTCTTCCCAGCCACTGCCTCCCATATCCCTCCCCCAAACAACTCCCCCTCTCTCATCAGCCCCAAGAGCAGACCAGGTTCCCTGGCCTGTGGGGAGTCCAAGGACCTCCCACCTCCTTCCAGGTCTAGTAAGATGAACATCCAAACAGCCTAGGCTCCCACAAGGCCAGTACGTTAAGGTCATGCTCAACTTCCTTAGCGATCAGGGAAATGCAAATAAAGACAACTTTAAGATACCATCTTACACCTGTCAGAATGGCTAAAATAAAAAACACCAATGATAGCCTTTGCTGGAGAGGTTGTGGAGAAAGGGGTACACTCATCCATTGCTGGTGGGAATGCAAACTTGTGCAACCACTTTGGAAAGCAGTGTGGCGGTTTCTCAGGAAATTCGGGATACCTATCCCTGGACCCAGCAATACCACTCTTGGGAATATACCCAAGAGATGCTCTATCATACAACAAAAGTATATGCTCAACTATGTTCATAGCAGCATTGTTTGAAATAGCCAGAACCTGAAAGTATCATTATAAAGCCCATCATAACATATCATGAATATACATACAGCTGTTGAATTTTTAGAGAGAAAATAAACAGAAAATGTCATGCAGAAAAGAATTACATGGATCTGGCGAGATGGCTCAGCAGTCAGGAGCACTGGCTTCTCTTCCAGAAGACCTGGGTTCAATTTCTAGCACTCACATGGTAGCTTGCAACTGTCTGTAACTCCAATTCCAGAGAATCTGACAACCTCACTCAGACAAACAAGGAAAAACTCTGGTACATATGAAACAAGAGCTAGTTCCAGGACAGGCTCAAAAGCTACAGAGAAACCCTGTCTCAAAATCCAAAATAATAATAATTAATAATAATAATAAAAGAAATAAATAAAAAATAAAGAAAATTAATTACAGAAGAAAGAATTATAGCTTTGCAAGTAAATCAAGTAAGAGTTCACTGGTGAAAATCCTAAACTTTGTGAATTTTCAAATAATTTTTCAGAGATCAATGAGCCATCATTGTCTTGAATTAGTAAATGGGCAATACTTATCGGGATGGTGTCTAAATGGATATTGAAACTATTAGCTTGTATTTTCAAATTTCATTGTCTTACTTTTCATCACAGAGATGTAAGTCTAAATTTTTGTGACCTTCCCCTTCACAGATCAAAAAGAACAATAAATAGCCCATGAGCTTGTGCTTGGAAGTTTCATCATAGTACAAGTGAAGGCATAAGACAAGTGTGTCCAGTGCCCTGGATAACACTTAAGCTTCCTGTGAGATATAGTCCAGCAGTCTGGAAAGATAACAACTTATATGTATGATTTATTTGTGTTATTGTTAAGAAAAATACTTTTTTCTTATGAAATACTACTATATGAAAATTGTAACATCAAAAATGCACAAGAATAATAACGATATATCCAAGTCTAGAAAATACTTCTAAGCAACAGAAAAGAATAGGTATATACTGTAACTCACATCATCTCACAGAAGAGAGTCTAGTTTTAAGATGTTTTATTATTAGAAGTTAGGGTTATTGAGTCAAGATACCTATCCCTTAGAAGTTGACCTTATGTGTAAGGATGAGTTCTGCATTCCTTTATTCAGTGCATGCATATTTTTTATTAATAATAATAAATTGATAATAGAGACAATGTAAAGAAGACAAACACCTGTATATAGCGGTACGGATGTGGCAGAATCTATAAAAGATGGGACCCTGACACAGTGTATAGATAAAGGGGCTAAGATTGAAACCTTACAGATCATACAGATGGCCTTCATGCAAGTTCTTTATTCCTTCCACCTCAGTTCATAAGCATTTTATAAGCATTTGCCCTTTGATGTCACATAATTTAACATTAATGTGTTCTGCACATGTTCTAAACATGATAATTTTGTTAGACGGTAAAGATCTAAAGAATTTATACAGCACACCTACAAAGCGACAAGGGAAATTAATCCTCAGTGATTTATGTACATATGACTAAATTACATCCCATTATCTATGACTCCAAACACTGGATAGCTAGAACCTTTTGTATGCTGTGTTCTAAAAAAAAAATCCTCCTCTATTTACAACCATCTTCCCTGACCTTCTTATTTTACCCTCATATGATGAGCAACAGAGACGATCTCATTCTCAGTTCACAAATGAAGAAATGGAAAGGAAGAACCCACTTGACTCTGATTTACAGTGATCGTTAGGAAAAGTCATAAATGAACATTCCTGGCTGTAAATTCTCTTTCTGCTCCACTGCCTTGGGCATCACATTATGTCCAGAAACTTTTGTAGTTCTGCATTGTTTCTCCACTCTTGGTATGAAAAAAAAATTCTATCATTATAAACTCTAAGAAGTAAAATAGTACTCAGTCTCAACTGACGAAGTGACTCCAGAACCTTTTGTTGTAATTAACACACTATTAAGAGAACAATATTTAAATATATGAGTGAGCTCACAGAAATGGAAATGGCTAGGATCCCAAAATTAAGAAGAAATAAAAAAAGGAGTCTGAAATTATCACATATAACATTTGTAGGTGGCAATAAAAAATATTTACAGGGACATATACATTTGTAAACATTTGTGAGTATATATGTGTGTTTATAGTAAGAGAGACAGAGAGACAAACTATCCCTGTATGTATATATACATGCATAAATATGCACACGTATTTCTTATTTTTGTGCATCAACTGACCTTCTACAACTTCCCTAGGGCAAAAAAAAGAGAAAAGAACTAGTTTCAAAGCTTACTCTTTGAAACACTAATAAAATGATGAAATGCATTAGAAAGTTAGTCAAGGAAAAATACAATAAGAATATAGCAATAGTGGAGTTTTTTTATGCGTTTACTTAATGTCAAAAATGGGTCTGTAATATTAAATTTGAAAACTAAGATGAGATAACAAATGCTTTTAGGAAACCAGAATACATTTTCAATATCAAATAAAAGATAGACAAATGGCCTAGTAAAGAATTCAAACTTAGGGCTGAAGATTTCAAGTTTTCACCACGCATGTAAGAATTCTAGGGTTCCACCCTCAAATAAACTAAGTGTCTTGATGAAACCTTGTAATTCAGGTACTCTGGAGGTGACGCAGAAGGAACAGAAATTCATTAAGTCACCTTAAACTGCATATCAAGCTTAAATTCAGCCTGAGAGATATATGACCCTATCACAAAGAACAAGAGTGCAGGAAAAAGAGGAGAGAATTAAATTGAAAGGTAGGGCCGGTGTAATACTCTCACCTTTTCCTATCTTCCCTTCCCATGAACAGAAACATCAACATTAACCAGTTTAGTTTTGAGGATAACATTTACTAAGACTTCAAGGAAAATAAAACTCTGTCTTACACAAACTGTTGATACAGTCAACATGGGAAATAGCTTGGTGCCTCATCAGAAAGCAAGACTGAGAATGATGATCTAGCCAAGCAAGCTCACTGGGAAAACATCTAAAGGGACTGAAATTAGTGCCCTGAAGAGTCATCTGCAACTGCGTATTTATTGTATCATTGTTCAAAATAACCAGAAATAGTGCTGCCTAACTCCCAACCTTTGCCATCATGTTATCGTGTGCTGAAGAATTTTTGACTAAAAGGAGCGGCCCCAATTATGAGATGTGTATTTCTCCTATGCTTCAAAAGTGGCAATCTGGATTGCAGAGAGCACATTCCAACTGGGTCACAGAAAGATGTGTCAGTCTCTAAATGTTTTAGAACTTCCAAACCACTAATAGTCGCCTGTATGGGTCCTTGAATTCAAAACAAACCCATGAATATCACACTGATGTGCGTTTCTGTGCTGTGTGATTCTGTGCCAGGTAGACCACGTATCTGTTCCTAAGTCAGTGTAGCAACATCAGTAACCAGCATTTCATTGTCAAGGATATTCAAGATGTCGTCAGGTCTTTATTTGATTCCCTGCCTCTGAAAAGTAAGGACAGATATCTCTACTGTCAGTAATTCATGACGCAGACCCCTGCTAATCCATGTTTTGTAGTTGATAATTTACAAATTGTCTAAAATCATGCAAGTACTAGCTAACAAAATAACAAGAGTCCAAGTCTCCTGAAATATAAATGATGCTCCACATTTTACAGGCTAGATGCTTGAGGAACTGTGACTAAACCTGTGGTTTCCTTATGGACATAATTGGGCTATGATGGGAAGGCTAAATGGATAGAGAGGCTGCACGTTGAGCTGTCTCCGGGCTTTCTAAGAATACGCGATCATTCAGATATGGGTGCACAGGAACTGTGAGTCTTGGAACATACAAACCTGAGGCAAGCATGTCACCATAGAAGCAGCACAGCCTGAGAGTTAAACTACATGTTCACCTATCAACATGAGTAACACTTGCCTAGGTTGAAAGATGTTTGTTTTCTGAGTCAATAGCTTCCCCAAAAATAGTTCAGATAAAGTATCTCTGCTTTAGACATCAATTTCTTAACCACTGACAATCATTTTTTTGCTGATAATAGAAATAAAGTTTAGAACACTGTGTCAGAAGCAAAGTAACCATTTTACTTCCTGCATTTAAGCCTCAAGCTATATGGCATGAAATCATCTTAAATTAACAAAAAGTTACATACGTTTAGGGATTCAAACTTGTCTGGGCCCATAATTGTGATATGAATAAAATTAAAGGCTGTCTCCTCCAAACCAATGTTCTTGGTGCCTAATCTATATGGCCTTTCATCTTTAAAATGTATTAATCTTTGATGTATAAAGTTACTTTGCAATTTTTAAACAATCTACATTAAAACAAACCTTGAATACTTGCTATTATCCATTTTCTTCCTTTTCTTAATATACAAAAGGATTAAACTTCTAAGCTCAGCTTGAAGAGGGATGGAGCCTAGTTCTTTCCCAAAAGGTTGTGGACAGAACAGATGTGAACCACTTTGGGGCTTAACAGTCAATTGCCCATGGCATATCCAGGACCACCCAGCACTCCACCTCCCTGCATGAAGATTATGTAAGTGTGTGATGTAGAGATGCTAAGTTTCAGAGTGTCTGAATCCGAGCATTGTGGTCCATGCCTATTATCCTCTTTGAAGCTAGCGTGGGCTACAGTGGAAGCCCCAGGTCATCCTGAGACAAGTAACAGGACTCTCTCAAAAAAAAATTGAAAAAATAATAATAAAAATAAAAAGTTTTAACTAACTTGGGCTGTTGAGTCAGGTCATGAAGGATTGCTACTGTGAAAAACTTTGTCCTGTGAACTTTATTTATCAAAAATTAACTTGTCTTGTGTCAGCCACTGTAGTTGGGTGTTATGAGTTACTATAGCCAATCTGAATGTGCCCTCCTATACAACAAAGCCTTTGGGCCTCTGGGGATTAATGGCCAAATTTCACTGATAATCTAACCTGATATTATCCATCAATTCCTTTCATGAAAACAACCTTTTACTGGTTTCCATTCCCCCTCCTTATGGTAGACAAAATACTGTTTTATAATCAATATAGCAAAAGATTATTTACTTGAGAAAAATTATTTTATACCTCAGGAAAGAACTGGGCATATTTTCTGGACTATTCAGTCAATGCCAACACAGCAGATCAAGAACCCTTTCCCATGAGCTGGTTCTGAAGGCTCTCAATTGGCTTACAAGTCATTACAAAGGCATTATGTTCACTAGCAAGAGTGGATTACAAACCATCTCGCCACTAAGTAAATTTGAGCTGCCTTCTTGATCTCTATCAGCAAGGCCTTCGTCCTTAACAAGTTCCACATTGCTGACAAACCTTTCTGCCATCTGCTCGAATGGAAACATGTGGCATAATCCCACACTGGAATACTTTGCCCTTGGTAAGGAAAGAGACCTTGAGGGAATTCATTCTTTTTTCCTTTTATAGAAAGCCATTCTTTGACACACAGTTTGTGGCTTAAGCTTGTCTTTCCCCTGGTGTTAAATGATAGACTTTTATGAGAGTGTCAGTTTGAATGAATGCATGAGTTTATACATAGATATGCTAATTGCCAGCAAGAGTGGCTTCCTAATGATGGTGATACTGGAGGGGTCATTATCCTGCAATACCTAGACTCTTAACTTGGTGATGCTACCTACATCTTTCAACCAACCATTCAAGTATATAAGCATCCATTAATTCTCAATAAACCATCTCCATTATAGCAAGTTCCATCGTGCAAATGTGGTAAAATCCATCTTCTCTAAGGTATGTTCTCTGAATATTCATCCTAATTAGATAACTCTTTCTCCATTTGCTCCATATGTCCACACCTCTTGATGTAATACAGATCAGCTGTGATGTGGTCCCTTGTACCATGATTACTCCCAGTCATGGGAAAGTTAATGATGGATCACAGTTATATTACAACATGCATTGTTTCCATATTGTAAATATTAATATTTAGGTTCCATTTAAAGCTAAGTGAAAAATACTCTACTTTGGATGAATTGAATTATTCTCTTCCTTCTGGGAACACAACCTGACAGGAAGGTCCTATTTCTGAAGACACCATGTACATCAATATGGGAAAATTGATCTGGTTCTCAACAAGAGGCTCCATCATCCCCACTGACTAGCATTCATGATGCTGGGGTCTACTATACACACTGCTGGAAGAGAAAACTACTTATCAATCCTCAATGTTACGAATCCTGGAACCCACAATGGCAACAACATCCTGACAAGATATATTGATACAATAATGGCATCACGTTATAAGAGTGACCAACTACTTTTTGATTGGATATAATGCCCACTCCATGGGATATAACCCACATCTGACACTGTTAATGAAGCCAAGATCCTGAGACAAGGTAGGTCATGGACTCTAGAGGGAAACAATACTATTATCTTACTAAATGAACATAGCAATAAAATGACTCCTAGCTAAATGTTGGTATGCCATAGATGGGTACATTGCTCAATCTCATCAGAAAGTTTCTTCTTGAAGGAGATGATAACACAGAGACCCACAGCTGGTCAGTGTGCAAAGAGTGAGAGATACTGGAGCAGGCAGTCTTAAATGGGAAATCTTCTAAACACCTCTTTTCTAGAGGATCAAGGACTTATTCAAAAGAGGGAGAAGGAAAACTATAAGAGCCGGAGTTGATGATCAACTCCAAGGAAACTGCATCTTCTAGACATAACAGGGTCAATGTACACATGAACTCAGAGACTATGACAGTGCACACAATACCTGCTTAAGTTCAAGCCAGACAAAATTTGAGCATGTGGAAGGGGAAGTTGACATAAAGTCCAACCTCTAATCAAGAAACTATTTACAACTGATAGCTGTTGGGGAAGAGAAAATCAGTTTTCTCCAATAGAGTGACACTAGGTATATCAATCACACTGTACGGTCCACTGATGGGGATGAACGTCACCTCCGTCTTCTAAAGCCTAACATCATACACATAATCAAAATAGAAGGATTCCCTTTATAAAGAATATGTATGCTTTTAAAAGAAGAGTTTGGAGAAGTGTATAAATGATGATTCAGCAAACGTGACTTGGACAGTAGGAATCCATTGAGAATATTGTGTGCAAGGAATGCTTTAGATCAAGATGGCCACATGCAAAATGAGCAACCCATGGGCATCCTGCAGATGATTGACTGTGTGGCTCTTATTTATGAAGTTCTACAGGAAGAGAAACAGAGTCTGCTCAGTTCCTTTCTGCATGAATATGTGTCTTACTCAGCTGCCAAGCATTCAAGGGACACATGCACACACCCATAGTCCTGAGGCGAGGGCACTTAATATTGCAGTTTCATTAATTTATAGTGTCAAATTGACCTCTAAATGTCTTTGTGTATAATCATAGACAAACACTACTCTCAGTCTTGATCAAAAAGCTCTGCAGAAACTCAATGCTGGTCAAAGGGGTAGGAGTGAGTGACTGGTGAGTTTTCAGCCCTAAGCAGAACATTAGTAGCCTCCCTTCTAATACTCAAGGAAATGTAGGAGAGGAGACAGAAAGTGTGTAAAAGTCACAGGATAGGGAGAAGGGCTGCAGAAATAGTACCTGCCTGGATGCAGTGTCTGCAGAGTCAGAAGACAGTATTGGATACCCTAAGACTGGGCTTACAGATGGTGGTGAGCCACCATGTGGGCACTGGGAAATTAACTCTGGTCTCTTGTAAGAGCAACAGGTATTCTTAGCGGCCAGGCCATCTCTCAAGGCATCACCCCACCTCCCACTCTAATGCTTTCTTCAGCTGGGCAGTGGTGGCTCACTCCTTTAATCCCAGCACTCAGGAGGCAGAGGCAGGCAGATCTCTGAGAGTTCAAGGCCAGCCTGATCTACAGTGTCCAGGGTTCCAGGAGAGGCTCCAAAGCTACAGAGAAACCCTGTCTCAGAAAAAAAAATATATGCAGCAAGTTTCCCATGTTGCACATTTTATCAAAGAAAGGGGCACAATGAACCAAAATCTAAATTATTTGTTAAAAGAACAAATTATACTCATCCCAGTGAATATGAAGTAGTTTTGCTTTTTGTTTTTTTGGTTGAATTTACCCCCAAAGTTTAATGAAATTGAGCAGATTCTTAGCTGTTACTTTGGCCTAATAAATAGTACAAGGACATATTTATTCATATATTTTGCCAACTTTCAAATTAGTTTACATATTGATTGTTGAGGTCTAAGAGTAATTCACACCACTCGCAGTCTCCTAGGAGACTGGGAGTTGCCCATATCTTCTGACATTCTGGAGATTTCCTCCCCATTTCCTGGTGGCAACTTCTGAAGTACAATAATTACTAATTTCAAAAGTCCAATTTACCTAAAAACAATTCCAAAACTTTGATGAATACCTTCTCAGAAATCAACACAACTGACCGAACAATGTTTTCATTTCACTATTATAGAGTAAGATAAATTGGTATCACCTACCGATTTAAGAAGGAGTTTTAAGCTCAATGTCCTTTATTTATGGCTAGAAACCAAATATGAGTGAGTACATCCCATGTTCCTCTTTTTGGGTCTGGCTTACCTCACTCAGGATAGTGTTTTCTATTTCCATCCAGAGCTTATAATTCATGTTCCTAGAGAAGCTAAATAAGAAGGTGAATCCAAAGACAAACACATAGGCATCCTCATGAATATTAACCTTCATCAGGCGATGAAAGGAGACAGAGACAGAGACCTACATGGGAGCACTGGACAGAAATCTCAAGGTCCAAATCAGGAGCAGAATGGACGGAGCACGAGCAAGGAACTCAGGACCACGAGGGGTGCACCCACACACTGAGACAATGGGGATGTTCTATCGGGAACTCACCAAGGCCAGCTGGCCTAGGTCTGAAAAAGCATGGGATAAACCCGGACTAGCTGAACATAGCGGACAATGAAGAATACTGAGATCTCAAGAACAATCGCAGTGGGTTTTTGATCCTACTGCACGTACTGGCTTTGGGGGAGCCTAGGCAGTTTGGATGCTCACCTTACTAGACCTGGATAGAGGTGGGCGGTCCTTGGGCTTCCCACAGGTCAGGGAACCCTGATTGCTCTTAGAGCAGATGAGGGAGGGGGACTTGATCAGGGGAGGGGGAGGGAAATGGGAAGCGGTTGCGGGGAGGAGGCAGAAATCCTTAATAAATAAATAAATTAAAAAAATAATAAAGGAATGATTCAGTATAGGTTTAGCATAGAAACATCAAAGACAAATAGTCTCTTTGTGAGAGGTAATATACCTAGAAAGGAGCCATTCAGCTTGTACTTCTGTCAAAAAAGGACATTTTCCTCTTTCGATATGGTGTCTCTGACATCAATTTCATGCCAAAATATCTACAATGTTGCATCAAAATTTTGAAATTCACAAATAAAATATAGAAAACTTCAAAAAAAAAAGAAGGAGTTTTATCAGTTTACATTTTACCCACAATGATGGGCGAAGTGAGTAGCTTTAACTTAAATTATTTATGTATCTAAACTAGAAAATTTTGTGAAGATACATGCTATCTTTTAATAATGATTATCTCCAGAAAATTCTTCAGGTTTGAGGTGAATGAATGGCAATGGGGCATCCACTGTTTATTTTCACATATGTCTATATTTGAATATTTTCAGTTGTTGTGCACTGTTAATTTTGCACATACAAAATTTAATGTAATCTAGAAGAAGAGGGTGAAGAATTATGGGTTTCTTCTCTCAACACTCACTCATATAAAACTCAGACGTCTGTTCACAAACTGGCTTCCCCAGGCATGGCACCTCAAGCACATCAGTCAATGGTCTTCCCGTTACTTACATAAGCATGACTTAAATAAGGATATACAAGTGTTGACTGACAAATCTATAAGCTCATATAATCAACATATTATGAACTTAAGATCATCACTTATGGTCAAGGGTGTAACAGAGAACATTGCTTTCCCCAAGACTTCAAGTCCTCTAATGTGTATTTTACCTGCCTTTCAGGTACACCTACCCTCATCATTCTTATGATGAACCATCAGCATCTGCCTTGCAAAAACCTTGTGTATAGAACATTTAACTCATTTCAATGTTGAGGAGGTCAGAGGTACTTTTCCACAAACCCCAATGAACAAGAATTTAGACTGAAACTAACAGTTAAGCTGCTGCTTTCATAAAATGAAAGTGAAGTAGGCTTCCCTTCTTGCATTCAAGGTTGAAGCAGGACGTCATCCCATCAGGCAACATTGCTTCTTGGAATCTATGAATACTTATTTTACTCAATATGTTGATGAATTGTCACTAAAAAAATCTTCCTTATTGGCATAGTTGAATAACAAGATCAACTCCATAGAAACATTTTTTAAATTGAAGACTGCTTATAGAAGTGACCATCATAGGTCAAGGTCAAGGTCCCAAGACATCATCTCTAAATTATTGAACAACTACTGGTAGTGCTCTTTTGCTTGCCTGAAGATCAGGGTGCAGAGCTAAACCACTAGAAGCCAGGAAATGGTGGCACACTTCTTAAATCCCAAAACTCAGGAGGCAGAGATAAACAGATATATCTCCGTTAGTTCAAGATCACCTTAGGCTACATAAAAATAATCAAGTCTAAAAGAAACAAAGCTCACACAAAGGTGATCCCAGCACTTGGAATCACTCACCTTTAATCCCAGCACTAGGGAGGTGGAGACAGGGGTGTTATGGCTGGGTAGAGAAAGGAATATAAGGTGGGAAGAGACAGGAGCTCAGTGCAGTCTGAGGCTTTGTTGACATAGCATGCAGTTTGAGTATTCATAGAGATAGATGCAGTCTGAGGATTCAGTCTGAGGATTCATAGATACAGGATCACCCCTTTAGTCTAAGGATTTGGTAGACCTAAAAGGTCTCTCTAAATGGCTGGCTGCACTGTTTCTCTGATCTCTCAGCTTTACCCCGTAATATCCGACTGCAGGTTTTTATTATTAAGATCAATTAGAATTCATGCTACAACCATGAGAACAAGGTGGGAAGAGCAAACTCAGCTAATATTTCATATATGTATATTCTTCTAAATTTGACTTTCGAACCTAGATAATAATAGTTTCCAACTATTAAATCCTGTCTATGTAAGAAATATCATTAGAATCTTAGTGGCCATCAAAAAGCATTAAGTTCCACATTTGGTGAACAAGGAAGCTTAATGAAGATCACATAACAATGTGAGGTTGCTGTAATTGAAAACTTCTTCCTGCAGAAGATGTGTTCTTTTAGACAGACTTTTATTGTTATACTATCTGAAATATAGTTATAAACAATCTGGATAATTTTAAGAGTTACAATGCTTTTCAATTAAACCAATGCAAAGTAGATGCAAGGTTAATCCAAAAGCCAGTATCACCTTTCATGAATGTTTAGAAACGATCAAAGATCAAGGCAAGCCCATTTCATCAGCATCTGTTATCTTATCAATACGATATCATGAATAAAATCCCCAGCCAGTACTGTTTTATTTATTGGACTTATTCATTTTTACCTATTCTCCTTTTTCCCCAAGCACAAACCAATTCAAGTGAGTGGGAGAGAATAGACTCAGCTCTGGTCTTTCTACCTATGAAACACTGATCAGCCAACAACTCTTCAAAACCATGTAAAGACCTCTGAAAATGGCCTTCTACTGACTCAAGACAATGGTTTAATCTGTGTTCAGCTTTAAAATTGTTTAATCTGAAATGTTGCATCTTATAAGTTTAGCAAATTAGTAACCACTTACTAATTTTATTTAAAAGACTGAATCTACAAAATGAAATTAGTATCTGTCATCATTTTTGGAGTCAAGAAACTTTACTTATTTTTATCAGATTTATGTCTAGCATTTCATATTCCCAAAGCTTTAACATAGTATTGTTTTTCATTTAGATTCCCGGCTGTTTGTGTCTAGTTTGATTTACAAGTTATTTAGAAATATAATTAATCATTTCCAGCAAATTTAGCAAACTCATTAATTAGTTAGCTTAGATTAATAGGTGATCATATCTACTTTTCTATTTTCTAAATAATAATTTCTCTAAGAATAAAGGCAAAGGTGCCCTTTTCCTTATCAATTTAAGTAACATTTTTCTTTGTCTTATTACGCTGGCTAAAATTCTCTGGTATAGAGTTCAGTGAATAAAACTAAAATAGTCATTATTTTGTTTTATTTTTGCCCGAATGTCACATTGAAAGCTTATAGCCCTGCCAGTACTATGTCAGCCATTGGTTTTGTTATTACCATTTATCAAACTGAGAAAATGTCCATCTGGTCCTGGTTTACAGACATTTCTTTTAGAATTAATACAGAATTTTTAATAGACATGTTCCATTTGTATTGACAATATTATTATTTTATTTTTAGCACATCAATATAAGGATCACATGATTTCTGGATATTATAATGACCCTTCATATTTTGAATAAGTTCATTTAACCATGATAAATTCAACTTAGAAAATCGTTGCTAAAATTTTTGCCAAATTGCCTGTCCTTAACAGCCATCGATAGTACCCAAATTATCTATTTTGCTATCAGAACCAAGCCACAATTTCCAAAACATATTAGGCTGTGGTTCTTTTTTCTTATACTCCCTCTCAGTTGGATAACAGGGCAGGGCCCACACCACAGATCTGGCATGATTCTCTTTTTAGACAATTCTTCAGGGGAATATCCACATCATTAGTATCTTTCCTTCTCGCAGTATTTGGTAGAAGTTGGTGATAAAACATTTCTGTAAGGGAACACTTTTTACTATCAATTCAATTTATTTCATTGATATAGAGATAACCGATTTACCTTGAGTGAATTATGAAAATTTGCATCCACTAGAATTTTTATTTCTTTAAACTTTTTGAGCTTATTATCATAAAAGTCATTATAACCTTGTTTTCTTCCTAAGAGCTGAAGAATTGGAAGCAAAGATACCAGTCTTCATCTTAAACTTTGCCTTTCTATGGCTTCTGGCAAGGGCTTATTGTTTTTTCTTAACCTAAGAGGACTAAGTTTGTCTTTGGGTGTTCTCCATTATTTGTCTGATATTAATTTCCTTAACTTGTACTCAATCTTTACTATTTATTTCTAGGCATCTTAGGTTTAATTTGTCCTTCTTGTTTGTTTCTGAGGGTGGAAACCCAGAGCATTTCTTTGAGATTGTTCTCCTATGCAGCAACGATCAAATCACTTCAATTTCCAATTTATATGCTGAAGAATTCTCCCACAAATTTTTATGAGTTACTTTTCATTTTTAGCTAAAAGTACTTTCCATTATTTTTATTACATTTGCCCATTTGTGTGTGTGCGTGTGTGTGTGTGTGTGTGTGTGCGCGTGTGTGTGTGTGTGTGTGCATACATATGTTATCAAAAGCCATCTGGAATCGCTGTCTCCTTTCATTGTGTGGTTCCTGGTGATTGAACTCAGTTCATAAGACTTGGCAGCAAGTACCTTTACCTGCTGAGTCATCTTGCTGGCCTGGCACTTACATTTTTGTTTGATTTACAAGTTATTTAGGAATACTTAATTTCTAACTATTTAATGATTTTCTGATGTCTTTTGGTTATTGATATTTGGTTCCAATTGTGGAATCGCTTATTCTTGTCTATCACTCCTCAGTCTACCACTGTAAAACCAGCTTGTTATGCAAGCATGGGAAGTGGAGTTCAGATCTTTAGTATCCCCATGGTAGCATGCACCTGCAACTGTAGTATTAGGGTCCTGGAGACGAGTCAGTCTGCAGGGCTCCCTGACCACACAATGTTGTCAAAATGGCAAGCTAAGATTCAATAGGAGACCCAGTCTCGAAAAACAAACTTGAAAATGATAAAGAATGCTGACATCAAACTCTGACCCCCATACATGCATTGACAGATGAGTATGTGCACATATGCATGTGCATGCGCGCACACACACAATGATTTTAAACTTATAAAGATGCAAATTTATGTATATCCCTTAATAGCCAATTTGGATATTGGAGCCACAGCAAGAAATCTTTCCAAATTCTGAGAGATGAAATTTTTACCTTTATAAGATTTAAGATGCCTAGAAAAGCACTCCCTTTATCTGTACTCATTTGAGTCTTTATCACCTGGGGCTGCAGGTAGCAGGTAGGTTTGGATTTATCACTCCCACTGGACTCTGAGATCTAGATCAGTGCTGACATTCTGTACAGCCTGTCTCCAAAGAGCCTGGTATAGGGCAGTTTCCTAAATGAATGAATAAATCCATGGTGCAGTCTCTTAGTTTAGACTTCTCACCAGTTCATCCCCCAGTTCCCAGCATGACTTAACCTGCATAAGCACAAAGAGAAGACATTACTAGGAGAAGGGGGGGTGTGAATAGGTTTCTTTGTGTGAGCAGGAACCACAGACATGAAGCAGGCCCCCTCAGGTATGGCAGGATGCCTGGTTTATGTCTAGGTTGACTTTGGGTCTGTAGGAGCTGGGTTAGTGGTTACAGGGGCCAGGCTGGGGTCTTACCTGTGCAGATGGTAACCAGGTTCCCTGTGAGTGAGTGAGTGAGTGAGTGAGTGAGGCAGACACAAAGCAGAGCCACGCAGGTGCTTCCCACTCCAGCTGCAGGGAGCCTCTGCCTGGACACAGGAAATAGGGCTGCACCAGGCTGAGGCCTGTGAGTGCACAGCGCTGTGCACACATGTGTGTGCTCAAGGAGATGGGCGACAGAGATGGATGGCTGAATGATAACTTGATCTGGATTCATCAGCAGAAAGAGAAATAGCAGATTCTTCATTTCCAGCCCTGGCTAATCTTAAGCCATGTGCTCTCTGTCTGATCTATGATTTTTCACCTTCCTTGAGGTCAACCTAGGCCCATGTGTGACTAATACCAACATAGTAAAGTGCACTTCACAGAATCCTGGTGGGGAGAGGCACTTCTCACCCAATATCATATTCTCCCTTAGGAAAGTAACTGTGTGTGTGTGTGTGTGTGTGTGTGTGTGTGTGTGTGTGTGTGTGTGTCTGCCTGTCTCTGTGTGTGTCTGTCTGTGACTCTGTGTATGTTATGTATATGTCTGGCTTGTATTGTATGGAGCATCTATGGTATATGTTGTGTGCGTGGTGTATATATGTGTGTATTGCAGACACACAGGAGTGCAAGTACACATCTCTGCAACCATGAACAGTTAGGGCATGTTAGGTGCCTTTTTTTTTTAACATCATCAGTCATTTTGCCTGGAGATCAGGTCTCTTGGTGAATTAGGAACTTGCCACTGGGTGTGGTTGGCTGCCCAACAAATGCTCAGGATCTTCTTGTCTCCGCTCCCCAATATTTATGTTACAGACGCAAGCAATCATGGGTGGATTTTTTATTTGAATGCTGGGGTTTGAATTCATGTCCTCATTCTAAACACTCTTACCCACTAAGCTACCTCAGAAAGTAACTTTTTAAGAAGAGATAATTATCAAAGTCCAAACATCACTGTAAAAATTAGACATCAGCTAGGACATCAGATAGAAATTTGGTAGCTTTCCTGGGTCTTCCCAGTGTGGTCCAGCATAACTCAGTGTTAAAATATTATAACCAGTAATTTCAATTACTCAACACTACATATATAATTCTGAATGTAGATGATACTGGGTCATAAATAAAAGGGAGAACACCTGCTTAACTATTGTATATTTATCTCTGAAATATGTAGTCTAGGTGGCCACAGAAATGGATGACCTGGCTGAGAAGGGTTAGACTTCTGTGGGCCTCTCCGATGGCCCTCTGCTATTTCTACACCTACTGCTCTAACCCTAAAACACCATTCTACACTCTGGAAGAAGACCTCAGGATCTTGTAGGCTACAGTCCCCAGGTTTTGAATCAGAATATGAACTGTGCCAAAAGCCTCTTTCAGAGAAGTCGGCCCACTTGCTTTTTCTACGTTCTGAACAGAGTCTCTTTCATCCAGCTTTGGAAAGTCTCAGTGCCCCGCCACTAAGATTGGTTCGGAATAATTAAACACACACCTTTTCATAAGGATCTGGTAATGTTTACCCTGGTTCCTCAGAGATACAAAGAACAAAGAACACATTCTGTGCCTCCATTATCCATGTTCTTCTTCAAGAAGCTAGTGAGACCCTTTTGGCAAGGTAGCTAGTGACTAAGTGGATCATCTCGCCAGTGAGTGGAATCATGCTGGGGACCCACACACACCAGATGTTGTTAACTCCTTCCTCAGAAGCCAGACTGCATCTGATGATGCCCTGGGGCCACAGCTCCTCTCCACCATGCCCTGTGGTGTCTTAAGAGAGGATACACAGACCGTATCTGCTGTCCAACTAGCTCTAAAACAAGCCTTAAGTTTGGGAATTATCCTAAGTCAAGAATGAAGAGTTGCGGTGTTCCTGAGGAGCACCACTGTTCTTTGTATGGAAACAGCTCATTCTGAGTTCTGAAATGTGAGAGAAATAATAAGTGGGTTTCACTTGACATTAGAAACTGACTTCCTGGTCCTTCAAGATACACATCCCAAGCTTGGTACCTTTGTGTCACTCATTCCGAAGGAACTAGTGACTTGCTCGCTGGTGTCTGCTTTTTATTGCTTTACCAAGAAAACTGTTATCTATACATAAAATGATTTCCCATACAGAAGGCAACACCTGAAATAAAAAAAAACTAATAAAAGGGCCTTCAAAAAGCAACTCCTTCCAGATGTGAGGTTAAGTTACCTATTCATTCATCAAATATCCTTTCTGTTTTTACCCTGCACCCATCAGTGCTAAACACGGGGGATGCTTCTCTATACATTTGTATATTAAATTGCCAGATGAGCCTCTCTAATGGTTTATGGAGGTTATAGTGGATTCTTGGACATCTGGAGAGGGAAAGAGAACTATGAGGGACAGATGCCATCATCAGAACAACTGAGGCTCAAGTCACCACCTTTGCTAGTTATGAAATGTTGGAAAAATGACTTAATGTCCTCAAACTATATCTTCTGGATTCAAAATCACTCTGGTGAGCTATTTCAGATGGTTGAATTAGATCATCTACATAAGGCAAAGAACACCTGATCACCTCTCACTAAGTGGGACCCGCCTACTGATTTTATCATTATTACTTTCCTGCGCAGAGATTGAGTCAACTGCAGGCGCACTGGAAGATCTGTGTTAAAGATGGCATGGTGGGGGCAGACAGCAGCTTCCTACTGAGATTATAGGAACGGTTGAAGTTCTGTGTTCTGGGAGCTGTCAGCCTGACGCGATGTGTTATGAATCCCACTTCACTGCAGTCACTGGTAGGGAAATTCTATCCAAGTTATCACTTTATGAGGTGTATGGGCAGGAGCGGGGCTGGGAACAGTCAAGACCCTTATCTGGTTGTCAGCCTTGGCAATGCCCCTGTCTCCAGCTCCCTCTCATTCTGCACGCCAGGCTTATAACAGAAGGGATTCCATGTCCTCTTGTCGCCGGAATAGCTGTGTCTGTTTTCTGGACAGGCGCCAGCTGTAAATGGGCTCTTGCTGTTCTCCCGCTAATACGGCATCCACTGGCATGTGTGAGCATCTGGACATTTGTTTAAATATTGAGGAATGTGTCCAAATAATATACAGGCAAAGTCAAGAAAACAAGTGCTGCGGCCAACGGAGAACAATGAGAAGAACCTGGGAAGTGGTAGAGATTTGTTGAACTCCCATCCACACACAACACAGTTTGGGTGGGAGATAGGAAATCCTGAAGTGCAGAGCTATTGAGAGATGGTCTTTACAGATATTCTTTGTTTTCAATTTATTCACTAGTCAAATTTCCTGTGAACCTTTCTTCCTTCACTCATCTAAGCAAGAACAGTAAAAAGGCAGAAAGGTTTCTTCAGAGTCCTCATTGGTCAACATAAAAAGCTGGAAATCCCTTGCACCAAGTATCCTGAAAGTCCACATTTCATCATCCTGCAAATTTCCCACAAAATATCAGTATATGTGTTCATTCATTTAGCTAGAATAAACTGCTTTCTTGCCTCTAAACCCCTGTTGCATGGCTTAGGAAATGCAGAAATAGAACCATCTTCATGATCTTTGCAATTCCTACTCCCAAATATAAAATAATGTATTAAAAACAATATTTATAAATTAAAGTATTGTCTCATTCTGCTTTTATATTAATTGTATAGGCCAAAAAGAAAAGATTCTGTTGTTGTTTCCTACCTGTTTAGAAAGTCCTATTACTGGTTCTTGATGACATAAATGAGACACTATCCTAGGCCTCTTAACTTAAACTTCCATCTTTCAACAAAGTCATCAGAACTCCCTGCTTCATCTCATCTACATGACTTTTTCTCTTAGTATTGAGTGCCCACTGATCACGTGTACATCTGTTGACTAATGACCATTTGCGGGGAGATGGAAAAAGCCTAGAAGTGATGTCCATCCCTGTGTTCCTGGAAGGATGAAGAGAGGGGGAAAGGTGTAAAGACTCTTGGGTATCAGATGAGTCTGATGTGTGTCAACATAAATTTTCCAGGTGTCCCAGAGAGAGGCAGCTACCAATACCACCCTCCATTCAGTAAGGATGGTTGGAGGGAGAGCTGGACTGAGAAGGAAGACCTGAGCATAACACTTTCCTTCTTATACCAGTTCCATTTATTTTGCGGAGATCCTAATACCGAACTGAAACAGCATAAAGGAGGAAGAGTTTGTTGTAGCTCTTGCTTGCAGCGGGTTCAGTCCATCATAGCAGAGAAAGCATAACCGACTGTCTCAGTTCACATTTTCTCTGCCTTTCTCCTGTTTCCTTTTTTGTCCTATTCAGGCCCACAGTCCTCACAATGGTGCCACCCACATTCAGAGTGTGTCTTCTCCCTCAATGAATGCCACAGAAATGCCTAAATGTGTGCTTGAATCTCTTAAATGATTCTCCATCCAACCAAGAGTACAACAAATATCTGCTATTGTACATCCCAACATACAATTGACAGATTGTTTCTTAATTGATTAAAATTTCTTTCGGGCCAATCACTATAATGTCCCATTATATAAGGTAGAATCTATTTGCCTTCTACAAAATGAGTTTGAAACTTCAGGCTCCTTGGGGACAACAAATTGAATGTGAACACCAAGCTTCATGATTGTATGATCACTATTTGATCACTTAGAGGCCTTGCCCCTCAATTCTAGACTGTTCTATGCCTAGGAATGGTTCCGTCTTCATTTCATACCTGCCCTATTATGACTGGCATCTCAGATGTAATTGAGTCTCTGTTTTGAGACTAAGAGATGAGTCTCCCTCTGATTGGAACAGCACATGCGGTCCATGCCAAACTTGCTGTATCCAGAAACACTTCATGAAGAAGTCGGTGAGGACCTGGAGCAAAACTAGATTAGAGTCTGTATTTCAGAATGTCTTGCAGGTGTTTTGGAACATTTTGTGAAACATAGCTACCAGTTCGGCTCCAGTTTGTTTATCTGTGTTTAATGACATCAAAACAATCTGTCAGTTTAACACAAAGATCATAGCTGCTTTGTTGGAGAAATCCATCTACTGTTGGAGAGGCAACAAAGACAAAAATAACTAGGAAGAGCTGGCCTGCCCATGTCCCTCCTGGTCTCCCAACAGCCAAAGCCAGTGCATCTGTTGTTCTCTGCTACTTGATTCTAGGGAGGCAGAGAACACTTGAGCCCTGAGGATGGAGCAGAGAGACTTTGCTGCTTTGGGGGATGTGGTTTGTGTTATTGCTCACAGTGTGCAGATGAACAGCACACAGCACTCTGGAACTCCATGAACTTCAATGCTTCTATTGTGGGTCTCTGGCTGGATATGGGCAATTATTTCAGTAATTATTAGATAATTTGCAATAATAGGTATTTGCTCGTTAACGTCACCTTTATCTTCGAAGTATCTCAGGAGCCCTAACTTGATCCTCTAAACACCCACAACTCAGCCCGTTCACTTCAGTCAGCCACTGCATGTGTTAATCTTACAGCGCAGTTACGGAATTACCCACTTCCTGAGCTATATACTCTATAATCACAACTCTCAGAGCCATGACTACTTTTGCCTTCCAGCAATCAGTTGACTGAGTGTCTTCCCACGTCACTGCTGAGGACAAAAGGTACAGAAAGGACAGTGCACACAACTTAGCAAATTATTTTCCAATGCCTTTTTAAAACATATGAAAACAACGTCCTGAGTGTGGATGCTTTCATTTTGAACTTTGTCTTCCACTGGAGATGGGACATTGAGACATGCAACAAACCACGGAGATGCAGAAGAGCTTTAGCAAAATCTTGGTGGATTAAAACCATGGAGCTCTGTATCGAGGAAATATGACATCATTCTCAGACTATAGAATGTTCCCTATGGCTGCCAAGACCAAAAGCAATTTTAGATATCTTTTAAGTAATCAAAAAGAAGAAAAATATCTACTTCTACTTTCTTCTGTTTTGCCAACAACCTTTGGTTGACCATTTTATCTTTACAAACTTATTAAGTCATAACATACTTTAGTGGGTCTGAAAGTCCCTAATTGCATCGCTGTATGACATTATGAGGAATGAGTCTCTGTTCAGGTGACATTACCCAGCAACTATGTTTTAAAAGAATTGTTTTCATCAGCAGGTTCTACTCTCAGGCTATGACTAACAAAGCCATGTGTTTTTTGACAGGGATGAAATACTCTGCTTCAAATCTACCCAGAAATCAGTTAATCACCCCCACCGTAGGCCTGACCCTATTGCTCCAGTTGGTACATCTTGCGGGCAGCCTCTGGAGTTCAGAGTGGGTAAGACAACTGATGGCATCCCCCCCCAGCAGCCTGCAGAGCACCTTCAAGCACCATGAAAGCTGCCAGGAGAGAAGAAGTTTCCAATCAATATGAGATTGATTTTGTTTTATGCCAACATGTATAGTGGTTCCAGCAACAGGGTCTTACCTGGTAGTTATTGTGAGTAACCAGGGGAAGTAAATATCCTGAGTGGTTTTGGAGATCTCTTGGGTATGATACGGACCAATAATTCACAGAGTGATGTACATGCCTTGTACTGTGATTTTTCCTCTAATAATTGCATCATCTTATAGTGACATGGTCTACTCATGCTGGGTAACTCATTAAAAATCCCTCTTTTATTTTTTTTTATTTTTAAAGTAGCTAACTAATTGGTATCTTACTAATTAGTATCTTATTAATTAGTATGCTTCCATGAGGCTTTCCACAAATCTTTAGCTTTTGTAAATTTATTCTCTTTTCCCCCTTACTTTGCCCCCATCCTCTTTTAACCATCATTAGTTCCCCTTATTCCTTCATTTCACATGTGATTATTATCCTTCCACTTGGATTTTTCTCACTTTTAGAAAATATTTTCTATTCTATCTATTCTATTACATAATATACTTAGAATATTTTTTTCTTCCCTTTACTACCCACTATAAAACCTCCCATGATCCCTTCCTGCTTGACTTAAAATTCATGGTGTCTTTTTCAGTGACGTTGTTGTATAAATATATATTATGCAAATGTTAGATTATATATTATATATTTTGAATATACATTACATATTACACAAAATTATACATATACATGTGTTTTAAATTTAGTTGTGAGAAAACAGGCTTCTTTTGAAGTAGAAAAACAGTCAATGGAGAGATGAATAACTGGTCAAAGTTCAGAGAAGACAATTTTGAATGCTCAGCCCTAAATGGGACGTCTGTATCAATACTGCTGCCACCAGTGTTCAGGTGAAGGAGTGGGAGGGAAGAATGTAAGGGCTACAGGTGGGGAGGAGCACTTTGAAATGCTGTCTTCTGAACATGATGTAGCATGTATCATAAAAAAAAGGAAGAACAAAAGGGAAAGGTCATCAAAGCAATTGGAGTGAAAAGATTGGCTACCATTTGGGCTCAGAGCAGACTCTTAAACAAAAACAGAAGAAGAAAAATTGTCATATAATTTGTTCAAAGTTGTCCAAAAAGATAGACAAAATCAAGAATTTTATATGCAGCTCAAAATTATATTTACCATGGTAAAAATAAAGTTACATTTGAATATACAAAAATAGAAGAGCTTAATAGTCATAAGTCTTCATTACAGAGTAATTGAGGTACAAATCAGCAAAGATAAAGAAGAGGAAAAAACTCAAGTGTCAGATACAATGAACAACTATTAATAATTGTGAGGGCAAGGACAGAAATTGATGCATTTCATTACCAGGCAAAGAAAGTAACTTCTTCTTTCCAGGTCTACACGAAAGGAAATCAGAAGATGTTGTTCCATCTGAATGATTTAGAAGTGAAGCAGGCTGAAACAGGAACCCCTCTCATGGGTCTGAAAGAAAGGCAAGGGCACAGAGAGCATTTCTGCCTTCAAGACTAGAGAGATGAGCTGGAACCATGAAGGTCACAGCTTACCAGGGAATTTCCAGGGGAAATGGGGTTGGTGCAGAAAAAACATGAACTGCAATTGACAAACACTGGGAGGGCAAACACAGAGCAGACAGCTCCGAGAGCTAACAGCTCCAGGGGAAGACATTAGGAATAAAAGCTGGTGGCTCCCTGTTTAAAGGGGTCTTGAACCAGTTTATGTCAGCTACAAATGAAGAGAAAGCTCTAGACCCTTGCCATGCTAGCTATTCTCCCCCATCCAAATTCTGACCCGCTCATACCTAACCTACCCAAACCAGAAATTTGGAGTAGAAAATTGCCCACAGCCAAGCTTGCCTGCAAATCATGTGCCTGATAAACCTTAAAATAATTAGGATGTAAAGCAGAGATTCAAGACACACACCATTGGTGCCATCATGGTACAACCGTCATGGGAGGATCCAACAACTTTCCTATTTTATTTATGACACAGCCTGAAGGATGAAATTTATGCCTGCCATCATTGTTGGGGTCAAGATACTGTTGCTAGAGGGGACAGAGCCACTAGGAGAAAACCTGTCACTATTAACCTAATAAATAGATACAGTATTTAACCAACTCACGAAGTTATACTATTATATCTGTATAGAATAGGCTATCTCTAAACACTCAATATACGTTTCATTTTTCAGTAGATTATGATTAATGAGGAGACCAACAACTGATCAAAATACAGAGAATAAAAGCCCGTGGAAAGTTCAGTCCTGAATGGGGCTCAGAGATCACTGCAGAAAGGGGATAGGAAAACTTGTGACAGCCAAAGGTAATGGATGACTGCAAGAGATTGTTTCCTCTAGACACAGCAGTGCAGTAGGACATACAAAGTCTCAGCTGTTGTGGCACAAGACCCGGGCATGTTCAAGTCAGACAAAATTTCAGCATGGAGACATGGGGCAGGCATAAATTCCACCCCCAATTAAGAAGTTACTGGTAATTTATAGCTGCTGAGAGAGGGAGAGTTTTATTTAATGAAATAGCCAATGGTAGGTCAACCATATTCTGTGAAAAGATCACACATTAAAGAGACTACACATAGCACAAGTTAGATTCCATGGCTTCCAAACAAAAAGAGGAAATAAAATTGAGTATGTAGGGGATGGGGGTATATCTGCTGATGTATTTTTATGAAATTCTCAAAGAACTAACATAAATTATTTTTAAAATTATAGCTGAGCTCAATGCACAATTTTTGTTGGGAAATGATAAAAGTGACAACAAAGGGAATATTAAGACCTAGAAAACAGGTAAAATTTTACCTTCCAATTATTCACAAAAAGGAGGAAGGATCATGTGTTTGAGTTTATGAACTGTTCTATGCAACTGACAGCATGCCTGCTATACCAGGCTGATACCTGACTTTACAAGACTGTAAAATAAACTGCTTCACTTTCATTACCCAGAGTGTTCGGTACTCATTTTATGAAGTGATGGTTCCCACCATAGTCATATTGAAGAATGTTCACTTAAACTTTAGGTCCAAGAACCTGGAACTAAGTTGCTGCTACTGTAAATATCAAGAGGAAATCACTAGAACTTCTACAAAAAGAAATCATATAAAAACAAAAAAATGCTTTGAAATACGTCAAAGCATTTTGTTCTTTGTTAGAAACAGAAACTAAGATGTTAGAGTTTGATTAGAGCCTAATCAACTTACAAGAAGGAAATTACCAGCTCTAGCTCACTCTGGCTCTCCTACTCCACGTGCAAGGAGAGGGAACACTGAAACTCTGAGCATTCAGAGTCTAAAGACACAGGCTCATGAGACTGAGACTTAATCATAGACTCTGCTAGGTTTCCTTGCCTTTGACATCTCACTGCCACATTACTCAAATATGTTCACTAAAGTTCACTTTACCAAATACAGTATGTCTAGCTACCAAGGACAAGTTAATAAGCATAGGAAAAAGCAAAAGTCACCTTTTTAAGAGGCAAATTGAATATCACAAGACCTGAAAGGTGCATTAAAATTATGTAACTAGAAATACAAAGTAATTATCAGTGAATCAGGGACTTTAAAATATAAAAACAAATGGCTAATGGAAAAATTGTAAGAACAATAAATGCTAGAGATTAAAAGTACTGTAACAGCAAACGTGAATATCTTAGTGTGATTGTTTAACAAAATAGTTGCTAAGAGGGAAAAGGTACTGAGCTTGGAATCATCTAAGTAGAAATCTCAAAAACTGAAGAGTAAAAATTACAGACATGTAAAAGAAAGAAGAGAAAGGTCCAAGGGCTAAAGGGCAACTACCGAAGGTGGGAGGTGTGTGGCTACATGTGCAAAAGCAGCAAAAGAGTTAATCAACAACATTTCAGTCAATAACAACTAAGGAAGTGATCCAAATTAGTAACAGACTACAAGAAACCAAAAGAGAAAGAAAGGGAAAAAGAAGGAGGAAGAGGAGGAGAAGAAGTAGAAGAAAAGAAGAAGAAGAAAATGGAGGAAGAATGAAGATGTGGGACAAGGAGAAAGAAAACAGGAGAAGGAAGAGGAGGAAGCACCTAAACATAGATTAAAATTCCAGAAAATTAAAGTAAACAAATCAGACAAAAGACAGAAATACAGCACTGATCAGGAAAACTCTTACAAACTCATATAAAAAAAAAAAACAGGAGTGGGATGGAATATTTAAAGTATTGAGAAATAATACCACCAACCTAGAATTCCACAAAGTCTGAGAAATTAAAGAAAGCCAAAAACTTTCCCAGACAAATAGATATTGAAGAATTTTTTTTGCCAGAAATGTGTTGTCAAAGACAATAATTAAATTCTTTAGCTACAAAGACAATTGGTCACATAGTCAAGTATTCAAATTTTCACTTTTAAAGAGAAAATCACACTAAAGAAGGAATAGTGTATTCTTTCTTAAAAGCTTTCTTATTCACTATTGATCTAACAAATACTTCGTTCAAAATAATAGGAACATCATATACAACTATATATGATTAAGCATATGTAAATAATGTGTGAGTATATACATGCTTAATATGAGTTACCATAACTATAATGGATAAGAAGGAAGAATAGCATCATTTTGTTGCTATTAGATGCTCACTTCCTGTAAAGTTATTATTGTGCTCCTTTATTGTCATAGTAAATACATACTGTAAACTATAGGGAAATGCTAAACATGTGTTTGGTTGTCAATATTCTTTCTAAGTAACATCATGAAACTGGAGAAGTGGCTCAGTGGGTTAAGAACATTTGTTTGTTCATCAACAGAAGCAGAGTTCAATTCCCAGCATGCCCAAGGCAGCTCAAAACTGTCTATAACTCTACTCGAAGGGAACCCTATGTCTTCTTCTGCCACCAGGCATGCAAGTGGTGCATAAACAAACATGCAGGCAAAACACTTATACACATAAAATAAAAGTAAATAATCTTTTAAGAAGAAAACATCACTTTTGTCTACTTAAAAGATGATAGGTTGTTAAAGGAGAGTGAATATAATCATAAAACTCTTAAATCCTCAAAAGGCAGAAAAAAGTAAACAACAGAAGTAGGTAACAAATAAATAAATAAATAAATTGAATGATTATAGAAATATATAGAAAGTAGTAATAAATATATATTTATTAAATTGTACCAATAGTCACTTTGAACATCAATGGTCTACATATACTTATAAAAATATAAATCAAAGACCCAATTATATGTACTCTATGGAAAATAGAACCTCACTTCAAATACAAAGATCCATATGGAATTCTGTTGGGAAAGGCCACTTATTTGTTTCAGGCTGCTCAGCCCTGAAATAACCACACAGAAACTGTACTAATTAAATCACTTCTTGGCCCATTAGTTATAGTTTCTTATTGGCTAATCCTTACATCTTAATTTAACCCATTTCTATTCATCTGTGTATCGCCAAGTGGCTGTGGCTTACTGGCAAGATTCCATCTGGCGGCTGTCTCTAGCGGGGCTACATGGCTTCTCTTTGACTCCACCTACTCTCTCTCTCTCTCTCTCTCTCTCTCTCTCTCTCTCTCTCTCTCTCTCTCTCTCATATATATAGATAGATAGATAGATAGATAGATAGATAGATAGATAGATAGATAGATATAGTCTTCCAGCCTGGATATATTCTATTAAGCCATATAAACCAATATATACATTATATAAACCAATAAACTAATATACACCATATAAACCAATAAAAACAACACATATACAGAAGGACTTCCAACATCAGAATTCAAGTAAATGAATGGAGAAAAATACATTGCCAACATAAAAGAAAATAGGAAATTCTATTAAATTCAGATGGGCATCAAAATGTCAAAAGGCATTAGAGATTAAACAATGAACCTTACATTTGATAACAGAGTCAGTTCCCCAGGAAAGCAAAGCAGTCCTTAGCAAGCATGTGCCTAAAAGCAGAGTATGAAAGTGGGACAGGCACAAATGGGCAGAACTGAAAGAAGGAATAGAACCATCTTCTCTCATGGTTCCTGAGTTCAGCATCAGCCAGTCGTGATGGGCAGATCCAGCAGACAGAATACCAGTAAAGATACAGGTGACTTCTCAACCTTATCAATCAATGTAATATAATTTACATCTTCATCCAACAAAAGAGAACCAACATTTTTTTTTCCCAAGCTGACATGGGACGCTCACTAAGAAAGAGACCACATAAAACATACCATGACAAACACAAGAGGAATCATAAAGTGCCTGCTCTCAGGCCACAATGAAATTAAACCAGAAATAAATAGCAGAAAGACAGCTGGAAAATCCCTAAATATGTGCAGATTAAAAGACATGCTTCCAGCACATGGGTCAAATAAAAAAATCTTAAAAGAATTTTAGAGCTATGTTTTTAAATATTTGTCTTCACTTTATTTGTGGGGAGGGCTCTGTGTGTGTGTGTGTGTGTGCATGCCATGTGCATGGGGGCCATGTGTGTGCATGCCTCATGTGTGGGTCTGCCTTTCTTAGCCAGAAAGAAGATGTCAGATACCTTGAAGATGCGTTAAAAGCAGTTATGAGCTACAGAACATGGGTGCTGGCAACCAACATTAGGTTTATTTGAAAAAACCCAAATTTCTCTTAACCTCAACCATCTCTCCATTAAAAGTGGGTTTTAATGAAAGAAAAATGAAGGCAAATTTTATTAAAATTTGTAGGATACAGAAGAAAGTATGCATATCAGAAAAAAATAAAAGACTAAATAAATATAGGGGGAAATATAAATATATAAAAATCAGCAATCTTAATTTCCACTTTGGAAAAATAGAGAAAGAACAACAAATTAAACCCAAAGGAAACAAAAGAAAAAAAGAATCACAAAAATATTGGGCTGGATAGATGGCTCAGTGGTTAAGAGCATTGCCTGCTCTTCCAAAGGTCCTGAGTTCAATTCCCAGCAACCACATTGTGGCTCACAACCATCTGTAAAGAGGTCTGGCGCCCTCTTCTGGCCTTCAGGCATACATACAGAATATTGTATACATTATAAAAAAATAAATATTTAAAAAAATCTTGTAAAAATCATAAATGAAAGAGGTGCTATCACTACAGAGCCTACAGTCATTAGAATAAGAATAAATAATAAGAGAATAGCATAAATCATTCTTTGTTCAATTATTTTACACTCTAGATGAGCCCAGATTCTCAAAACAAACAAATGTCAAAATTCACACATACCAAGTTAGAAAATATGATTAGGCCAATATCTATTAAAGACACTGAATCAAAAATTCTAAAATAAAGAGTACCAGGTCCCATAGTATTCAATGAGAAATTATATTAAAAACTATTAAGGAAGAAATAACCCCAGGTCTCCTCAATCTCATACACAGTCTAGCAGTATAGGGAACACTTTATTCTATGAAGCCAGAATTACCCCAACAGCAAAATCAGGCAAGATACTATTAGGAAAAAAAATCTGTGGAATAATAGCCCTCCTAAAAACAGATGTGAATATCCTCAACAAAATACTAGATAAAAAATAATTACTTCAAAATTTAAGTTCCATGACCAAGTGTGATTTCTCCCAGCTATGCAATATTGGCTCCATGTTCAAAATTTAATTACTGCAAATCAGGTACTATATATGTGTTATAAGTCTGTAATTTCATCTACCTGGGAGAAAATTAGAAGGATTGCAGATCCAAAGCCAGCCTGGGCAACTAAGCAAGAACACATCTCAATAAACCACTTTAAGAGACAAAATATTAATAATCATATTAACAGATACAAATAAAACATTTTAAAAAGCCTGATGGTCAGTCATCATTTAAAAAATAACTTTTAGTAAACTAGGAGAGTTTGTTTTAAATGATAAAAGATTATCCATATAACAAAACAAAAACAAAAGCAAAAAATCTTTAACAAACTCTATATTTATGGTAAACAATGAGACACTGTTGCTCAAAGCTCAGCAAAAGGCAAAATGCCTCACCTCATCCCACTCTTTTAAAACAGTGCTAGAGGCTCTAGCTAAGGAGATTAGAAAAGACTGGGAAGGGTGTTTCCCAATCTTCACTAAAGTTCTTTAATTTTGTCAATTATACAATAACCTGTGAGGACAATGCCAATGAATTTTTTTTAATATTAAGGCTGTTGGATGCAAAGTTGATATACAAAATAAACCACTTTCTTATATGTCAGCACAATGCGTATGTGTGATTTAAAGTTAAAAATACAAAACTACTTACACTATTACCAAAAATAAAATACTCATACCCAAATATCAAAGAAAAAGGAGTGAGATTTACAAGAGGAGAAAACCACACTCTGAGGAACGAACTGAAAGAAAACCTGGAACAATGCAGAGATGGTCTGTGTTCATGGATGAGGCGCTTGATTAGCAACTGTAAAAATACTGGATGGATTTAAACTCCATGGTGCTGCATGGAAGAAACAAATGTTGAATGACGACATGTTTTATGATGCTAGCAACCTCACACGTGAGAAAAGGTGGAACAGTAAAAACAACAGTAGCTGTTGGCAGCCCAGGAGCTGGCGCGAAAGGAGAGTTGGAATGCCGAGGATTTCAATTGCAGTACAATGGCTCGGTTTGATACCATAACAGTGAATTCCAGGCCTTTATTATTTATTTCTTTGAACTCACAGAACGTAGAAAAGCGGCCAGATTGTACCCTGTTGTAAACTATGAATGGTTATGTTGACATATCAATATATGCTTACAAATTACAACACATATACTGTACTTTAGGAAAAGAAACATTAAATAATGTAGATGATAATTCATGTGTGGGAACAGAAAATATATGAAAAACCACTGTTCCTTCCTACCAAATTGGTAATAAACCTAAAATTGTTCTTAAATTATTAAAGATTCTCCAGACTCACCTCTGTGCAAAGCTTAATTATTTTAATATATTTTGATTCTGCTTTCCCTACCTCTAACTTTTCCCATATTCTCCCCCACCTCCTTATCCACCCAATTTTATGTTTTCTCCCTCAAAAAGAAAACCAAGAAGATTAAAATTTTTAAAAAAATCCAGTAAGACAAAAAATACCAAAACAAAAAATACACACCTACTGGATATGGGACCTGCCTTGTAGTGTGGTTGATATTATGCACCTAAATGGATCTGTTGTTCTGTAATCTAAAGAAGTAAGAAAAGAAGGACAATTAAGAACTGGTGAAAATTACTAATACTCATTGTATAGATATATTAAACTGTCGAAGAATTTTTGAAAGAACAAATTAAACTTGTTAACTACAATTAAAGTTTCTAAATAAAATAAGCAAACCAGTGAAAAATAACAGTACTACTAAAAATCTAATTTAATGAAGTTTAACAACCTCTAGGCAGATTGAAGAAGGAAAAAAACATGCAAATTGCCAATATCAATAATGAGAAATATCATTAGAAAGACCATAGGTCAAAATGATAAAAATATGCTAGTATATTATGAAAAAAATAATATAGAATACTTTACATATATACTCTTTATGTTCCTTTGAATATACAAATGCCTTGATGACTACTATTAGAGTCATTAGAGAAAAGTATAAGGATATCCCCATATTTATTAATTAAATATTAAAATTTTAATCATGTTCCCTTCCATTCATGTTATACACAGATATGTCAGACCTAAATCATTTTACTGATGAATTCCACCAAACATTTAAGGGAGAAAGGGGGCCCCACATCAACAACTCCACCTGGTCAATATGACGTCATGATACTGATAGCGCTACTACAAGATCTGTTTTGGGTACCAACCCTCCCCCATCACTTTCATTCAAAAGAAGTCAAGATCTTTCAAGAGGCACAAAATACCTCCTTCCCTATCAGATTCCCTCAGGAGTTGAAAAGGGTCTCGCTAAAGGATTTGTGAGTCTTTTTGGCTCTTGGCTCACTCTAGGAGAGCCCAGGTATTGGGCAGTGGTGGAGCACAATGCTGCAGGGACTGACTCAGCAAAACAGCATCTAAGGAAAAGTCCTGGCTTCTGACTCTCAGACTCCGGTCTCCACACTGTTTTAAAACTTCTTGCCTTGTGGCCCAATTTGATGGGAAGTACATTTTTGTTCCAGATATTTATTTAAAAGTTTCATTTTCACTTAATAAATCCACAGCCATGGCATACAAGGAAGGTTTCCCCAATGGGTAATTTATGCTCATTGAAGAATTACTTTTGAAAGTGCATGGGTTGCCTGTCACTGGGGGAAATTGTGGCCACTCTGTTCTTAGACTTATTGGCTGTTATAGATTGAGGAGTTGATATATATTTGAAATGTTTATGCCTTCTCTTTCTTGTTAATTATCGATCTAAACCTTTGTGAATTCCAAGACATTTGTGAACAAGGCTTTCATTAATCCCAAGGCTGCTGAGGGTCTGGGCAATGGGGTCTCCAATTTATAAATATGCAAGAAACTTGCAAACGAACATGATCATTTCCAGGGTTGCACAATGAGTCAGCGATGACCAGGCTTACAGAGTTTATAGCGTGGGTTTGGAATATTTGGTGGGCTTTGAAAAATGACTCTGCATCCATAGGGGACACATTTAAAACTAGCTACAGAGTAAATAAGGGGACACACACACAAACACACATGCACACATCCCTTTCTGGCCTCCTTGGGGACTCCCTGCCCGCCTCCCCTCCCCCAGACTCTACACTATACACCTCTACTTGGTTGTAATCTCCATTCCAGTGAATTGATTCATTTGTTCTGAAATAGACAGGCCTTTCCAGACAATTAAATTCCTTGTTTAATCTTCTACCTTATTTAACCCTCTAAATCCCTTCCTCTGCTATTTACCACCAATGGACCACCGTAACTGTGTATTAGGGCATCAGAGAATTATAAGTGTAGATGAGGTGACTTTATTCTCTTCACAGGACATGGCCTCTGATTTCTCTACTAAGCTGCAAACCGCACAGGAGGAAGTGGGGGCTGTTGGTAGGTGAGGCTCCAGCTCTTTGTTCGCTACACATCATTTCCTGAGAAGGGTTAATGCCACTTCAGCCAGTTCAAACATCTGAACTAGTCAAGTATCTGGAATCCTAGGCTAGTTCCTTTCCAGTATTGTTCTTAACTCTCATTCTCTTGACATCTATGATTTGGGTGAACAGTAGACATTAGTTCCTACAGGTGTTAAATGCCGAGGTGGACAATCAGCCATCACCATTTTGTGGGTCTTATGGAACCTTCTAGAATGTTTCCTGCACTCAGTTGAGAGCATTGAAAGACTTAGCTTCCTTCATGGGCTAGTCTTACAAGTGTATCCAGTCTGCTGTGTGGCTGAGTCTAGCTTGAAATACAGCTCAGCAAAAACACCATAAACCCTCTCAGTGCAGTAGGAGATATTTTGTAACTCGACTGCTTGCTTCGCAAGGTTAAGTACGTCTGTCAGAGGCTGGCTTTGCTTCAGAGCCATTTGCCTAAGGTAAGGACTTGACAAAGCTCAGACCCAGACCAGTAAACTTCCATCCACTCGAAACAGCTCATCTGCCCTGGAAGGACCTGAGAAGGTACCTCACCGAGCCCTTTTCTATTTAAGACAGTCAACTTTCAATCGCATGCTTCTGATTACAAACTCAAGCGTAAGGGGGGGTGGGGGCATGAAGGGGTGTTAGCCTCCAGGAGGCCTGTGGTTTTATGTGTGTGAGAAAACACATTTTGCTTCAGTAGACCTTTCTCCCGCCCCCACTCTCCTGCTTCACTCATTGCTAACAGATGCCGTCGCCAAGGCAGGAGCCAGGCAGGACTAGGAGCGTGCAGGCTCCTACTCTTGTGAGAAGCCCAGGAACTGATGAGCTGCTGCAGAACAGGGCTGCCAAGGGCCTTGCTTTGAATTTCCAATCTGTACCCCCCACCACCACTATCCAGACCTTCAGACACTTTCTGTTCTGTGTCCTTTAAGTCTGAAAACCGCCAGATGAAAGGAAGCTGGTTCAAAGCGCTAAGGAACCGATGCTCCTTCAAGGCTAGCAAATGATCTGTGGCCTCCTTCCTCCCAGGAGTCCAGCTAAATGTTGAAAAGGAATAGTATGTACTGAGAGTCGCAAGTAATGTGTTTTTGTGCACCTCTACCGAAAGATAGCATACATCGCCCCCATGGTCCAAACCTCTCCGAGCCAGCCCAAGAAGGCTATTGCCCTGGGGACCCTGATTAAGCATCTCATGACTCCTGTGCGCTTTTGAGCCCCATTTATATTCATCTAAACACTACAACATCCTGACTTTGTTCAGTGCCACACGGGAAAGTCCTTCATGGAAATGAGTTCATCTAATGTCCTTCTGAGTACTAATCAAGCCCGTGTTTCTGCCTCATTCCTCACTATGCTGAACAAGGTGACTTCTGCCATTAAAGCTTACTCTCACTTCTGGGTAAGGAGACAGCCGATGCCACTGACTCTCTGACTCACACTCCTGACACTTTATACAAAAGCACCAGTGTCTTCCTCTGGTGTACCCATCCAGGAGCCTCTCACTTATGCTCCATCCCAGAGCTAGAAAATTATAGCTGTCCAGTAATCGTGTATTGGATAAATTCTATACTGTAAGCTTGGTGTCAGGGACTGTAGTTAGATCCTGCTCTTCCAGCCCAGCCAACTATGTAACTCAGACTGTGCTCTATGGATGCAGTAAAAGTTGACTTCCTGGACTGAAAAGTGGCAAGGGTGGCCTCTGTACTTTCCTCTACTCCTTCATTCTCATGGGGTTCACAGGAAGCCAGGTTTTAATGGGATATTTCAACATGTACAGCACAACATAAACCAGCATCACAATTGTCCTCTTTTATCATCTCTGATGTGGTATTCCCCTCTGTATGTTGTGAATACCATGGATTAATAAACTGCTTTGAACCTGATGTGGGAGTATCATATATCAATCTGTTGATTTCATTGGTTAAGCAATAAAGAAACTGCTAGGCCCATTTGATAGGCCCACCCTTAGGTGGGTGGAGTAAACAGAACAGAAGGCTGGGAGAAAGAAGCTGAGTCGGGGAGTCGCCATGGTTCTCTTACTCCAGGCAGATGCAGGTTAAGATCATTCCTGGTAAGCCAGCTCGTGGGCTACAACAGATTATTAGAAATGGGCTAGTCCAGGTGCGAGAGCTAGCCTAGAAGAGGCTGGATAAAAATGGGCCAAGCAGTGTTTAAAAGAATACAGTTTCCGTGTAATTATTTCGGGTAAAGCTAGCCATGGGGGAGGCCGGGTGCCAGGGACGCAGCCCCGCTGCCCCTATTACAACATGAACCTATAGCAAGGCAGAACTTAGCCTGGCAGGGAAAACTAAACCGAATGCTGGGAGAAGGAAGGCAGAGTCAGAAGCCATGTAGCCCTGCCTGAGACAGACGCTGGAACTTTACCCAGTAAGCCACAGCCTGGTGCCAATAACGGATTACTAGAAATGAGTTAAATTAATATGTAAGAGTTAGCCAATAAGAAACTAGAGCTAATGGGCCAAGCAGTGATTTAATCAATACAGTTTTGGTGTGGTATTTTTGGGGCTGAGCAGCTGGGAACAAACAAGTGGCCTCCTACATCACATCTCTTCTGAGGTTACTGCTATTAGGAACAGGGACCAAATGGGGAAATCCTTCTGATGAAATCTATTTCAATGGTATAGCAGGTAGATCCTGTCCTTAAGTCAATTTTGTCACAATGTGGGACAGGAGACTGCTCATCTCTAAAAGAGAAGATTGAAACAGCCATTCCCACGTCCTCACAAAATGTGAGCCCAAGGCTGATATAATCTCAAGAGTCTGCAAACTCTTCCAGCAAGGAGAGGTTACCTTCCTTAAACAAATGATTATGTGCACAAAAGTTTAAAAGGTGAATGTGGGCCTCTAACGGAAGCCAGTATTTGCTTCCTTGTAAAGCTCAAAAGCTGAATTGGTGGTTTGGCTTTTCATCATATATGAGGCAACAGGGATTCCTGAGGAAGAACAGAGAGAAACAGGTTATTAGTAGCAATGCCAAGGACTAGGGGGAAACAGAAAAGTAAAAAGCAAAGGAACATTAGATACATAGTACAGGAATGCCAAGGCTCTGGTCAGCAACATCACAGCAGAAGCACAGGCTCCTAAGTCAGAGATCTGGAAGATATTCTTGCTGGAATCACAAAGACCATCAACCATTTGGTTAGAGGGATTTCCTAACAAGCCATGCTTAGTATTCCAAAGTTTACTTTCTACACTTGATAACAGAGTACCTGAGCCTTGTGTTTCTCTATCATTTTCTGCTCTGGATTCTATCAATGTTCTGCACACATCTCTGTGTCATTGGCCTGGTAGGCTTATACCTCTTGGAATGAAGTTTGACCAGTCATGCAATGAGGCAGGTAGTCTTGAAGCTGCTTTATCTTTACTGGCCTTCCAGACAAAGCTGGTCTTTATGAGATAGCTTCTGGGTTTTTACACTAAGATCTCCTAAAAGCCATCTTGGGGACCCACATATGTGGGGTTGACCTACAAAGTAGCCAATAGTGATAATCCTGAGAATAAACCTGAAAACATGGACAAATATCTTAAAGATGTTCATTGTTGGGGTCAGATGAGGCAACATGTTTGCTTCTAAGGATAAAACTCAGACAGAAGGCCCAGTGTGCTTTTCAGCCTTTCAAACATAGTCTAGTGGCAAAACTTGAGGCATTTTCATCATTAGCTATAACCTCAGATTTCAAGCACACTTATGTGAATAGTAATTCTAGGTTTCAAGGAAAAAGAAGCTTCTATTCTTTAATATAAAATATTTAGTTATTCCTGCTTAGAATTTCCTGAGCCATCCCTACCACCAGCCACAGGTCATTATCCATGCTCCTATCCGAAACACTTACATCTGCCACATCATTTATTATATGGGAATAAAGCTGTGTTAACAAGCTGGATTTTCTAACAAACTATTAGTCGGTGAAAGCCATAGCTCTGGCTTGTGTGACTAATGTTGGTGGCCAAGCCTTTCTTAATGACCCAAGGGCTTAGCAAATCATCTGACAGTTAACAGGCATTCTGCTAATGCTTGTGGATTGAAACATCGACCAAATTCTTTAAGGATCCAGGAAAGGGAAGTGTAGAAGTCCATTAACTATCCAGAATCAAAGCAGGCCAAGTACTTGGTCAAGAATCATGAAGAAAATGTAAAGAAGGATGATAAATAAGTGTATATTTAGATCAATGGGTAGAAAGTTAGGTGGATGAATGGGTCAATAGATATGGAGAGAGGGAAAACGAGAGGGATCAGGGAACATTCGATGAACTTGCCAGGCACCAAAAGTGTTAAGAAGTCTATGGATGCCATCTCATTCAATTGCTTGTAATTTATAACCCTGTGAAGTCACAGTATAACTATCCTAGTCGGTTTTGCTTCTATAATAAAGCGCCATGATATTAACTTGGGGAGGATAGGGCAAGGATGTATGTCACTGTGATTGGTTTGATAAACAAGCCGGCAGGCCAATAGATGGATAGAATAAGGTCAGGGAGAGAGCCAAACAGAGAATGCTAGGAAGAAGAGTAGTCAGAGGAGTCTCAAGAGAAACAGAAAGAAACAAGATGAAGATGCCTTGTTGACAGAAGGTATCACCTTGTGGCACAGGGTGGATAAGAAATATGGGTTAATTTAAAATGTAAGAATTAGTAACAAGCCTGAGCTATCCACCAGGGGTTATAATTAATAATAAGTCTCCATGTCAATTATTTGGGAACTGGCAAACAGGAAAGAAAAATCCACCTACAATAAGGTTTATTTGGCTTGCAGTTAGAGTCCCTCATCAAGGCTCGCCAACGTAGAGGCTCAAGTAGGTACCTGGAGACAAACACTGAAGCAGACACCAGGAAGGAATGCTGCTTACTGGCTCACTTCCATGGCTTGTCCAACCTCTTTCCTTCCACAACCCAAGAACAGTGTGCAAAGGTGATACTGCCCACATGAACACAGCCCTCCTATCTGAACACACCCACAAGCCAATCTATTAGAGTTAGTTCCTTGACTGTTCCCAGGGATTCAGCTTATGTCTATTTGACAAAAACTAGACATCCCAATACCCAGTAGCTTCAGTTTAGGATGTAAGGGAACCTCTATCAAAGAGACTTTTCATATCTGTAACTCTATGAATTGTCGATACTCGCTAAACATACATTGAAGATGATGGAATGGATTTTATCTGAGTATATGATTCACAAAGGCAAATTCTATTGTAGGAGGCCTCATTTCTTTAGGCCTGGCAGATTGTTGCCCTATATTTCTCTTTATGAGACTTCAATGAGCCCCAAGGGCAATTTGAAGAACTTAAGAGCAAGGAAAGGTAGCTCTCACATAAACAAAAGTGTGTGGTGGCTGTGAATTTGGGTTGAAGTGGTGGCCAGTAGGCCACAAACTCTCCCATCCCTTGTAAAGGGAGATCTAGGTATGCAAAAGTTTTGCCAGTTGGACCACATGGGCTCTTTTCTACCAGAATCCTTTAGGAAGGCAGTTCTTAGGGTAGCTGGGGTGGCTAAGAGCCAACCTCAAGCTGTGTGTGGCCCCTCTGGAACATACTTATTATTTTTGACAGGGAAGCCTGTGGCACTTGGGTGCCAGGGTCTCCAGTGGTAATCCAGACAGGAACCAGGCAATTGTGAGTAACTGAAAATGATTAGCTCTAAAAGTGGATATATTAGTTGTCTCCTGTCTTAAAAATGCTCTCACAGAGGGAATGACAATTTTGGATTTCTGCAGCTAGCTTAGAAACCAGCACAAAAATGCTATTATATTTGGTGAAAGGCAGCAAAGTCTACATAGTTTAGTATCATGGTATTTAATATTTTGATTGAAACATGAACTACAGTAAGAGAACTGGGGCAACTGCAATCATATTGCATATTAAATACATAACATTTTAATTTTATAATTGTTAATTTTTATATTGAATGCAACACGTCTACAAATATGTACAATAATGTACAATTATGTACAAATAATGTACAAATATGTACAATAATGTACAAATATGTACAATACCGAGCACCCTGAAATACCCGTTCACCCAAGCAATTCAGCCATAGAGCTGGTTCATTGTCAGTAAGAAATGCAACTGTCAGTCCCACTGAACTGATCTTCTCTTCCCTGAATGTGTCAAACTATCATGAATGTTGGTTATTCTTTACCCATAGCTCATCTTGTCTCAGCAATCAGTACCTTCCCCTGACATATAAAACAATACTCGGGGAGATGATTTAGAAAGAGAAGCAAGCTTGGAAACAATTGTAGTGAAGTTATTTCTTTGTTTCCAGAGCTTTTGTGCAGAAAGTTCTTCCTTGCCACTGGTCCCACACACTAAAAATCAGCCTTCCCTCAGAGGTAAGGAATAGCTTGAAGCAAGTTTTTGTTGACATAAATTCCACATTGCCTGGTGCTTTGTTTGCTTCACACATAATTCACATTTTTGTATCTTATATGTATTTTTCATAGCCCTTTCTAAAGCAATGTCTTGGCTTCATCTAGGGCTTCCCATCAGGGGTCAAGTTTTCTGCAGATAACTGGGCTAGGGGTGTTGATGGAACACTCAGCAGGATGGAGCTGACATTCTAGAAACTAAATTCCTGCAACACAGACTTTAAAATTCATCTCAGATCAGACCATAAAGAAAACATAAAAATGAACAATGGTTCAGGTAGCCCAGACCTAACGGTGTAACAAAAAAATGAAAGTAGCTTCTTGCCTATTCTGTTCTGAAGGAGTTTTCACAAAAACAGTTGTAGACAAAGGGGGCAAAAACCGTTAGCTTTTGTTGACTCAGGTAGACTCACAGACAAGAAGCAGAAGCAGGGGACCACACTGGAACCACTGGGCATTTGTAAACTGGGTGGCTTGTCACACCCCCATAACCTTTCAGGAAATAGCCTGACTAGCCCCAACTTCAGAATACATGAAACAAACTTCTGAACATGGATTATACATACGACGAATATTTTGGCAAGAACTGACTTTATGGATGTCTAAGATGAAAGACTAGGATAAACCACTGGCACTACCTTTTCTAACATTCTACATCGTGGAAGACTCTGCTCTGCAACAGTTCCCAACAGCACTGATGCTTCACGGTAGGATGCTCTCCATCTCGAAAGGTGTCCCATGACCTTATTCAACAACCTTCTATAACCAAATTCCTCCCAACACTACTACCAAACCCTCCTCTTTATCTTCCACGATTGAGTATAGATATGCTTCAAAAGCCATAAGGAAGAGGTATGGAGAGAGTGGACAGCCTTGTCGTGTTCCTGATTTTAGTGGGATGGCTTTGAGTATCTCTCCATTTAATTTAATGTTAGCTGTCGGCTTGCTGTAAATAGCTTTTATTATATTTAGATATGACCCTTGTATCCCTACTCTCTCCAAGACCTTTATCATAAAGGGATGTTGAATTTTGTCAAATGCTTTTTTAGCATCTAATGAAATGATCATATGGTTTTTTTCTTTCAGTTTATTACAGGGCAGGGAACCCTGACTGCTCTTTGGACTGGAGAGGGAGGGGGAAGGGGAGTATGGCGTGGGGAGTGGGGGGAGGGGGGCAAAAAGGGAGGCGGGGAGGAGGTGGAAATTTTTAATTAGGAAAGAAGTTTAATTAAAAAAAAATCCACAAGGAAAAGCTCTGCACCATTTCTGTTAACCACAGGTGGACTGTATGACAGTTATAAGACTAGGTTTAAAACTCCTTCCGTCCTAGATTCACTTAGTTTTAGGCAAGTAACTTAAGTCTTCCAGCTCTCAATTCAATGGGAGAATAGCTGTATGTCTATACCAAACTCAGATTAGCCTTTGTGATGAGTGGTACCATGGTAGAAACATTGCAAAGGAACACTGATCATGAATCAGAGACCTTATGCACTGGTGTGGCTTTTCAATGCCAAGCATGTGACATATGTGACTTTTAACCTCTCTCTAACTAGTCTTTCCTTTTATACAATATCTTCCATAACACTTGCCTAGTGGCATTTCATTATTGCTTTAAAGAACAATTAGAAATATCTGCCTTCTCATCAGGGCAGTTGCTGATGCAATTCCAGTGTAAGATTAGAAAAACAGTGCTTAATAAAAAACCTATGCCTTAATTCACATTTGTATTTGATAGGTGATGGTCTGTGGGCCAAGATAAGCCAGGTCAACCAGGAAATTTAGCATTTGAAAGGATACCTGGAGGATAAAGACCATAGAAAGCAAGAGGGATGGGTTTTGAGCTGCAGGAGACAGATCTGGGATATGGGAAAGGATATGAATGTTATCTACTGTGGATGACTTGGATGAACTAGAATGATGAACAAGGAAGACCCTTTGGCTCTAGAAGATACTTTGTAGCTCTCTATGTGGTGCTGATATAATGAGTCTCCATTGAGGCTGCTATGGAAATCCTAAGACTGAGTTGATACAGGCTGAAGGAGGTAAGCCACCCACCCAGAGTAAGGTCCAGTTGAGATCATCAGTTGCTGCTATGAATCTGGAACCAAGAAAAGGAGGAGCTCTACAGAAGATAGAATACAGAACCCAGAAAATCACTTCCTTCACCCATTTTTAATTCTCTAATCTTACCTGTCATATATATCCAAGCTCCAACCTAACCTTGTTAAGAAGCCTTCCCTTGGGTCTTGACTCTAATGAGATCATTCCTTTCTAAAGTTTCTATGGGAAGTTTGAACTGTGAGAATCCATTAACCTCAAGCAAAAAAAAAAAAAATGTGACCTGGATAGCCAAACCTTTATGCCAGCTAAAGTAAGCCCATGGAGTATGTACAGGCATTATACAGTGTGCTGTTCCTTTAACAGTCTAGTATTCGGGAGCATGCCAACCATTTTACAAAAGGAGCCCCTGTCCAGTCTTTGTTTTGCAGCTCTGGAGCTTGGCTCTCAGTCCTGCTTACATGTCTGAAGTAGTGATCACTGTCCTTTGGGCGGTGACTTTGCCTCATCTCTTGTTCTCCCTCAGTTTCTCTCCTGACAGCTCTTCAACCCTTATATAATCCCACTCCACACTTTTGTGCCTTAGAGAAAGCAACTGTGCATGTCCATGGAGACTCCGTGCCACAGAGAAAAGCTCTTCCGCAGTAATGCTACCATGCTTAGAGTAGGATGCCAGTCAGGTCAGTTCCTTAACAAGACTTCTAACTTTACCCTTAAAGAGACGAGGCCTAGAGATAAGCACCTTTACTCCCAGCACTAGAGAAGTATAGGCAAGACGATCAGGATTCCAAAGCTAGCCTCAGCTACATAGTGATTTTGAGGCAAGCCTAGGCAACATAATATATTATCTCAAAGGGAAAAGAAAAGACCTGTGGAATGCGTCCATGATTTATCATTTGGGCTGAGCCTGAGCTGCACATTTGTTTTTCTAGCACTCTGGATGCTAAACTTGGGAGTTCAAGGCAAGCATGAAAAGCATAGCAAGAAACCATTTTAGAAAAGCAAAAAGGAAAGAGGGAGGGCGAGGATGAAGAGTAGGAGGAACAGAAGTCCACATTAAATCTTTCGGAGGAATAAGCAGAGTGATGCCAGCTATGGGCAATTGGCAAACTTCCCTGAGTTTTAACAATGAATCACACACGAGGAAGTGGCTCGGTACATAGCTGTTCAACATGACCCATGTCAATGGGTACACTGATGCCCCAAAATGGGAGTGAACAGAGAAGACTAATGGTGGACACTTTTATACTAGGCAGGGTGTTCCCTTCAAATCCCAGCCTCCCCATCACAACAAAATATGAAGCATGTGCTGCTGTCCTTGAACCCATGGCCTGAGTTTCATATGATGAAAAACATGCCCGGTGCTTGGCTGTGCTCAGCAGACCGGAAGCCTGCTGACATGAAGTAAAGAGAAGTTACCTTGCTGACCGCCCTTCCATCGACTGTGCACAGTGACCAGACAACCTCACAGGAGCACTGTGGAAACAGTTGAAGTCCATTTGCATGACATATTTTGGGGATGGCTTTGAAAATGCCATTCTCAGCCAAGGGTCATCCAGATGCTATTTACTGCAGTCACCTCTGTTCCCGCATTCCAAACTCTAAACAGCAACAACATTCAACCCTCCCCTGCTCACTCTTCCATAGGCAACCCAGATACACCTCATATGTAAACTCATCTTTATATATACAAGTTCATCTTTCTGTCCCTTCCTGTAATGTTTAATTATTAAATGACATCTTGAACCTGTACAGGTGTTCATTACGGTAATGGGAGTTAGATAATTTTTGCTTTCCTCCATTTCACTACAAGCAAAATGAACACAGAGAAGTTCCATTATTTAACAAAAGTCACACAGGTCACAAGGTAAAAAGATAGATTAAAATTCATACTTTCAGAAGCTAAGATCAATGCTCTTTTCATTCTGCCACATGGGTTTAAGAAGTTACAGTGATACCTATTAACTAATGAATATGAAAAATACTTATGCACTGTGGGTCTCATTTAAGCACAGGATCTATGGTTGTATACATGACTTTTTAAACTCGTCAACCTATACTTATTTTAGCATTTACATATGGAAATATGCTGCTCTCATTTTATATATCGTCAGCTGCCATTTTATAATTTGCCAGTTAATTTACCCACCACCCATTTCTGACAGTGTCTCTCACTGGCCTTTGGAAGGCAAACCTTTCCTATGCAGCTTCTTTCCAACATAAATAAGCATGGCTATTCCCTTCTACAGGTTGCATTTCACAGAACAGCCTGGGAACCTTAGTTTTGGCCGTCCGCACATACTAACAATTCAGGGGGATTTAAAAGGCTCTCTCAAGCCCCACTGAGCATCAATTTGGAACTTGGTAAAAATGTAGCCTGTAGTTACAAGTAACACTCACCATCTTCGGAAAGGGCTGAGTTCCCAGCAAATTACAGTTAGAAATTATGCAGGTGGCATATTTGAATCTTTCTTTCAATCAGGTTTGACGTGGATGTAGGAATAAGTTGCTATTCCCTGGCCCAGTCATCTGGCCGACCATCTAGTGGGTTTGGATATGTGCAGTTTGGGCTGAAAAGTCCAGTGTCCAATAAAAACAAGAGTTTAACATGGAAGACCTTCACACAAAGTAGCGTAAACTCATTCCCCGTTCCAGTAAAGACATAGGAAAGAATTCCTTTCTGTGTAACACTAAGGAAATGCCATGACATATTGGGTCTCACACTGAATCCGTGAAAACAGTTTTTGCAAAGGCTAATACACACTTCTTGGATTCCTTTTCCAGCAGCAAATGCTAGCTAGCATTGCACAACAGGTGAGTCTTAGAAACCCAAGTGGATTAGTGGGAGACGTCATCTGGCCGAGAACAGGGATGCGTGGGTTGCCTCTCAATGTTCACACCACAGAAATACGCAACCCAGTTTATGCGTCCACATTGTATCTGCCTGTTGTGAATTAAGTTTGAAATATCTTCTCCTGACGTGTGGCATTTCACCTCGTGCTCCTTCTCTCTGCTTGCCCATCTGTTTTGAGGCAGCTTGGCACCAGCAACTGATTCGTCTTGGAAATTTTCTGGTTGAACCGGTCATCGGTGCACATTAATCTCAGCAAAATTGCAGGTGGAAGCCCACGTCAAGTGTCCCGCTTACTGCCTTGCGAGTGTCCTCATCACAAGTACTATAACAGCGGAGTTTACTTCCCTCCAGGGACCTCCTCGATTTCTGCATGTCCCCAGCCCCCCATCCTACTTCTGGGATAAGAGCCCTTGGCTTGTTTGCATATTTCAGGCTGTTCAGGCTCCTGTTTAGCATTTGTTTTTCTTGGCATTTCAGAGCATTATGCTCATTTTTATTACACCCTTGACAGACCAAATCCTAGAGCCAGCAAGCCACAAAGAAACAAACACTTACAATTTATAGAAGTTCAGATTATATTTTCCGTGGGGTCTAGAAGTTTCATCACCTGGTAAAATACTTCAGGCTGGACAGTAGCTTCCAGTGTACTTATGTGACCTCACAATCTCCTTTGATGTTTCTCTCAGTCACTTTCTGCTCTTTCTGTCCTCGCCTCTCCATACACAAATACTCAAGTGATCCACACATAGTAACACAAATACAAGCATGCAACCTTATACAGATGCACACAAGCATACACACATACACACACACACACACCAGTCCCCTAAACTAAAATTAAACTCTGGTGTGGATCCATGTTAACTTCAGAATGCAAACATGAACCTAGCTATTTTAGCACTAAACTCAACTATTACTTTTAAAGTCGGGGAAAGACATGGAGTCATAGTCATTTCAAAACAGACAATAAATAAATTTCCCTTAAAACCCTAAACTTCTGGGGGGAGATCTTTGGGATCAGATACACACATATTCTCTCATCTGGCCTGGCGTTGAGGCTCCTCCCACAGCTCGCAGTCAAGCATCCAGAAGGTAAGCACCTTCAGAGGACCAGTGGTGGATGACGCCTGTGTCTAAAGCTGTGGGTCTCAGAAGTATATGAGACAGAATCTTTGTTCTTAAGAGAATGAATCTAGTGAAGAGATAAAATCTTACAGTTGGAGCAATTAACACAGCATGTTGCCTTCTGATAAGAACTCATAATTTTAATACAGGGATCCAATTCCATTGGTCCTCACAATGAAGTCACAGAGGAAAGATAATGACATACAGACAGAGATGTGAAAAGAATTTCTGGGATTCTGATAGTGCATTCTTCTGTAATCGGGGTGCATGTGGTTATTCCTAACAGTGTTTTAAAATTTACATGTAATTAATTTTATGTTCCCACATGATCAAAACCAAGTCCATGTAAACCTGACATATAATAAACATTACAAGTAAAAAAGAAAACTTAGCGACCTTGAACAGTATCCCCAAGGCAATTCAAGTGACTTTAATTCCTCAGTTGCTAGGCTTACAGTTTTGAACCTCAAAAACTATTCAATGTACCTTCTTCATGGTACATCCTGATTAAAAAATGGAAACTGCTATCTCTTGCCCAGAAATTAAATTCCATCTTCTACAAAGTTGTCTTTAAGGTCTGAACTTTCATCTGTGATCACTAACTGCAGAATATCTTTGGATGGGACTTGGAATAAACAACTTACCCAAGTTGGTACATAGGAGGGCCTCATCCCACCCGCTGATGGCCTAAATAAGATGAAAACAGAAAATTTTCCTGAGCAAGAGAGACTTCTCCAAGAACTTAGCCTAGGACCATCTTCTGATCTTAAGTGTCTTGCCTGTTGGCTCTCTGAACAGAACTGTATGTTCAGCTCTCCTGCATCTTCCTCCTGTCGACCACCACTGTAAACGTTGGACTCAGCAGCCTCTAAAACATCATGAATTAAATTCTACTCAAACATGTTTCCATATATATACAATTATAAAGGGTTTGCTTCTCTGGAGAATACTAGTATAACCATCCATGACAACGTAATAAGGTACCCAAAAGCCCAGACTCTGAGAACAACACACTGACTACCTCACAGCAGGTGCAGCATGCCCGATCCCTCTACTTCAGGACCTGTTCCCAGGATGCAGTAAGGACTCTGTCTGCCCTGAAGGCTTGTTTGGAAAGAAATGTTCTCTGAAGCTCATTAGCTTGGTATCAATAGAATTCAGTTGCTTGTGCAATGCTGGGAGATGGAACTTGGTCATCCCTGCCTGTCAGTCACAGGGCATCTCATATTAGAGTCCCATGATCCTTTCTTTAGGGAAGGTGGTGATGTGGTAGTTTGTACACAGAACAAGTCCACAGAAAGTGTCAAAGAGAGGGAGCGAGCAAGAATTAATTCACAGTATTTAGGAGACAACAATGGAGGTCACATCTCATCATTTTTGCTATGTTCTTCTTGTCAGAAGAAGGTTCCTGTGTCCATAGTGTCCTTGAGGAGTGATAGTGACTCACAGGCATTAAAACCAGGGGGTAGCAAAGATCTTTGGGAGCCAATCAAAAGCTGCTCATTCTACCCATCCAACAGAATCTCCCCCTTTTTCCTAAGAATGCTCAAGTCAACCTGGAGAACCCCAGCTTAGATCTATATCCACCTCAGCTTGAAGATACCCTGCTTGTTCTCACACTCAGCTCAACCTCAAGGACCCCGACTCTGGCATTTAGCATGCTTGTCCCATTTACTAGCTGGAATTCTCCCTACAGGTCTCTTCTTTTTTTCTGTCTACTGAAATGTTTCTGTAACCATGGATAATGTTGAAAAAGATTTCTATAAGCTCCATTTTATAACATATGAGTGTTTCCTGGGCAATAATATCTTTAACTTCAGAAGATGCATAAGCTCAACTTGTACCACTAGTCTCTAGCATCATTAGAGAAAACACACCTAGTTTTCTCAACTTCCTGCTCAGGAGCCTGGGCAGTCATGTGGGTGGCAGTCAGGTCTTGTAGACCAGCTGGACACTGAACAATGGCTACCTTTATCAAAAGCTAAACACTGCTAAAACCATAGTGGCAGAAAGTGAAGTATAAGTTAATTCAAGGGGAAACATTTTTTCCCTTCAGGGAATCACTGGTGGTGTTGGCTCCTGGTTTCTGTTTCAGAGAGCATTTGCTTCCTTACTGCCTTTTGGCTTTTTTTTCTGGATTTTTTTTCAGGTTGTTTGAGATAGGGTTTCTCTATTTAACAGTCTTGCTCTTCTGGAACCCACTTTGTAGACCAGGCTGGACTCGAACTCATAGAGATCTGCCTGCTTCTGTCTCCTAAGTATTGGTATTACAGGTGTATGCCATTACTCCCTGGCTAACTGCCTTCTTTCTATTCCATTGAGGTCAGTTCCATTTCAAAGACTTATTTAAGGCTGGTTTTCTGTATAGTACGTATTGTCATGTCACCTTGTCAAGGAGGAATTTATCTTTCTGAGCAAAGCAAAAACTTAAAAACTAACAATTAAATGGCCCTAGACTAGCAAATGTGAAACAGAGTCAGAGCTACACAACTGTTTGAGAACATTTTCTTTAACCCAATAGAGAAAGGAACAAACAAAGAGATAAGCCTATACATTTTCACATTCTGAGTCATGAGACTTTAAAAATAGTTCACGGAGTTAAATTGATCATGAAATAGTTAACGATATTACTAATGTCCTCACTTCTTCCTAATATTAGTTTTCCTCATTTATCAATTGCTTATTGTCGTTTTATTTTTCAGATGGGCATTGTGTCTGAAAACAGCATCAGCAATAACCGTGATATAGAAGCTTAAAAACCAAGTTCCAACTGAAGAGAATGACAGGCCATGTGAATGCATATACATATATATGCAGAGATCAATTTTAATTTATATTTAAAAAAGAATGTATTGAGGCAAGAGAAGAATTCAATGGCACAGTCAAAGGGAAGAACGCTGCTAAGGTGGTTTCTTTAGCCTCAGAGAAGCTAAAGATTAATATTTTGGCAAGAACCATGTCTTTGGAGATACTAAAAGAAATGAACACAAAGATAGCAAGAATAGCCACAAAAGGAAGTAGCGTGTTGCTTTGGAAGCCTTCCTCAGGAATGATCTAGCACAGGTGTCAGTGGATCACGCATAAGGAATAACTACGGAAAGTGGAAAGTCATTCCCATTCCTCAATGGCCAAGGCCACTGTGTTCAGTCACCAATGTAAACGAGGTACAAGACAACCACATGGAAGAGGGACAGTCACAGTCACTGGTGTTCACTGTGTGTGTGTTTGTGCGCTCTCTCTCCTGTCTGTGTAAAGCATCCACAGTTAGGATTGGGAGACCACATGACTGATAAGATCACTAGGGAAAGTTGATGTAAGCTTTTTGAAATATCATTCGGTCTTAGTTGTGTTGTTTGTTTAGGTGTCTTGTTTTGTTTTAGAATGTACATTTTCATCTGATTTTGTTATTTGCTTCCCCTCTTCCCTTAGAAAATCCTCTCAAATACCCCGCTTTGCTCGCTATTGAATTCACGGCCACTTTTTTGAATTGTTGTTGTTGTTGTTGTTATGTGTTCTTAACCACATAAAAGGAACTGCACACAGACTGAGCAAGTTATATTTCTGTAATTGTTTTTAAGGCTAACCATTTCACATCTGATAACGAATTGCTCTACTCTTCCCTGGGGAAAGCTATTTCTCCTGCTCTCAATTTTTTGGGGAGCCTAGTCTGTTTGGAAGCACACCTTCCTAGACCTGGATGGAGGGGGGAAGGCCTTGGACTTCCCATAAGGCAAGGTAGCCTGACTTCTCTTAGGACTGGAGAGAGAGGGAGTAGGGGAGTGGGGGAGTGGTAGGGAAATTGGAAGAGGGGAGGAGGTAGAAAGTTTTAATAAATAAAAAATAAAGAAAAATATTCCTTATTTGCCTGTAGTTCTCTGTCTTGGGTAGGGAATTGAAACAACTTCGACTTCCTTCAGTTGATGAATGGTAAATATACACTATGTAACACTAATAAACTGTAAGGAAAATGAAATATGCAGGTAAGTGTATGGAACTAGAAAATATCGAGTTTAGTGAGATAACGCATACCCAGAAATATAAATGCCCAGTGTTCTGCCTTTGGAGGCTCTTAGTTCCAAATCTTTAGGTGATTTGGAAAAAAAAACAAGTTTGTTTTTGAAACAAGCTCTCATTATTCAAAGACCTAGCTGACCTGAAACTTTCTATGAAGACCAGGCTGACCTCAAACACACAGAGATCTGCCTGCCTCTGCCTCCCAAATAAGATGAAAGGCACATGGTACCATGCCTGGCTTATCTCAGTTTTAAAAGCCTCTTGGTTCTAATGTCATTGAATTTAGCACAAAACCACCGTGCAACAAAGAAATATCTCTGTGTATAATGTTAGAGTTGCTAATATTCTTCTCAGGGTAAATTAAAAACTGAGAAGACCATAGCTGCAAGACAGCTGGTAAGAGGGACCAAGGAAAAACAAATACCCCACCTCTGTTTTTCCTCAACCTCGGCTTCCCACTAACCAGTTCGTATTCTGTTTCCGTTCACATTTGTTTTATCTTAAGAGAACTATAAAATAAGATCAGCATACTAAAATAGAATAGGGATCTTCGAGAAATTGCAAGTGGTTCTTTGTATACTGGGCTTTCATGAGGAGAAAATTGGAATAGTAGCTATAAAAATACAGAAAAAGAAAATTTTATTCCTGCAGTTCCTGGGATATCTGACAGGCATTTGATTGTACTGGGTGGGTGGTGTATGAAGAACTAGGAATTAGATGGGGAAAGTAGTAAGACTAGTTGAATACCATTGATTAAGATTTCCAGTTAGAGATACTTGCTTTCAATCCCACAAAATATGGCTACATTTTAAACTTTTTTATTTTTATGCTTTTCCAAATTAAGATCTAATCACTGCTAAAACAAAAGAGGTCTTCAACATATTATACTCAGAATAGTTGTGGGAGGGCTATGCAAAATCACCAACATTAGAAAATACCAAGTTGCTAACAGTTATTTATCATTAAATGTCTTGTATGATCCTGGCACAATGATGAGCACTTAACACAGACTTTTCTTTTTTATTGAATGCGTACAAAAAAAAATACAACAGAGAAAACTGCTGGTTATGTTCTCATTCCACAGATGGGAAAACTCTCAAGTTGGGCCAAATAAATGGTTTTGTAGAGTATTCCCAGTTGAGGAGTGCAGAATGAAGCTCAAGAAACAGGCTCCCTCTAGCTAAGCCCTCCTACCAGCACCCTAGGGAAGAAGAGAATCAGAGTGCCAAGCATCAACATCATGCCACTAAGACGAGAGATGCAAACAGTCCTCGAGACTTTAGAAAATTAAATAAAGGTTCCCATGGGGGCAGATACGTGGGATATTATTTCACTCTTTTGCTCACTGCAGCAAATCTGCAGATGGGATGCGTGTGGGGCTCAGACTTTCACTGACAGCATGTTAAGAAACCACACAGGGTGAGCCGTTTCCCTCCCAACCATGAACACCAGGGCTCTTGGGGGCAATCAGTGCTCCTCCACTTCTGTCACATGGAGCAGTGGTTCTCTGGGTGACATTTCCACCAGTCCACAGACGTGCAAGGAAAATACAAACCATATGCTATAGATACAGATAAACCCTTGATTGGCATTTCCTCAGTTTGTCTTCTTCCTACAGTGTTTGGTGGTGAGCCAATTTTGTTTTTTTCCATGTAGGAAAAAGGGGATGCCCACCATTTGATTTGAGATGTTCTTATTCTCCATAATAAAATGCTATTCGTTTGGGGAGGCTGGAGAGATCATTCTATGGGTAAAGCATTTTTTTGAGCAATAAATGAAGATCTAAGCTTGGATTTCTAACACCTAGAGAAAAAACAGGGCATGGTGGCACAAACCTAGAACCACCACCACCACCACCCCCCAGTGCTGGGGGACAGATACAGGCAGACCTTGTGGTCTCACCCAAATAGACAGTCAAGATCTGGTCTGAAAGAAATGATGCGGAGAGCAATACAGGAGGACACTCAATATTGACCTCTGGCCCCCACCTGCACATACCTATGTAAACATGGACTCATTTCACAGTGTCATTTTTTAAAAATATGTGGTTACTTCCCATGTTGTAAAGGGATTGATGAAATTAAAAAATCTTAACCACTATTAACTTATGGAAAATGGCATTCTCAATAATAAGTTAGGCACTATTATAAATTTAAAAACGGCTAAGATTCTCCATTTGGCTGCATGTCCATTTAACACAGACTCAACACTGTAAGTATTCACCTCCCATTCTCGGGCAAAGTTGTCTGTCCTCCTGTTTGGCTCTGCCTGGTCTTGTGTCTTGGCAATACAGGAATGGAAATATTCCATTGTGTTCTAGGCCCTTGATTCCTTACTCTGAATTTGCCTCTTGAAACCTGATGCTACCATACAAACAAACCCAGGCTAGACTATAAAAGAGAAGAAACCTTGTGTCTAGATGCTTCATAATATCCCACCCATAGGGCTAAGTCCATGCAAAGTCATTTACTTGTAGACTTTCAGGTTAAGGAAACCTCAAGTTTCTACATTCTAAGGAAAGATGTCACATTGGATGCTTTGCTGACATGGGGACATCCATAGGAGCTGGATTAAAATACAGAATGACAGGAGAATCTCTCACCTGTGCAAACTGTGACATTCAACTCACAATAATTCCTTAAGATGCCATTCTGTATAAAGGGGAGCCAAGCAATCGCATCTGGTGATCTTATTTTTCAGGGAATTTGTGTGCATGGACAGTGAGGGGATTAGTAACCTCCCTCACCTACTCAGTGCCAGAATAAGCCTAGAAAGGTCCAATAGAGAACAGTCCTCCAGAATGGGCCAGGATGGTCCACATGTACCTACCCCACAGCAATGAACAGATGAATCTAAGACACTCCACACAGCTGCCTACATCAAATAATAACTCTAAGAGGTGATTTTAGTGATCCCAGTGGAAAAAAATAGAGAGCTTGTTCCTCTTGTACCATTCTGTCATATTTTAAGCTAGAAAAGCTCCAAGCTAGCAAGACTGGAGTTAGGAGATATGAGTTCAGAAAACATGGGTGCTACTCTTGATTTAACTAAGTAGGGCTCTTCACGCAATCTTCTTTCTCACTATTCTTGTCTTCCTTATTTGTGAAGTTACAGTGCTAGGCTGAGAGAGAGAGAGAAACCAGGGGAAAGAGAAAACACGTAACTTATATGTGTGGTGTGCGTACGGAAGGCAGAGTTCAACAGTGTTTTTCCTCAACAGCTCTCTACAGAGCTTTTAGAGGAAGGGTCTTTCACTGGCTTGGAGCTCACTAACTCATCTAGGATGATCAGCCAGCAAGCAGCAGGGATTGTCTACTTCCTCCAGTACTGCAGCTACAAGTACATGCCACCACACTCAGTTTGGTCTGTTGTTGTTGTTGTTTGGGTTTTGTTTTTGTTTGGTTTCATTTTAAATGTGCGTTTCAGGCTTGAAGCAAGAGACCACATGCACGTGCAGCGAACGCTTTACCAGCTGAGCTGTCTCCCAAGCAGACTCGGGGAAACTTCAAGGTCCTCGTCCCTGCAGCAACATCCCAGGCCCTTAATCTGGTCATTCTAAATGTTTGGAAATAAGGCCTCAAAGATAAATGCATTAAAACTCTCTGGAGACTGAGGTCCGGGTATCTACTTAGGAAAGTCTGGTGTGCTGTTTTGCCAGAATCCAAACAAAAGAAAATTTGGTTTACAGGTGTTATTGTTATGGATCCTGGTAGGTCATTCTAGAAATAAGCCTTGGCCATTTTTTATTTTCCCGGAGGTTGCTTTTGTGTACATCAAGCTTGTGCATTTCTATGATCGTTAAATGTATTCTGTGACTTGGATTGAAGTGTATTCAGGGATCCACAGGAAAATAAAACCAGACGCACTGTAACCACTATTGTGATATTTATCACTGATGGCGCTCACATGACTCCGAAGCTCCATAAAACCCTGGAGGGGTTACCTTCACTTAATGGTGTCCCTTCCCTTATACTCGCCAGCTACTTCTTATTGCAAACAGCTGTTTGGAAACGGAAAAACGTTTGCTATTTCCAAGGGACTCTGTCGGCTCTCCAAGCCCTCTACTCATTGCCGTGAACAAATGTTTAAGCTTAATCAAATTGCTCATTCTAAACAAAGAGCCGATCTTGCATTCTGAATCACAGATTCATGAGACCTACTGCGCACCTGAAAGAGAATAAAAGGAGCCAGGGTTCGAGAGCACAGGCACACACGCAAGGGGAAGTGTGCAGCTCTGATGTGTTCAGGGCACTCCTGTGATGTTCCTGCTACCCCGGGGACCAGCTTGTTCCTACCCTCTCCAACTTCTAGGGGTACCAGCCGACGTTGCTTCTAATGAAGGCTTCCCTGAGCTGGGTTAGAACACTCCTCCAAAATAACCCAGCGAAACTACATTAGTACCAAAGTAAGGGAGGAAAACAAGCGTCACATAAACTTTATTAGCACTCTTTACTATGAAATAAACTAGACTTACACTTCTTTTGGAGGGGAAAATGATGAACACAAAAAAACATACCGTATTTTTACTTACTAACGTGCACTTGTAAAGTGCACTGCATGCTGTTTTACAGGCAGTAGCATATAAAATACTTTTTCCAGATGTGGATTCATAATTCTCCAAAGACTATAATAGTTATCATAAGATTTATGGAGGATAATTTATTAATCACATTTTTTTCCCGTTTGGAGATCTGCTTGGTAAGATGAAAGCAAACTTTAAAACGCCATTTTAACCAAATGTAGATGGCATCCTATCAAGTTACTCCTTTTGTTCAAATTATTTTTAATGACTTTATTTGCTTTATTGCTTACACGAGTCAGGACCAACTTTGTGGTAATGATCTCTTCAGGAAATCTCTTAAGATTTTTTTAAAAGTAAAATAGCATGGAGCTATTTTAAAAACTAAATGAACTGAACTGTGTAAGTTAATTATTGTTCGTTTATTTGAGGGACATATGAGCTACAAAAACTTGGGTTTTGCTTTTCTCCACCCCCCCTTTTCTGTTTATTTCTTTTTGTAGGTTTAGAGAAGCAAATGCCTTTCAGAACTGTTGCTTACTGAATGTACCTGCAGCTTCTTCAGCAAAAATGTAGAAGCCCACTTGTGTCTGAGGTGCCATAAGTAACACATTGTTAAATAAAGTACATGTTTCAAACACAGGGCCCTTTAATCTCGTCTGGATTATTAAAAACACACAGCTGTGCTGAATCCATATTGAGGACCCCCAGTCACGTAATAAGTAAACCAGTCCAAATGGCTCATTTTTTGTCATCGCTTTATCAGAAGCCAGTGTTGACTGAAGCTGAACACGGTTTGGCAGGGGCTGGTGTGGGGAAAAGCAGCTCTCCACTTCAGGGAAACTCTCTGGTCCTCAGACGAGGCTGGTCCCGTCACATACCCGCTTTCAAACCACTCAGTACACCAGCAGAGGAGTCTTCATTTGACGGCATCGTTTGGACAGTAACGAATGAACAGACAGCCCGTAAACTTTCTTTCCTTTTCTGCCCAGACTCCAGCAGCAACCTTCAGAGGTTGCTAATCTGCAGTAACTGGACAATAATGCTTTGCAAAGTTACCATCATCCATACTAAGCTAGCGTTCAACTGCTCTCCCACAAGAGTGAATAATGTTATCAGTATTTTAGACTGATGGTGGTCGGAGACCATAATATAAGACACAGGCATGGCGCCACACGGCCACTTCTGCTCAGAAAAGACTGGGGCTATGATCGTTTCATGTTGGCTCAACTGTGATGGATATAAAACTGTAGGGAATCCAGAGGAAAACACTGGAGAATTTCCGGTTGTTCTTAATTACTAGTACAACTGTACATTTTCTTGGGATGAAGTGTGATGCTACAGTATACATATATTATGTAAATATTGACTCACTAGATATACCTAGATTATCCATAGTCAAGATTGTCATTACTTTGTCATGGGGATATCTAGCTGTTTTGAATTCTACAATACAGTTAACAATAATTCTCTATGCAGTAGAATACCCACACGAACTTCTATGCTGTTGCAACTTCGTGGTACCTGTTAAGCAATCCTTTCCCATCACTTCCTCATATCTTCTCTCCCCAGCTGTGATAACAACCACTGTGCTCACTAAGTCTATGAACTGAGCTTGCTTAGATCTCGCGTAAAAAGGAAACCACGCGGACTTTCTGGTTTTTTTGTTTGTCTTTTGCACCTGGCTTATTTTGCTTCCTATTTGACCTCCAGGTGTATCATGTCCTAACATAAATCAAAGTTTCACCCTCTCATGGTTGAATGGCATTCGTGTGTGTGTGTGTGTGTGTATGAACATGTGTGTGCACACATGTGCAAGTGTGTATGTGTACTTGTGTGTGTATACCATATTTTCTTGTGCATACATTGATTCTGATTATTGAAAACAATGTTGTAATAAATAGGGGACTGCAATGAGCTCTCTAATATACTGGTTCTCTTCCTGTGGATCCAGGCTCAGAACTGGAATTGCTTGGTTGGGTAGAAATTCTATTTTTAATGTATGAGCAAACCTTCATGCTGTGTTCCATAATGGCTACCCCATTTTAATCCCTACCAATAGAGTATACTCATTCCTGTTTCTCCACACTCTTGTTAGAGTTTGCCGTGTTTTATATGATTTTGGTAAATCAACTTTTAAATTTTAAATATGGTAGCATTTCATATTTAAATTATCCAGGCAATTACTGCTGCTCTATAGTTAAGCAAAGAAGGCTACCCAATGAAAAGTATATCCAACAAGTGGTAAATTGGACTCAGCTGGATGGACAAAGGCATCCTTTGAAACTTCTCTCTCCAAGGACACTTATTTGCTATTGGCCAGTGGTCACGTGGGATGACATCAAACTTGACACCTCTAGGATACTTTCTCTGCCAGTGGAGAGGATAGGCAGAAGAAAGTCAGGAGAGGGAGACAAAATGTCCTGAGCCTTGGGCCCGGGGAGCTGACAAGGACCTGAACCTTACAGACTAGGAAATGAAGTAGCATCCCGGGACAGCGAGGAAATCTTTTGCTGGGCCAGTCATGGCCAATGAGAAAAATGAGTGAATGCTCTGATTGTATGAGGTAATGGCCCCTCCTCTGACAGTATGGGGAATCTCCTGAGGCTTATTCCATTAGTCTAAACAGTTCCAGCCAAAGTCTGAAGGAGATGGTACAGGATCAACCCAACCCCTCTTCATAGCTTTGTTATTTTCCTTTTTAATAACATTAATAACTACATCTCATCGAAGATATGCAAGTAAGTCAGATGCTGAGACACATGCACAGAAGAAAAGCAAGTTTCTCTTGAAAAATTAGACAGGACTTTGTAGGATGAGTCAGAAAAGGAAGGGCATTATCTTCCTAAGAAGTCAGGTACCAAGGCCAAATTCCACAGCCCAGAAGAAAAGTATTGTCTAAGTTTTTAGAACAACAAATGACAAAGATTAGGTAGTGCTTCTCTGGGTAAACGACATGACAGACAGTCTTTTCCAGAGTGAAATCAACACAGCAGAAAAGCCTGGACCACCCATGGCTTGCTACATTTGCTAACTTGGAGTCAGATCATGTGGGTGTGAATGGTTGCTGGTAGAGCCTCACCAGACCGTAGATCAGAGAGACTGTGATGAAAAGTCACTAAGTGTGTACTTGCATTCCTCTTCCTGCTGGTAGACATCTATGCCTGCTTCTTGGTGAAAACAACAGTGCAAGCCTTCACACAGCATCCATTCCTCTTAGGCTGTGTTCCTAGGGCTTCGTACCTAAGGACCCAGTGACTGAACATATCCTCTCTGTGAGGGAGGTCTTTTGTTGCGACTGGCTTTCAGAAGTTGAGGTGCTGTGGAACTGAGAGCGACTCTGGTGTTGGATGCTTTATCCTCTAATCAACAAGTGTTTGTCAGAATGCACCTAAGAAGCTATCGATTTTGTCTCCGTTGAAATCCAGAGAGTCTCTAAAGTTTGAGAGGATAAAAGGCATACAACTAGTTAATCGGAAAATACGCCATTGTACAGTCTGTTCCCAACTTACAATACAGAAGTCAGAGCAGAGTTGGGGGCTCAGGGCATAAATTCACCATCTGCAGCAAAATGTAATCAGACCCCAGGAGTTTCCACTTTGAAGTCTTCCTGAATCTGTGTGGGTTACAGGTCTGAACATATCACCAGCTTTGACAGGTGGCTTTATTTTTCATTTCAAAGAGGGCGAGGGGAAGGCAAGGAGAGCCAGGGAACACATGCACAGCAGAGCTTTGACTATGGTCCCAGGAAGGCTGGCTGAGGTATTTTTCTCAGCTCAGGTCACACACTCAGAAGGACTGAAATAGGGGGCTTTGGCGCTCTGGAACTAGGTCCTTGTTGACAGTAGCACTGAAAAATACCCCCTTTCCAGATGGCATCCCCACCATATTCAGCAACTAGCCCATCCATCCATTTACCTGGTATCTTAAAAAGAGTTCCTGGAGGCAGGCATCTATCAGGGATGACAGTGAGCCAGAAAGCCTCAGCTACAGCGAGGATGTCACCAATTTCAGAGGATGGCAGCATCACCAAAATCTGAAATCCAGCTTCCAGGTCTGATAGCACAGAAACACCTACCTACCATGAGGAGTCGGGGTAACCAAACCCTCATGGTCCTGGGCAGAGTATGCACAGCTCCTTCAGGCTAAGAGTGACTTTGACCATACCCCTCTCGTCGAAAATGGATTCATGGTGGAAGAGTAAGGTGGTAAGGCGGAGCTAGAGTTGTTTGTCACCACAGCAAAGCTGAGCAAGCACAAGCATGTGAGAACCTGCCCAGGGCCTCCTGCATGAGGTCCTGAGGACATACCATGCAAAGCACCAAGCATGAGGAAACCGGCCCACTCGATGACCATTTTAAACAAGGAACTGCTCCATGAGAAAGCGCACTGAGGACAGGCAGAATATTCTTCTAGAGAAATGGGTCTAGTGCGGGAGGTTAGATGAAATGCTTACTTTACCAAGTGGTAAATATTACATCTCTCCACAGTAGTGCTACTCAGACAGCCTTCAGACCCTGTGAGCTTCCACATGCTTTGAGTCCTCAGGAAAGGGACATAGAGAATTAGTCCCTTATATGGCTAGAGGCACACACTTCAAAGGGAATAAGGGCACATTCTAGACTGCTCAGCCAGTGCCCTTAGCTTTGTAAAAACTAAGGGGGATTTTGAATTCTGAGTTCCAGGGCACAACAGTTTTCATTTGCCCCTGAAATAAAGTTAGTGCACTAAAATTATTTTAAAGTACCATAATTCATTTTCACAAGTATTCTTTTCCAGTTGGTAGGTTGGTAATGCATTCATTTCAGGGGACAAATCTGATACACTAACCACATAGAGCTGAATTGGAATCTCTACTTCTCTTCATTGTTTGCAACTTAAGTAAATTGTAATATCTTTTTGTTTTGTTTTGTTTTCCGTGATTACCCATACTTCACCACCATCCCCTAATCCTCCCCTGGCTCACTTGAAATTAAATACTGGATTTGAAATAGAAAAGGTTTTATAATATTTATATTTATAATGTTTACAGAAAACACATGGATCACTACATTGTTATGAGGATAAAAAACCAGATTCTTTTAATGTTTCTACTTCTACAGTTTAATAAGCTAAGGAAAGAGGGCAGCAAATATAGCAGAATTCTTTTCACAAATCAAACCTGTGCAGAAAAACATATCTTTGGAATCTAGGGCTGTGTGACAAGCTTTCAACTATGAAGAGAAGCAAGATTTCTCTAGAGATAGTCTTCTCCACAGCACAAGAGACTTTATTATTCACCGGACAGTAGGAGTTCACAGCAGGGAATGCTCTCTGCCTCCCATGCTATTGTCAAATGTAATCCTTACCACGACCTAGTTCTTACTATTCCCTCTTCTCAGATGTGCAAAATGAGGTTTTGGAAGGAAGTCTTTATAGATGGCAGAGGCGGGAATGAAACCCAGGTGGACCACAGGTTAACAGTCTTACACTGTGCTTACTGTTGTACTGTATTTCACCACTGCTTCTTGTGAAGTGTGCGACCTGACCCTTTTGTTCCTACTACCACGTTTAAATACAGTGTGTGACATTGACTATGAAGATGGGTTTGGTAGCAATGGCTAATTAAGTAAATAGTTGTTAGTAGTAGCAAAAATAATACGTTCTTATAGAACTGCAGCTCATGTGATTGTATACTAGTTCCCCATTTAATGACACTATTTGGGAAAAATGCCAAATCTTTACTAGGGAGAGCCTTGGTGGAGGAGGTAGATCTATAGTGATAGGACCCAAGACTTGAAAATCTAGCCAACTTCCTGTTAGTTCTTTGGTCTCTGACTATCTATACAATGTGAGCATCTGCCTCTTGGTGTTTCATCTGTGCCCTCCCAATTAGGGTAGACTGTATGCCAGGAACTGTGAGGCAAGACAAACAGTTCCTCTGTCCATGCTGCTTGGTATTGCATCACACCAAGAAGACAGTGAATAAAATATGCTTTTACACACATCATAGAATTAATCCTTCAGCAGCAGCAAGTGATATCAGAACTACAGAAAAGTTAGCAAGTCCCGGGAGAACCCAAGCCTACACAGCCAGATGTGAACACCTGTTTGTATTTTGTGTCCCAGGCAGTTTGCTTTCCTTACTCATGGTTCACAGCAAGTAAATCCTGGTACCTAAATGTTTTTGGCAATACAGGCTATCTGTTTCTGTCATCTCTTAAGATACTGGTGTTCCGAAGCCCCTGGGAAAGATTCATCTAGTGCATAGAAATAAGGAAAGCCCAATGTCCTTGTACCCAGACTTCAAAACTCCTGACAAGAAACAGTGCTTTGTAGTGGACTGGGAGCTTCTTCCAGACAGAAACTATCAGGTATTTACAGTATTTAGCTCTGGCTCTGGGCTTTGGATCTGACTCATAAAGAATGCTTGCAATTTGCAGTGATGAGTCAACACACCCATCAATCAGCCACAGACAGTTCTGAGCCTGGAGCTTTTCGGTACCTTCTTCCCTAATACTCCTTCCTTGGAAATTTTCTTAGTTCTTGGGAAAGATGAGAACCAGGGGAAGGTAGCCTTGTCAAACCTCTCATGCAGGTAGCAAGAAATCAAACTGGCCATGTGACTCAAGTTTCTAACCCGTATTGTTCTTTTTTCTCTCAGCCCCTTGATGACTCGGCTCTAAATTCCAGATGTTACCAAGAACTATTGAAGGCAGTTGTGGGGGAGATTCTTATAGTTACAGTAAGTGTGTCATTTTTTTTGACTTCTCTGCCCTGTATTATTTTTAGATGAAACCAGGCCCATCTTACCTGTAATTAAATGGTGCCAAGCCTTTGGAGGATGTCAATATCCAACTGGACAAGTCTTCTTGTATTTCTTATTTTCACTTTAGAGAGAAGAAACAGAAAGACTAATTGTAGTTTGTAATTTGGACTGAAAATGAATTTTTGAAGTTTTCTGAATTTTACCCAAGCATGTCCCCTGGACAGGGTAGGAAAGAAACGGGTACCCTGTGTCCTGGTATTTTTCTGAGAGCAGAAAACATTAACGGCTTGGATTATAAAGAGGTGGGAGTCAACATTTGCCTAATTCACATATTTGTGTCAAAGGGGTTTTGATTAAACAAAACCAGCAGAAATAAAACAAGATGATAAAGTAGAATTTCTTTCTGATTTAATGAAAATTGTCATTTCTGTGGGTTGTATACATGGATAATGTTTATTGCGATCCAACTCAATCTTCTTATTTAAACATCCTACTGGCCCTCAACTAATCAGAAAACACCTTAGCCTAGCATGGTATTCAACATTCCTCCTTGGTTTTCCTTGCTTTCACAATCTCTATAAGTCCAGAGCGGTACGGTTTTCCATAGAAAAACATCCCTCAGGAACAGCCTACAGGAGAGAGCTGCTCAGGGTGCTGGGGTGTATTGTACTGTGGGTTGCAGAAGTAAATGGAATGTATAGAGAAAGGTCTTTGAACAGAATTCCAAAACATTGGCATCTCTATCTGATGTTGCAATCTCAGGAGCAAGGCATTCTCTCCCAAGGCTGTTTGATAGAATACAATTTTAAGAGGGAATGATATTAGTTTCTGCTTAATAACCAAATAACTTATAAATAAGGAGATTCAGTGCGTGGGCTCTTTGCTTTGAAGAGATGCTAGGGAAAGGTGATAGCAGGGGAAAATTTGTAATAAGTAAGTTTCTCATGGGGGGGCACTTTGCCCTCTCTGGCCCAGTGGATCTTGAAAGACATTTATGGCATCCAAACTCTACTTCTATATCCCTGGCTCCCCACCAGTGAATCACAACCCCTTTGGAGGTCACATATCGGATATCCTGCATATCATATATTTACATTACGATTGATAACAGTAGAAACATACAATTATGAAGGAGTAATGAAAATAATTTTATGGTTGAGGTCACCACAACATAAGAAACTGTATTAAAGGGTCGGAGCACTGGAGAGGCCAAGGATCACTACACTAAATCACTCTGGCCTCAACAGCTGAACAAGTTCTCTGCAGGTTCTGTGGGTTGCATCATTACCATCAATAGTACATGTCAGTGTGTACTTCGCAAGGTACCAGTCCACGAAAGTCAACAAAAAGCTAGAGATACTGAGAGTGAGAGTCTGTTCTTTACCCACTCAGCTTTAGGAATTGATGTAATTCTAGTTTGTCAAAGACTGGTCCTACATGACTGTAAAGGAAACAAGCATTGGACATCAATATCTTCGGTGCATTTTTTACATACTATAAGAAATTACCAAATAACTACTTTATACCCCATGGGTTTTGTGGACATGCATTTTGCTCACCCCTTTTTAGTCTTAACTACACACACACACACACCTACACCTAATACTTATACCTCACCTGTCTTGTCAGAGTTTCCATTCAATATCTTCTAGGAATGTGCCCAAGACAGGGGCTTGACAATCACCTAAATTCCCAAAATTATTACTCTCTATCCTCCCAGAGATTGTCTATCTCTCCTGAAGGCAACAGAAGCTCATAACCCAACCCTTCCCCATCTTCTACAATGCTTTGCACTTAACTGGAACTTTCTAATGGAACAGACCATTTCCATGGGGCAAACTAAAAAACAACACTTATTCCTCAATCTCATGCATCTGCCTTCCTTTCTTTGTCTTAGTCTGTTTGCCATTGCAATCAGTCACAAAGTCCCTGAGAACAAATGATTCATGAAGAGGTTCTAGAGATCCAAGAAGGTGTTTGGTGAAGGACTCCACCCCTAGCTGTATCATAACATTGCTGAGAGGAGGAAAAGGAAATAGCCATTGTGGAAAAGAAGGGGAAAGTCATAGAGCATGAAAGGTTGCCAGGAAAAAAATTTAGGCGAGATGTTAGGCTCACTCAAAGTCACCTGTCCTACTTCAGAAAGCGTCCCAAGAACAAGAGTATGCTCCCAAGAGTACACACAGTAGATGCTCTAAGAGACCTCATCTTTAGCTCTCATTGTGCCCAACCCTTTAAAATTTCAACCACCTGTAAGGGGTACATGGGAAAATGGAGCTTCCAGCTTGTTGTACATAAGCCTTTGGAGGATATTCTCAACCACTTGCTGACCCAGGCAATCCCCTATCTCATCCTCCACTCCTTGGTGGTCTTGGGTAGTCTCATGCTATTGAAAGTAAGTCTTGATTCTCATGAGTCCCTCAGCTAAAAAGCAATGAGAATGAACTTGTATTCTATAAGAACTACATCCACTTGAACCCATAGTGCTATCTAGACTCATCATGGGTGATTGTTTTATTATTTCATCTTTAATTATTTCAATTTATATTTAATTATTTCACATTTAATTTCATCATTTATATTAATTTATTCATTCAAAATTTAATATTTATATTTAATTATTTCAATTTTTAAATGAATATAATTAAAGAGTTCTTGCAGTCTTTCTCTTGATATATTTTACAGACACCAGGACACCCATGTCATGGTAACCACTACTGGATACCAGAGTTCTGATTCCCACTCATCCTCCTTCCCACTCAGACCGCTGGTCATTAGCACATCCTCTCACCTAATGTTACTGCTTCTGGCTGATGACTGGAAGTCGGAAGAATGGCAACAAGAGCCTGTTAAGTCGCCAAGGAGGAACAGAGATCTCCAAAGGGAGGCAGGCAGGTCTCTTCCATACTTACATGGAGCATGAGACCTCAGACACAGACTCCACAACATATCCCAGCCAGGTGATGACTTTCTCCAGAGCATCCCAGTCATGGTCCCACAATTCCTAGGTCTTAAAATACATCTTGACTACATGGGATCCCTTATATTCAGTTATATACAGTTGTAATCTGTATATTCTGTTCACTAAATGAACAGCAGTTCATTCCTGCTTCTTATGACACACACACACACACACACACAGAGAGAGAGAGAGAGAGAGTGTGTGTGTGTGTGTGTGTGTGTGTGAGAGAGAGAGAGAGAGAGAGAGAGAGAGAGAGAGAGAGAGAGAGAGAGAGAGAGAATCTCACTCCCTCTTCAACACAAACCCTTTGATTCAAACTTATGCTCTGGGAGCTTTGACTTGTTTCCTGTCTTCTCTTGGCCTGGTTCTCTTTTCCCACCTACTGTAATAATATTTGTGAACTACAAGTTACCCCTCTAGGATTTAAACTAAGCAGCAGTGAGTGATTCTCTTGCCTTTCTTCACAAAACCTGCCTTTTTGCTCTTATCTCCCTTGAACTTGGACTAGCTCCAAGGGTTCCACCTACTTTCTGAGTTGTAAAGCCGAGAAAGAGGTTTGCTGTGTAAATCTAAATCATTAGGTTTTATCTACTTAGATGGGAACCCTTGGGAGTTTGACCACTTGCTCTCTGAGCACAAGTTTCAATCTGCCACAAAGTCCCCAAGACCACCCCCTACTTTGTGTTGATCACAGTTGCAGTGGCCAGTGAATACTGTGTTCCATTTTATCAGACACATTTTTAGAGTCCTGTCACTCAATTCCATGTCCTTATACTCAAGATGGGAATTAATTAGCATAAGTTTGATGATCCTGGATCTTAGTTGAGGTCTCCATACTTCTAGAGAGAGTCTTAGCATTCTCTTCTGTGTTTACTATGGACTTTTAAATTTTATTATCATTATTAATATTATAACATTATTATTATTATACACCCAGAATAGAAGGTTTTATGAACTGCACAATAGGAAGGTTTAAGTCAAAGTTGTCGGAGTTGCTTTTGGAAGGGACTCAAAACTCACACTGAATCTCCTTCCCGCTTGATTCACAAGACCATTGTTATTGTATTTAGGTTTGGATAAACCTTCCTATGGAAGGTGGCTTCTCATAGCAGTTCATTTGAAACGTGTGGGCTTAGATCTGGCTTCACGTGTGAGCCTAGGCCTGTCATCGTGCATTCTAGGTCACTCTCTGAAGCGCATTTGTCTTTCCTCAGTGTTTCTTAGAGCTGGGGAGCAGACATTCCTTCAGCCCTGCATTAATCCAATTACTAAACACCTGCAGACATGCAATAACAGTGTAGGTGCCAAGAGCCTTAGAAATGGTTTTATAGCAGAATGTAATCGGCTGTCCTGCTATCAGGAGTCGTGTTACACACCTGCCAACATCCGAGCCAAAAACATAACACTCGTGGTTTTCACTCCAGGCAGGAATGCTCGGCACACATTACAGAGACTACGTGACAGGCATGCTAGCTTGAAGGCCCGGGGCCCATTAAACATTTTGAACTTCTAGTAAGAGTATGCAAAGTCACTTTTCAGTCTTCCAATGGTTTCAAGAGGACTGCGATGAAAACATGGTTTCTCTTCCAAGGACAATGAAGGCAGGGCCACCCCCTAAAGTACAGTTTGCTGAGAGCGAACTCTGAAGACTTTTCTGTCTGTTGCAGAATACATAAGAAGTGGCTACTTGCCAGGTGACTGCCTGGATGCCCCATGGCTAAGAATGAATCTGAGCCTAGAAAACAATCCCCTCCTACCTACTCAAACCATCAAACAAAGAAGTGGTTCAATTGTTCAGATGCTACAAATCCAAAGACTCTTGTTTCCTTAGCTCATATAAAACCAGTGAGACTTAGGAGGTTATATTGATATATTTCTCCAAACACAGCCATGTTTGGAGGATGAAAAATGTTTGATTCTGTCACAACAATCCTGAACAAGCCTGATTATCATCCCCAATTTTTTCCCTAAACTAATTTCCCTAAACTGGTAAGAAGTCCCTGAGTCCCATGCCTTCATAAGATAAAAGCAGACATGTTCTCTTATGTGTGTCAATCTTGGGACAGTGTCCACTTCCATCTACATAGCCAAGATCATGGAGAGAGTCTGCACTGAATATGGCCGATCCTCAGGCCATGTTAATTAAACAGACTCCCCAGCAGAGCAAGTGCATGAGGATATGTTCCCTACCCCTCCTCCCTTGTGTATACTGGAGACATTAGAAACAAGGGGGGGGGGGGGTACCTGGAAAACAAAGTGAATAGGGACAGACGTTGTCCTTCAACGCAGCTCCCATGAGTGCACCATCCTCCCGTTCAACTCTATTCTTAACCAGGATTTCTCAGTTTCCTGACACTACCTGTCACTCTTAGTATCAGAATGCTTTTGTTCAAAGCCCTTACTTGATACTTCCGTAGAAATAAAATCTGCTTTGTAGTTGATTGCTGTGTGTATGGAAGCCTTGTCTCTGCACTGAGGACATGGGAGTAGGGTGATGCTTCTCATTTCTAGCAGATCTTCTCACTGATAGTCCAAATTTGGGCCACTCTCTTTTTGAATTTCCTTTCCAAAGCGTCCATACAACCTAGAGGCCACACTGAACATGGACCTAGCTTCTGAGTCCTTGCTGTTCACAGTGTGGCATCATGTGGGAGTTTGCGAAACCTGAACCAGTCTCTGAATCCGCGTACTGAACCCATTCGATCAGTGCCTGCATTTTAGCAAGATCTGGAAAGTCCAATATACACTACAGGTCAGAAAATCCAGGTAAATTACAGTCTTGACCTTTCACCACCTCTCAGAATGAAACGCTAGCAGAGCTCAGAGGATGCATGCTCCTCGGCAGAGACATGTCAAGTTCTCTCATCCATGAGATGCAGGGCAGGCTGCGGCTACCGAGGATGGAGATGCTGATGCTACGAGAAATGAGAACCTCAGGGAAGGGTAAAGGGAGGATGTAATCATCACCCCTTCCTGAAGAACAGGGCTAGCAGCAGCATCCAGAGATGGCCCGTTCCCTGCTTCCTGAGCCCTCAGGAAAAAAGGCAAAGAGAACCTGGTGGAGAGAGGCATTCTGAGCCATGGGTCCACCAGCCCCTCCCATTGTAGCCCAGCAATCTCAGCCCACATGTAACCTTCAGCCCCTGCCCAGAGCAGTCAGTGTGACAGTAATAACAGTAGTCACAAGAAAATGTAACCTCGATCATGCTAACAGCTTTTGAAAAGGAAAATGCTGGGGATATGATTTCAATTAAACCTCACGTTGTCTGACTTGTCTCTGCGCACAGCCAGAGTTCACCTCCTCGTGCCCTCTTACCGCCTCTATTCAAAACGGAGCCAACAGAAGGGGCCGCTTCAGTGTTTGCTCCCACCTTGAGGAGACAGGGTCCATGGGTACCACATCACTTCCCATTCCCCAGTCGGCTGCGCTCCTCCAGCTCTGGGGAATGGCCTTTCTGTTAACCTTTCCTCAAGAGACTCACAACATAGTGAGAGAATTGTGAACAGATACAGCTTGAGTTTCTCCCTCTCCTTCCCTCTCTCTCCCTATGCTTCTTTCCCAACCTGTTCTTCCTATTTTTTTTTTTTGGTTTATGAAAGAACAATTATAAATTTGAAAATGAAAATGTTCCCAGACAAACGGAGCCTCGTTGCTTTCTCAGCTATGTCCGTCTTCATGTGAATGGCCTCCATGAGCTGCTTCATTTTTACTTGAATGGCTTTTCCCAAATCGGCCCTATCAATAGCAGGTGTGTACCAGTCAGCCCGATAAAGATGGGAGAGGGCAGGCTAAACCAGCAACTTGATGCATACTGCTCAAAGCAACAGAATTTCTCCATTGTCCATTTCAACAAGATACTGTGGAGATGGCAAGTGAAGCCATTTGGTGTTAGGTAATCAAACCTATACTTCCCTGGGAATCTCCTCCCCATCTCTTACTCCAATAACACTTACATGATTTTTACCAAGCCACTCAACTGCTACCTGTACAGAAGCTTTACCAAATCTTCAAAGGATCTCCAAAATGTTCTCCCATTATGATTAGAGGAAGTATTCTTTGACGGAGTTTGATGATTGTGTTCAAGAAAGCAAAGTCAGTAACTGTTTCACAGAGGGTATCTGTCATTAACACAGGCAGAAGGGTTAACTGGGACTTTGAAAGTCCAAGAAGGTTTTATCATTCTAATGGTATAATATTTCTGTTCCCCATAAGCCTCACATTTCAAAAATCCACATATTAAAGCAGCAGCAGGAAATGGGAGAATATGATATAAGTGAAGATTACCCTATATATTAAGAACCTACCAGAGCAGGACCAAAAATGCAGTACATATTAGACAATCCAGTAGCAAAATCTCCGGCAACTTTGTTCCCAGCATCACACTTATTCCATCCGTTGGGTCTTAAATCTTCCTGACTTGGCTTTAATTAGCACCCTCTTTGGACACATCACTCCTGGAAGGAGACTTCAGGGTCTGAGATCAGTTTCCTCAAAATTAATTATACCACCAAAAACATTGACAACAAAGATAGCATTAGCGTTTTCTATAACATTAGACAGATGTATCCACATCACCTTCATTTGTACTAATGGGCTCTCCATAATAAGAAGCCACTTGCAGTAAATGGCAGTTAGCATAGAGGTGCATAACTGGTCACAGTACAGGTAATAAGAGCCTGCAGCCTATGTCTAGCCCTAAGTAGGATAACTATGTTGCATCTGCTTCTCCCATGACTCACGGATCACTGCTTGAAAGAAGGGGCAGAAAGACTGTAAAACCCATTGGCAAAGGATGAGTACAAGGAAACAGTGCTGTGGACGCAGCTGGGTAGTTGCACATGTGACCTCACGGTAGTTGTGACAGCTTACTCAAGACCTTGCATGCTCAAGCCAGATAAACTTCCAGAGAGGTGGGTGAGCACACAAAGTCCCACTCTGACCTGAGTAACTGTTGGTAACTGGTAGCATCTGGAAGAGGGAAGTAGTTTTCCTTAAACGAGTGGCCTGTTTCCTACATGTCGGCCCTGCTCCATTGGAAAGCTGCACAGCTAAGAGTATATAGGCAGTGCCAACTGACTTACTGTCTTTCTAAAGATAAAAAAAGAGCACACAAAGGTGGATGGGTAGGAAAGGGGACATCGTGGAGAGTTTGGGGGGGGGAGTTTTGAATATCATCAAACTACTTGATACAAAAAAATCTTCAAAGGATGAAATAAGTCAGAAATTTTAAAAAATACCACAGGAGTTGACAATGTAAAAACACAAAAGTTAGTATCCATTGTCTCTAAATAATACCTTCACTTTATTATGAAATAGAGAAGCTTGGAATAATGTATTCTAAACTTTAAGAAGTAAATGAAGCACTCAGGAGGCAGAAGCAAAAGGATCTCTAAGTTTAAGGCCAACCTGGTCTACAAAGAGAGTTCCAGGACAGCCAAGGCTACACAGAGAAACCCTGCCTCAAAAAAAACCACAAAACAAAAAGAAAGGAAAGAAAAAGGAAGGAATGACAGAGAGAGAGAGAGAGAGAGAGAGAGAGAGAGAGAGAGAGAGAGAGAGAATGAGAAGTTATCTCAGTTGGTAAAGCGAGTGCTTTGCAAGTGGAGAATTGGAGTTTGATCCTGGAACCCTGTTTTTGTGTTTGTTTTCTGTTTTGTAATCTAACACATAGTAGTATTCTTGTAATTCCAGCACTAGGGAGGCAAAGACAGGTGGATCCTGGTACTAGATGACTTAACCTACTTGGTTACTTACAAGCCATTGAGAGATCCTGTCCCAAAACAAAGGTAGACATCATTTGTGATCAATATCCAAGGTTTTCTTCCGGCCCAATACAATCATTCTGGTCCTTACAAAAAGGGACAGGGACTGCAGAATCACAGAAGACATACAGCAACAACCATAGAGGTTACAATGGTTGAGGACACTAGACAAAACAGTGGAGGAAGCTTCTATAAAAACAGGAAAAGACAAAGAAATAGGAATTTTTCTCTAGAGACTCCAAAGAAATACAGCCCTGCTGAGCAGTTTTAGACTGAGAACCTCCAGAACTCTAAGACATAAGACTGTGTTGTAAGCCACTGAGTTAGCAGTGGTTTGTGTCGGTCTCACTAGGAAAGTATTGCAAAGGGAAAAGCCCCACGATAAGGTCATCAGAAACTGCTCACTTTTGCTTTATCTATTTATTGTATCATTAGAGTCTCTCCCGCTCATCAGCTAAGGAAGCATTTGAAGAGTCTTCTGGGAGCATCCCACCTTAGGAGATGCTGGTGTTATTGCCACAGCAGACATTCGCCTACTTGGTGGTTAAGAAGAGCTCACACACTTTGTTAACTACTTAGCATAAACTAAATTAATCCTCTTAATTTCTCTATTAAGCTCCAAGCTAAATAATCTTTCATAGTGCTGCCTTGTTACCAAAGAAGTCTTTCTAACTGTTGACTTAAAGGTCTTAGGATCAATTATGTTTATATAGTTGATTTGATGAAGTCTGAAGTGAGGTTTATTGAATCTTGGAAGACTATTTGTTAGATTTCCAAAGCTGTGTGTTTCTACTCCCTCCAAAGACTACAGTGAAGACATAAGATAGATCTCCTTCTGACTGGGCAATCAGTAGGACCCTAACCATCGAAGTCCTACCAGGGCAGCACCCAGTTCATCTCCTTTCCCAGCCGGGCCCAACATCCAGATGCCTTTATGCCTTGGCCCAGAAAACAAGCAGCTTGCAAGAATATATAAAACCCAACATACAATACAATAACATTCTCCAAAGAACTCCATGAATCTTCTACTAAGCCTCTCCCAAATGAGCAAAGGAAAAATAAAAATGGTCAGAAAATTTAAGTTCTCATGGAGAAAGCACTCAAGAGTCTCCTAAAGGTTCTCAAAGAGCAGGATTTTATTTCCCATGAGAATACTGCCCAGATTCAAGCACTGCTTCAGTATCTTACCCTCATTCTTGGCAAGGGCAATGCAGCCTTTGGGTATGGGGATGAAGTACCGCCATTCTCCCTGTTTCTGTTACCTTTTTAACGCATCTCAAGATTGAAAATGGTATTCATGAAGAAGCTTAATTAAGATAGCCCACCTATCTTGGAAGACTGAAGGAGGAGGTCATTAGAAACCCAAATGGAAACATGAGCTTGCAGCAAGAATCTCAACTGCAAGGCTGGTAATTTGTTTGAACTGCATGTCTCTCTTGCCTTGTGCGCCAATCTCTAGTCATTGTGGCTTCTGACTCCCTAGTGATTTTGGATCCATCTTAAAGGAAACTCCAAGACGCTCATCAAAAGTTGGACATGTAAGCTCTTTGCTCATCGTACTCAGGAGAGTGTCCAAGTATGCATTACTCAGTGCTAAAGGTTCAGGTTACATCTGTCTGAAAAACAGGGAATGTGGTGGATCGCCTACAACTATGGTGTCAACATCCCTTCTATTCTTCCAAGCTCGTGGAGCTCTTCTCATGCACCTCCCATCCCCAAGAAGCTGGCCGCCTTCAACCACCCAAATGTAGCAGCTGGCTAACTTCTTCTGTCTGTTCTTTGGAATCTTCCCTCTAACTGAAGACATGCAAGGCAGATAATTGAACGGTGAGTGACCACGTGGAGAGGGGCCAGATGGAGTTGAGCCAGGGTTCCCAGCCAGACCTGGGGCAAACAAAGATAGCTTCACAAAGCTTCAACCAAACCACAGAGCTGGGAAACAGTAAGCTGTAGCTAAACTGAGTTTGGGGGTGATTTGGGGTACAGAAATTCAAATATTAGACTTCTTGTCCTAATAGCCTCTGTATGTCACTGTTCTACTTCCATGGTACTCATCCGAAAGAATAAAAACTGAGATGTCGGTGTTTCGGGGGATACGCTTTTACCCAGAGGGCCTCTGCAGGTATCACACCATGCTTGCCACTGAGAATTTAAAGGCAGAACCCATTTCTGTGAACTTTGGAGCCTCGCATCTTACCCATAAAATAGGGGCACTAGAAGGGTACAAGCAGCCTTGATACCAAGAGCCTTTTAGCAGAGAAAGAAGGAAGAAATAGCCGTTATAGAAATATTGGGTGGGTAACCAAAAGAGGATTACGTTATAATAACAATGAGGATTGTATTTCATGAAGTCTTTAGTTCAGAAGTTCATGGCTAGAAACAGCATCCCCCTTGAAACAGCAGAGCTCTAGGAATCAAGCATGACTTTTACATCTCTGGTCTCCGTTCCGGTAATAAGGTCTGGTATGCAACTGCAGGCCACCTGAACAATAGAGAAAACATAACTTGGCCCAGCGACGTAGGAAAATGGTTGCCCACCTGGTGTGACTTAGAAACACATGGTGCTCTCAGCAACACCAGCTGAAGAGCAGAGGTAGGGGCAGCAATATATCTGGGCATCGAGAATGGAGCAAGGGGGAAAGGGAAATAGGTCAGCTCCTGGAGGAGAGAGAACAAAAATGAGTCTCGACAAAAAGAGTTCATGGGAGCATTCCAGACAAGAGCTCCCAACACGCGTTCACAGTTTAGATTCCAGCATTTAATGATGTCAGAGGTTCTTAGGCAGGGTAGGTTATCTGGCAGTGGTAGAAGGCCCGTGATTCTAATAATGGCAACCACATTGCTCCAGCTATCCTTGCAAAAAGAACAGGCACTCTGGCTCCAAGGAATCCACTCAAAACAACCAGTTTCACCTCTGGGAGGCAAATGAACACACTACAGTCACTCGCATCTGGGACATACACACAGGTAACCTGTGCCCAGCTTGCTACTCCAGGAAGGAGCCTCAAGCAGAAGACAGACTGAACGATCAGCCTGGACATCGAGCCTAGACAAGTTTAACTTGCTATACTTTGAGTAACAAATCCTTCCCAGCTCTGGGTCTCTATTCCTTCCTCTGCAAAGTAAGAGTTAGGCAGAAAGACCAGTTAGAGAGACCTTCTAAATCCATACTTCTGTATTTTTAAAAAGCATTTGATATATTTTCTTCTTTCTGAACACTAACGTGAAGTTGACTGCAATAAATTTCTACACTCCCCTGCTGGGATATACGATTTCAGATTGTTCCTCTTGTTTTGAAAAATTACAACAGCGCAGAGCACAAAATGCCTATCCTCAAAGTCAAGGCCGTAATAGTCTGAGGGAGAGGCTAAGAGTTCACCCAGGGCCTCATCTAATGACTTAGTGCTTTATTGGTTAGTTTTATTAGAGGTTTCGGTCAGATGCTATGCTGTGGTCAGGACACTTTCTGTTTGGTCCTGGGGGACATTTCTTATTGAGATGTTCTTTGTGGCATAGAGGGAGAATAATTTGATGTTTATGAGTGTTCCAAGGACACTTGAAAAGAAAGTACCTCATCTCCAAGCACATAAAATGGATCCCTCATGTGAAGTTTCAGCTTGTTTTATACCCGCATCCCTTTTTTCTTTACTTGTTTTTTTCCCCCATCTCAACTTGTGTTATTCTCTACTTTGACTTCCATAAACTCACAGTGCTACAGTTAAGCCTAGTGTGATTGCGCTATTGATTTTTCCTCCATCATTCTAAATTTAAGGACTTCCTGTGTGGATATTGTTTGGGGTACGTGAATCTGTAAGTCCATGTTTTCGTTCTTTGACACTAGCTATCAGTATAAGATTATCTTCTGGGTGTCTACAAATGCTTTTGGATCTATTTACATAGTTTTAATCTTATCTTCTACTTTATTTGATACAAAGGTCTGCCGTCTGATTTATTTGGTTTATGTTTGCCTACACATTGATGCCCACTGTTTGATTTCTCAATCCTCTTATGTCACTTTTCCTCGCTGCATCTCTTACCATACACACTGATATTCTACTTAATTTAAAACATTCTCTTTTTGATTGATATTTTTCATTTTGAGATAAAATTTATTAGATTTATTCTTGTTTCTGAGATCTTACATCTTATTTTAATAATTTTTCCTTTTATTGTTCTCTTACTATCCCGTTGCAGTGAGCTATTTTCTTCTATTATTTATTTATATTTATACTTGCAAGATCTTTTCCGTATCTCTTTTCCTTTTTGCATCTATATGTGCATCTGATGTGCGTGCATATTTATATGTGTCTTTGAGGAGGCCATGTGTCGCCTTTGATCATTCTCCACCTTCTAGATAGAAACAAGGTTTCTCCCTTGAACTCAGAGCTCCAGGATGCCAGTTCAGCTAGTCTACCTACCCAGCTCACTCCAGAAGCACTTGTCTCTACCTCCAACTATTGGCCTCTGGATTCTCCTGATCTTTACATGGGTTCTGAGGTCCAAATTCTGATCCTCATACTTGCAGGACATGTGCTTTGCTCATCAGCCCAGCTCCTGGGCCTCTTTACTATTTTCTCTTTTAGGGGTTTTTCTTATGTATGGTATTATTCTGTAACATTTATTGCTAAATTTCTTCATTCTCTTATTTCCCTTCTCCTAGAAGTTCTGGAAATTTTTCGTGCCCCTTTTTCATTATCCATTGTCTTCTATGGTATCATTAGCCATTTGCTTTCAGAAACGATTCTCAGTTTTGTCACAAAGGACTTAGATAAGACGTCTCCCCAGCTTTGCTCCTTTAAGATGGTACTCTTCAGGACCAGGGCTTCCAGCTGAGACAAGACATCATCAAACATTTTCTTATGTGCTCTTTTCTTGTGGTGACTTTACTTCACTTTGTCAGGTCTTTAGTGGCCTTCCCATCAATGCAGATGATTCTGAAATGACACCCATTTTGTCCTGTCCAGTCCTTCAGTGATGAAGATATGCCTTTTTGCCTTGTAGCCAATAATCACCTTGCTTAAATGTTCATGGATGCCTCTCAGAGTCTTTTGCGCTTACACTTTAGTCCAGTTTCTTTGGTCAGATGCTGAAAATGACTAAAATACAGTTCAGGCTCAGTTGGGAGGGTTATGAGAGACAAAACCAAATAGTTGAGGTGAAAATGGTGCTTTGGTGAAAACTCGGTTACATGATTTCAAGGTTTGTGGGAACTGCTCCTTAGTTCTTGATTTCCTGTAGTCGTGGCTTAAGAGTATAACTGTCCAGAATCAATTTATGCCTTCATTGTTTTCTCTGGAATCTATTCTTTTCTTCATTTCTCCATCAAAAAAAGTGGTTAAGATACCAGCATCTACCTGATAAGATGACTGCAGGTGATACACAAAGCTCCCTATACATATTATAGTGCCTAACGCATAACAAGAAAGATAATGTTACCTGATATTGTCTGATATTCAGGTAGAATTTAAATTAGGTTTATGAGAACCTGGTCTGTCTGCATCCTACTTATGGAAACTAATAGAAGAAACTACAGATTAAAGAAACCAGAAGAGAAGCAGAAGTAGAATTCAACTACCAATTCAGACAATGAGCATTCCAGGTATAGAGAGCCAGGACATGAAGAGTCTATGCTTTACCATAGTTAAAGTTTCAGCTTAGGTTAGAGGGTGACAACAAAATCCCCTAGCAGGGTCGCAGGAAGATGCCATCACCTCCACCAAGAACTACTCTGCTCTGCAAACTGCTCTTGGGAGATAACTTCATGGTGGTATCCAGTCTCCACTTGGAGGACTTACACGGCTCTATAGGGAGTATTACTCAATGACTGTAGTCCCATGAATATTGCTGAAAACAGCAATAATCTGAATCTAACCACATCAAGGAAAATGTAAGCATCCTGAAAGAAGATAATACAATGAGAACTTTATGATCAACTATGCACGAGGACTCAGTCATCCGAAGACTTCTACAGGCTATTTTTCCTTGCCTCCCTCTCTCAACTTCTCTTTTTTTCTTTTTACCTGCTCCTTCGTGTGTAAATATTTTCCCCCAAATCTAGCCTCCCAGATGGAAGGGGAATTAATAGGAAAAGATGAAAAATCCATACCTTGCAAATTAAGACTTGTTGATCGTCTTTTAAAAAGTAAATAAGCAAATTATTTTATTGACCTGACTTGAATTACATATTTGTTTTGTTGTTTGCCATCTTCTATGACAACTATGCATTCAGTATGAGAACTGTTCCCACAAAAGAAGAAATGGCGATTTTTGAGATAATAAGCATTAAATAAAAATGATAACTTTCCATGCACACCTCTGACCTGCCAAATAAAAAGCATTGACATTCAAACTAATTAACAAATTCTTACTTGTTAAATATGAGCCACCAGAACAGACACTAGCTGGAAAGATAGACAGATTTGGGAAAGCTTCCTATTATACACAATTCCGTCATTTTATCTGCTGGCTTTAGAGAATACTGAGATAGAAGATACCTTTGTGGCAAGGCTAGCACTTGTGTTGCCCCCAAAGTGCCTCTCCCCTAATCAATATGGAACTCTTTGTTTTGACTCCAACTTGAGCCTTCCACTGTATCTGTGTGATGTGCAGACCTCACCCTTCAGTGCTCACTCTATGGTAATGGTTTTGTTTTCTACATTTTCACACAGTTTGTTCACTTTTTAGGTGACTTAGGAATAGTAAAAATTGGTTCTCATACTAATTGCTTGCCTATAGATTTCTGGAATTTTTAAGATAATTTCCTTCATCATGAATTAAACCTTATAGATATCTGGGAACACAGAAACAAGATTATTCCCTGCATCTGATGGTGCCTCTGCTCTGAGAATGTCCAAGAGCACCAGCAAGAATTCAACATTTGCAAGAAACTATTCTCTGTATTGTGGTCCACAGAAGTAAGCATCAAATATCTGATTTTTGCTGTGTCTAAAATCTAGGGCAAATACAAAGACAAGTGTCTTAAGGTTTGGCTGTGTTTGCTTTGTTGTTGGAGTTTTGCTTGATGTTTAGTCAAACTAAAAACCAGAACTGAGTATTCCTCATAAGCCTCTAATTGTTTTACAGACAAACCTTAATGTTCTTTCTTAATCTCCATTGGAGTCTGCCCAGCTAAAATAAAGCTTCATCCTTATCAATGTGGCTAAAACCCTCTCACCACACACATGCAGTCCCTCCCTATCTCCCAAATAATACATTCTTTAAGGAAAAAACCACAAGTAGTATCTCTAAGATTTCAACTCATTTTAAAAGTACAGTACCCTTTTCTGAGATCATTAAATTTTGTTTTCCTCTCTTTTTCACAGTTATCAGAACACTCTGAATCTTTTTTCTTTTGAATAAACTCATTACTAAGCTTATTACAAAGTTTACTACTAAGCTTAGACACACAAAAAGATTTTCCCACTGTGTTGAAGACTTTAGAACCAATTGATCTTGAAAATAATTTTAAGATATTTTTCATCAAAATGATGTACTTATAGGTTATCAAGGAACAGGTAGAAGCCTTACTTAAAACCAAAAGAATCCCAGAGGTTTTAGGAAACATTAAGATAGAAAACTACATCTTCTGAGAAGGTATGATCCAGTTCATCCTTTGCCTGTTTGCCTGTGTTGCAGACAATTGAGTAGCCAAGTTTGCTGGTTTTGTCAGTTAAACTGGCTTAGTCAGAAAGTAGACTCTTATTTTGTTAAAGGTTTATTACTTGATCTGGGCTTCTGATTTTTGTACTCTGCATTCATATTCTATAACTTACTCTACAAAGTTGAATGTGCTCACTTTTCACATAATTATTTAAGATAGTGACTCACAGACTTCCTAACAGTCAACAGAATGCTTTGACAACTCCAGAATAAACTCATGCAGCCATCCAGATGTGAGCTCCTTCGTATCTCTTCAGAAATAAATGTCTGGGTTGTGTCTGATATTTTCACAGACTATCCTCTGACCCCTAAATTAAGTTGAAAGTATTGTAGGAAGTAATGAAAGATTTGTTTGGGTTTCAAATCCCAAAACCTGACCCTCTACCTCTCTACCCCAAACTACACAGGAAATTTCTACAGTAAATCAAAGCCAAAAGTGTCTTTAAGACAGAACCAGAGGAAAAAAGAAAGTAAAAACTGGAAATAGCCAGTAAGTTCATTTTTATTGTGATTTAAAGATAATCTGTCAGCACAGAGCCAACTCGGGGAACTCAAGTCATTGATTTCTTATGGTAATGATATAATTTTTATAAGGAAACTTAACTATTCCATCTTTATCCTGAGTTACTACAGCATTTGCTCGGGTTCCCTGTTGCTAGAGCAAAGAATAAACAAACCTTCATGTGCCACCTTCAGACCAGGGGATTAATCTCTCAGGGTCCAGAAACCAGTTCTATGCCTTCATTTCCCCCTTTTCTTCCAGTTCCTACATTGCTTCCTTTATACAGTGAACTCTGAAGTTTTCACTTTCCAACCACCTTTATCAAGACCAAGACTCTACATCAGCTGGACTTCTCCAGATGCATTCTCCTCAAGAGTGCTGCCAAAGATCTGAAGCCCCCGCCAAAATCCAAGTTCCGGTTGCATTAGATACCTGACTGGCTCCATTATCATCATATCAAATGGTTCATGTCTTCCATTTGAGAGCTCCTTCCTTATGCACAGTTAATGGCCATGGCTTCTAAATCTTGGACCATATTTCTCATTCAATATATAATATATTCCCCTACTACCTGTTCAAATAACCACATGTATAACTGCACTCAAACCACAACTTTGGTCATGGTATTTACCGGCTCAAACATGTTCCATGTCTTCTTACCTCCTTCATCCAATCCTCAAGACTAACCAAATGACTATAACCTTGATTGTCTACATACAGTCTAGGTATAGTTATATTATATTCTTGTTGCTCACATGTTCTATGAAGTTGTAATGTATCCTGTACCGTTCACATCCTCTCCTTAAGCTTTGTATTTCATAGATGCCAGTGAGTACTTGTGAATTAATTCATGTGCCAATTTTGACCTTATATCCTTGAATCTGTATGCACCAAACTGAATCCTGCTTTCATTGTATACCACTTCATCCAGCTTCCCCTGTTCTAAATTCCTGATAATTCATCCAAACTTTAATCTTAAATGTATCTTGCAATAGCCACATGAGAAGTAAATGTTACCGCAAAGTAGCTGGAATGGTATATGCTTAACCTATGTTTAAAAAAACACTTAAAAGCATGGGTAAGGCCTTTTAAACCAAGTTAAGTGTACTTTTTAAACATTTTTAGCAACCTAATTCCAAATGCATCTTAAGTTTATTGAGATGTAAGCCTAGTAAAATCTTTATAATCAGACCAATCTCATTCCAGTAATTCCAGTGTGGCTTGACTTCGCATACTTATATATTCACCACTCAGCTCCTCTATGCCCTTTGACCTGCTCCCTCATAGAAATTTCTTGAGCCCATGTGACATCAAATTTCACTACCATTTTGTACTTCAGGTTCACAAATGCCTAAAACTGAAAGATGAAGATGCCTCCCTAGAGCTAACAGTAGCAGGACTCGGAACCTTAAAATTCTGCTCTAGCCTGTCTGTGCCTGGTAGCCCCTCATCTATGAAAGAGACAATGATGATCCAGTGTATCCATTGCCAAATCACCAAACTCAGAAGCATTGATCTGCTTCCAAGCTAGGCAAACCAGTTAATAGCATCACAGAGAGTAAATCTCTGCTCTCCTGCTTCTGGCCAGTGGGTATACCTTAGGTGGTATCCACCTTGATCAGGCTGCCTGCTTCTACCTCAATTCCCCAGTACCTGATGTGACACCTGTTTTCCCGATTGTCATCCATAACTGCCATCAGCCACTGTTGCCTGTGACTCAAGAGCAGAGTAATTCAGTGAAGGTGGGCACTGATGCTTGCAGACATCCTCAGACTTGTGGAACTGGTGTGGTCCGCTGTGTGTCATGGGGCATTAATTAAAAATAACCTGCGTTTCTTCAAATGTTGCCAGTGCTCATTCGCCCTCCTTTATGGTCTCCAGGTCGTAACCACACACACACACACACACACACAGAGAGAGAGAGAGAGAGAGAGAGAGAGAGAGAGAGAGAGAGAGAGAGAGAGACAGAGACAGAGACAGAGACAGAGACAGAGACAGACCGGCAGGCAGGCAGAGATCTGTCCCTTTAACATCACACATATGACCATAGATTTGCCCCAATGTGCGTAAGTCCAAACAAATGATGCCTTATTCATCTCTGCAGGAGAGAGGAGACATTTTCCCATACAAGTTACCACCTGAGTGATGACCTAGTGTTGTAATGCTTCACTCAATTTGCCTTACTAGTCACACAACCAAGGAATTAGAGATGAGACTTTGATAAACCCATAATCCCTTGGAAAACAGCCACTTACTATCAAGTTACTTTGGCCTACATGTTGCCCCTCAGGATAGATTAAGTTGGGAAGGACTTTGGGGAAAAGGTATTAGGGGAAAATGATGATCAGGACGTGTTGGCGCTTACGCATGTACTTCGGGAAGACTGGATGCATTAATTTCATTTTACAGATGTGTTTTCTAATCTGTTCAAGGGCATTAAACTACTCATACAAGGCTGCCATTGAATGAATGGCCATCCTTGGTAAACTGTCGCTCAGTGTGTGAGCCAAAATGATGTTTTCTTTACACAATGTGCATATCACTGCTCATATTAGCCTCTGGTTCCAAGTCTCCTTTTCCCTATTCTTCAGACATAAGCATACAACCTACAATGAGAGCTAGGTGATACCACGTTTGTATCTTCCATAGGTGTGGTTGAGAATCTGTACATGTAAAAGCAAAGATGGATGGAAGAAAAATCCCTGCAGGCCCTTCCCAATTTTGATATGAAGGATAACTTTCATAAAAATAAACAGATCTATTTTAAAGTGTCCAAAAACCCTTATTGATAATAATTAAAACAGATATGTCCATATTTTTACTCAGTGCCAGATATTACTCTAAGTCTTATGCTTGTGATATTTTACTTTAATTCATATGAATCTAATTGCTAGTTCTATCTGCATCTGACTGATGTAGAAGCTTAGACAAGGACTAGTTTAGTTAGTTGCACAAGGTCAATAACTGAACTGTGTCTTTCTGTGTTTGTTTTCAAATATGTGAATGAGGCTAGCCTTGAAATTCGCCTCCAGCACAGAAGCACTAGAATTGCAGGATTGCCCCACTGTGCCTACTTTGATTATATTTCTTAGTAGTTGTCTTAGTCTTTTCTGTTGTTTCTGAGACTTTGTGTTAAACCTTCGCATGGGAGAATAGTTATAACATAAAAAGGAGGAAGGTGCTTCAGAGTTTGTCTGTGGAAGAATCTTGAAGCCCAGGAAAACTCCTCAGTGCTTTTGTGGTGTAAGCTCTGTTTGGGGACTCTGGTCCCTGTCTCATTCCCAGAAGCACAAAAATCAAGTGACAAAATCATCCTCTGTTGTGTGGCCATAGTTGTGCTCCCCTAAATTACATTATAGATCTGTTAATGACTAAATACGCCCAACTTTAGGTGCAAACTCCCGTATTAAGGCACCCTGAAGGCATCTTTTTGGGTTTATGCTGTCATTGTTGTTTTAGGCTACAACTCTGATAGGAACTGTGCATGCTCAGATATGTTCCTGGGTACCATCTTTAGGGCACAAACTGAGCCTGTCTAAGTGTTCATGACCACCATTTAGTCTTGCAGAAATAAATGAGTACCATGACTTAGAGCTAAGCACTCCCCTATATGTGTCTCCCATCCTCCCCTTTTGAACTTTACTAAAAATATGCAGTAACATACTCCTTACCTGCACATACTCAGGAATGTTTTCATCCCAAAGTATTGGTCTATATGTGTATGTATAGGATTCCCTGATAAAATACCCCTTCCTTTGAGAAAGGTATTATTTTTAAGTAATGCCCACCCTCCCCTCACCTGCTCCAAGAAATAAATCTTTCTCCACTCTTCCATTTCTTATCTCTGCTTATATTACCTTCTTGCTCTCTAATATGTGAACCCAACACATTCAACTATTGATCCAAAGACCTCCTAAATAAACTCATAAATATATAGCACCTTAGAGGTTTTATTTTTCCTGTGGTGTCAGAGAATAATTCCAAACCCAACCAATCCAGATAAAATGCTATGGAAATATTGCTTGTGGCTTCCACCTTATTGCCTTCCTCTCCTGCAGGTAAATACCTGTAACATAAGCAGAAGGCTGTGGCAACCAACACTTGGCTCAACAGATGTTTTTGTTAGTGGTAGGATTCAGTGCTAGGCTGGTATTTGGAAACAACTCTTTTCAAGGTCCTCGGGATCTCCAACACATATGTGTGTGATCCAGACCAAAGGCAGGAGAAAATTGCTCGCCTATGACTGGAGACTGGGTTCCCAAATATTTCAGTCAGTGGTTCTCAACCTTCCTAATGCTTTTACCCTTTATTTTACCCTTTAATACAGTTCCTAATGTTGTGGTGATCCCCAACCATAAAATTATTTCATTGTTACTTTTTTTTTATTGAGAAAAAAATTTCCGCCTCCTCCCAGCCTCCCACTTCTCCCCCCACTCCTCTCCCTCTTCCCCCACTCATCTCCCCCTCCCTCTCAAGTCTGAAGAGCAGTCAGGGTTCCCTGCCCTGTGGAAAGTCCAAAGTCCTCCCCGCTCCATCCTGGTCTAGGAGGGTGAACATCCAAACTGGCTAGGCTCCCATGAAGCCAGAACATGAAGTAGGATCAAAACCCAGTGCCATTGTCCTTGGCTTCTCAGCAGCCCTCATTGTCCGCCATATTCAGAGAGTCCGGTTTTATCCCATGCTTTTTCAGTCACAGTCCAGCTGGCCTTGGTGAGCTCCCAATAGATCAGCCCCACTGTCTCCGTGGGTGGGTGCACCCCTCTTTGTCCTGACTTCCTTGCTCATCTTCTCCCTCCTTCTGTTCCTCATTGGGACTTTGGGAGCTCAGTCCAGTACTCCAGTGTGGGTCTCTGTCTCTATCTCCATCCATCACCAGATGAAGGTTCTATGGTGATATGCAAAATATTCATCGGTATGGCTATAGGATAGGATCATTTCAGGTTCCCTATCTTCAGCTGCCCCAGGAACTAACTGGGGACCTCGCCTTGGGCACCTGGAAGCCCCTCTAGGTCCAAGTCTCTTCCCAACCCTAAGATGGCTCCCTTAAGATATGTGCTTCCCTGATCCCCTATCCAACCTTCCTTTATCCCAATCATCCCGTTGCCCCAAGTTCTCCCGATCCTACCCTTCTCACTTTTCTCTCCCCATCTTCCCTTACCCCCCTCCCACCCCACCCTTAAGATCCCGATTTTTTGCCTGGCAATCTTGTCTACTTCCCCTACCCAGGAGGATGGATGGAAATAGAAAATACTATCCTGAGTGAGGTAACCCAGACCCAAAAAGTTGAACATGGGATGTACTCACTCATAATTGGTTTCTAGCCTTAAATAAAGGTCAGTGAGTCTATAATTGGATATCCTAAAGAAGCTAAATAAGAAGGTGAACCCAAAGAAAATCATTGTTACTTCTTAACTGAAGTTTTGCTACTGTTAGGAATCAGAGTGTAAATACCTGTGTTTTCTTTTTCTTTCTTTCTTTTTTTTTTTTTTGTTTTTTTGTTTTGTTTTTTTCGAGACAGGGTATCTCTGTGGCTTTGGAGCCTGTCCTGGAACTAGCTCTGTAGACCAAGCTGGTCTCGAACTCACAATATATCTGTGTTTTCTTATGGTCTTGGGTGACCCTGTGCAAAGGTCACTTAACCATCATAGGGGTCGCAACCCACATGTTGAGAACCACTGATTTGATGAATTCTTCAGAAACTCAGAAATAAACTAGCTGCTTCATTCTCCAAGTTGCTTCTGTGTAGTTTAGCAAGTGACAGTTAAATGAGGGGAGTATAATACAGGACCAGAAAGAACAAAATTGGGGTCATAGGTCTTCCCAGCAGCAGCCACTTATACTGCCTTGGAGGATTAAAAGCATCTGTACCAAGGAAAAGCAAATACACCTAACTGCCAAGTTAGTTGCAAAGGTCCAAGTTGTGGGGAAAAAAAGTAATATTGGGCCAAATATTAATTCTGCAAAATAGAGATACCGCTCTGTCGTTAGAGTCAGAGTCAACAGTCATTTTCCTTCTGGGTCCTTCCATTGCCACCATTGTCAAGGACCACTTGAACTGTGAGCCATATTAGTCCTGCACCATTCCGGGGGTTCCATTCTTGTGCCCTGACTCCACTTGTCCACACCAGATTCCCTCCCCATCCTAAGCCTGAGGTAAGGACTTAGAACAAATTATTGCAGCAAAGTATTAAGTCTAGAGATGTGAACAGTCTCTGAGCTCTAGAAGCTACCCAGATGCCTCTGAATGCTATCTGACTCCCATGAATCTTTTCTCATGCCATTAAGTACATATACTTGTGGTTCACTGCAGTCTGGGTCTCGATCCAGTTACCTAATGTAGCCAGAATTCTTGAGCCATTTGTGCATAACATTGTCCAAAAATATGTTTGTAGGATAAACTAATGAAGGAATAAACTATAACTATATCATGGGCTAGATGTGTCTGGAGAGTTAGCATCAGAATAAAACCCACAGTGCTCCTGGGGAGTACTGTTAAAGTAGAAGCACAAAGAAAGGGGGTTTAAACAAATGACATGAAGAGAGAAAGTATGTGTTATGTAAATATGCAAATGTGGAAATGTGGAGACTTTGGGGAACGAATAGAAACTACTTTATGAACATATAGGTAGATAGATAAATAGATAGATAGATAGATAGATAGATAGATAGATAGATAGATAGATAGATAGATAGATAGATAGATGATAGATAGATAAGCACAGAGGTAGGGAGAAAAGGCAAGAGAGAGAAGAAAATCAATGATAAAGTGGAAAATTAAAAGGAAATATTTAGTGTTTGTAAACAATCGCATGTGTGTCTGTGTGGAACTGGAGAAAGAACAGAAGTCCTATACAGAACAAATGAAACGTCTGTTTACCTCTAGTCCATTTATTCCTTCCGGCGATGTTCTAATCACGTCCCAACTTCAGTCTTCCTGTTTATTGCTTCAACTGTGGAATGGAACACAATAATTTACTTATTACTGATACAAAAATGACAACATAGCAAAATGAGGGGAAAAAGCGATGATAGTAAACTCTTTAAGAAACAGGACCACATCAAGATTGCCCCAAAGCTCTGTAAATTAATTCCCAGACACTTTTGAACATTGCTTTAAAAACTGAAACCACCCAGTATGGTTCAGTATCATGTTTAATTACTTATCACCAAACTAAATCTATGGAACCATAACAGAAAATGACAGCTAATGACTGTTGGCAAAAGTGGAATGAGCCTTTCTCAGGCAAGAGCCCCCTTATTGAGTGTCTAATATAGAGTGGTCAACCTCAACATGGTATATACCCACAAACAATAACGATGGGCTCAAGATATTGTATTTATAAATTTGTGTATATACATGAATATATGAATATGTAAAGGTAAAAACCAAAGAAAAGTTACCAACTTGAAGGGGAACATGGGAAGGGCAGGAGGGAGGAAAGATGAGGAGAAGTGATGTAACTCTATTACAATTTAGAATACATTCAAAGAAAACAATTTTTTAAAAATCTAAGCACAACCAGGTGAGGAAATAAGATAAATATCTCAAAACATGTATGGGTACAAATGAGAATCAAGGCCGAGACTCCAAAGGAGACACAGAGTAATGCTTCAGGCTGGATTCCCAAAAATATCAAGGGTTCCCAGACAGTAGGCGTTTATAGTCTTTAGGCTTTTCCATTATCATTCCAAGTCCAGCTGAGGACAGGTTTAAGTGAAATGGTTCACTCAGCTCTGCCTGCATCACACGGCATCACATGAGCTGAACTAATATCAACAATTACATCAGGAAAAATGTATTTACCTTGGTTTCCTGCCACCGAAAATTGGTCCAAAATGATGTTAAACATACGCCTTTCATTCCTCCTTCTATTGAAGGACAAATAATTTAACAGGTGGGATTCAGAATTCCAAGGAGGGTTCTTTATTTTTATTTTATTTTTACAGTAGAGTATTAAACATTCAACTTTTGCTCAATGGAATCTGGAACTTTTCTTGACAACCCTCAATAAGCTCTATTTATTTTGCAAAAGCCCTCCTGAAGCTCACATTAGCGGTAAGTTGGAAAAGCCTGGTGAGCCAGACTGCTCTCTTCCATGTTATCACTACAATGTGCTGCTTCAACAGAGAGACTAAATTCTCTCACTCCTCCAAGAATTGATCCAGACAGCAAGGAGAGAGGAAATCCATTCGACTTTAGCATGGCAATTAGTCCAGACTTCATACAATATCATTTCAGTCTAGAATTTTCACCATCACTGCCAAAAACATCAATGGAAACATTGCGTGACTTTCACTTGGTTTTCCTTCTAAGAAGAATAGCCATCTTGTTCCAGGCCAAGGCAGAAAGAAAGGAATTAAAGGGAAAGACCAGGTATGGCATTCTTAACTAATTCTCACTGTCTTGTTTCTTTTTCTTTTCTTCAGGTACCATGTGACTTTCCTTATTTTTAAAATTATAATTTGTAACTCTTAAATTTCTTTTGTTTTGACAATTTAGTATCCGTATAGAATAAAATATGATCTTATCTACTTCCATCTCTCCTTTCCAATTTAAACCATGGCCTTCATGACTATACTCCGTTTCCAATTTCATTTCATTCTTTTAATAATTCACTAAGTAAGCCCTAAGTACATTTAGTGCTGCAAGTTTGTGCATGGGTACAGGGTACTGAAGTCAGGGAAACTACCAATGGCCACATCCTCAATAAATACTGCTTGTTTTCCATTGCTACACTAAGCACTGTGACCAAAACCAACTTAAGAAGGAAAGGGTTTGTTTGGCTAATGGGTTATAGTCCATCATCCAAGGAAGCTAAGGCATCAAAATTGATGCAGAAACTATAGAAAAATGCTGCTTATTGACTTGCTCCCTTTCTCAATGCCTGTCAACATTTTTTTTAATTTATTTATTTATTAAAGATTTCTGTCTCTTCCCCGCCACCACCTCCCATTTCCCTCCCCCTCCCCCAATCAAGTCTCCCTCCCTCCTCAGCCCGAAGAGCAATCAGGGTTCCCTACCCTGTGGGAAGTCCAAGGAACCACCACCTCCATCCAGGTTTAGTAAGGTGGGTATCCAAACTGTCTAGGATCCCACAAAGCCAGTACGTGCAGTAGGATCAGAAACCCATTACCATTGTTCTTGAATTCTCAGTAGTCCTCATTGTCCGCTATGTTCAGTGAGTCCGGTTTTATCCCAGGCTTTTTCAGACCCAGGCCAGCTGGCCTTGGTGAGTTCCTGATAGAACATCCCCCTTGTCTCAGTGTGTGGGTTCACCCCTTGCGGTCCTGAGTTCCTTGCTCCGGCTCTCTCTCTTTCTGCTCCTGATTTGGACCTTGAGATTTCTGTCCGGTGCTCCAATGTGGGACTCTGTCTCTGTCTCCTTTCATCACCTGATGAAGGTTAATATTCATGAGGATGTCTATATGTTTTTCTTTGGGTTCTCCTTTTTTAGCTTCTCTAGGATCACTAATTATAGGCTCAATGTCCTTTGTTTATGGCTAAAAACCAAATATGAGTGAGTACATCCCATGTTCCTCTTTTTGGGTCTGGCTTACCTCACTCAGGATAGTGTTTTCTATTTCCATCCATTTGCATGCAAAATTCAAGAAGCCCTTGTTTTTTACTGCTGAGTAGTACTCTAATATGTATATATTCCATACTTTCTTCATCCATCCTTCCATTGAAGGGCATCTAGGTTGTTTCCAGGTTCTGGCTATTACAAACAATGCTGCTATGAACATAGTAGGTCATATACTTTTGTTGTATGATAAGGCCTTTCTTGGGTATATTCCCTAGAGTGGTATTGCTGGGTCCAGGGGTAAGTTGATCCCGAATGTCCTGAGAAACCGCCACACTGCTTTTCAAAGTGGTTGCATGAGTTTGCATTCCCACCAGCAATGTATGAGTGTACCCCTTTCTCCACAACCTCTCCAGCAAAGGCTATCATTGGTGTTTTTGATTTTAGCCAGTCTGACAGGTGTAAGATGGTTATCTTAAAGTTGTCTTGATTTTCACTTCCCTGATCGCTAAGGAAGTTGAGCATGACCTTAAGTGTCTTTTGGCCATTTGAACTTCTTCTGTTGAGAATTCTCTGTTCAGCTCAGTGCCCCATTTTATAATTGAGTTGATTAGCCTTTTACGGTCTAGTTTCTTGAGTTCTTTATATATTTTGGAGATCAGAACTTTGTCAGTTGCGGGGTTGGTGAAGATCTTCTCCCAGTGAGAAGGTTGCCTTTGTGTCTTAGCAGCAGTGTCCTTTGCTTTACAGAAGCTTCTCAGTCTCAGGAGGTCCCATTTATTCAATGAGGTCCTTAATGTCTGTGCTGCTGGGGTTATACGTAGGAAGTGGTCTCCTGTGCCCATGTGTTGTAGAGTACTTCCCACTTTCTCTTCTATCAGGTTCAGTGTGTTTGGACTGATATTGAGGTCTTTAATCCATTTGGACTTGAGTTTTGTGCATGGTGATAGATATGGATCTATTTTCATTCTTCTACAGGTTGACATCCAGTTGTGCCAGCACAATTTGTTGAAGATGCTCTCTTTTTTCCATTGTATACTTTTAGCTCCTTTATCGAAAATCAGGTGTTCATAGGTTTGTGGGTTAATGTCAGGGTCATCTATTCGATTCCATTGGTCGACTTCTCTGTTTTTATGCCAATACCAAGCTGTAGCTCTGTAGTAGAGTTTCAAGTCAGGGATGGTAATGCCTCCAGACGATCCTTTGTTGTATAAGATTGTTTTGGCTATCCTGGGTTTTTTGTTTTTCCATATAAAGTTGATTATTGTCTTCTTCAGATCTGTGAAGAATTTTGATGGGATTTTGATGGGGATTGCATTGAATCTATAGATTGCTTTTGGTAGAATTGCCATTTTTACTATGTTGATCCTCCCAATCCAGGAGCAAGGGAGATCCTTCCATTTTCTGGTGTCCTCTTCAATTTCTTTCTTCAAAGACTTAAAGTTCTTGTCAAATAGATCTTTCACATCCTTGGTCAGAGTTACCCCAAGATATTTTATGCTATTTGTGGCTATCGTGAAAGGTGATGCTTCTCTAATTTCCTTCTCTGCTTCTTTATCCTTAGTGTATAGGAAGGCCATTGATTTTTTGGAGTTGATCTTGTATCCTGCCACATTACTAAAGGTGTTTATCAGCTGTAGGAGTTCTTTGGTAGAGTTTTTGGGGTCGCTTATGTATACTATCATATCATCTGCAAATAACGAGAGCTTAACTTCTTCTTTTCTGATACGAATCTCCTTGATCCCCTTATGTTGTCTTATTGCTATTGCTAGAACTTCAATAACTATATTGAAGAGGTATGGAGAGGGTGGACATCCTTGTGTTCCTGATTTTAGTGGGATGGCTTTAGTTTTTCTCCATTTAATTTAATGTTAGCTGTCAGCTTGCTGTAAATAGCTTTCATTATATTTATGTATGACCCTTGTATCCCTAATCTCTCCAATACTTTTATCATAAAGGGATGTTGAATTTTGTCAAATGCTTTTTCAGCATCTAATGAAATGATCATATGGTTTTTTTCTTTCAGTTTATTTATATGAGGGATTACATTGATAGATTTGCATATGTTGAACCAGCCCTGCATCTCTGGGATGAAGCCTACTTGATCATGATGGATAATTTTTCTAATGTGTTCTTGGATTCGGTTTGCCAGTATTTTATTGAGAATTTTTGCGTCGATATTCATGAGTGAGATAGGCCTGTAATTCTTTCTTGGTTGGGTCTTTGTGTGGTTTTGGTATCAGGGTAACTGTAGCTTCATAAAAGGAATTTGGCAATGACTCTTCTGTTTCTATATTGTGAAATACATTAAGGAGTATAGGTATTAGCTCTTCTTGGAAGTTCTGGTACAATTCTGCATTGAAACCATCTGGTCCTGGGCTGTTTTTGGAAGGGAGATTTTTGACAGCCCAGGATCACCTGCCTAAGCATGGTACTGCCTATGTGGGCTGGGCCTTCCCATGTTAAACATTAATCAAGAAAATGTTCCCACAGTCATGTCCACAAACCAGTTTAGAAGCAGAAATCCCTCAGTTAAGTTTCCTTAACTGACGGTAGTTTTTTTTTTCAAGTTAATAGTTGGAAGCTAAGTAAGACACTCTAAGCTACTACCCACTATCGACAGCTTCTAAGGCCTGTAGATCATCTGCTGTGTTTATGCTTAGATTTTGGCTGGCTTGATCTTGTGAAGGTCTTCTGCAGGCAATCATGGCTTCTATGATTCATGAGCACAATAACCACCCCGTGTCCAAAAGACACTATTATCCCAATAGACTTCTTCCCTTCCATGATGTTCTCTGACTTTTAGCAAGGAAATGCTTAGCGTAGCTGCCCTGTTTACGGATGAGTACTCATTGTCTTATTCTTAACACTTTGACTAACACTGTATGATTTCTAAGCTTAATGATAATTGTTAATGGAAAGACAGAAAATCCTTGAGATGTTGCCATATGTTGAATACTGTTTTGCAAGCTAAGGCTCTCCAACCATGTTCCTATCGGGTATGGTTGTTACTCCTCTCTTTCTTCTGCTTAACTGTCATATATAAGCAAGAGATTAGTTGAGAACAGTGAAGCTTATGTTATCTATTAGTTAGTGAGTTGTCCAATGATCTACATGAGCTAGAGTGCTTTATGTTATAGAAACTTTACTTAATTGGCAAGCCAAAAATACAATTTGCATAAATAATTTATTCACCTACATTCTAAAATAAGTGAGAGAGATTTACAAGCAAGTCTTCTACTTTGGATATAGAGAATCTTTCCAAATGTTAAGTTCTCTTCTAGGACCATGAAGCCCTCTTTATTTAACCAGTGCACAGAAAACCATAGAAAGACCAAAGTGGGCAAAAAAAAAATACTTTAAGAACCCAAGTTTGGGAAGGATGCTGTGAAATAGCATCTTCTGGACATGACTGGGTTGTTGCATTTGTGAAATCACAGTATTAGTCACTGCCTATAGGACACCTTCACGAGATCAAACCAATTAAAATTCCAACATAAATTTGGGAGGATCCTACAAGGGCCCACTCCTAACTGAGGAGCCATTGGCATGGCTGGCTTCTGGTTAAGGAAGAGCCCATTTATCTCAGATATGTGGTCCTGGGTATGCTGCCCAAGCTGCAGAGAATGGTCCTATATGCCTAAGCATATGGACAGTCCTATTTAGACTCAGTAGGTTATAAAAAAAGCAAAGTAAGTTGGGAGGGAGACATGATGGGTCAAGACTTAGGAGGAACAAGGAATAGAGAGTGGATATAATAAAAAATATATCATGTCCATGCAATGAAATTATCAAATAACAAATAAAAATATATTCTCAAAAAGTCAACACAAAATTGCACATGAGATTTCTAATCATGACCCATTGCTCAGAACTTAATTATCTGAATACAAAGAAGGCTGGGAAAATCAAAACAACTCTGAGATACCATCTTACACCTTTTAGGATGGATAAGATCAAAAGTACTAAAAAAAGCTTATGTTGGAGACAATGTAGGGTAAGATGAATACTCCTCCATTGCTGGTGAAAGTGCAAACTTGTACAACCACTTTGGAAATCAGTACTGCAGTTTCTCACAAAATTGGGAATCAATCTACCTCAAGACCCAGCATTACCATTCCTGAGCATACATTGAAAGACTATCATACCACAAGGACACTTGCTCATAGCAACATTACTTATAATAGCTAGAACCTGGAAACAACCTAGCTGCCCCTCACCTGAAGAATGAATAAAGAAAATGTAGTACATTTACACAATGGAGCACTACTCAACTATAAAAATATCATCTTGAAATTTGCAGGCAAATGGAGAAAAACATCCTAAATGAGGTAACCCAGACTCAGAAAGGCAAATACAGTATGTACTCACTCATAAGCAGATATCAGATGTAAAGGATAACCAGACTACAATACACAGCTCCATAGAAGCTAGGTAACAAGTAAGACCATAAGAAGGACATATGGATCACCCAGGGAAGAAGAATTAGATGAGATCTCCTGGGTAAACTGGGGATAGGGGAGGGAGGCAGAAAGGGGGAAGGGATGGGAGATGAGAACATGAGGGGGGTGGGATGTTAGGGGGCTGGGGAGGTGGAGGATGGACAGAATGGGAGAGCAATAAAAGAGAGAGCTACTAAGGGGTTAGGGAGAAACTTGGTGCTAGGGAAATTCCCAAGAAACCACAAGGATGATCCCAGCTAAGACTCCTAGCAATAGTGGAGAGGGAGCTCTAACCGGCCTTCCCCTGTGATCAGATTGGTGAATACCCCAACTATCATCACAGAGCCTTCATCCAGCAACTGACAGAACCAGATGAAGAGTTCCACAATCAAGCACCAGGCCGAGTTCCAGAAATCCAATCAAAGAGAGGGAGGATGAAATATATGAGCAATGGAGGTCAAGATCATGATGGGAAAATTTACAGACACAGCTGAACCAAGCTCATGGAATTTCAGGAACTCTAGACTGACAACTGTGGAGCCTCCATGGAATTGAACTAGGACCCCCATATGTGGGAGACAGTGGTGAAGCTTGGACTATATGTGAAGCACCTGGCAGTAGGACCAGGATCCATCCCTGATACATGAGCTAGCTAATTGGGGCCTGTTCCCTATGGTGGGATGCCATGCACAGTCTGAATGCTTGGTTCTGCCCCAACTTAATGTGCCAGAATTTGTTGACTTCCCATGGGAGCCCTTATCTGTTGAGAGGAGTGGATGTGGGCCAGGGAGGAAAGTGGGGAGGGGTGTAGAGTAGGCTGGAGAACTGTGGGTGAAATGAAAAATGAAATTAAAAGAATCAATTAAAATTTTAAAAGGAAGATAAGGAACATTGCCTGCCTACGGGTAACAATAGAAGCCAACTAGGACATTCCACATTCTAAGTTTTACCTATATTGCAATTACCACAAGTACTGAGTAATTATATTTTGTCTCTTATGTATATGGGTATGATGATGATGGGAACATGTACATATATTATCAAAATAACTGAACCACTATAGTCTAGTTTCAGAATCATTCAGTTTAACACTTGTACATTCAGAATATCTAATGAAGACAACTTATAAAGTATTTCCTACTATGAATATCAAGTCTTGGTAATTCATAAAGACCTATGGCAATCTCAGCTCTGAGTCAGGGAGTTTATCAATTGAAAAACTAAGGAGTCTCACCAAGCTCTCTAAGCACTCTGGCTTTAATTACATATGGGCAGTACTGAATGTTCACGTACTCAGTAGCTATTATTCAGACTCCCCGTGGCTTTGCATGGGCAAGAGCAATAACCACTACTCTCAATATTTTAGAATTCATAAAGTATATCAAGTATTCTCTTTTGATCTCCAAAATATCCAAAACCAAAGTAGAGATGGCTGTCTCATCGTGTTCCGTTTTTGTATCCATACAAGGAGTTGAAAACTGAACCCCTATGGGCTTAAAGCTAAATAGAAGTAGAATTTGAAGATAAAACTCAAAGGCCTTCTCTCTTCCCACCCCAGCAGCATGCTGTCAGTTCCTTAGAACGGCTAATTAATACTCCAATGACCAGCAAAATACAGTTGCTTCTGGTTTCCACACACATCATTTTCATTCGGACCTTCTCATTATTTTACTTAACAGAATAAAAAATACTGCACGTTGTTCATGAGTGTGGTGGAATTCCGCCAGGTAAGACTCAGAAACTGAGACTCGTCATTCAAAGTACTGTCTATGGACCAGCAGCACTAGAAGACCCTGGAAGTTTCTTAGAAAACGCAGATCCTCGGTCCTATCCCTGACCCACTGCACCAGTTTCCCCTGGTGACGCCTATGTACAATAACTTATTCACTCGAACATCTCATGGGGGTAAATAATGACCTGCTATACAAGGAATTCCAAGACTAGGGAGACAACTCGGCAGCTAAGTGCATTGGCTGTCTGCCGTTTTCAGGGACCCAGGTTCAATTCCCAGCACCTACATGGGGGCTTATAATCATCTGTAACTCCAGATAATTCGATGACCTCTTCTGGCTTCTACAAGGCACTGCATATGAAACCTGCAGGAACATATATGAAGCCAAAGCATTCGTACACTTAAAATAATAAAACTTTTATGTGAAAAATAATAAAACATTTTATGAAAAGGAGTTTCAATACACAAATAATATGACAAAAAAACAGGTCAAAAAAAGGACCAATGACATGTGGGGAAAGGCCATTCTCAAAGGAAACAGAAATTGAGCAATAAAATAATAAATATTTAACCATTCTAGCAGTTTGGGAAATATAAATTAAAGCAACGTAACAGTATCACTTTTAACCCATCAAATTGGCAAATATTTTTAAATGTGATAGTGTCTACAACATTTTTAAATGGTGGAAATAAGGTGTGGTCTTTGAACTATAGGTCATGCATTGTCAGGAATTTTACAAAAGACAATATTTAACCCCCTATTACTTTTCATCTCATTGAATCTACTTTTCGGAATCCAGTCTGGAAAAATTAGTAAGATGAAAATGTGAAAATGTCTCAGGTGGACAATAGCCCTTCACTGCTCCATCTTCACAGTGAAAGATGAAAGGAACCTCTGCATCCAGCAGCCCAGAAATAGTTCAATAGCGGGGGTACCTGTAACAGGAAGCCACGCAGTCAGTGAGAAAACATAAGTGGTGTGGACAAAATGGCCATCACACATCACTGAATACCTGCAGAAAAATACAGACCAGTACAAATTGAATATCCCTCATCTGGAATGTTTGGGATTTTGGATTCTTTCAAATTACAGACTATTTGGCTGTATACAAATTATCATAAGGGGGTCTCCACACAAAACTCATTTGAGCCCCTATACATCCTTTAAGTGTAGCCTAAATGTAATCTTATAGAATGCATTTGATAATTTTGTACATAAAAGATGGTTGCATAGGAAGGAATTTTCTACTTGTAGCATTTTGTTCTCACTCAGTAAGGTTTTTCTTTAGTTAATTTGAAGTACTTTTGAATTCCAAATTTTGATTAGGAAGGGGAGAGGGGTAGAGAGAGGAGAGAAGTGGGAGAGCTTGGGGAGTGGGATGGTTGAGATGGAGGAAGGACAGATATGGGATCAGGGAAGGAGATATCTTAATTGGGGAAGCCATTTTGGGGTTGGCAAGAGGCTTGGCTCTGGAGGGGTTCCCAGGAGTCCATGGGGATGACCCCAGTTAGGACCCTGGGCAGTGGAGGAGAGGGTGCCTGAACTGGCCTTGTCCCATAGTCACACTGATGACTATCTTGAATATCACTATAGAACCTTTGTCTGGTGATGGATAGAGATAGAGACAGGGACCCACATCGGAGCACTGGACTGAGCTCCCAAGGTCCAGTTGAAGAGCAGAAGGAGGGAGAATATGAGCCAGGAAGTCAGGACCACAAGGGGTTGATCCGCCCACTGGGACAGTGTGCCTGAGCTCCCATTAGGGAGCTCACCAAAGCCAGCTGGACTGGGGCTGAACCAGCATGGGATCAAACTGGACTCTCTAAATGTGGCTGACAATTGGGGCAGACTGAGAAGCCAATAATAATGGCACTGGAATTTGTCTCTACTTCATGTACTGGCTTTTTGAGATCCTATTCTATTTGGATGCATACCTTCCTAAGCCTAGATGTAGTGGGGAGGGCCTTGAACTTCCCACAGGGCAGGGTACCTTGCCCTCTCTCAGGACTGTAGGGGAGGGGGAGGGGGAGGGGAAGCAGGAAGGAGTGGGAGGAGGGGAGGAAGTGGAAATTTTGATTGGTATTATTTATAAGTAATAAAAAAGATAATATTACATGAAAGTAAAAAAGAATGAGCCTGATTTTCTGAAAAATCACCATCCTGATATCCTAAGGGGCTGTACTATCAGCAATGCAGGAATGTTCCCTTTACCCCACAACCTCTCCGGAATAAGTTCTTATCAGTGTTTTTGATCATTCTTACTGGTGTAAGATGAAATCTCAGAGTTGTTTTGATTTGCATTTCTTTGATGACTAAGGATGTTGAGCATTTCCTTAAGTGTCTTTCAGCCATTTTAGATTCCTCTGTTGAGAGTTCTCTGCTTAGGTCTGTACTCCATTTTTTTTATTGGATTATTTGTTCTTTTGATGATCAATTTCTTGATTTCTTTGTTTATTTTGGAGATCAGACCTCTGTCTGATATGGGGTTAATGAAGATCTTTTCCCATTTTGTAGGCTGTCATTTTGTCTTGTTGACCATGTCCTTTGCTTTACAGAAGCTTTTCAGTTTAAGGAAGTGTATTTATTGTTTCTCTCCTGTGCCAATGTGTTCAAGTGTACTTCCCACTTTCTCTTCTATTAGGTTCAGTGTGGCTGGCTTTATGTTGAGGTCTTTGATCTATTTGGACTTGAGTTTTGGTGATAGATATGGATCTATTTTCATTCTTCCACATGTTGATATCCAGTTATGCCAGCACCATGTTAAATATGTTCTTTTTTCCATTGGATATTTTTTGTTTCTTTGTCAAAAAAAATCAGATATTTGAAGGTGTGTGGATTAATAATTAGCATGATTCCACTCCTATCATTCTATATTATTTTAAAATGGTATAGAATTTAATGTTTTAAAATCTCAATAAGCACTAAAATGAAATAATGTATTTCATAAAATACATTTTATTTTATGAAAATTATACCAACACACAATTTATTAAGGCTATTATATAGGTTATTACTAATTTATTTGTTATGTGTATTATGACCTTTTGTGAAGTATGCAGTTTTGTGTGTGATTTGTGTGTGTATGTGTGTGTTTGCACATGCATACATATTCAAGTCTGCATTCTCAATAATGGATGATACACATATGTGTATGTGTGTGTTGCATGTACATACATACTCAAGTTTGCATTCTCAATAACGGATGATATACATGTGTGTGTGTGTATGTGTGTGTTTGCACATGCATACATACTCAAGTCTTCATTCTCAATAATGGATGATATAGATATATGTATGTATATGTGTGTATACACAAATATATAGATAAACTTTGCAAGTGTCAGGACCAAGAAAAGGAATAAATTATATATTTTTCTATAGGCATGTATATATTTCATATTTCCAAAAGAACAAGGTGAAACTATCAATGAAAAGGGGTAACTATTTCCAATTATCCTAAATCAATGTGGATACCCAAATCTAAACACAAACCCAGCCTGCCCACATTTGCCTCATAATTGCACAGCATTCTTTGTTTCCATTGACCAGGGGTAGTTATTTAGAATCTGGTGTGAGAATCTCCATTCATTTAGCTGTCAACATTACACACACCATGGCCAGACTAGTCCTCCAGAAACATCTATCCATTATTTCATATATCATCACCGAGTATCCAGAAACATCAGCTCTGTGCCAACAATTCCATGGGAATTTGATAATGAAGAAATGTTAACAGTTTTAGCTCCCAGGCTTATCGGCCTCCTACTGAAAACACTTAAACCGTTCTGTACTAGGTAGCAAAATAAGTAAGTTTGTTAATTGGTTTTAAATAACTCTTTTTCTCTCACTTCTTGTCCAGTCTGGCCATAGTGGCCTTTATGCTGCCGTTTATAAAGCATACAGCTTCCTTCTATGAGTCCGCACACCTAAAATTCTGCTAATTACAGCTTGCTCTCCTCCACCCAATGCCTGCCATCCTCATCAGGGCAATGAAGCTTTTGCCAAGCCCAGAAACCTCCAGCCAACTTTTGTTTTTACTTTTTCTTTCATTTTTTTCTTGTTTTCATTTTACATACCAACCCCAGTTCCCCTTCCCTCCCCTTCTCTGGGCCTTCCCCATCCCACCATGCTAACCCTATCCATTCCTCAGATGGTGTAAGCCTCCTTTAGATGGTCAACTAAGTCTGGCATATCAAGTTAAGGCAGAACCAAGCCCCTCTCCCCTGCATCAAGGCTGAGCAAGGTATCCCACCATAAGGAATGGTCTCCAAAATTCCATTCATGTACCCAGGAGAAGTCCTGGTCCTGTTGCCAGGACCTTCCCCCAACAGATCAAGACATGTAACTGTCACCCATATTCAAAGGGCCTAGTGTGATCCCATGCAGGTTCCCCAGCTGTCAGTCCAGGGTCCATGAACTCCCAACTAACTCGGGTCAGCTGATCCTGTGATTTACCCCATCATGATCCTGACTCTCCTAGCTCATATGATCCTCCTCCCCCTCTTTAGCTGAACTCCAGGAGCTCAGTCCAGTGCTTGTCCAGCCAACTTGTATACCTTTATTTCACCTCATTGTCAGTCTGTCTTGCTTAGGCAAGGAGGGAGGGAGCCATGCCTCTGCTTACTCTCCCACCACCATGTGCCATACCAAGGCCTTACAAATGATTAGCTGACACTGGGCAATAATTAATCACAGTATAATTCATCATATTTTATTTTTAAAAAGCAAAAAATGAACAAATATGTTCTCAGTATGAAGCCTTAATGGGGCCTGGAGCTCGTTGTCCAAACCAGGATGGCCTTGAATGCAGAGATTTCTGCCTGCCTCGGTCTTCTTGGTGATGAGATCAAAGCCATGTGTCATCATGCAGAGTGTACTTTTTAATTTTTTACATATTGAAAACGGTACAGAAAATTGGGGTTTTCCCCTATGAGAAGGTATTTACTTGCCCTAGTTTGCAGATTGAACAGCAGAGACTGGTGAACTTAAATGATTCTGTCAAGCTTACATGGCTCACAAGAAGTAGTACTAGGCTTCAAACATATTTATGTCTCCAAAGCCCATGCCCTTACTCTGTACCATACTGCCTTCTAACTTGCCACATCCATGACCTCATTTAATTCTCAAGTTGCTGTCCTGAGAAATATTTGTTGATTGATTGATGACATTTTCAGTAGCAATGTGGTCCAGGAAAAGGGTTCCCACAGCTAAATTTGATGAAAGGTCCCTGCTGTGCTCAAAAGAGCTAAAGCTGCTTCAAAATCTCATTTCCTCAGAAAAAAATTCATCTGTCTGAGTCCCAGGACTTGCATGGTACATAATGGGAAGGTTTGCCTAGCTGTGAAGTCTGGATGAAGTAGACTCTCCACAGAGTACTGTGATCAAGGTATCAAAGATGGAAAACAAACAATATCAAATCTGTAAAGGAAAGTGGCCAGTTCACCTACAAAGACAAATAGGTGAGAATAGATAGCGTCAGATCTCTCATCAGAAACTCAGAAGGTCTGGAGAGGATGGAGCCATGCATTCATTCCATGGGAGCAACCAGCTACATCTGTGATGACTAAATCCAGCAAAGCTATCTTCTAAAATTGATGAGGAAATGGAACATTTGAATTGAAGTACAAGCTAAGGAATGGAATAACCAAGCCAGGACTTCAGAAAACACTTAAAGAAATACCATACATGGAGTCTCCACTGGAAGAGCATGGAAAGTAATACATTTTATTAGAAAAATTGATGAACAAGAAAGAACCACAGGAGAATTCATCATATCTGTCTTCGTGAGAGTTATCATTGCTGTGATGAAACACCATGACCAAAATCAGCTTGGGAAGGAAAAGGTTTATGTCACTCACTTTTCCATGTAATCATTCATCATCAAAAGCAGTGAGGGAAGGACCTGAAGAAAAGCAGGAGCCTGGAGGCAGGAGCTGATGCAGACGCCGTGGAGGGAGTAAGCTGCTTACTGGCTTGCTCAGCCTGCTTTCTTACAGAAACTAGAACCACAATGGATTAGGGCTTCCCACGTCAATCACCAATCAAGAAAATGCTTGCTTGTGGCTAGATTTTAGGGAGGCATTTTCTCAGTTCAGGCTCTATTCTCTCTATTGACTCCAGCTTGTGTCAGGTTGACATAAAACTAGGACAATGTCTGAAACAGTAAACCAGCAACCCCTCTAGTAATGTTCGGGGCATAGGAGAATAAAGAACAATAATAATTCTACCAGTCAAGTAATACAACAAACAAAAGAACGAAGTTCAAGCTATCAAGAAAATTGGGCATGAAGACAACCTGTTATATCTACTATAACTATATAGTAGATGTCATATCACAGTAAGCCAAAGAGATAAATGAGACTACTACAAATTAATAAGCAAAAATCATCAGGAATATATTAATTTTAAATATATAGCCACCAAATTTTAGGGTGTTCACTTTCACAATTTTGTATCCAAATCACCAGTAGATACAAAAGTCATACAATCCCTAATAATCATAGTTTATCAACACCCCATTTTTATCTTGAGATAGTTCATTCAACTAAAATCAACAAGTAAACTTCAGATTCTAAGAACATCATTAATAAGCCAAACTTCAGAAATAACTACAGAATATTACATTCAACAGATATGAATATGCACTATTCTTAGCAGGTTGTAGTACTTTCTCCAAAACAAATTGGGGTAAGGAGGAACCAGACCAGCGGGGTGTGGGGGAGAGACAGTGAGTGGAAGGCAGTGAGGAAAAGAGTGAATGAGAACAAGGTATAATGACATATATGTATGAAAACGTCATAATGAAACCCATTGTCTTATTCTATAACCTTAAAAATTAATCCAAAAAAGGAGTACTTCATGGTGACCCAGGACATGTAAGACTTTTCCTCAAACCTAACAATCTGAATTGTTCCAAAAGCTGCCCTTTGACCCCCATGCACACCAGGCCACACCTATATACACACATCACACATGCACAAATATCACACACAAAAACCATGCATAATGATAATTTTTAATTAACAAAAAATATCTGAGACTGAGATACTGAGAGTCCATCCTCAAGCCCACAGTGAGGATAATGCGCTGGCACCCTCAGGTACTCTGCTCTCAGAACTTCCATCTGTTAGTCACTGTGACACATGTGCGATGTGCTTTCTGGAACATTCTGCATTGATTGACTTCATCTCCTGAGAAACATGAACCACCAGGATATCGGAATAAACCACTGGATTTCCTCAGAGCCCTGAGCACAAGGATGTTACTAGGCAAACACTAGTTGCCAGGTGTTGCCAAATTGAGATCCAGGCTACAACGGCTTCGATCTGAAACATTCTCCAAAGGCTCCTGTGCTGAAGATTCACCCCTTCCCCCCGCCCCCCACCCCGTGCAGCAGTATTCAGGAGCAGAGCCTCTGGAAGGTGACTGGATCATAAGAAATGGTTTCAGCCTTTCATAGAATCAACCCCTGAGAGGTGGTGGAAGCAAATACAAGGGGCTCGCTGGGAAATTTAGGTCCTCAGGGTCATTCATGCTGGTGCTATATTTCGTCTTTCTCCCTTTCCTTCCTCCTTCCCTGCCCCAGTCAATCCTCTCCCTTTTCCTTTCTTCCTCCACTCTCTTCCTTCCTCCACCTTTTTCCTCCCTTCCTTTCTCTGTTCCTCCCTTCCTCTTTTTCTCTGTATCTCTCCATTCCTCCCTCTCTCCCTCCCTCTCTCTCTTCCTCTCTGTTCCTACCTCACTCCCTCTCTTCTTCCTGCCCTCACTTTCTCTCCCCTCCCTTCCTCTCTCCTTCTTCCTCCCTCCATCTCTCTCTTTCTCCTTCTCTCCATTTTTTACTCTTTCTCTCTCTTCCTCCCTCTCTCTCTTCCTCTCTTTCTCTCTCTCTTCCTCCTCTCTTTTTTCCTCCCTCCTTTTCTCTTCCTCTCCCTCCCTCCTTCTCTCTTCTTCTCACCCTCTCTCTCTGTCCTCACCAAGGTTGCCATCCGGTAAGAGTAAGAATCTTTTTTTCTACCACAGCTTTCTGCACTAATGTCCAGTCTCGCCACAGGACCATAAACAACAGACCCAGGAGCTGCAAACTCTAATACCAAGGACCAGACTCAGTCTTCCCTTCCTCCACTGATTCCTTGGGCATTTTGTCACAGTCCCAGAAAACTGAGGGAAGCACCAGCACAGTTCTCCCCTAGCTAGCGATGCTCTTGGTCAAAACATTTCCCTCCTTGTTTACTACTACTATGGCAACATTTCTACCATTTCTCCTTCCCAACAGGGACAAAGGGAGCCAAGAGGGTTGAGGTTATAAAGAAAAGTCTATACTACAGACTCCTATCTACATGGCAGGATGAGGGGTCACTGCCATTGGCAGAAGTGGAATGATGCATGGACAATGTACTGAACTGAACGTCAGGAGTCCTGGCTGATAGACTCTGTCTCATTCTGTCTCAGCAGCCCAGATGCTCTGAATTCACCAAGCCCATGAGTCACTGAAATATCTCCAGGTAGGCTTCATTTGGAAATAGCATGTTCTTACTAGTGCTCTAAAGGTAAATGTTAAAAAGCTGAGACACGGCCGGGCGATGGTGGCACATGCCTTTAATCCCAGCACTCGGGAGGCAGAGGCAGGCGGATCTCTGGGAGTTCGAGACCAGCCTGGTCTAAAGAGCTAGTTCCAGGATAGGCTCCAAAGCCACAGAGAAACCCTGTCTCGAAAAAAAAAAAAAAAAAAAAAAAAACAAAAAAACAAAAACAAAACAAAAAAGCTGAGACACATAGTCCTTAGACTCTCAGATGGATGTTAGCTGCAACGCGGGGGATCAAGGGATTCTAAACACAGTACTTATGATTAATGACTGCTCAGTCTTGGTACCCAGGGCATCTTTCCTGCTGCTATTTGTTATTTTTAGTTCTATTCTTATCTTTAATTTCCTGATTTAAATCTGTCTTGGAACTTCCATCTACCAAACACCTTAATAAGGGCCAATTTGTTTTCATCCTGATAAGTTATAGGATCTTAAAGCTGATAAAAAAAAAAAAACCTCAGGAATCCAAATCAGTCTACGAGCTTCAGAAGGGGGCAGGGGCAATACCAAGGCCATACAGGTAATTGTGAACAAAGCCAAGCTAACAAACTCAGAGCTCCTGGCTTTTCGGTTGATGCAAGCCGTTTGCTAAATTTCTGTTTCTTAGCTAAGATAGATGAGAAAGTACTGCGTTCTTCTGTCGGTGCCATGTGAGGACAACAAAAAAGTTTTGCTATAGATATTGTGCTTTCCCACATTTTAACAATAGCTAAATGATGGTCTTCCTGGAAAATCTTGGCTAGGTTCTACCACGCCTCAGAACATGGTGTAATGTTTACTGGTCCAACTGAATTAGTACACTTTGAACTGTGAGGTTCAAGGTTGCAATTTGTTCTCTGCATTAAGCTGTCCAGTTAAGGGGCTGGTGAAAGCCTATTCATCTGTCAAGTCTGAGGCCACAATGAGAGGCTGAAGATGACACAGCATAGAGCATAATCAGTCACTTTAATGCCGAGACTAATCTCTATGTTGTGAAATAGACAGGAGTTAATAAGAGCTAATCATTAGAGGAGACCCAGAAAAGAAAAATAGTCTTTATTGATACGGTAATATGACAAAAGGCTGAGGAAATACTGAAAAAAGAGGCACCCAGGGCTCCATGGTCAAGAAAGAGGGCTGAGCAATAAAATACTGAAATTGAAATTTAAGCATATCTAATTACTAACACGGTGAAATTGAGCAAACCTTAGCTTAGGTTCCTCGTGAGGAAAAGCAGACATAATAAGAGTATCTATCTCATAGGGCGTGCCTGAGAACTCAATTAGTCAATGTAAATTGCTCAAAACAATGACTAGTTTGTGGTCGGTTCCCACAAAAAGCCAACTCCTTTTCCATTATTGCAAGGAGAGAGTGTTTGGCTTCATGGTGAAGTTATGAGTATTGAAGCAGCCTGAATCACTAAGCAAGAGCCACAGAAGTTCGCCACCTGAACTCCATGAGCTGAGAGAAATGTCTCATTCTTCTTGGAGCATCCAGAAAGAATGAGGACTCTTGAGAATAGCAGAATGATGTTTGGCAGTTTCTATTCAGAAAACATCCACCTGCCAGTGAAAGCATCCCAAGAGTAGTGTGGGTGCCCTGATGATCTCACTGAGTCATTTGGCAATGGCCAGCCAGCTTTGCAACCATTAACACACTCCTGCCTCTCTCTTCACACTCACTACGGAGCACTGTGCAGTTGCTCAACCTGCAAAAGGAGAACATGGCTTAAATGACACTTTGCTATTTGCAACTTAGGTTTTCTTTGGAGTGTTCTCTTTAATTATATTTCTAGAGGAACTCATATATGCCAGTTAAAAGATGTTAAGCAGGCAATGGAAGATACCTAAGAGTATTCAATTTCAGTAAATGACAAATGCCCAGAGCTTCCATTCCAGAAAGATGAAATTTCTTAGCTTTCTCAAGCAGGTCTGCCTAGACCACAAGTTAAGCATAGAAACAATGAAACCGGGCCTTTCTTTTCATATTATTTCTATATTTCTTTCCATATTTCCACTCCCCATATTAGCTTTCACTGGAGTTTACCACAGATACAATAGAAAAGAACTGAGGTTCTGTTCTGAGCATGAATAATAAACCCCCCGAGACAAATATTGGGGTTCAAGCTGAAGATCAGAAAAGCAAAACATTCAAGCCACTAGAGAAGTCTTAAATTTACCACGGCTGGGCGACTGCATACTAAGCCCTGAGCCTCTGTCTTCTCCAGTCTTACATTCACCTCTAGCGCTGGATTAAAGGGGTGTGACTCCTTAGTACTGGAATTAAAAGTATGAGCCACCACTTGGATCGGTTTCTGCATTGATCTTGTGTAGTCAAGGTGGCCATGAACTCACAAAACTCCATCTGCCTCTGTCTCCCAAAACCTGGGATTAAAAGTGTGTGACACCACTGCCTAGCCTCCAGTGGCTTAGTTTTACCCTCTGATCTTCAGGCAAACTTTATTAAAACATAAATAAAATGTTGTGATATTTCCCTTTTTGTCTAAAATAAAAAAGAAAGCTATAACTAATATAAGAAAAAACATATACAATAAGTATAATAAGTACATATAATACGTACAGGAAATAAATTCATCAACAATGTCTAGTCCATTTGCATTTGACAAATTTCAGAAAAAATATTCCATGTCTATTCTATCTTATGAGTCAAAGTCTTTTACCTAATTTACTTTCTATCATAAAATGCTTTTTGTGTCTGGTGAATAAGGAAAACTATAATTATAACTATCTAGTCTTCAACGCCCTCAGAGAGCCAAGAGTGAAATATTACTGAGTAAGCAGAAAGTGTGAGCAAACGACTTCTGAAAAATTATGAGAAATGACAGAAACAGCTGGCTGCCTGTACAATCACCCGAAATTCCTCCGCAATCTGGGTGTCCCATCTTTGGTCTACAGGCCTAGAATATCTGACAGACTTTTTTATGAAGCAGGGTTTTTGAAGGACTGCTCCACCTTGTCTGGACAAGACTTAGCAGTCACTCTCTTTTATGACCTCAACTAGGGGGCAGAAAACTCTTGACTCCTGGTTTTGTCAGCTTATTTCTTTTCTCTTTTTCTTTCTTCCTTTATTTTCGCAGGACTGTGTTTATTTGGATGTCTGGTACTCTACAAAAACACAGACTGCTGAATTTTATTGATATATTTTCCAGGTGTATTAATATATGCTTATTGTGGTGGTTATTCTTTTTCCCATAGCCCTTGTCATCTACCCAGCTCTCTGATCTTGCTGTGGGTCTATTTTCCTATGATCCATGGGAGGCATCAGATGAAAAGAAAAGGGCAAAGAAAGAGAGGCTGAATTGTATATTGTGCCTCTGTTAAACTTGAATTCTCATACCTTCTTTCTTCTGGGTTTGTCTTTGCCACCTGAGTTCTAGTTCCTGTGCTGTCAACTAATTTTGTAAGTCACAGCTCTTTTGTCTCATTCATAGACATTATGGCTTTCTATGTTTCCCAAGTCCTAAATACATAACCCTTATTTTTTACTTTAAACTCCCCTCCTCTAAATTCACTTTCTTTATTAAATTCTTCTCCAGTCAATCAAACCTAGATCCTTGGCCATGGAAAAGATTTCCAGAAGCCGTAGGTAACAGAGGTAACCCTCAAGAGACATCAAAGCTAAAAGAGATGTGAATAAAAGCAAATAGAGTAATAGATTCACTGAATAGCGTTTTTTACAAATATTTAATAAAGCCTGATCCATGGAATGGAATACACCCTGACGATGTAACACAGTCAAAAGCCTGTGACTGTGATGAGGGGATCACAGGCCCTAGAGCAGAATACACTATTTATATTTTGATAAATGCACATGTATCCAAACTGCTTCCTAGATATTTGTCATTATGCCAATGGGCTGGTGCCACTCTCAGCCTTTGTCTGAGAGGCTTCATTGTGGCAGGAAAAAGTTAATGCAGAGACTCATAACGTGTCTAAGTGCTGAGAATAAGCTACTACCGGGTTCTGAGTCAAAATTGAGATACCTATACTATTGTCTCCAAGGCTGGTAGAATTTTGTGGAAGAGGAAGTAGAGAGAATTTGAGGGAAAAAAACAGAGAAGAATGCTATAAAATTGTATCTTCTAGATTTCATGGCCATTACAATCATGAACACACAGCAGCTGTGGCCACCTGCACAAAAGAAGGCATGAAAGATTGGGGAGCAACAAGAGTAGAATGGGAAAGGACAAGGTATAGGGAACTGAATGTCACAGTATATTGTATATGTGGTAGTTGTATGTAATTGACCCCATAAGTTCACTGGGAGTGGCACTATTAGAAGGTGTGGCTTTTCGGAGTAGGTGTGGCCTTGTTGGAGGAAGTTTGTCACTGTGGGGGCAGACTTTGAGGTCTCTTATGCTCAAGCTACACCCAGTGTCTCAGTTCACTTTTTGTTTCTTGCTGGTCAAGATGTAGGACTCCTTTTCCAGCACCACATCTGCCTACACACCATCTCAGCACACCATGATGATAATAAACTAAACCTCTAAAAATATAAGCCACCCAAGTTAAATGTATCCCTTATGTAAGAGTTGTTGTGGTCATGGCGTCTTTTCACAGCAATAGAAACCCTAAGACAGTACACATGTATTAATTTGTTAAAAATTAAAATAAAGTAAGAAATATGGCTAGTATAGAAATCAGATATGACTAGAATCTGATGGGGTTTCCACAAAATGTATGTATAGTGATCTTTGTGTTATTACAGATACCTACTATCTGTCCTTTCATTTGGCAACCTAGAAGGACTCAAAAAACTATAAGATTTTTTGATCCATTGATTTGATTTTTGCCATACCTCTCTCCTGGTCCTTGGTGGATGCACTGCCCTATGTACATGTCCAATTAATGAATCATTGTTAATGCGGCTTCCTATTCCTCTCTGTGTGTCTGAAACACTCATTGGATGTTCCTCTGTGAAAATTAAAGGTACTAAGACATGTCTTTCTGATTATTCTTAGGATAAAATGCAGCCAATAAAACCAAGTGTGAGCCCTACAAACCCTCTTGGGTTCTAGATGGCATTTCTTCTGACATTACAAAGAAGGGAACAGGAATTTAGAGAGGTGAACTTACCTATGAAACTGTCACACGGTAAGGATGAGTTTGAAGCTAAATTTATTAATACAACTGGATTTACTGAATCCAAATCTTACAGTAGAGGGTTAACATCAAGCTAATTAGTAGAAAGGGGGGATTTGGACTTGAAACCCCAATCCCTGGCAGCCTCTGTCCGAGTGTCACTTTGAGCCTCCACAGATCTCTATGTGCACCCCTTCCCCGACAGCCAGAAAGCTAAGCTTATCTGTGGTATTTAAAGGTTCAAGAAATTGGGCAAAGTTTCATCGTAGCGATGGAGAATGTTGTCTGCTTCTGTCAAATTTCAAAATCTTGGAGTAGTTGTCTTATTTTCTTAATATCTTACTTTTTAAAAATACAGTCTCTAACCCCATTAAGAAATTCCCTCTTTTCTCCGAAATGGTCCAGGGAAAATCTAGAGAGATCAAACATGGCTGCTCAAGGTAAACAGAGAGAATAGACCCTGAACCGTGGATTCTCTAAGCCTGCAGAAGCATATAATAACTAACAATTGGAGTCATAAGAGATATATAGAAGCCATCTGTCTGCACCACAGGGAGGTAAACACTCATCTACAAATTCAAGGTGATGACCTTAGGTAAGAATTCCAGCTCCACCATGGTGCTGATCTAGCTCCAGCTGCTTATGTAAGGAGACAAGGTCCACCTTCTGCTGCATGTCTTCATCATCCCTACATTAACTCATCTGAAGTCTTCCCTGACAAATGCTGCCTCCACTGACCCATCCCTCTATTGTCAGAAATGCAGGGGATTCCTCTATGGTGTTTTGTGTTTCCATATTCCAGATCGATCCCTTTGGAAGTGTGGCTCGGGACTACACAAGCCCCACAATGATGCTCTGTGCACAGGTGGTTAAAAGATGCTAATCAATGCACAGACATCTCAGGCTAACACACACAGAGGTACAAATGCTCCATACACAACACCTAACATCAACTGTCAAATTCAGAGCTTTTTACATTCTGATTGGGGTGCTGGTGATTCTGAGGTTCTGGGGGGTGCAGCAGCTTCCTAAGCCTTCTGTCCATGTCAGACCAAAGCATCCTCCAAGTATACATCATGTTACTGGTGTATCCAGATTTTGCTTCCGGGTGCCCTTTGGTCTAGGGCATTTGCTTTGGAATGGGTTTGGCTCATCTGTATCAGATCAGAATGGGGAACTATTCCTTCCACTACCCTTATTCATACCCACAAGCACCTGAGAAGAAGAAAGAAAGGGGTGGTAGTTCTTCTAACTATAGCTTTGCTTTAGTTAGAAATGGGGTCTTTGAGAGTCACTTTCCTACACTCTAACTGTGTAATAGGCAGTGTCCTTTCAAAATAAAGAATAACTGAGCAATGGCCTCAGTATTGCATTGAAAAAGAGCACATCACCACAACTCCTTACCTGCCCCTCCTTCCTCCTACAGAGCCAGTAAGTACATGAATCCTTTAGCAAATTTCCAATACTTGTTTATTATTCTCTTTGCTCACTTCAATTAAGTGCAGCTAATAAATTGCCAACCCGTGTCCTACCTTTCTAGAAAAATGAGCCCTTCCATGAATACTTCCCCAACAGAAAAGCCACATATGGTCAATGTTTACACGGCAGTTCTATTAAGTATTTTATGGAAGATCTTGGCAAGAAGCTGGTTTGGTTGGAGTAATGTCATTTTATCCAAGAAGTTCACTGTGCAAAGTTCAAGATATTAAGAAAAATCATATATAAGAGTGTCTTACAAGCTTGGGTCGCCTTTGGGAAAGTACACTCTAAAAGTCTGCTTTCTGAGAGTTTTGATTCAACCAGGATATCTAAGTCCAAACTGACAAATAACAACTAACAACATACCCTGATGGAGAGTCAGCCAGTGCTGGCAGTGGAAGTACCACACCACCAGCAGCATCGTGGGAAGAATCAAGACCTAGTACCCAGGTACTAGGCACAATAACTAAGTTATAGACTCAGCCTAGACATCCATCAACAAATGAATGTACAAAGAAAGGGTGGTATACGTAGACAATGGAGATTTATTTAGTCATAATGAGTGAAATTGGAACATTTTGGGGGTGGGGAAGATGTAGCTGGGAAATCATGTTAAGTTAAATAAGGCAGACTGAGAAAGAAATGCTTCATGCTTTCTCTCTTGTGTGAAAGGTATATAGAAGGAGGAAGAGCAGGAAAAGGGAGAGGAGGAAATAGAGGAAGGACAACTAGGTGGAGAGGAGAAAATTAAAGAATATGGAGCATTTGAGGAGATGTAGCATACAGACAGGAGTTGAGAGATCAAGAATGTAAGTAGGTAGTAACGTGGAAATGTGGTATGTACATGGATGAAATATTACGTTGAAACCCACAATTTTACACAATTAATATACACTAATAAACTCGAGAAAATTCAAGAGAATGGAAAGCACATCCTGCTGATAAAGACTATATAATAGAAAATATCATCTCATAGTACTGCTTACTGATGAATAACAAAGTCATAACTATGCCATGCTGGTTTAACATATCTTATATGAGACTGATTAAGAACCAGCCTTCACCAGGCCATGTCATGGTCAATGCCCACAGTGTTGGAGCTTTTCTTAAATAATTACTGTGAGTAAAATTCTATTCCATGACCCTTTATTTCTTAGCCAGTTTTGATCTTTCTGAAAGGACTATGTGAACACACTACTGGACAGGGTCATAAGCTCACCTATAGGAAGACTGGGTCCACATCTCCATTCTGATGTCAAATTATTGTTGTTTTTCAGTTTATACAGTAAGTCTTTTGTCCATAAATTCTCCTTTACAAATTTATGCATATCATGTTAGCCTAACAAGCTTCTACTGTACACAAGGGATCTGTAGAGAAGGATGGATCTAATCCCTATCTCCAGAAAATGAATCTACATTAGGGGTATGCCTTAGTCAGTTTTAACTGATATAGCAAGCATGACACAAGCTATACAGCAATGTCTTGGTCAATGCTATAAAACAGATGCAGTGTCACTCACACAAGATTATAATGCAGCTAAAATATTCCCATTGCCAAGTAATGGCTTAGTTATTGTAAGGTCATAATACAATGTTACTCACCTATTCATGGTGATACTTTTATTTTTTTTAAAAAAAAGCCACACAAGTCTACTGCTTATCAGTCATGAGGCATGGCACAGAAAATTGTGTACATACTGTGCATGGTATTTGACAGTAATAAATGGCAATGTACTAGCTTATATTTTAAAAACAGAGTCGTCCCTTGAGGCTAGACTTGGTAACCACCTCTGATGGAAGATGTCAGAAGACAAATATATAAAGATGAAAGTGGTTGATCAATTTCTTGGAGCCAGAAACATGAAGAGGAGAGATTCAAGGTAAGGAGACAAGAGAGAAGGTAGAGAAGAATGGGGTGGGGACTAATCACTAATGGTTTAGAAATTTCTTCTTGACGTGATTAAAAGTAGTCTAAGATAATTAGGGCATGTATTGTACAACCATAAGAACATGTAAGACTAACTGAATTATAAACTTGAGTGGGTAGTGTGTTATATGATCCATTTATTTCAGTAAAACAAAGAAATAAGCTTCCAGTATGACCCCTTGGCATTATTAGAGCAAGCTGCACTCTACCAGACTTACACAGTTCATTTCACAAAAGCCTGAGAAATGAAAAACAACTTTATACAGATAAAGTCAGTGCACAAAGTACAATGAATCCCTCCTCCTCTGGGAAGGTGATGGGACAAGCCAGAGCCTCATTGCTTCCCTCTCTTCCTTGTCTTCTGATGATTCTCTCCATGAGCATTGTTGGCCCACAGTTGAGGCATCCACTGATGAAGATGAAACCCCACTGCCTTCATGTGAGAGTGATTGAGATCAAATTAAGAATCAGAACTTCCACTAAAGACTTGTTAGCCCTAGATTTTCATCAGCAGAGTTAATCTACCCCAGACCACAGACAAACTAACTGTAGAATGAAGTGGAAGGAACCAAATTTTATTTTACCTTGCAAGAGAATGGTATGATAAGCTCTGCTGCCAATGGCTCAATCCACAATATTATAATTAAATAAAAAAAAACAGTGCCTTTTGGTCCTAAACATAATCACAGAGCTTTTATGAATCCAAATGTTGAAACTTGTGATTGTGAACATCTTGTTCATATTGATTCTGGCACCTTCTAGAGATGTTGTGCATGTCTCTCTGCCACCCACTAAATCACCCAACCTTGCCACTTCATCAGTGACTCCAAACATATAAGGAAAATCTGCATAAAAACCCCTTTCCTATAAAACTAAGACCACCACGTGCAGGAATGTTATATAGGGAAAGCACTTCCAAATGGAATTTTTTTAAAAAAAAGCATTTAAACATGGATTATCTCATTGTTTGGGTATCAAATAAGGAATAATTTTGTATAATAATGAATAATTTAAAAATGTTATACTCTTGTATTCCAATTGGAAGAGATTCCAATATAAGCACCTGGAGGAACCAGGATTTTAATTAACTGCATAGACTCAGAAACTAGTAGAATTCCTGGAAAATGGAAGACCATAAATATTTGTCCAAAGACCAAATGAAAGACAGAAACACACTAGGGGGCCCACACAATAAGTCCTCTGTGCCAACATTAAATAATAGTAGCACCCACACCCCATTCCCTCTTGCTCCCTATGCATAAACACACGTGTGCACATATAGTCAACTTTTCCAGGATATTATATGCAAAGAAAAGGAAACACCAGATATGGTTTTGTGTCTGGAATTACAATCCAAAAGGGTAAAGGAAGGCTCAAACTTCTTACCTGTGCAGTCTTTTCCTAAGAGATGGTGGGTTTAGGAGAAGTAGAAGTAGCAATACTCAGTGCTATGAAATAGCTTTAGTTCATAATTTGAAACTTCAAATGGACTTACAATGGAGTGCTGGAGAGAAAATTTGTAATAAAAACTATTTGCTGCTCTTAGAGAGGGACCTGAGTTTGGTTCCCAGCATCTACATAGCAGCTTAAAATCAACTATAACCTCATTCCTGGCACCCAATGCCCTCTCCCTCTTCAGGCCTCTGAATGCACTAGGCACAGACAAAGTACATGTTCACATGTACTCATAAAATAAAAATAAATAAGTCTCTTTTCAAAAAAAAAAGGATGGGAATTGGAATCATATGTTCAACTCTCTGCCCTTTAAATATATTTTGTTGCTTACTTATTAGATGCCAAATTAAGATGTAAAATGTAACTATTCATAATTCCATGTTTTTTCTCTATTCTAGCACAATCATAGAAAAGGACATAAGTATTTGGGGATGAGTCCTACTACCAAACAGACACTAGATATTCCCAAACCAAAAATTCTAACTATTTGTATGTACTTCCCAAACATCTTTCATCAGACACTGGCTTGTGGAATACTGAAAGCAACCATCATTTTTATATAACACTGGTTTCATTAGTTCTTGGTTCTCATAGAGGTCTTGAATTCCTTTGCAAGCAGAAAAATTTATATTTCCTCTTTGTAGGGTTCTAAAAGTTCATACCAAAAGACAAAGTGAAATATTCCCGACCTGTGTCCGTGAGTAACTTGTTCTGAGTCACCATTTCAGAAAACATGGAGACACTTGAGTATTAATAAAAGTAAATTTTTGGTTAAATAAAAAGTCATGTGGTTTGACCCTTGATCTTGGAAGTTACTGCTGGCTAGAGAATTGTCTCAGTGACCAAAACATCAATCAATATCCATTTAAGATTCAACAAACTTACTTTAAAAGACAGAAATTCTTGTTTGTTTAATGAATTCAGATTTTCTGATTTACATTTTAAAGAAGAGTATTAATGATAATATTTCCCTACGGTATTGGTTTCCAACACTTTTTCTCCTCCCAGTTATCACTTTCATGACCCCCCTATACCGATACTTCCAGGTAGACAAGGAAGACTCCAACATTCTTACCTCCTCCTCACATGTAGGGGCAGCATGGATTAAAATATGATTTTCCAAATATTATATAATAAAAGGTGCTAGTCCAGCCAAGCTGTACATGCAAAAGAAAGATTTTGAAAATCAAATTTGCCATCTATCACCTACTGAGATCATGAAAATATCTGGGAGTGCAAAGAACTAGAATAAAATAACATCTCAGACAATATTCTCAGCACCCCAGATTGGAGTCCTTATAGAAACCAGAAAACGAGAGAGGTACAATTAGTAGGGAGGGAGAACAAAGATCTTAATGGAGAAGGGATAGTGGGACACAGGTGAGATGGTGGGGAGAAGAATACTAAAGAGGGAGGTTTAAGTGGGGTGGGGGGAAGGTATACAAAGGTAGGGCAGCTGAGGGAGTGAGGCAAGATAACCACTACTAAGAATTATTTTTAAAAGTCATATGTAAATCTATTGCCTTGAAAACTTTCTAAACATACACATACAAAAGAGGTAAGACTGGACCTATTCTACATGGAGGGCAATGCTTCTCCCAGAAGCCAGGGGTTACCAAATAAAAGGCCCAATGCCAAGTCAGGAATATCTCCCTTTGAGTCAGAAAGGTCCAGAGAAAATGAAGATAATACAGACTATTGCATTGCTCTTGGATGCTACCAGAATTTGAAGTTAAGACCATGTTGTTGAATATGCCACACACGTTGGTCATAGGATGTGAAGAAATTAAGTTGGTATTGACCAGGAAGCTTCCTGGCTAGTTTTCATATTAGAAAGTGCTACAAAGGATACTAGAGGAAAGTCATCAACAATGGTCTCACCCATATATAAACCCTATAAAACACAATAATAACTGATATGGCAAGATGCAGCCATGGGTGAAAAGGTGGCGCAAATATTAAAGGGTAACTAGCTGCTTTCTAATTTGATTTAGGGTCCGCTCCACAGGAGGAAATGCATGTCTGATGCTAAAACTCTAACCAAGAACCCACAGGAGCTCACAGGCATTAGGACTGAACCTACTAGTATTATTTTTCAATAATGTAGTCTCAAACTGCCCTCTAAATTCACATCTATACTTTATCAGATAAGTTTCTCTGTGCAGGAGACAGCAATTAAGACAGAAACTTATATTTGGCCAAAGTATAAAAAATAAGTGTCTTCAGCATGCTCAGCCACAAATGCAACATCTATAACATATCCCTTCCCCCAGGTTTGAGAACCACCATAGAAAAATGATGGGAAAAGAAAGATTATAAGGGCCAGAGGGTGGAAAGGACCAGAAAAGAAGTGTTTTCTTTACATTGTAGGACTATATTTATGATCTCATAGCAGCTGCAGCTGTCTGCATAAGACTTGCAGACAATAATCAGTATTATAGCATAGAGGGATCAGGGCTCATGGACTCTCCACCTACCCATGGCTGCAAAGCTATTGAGAACTCATGGCTTCTTGGGGAGGTAAAGTCAGTTTTCTTTAAGTGCACGCCCTTGTTAGGTTGACCTCACATCTACTAGTTTATGGGCAACACAAGTCAGACTCACTGAACTATTTTTTAAACTGATATGGAAGTTGGGTGGGTATTAGGTGTATCTGGGAGGAGTTGGGAGACAATAGGAAGTGAATATGACCAAAATAATTTTCAAAGAATCAACATAGACATGTTTATAAGACATAAATTTATCAGAATATTTTAACTGAGAGAGACATAATACCTTTTCCCAGAAATTATGATAAAGTTGCCACCAGGTAAACTTAAAGACACCATGGAGGGGAAGAGAATTTTTTAGACTCATGCCACATGAATTTATAGTTTTTCAATAGTTCAGACATGACACAGCATGCATCCAAACCCACATTATATAGTCAGAGTGCTCATACTTACAGCCAACTACCAACAGGCTGATGTCCAAATTACACATCACAGCCCAAGTGAGGTGTCATACATTTTCTTTGCATGTAATAATTTAATCCTCAGAATTAACCTAGAGTCAAAAATAATTTTTCTCTTGCATTAGATGATGAGACTGGCATGAAGAAGGTCCCTTTTCTAAGGTAAGTCATCAAGAGCAGGTCCAGGATTAGAATCAGGGAGTCTGCACCTGCTATACATTTGCTGCCTGCCTCACCTGTACAATTTAGTGACTAGATTACAAGCTCTGAGCCCAGATGCCTAGGACTAACTCCCAGTCTTATGGAACATACTTCCATATGTTCTGTATCCTTCTCTGAAAAAGACTAACCATAGGATCTACATCTACTACACATATAAATATTGAGTTAATTTGTCTCGTGAAAGTATTTTGAAAAATAAAGTTTACATGAGTAAAAGCCAAGAGAAAGTAGAAAATAAAGGACAAATTAAGCACAAATCTTACGCAAGGATACACATTAAACGCAGAAAAATCAATCAAATAGAATATAGATATTGAAATGTAGATCCTCCTCTCTGCTAGTTGTTAATTGCCTGTTATGACACAAGTACAATGCCTGGATCAGAAGTCTTTGTACCTACAAATTTGTGGGGACATGGTCCAAGAATGGAGTCCTGTGAGGGGAATTGTTGAGTACTTGTGGAAAAAACTCCAAGAAAAAAAAGACAAGAGACTTGTGACCTCAGTTTCTTTGAAACACAATTGTTTCCAGAATGTGTTCCATGCTCCTCTTGGGTGGAGCAGATGCGAGTGAGTTTACTTCAGATCACTCATTTTTGCTCGCTATTGTTACTCAGTTGTCTCTATAGAAGAACATGTTTTTGTCATGTGCAACTTACCCTTGTGGTTGTATTCAGCTCAAACTCCTGAGAACTTTACTCATGTGATTTCTCTTAACCATCGGTGTATAAAATGTCTAATGCTCTGAATAAAGTTGACTATCGCATGAGATTTCATTCCGTCTCATTTATCAGCTCTATTTTCTCAGGTCCCTCCACTTCTAGACCAATAAACACAGTCCATTAAGGAAATCCAAACCTGGATCAAAGGGCAGGAAATTGCCCCAATTTTGGCTCTCTGGAGCCCTTCCTGATATAGAAAACAATATCCTCTGTCCATGATACTATTCTAGCCTAGAACTTTTACCAATGGCTGGTCTTTTTTGAGGGACTAAAAAAGTTACAAGAACTTGAATTTCAAACAAGTCAGATAAAATAAATGCTCTAAGACCTGAACTCCAATCCTGGATCCTCCCCCAAACCAGTAACACTATCTTACTTTGGCCCTCCCCATCTCTCACGGACACTATAGTCTCTCATCTTCACTGCTTCACCTCCCTGGGCACCTGTGGACTCCAGTTTCCTGCAATGCTATAGCCACATTGTCACATTTCCCTTTCCAAAACAGAGATGAGGTCTGTCCATATAAAATACCCAGTGAAAGCCCTGTGTGGCCTACAGTCCTCCAAACCTTGCACCGCAAATGAGTTCAGCAGATGGATGGCATCCCTAGAAGGACTGATGCCAAGGCAGGCAGGCTGGCCTGAAACCTGTGTTCTCTAGGCATCCATACCTGACCTTCAGTGACCTGTTGCCACTCCCCAAGGAGCCATTACAAGAATTCCACTTTACTAATTATGGGTCTTGGCCATCAAAGACAGTTGCATGACAAGAAAAAAGATCAGCTATGGGAGCCAGCCCTCCATGCCATGGTACTTTTAACAATGGCACAAACATGCTATGTAACTTTGTGGACAAGCTCCTTCCTCTTTCTGTCTTCCCTTAGGCCTCTTCTATGTAAGGACAGGACGCATAAAGATACAACAACCAAGCCTATCATTGTTCTGCACCATGTATGGAGTCAGGAGGGATTTAAATGTGATTAAATTGTGTAGAACAAAGACCGTGGCTTTGTAGCATCTTTCAATATTTGCAAAATTCTCTCACATGGTGTTAAGCTTGCTCGTTTATTCCATCTGTGGTCTTGGGGCACTGGTATTACTCATCATAGTAGCATCGTATTACTCATTCAATAAATAAAAGAACATACTAAGGGAAGCTAATGAATCCGATCGGGAAACATAAGCGTTAAGAGAGTTTGGATTTTAAGCCTGGTCACCTTTCCTGACCCCACAAGTTAGAGCTGGTATTTGCAGTCAAAATTGGCACAGGCCAGCTCCTAGGCACCAAGTGAGGTCCTCTGCCCATTAGGATAGGTAATAATACTCCACCACCTCTCCCCAGGTCCCAGTAGCTTGTTGGATTAAGTGGGCTTTTCCCACTGGGTCTAGTGAACCTCAAATAACCTTCATTCTTTCTAAGCTTCCCTTGGTAACTCCGATCATTTGGAGAGAAAACAAATCCACGCCCAGAGGAATTTAAGGTGTTGTTTTAACTTTGCTTACCATGCATAAAAAGTTAAGTGAACCTGAATTTTTAAATAACTCAGACAAAAAAAAAGTTATAGGCATATGTTCCCCAGGCAGATGCGCCAAGGCCTGAAGCTTAGCTCCAGGAGACCCTCCCTCCAACTCTCCTCCCCTATCCATCCCTTCTTCATCTTCCACAACCCAAGGTTCTCTTCCTTTCAGCCTTTTATCTCTCCAGCCACTTGTGACTCTCAAAAGTTCTTTGGGCAGCCTGCTTCCTCTCACTATAAGTCTTCTATAGTAAGGAGAAAATTGTGTTCCATCTCTCACTCTCCTTGGTCATTTTGCTCAGTTGCATTAGTGTTTATGGTATATCATGGTGGGAACATGGGGTATAGCAAAGGGGCTCATCTCTTTGGTAGGAAAAGAAAAGGGGCTAAAATACCATCCTCACTTTGGAGCTCTCAACACAATTGCATGCTGTCTTGCTACTATATCTATCCTGATCTTTTTTCATTAATTTTTACTATTTCCCTATGATGTGCCATGCTAGAACAAAGTCTTTACCATATTGCTCTTTGGAGCACACTTATGATCCAAAGCATAATTGCAATGTCTATCTGGATGAAATGCCTACTTATACCTAGCATCCTTTTAGACTAACCTGCAAAACTGAGGCTTCACAAAATGTTTCTCGTGTCTTCTATATCATATAGGACATGAAAACTAATTTTAGGGATGATCATGGTCCAGAAGCCCACAACTCTGAGGAAGACCTGAACCCACAGTCTATGGTTCTTCCTCTGTTTTGTACAGTATTCCCCAGTCAAGGGTAGTCCCAGTGACTCAAAAATTCTATTACTTGTTTAGTGACCTCAATTCCCCGGTCAAGGGTAGTCCCAGTGACTCAAAAATTCTATTACTTGTTTAGTGACCTCAATTCATGACTTAAATCATAAAATAAAGGATCAGTTAGTTGTAGGCAATAGCAAAACCATCTTCCTAACCTCAGTGAAAACACATTTAAAAGTGTGGCTTTCTTGCTACAGTGTGTGCTGCCTTTTTGCTTTAGTGTGTATGCTGTGCATGTGTATGAATGGGGTGTATAAACATGTCTGAGGGTGTGCACGCATGTGAGACATCTACTGGAGAAAATCATGTGTATCTAGCATATTCCACTCTAACTTTTGAGTCCATGCCTCTCAAGGAACCTGAAACTCACAATTTGGGTTGTACAGACTGGCCTGGGAGCTCCTGGGATCAGCTTTTCTTCATTCCTTGCCCTTGGGGTTACAGGCATAGACGGCCATGCCTGGCTTCTTTTGGGGCACTGGGCATCCCAACTCAAGCACTCTTGGCTATACAGCAATTATTGTTTCCCAGTGAGCTATTTCTCCAGGCCCTATATTGTACCTGGTGTGCTTTCACGGTCATCATGTCTAGTCTCATTACCATTCTCATTACGCCACGGAGCAGCTGCACATGTCTTGCTTTCCAAAAAGAAGCAAAACGATGTTGCATAGCTTTCCATGCCCAGGTTTAATAGCCATATGTCCATTGGTAGTTCATGGGCTTTTCCCTATCTTATAAATCCCAACTATCAAGTTTGGGCAGGAATGTTATCCCTATCTGCTGATGAATATGTGTATATTCAAGGGATTTAACAAAAATAAGACATAAAACAGTCATAAAATGATAAAACAACATATCTACAAACTTATTATCACATATAATATATACAGTATAATATATATGCATATATACAGCATAATATATAAGCATATATACATATATTTCCAAGACAGAAATCTTATTCCTTGACATTGTGTATACCCTTATAGTCTTTGTTTCATTCACAAAATCAAGTACAATTTTTGTTAAAATTTTGTATGGCTAACTCAACTTACTGCATTTGAAGTAAATATCTAATCACACAAGTACAGGAAGAATAATTCAGAAACATTCACAAAAATGTTGTTTCTCCACAAGTTGTTGAGAAGAATTCACTTCTGCTCTCCTCAAACAGAAGAGCGCTATGGTCACACCCAGTGTCTCTCTGTTCACAATTGAGCTCTGCATCACTCAACTCTGGAACCCTGGCTTCCAGAGGAAAAGGGTCAACAGACTACCCTCCAACAGTAATTGGTTTCCCACGTGCCAGTCTCCAGGAGCTCTGGTCGCCACCGAAACTAGCTCTCAGAGGGCCTGGGAATGGTACTGACAGAGGTTGATGGTTCTGCGGCTAATCAGTTCCTGAACACTGCCATTGCAGTGGGAGGGGATTGTTGGGAAGGCAGTAGTTTCCTGTGGGGCTGAGGGCACGGCCTGCTCAAGGTCAGACTTTTCAGCTGACTGGACAATCTGGCTTGGCAGCGGGATGCCGAGGGCAGAAACGCTTGGACACCAGCGCACTCCTGGTCCTGTTGGTAACTTCATTTCCCAAACGTTCATAATTAAACAGCCCTTATTGAAGTGATCAGCACGAGCTCCTTAGCTTTGTTTTTGCAACCGGTATCGTGTTTATGGAGCCAAATATTAGAGACTTTGATACTGAATCCCTCCTCAGATGTGTTAACGTTGGCATGCTCTGGAGATTCTGAAGATGCTGGGCTGCCTGGGCAAAACCTCCCCTTCAACCTCCAGTCCATCAGCCCCCTACTTCCACGATTCCCCAAGTCACAGAACAGCTGCTCTCCTGAGAGACTCAGGAAAGGTCTCCCAGAAGTCCCAGGGAAGGGTGTGCAATCGAAACAGAGGGAAATGTGAGCTCAAAGTGTCTGTCGAATCAGAAGTTTTCAAAGAAAACATTTCTTAAATCTTGTGTCCACTGCTGTTTCAGCAGGCTGATTAGAGTAGATAGGACTGGTGGGGGGGGCTGTCTCCAGTCACTGCAGCAGGAATAGCAAACAAGACTTAAAAGTAAATAAACCAGCCCAGGACCGGCACCCCAGAGGCCCCTAGCCAATGACCTACTCCTTCATTCCCCGGACAGGATGGCCTGCCCACCCTCTGGGAACGAGGGCTAAATTACTGGTTAATCAGACAAGACATTAGTTAGCCTCTATTGCTCGAAAGTAATTAATCAGGGAAAGTCTCCAAACAGGAGGAGAACAAATAAACAAACAGGCATGGGTAGCTCCAATGTGGCTCTAGATAAGGTTGCCATCAAGGTATCCTGCTGAGACAGATGCCATCTACCTTGCTCAGTTCCCCTTTGGCAAAACGACTGGCATTCCTCACATTTGCCCAGAGAACGCAAAGCCAAGCCAGCTCTGAATGGGAAGGCGAGAAACTCTGGACAAGTCAGTTGAAGGGAGACTCCAGTGGGGATTTTATGCCGAGCCTTGCTCTAGCTTTCACGTTCATATTTACTACTATCAAATTCTGTCTTTTTTCAACATGTCAAGCAGGTTCTACACAGATTTCCAACCTCCTACTCATTCATAAACAAAGCGGGGACTCTCAGGGTGTTTTTAGTGTCCAGGACATCCATTCATTTAGCCCCTTGAGACTCCATCCAGCCCGAAAGACTTGGGAAGAGCTATAAAGACTCCAGGTCTTCTGAAGTTACTGGCTGCTTCTTCAGTGTTAATTTGGGAGCAAGGGAGAGGAGAAAGGATCGGAAACCACTACAGTTAAATCAAGTGGAAAGTATTTGCCATCAGACCATCTTGACCTGACCTATCACATCAAATAGAGTCATTTGTCTGAGTTGCATCTTTCTCTTTCTTGGAGGGATTTAAAAAAAAAAAGAAGAAGAAGGAAGAGGAGGTCAGCAGTGCTGAGAGTGTGTGTAATATAAACATGGCTGTGTTAGCTCAGCGTCAGGGAAAGCACACCCAAATGTAAGTCAGCACAAACACCCTCGGCTCCGAGCACCAGCACAATGGTTTTAACCTAGTGACCTTCTCTTAAACAGCTCTACAGCAAATCATAATTAAATAAATACCACTTAATAGCGGAGATCTGTCCGAGTGCCAGATTAGCCATCGAGAAACAGAAGGCTGAATGAATCATTTAATCGTAATTATAAAATTAAGGTAGCTTCCAAATACTGTAATAAATTCAACCTCAAGTTAAATTTACAAAGTGCCACAAAAAAAAAATGAGTTTAGAGGAATTCTGGGACAAATCAGAAAAAGCAGTGGATAAGACACATGGAAGGAAAGAAAACACTAAAAATTGAAGCTGCTTTGTTTTGTCATTATAAACTAGAGTCCAGTGGGCTTTCTTTAGCCTAGGTGACTGAGAATGTCTTCCCAGAGCTGGCATAAATGCCAGGAACCAATAGAAAGCAAGATCACATCTGTGAGGAGGGAAAACTATGACCTGAAGGGCAGGAGGACTGGAGCCAATGTCTGGTTCTGCCACTCTCTGGAGCACAGGAAGGAATTAGCTAGAGTGGAGACAGGGCAAGCTGTTACAGTTTGTAGCTGATCCTGAGTCACCAGGAAAGCACTTCTAGGGCCCAGTGACCAGGTCAGTTTTCTCCTATGAGGCAGAATTGGCACCTTCCTCCCTCTGAGTTTGTCTGCCTTCTCTCTGGAAAGTCTCACCCTCTGTTTTTTTTTTTTGTTTGTTTGTTTTCTCTATTGTTTAACTTTGACATGTTTGATGAGTCTGATACTTTTATCAAATAAGTATCAGGGCTTATATTGTTGAGCAGAAAACGGGTACACCTTTGTGATCTCCAACACAGTCTAATCACGTATAAATCTCATGCCCATAACACCTTCATCCCCTCAAAACCTGATGTTCAAGTCTCTGGAGACACTGGAGTTCAAATGAAGCCAAGTCTTGCAAAAGCATTTCTTCTTGGGGTTTCCAATAGCTCCTATGGGTCTAGTCTTTGCAGAAAAGGCCTCAAGCTCCTCTCCTCTGACTGTACAACACTGCTGTGGTCTAAGAAGTATCCCACCCTGCTGGAAATACAATGTCCTTCCACTGGGACACAGGTAGCAAACACTCTGGGCTGAGGAGCACCCCTGCTTCCAAAAATGTAACTCAAACTTCACCCCCTTATTGACGGAGTGCATCTCTCAGACTTTAGAAGGGCAGGTTTTAAGCTTTCTCCATTTTGACTCTTATGCACCAAGCACATCCAATAATCAGCAACACAGTAGACATGCTTTGTTATGTGGTCAGATGCTAGGCCAAACACTCAACTATATCTGAGGATGCAGTCACATAACAGTAGACATGTTTTGTTGCATAGTCACTGAGATGCTAGACCAAGCACTCAACTATATCTGAAGATGCAGTCACTCCTGTGAAGACATTCATCACAGGAGATGGATGAGCCTTTCATGTAATCCTGGTTGAATATAGCCAAGAGGTAGTTTCTCTTTCCCCCAATCTATTCCAAACGTCTCCAGGAAAAGCATTCATCAAACCAAGATGTTAGCAATGACTCTTTCTCAGAGCTGAACCAATGGCAGCTCATACTCTCCACTGGAAGTCTCTGCCCTAAATCAGTCTGATGTTCTCAGACTATGCTTAAGGGTTTCAAAACAGACAAATGCCCTCAACAGATTTAAAGGGTTTCAAAACAGACAAATGCCCTCGACAGATTAAAATGAAGATAGCAAATGGAAAGCTTTCCCTGTCTAAGGAGCTATAACTGAAAAAGAACCACTGTGAAATCTGGCCTTCTAGCAGCGGAAAAATGAGTGCTTTTTAGAGCAGGATGGGACTAGTTCAGTCTTAGAGGAGAAAGCAGAGTGTGAACCAAATCCCCCATGTGTCTTCATCCTGATAAACAGCCAGCAGATAGAAGTTGGTACTGTTTGGCAACTCCAAGCTTACATAGAGGTAGCCTTGAATGCAAGTGAAACCTGAAAATCTTTACTTATATTGAACTTCTTGGTTTTTTAGTTATTGCATGTTAAATCAAAATGTTTGTAAGTGACTCCTCAGGTCAGAAAATGCCAAGCATGACCACATTACCTCCCTCAGCAGCTGCAGCGACAATAAGGCTGTTTTGCTACATTCTGCATCCAGTGAAAAGAAGACTAGGTTACCATTGCACTACAATCTGCACACAAAATGGGAGGAGGACTAGGTCCAAACCCTCCTAATCTGATGAATCCTTGCCATAAATTCAACCCAAGGAGTCAGTCTGGGTGGCTGCTGTCTCTGAGCATGCGGAGGGAGCTACTTTATGAGAGCCTGAGGAGACAGCAGGCTTCGGAGCACTCAGGGAAAAAAAACTAGTAAAACAGCAGCCAGTGCAAAGTTTGCAGAGCCACCTCCATATCCAGAAGGTCCCCGAGAACCCAGGGCACAGGTGAACAAGGGAGTAGAGAAGAGATTGCTTTAGGTTTTTAGGTGTGGAACCCTGGGGCATAGGCGGAGGCAGTACAGTAAAGTATTCCTAGAGAACCCTCTGAGGAGCCTTCTGCATGCCAGGCATTCAGTGGGGCACCACGCCAGACGTTAGGAATGCAGGGGCACTAAAATAGATTGCTACTAGTTTGTATAGATGGCCATATTCTGGAAGACCCACTCATCAAAGAATGAGGTTTTGCCAATTCCAAACAAAACACCATACACTAGACCACTAAATGAACCAAACATCCATTTTCTTTGTTTTTTGATGGTGTTGGTGATGGTGGGGTTTTGTTTTTCTGGTGGGGTGGCTTTGTTTTCTTTTTTGGTATTTTTGTTGTTGTTGTTTTGGTTTGGGGTGATTTTTGTTTTTTGTTTGTTTGATTTTTTTGGTAGTTCAGCGAGTTGTAAGTTCTGGCTCAAGGTCCCGCAATGCTGGTTTCTCAGTTGGGTCTCTTCATGACTTATAGAAAGTCATCACCTTACTGGGTACTCACATGGTAAGACAAAGGGCAAACTAGTGTTTCTTGTTAGAAAGGATCCAAATTCTAAAACTCAACTGGGTCAGAGTTAAACTCTTCTGACCTTAACATTGATTAACTTCATGGAAGCCTTAACTTTAAATACTGATAATAGAGAATTGGAGTTTCAGAACTTGAATTTTTTTTTTCAAGAAAACCACAGAACTCCATAAAATGAATAGTTAAGGCGTGTTACTGAATTTAATAAAACCCTCACAGAGTGGCTCATCTCACAGGGTAGCTTGCAGTGTGAAGAAGAGTAATCAAGGGAAATAGAAGATATGGTGGATCTCCACTGTGTGGAACAAAGAAGAGCCCATTGATCCACAATAGGATGGAAATGAAGAGTCCTGGCTTAGAGTTCAAATCCTATCTCGAATCTTACAAGTGTGGGAACACAAAACAAGCATTTTTACTCCTTTATTAGCTTTAGTTTTCTTAGCTATAAAATGGAAATAATAGTATGATTGATAAAGTTTGAAAGATTATCAAGCTAATTTGACAAAAAGTATTCCAGGCAGAGCAAAACTATGAGTATCAATCCCAGATGACCTGTTTGGGAAGGAAAAGTGGTTCAATGGGGCTTGAGCACATCAAACATCAAGAAAGGGCAGGGATGTAGATGAGCACTAAGCTGAAAGTTTACTGAGTATAATTCTAAAGTTAGACTTAGTTCACAGAGCTCAAAAGAGCCTTTGGAAGGCTTTAAGCAACAGTGACCTGAGAGACCAAAAGTTTAGGAGGTCATTCTGGGAGTCACATGAAGCGTAAGCCAGCAAGGGAGTCAGAGCTGAAGAAGGAGGTTGAGTAACAAAGACAGAATCCTGGGAACTAACAAATGCAATGAACAACCACCTGGTACCTAAGCCCCTTTTTATGAAAGAAAGCATCAGCTCAGCTCCCGTCACAAGCACAGCCCTGTGCCTAGGAATCTGCCAGCCTCAGGTTACAACCGCACTCCACGCAAGGGGCCACTTTCTCCAGTCTTTTGCAAGGCCTCTTTTCTCATTCTTCCCCAACACTCTTTGAAAGGCACACAAAAACCCAAGCAGAGAGATGGGCCTTTCTGGAAAACAGAACTTTAGCTACTTCTTGCCTTATACCCTCCCTTCCTGCTATGGGGACTTTCTTACCTGAGGACAAGTCAAGCCTTTCTCACTCACCAGTACTGTGTGTGACAAGTCATGTATCCTCTTTAGCATCAACTCCTTCATACACATACCATTGCCCTTACTTCATATAAGGTCTGGTACATTTGATGTCATTTGCCTATAGGACATCTAAGACCCTCCTCTGGGTCTCTTTCTTATCACTATTTTAAATGGGTTATTTCTGACATCTGTTCTCTTATACTTAGAAGCGCACCTACTTTATAGACATGTGGGTGCTTTGTTTTATCCTTTCCTATCACACTATAATAAAAAGGTCTCACCATATATCTACCATCTGTATATCCTGTCATGGACAATCAAAAGAGACAGTGCAAAGATCCGAGCTGGGAAAATGTCTTTGCGAGGCTGCCAGGGTTATATGTCATAACACCAAGATCCGCTGAAACTATATGCCATGTACTCATGCCTTTTCAATGGTTTCTTTTTTTTCTGTCAGTAAATAGCCCCTAATGATTGGTTCAGAAAGTGGAATGGACGCAAAGGAAGTGTGCTAACAGAATGTCTAGTCACATCTAACATGACCCAACCAAAAACATGAGCTGAGACAGTCAGATTCTACGTGAAGAATGTATGTAGTACAAGCTCCCCTACCCAGAGAAAGAGAATTATAGAGAAAGCAAAGGTCTCCTATGACTGTGAGGAGATGAAACATACTCAAAAAAAAAATACCAGGATTCCCTGAAACATGGCCTGAGTATTCATTACATTGGCCCATCGCTTGATTTATTGCAGAAAAGAAATTCTTGTACCACTAATTTCTTAAAGTAATAAGAACAACAAATTTAATGGCTATCACAGCCAAACTAAGAGAATACTGTGTATACTGCCAGAAATCCAAATTCAAACAATGGTACCTATGAGAGCCAATAGAAAAGACAGTAATAGCAGAAGTCCTGCCTTTTGTTAAGGACTGACAAGAGAAGATTATGGTTGTGCTGACTGTCTCAGACTCACTTTTTGTAGTTGCTTTGTATTGATATATAAAAAGCCTTCCCTGGAAGAACAGGAAAATGTGAAGTTTAATATTAAACAAAAATTATCCCTTAGGTCTTGGCTACCTCCGTTAACCCAAAATGATGGATTAATTTTATTTCAAATGTCTTTTGTGGAAATTCCCAGATGTTAGGAGTACGATTGAGGTTATAAGCACTATGAAGACCCCAATCATGAAAAAACCAATCTGACACTTAATGTTACGTTTTCTAAACTGTGTCAAAAAGGCTTGTAAAATGGATTAAATCCTGTTGCTCTAACCCACATGACTAACCTCTTTAAAGTGCACTTTAGAAGGTTCTTAATAGGGGAGTGAACTCCAAAGTGCATACTAATGTAGAAACTGAAATAGCAAGAAGACATGATCAAAATAGGGAAGGGGGGCTGAGGAGGACCAGCAAATGTTAAATTTCCTTCCACAGAAAATTTTACTTACAAGAACTAAAGGAATTGAGTCCCATTTTTAAAAAACTGGAAGACAGAGTGCCTTCAAAATCTAGTCTATTGGATATGAGTATTATTTAAGCTTACAAACTATTTTTCCTTAAAGGACAAAGTATAACTGCTGTGGGACAATGGTCTTTTATCCTGTCACTTGTATTATTTTAATAAAAGGCTGAATGGCCAGTAGCCTGGCAGGAAGTATAGGCTGGGCAATCAGACAGGAAGTAGAGGTGGGACAATGAGAACAGGAGAAATCTGGGAAGCTGTCACCCAGATGCAGAGGAAGCAAGATGAGAATGCTTCACTGGATAACAGGTACCAAGCAACGTGGCTAAGACAGACACATTATGAGCTAATATAAGTTATAAGAGTTAATAAGAAGCCTGAGCTAATAAGTCAATCAGTTTTTAATTTATGTAGACTGCTGTGTGTTTATTTGGAATTGAATGGCTGTGGGATGGACAGGTCAGAAATCTCAGTCAACAAATCGTGCCATCATGGACAATTGCATCCACATAGAACCTGAGAGTTTGAAAAGGAATTCTAGGCACAAAAGAACAGAGTTAAGCACAGCTTATTGATAGCAGCTCTTTCTCAGGTGGACTCTGCTTGCTAGAGGCAAGCACATCTCATTTAAGAGAGGCTTCCTGACTCAGTTTTAGCTGCAAAATCCTAGCAGCTCCTTTAAGAGGCCCCACCACCAAACACTTAAATGGTGTTGATGAATAGGCAATCACATGCTTTTTAGTAGTGTCAGGGACCTTAAAAGTCCATAGAGTTGTGGCAATAAACATGGCTCCAGCCAGTACCTCTGCCATTAGACTAGACTCTCAGAAAGCTAAGGAATGAAGTGAGGAGGAGAAAGAAGGCAATAGTAAGATTCTTTCTGTCTCCATGGAGACTGAGAGAGACCAAATTGAGAACTGAAGAAGTTAGAGGCTTGTCTTAGTCGGGGTTTTTATTGCTGCTATGAAACACCATGACCAAAATATAACTGGGAAGGCAAGGGTTTATTTGGCTTATACTTCTGTATTGCCATTCATCATTGAAGGAAGTCAAGACAGAAACTCAAGCAGGGTGGAAACCTGGAGGCAGGAGCTGATGCAGAGGCCATGGAGGAGTGCTGCTTACTGACTTGCTTCCCATGGCTTACTCAGTCTGCATTCTTATAAAATCCAGGCCCTCCAGCCCAGGGTTGGCACCACCCACAATGGGTCGGGACCTTCCCCATCAATCACAAATTAAGAAAATGCATTACAGCGGGACCTTATGGAGGTATTTTCTCAGCTGTGTTTCCCCCCCTTCAGATAACTCTAGCTTGTGTCAAGTAGGCATGAGTGTAGCCATCACAAGGCTTGAGCCACAGACTAGGCAATACACACTAAAAGTCCAAGGAGGATCTTGCTCTGGGGTTTTCTGAGTACAAATTTCTATTCCCCTCCATAAAAATCATTAGAATTCCTTCTTCCCACATTAATACAGTTAATTCTTCTACAGAAGTCTATACACCATATAGACGCACCCATACCAAGCACTACACAGGACCAAGCTGAAATGGGGACACTACACGCTCCATCCCTCAAAGGTGTCAATAACAGCTTTGTAAATTGAAGTCATGGGAAAAAAATCACAGGTTCTGGAGAGGGGGCTCAGTCAGTAAAGTACCTACCACACAAGCCTTAGACCTGCCCTTAGACCTCCAGTGTCCACATAAGAAGCCACGTACATGAACACATGCCTATAATTTCGGTGCTGGAGAGGTAACGACATAAGGATCCTAGGGACTTGCTGGCCAGCTAAGTCTAACTAGTATGCCTAGATTCAGTGAGAGACTTTAACTCAAACAAAATATATCAAAAAACTGGTAGAAAGACACGTAACTTCAGCCTTTATCTTCTGCATGCACACACACATGAACACACCACGCGTCCGCACAAATGCACATGGATGCACATGTGTACGCACATGCACACACACATGACAACACGACATTATAGTCTTCATACTCTCAAAAAATATTTGTGCCTCTTCCCCCTTGGAGACCAGACTCCTGGGATTTCTAGTCACTTCTTGAAAAAAGCTATCTGTCTTCATTCACTCACAAGATTCCTATCATCTTCCCGTCTTGAACAGTAACCCAGGGCTACTTACTATCACTTAATTCAGAATATGATTTTCAGAGCACACTTCAACTCTCTACCTAAGTCCTGACCCAAAAAGGGTCATGATAAGAGGCAAAAATAGATGCTTTCAAGAGAGGAAGAAAGTCCTGTAGGTTTTCCCACAGCATGCAAAATGAAAATACCTTTCAATTCCATCTGATACTTTCTCCCAGAATTTCAGGAATCCCAGAATCCCTTTCTCTTCCTCACTGCCTGATGCCCAATATCAAGCAGTGTAATGATGGCGAAGTGGTCACTGCTGGCATGGTTTAGCAAAGGAGGGAAAGAGTCCACACCCCTTCCTAGTGGAGATCTTTATAAACTGAAGCAAAGATTAATTTAGAGATTGACCTGGAGTTGGAATTGATTATGATGTCATTGGTGATTACACAGTCATCTGTGTTGTCTTTAATGGGAATGATAAACAAGAGGACAGCAAGTAGACCCAAGAGCACCAGAGAAGTCCCTTCAAGGTGAAGCCTTTTGCTTCAAGAAGAGTAAGATGATTCCTCCAGAGGTGCTTTTCCAGTTTGTTCCCTGACTCTGCTACAGCAGGGCTTAAGCAATGTAAGGCAACACCACTGGCCAGGTGTCTCCTAACATCAAGCACAAAGCTCCCCAACAGGCACAAATGACTGGAAGGTTAAGGTTGGACTGTTCCTGCACTGTAGTAAGTCTGCCTGTGGGATAGCCATCTAGACTATTCACAGTGGAGTCCATTGGCATGCTCATGTGTGACTTTTCTTAGCTACTGAAGTCTCTCATATATGCTAATCATCAGTAGGTCCATTTTCTTTTTGTTGGAATTCCCTCTATCCAGAATTATCCAGTGTTTTATCAATCTGAATCCAAATTCAGAACTCCAAATTAAGCGGCAGCAAAGGAATCTCATTCTCATTTGAACCACGGTGCCTCCAACATTTTCTATAACACCAATTCTACCATGTTGTATCTTAGGTTGCCCACAAACTTAGCTAAGCATTGTGTGATGAACCTTAGAGTGCAGAAGCCATAGTTCTGGCTTATGGTCTAGCCTAGAAAGCAGGAGCCCCAGGTTTACACATGCATCTGAACACACATGTACAGATAGGTGCATACAGACACATACACAGTCAGGCAGGTGAGCTGTATACCTTTAATCCCAGCACTTGGGATAAAGAGGCACACAGATCTCTGAGTTCAAAGACAGCCTGGTATACAGAATGAGTTCCAGGTCAGCCAGCACTACACAGAAAAACCCTGTCTCAGGGGGGTAAAAAGACACATACACTAAACAAACATATAAGTAAAAAAAATTTATCAAAAGATCAAATACGAACACTCTCCAGCCTGTCTTAATCTCTAGGCAGAAAATTATTCTTCTGTTGCTGTTTTTGTTTGCTTGTTTGAAGGTTGAGTTAGGTAATCATAGATTTTAAATCTGTTTTTTGTTGTTTTTTTTGGGGGGGGTCGTCATGTATTATCAACAGCCTCTTTCTAGGGGCTGTCTGGACCCTAGTTTCCTGTTTATGCAACTGGACCTGTGCACGCTGTCCAGGCCTCCAGAAGGATATTTTTTACATCCCAGGTGCAGTTTTCCCTCCCTGCTCTCCTTCCAGTCTCCCCCCACCCAGCCTTCCTCTGTTCCTACCCCCCATCCACTCCTCCTCCATTTCTGTTTAGAAAAGGGTAGGTTTCCCATGGATATCAAGTTGCAGTAAGACTATTTACCTCCCCATGTATTAAGGTTGGGAAAGGTGACCCAGTATGAGGAGAAGGGTCCCCAAAGCCAGTAAAAGAGTCAGAGACAGCCCCTGCTTTCAGGGTTAGGAGTCCCACAGGGGAACCAAGCTACCTAATGGTAACATATATGCAGAGTGCCTAGGTCAGTCCAATGGTTGTCAATTCAGTGTCTGTGAGCCTCTATAAGCCTAGGTTAGTCGATTCTGTGGGTTTTCTTGTGGTACCCTTGACCCCTCTGACTCTTACAGTTTTTCTTCTCCTCTTCCACAGGATTCTTCAAGCTCTGCCTAATGTTTGGCTTTGAGCCTACCTCTGCCTCCATCAATTGCTGGATGAAGCATCTCTGATGACAATTGGGCTGACCACCAATCTGGTCACAGGAGATGTCCAGTTCAGGCTATATATATCCACCACTATTGCTGGAAGTCTTAACTGAGGTCATCCGTGTAGATTCCTGGGAGATTCCTTGTGCCAGGGTTTTGCCTGACCCAGAAATATACCCCCTTTTCAGTAGTCTCTTTCAGTAGTCTCTCTCTCCAGCCCCTGCAACCTGATCTCTCATGTTCCCATCCCCACCCGCCCACAGTTTTCTCATGAAATCTCTTCTATTTCCCCTCCCCAGGAAGATTCAGGCATCTCTCACTTGAACCCTCCTTGTTAACTTAGTCTCTCTGAGTCTGTGGATTGCAGCATAGTTATTATTTTACAGCTAATATCCACCTACAAGTGAGTACACACCATGTTTGTCTTTCTAGGTCTGTGATACCTCACTTAGTATGATTTTTTTTCTAGTTCCATCCATTTGCCTTCAAATTTTCTGATGTCATTGTTTTTAAGAGCTAATACTCTTTTGTGTAAATGTACCACATTTTCTTTATCCATTCTTCAGTTGAGAGGCATCTAGGTTGTTTTCAAGTTCTGGCTATTAGGAATAGAGCTGCTACCAACATCTTTATGCTTTAGCACAATTTAAAGATTTTGTATAAATCTTTTATATAATTGTTTTAGTTAACTCAGAGATGTGGAATATTTTTAGAAATTTGAAAGCTTTTCATCCACATTTTATAACTTTTTTTTAACCTGACCATTAGTCATTCCTTCCACAAATAACATTGAATATATTTAAGTTAATCTGAGATCCAGCAAATTTATTGGACTTGCTCATTATTTATAACAGTATATCTGGATTTGTCCCTTTTGCCCACAGAAGTTTTTCTTTGTTTTTAATCTTATCCATTATTTCATAAGTATGGTGGATTTAATGAAAATGACCTCCATGGGCTCAAATAATTGAATCCTTGTTCCCTAGAGTTGGTGGAACTCTATTGGGAAGGATTAGAAGGTGTGGTTTTATTGGAGGGGGTGTATCACCTGGGATGAGCTTTGAGGTTTCAATAGCTGAGGCCAGACCCAATTTCTCTCTCTGCCTGCTGCTTGTAGATTAGATGTAAGTTCTCAGTTCCTGCTTCAGGGTCATACCTGCCTCTGGCAATGCTTCCTACAATGATGATCATGAGCTAACCCTCTGAAACAATAGGCAAGCCCCAATTAAATGTTTTCTTGGCCATGGTGTCTTTTCACAGAAATACAAAAATAACTAAGACATTGGGTTATGGAAAGTACTCCTTTTAGATTCTTAATGGAAAGTTTTCAAAAGAACTATCTTAGTAACTACAGGGTATTATTGTGTAGATTAATCTATAGGCCGAAAACTATTCTTTTGTTGTTCTTTTTGCCTGTTTGTTTGAAGGTTGAGTTAGTTAATCATAGATTTTAACTTTGTTTTTTGGTTTTATTGTTTCTGCTTCTAGACTATGAATGCAATGTGGTAATAATAATACAGACTATAATAGTCACAATAATAATAATACACATTGTTATTATTATGTGAACTCAGAAGGAAGATCTGGCTATTTTAGTGTGCAATGTATTCTACAAGGAAGTTACAACTGAAAGTGAGTACTTCACCTGCATCCTTGATAAATTTGTAAATAACTACTAGTTACCCTAAACCTGCATTTCTCACAATGGAGATAGTGATACACACAGAGAAGTGAGACATAAAGGCTATAATGAAGGCTCATAAATACAAGTCTTTCTAGAATTTACGTTAAGCAAATACCTCACGAAACAAAGCGGAAGAGTGTTTGCTCTGTGGCGCCACTGACAGTTTTAAGCAGGAGGCACTCAGGGTCTTCTGAGCTGTAAACTAACCCCAGAATGTTGTCCGTATCTAATGCCACACCGTGTCCTATACCCACTTCTGTGCTTCCGCATCCGTCATCCTTTGTCCTCTTGTGTCCTGGGCTAATACTGGCTGCCCAGGTTAAAGCCCTCTAGCAGGAAACAGTTGTGAAAAGTGTTTCAGGTTCACTGTGCTTTTCATCAGCTTTTCAAAAGTGGCAGATGTTTCCCCTGTGCTATTCATAGCTCCCCTCGCGTTACCATGGACAGGAAGAGCCTTGAAGCAAAGAGGCTTTCTCCAGCTAAAGCAGCAATATTATACCCTAAAAGAAAAATATCCATTTACAGGGACTATGTCACAGTTTCGAAATCCTTCTGCCAATTTTTAAATCAATGCCATGACCTACCTTGCATGGAGGTCAATTGGAATAGTCATAGCCTTTCATAGTCCCAAAGCCTTTTCCTGTTGCTTCTCTTAAAACTCATCCATGAACAGCTGGAAGGCCTTTATAGCTCCACCCAGAATAAAACACGAGAGTAGTCTACTCCCATCTCAACAAAGAGCCATGAACAAACCCCAGCCTCTCCCACCCCCCACATTTGGAATGAGCTGAGGGGTCTGCCATCACCAAAGCCAACTCTGATGGGAACTAGCTGGAGAAAGACAGAGGAGGGACCAGATCTGCGACATGAATCTTGCTCAGTTCTTTTAAGGCAGCCACATGTTGCCACGTGGTTCCCATTACAGCTTTGCTGTAGCAGCGATTCGCCCACTGAGGCACCCAGGTGGAGAATGAGACGCAGGCCCTCTGCGCTGGGAGCCTAGAGAATGTTCCCAGCATATCACAATTACAGAAACATCTGTGCCCAACAGCTTTCTGTGGAACTGCTGAGGAAATTTACAGTGTTCGATTGCCTTCAGAATTTCTCACTTCTCAGCCTAAGACAGGGTGGTCCCCAGGCTGCCAGTGGGTTGCAACAGGAAGTGAGAGGGAGCACTTTCCTGAGTTTGGATAAAATGTGGCATAAGGGTGCGAAGGGTGAAGCCTCCATGCTGAGAGCTTTCACCCACGGATCATGGTCTTCCTTCTCGTTCTTTTCAGTCAACATATGCCTCCTGCCCACCATGTGAACTGACTACCGATGAGTAAGAATAAGGCCAGCAGTTGGCCCAGAGAGAGTCAATAACTTATTGAGAAATAACAAGTGATTTGAAATTTTCTTAACAATATATTACTTAACTAGGAACCACAAGAGAACTGCATGTTCTAACAGGCATGTAAATAAATTCTACTGATTTTTGAAATTCCATTGATAAGAATGGTAAGCAAATTAAAGGCCACAAACTAACCACATTAGTATATTGTTATAAGGAAAATTTCTCCAACCGTCCTCCATATTCACTAAGAACAGGGTCCTGGCTTGTATGGGTGCTAAAGATCTCCAGATGTTGCTCATTTTAAGCCCAGAAGCATTCACCTAGCTGCTAGGTACTCTCTAGCACATAAACAAAAAGAAGCAAAAATCCTAGTCAATAAGTTATCCAAAACCATGTACCTTACTTTTCCTTCAGGAATATGAGGAGATCTAAGGAGTGGGGATAGACTACACAGTACCATGTGACAGAGAGTCATAAGCACTTGAGAACAAGAGTTGATTAGTGATGGTGGGATTAGGGTGGAATAGCTGGTAGACGGTGAAGTAGGGAATGAAGGAGAAGTTGATACATGATTTGGCAAGAGTTAAATCATGGAGGATTCACATATGTAAATTTTTAATGCTTATATCTTGTTCACCTTGGATATCATGCAAATACCTCCAATCAATTTAAGGATAAACTCTTGTTATGCTTTATACATTTTAGGTAATGACTCCACAGTGGGGAGCACTAACCAATCAAGGTTTTTGTGGATAGATCGATTGATTGATAAATGATAGATGATATAGATGATAGATAGAATGACTGATTGATAAATGATAGATAGTGGATGATAGCTAGATGATTGATAGATGATAGACAGATAGATAATAATTGACAGATAGATAGTAGATAGAATCACCTACCTATGTTTTAATTTTACTTCTACTTATTTCTCTTTTAAATATTAAAGCTTGGTGCTTAGATGGCATTTTAACTGGAGGTAAAAAAGTATAGCATAAATGTATGTTGGTTAACTTTGTCGATCTGATGCCATTTAGTATCACAGTGAGAAAAAAATCTCTGGTCATATTTGTGAGGGATAAACTATATACTTGGTTAACTGAAGTGGGAATCCTTACCCTAAATATGGGTGGCAGCATTCAAGGGCTCTGATCCTGAGCTGAATAAAGATGAGTGTTTCCCCACTGTGGGGGCACTGTGAGCAGCCAATCCTGCTCCTGTCGCCATACCTTCCATGTGGTGGACTGCATCTCCTGCAACTATAGATCAGGATAAACCCTCCCTTCTTCCAATGGCATTCATCAGGTACTTTTACAATCAAGAGGTAAGCCAGCTTCATTGGCTAAAGAGGGCAGTTGGGCACCAACATCTCTTTGAAGCCTTGAACGTGTTCAATAAAACACCAAGAAAATTTATACCATGAAACTAAAGAAGGCTATGAGGGTAGCTAAGTGATAGGGAACTTGCCTGGCATGCACAAGCACCCTGGTTCAATTTCCAATACTAAAATAAATAGGGAATGTAATGATACAAACCTGTATTTCTCAAACATTTGGCTCACCGTATTCAACCAACAGACTCATAAACCTTGCTTACTCTACCTCTATCCTAGTCAACCCTGTAAAAAAAAATAATCCCTCCTTCTACTTTCTGATCTGACCCCTAACTTTGTTCTGAAGTCTGAAGGTAGCTGAAGAAAGATACTTCATGTGTCTTATAGGTTTCTCTAAGGCAGAATGAAACCCTCCAAGGTCAAAGTGCTGTGAAGAGATGTCTGAATCTTGATTGACCCCTGGAAGATGTCAGAGCATTATTTAATCAATTGACATACCCCAAGACTTTTGATGTTCTATTATTCCCTGTAATCAAGAAATCATTGCTCTGTTAAGAGAGAAGGAAGGAAAGGATGGAGGCAGGAGGGGAAGGAGGAAAAACAGAGAAAAAATATTTTAAAAGAGACAAGACAATTGTACACAAAATTTGAGTAAGTTTTATGATAGTGCCTGACCCAAACAGTAAAGTAAGACATTAATTAATTGTGAAAGAATGAGTTTGGGTTTTGTTGGTGGTGGAAGTAGTAATTAGTTGGTCATTTGCCTGCTGGCTTCCTTTAATTTGAAGGTTTTTTTTTAATTTGTTTATGGTTTTTGTTTTATTTTTTATCATCGATCTGAAGAAACTCATGAGATAGAATGTAGCAATGGATTATATCTTATTAACTGTGGAAAATCAATTATGATCATATATTTGATGTGAAGAAACAGGAAAGGCATACCTGTTAAGCTTCATTCCTTTGTGGCATATATAATTTTAACTGAAGTGTATTCATTTTAACTGGCAATTAAATTTTAAAATAATCAAATAAACTCAGAAAATTCTCCTGAGCTCTGCTAGGGTCTTTCCTATGCTATCCTCGCATGTTAGCCTAAAGGACAGTGTCTTGAGGGAACATCAATCCCTAAAGCACAGAAGCAGACTGTTGAAAAAAGAAAAACCACATGGAGTTTGTGTGAAAAACCACACAGAGCTATTTCCATCAAAATATCAGTTTTTGAATCACAGAGCATGAAGCTGTAATGAGCATTTTCTCAATTAATAACTGGGATAAGTATGGGTTTGTAAGAGGAGAATTAGGCAAAATAAAATTAATTAACTAGCAAGAATTTTACCTAAGAGAGACTCAAAAACTATATGCCTATTTTAAGTTGCCCAATGTCATCAGAAATGAAAAACCCTAGTTAAGATAATGTATGATACTTTACACTCACTACTTTGTGGAAATTTTGAAGTAAAATATTGGGGGAGAAATTCAGAAATGGAAGCGCTCTCTATCCTACCAACCAGGAATAGTTGGATTACGGTAAACTTTAAAAGCAGCCGAGCGTAAAGTTGAGTCTGTATGTCTGAGACGCAAGCAGAGTTGCCGTAACTAAATGTTCAGGTTGTACTCACAAAATGGTTTACCAACAAGAAGAAATTCCTCATGGTTCCAAGGATGGGAAGTCCAAAGTTAGAATGCAACACAATTACATCCAGTGAGGGCTGTCTTTAGATATGCAGGCCAGAAGGTTATAATAATGCCTTTCAGAACTGTTGTGTTTTATAAAGACCACAAAACCTCTTTAAGGGTTCCACTTTCATAGTCTCCCCACCAGGCCTCATTTTATGATGAAGATTGCAATATCAGAATTGGAGTGTGCAAATGTTTGTACAGGAACAGAAACCAGGTATTTACTATTTCATAAACTATAACCTACTACTCCCCTTCATTTGCATATGGCCATCAGCAGAACTAGAACTCAACCTGCAACTTCAAAACAACCAACACAGATCACTCATCAAAATGTTTAACTTTTTCCAGATCACTCCATTTAACTATCTAAAACCTGAACTTAAACTCAGATAATCTACTTTCAATATCAGAGTTTTAATCATTATGTTCTTTGGCATATCAATTTACAGAATGATATGTCCTAGACTTTTCCATCTCACCAAATATTATATCATCTATAAAGGGAAAATTAAATATATGGCTGTAAATCTCCAAGCACACTGATTTGCTTATAAAAACACAATCAAAGATAACGCTAAGGGGAATGGATACGATTAAGACGCATTGTATACACAATGAAGCCTTCAAAGAATAAAAGGATGGCAACACTAAGGAAAGAGCAGAAATGGGAAGAAAAGGGCGGAGGGAGGAAGGAGGCAAGCAATGAAGGAAAGAGGAAGGAAGCAAGAGTAGACAGGAAAGGAGAAAGGGCATCGCAAAATGGGACCGGCATCCTTTCGGAGCTGCGCATGCCCGGTTTAGAAAATGCACGAAGCAGAAGTGTAAACGAGAAAATCTGTTTTCTCTTCGTGGCTGCAGGCCCCAGAGCATCTGGTCTCATTAAAGGTGCAAAAGTCGAATATCCTATTGAACATTTTCTTTGGTGTAGGAAATTAAGTTAAATTAAAAACATGACCTCTCTCTCAAACTGGCAAAAGCCATCCAGCTCTCCAGCCATGATCGTATCCTTCAGCAATACATCAAAACCAGACCTCGCTGTGGGACTTCCACAGCTGAGCCATCGGGTTCCTCTGAGACGCCTGTTTATTTGGCTGCATTTGGGCAAAGAGGATCAGGTTCTATATAAAATCCAAAGGAAGAAGGTGATATCCGCCCTGGGAGGAGGGTTTCAGGTCTTCCCTAACATTTCACGGCTATCCACTCAAAAGTTAGAGCAGCTAACAGCCCTGAGGGTTGCAGCTCCCACTCTTCATGGTAAGACAACATTGTGGCTCAAGGGGATACAGACAGGATTGTTTCTGGCTGAGCTTGAGCTATGAACTCAACTGTAATCCTATAAAATCCAGCACGGAAAGCCTTGGGGAGTGGAGGGAGATTCCAAGCAGCAACAGAACTCAAGATGCAAAGGTTCGACCCTCTCTGCTTTACCCACCAAGCCCCAAACAGAACCCACTCTTTTCCTGTATTAAAGTCTCCTGGGGTACAGGCTGTCATTATTTCTGTTTCACCATCCAATCAACAACTCGGAAGCTCCTGCCCTCGTGTCTTTCTGAAGAACTTTCTTTAACCCAAAACAAAATGAAAGAGAAACAGGACTCTCCAAAGAGCAGAGAAGCAGCCCTGGAGGAGCAAGGAGCAGTTGCCAGTCTGCAACAAAGTGGAGAGGCTTCTTCGGAAGCCAAGCTCCAAGGAAGCATTCAGAAATGGGGATAAATAATTTATGCATAAGAAAGTTGTGGTCTAACAATATATCATTTTGTTAGGTAAAAAACTCTAGTTCCCAACAGAGGATTTATTTTTCCCCCCGACTAGCTATTATCCATTACATTTTGTCTTCGTTTTATTTCCTGGTGCTTTGATACAATGCTCAAACCAAAGCACCTGACTTAAGGGAGAAAGATTTACTTAGCTCACGGTTTCAAGTTTTAGTCAATCACTGTGGGAAAGTGAAGTGAAGGGGGCAGGAACCTAAACCCACAGTCAAAAGTAGAAGCAGAATGAATGCATGTGTGCTTATAACTCAGCTTATCTACTACTAACACATACTGAGACAGGGAGGGAGGGGGAGGGAGGGAGAGAGGAAGGGGGAGGGAGGGAGGGAGGGAGGGAGGGAGGGAGGGAGGGAGGGAGAGGGAGGGAGAGAGGGAGAGAGAGAGAGAGAGAGAGAGAGAGAGAGAGAGAGAGAGAGAGAGAGAGAGAAACGTGTGTGTGTGTGTGTTGTGTCCAGGACCCAAACCCAGGGAATGATGGCACCTACTTTTAGACAGATCCTTCCTTTCACACCAATTGACATAATAAAGAGACTACCATACAAACACACCTACAGGCCAGCCTAATCAGGGGAGAAAGTGGTGGTGGCCAGAGCAGGAAACCGAGATATTCAACACTATTTTCAATGTCAAATATGGGCAGAGAGCAAAGTGGAAGTTGGGCAAGCTTTTAAACTCTCAAGGACGACCCCTAGTGATTTATTCCCTCCTAAATTCTCCATCCAAATAGCACTGCCTACAGGGGCCCAGGGGTCTTCTTGAAACTTGGCAACATTCTACCCATTAGCTTTAACCTTAGGTAGAATTAAGTGCTTATGTCTTCTATTCCCAATAACCTCATCTTTCTTAGTTTCTAGCGCACACACATTAGCATGCGGTTTCACACCCTATCTTACTGTGACTTTTTCTACTAGTGTTTGAATGCGCATTATGGCTTGCATGTATTTTCCTTTGACGATGATGGTGACAATGTTGATGACAACCATTCTAAACAGAGGCTCATCTGTAAGGGTGTCATGTTTTTCCACACTCCTCTAGATAATTCCCTTGGATTATGAACTTCCTCCTAGCACAATGCATTTAAGCTAAAGAGGTAGCTAAGATATATAAGAAGGCTTTCTATACTTATACTTTTGCAAATAATTTATCTGTAAGACTATTTTGCATGAATGTACATATGTGTACTCCATGTGTGCCCGGTATAGAGGCACCAGAGGTCATTGGATACCTTGGAAATCAAAGTGCAGATGGATGTAAGCTGCTCTGGGAGTGCTGGGCATCGAACCCAGGTCTTCCGCTAGAGGAGCAAGTATTCTTAATTACCGAGCCATCTCTCCAGGTCCATGCAAAGTTTTTTGATACCAATTTTTAAAAATCTTACAAACCAACTACTATAGAAACATACACACACACACACACACACACACACACACACACACGGGGGCAAAAATGCCCTTAGAAGACACAAGAGACTAATAATACTACTACTAAAAAGCCCAGTGGCAGGAATGAGCTATTTCTTTTGGAGTTATTGGGTAATTTGGTCCCATAGAGTTCCTAAACATTAAAAATTATTGCTCTTGGTTACCCTTCAGAACTTGACAATAAGACCCTATTGCTGAAGACACCACATACATGAGTTGTAGAACACGGTGAGGTCAAACTCGTGTGGACCTTGTCCATACTAGCTGGCTTTCATGGTACTGGTAAGGATTGTGCAAGCTACTGGAGGTGAAAATACTTATCAATAATTCTTTCCTGTGGCCTCTTCAAGCTATAATAATGACTGGCCTGGCAAGATGTGCCCCTTTGTACAATAGTGGCACAAACAGCGTAAGAGTCACCATCCACTTTCTGATTAAAGTCCTGCTTCCCAAGATGAAAGCACACCTGATACCATATCAAGCAAAGAATAGGCCTGATAATGACAAATCACAGGCCCTAGGGGAGAGCCCACTACTATTGTGCTACTATATGGATGTAGTATTAAACTGTTAATGTCATCATTGTCCCCATAGATTAAGGCATCTCATAGCCCTCCTCTGAGAAGCTTTTATTTGCAGTAGATTGTGAGTAACACAGAGGCTCATGCATGCAAAAAAAAATGCAGAGAATAAGAAACTGTAGAAGGCTCAGACCTAAAAGGAACATATGTACTTTTCCCTCTCTCCCAATGCTCAGGGGTTATTGTAAAGAGGGGATGAAAAGGGTTTAAGAACCATGAATAGTGGGTGTCTAAAAAGAAACCTTGTCTTCTGAACGCAACAGGGAAGCCATACGAAGCCAGGGAGTTTGTAACAGCATAGACAAAGCTCGTGCAACCCAAGGTAAACCAAATAGCTGCACAGAAAGGGGATTTGGGAACACTATCCCACCCCTAGTGGTGGAGCTATTAGCAATGGTCGGTTTATGGGTGAGAAAGAAACAGTTTTCTATAAGGCATGTAGCTCCAGACAGTTGACCATGCTTCAGTGTAAGATGACCACATAGCCAAGAATACTTTGGCAGCATAAATTGGACTTCAAGGAAAGAGAGAGAATAAAAAAGGACACAAAATTGGGTGGTAGGGAAGGGCATGTATCTGGGAAAAGTTGGGGAGTGAATATGAACAAAACATGTAAGAAATTCTCAAAGAACTAACACTTAAAAATTAATTAAAAAGCTGGGTAGTGGCGGCAGTGCACACCTTCAATCCCAGTTCTTGGCAGGCAGAGGCAGGCAGATCTCTGTGAGTTTAAGGCCAGCCTGGTCTACAAGAGTGAGTTCCAGGTGTGGTGGTTACATAGAGAAACCCTGTCTCAAGAAACAAAGTCAATTTAAAAAAATCAAGGATTATAAATGAAATGGTGGATTGGGGCTTCCCAGTGTGATTTTTAAGGGGTTTTCAGCAGCAAGACGCTTCTAAAAATTATGAAATAATTTTTTTAAACTACCAGCTTTCAATCTCTATTTTTATGTTTTCTTCCTCCTTCTCATCCTTAATATTATTTATTTGATTTTTAGAGCCATGAAGTTGGTGACGTTCAGCTTCCTTAAGTGAGAGACAAGCACTCTACCATGAGCTGCAAGCCGCAGCCTTGCATACTCTTGACTTAAATAGTTCCTATGCCAAAAATTTCCCTGGAGGTGCATGGCTCTTTTGTTAGGTTTTAAGTGTGAAGTACCCTCGCCCCCAAATCTTTACATCTCAGCCCTGGCTATTGAGTTTTCTTAGGGAGGATTGACGGGTTCGTGAGGGCTCCTACCTGCCAGTGCACTATTTCACTGTTGCATTCATACGTGATGGTAGGATTTGGAGACTGGGCATCCAGTCACACTTGCTCTTTGACCTTCCCAGCAAATCCATCTGCTCTTCATGGAAACCAGCAAATGTTGCTAATGAACCCAATGTACTCTAAGTTTTCCATAAAGGGCTTCTATTAAATAAAATGGAACTCGAGTAACTCAAGAGTTTTTAAAGGATTCAGCCATGGGTTGTACAGTGTTACTGTCCCTACACTCTTCGATGCTCTGAAGTCCTAATTAGAGTCACAGCTGTCCCTGAACTATTCTGCCCTTTGCCTTTATAGCACAACATGTAATTCCTATTACTATAATAAAGCAGTAACTCCAGTATTTGTGAAAAGCAAATAAAGTTTATAAGCCTATCAAAATACCTCTTGTTTCTTGTAAATGTTTAGGAAACATTTCTGAAATGTTTCTGAGAATTAAAGATTAAGGTTGAGCAGGAACCAAAGGGTGACCTCACACTGCACCTTGCTTCCTTCCGAATGAAGTAAGTCCCCCCACTCCACCGGCGACAGGGAGGGAGAACCACTGGTACTCAGGAGGAAAGTCAGGAGAGACCGGTCATGGTGAAGATACCAAGCTTCTCAGAACTATGCAAGGCCTCAGAGATGCCATGCTTGGTCTCCCACTTTGAAAGAGAAGGGAGGATAAACGGAAGAGCATAGTGTCGGACCACATAGGAGTCTTTGGGGAAAGCAGCCTTTTCATCTTGTCAGGGCATCCTGTCTGCAAAATCATTTCACATTCTTGTCCTTCGGTTTTTAAAATTCTGTCCACATGGAAAAAAAAATTGTTAAAAAGCCAGGGTCTCCCCAGTTTTCAAAAGGACAGCAGTTTTCTCTAAGCTACAGTATCTATCAGTGCCTGTTCAAGTGCCCACCTCTCAGACTTATGACTTGTTGTTCTACTTTGCTTCCTGTTGCTGTGATAAACACAATGGCCAAAATTCAGCTTAGGATGAGAGGGGGCTTGTTCATCACATACTTCTGGTTCAACTCTGCAAGAAGTCAGGGCAGGAGCAGAAGTAGGGACCATCGAGGAAGATGCTGTTTTACTGTCTTCCTGCCATGCTCCTGCTCAGCCAGCTTTCTTACACAACCCAAGACCAACTGCCCGAAAGGTGGTACCATCCAGGGCGAGGCTAAAGTTCACCCACATGAATTATCAATAGAGACAATGTCCCACAGGTCAATCTAATAGAGGCAAATCACATAACGTGCCTTTTTACAGGTGAGCTAGTTTGCGTCAAGTTGGCAAATGTTAACCAGCACAATGGTTAAATGATAAAAATTGATGGATATGTGATGCAGAATTATAACCCTTACCCACTACTACTAGCTCTTGATAATATGTTAAGAAGCCCCACGTAAGCACTGAGCTGATTCAAAAGAAGCCAGGGTGTATACGCACCTTTTGCAGACTGAATGCCTTCCTTGCTAGTTTGGACAGATGCATTTTAAAACCCAGCTCTGCTTTAGCCAACAAAGAATTTGGAAAGCACTTCACGCGGGAACCATGTAACCGTACCAAATACTCATGGCTGTTGGGTGATGTTTCACTCTTTTGGCTTTTTAGGGGAGGATAGGGGCCACCACCAAGCTCCCAAATAAATCACACACACGGCGGCTTACTATTAACTATGAATGCCTAGCCTTAGCTTGACTTGTTTCTTATCAGATATACTTAATTATCCCATCTTTTATCTTTCTTATTTCTGTATATCTTACGTTCCTTCTTACCCCATGGCTGATTGGTTGGCTGGTCCCTGATGTCCTCCCGTCCTTGTTCTCTCATTCCTTGCTCCTCCCTTCTTCTCGTTTCTCCTTCTATTTATTCTCTCTGTCTGCCAGCCCCGCCTATCCTTGCTCCTGCCTTGCTGTTGGCCTTTCAGCTCTTTATTAGACCATCAGGTGTTTTAAACAGCCAAAGAATCACAATTTCACAGAGTTAAACAAATGCAGCATAAACAAAAGTCACACACCTTAAAATAATACTCCACTGCTCAGAGCTTACACGTAATCAGTTCTTTGCTAATGAGGAGGGTGATTCTTACCTTAAATGAATCTTCCTTACTTAGTATTTTATTTCTGCTGTTGTTGTTTGTTTTTGTTTTTCTTCTTCTTCTTTGAAACATTCTTGGGCCTTTAATTTCAAAGTTACATGAAGACTGCTTTTACCAAGTCTTTCTGGGCTAACCAGAATCTTGGTGTAGCCCTCACCTGTCCCTTATGATAGAAGTGCATTGTCCCACAACATCACACCCTTGATTTGCTTTCAATTTTGTTATCTCTTATTTCATTTCTTTCATGAGTATCTATCTCACCACCATCCCAACTTCTAAACGACAGGTTGTGCAGCGCTCAGTGCTGGGAATTTTCATCTTGCCTTTAGTGGCAACTTTCAAAGGCCCATGGAATAAATCCACTTTGTATACAAATGACTCCAAAATACGCATCTCCAGCTGAACTCTATTCTCATATCCTACTGCTTGCCCAGAATACTTGTCTAAATATTATGCAGGCATATAAAATATACCCTGCCCCAAACTGGATTTGAAATTTTCTTCTCTAAATCTGCTTTTCTGAATCTCTTCCAACCCACTGATGAGACTGGCAGTCCTGTTCACTTGGGAGACATCAACCACTGGGAGTATTACTGATGCCCATTTTTCTCTTATTTCATTTATCTCGCATTTGATCAAATTCACTGGGCTTTACATTCAAAGTATGACATCTCATCACCTCTACCACTATTCTACAACTTAGTGAAATGAAAACCTATTCCAAGAATCATATGGCGGAGTTTATCATGATAAAAGGTAAAACAAAATTCACTGCCTCAGTGGAAAAAAAATGATTTCATGATCTGTAAGCAACTCTAGCTTTATTGATATTGAGCTATGAAAGATGAATGAAAAAGCTGGAAGCAAATCACAAGGCTATTTCGATAATCCGCATACTTGATGGTAACATTTACTTCTGTTTCCCCTGTATCAACAAACATATCTGTCCTATACTAAAGACTGGGCAGACACCAAGTCACGGAATTGATACAGAACACACAGACTAGCAGAGCTTATCGTGATAGAAGGTGAACCAAATAGCATGCCCTAGTGAAAAATACCAACAGAGTGCCAGCACCTATAACATGCAGTGTATGCTTTTAAATGTCTAATTGGTAGGTCGGATTGGTGGACAGATGAAGAGATAGACAGGCTGAGAGATCTATAGATGAACAGACCAGTTGGAAGACATCCTAATATAAAAGGGGGATGATAAGAAAAGAGGACCCAAAGATATATTCTAGAAATTATCACCAAAATACAAAAGAAGGATGTGATAAAGACACCTTTCATCCAAAGTGTGTAAATTAAACATACATATACATATATACACACACAAGCATACATACATGCATACATACAACTGCACACACATGCAAATACATGCACACACACACACACACACACACACACACACCTTGAAGTTGGGGAGATGGATTGGTGGGTAAAGTGCTTGCTATAAAAGCCTGAGGACCTGAATTTGAGTCCTCAAAACCCAGGTAAATGCTGGACACGTGTGTCTGCATGTATAATCCCAACATTCTGCGGTGATAGAGGAGGAGAATATGGAAATGAAATTCTTGCAAGTTTGTGAGCTGATCGAATGGTCTGTGCATCTACAAACAACTAAAGAGACTTTTCCGGACAGGGAGGAAGCTGAGGACTGAGAGCTGTGGCTGTCCTTTGACCTCTACATGTTATGTCTATGATGGTATATCCGTTCCTGTTCTCTCTACTTCTCCCTCCCCATCATACATATACAACACAATCAAAAGTTTTTAAAATCCTATATCGAGAAATGTTGAAGTTTTCAATACTGCATGGAATTGTCCATATATCGTAGCATAAGGTTTTACCTGTTCTATAACAAACTAAAAGATTAAATGCTTTTTGATACCGAGTTCTAGAAATATTTCTTACACATAACATCACCATAACACAACTAATACTGATACATATCTTAAACAATTCCTGTTCCTCTGGGATCTTCTAAGTCTCCAAGGTCGTGTTCTACAAGAACACTTCATCATCCCTCTATTGTGTAGTACATTTAAACTTTGCCTTTTATTCAGTCATGTGTTTGGGGTTTGGATAACACAAATACCTAAAATGGACTGAAAGGTTCTTTCTTTCTCCATAGTCTTTTCTCAGTGAGTCCAGACTCTATTGTTAGTCGATTCTCTGCCATCCTGGTCACTTTATCCATCATCCCTGTCTTAGAATTCTCTGGAAGAAGGATTAAAAGTCATGAACGGCGGCTGTGGGATTAAAACCCAAAGCCAAGCCAGGTGCAATGATAGTTCAGCACTGTGGACAGCAATGCATGTGTTCATGTCCCCCCACACACAAAAAATATTCTGAGTTTCCTCTACATCCATATTCCATTATCACATGCCAAAATATAGCAATGATAATAATATGTGAGACAAATTGAATACAATGCTGAGTTTTACTCTAATTTATCTGTTCTTGTGTTGGGAAAGGTCAATTCACCTGGCTCTTGAGAAATTATGTAACTTACCAAATGGTGATAACTAGTAAGTTCAAGCCAAGTCCTTCATCCCTGTATTTTACATCTGTGCAAATAAACACACACACACAGTCACACACACACACACACACACACACACACACACACACACACAGCCTGCTTTCGGATAGTCTTGTGAAGCCTAAAAAGCTCATGACAAATCCTTCATTCCTGTTTTACATCTGTGCAAACACACATACACACACACACACACACACACACACACACACACACATTCCCCAAGCCTGCCTTCAGGGAGTGTTGTGCAGGCCCCAGTTAAGGGAGCCTCTAACGCTCTGTCCCATAGAGGGAAACGTGATAACCATTAGGTATGTACAAGGAAAACCATTAAGAAGTGTGAGAGAGAGGGGGGGCCTCTGAAGACAAGTCCTCTCCCCAGGAAGATGTACAGGTAGCTCAACATGAGGTCTTTTGGGCACATAAATCTCTGTGATAGGCACATTCCACATATAAACACTTGAATGTGTTTTTGTTTTCATGTCTCTGATGTCTACATTTTTCCCAAGCATCTCAGTTTCCTAATCAGTCCCACATGTCTATTCTCAGCTATGTATCTGAGAGGCAGCCAGACAAGCAACAGGGTCCTTGGCCACAGGCGCACCTGGCTCTCAAGGATGTGGGCCTCATCTTAAATCTAGCAGAAGTGCTTTGATCTCCCCACTTGGACAAGGTTGTGGCCAGGTCTTTGGACAATATCCTTCCAGACCCGGTGTTCCCTTCTAAGGATTCCTTCTCTACGCTGGGACCCTGAGCCCTCTCCCTCCCGTTCCTCATGTGCGAGAGCTCTGAACAGTGAACTCTAACTGGATCCTACTCATACCTCCATGACATATATAAGGTTGTACTCTCTTTAACCAAAACATAGGACTATGACAATCTCTCTAAGTAGGCTATAAATCAGAGATGGGAATATAGTGATATTTTATTTGTATTATAATAAATAAAGCTTGCCTGAAGATCAGAGTGCAAAGTAGCCACACTAATCAGTCACACAAGCCAGAGAGTGGTACCACCACACCTTTAATTCCAGCAATCACACTAGTTAGCCATAGATGCCGGGTGGTGATAGTACATGCCTTTAATCCCAGCACTAGAGTGGAACATTAGATGGGAGGAGACGGGTTTCAGGATCAGTCTGAGGATTCATAGAGGCAGGACAGCCATTTTGGTCTGAGGTAGAAGTAAGAGCTAGTGGATGACTGTTTTGCTTTTCTGATCTTCAGGAAAGCTTTAATTATTAAAACACAAATAATATACCACTCTACAGGGAGCCCCACTTAAGAAGATAGCCTCACCAATGGAACAACAAAATGAACTTTAAGCATCATGCCTTTGATTTTCTACAGATCTCTGCTCTTGTAAAATCATGAGTCCCTATGCTGACATAGGGCTCATCATACTAACACATTCACAACTTTGGGTCTCTGGTGTTGTATTCTCTCTTTTTTTTAGCACACTGTTCCCCCCAAACACATATACAAATATATGTTTATATAGAAAGAGGGGCTGGAGAAATGGCTCAGCGGTTAAGAGCATTGACTGCTCTTCCAGAGGACCCAGGTTCAATTCCCAGCACCCACATAGCAGCTCACAACTGTCTGTAACTCCAATTCCAGGGGATCTGACACCTTCACACCAATGCACATAAAATAAAGATAAATAAATCATAAAAAAGAAAGTAAGATATGCATGTAAGCATGCATGAGCAGGTATGTGTGTGAGTGAATGTACAATATACTTTGGCTGCAATCTGGTGTTTGGTTTCTTAAGAATAGCGAATATGTCTGATTCACCTATGAATTCTTGAGGCCTGGGATGTCCTCACATTCTAGTCTCACACATTATACCTTTTCTCTAAGATTCACGAAGGAGTGATCTCAATTTGATCACACATTACAGTATAGAATCAAAATGTTCCTCTATTGATACAGTAAGGGTTTCCTGTCAGAATACCAGTTAAGGATGTTACAGGGATAACTCTGAGAAAATTAGCCAAAATTATAGTTCCAAAAATATCCAGCTCTCACAAGTGTGTCCCCAAGGCAAAGTGAAGTCCAGGAGTGTCTGATGCATTTCACAGTGACAAAACTAGTTTCTAAGATGTGATGCATTTTAAACATGACATTTTTTAAGTCATGATGGCTCTTGACTCATTGCGTATTTTCCATCGGTGCTAATACTGAAAGTTAAGATATGAGAATTTGTGACATCATTAAGTATGAAGATCCATTTAGGCAATCCAAAAGTTAAAATAGTGATGCCCTTCACACACCAAAACATCTTCATTTGCTTTGGATCATCCTCTTTTGGGTTTTGGTTCTGCAGTGAAGATTTCTCCACTTTGCCAGAAGCTCTGGGCAGAACAGAGGAGTGTGTGTCGGACAAGACTGTGATGTTCTTATCTGTCTTTCAGGCCCTCCCCTGTGGGAGATCCTGCCACATCCTCATGAGGCTACCCTATTACTGCTTTGTTTTGAAATACCCAATCTGAGAAAGATGTGTTTTCATGATGGCAACCCTCCTCCAGTCCTCCTTCTTCACTGGGGTGGTTTGCATGAGAATAGTCCCCATAGGCTCATATTTGAATGTTTGGTCCCTGGTTGTAACTATTTTGGGGAGTATTAGAAGGTATGGCTTTGTTGGAAGAGGTGTGTCACTAGGGAAATGGTTTGCAATCTTCTTAACATAGTTCAGGTTTTGGTGACCCCCAACCATAAAATAATTTTTGTTGATACTTCATAACTGTAATTGCACTACTGTTATGGACTGTAATGTAAATATATGTGTTTTCTGCTACTTCATAACTATAAGTTTGCTACTGTTATGGATTATAATTTAAATATTTGTATTTTCCGGTGGCATTAGGTGACCTGTAAAAGAGTCATTCGACCCCAAGGGGTCACAAGCCATGGGCTGAGAACCATTGCAGTATGGTGTGGACCTTGAGGTCTCAAAAGCCCAGGCCAGGCCCTGTCTCACACTCTCTGCCTCCAAATTGCAGACAATATGTAGGCTTTTTGCTACTGTTGCAGCGTCACGCCTGCCTGCCTGTTGTCAAGCCCCCTGCCATGATGTCCTTGGACTTGCCGTCTCAAACTGTAAGCAGGCCCACAATTAAATGTTTTTTTTTATAAGTCGCCTTGCTCATGGTGCCCCTTCACAGTAATAGAAAAGTAACTAAGACACCTAGATATGCTGGATCATTGCATTGCCATGGGAGCCAATAGTAAGCCTGTCATATTTTTCATGACCTCTAAGCTATAGGAAACACCTACTGCAGGTTCTGTAGTGCCTAAGCTGTACTGAGCACACCACATGGCCAGCATTTCTCTTGAAACAGCTCAAGTAAGCCTACACTTTCACATTCCCTATTTTATACATAATAAAGCCGAGGAGTCCTAAAACACAGTTGTGGTGGCAACCGATTGCTGACTTCACGGGATAGATTATTATCTAGGACACAAGCCTGTGAGCACACCTGGGAAGAACTGTCTAGCTCGGGTTAGCCTCCTGGCATGCCTGCCTTATCTATGTTAGGTAAGTTCAGATACAAAGAACCTCCCAGAGTGTGAACAGCACCATGCCATGGACTAGAACACTGGATTCCTCAAAAAGCAGAAAATGAGCCACTGGCATGCATTACTCTCTGCCTCCTGAGAATGGATGTAAGAGAACCAACTACTCTATACTCCAGCTACAGTGTCCTCCCCTTTTATGATGGGCTTCCCCTCAGACTTTTTTTTTTTGAGACAGAGTTTTGCAGAAGTTATGGAGCCTGTCCTGGAACTTTCTCTGTAGAACAAGATGGCCTCAAACTCACAGAGATCTGCCTACCTCTGCCTCCGAGTCTGGGATTAAAGGTGTGTGCTACCACCACCAAACCCCTTAGACTTTAAACCAGAATAAACTCCATCTTCCCTGAGCTGCTTCCGTTAGGTATTTTATCACAGAATTTGACAAGAAGTTTCAGAAGTTATCTCTTATAGTGTCATAACCCCCATGACTTGGAACATTCTCTGATACATAAGTACTGCAGAAGTAATTGCAGAGTGAAGGAATGAATGAAGCCAAGGAAGACGAATCCAGTTGCTGTCCAAGATCACACAAATGTTGACTCTAAAGAATCCTTTTGGGAACTGTGACAGCTAATCCTGGTTGTCAACTTTAAAGCAAGATGGTGGGCACTTCTGTGACTTGTTTTATTGATCAGATACTTTCATGTGGGAATACCCACGCTAACCAATCTGAGGGAGGCGGGGTTTATTTTGGATCTGAGGTCCAGTGTTACACTCCATCACACAGGGAGGATATGAGAGCAGGAGAAGGATACAGCTGGTCACTATGCATCCACACTCCAGACACAAAAATCAATGAATGTCTGTGCTCACCTCACTTCTTCTTTTTTATTCAGTTCAGGACTCCAAACCATGGAAAGGACCCATTCATGTTTATGGTAGATCTTTATACTTCAATCACCTAAACTAGACGATCAATCATAGAAATGCCCAGAGGTTTCTTCCCATGATCATTCTAAATTCTGTCAATTTGACAATCATGATTAACCAGCACAATACCAAGGTAACTTCTATGTACATGATGCTTAAATGCAAATAATGAATCCATGTATTAAAAACCCTGAGAAACATAAATCAATACTTCTAAAACCTTGAGATTTTAGAAGAAACAAAAGGACAGTTGTATGTGTGTATATAAAACCTTTGTATATCAATAAGTGTTCAGATGAGATATTTGTAGAAAAACAGAATAGCATTATTTTGTGACAATTAATTTCAATTATCAAATCAATCCTTGACTGTTAAATACCTAGGAGATTGATAAAGTACTTCTGGGTATATCTATATAACTGTAACGTGGGGCATGGCTGGAGGAAATAGGTTGCTGAAACTATCTTTGAAAGATGTGTCTTTCTTTCCCTGGACCCTTCCTGTCTTTTTCTCTGGGCTTCCTGACTGACACAAACTAAAGAAGCTCTTCCTCCAGGGAGTCTTGCCATCATAGCATGCAGCCTTAATACAGGACCAGAAGATGGGGCCAAGTGAGCATTTACTGAACCCTCTGAAACCATGAGCCAAAATAAATCCTGCTTGCCTTAAGTTGTTTTCACAAATATTTTAGACAAAATAATGCAAAAAGAGCACATGTTCTTAGGACTGTAGACACATGGTATATCAACTAGAAAAATATACAAACAAAATAGAAAACTGGGAGCCATTCATACAAAATTCAAATCATCATTCAATTATAAAAATCTATGTTGAAATTTATTAAAAATAAAGAATAATCTACAGCATTGTTTTCATCTGTTAAATTAATACTAATTACATACCCTTCCAAGAACATTTCTTATACTACTAATAAAAGTCTTGAAACAAACTCAGATTTTAATATATTAAAACTGTTCAGGAAATGACAGCGCTATGCTATGCAAAAATAAGCTCCATGATGTCTTGCCCCTCTTTTTATGCCACATGGAGTTCTGGGAATGATTTCTGTGATAGCTTTTACTTCCCTGATAATGTGGGTTTATCTACCACAGCTGCAGCTTCCACTGAGGCAAAGATTGTTCACTGGACCTAACCTGATCATGTGTGCTCTTTAGAGAGTCCTCTCCAGCCGATTACAGAGGAGGAAGCTGAAGACCCAATAACTCAGGGCACCTCTCCTGGTGTGAGGACAAAGAGGAAAACATCGAAAGAAAGACAGCAGGGGTTAAACCACTAGAAGTGCCCTCAAATTTTGCCAAATTTTGTGGCAGTTTATTGTTTATCGATAATAAAATAATGTAAACACAGGCACATAAAAATTCCTCTGGTGATTGAAAAAATTAAAGCTGGGCCTGGCATAATGGTGCATGCCTTCAATCTGAGCACGTGGGAGACAGAGGCAGGTAGGTCTCTGAGTTCAAGCTCAACTTGGTCTATAAAGTGAGCTTCAGGACAGGCAAAGCTGTTACACAGAAAAACACTGTCTCAAACACACACACACATATATGAAATAAAATAAAAATGTTTATAATATAATATTTTAAACACAAATATATTGCATTAATACAATTTTATTAAATATGCATGCTACATGGGAATACATCAAGATGGCGTCAATGTAATATCAGATGAAAGGATTGGATATTTATACTCAAATGCTTTCTTATCCATTCATTTCCAAAATTATCAAAAAGAAACAAAACTAGCCATATTTGTACAACCATCGAGATAAGAATCTAGCTTTGAAGACTACCAACATATGTCAGCTACTTAATCAATGAGATAGGAAAGAACACTTATCATCTTCAGACTAAAATTATATAATAAACTCTGTTATGGAAGAAAAGTACATAAACACAAGTTCAGCACAATGAGGCTGTTATGCCTCTGACCATGATGGGGCCAGTCCCAGGTGTGACATCAATCCCGATGCCTATGCCTGCCCAGTCTGGCAGGCACACAGCCTGCCACTGCAGCTGAATCTGGAAACACTACAATATTAGCCTTCTCTGTTAATCCTACTAATGCACTCCCAATCTCCTTGACAGGCTGCCCATCATATCCCGGTGTCGGGGCGAAAGCCTCAAGAGGTGGCTGTGATGAGGGGATTACCGAAAGGACACCCAAGAGGACAGAGCCTTCCCCCTACTCCAGCTTTGTAGATACGCCGCATACCACAGAGGGCACCAGCAGAAGCTTGTCCTCAACACCAACCTCTTGGCATCAGGTAACAGAGAAGTCCACCCACCCCAAGCGTTGACCAGGCCACTCTTCAAATCTCACTATGAAAAAAAAAAGAAAAGAAAGCAAGTTAAGAAAGAAATCCGTGGGGCTGATGGCTTGGGGTTATTTATTTCCTCCTAGCAGAGCCCCCCCCAGCTCCTCTGAACTAAAAAGTTCCTGACTCTGAGAATGAGTCTCTAGAACAGTGGTTTTCAACCTCCCTAATGTTGTGGCCCTTTAATACAGTTCCTCATGTCGTAGTGATCCCAGCCATAAAATTATTATGTTGCTACTTCATAACTATATAATGTGTACATATGATATACAAACCATTGAGGTCACGACCCACAAGTTGAGAACCACTGCTTTAGGTCCTCCTTTCCCTGCCTTACCTCTTCTGCCCAGTTCTTCAGAGAGTGCTTGACATTTCATAAAAGCCATGTCTACAGCCCCATCTTCATTTATTAGCTGGACTGCTCTAATTTGTCCTATAAGTTTCCAGCAGGTTTATTTGAAATGTGTCCTCTGAAAGACATAATAAAAAAATGAAAAAAAAAGGCATGCTGTCTTCATATTAACAGACCATGTTAGAAAACCCAAATTTCTCTTTTACCCAAAGCAGCTAAGTTTGTCACCTTGGGGGAAAGCATATATTTCTCCATATCCTCATTGAAATAAAAGGAAAATTCAGTCTGTGGTTGACAATCTCACAGCATATTTTGGATGTGGCTAGAGCTATATAAGATATCCTCTCCCCAGAATTTCTCATTCTCAACAGCATCTCTCACCAAGAGAGAAGAGACTCAGTAGAAAGCAAGGAGCTCTAACCTCCAAGAGGACGAGCAGGCGCTGGTTGCTCAGTTTGTTGGTCAGGTGATTTTCAAAGAGAAAGCGAATTGCACAGTGTCTGTGATATCCTTTTGTCAACAAGAGCCTTTAAAGGGAGATGTTTCTGTTCTGTACCAGAGACACCTTCCTAGGCCAGAGTCACACATGCGTCAAAGCCCATCTGAGATGCAGGGTCTGCTGTGGACCCATGTTTCTGGCTGTGTGCTTGCGAGGATGGTTTCCCACATTGCAGAGAGCCAAGTGTCAGCCAGACAGGGTAAAAACAAGTACCGACTGTAGAAGACAGTGAGATCTGCCAGCCGGAATGAGCTCAGGCTTGCCCCTGGTTTCTTGGTGGCTACAGGACAATCTGGAGATAACTTTTCTGTGCATTAACACCAGGAAGTACATCAATGTTACACACATAAACTCTAGACATCATTTGTTAGTGTTCAGTCCCAAGTTCATCTAGTAACCCATGAGAGGCCTCCAACATCCACAGCTGAAGCCATGTAATACTTGGCATTGGCTCATCTCTAGTTTCAAATTCTGAAGAGTATAAATAGGGGTGAAACTATGCATGGATTCTGCGAGAGTCTCCTACCGCATCTAAGATGCAGTCTAGAGTTGAAGGGAGAGTCCCTCCCCACCCTGAGAGTGTGGCTGGGGCGCCTGCAAGCATTTCCATTTCAACACAGCAGTATGGTCAGCCCTGCCTAACTACCAGGAGCCCTCTGCCTTTGAAATCTGAAATGAGTTGGACTTCATCTGTTTCTCTAGAAACAAATATTTACAACTCGAACCTTTATGCTAATTATTTCAAAATTCTGGGGCTTTGTCATTGTCCTTGCTTTGAGAGCAGTTGCTTTTGTTTTCATGTACGTCTGAGACCAGTGAGAAAAGGCACATGCTCCAGCATGCTTCCCAAATGTGAAATTGATTTACTAATTGGAGCTATTTTAATCCGTGTCTGTCTGGCACACAGTTCATGTCAGGGCTCCTCTCTGCTGGAATCCATATATCCACAATATTGTATTTATACCTAAGAGAACTAAGGAGTAAGAGTTGGGGGTGTGGGTGGTGTTGATTTGTGTTTGTTTGTTTGTTGTGTTTGGTTTGGAATTTGCTGCATTGCTTCATTTTTAAGCATATATGCAGTGCTGATTGGACTAGAACTTGCTATGTAGAACACACTGTAATTTTCTACCTCTGCTTCCTAAGTGCTGGAATTATAGGCATAAACCACCTCACCAGACTCAAAATTCGAGTGCCTAGGTAGAAATAATAGTTTTGTTTATTACTGATTAAAAAGTGAACTTAGCCGATCCTAGAAATTAGTTCTGAAATAATTTGATATATATTCCAGGTTTTTAGATGAATGTCAGCTCCAACGCTAGCAATGTTCAAGGATGTGTTGAACTAAACAGAAAGTAGATAAGTGTCAACAATATCGCCTACATCTACTACATCTATAGTGCACACTGAACTTTGATTTGTAAAAAAAAAAAAGGAAAATGTTGGAAAAAGCAGACTGGTATTTTTAATTCTCATTTACAGGTAAAAACTGAGACACTACAGGATTTGGCTAAATGACCCCCCACCCACACACACACATAATGTTCTGTGTGAAGTTTGTCCTAAGTAAGGGATTGCCACTTTCCAGTTTCTCTCATACTGTGTGCTTTAAGCTGGACTGGCTGTAGGAGAAACTGTTAGAGTAACCTGTGTATGAAGAAGCCAGGCACTTTCTCCATTAGCAGACTTTACCCAGTAAATAATATTGACTGCAGAAAAGCTCTGTTTCAGTAACTATTCATCTTTCTAAGCAAAGCAACACTGAGAAATACATATGGAATAATTCTAGGAAGGAATGTATTCCTTTAGGAAATATTTTGATGCTAAAGGAAACATACTCTCGACAACTTTGAAGCGATTCCTAAAAAATCCTACTGCCAAAAGTGTAATGAGGCTTAAAATTCTACACACAAATTTATGTTTAAAATTATATCTGTGTAACAGACCAGGGACCAGCACATAAAAGAAAGCCATTCCCCTCACCATAACAAAACACTAGAAGACACACTTTTAATGACTTAAACCTGAAGAGGGTGCAGCTAACCTAAAAATATTAAGGAAGAAATATAGGAGCCACAGGGGGTGGGGACACCAAGAGAACACAAGCAACAGACTTCAACTAAGCAGGGCACGTAGAGACTCACAGACAGAAGCAGTGGTAACCACAGAGCCTGCAGCGGGCTGTGCTAGGCCCTCTGCATATATGCTATGGTTGTTGGTTCAATATTTTTGTGTGAACCCATAACAGTGGAAGCAGGGATGTCTCTGACTCTTTTGTCTGCTCTTGGGACCCTTTTCTTCCTACTGGCTTGCCTTGTCCAGCCTTGATATGAGGTTTTGTGCATAATTTTGTCCAGTCTTATTATGTCATGTGCTAATTTCTGAAGGGAAACGGAGGAGGGGTGGATATGGGGGAAAATGGGCGGTGGGGTAGATAGGAATTGGAGAAATGGAGGGATGGGATTATTGAAAACAAATTTGTGTGTGTGTGTATGTGTGTGTGTTAATTTTTTGCTTTTATCCCCAAGACCTTAAGTACCAATAGCTGTGAACAGGTGAAAGTTTTATAGTGTCATAAGACTCCAGAGAACTTTGTCAACATATGGAGGGTTGGGTTCTGAGAATCAGAATTCATGTCCTTGAGCCTGAATGGCAAATGCTTTAACCCGCTGAGCCATCTTCCCAGCCCAAGAAAGTCCATTTTATATATAGTAAGGAAGAATAGTTTCTAATAGCTCGCCATTAGAAACCATGTGAATTAAAGGACCCAGTATTGTTTTCCACATGCCGAAATAAAATAACCATCGACCCAGAATTTTGGACCTGGTGACATTTTCCTGCAGGGATGGCAGACAGATGAATAAAAACTAAATTTTATGCCCGCAGGGCTTGTACCAATAAATTAACTTTAAAGGATCTCAAATAGAAAGAAAATAAAATAAGGACATTTGGGACACCAGGGACCAGTGAACAAGGGGGAAAGCAGGAGCAGGGTCAACTACAGGGAAGTGTCACTGGCCTGTGAGAGTCTAAATTATACTTACTTTGTATGGATCTCAAACATGCATAGGAAATGGTTAAAACAAGACCAGAAGCAGGAGAATAAAGGGACTTAATAAGACACAAAAGAATTTATAATCAATTTGATAAAATGTTGACATCTCTTAATGGTGATTAAATAATTTGAAGTTTTGAATATGGTTGCAATTCCAGAAATTTCTTTACACAATAAAGTACATAAATCCACACACACACACACACACTGTGATAATATCAATTTTCTGGTTCTAATATGTGTGATAAGCCAAGATGTAATGTGGTATGGAATGTGATCATGTCTATTGGTTGAACCTGTGTAAATACTTGGTCCCCATGACAGTGGTACTGAGAGGAGCTGGTGATCTTTAAAACATGAGGGCTAGTGAAAGGTCCTTTGTTTATTTGGGGGCATAAATAAAAAGGATTATATTACCACAACATAGATTCCAGGCACTGTCATCCCATAGAACTATGAGCTAAGATAAATCCATCCTTACTTCATAACTAGCCTGTGCCAGGCAATTTGTCACAGTCTTGTGAAAAACCACAAATTCTGGGAAATCTGAAGGTGGGCATGCTAAATGACCAAAAATGTATTAATTTTATTTAGTGTAACAATATGGCTGGATAACGTCTTTAATGGCACAATGTGTTGGTCTGTTTTACATTGTCATAACAAAATGTTGAAAGCTAAAAAAATGAATTTTATTTGGCTACCATACTGATGCCAAGGTCATGACAGCCCATATGCTTTGTTTTGGTTCAGGGATCCATTGACTGGGTTGTAGTATGACAGAAAAGAAAAAACATCTCAATATTCTAGGATCTCCACTGCAACTGGTAGCTTTCCAGCCTCTCCTTGGGGACACTAACACTACCACATGGGGCCAAGGTCTCCCCATGATGCCTTCAATCCCAGGGTTTCTGCAGCAATTGAGGTTGTACCCTCGCCGGTGTCCCGCTTCTGGGCTCCCTTTAGGGAGACTCCGAATCTGCCACATACTGCCAAGCCTCAGCCGCTGTCCGTAACCCTTTCATGCCTTCAGAACCAGTCCCAGGTGGGAGACACGTACACGTTATTTGCCAAGCTCCACTGCCAGCTTCCTGCTCAGCCTCGTTCCCTCCCAGTGGACCACAGCTTCTGTGTGCTGACCCTGAGGAAACACTTCCCAGAGGACTTCACCTCAGTGATGTGGGGCTCTTCTTAATCACAGCTGATCAGTCCCACTTGGACAAAGCAAAGGTTTCACTTCAGTGATTCTGGGCTCCCATGAATCAGCTGATTCTTCAGCTGCAACTGAGCATAAACCACTGATTCTTCATTCATACAAACAGCCCTGATAGCATCTTTGAGGGACTCTCAACTGCCCTCTGAAACTCCACAAGTCACTCTTCCGTTTGCCACATTTCTGTCAGTAGATTCAACTTCCAAACTCTCACAGGATGGCCCATTAAAGCTCTGAGCATGCACTGGCTTTTCCAGCCCAAAGCTCCAAACACTTCTTACATACCCCTCTCGTTACCAATTTATGTCCTAATTTGTTTCTCTATTGCTATGAGAACCACCAAGACCAAAAGTGAGTTGGGGAGCAAAGGGTTTGTGTTAGCTTGCAGGTTATAGTCCATCATCAAGGGAAGCCAGGGCAGGAACTGAAGTGGTAACCGTGGATGGGTGGTGGTTTGCATCTAGGCTTAAACTCAGCTGCCTTTCCTATACCACCCAGCAACGCCTGACCTGGGCTAGTACCACCGACTTGGGCTGGACCCTCCAACATCAACTGGCAATCAAGAAAATGCCCCAGAGACATTGCCATCAGGCCAAAATGATAAAAGCAATTCCTCAATGTCAAATTAATACCCAAGATTGGTATGTTTGTATGTTTTCACTTTAATTTTTTATTTTGAATTATTTATGTGGAAGGAGGAATATGAATGTAAGTGAAGGTGCCTATAGAGTCCATGAACTTTGGATTCCCTGGAGCTGGACTTTCGGGCACTTGTGGGCTGTCTGGTGGGGGTGTTGAAGATTAAACTCAGTACTCTGTTGGAACAGAATGTACTCTTAACACATGAACCATCACTCCAGCTCCTAAGATTTTGTTATTACAGTTGTTTATCCTGTGTGAGTGTGTGTGTGTGTGTGTGTGTGTGTGTGTGTGTGTGTGTGTGTGTGTGTGTGTTGCAATGCGACACAGTGTGCGAGTGGCCATCAGGGGATAACTAGTGGGAGTTGACTCTCCCTTTCTACCATGCGCATCCTAGGAAACGGAACTCAGGGTCTCAGGCTTGAGGGCAATCACCTTTACCCACCATCTCATCAGTTTAAGTTTTCACCTTGATGGTCTGAAGAATGGATTGGTGGACGCATGTAATAAATCGAGTATAGGAAAATGTTGATTCTACAACCTAAGTGGTGGGCAATTGGGTATTCACTATGGAATTCAATTTCTCTGTGTTGAGAAATGCTTAAATTAAATTCCAGGAGGAGAGGATGCAGGGGAAATGTGTCACTACAATGCCTCTCCCAGCCCTTCGATCCCAGTGATCACAGTTAAATACATAGCTACGACAATGAAAATTGTCCTTTTCGATAAAAACTTGCCTGGCTCCCTGGCTAGCTACCCTACCACTGCCTCAAGCCTTTCCCAAAGGAAAACATGCCATTGTCCCAGACACCACACCTAAGAGTCCCTGTAAGTGCTACTGTCAAGGAGAGGCAAGCCTGAGCTCCCTTGGGCTAGCCTCAGAGACAAGCTGCTCTCTGGAACAGTCATCTAAAGCACAGAGGGCTGATGGCCCCGGTTTGAGCATCCTTGACCCAGGAGTGGGGACAAGAGTGGTTCTGATGAAGACTGTGTTCCTTTTAGGTAACATAAAAATTGGATTCTTTTCAGGCATTAAAGGACCCTTTATATCATTCAAAAGCCAAATGGCATGATGACTAACTAACTCAAGGCATTAAAGGTGAACACTCAAGTAGCTGAAGTGCACAGTTCTAACAAGATGTCAAGAAGAGGGCTTCAGAGTAGCAACCTGTGGTGACATGGTGGCTTAAGAAAAGGTAACGGGCAACCAGAAAAATACAAGTACACTAGACGTTAGCAGCAAAATATCACCACAATAACTGTCCATGTACTAACAATGGATATGTGTATGCTGACCACAGGAATCAAAGAAATTTTTAAATTATACACTATATGAAAGATAGGACCTAATTAAAAATATGAATCTTGGGCTGAGAAATGGTTCAACAGCTATGAGCACTTGCTGCTCTTGCAGAGGGCCTGGGTTCAGTTTCCGGGTTCAGCACCTGCATGGTAGCTCAGCACCCTGTAATTCCAGTTCTGGGGGATCCAATGACCTCTTTTGGTCACTAAGAGTATTAGTGTACATGTGGTGCACATCCATGCATGCGGGCAAATATTCACACATAAAAATAAATAAGCCTTTTAAAACATGTATCTTAAACACTGTCTTGAAAATAAATGTGTGTGTGTGTGTGTGTGTGTGAGAGAGAGAGAGAGAGAGAGAGAGAGAGAGAGAGAGAGAGAGAGAGAGAGAGAGAGAGAAATACATAGATTTACCTAACAGGTAATAATAACTCTTCTAGTTTCTCCCAACATCTTAGAGTATCCTTGATCAGATATATCATTGCTAACTGACCTCTGCAGCCAGGCCATAGAGACTGTTTAGAGACTGTTCTTTATAGTCCAGGCACTAAAGTTCATGTCTTGTTCTACTGGATGCCTACAGAAACTGGTGTGACCTTGGAGGTACTAAAGCTATCAATGTCTGCTTGCACAGAGTCATTTGACTCTCTACTTAGGTAAACAAGATGAGAACTAAGCTTACAAGTAAATTTAATTATGTAAGAACCATATTCTATGGAAGTCTTTTGTCTCTTTGTCACTTTAGAAGTCTAACCATCCTTCCCACCCAAGTTTCCATAATTTCTCATCCCATGTCACTACATACCTGCAAGTTTCGAGTCGAAGGTGTTCAATCCCATAGCCTGGGGGCCACAAATAGCCCAGGATATCCTAAACTTTCTTAAAACATTAAACTGTGATATTTTTTTCATAATGCAATTGCATGGTTCTAGAATATAAATTTTGTAGATGACAATGTCCTGTCACAATGTAGAGCAAAATAAGCATGCATGTTTACACAATACATGAATCACCTGCAATGTATAGTCCACGACAATTCTTCACTCAGAGTATCCCAGAGGAGCCAAACAGTTAACCATCGCTCCTCTCAATGGCACCATCTCCTACAAGTGACTGAAAGTAATCTAACTGTACCATTATCATGAAAAAAGGGTAACATTTTCTAGGTCATAGGATAGTTCAATGGAGATAAATTATTTTAAATGAATTAATTGTATATATATATATATATATATATATATATATATATATATATATAATATCTCTACTGACAGTTGAACTGCTGAAATCAGTATTTGAAAAAGAAAAACACAAACCTCTCAACTCTTCGTCTCCTCATGCCACTGTTCGTGGTCCATCCTGTATTCTCTCTCATCTCTGGGACTGAAATTAGCACTAGCTAGGAACCTTGTCATATAGCTACGACTAGGGATATGATCAATGAGTAAAGACATATGCTGACGTTATGGTTTTGCTAGAACGCCCTGTGAACTCCTTTATCCCCAGACTAGGGAGCTCAGTATTTACTAGCCTGGTCCAGCAAAAACAGCAAGCTTCAAGTTCCAGTGAGAGACCCTGTCTCAAACACTAAGGAGGTGTTAAAGAAAAACATCCAAGCCCTCCTCTCACACCTCTGAATGTGTATGCACAGGTACACACACACACACACAAGCTCACACGCACACTTACACACATGTACACAGGCACACACACACAGGTGCACATGCACACGCGCACACACACACACAGAGATGCACATGCATACACAAACACACACGGCTCACACACACACAGATGCACACACACACACACACACACACACACACAAACACACACACACAGACCACCAATCCAAGCTGTCTTCTCTCACCTCACACACGATTTTGGAACCTCCTCCAAAAAGTTTAAATGGGGTGGACTCTTTTGGAAATAATGTAGCTGAAAAGGCAGTAACTGCAGGGAACTGACAAACCACTACATCTATGTGGTTCATAAATGCTGGGATTGGTGAGTCCACATTGTATTAGGACACAGTTTTTGGTTAAAGCAATAACCATGATATTAGATATGTAGGAATTTCCTCTCAACATCAGCTGAATGAGACAATGGGAGAGCATTATCCCTGCTGCAATGGGAGAGCATTGGCCCTGTGGCAATGGGAGAGCATTGGCCCTGTGGCAATGGGAGAGCATTGGACCTGTGGCAATGGGAGAGCATTGGCCCTGCTGCAGTGGGAGAGCATTGGCCCTGTGACAATGGGAGAGCATTAGCCCTGCTGCAGTGGGAGAGCATTAGCCCTGCTGCAGTGGGAGAGCATTAGCCCTGCTGCAGTGGGAGAGCATTAGCCCTGCTGCAGTGGGAGAGCATTAGCCCTGCTGCAGTGGGAGAGCATTAGCCCTGCTGCAGTGGGAGAGCATTAGCCCTGCTGCAGTGGGAGAGCATTAGCCCTGCTGCAGTGGGAGAGCATTAGCCCTGCTGCAGTGGGAGAGCATTGGCCCTGCTGCAGTGGGAGAGCATTAGCCCTGCTGCAATGGGAGAGCATTAGCCCTGCTGCAGTGGGAGAGCATTGGCCCTGTGGCAATGGGAGAGCATTAGCCCTGCTGCAGTGGGAGAGCATTAGCCCTGCTGCAGTGGGAGAGCATTAGCCCTGCTGCAGTGGGAGAGCATTAGCCCTGCTGCAGTGGGAGAGCATTAGCCCTGCTGCAATGGGAGAGCATTAGCCCTGCTGCAGTAGGAGAGCATTAGCCCTGCTGCAGTGGGAGAGCATTATCCCTGCTGCAGTGGGACAGCATTATCCCTGCTGCAATGGGAGAGCATTAGCCATGCTGCAGTGGGACAGCATTATCCCTGCTGCAATAGGAGAGCATTGGCCCTGCTGCAATGGGAGAGCATTAGCCCTACTGCAATGGGAGAGCATTAGCCCTGCTGCAGTGGGAGAGCATTAGCCCTGTGGCAATGGTAGAGCATTGGCCCTACTGCAATGGGAGAGCATTATCCCTGCTGCAGTGGGAGAGCATTAGCCCTGCTGCAGTGGGAGAGCATTAGCCCTGCTGCAGTGGGAGAGCATTAGCCCTGCTGCAGTGGGAGGGCATTAGCCATGCTGCAGTGGGAGGGCATTAGCCCTGCTGCAGTGGGAGAGCATTAGCCCTGCTGCAGTGGGAGAGCATTAGCCCTGCTGCAGTGGGAGAGCATTAGCCCTGCTGCAGTGGGAGAGCATTAGCCCTGCTGCAGTGGGAGAGCATTGGCCCTGCTGCAGTGGGAGAGCATTAGCCCTGCTGCAGTGGGAGAGCATTAGCCCTGCTGCAGTGGGAGAGCATTAGCCATGCTGCAGTGGGAGAGCATTAGCCCTGCTGCAGTGGGAGAGCATTAGCCATGCTGCAGTGGGAGAGCATTAGCCCTGCTGCAGTGGGAGAGCATTAGCCCTGCTGCAGTGGGAGAGCATTAGCCCTGCTGCAGTGGGAGAGCATTGGCCCTGTGACAATGGGAGAGCATTAGCCCTGCTGCAGTGGGAGAGCATTGGCCTTGTGGCAATGGGAGAGCATTAGCCCTGCTGCAGTGGGAGAGCATTAGCCCTGCTGCAGTGGGAGAGCATTAGCCCTGCTGCAGTGGGAGAGCATTAGCCCTGCTGCAGTGGGAGAGCATTAGCCCTGCTGCAGTGGGAGAGCATTGGCCCTGTGACAATGGGAGAGCATTAGCCCTGCTGCAGTGGGAGAGCATTGGCCTTGTGGCAATGGGAGAGCATTAGCCCTGCTGCAGTGGGAGAGCATTAGCCCTGCTGCAGTGGGAGAGCATTAGCCCTGCTGCAGTGGGAGAGCATTAGCCCTGCTGCAGTGGGAGAGCATTAGCCCTGCTGCAGTGGGAGAGCATTAGCCCTGCTGCAGTGGGAGAGCATTAGCCCTGCTGCAGTGGGAGAGCATTAGCCCTGCTGCAGTGGGAGAGCATTAGCCCTGCTGCAGTGGGAGAGCATTAGCCCTGCTGCAGTGGGAGAGCATTGGCCCTGTGACAATGGGAGAGCATTAGCCCTGCTGCAGTGGGAGAGCATTAGCCCTGCTGCAGTGGGAGAGCATTAGCCCTGCTGCAGTGGGAGAGCATTAGCCCTGCTGCAGTGGGAGAGCATTGGCCCTGTGACAATGGGAGAGCATTAGCCCTGTGACAATGGGAGAGCATTAGCCCTGCTGCAGTGGGAGAGCATTAGCCCTGCTGCAGTGGGAGAGCATTGGCCTTGTGGCAATGGGAGAGCATTAGCCCTGCTGCAGTGGGAGAGCATTAGCCCTGCTGCAGTGGGAGAGCATTAGCCCTGCTGCAGTGGGAGAGCATTAGCCCTGCTGCAGTGGGAGAGCATTAGCCCTGCTGCAGTGGGAGAGCATTGGCCCTGCTGCAGTGGGAGGGCATTAGCCCTGCTGCAGTGGGAGAGCATTGGCCCTGCTGCAGTGGGAGAGCATTGGCCCTGCTGCAGTGGGAGAGCATTATCCCTGGTGCTGGTGGAAAACTGAGGCTCACAAACACAGGAACTTGTCCCAAACTTGTGTATTTTAAGAAAAGTAAGTCTCCTGGCCTAGAGCCTCAGAGAAAATGGAGCTTCTAATTCTTCCTCTGCCACTGACATGAGGTTTGAACCCCCCCCCAACTAATATTTCATATCCCTGGTGAATTTTTCCACATGAAATGTGATAACTGGGTCTGGTGAGCTATAAAGAAAACCAGGTTGGATAGGTAGGATAACTGGGTCTGGTGAGCTATAAAGAAAACCAGGTTGGATAGGTAGGAGACTCAGGCAGGCCTTGTCTTGCTTTCAAGAGTCCCCCTAAGGGCTCTGGTGGAGACCTCTGCCTTAGACACCCTATCCGGAAGGGCCTGGTCGGCAAAGGACTTTCTAGTGCTCCGAAGCCCCCACCATACCCTCCCTAAAGCTTGAATCTGCAGGGCTTCTGTCAGCGACGAGTTGGACTAAAGACTTCCCAGGGTCTCAACAGTCTGCAAGCTGCATTAACAACGAAGTAAACGTGCACCTCTAGTGCAGAGGATTATCGCAGGATACCGATGCAGGGTCCGGCCCCATCCCTGAAGATGGAACACCAAATGCAGCAACAACTACCCCAACCTCCCTAGGCTGGATACAGGGTTTCAGCTGCCTTTGCAGAGGCTGGAGAGTTCCTCTTGAGCCTGCGCGCACAGAGCTTGTGAGGTGGGAGGGGGAAGGCCGGCAAGTTGGGCGTGGTCTGCGTGGACTGGGCGGGTGCACAGGGGTAGTTGGCTCTGGAGCCGGTGTGGTCTGAGACTGCTTAAACCACCACCAGGGAATCGCTATGAGAATTGCAACCGCCACTGCTCCTCACACAGGGCACCTGCCAGTGCTTTGGTCTAGGGATCACGTTGGTGGGAACCGAACTATTCGTGGTGCCCCCGAGGGCACTATTTTCGGGGCGTGTATGGGATGAGTGGGCATCGCTGCTCCAGGCAGAACCGGTCTGTGGTTCCACAAAGCTATGGCTAATGCGTTGCAGCTGTAGATGTTATGGTGCTTTTGGGTTCTGACAAGAGGCCGATGTGATGTCACTGTGCCTAAAAGAGGAGACAGTGACATCACAACGACCTAATGCCTTGGAAGGTGGAAGGAGCGCGTCTTTGAGACAGGCCAATTCTAGAGGATTTTTTTTAACGTCACGGGTCTTGCATTCTTGAAACTGGGGTGACTCCAAGAATCTCCATATCTTCTAGTTAATCCTTTCCTCTCCCCTATGAACAGAGAACTCAGCGGCTAAAAAAAGGCTTTCTATAGTGCTGCAAACTCCAAATTCTGGAAACTGGAGGAACCTAAACTTCTTCCTCTTAAGGAATCCTTGAAAGCTGGTCTGTCTCCCAGGATGCTTCTGATCTCTTTCTAGTTAGGAACTCTAAGTTATACCAAAGATCTCCCAAGGTTTCTGCCCTCCAAATCAACCCAGCACTCACCTCGGGTCATATTAGGCATGGGGCAGAGTAGAGGTGAGGCGGGAGGAAGGAAAGATTGAAGAGCTTACTTTGGTGGGGATTGGAACCAGAAAAGAGGAAGTTTTCTAGAAGTATAGGGGAAGAGTTGAAGCAGGCAAATAAAAGCTATCCCATATCTGTCTGTCTGTCTGCCTGTCTGTCAAACCCCCCATCTCGTGTGTGTGCGTGCGTGTGTGTGTGTATGTGTGTGTGTGCAGGTGTGCAAAAGGCATACTGCGTACCAGAGGAGAAACTGTCCCCAGTCACATCCTTCCAGAATTGAAGCCTGTTGAGTGATCACCTGCAATCCTTGGCACTGCAGAATCTTGCCATTCCTTGGAGCAAATGGTACTAAAAACTGGGCTCTGGTTTCACACCATGAGAGCAACATGTGGTATCCTCAGTAGTCTGGACATTTTTCTCTAGACTGGTGCCCCATTCCCTTACACCATGCTAAAACTTCTGCCCCAGGGAGTTCATTCTTCTGAGGATGCATGTTTGATATTGAAAGTCTCTCAGCCTCTGGACCCAGGGTGGGGCTTGGGATTCACCATGCCAGAAGTGGAATGTGCCAAAAAAGAAAACATCCCAAGCAAACCTTCTGGAACATTCCACAGCATTAATGATGTCCCGGGGGCCTGGCTAACTGCAGAGGTTCTGAGTGTCCTGAAAGGAGTGAGGGGACAGCTGTGGTAGTCAGAGCTGGGGGGAACGGAATTCCAGAAAAAAAGTGGAGATGCCTCTTAAGGTTTCCGAAAGTGCTCAAAGTGTGCTCTTGCTCTTCTCTCTCTCTCTCTCTCTCTCTCTCGCTCTCTCTCTCTCTCTCTCTCTCTCTTCACTGTCACTCTCACTCTAAATTGTCTTACCATAAGCTGTGATGTCGACCATCTCACGTCCTGATCTGAGTTTCAAAACTTCTAATCAATAGCCCTTCCATGAACCCAGACAGAAGTCCCAAGACTATTGGAGAGAGGCTTCGTTCACTTTGGGGCCTTGTTCTTGTAGACCCTGATGGAAGACAGTGAGCATTTGCCAGTCAAGGGGCAATCCCACAGACCAGCACCCATGACCTGGCACACTGCTCACTGGCAGATGGGTCGTGAGATCATTCAAGAAGTTTTTGAGGGAGACACACCTTACTTACACTGCTGAATAACGGATAGGTACTGTGGCGACCTTTCTTGTGTGGGTCCTGGGTCGTCCATCCAGGTCTATCCAGCAGGGGGCAGCACGGCCTCCAACTCGGCAGACAGTGCTCACAAGGACTGGCCAGGCTGAGGCCCCAACTCTAAACTGGGCTCCTGGGAAGCAAAGGTCTCCATCTTTCACCGGGCTTGATAGAATTCCCAGAAGAGGTTGGGGCAAGACTGGCCAGGAAAGGCGAGAGTGTTTTAACTACTGCAATCCAAACTAGCTTTCTTGGTCCTCAGGACCCTGCTTGAGGCTAGGGTTTGGGTCATTGATGAAGGGAAGCATAGCCCCAGTGGTCCTCACCCCTACATAGTGCCTGGGGAAAGCTAAACTTGGTTTGGGAAAGGCCAAGGGCGCCACCGTCTGCGCGGTCCTGCAGTCTGGGTGCTGGAGCTAAGGGGGAGTCCGGCCCTGCCCCAAGTTGAAGAGCCCCAGCAGCCAGATTTCTAATTGTGGGAAAACTAAACGCCCAAGGGTAGGTTCACTTTGCCTTTCTAAGCCTGGAGTGAGGATTCCAGGGCGTCCGCCCCCACCATCCCTCACAAGAATTCCAAATTGCGAGGAATTAAGAATCGTCATGGATTTGGGGCTGTGATTCGTGTAGGGGGACAAGCTCCAAGGGGAGAACTGGGAGTAAGAGATTCCTAAAGGAAACAGGGAAGGGTATCTACTGAGGAACTTCAGGAAGAGGGGATAGCTTATTGCAGATGCGTGCTGAGGGCCGGGGCCAGAGGACAAACGGGCTTTGAGGCCCGGTGAAGGAAGATCTCACCCCAAAACAAAAGCCAAGGGCCGGTAGGAAAGATGGGGGGAGGAGAAGTCTGGTGTGCGTGCAGGGGGGGGCGGGCTAGAGGGAGGGGTGACGATTCGGTTCCCTCTTGCCCCCGCCCCCCTGCGTGACCCCTGCATTCGGAGAGACTGGGATTTCTCAAGGCTTAATGGGAGGGCAGCAGACCCTCCTTTGCAACAACCCACAGGTTTTCGGATTTGAAGAGTTAGGAGACCCGGGCCCTGATTACATAAATACGGAGATCGACCAACACCACAGAAGCAGGGCTTCCTCCACCATCCCATCCTAACTGGACGAGGTGAGAAAAGTTGACAGGTGGAAACTGAACAGAGAAATCTGTTCCTCTCTAAATAAAAGAACTTCTCCCACCCCCCCCCCTCGCGGCCCGAGAGGAAAGTATCCATTCTGTCATGCCTGTAAAATAACCGTTTATTTAATAGTTAAAAAAAAAACTCCAGTGATAAATGTCCGTTACCGATGGTCAGCATAAAGTGCCAGTCGCAATACAACGCCCGGCTCCTGGCCGGCTGCTCGCTCGCGCTCAGCGATGGAGCAGGGGAGCGGAGGCTCGGTCCCGCCAGCCCGGGATGCCTGGTCCTCAGCCCGGTTTCCGCGCCCGGAGCGGGAGGTCAGCGGGGCGCAGCCTGAGCGCCCAGGAGTCGCAGGGAGCCAGGAGCCCCTGGGGCCGGTGAAGGAAGCAGATACAAGGATTACACTTTCGCAGGCTTCCCACGTGGGGATGGGAAAGGGAGGAGGGACTGGAAATTGCCAGGGCGCGCAGATCTTTTCTTTTCCCCCTCTCCGCAGTCAAGACTTTACAAGCTTATATGGTCAAAAGGGGGAAAAAATAAAGAAAACGTATAAAATAACAATAGAAAAAGTAATACTTTTGGGAAAGGCGCCACTGCGGCTAGGCGGAGTTTTCGTTCCCTTTTTTCCTTTCTTTCTTTCTTCTTCTTCTTTTTAAAAAAATGCAGTTTCCTTTCAGCCACGTGAGTTAAGTACCGCCTTTTGGCCAAGAGTTTAGCCGCGTCCTGGGGGAGCCGCCCAGGCTGTAGGAGTCACGGCCCCGGGCAAGGCTCAGGAGCGCCGCAAGCGCTACGGACCCAAGGGACACTGTTGGTGTGAAAGAAAGATTCCCAAAGCCCCTCCCGCTGCCCCGCAGAGTCGCCTCCAGCTTGGGTCCCTCTGGAAAAGAAGGCAGCAGCTAGTCCCAGGGTCCTGGTGCCCCGCAGGCGCTGTTTGTTTAGCATTTGATCTTGGAGGTTTTGAGCTCCTTCACTTGTGAGTGTAGAGTCTTGTGGACAGCGAGAGTCCGGGACTGGCAGAATCCTTTTCCACACTCTTGACACTTGAAAGGCTTCTCTTTGGAGTGAATATATCTAAGGGTAGAGACAGACAACATCATGCAATGTTGTTTACTAATGCGTGTACGAGGTCCCCGCCCACTGACCTTAAGGTGTTTGTGGGTTCAGACAAAGGGGGCAAAGGAGAAATCGGCAACAGGCCGGCTGAGACTGTGGGTAAGAATGAGAAGGTGGAGGGGAGCTTTGGTTTCGTAAACAGATTCCACAGATAGACCACCTGCCTTCCTGAGGCTGATAAGTGGGGACGACCTCCTTCTAAAGGCTGAGTCAACACTGGAGGTCAGTCAACAGACCGGGGGTCAGACAGTTTCTAGATCTGCCCTGCCGGAGCAGTCAGCACTAGCCCAAGAGATTCTTGAAAACTACAAATGCGTAAAATTAAGTAAAACTAAAACGTTCTGAGTTCCTATTCCAAGTGCTCCTTCCAAATCTCTCGGGCATTGTGATAACTGAGAAAGGAGGCAAAGAGACCCAACCTGTGAAGACCTGATCTTAGGTCCTAGTCGTCACCTTATTTCTTTCCCCACGTTCTAAAACCTATCCTTGAGCGGGGCGGGAAGGACAGGGATGGGTGATTGTTCACGGTTTGTAGAGAATTCCCAGAGGTAAGGGAATGCTTAACAGCAACCAGGGACTCTTAGGAACCTTAAAGGGGGGCAGGGGATGGACACATCAAGCCAGAGCAGCCAAAACAGACTCCTCTGGGGGCCACCCGCGACGCTATAGTGCCGCACCTGTGGTCCCGTAGGTGGTCTTGCCTCCGGAAGGCTTTGTGGCAGATGTCGCAGGTGTATGGCCGCTCATCTGTGTGCGTCCGCTCGTGAATGAGTAGGTTATAGGACTTAGTGAAGTGACGGCCACAGAACTTGCAGACGAATTCCTTCTTAGTCTTGGAAGGCAGGCGTCCCCTCGTGGGCTTCTTTTCTGGGGATAGCTTGGTCACATCCAGGAGGGCGCCGAGCCCACCAGCGGGGGAGCCAGGGCCCTCCCCTCGGCCAAGCTTGGAGGGATCTTCTTGTGTGGCAGCCAAGGCCAGGTTAGCAAAATCAAAGCGCGGCTTGGTCTTAAGCGCCACACCGCTGCCTCCCGCGGTGATCTCTGGCTTCGGGTGGATGACGTGAGGAAACCAGGGAAAGGCGGGCAGCTGGAAGCGAGCATCCATCAGGCTGGACACCGCACCTGGCACTTTAGAAAAAGAGGAACGTGGCAAGTGCATGGCCGGGTAGCCCAGGGTCCATTGGTGCAAATGCACAGCGTGCAGAGCACTGAAGCCATACAGGTTGGGCAGGTGGTCCGAAGGGACTGTGGGCAGGCCATTCACTGCCTGAAGAAAAGAGTAATTGGTGAGCTGCAGGGACGGGTGGATGGGCACCGGTGCTGGCAAGGTTTTGCTGCCCATTTCTGTAGCTGGTAGTGGCAATGGTTTCAATTATTGATCTGCAAAGACAGGAGGAAGGATGGGGAGAGAGAGCCAAAGAGATATTCAGAATTCCAGTCTGGTTATACACACACACACACTCTCCTTCCCTTAGGGCAGGCAGGAGGTCGGGAATCGAAGACCCCACCCATGAACCCCACTGCCCTCTCAAAACAGAGGAGAACATAAGATAAAGAAGGGTTGTCTGGCCAGAATTCTCTGTGATGGTCAAGCCCCCTCCAAATGGTATCTGGCAAAGACACATATTGTTGACAGAGCCATCAATGGAAAACTAAGTTCCTCAAACACAGACACAACCAACTTAAATGCCTGCTGTCAGCTGTGAAAGATGCACACATAGGAATACAGGCATGGCATGCTGACACCGATATCCACACCCGGGCAAACCTGGGCCACACAGAATTACAGGGTCCTGCAACAATAACAAGATCTGGGGAAGCACACTTACACACTCAGTTCACATGTTCTGAAAAGGCATCAAACAAGAAGGTCAGGAAGCAAAGTGGAACTGCCGGTGTTTTATGGGACAACCCTGTACAAAATGCAGGCGCCTTCAGACAGACATACCATCCACCTCCTGCCTGTTAAGGTTTGGGGGTAACTGGCTTGGTTTCCAGAAGCCAAAAGAATCCTGCCATCATCTTTCAAGCTCTCATTTGGACCTAGATTTGCTATGTACCATACAATTGGTGAACCCCATGGACTTTGTCCTCTCGGTAGCTGCTTGCAGACTGACTCCCTGACCTTTGGTGGTGACCCTCATTTCAAGAAAGGTACTGACATCCACGTTTTGTTCATTTGTTCAGTCAAACAATTGCAATTCTGTATGAGGGAGCTCATGTGTCCTCCCCTAGGGGAGCTGTTTTTCTGGGGGTTCAGGCTTCTTACATGTTATGAAAACCTTGGGCAAGGCCATTGTGTGTAGGCCGGAGCACTAATGCCAGTCCTTCGCTGCTGTGTTCTGTTTACTCTCCGAATACAGATTAGGGTTCTTGAATATGGTTGCTGCCATACCAAAGTGACCAGGGGCTCCAGAGTTGTCATCTTCTGGCCACTTTGGTCAAGTTCCTCAGTATGCGAGGAAAGTGGGGGGCTCTGCACAGATACCTTTCATCTTTTGTCCCTCCAGATATTTCTAATTTGGGTCTATATAGTGGAAGTGGGGGGAGTAGGGAAAATACAAACATTAGGGACCCTTGGGAAGCCTCTGAGCTTGGGGTTCAATGGCAAGGATCAAGTCGTCCTCAGAGCAGAATGTTTGTAAAGTCCTTCTCCTTTCCCAGTGCCAGCCTCAGGCTACTGATTCTTCCTTGACCCCCCATGCTTCTCTTTCTCTTTCTCCAGTCTCTACTCTGGGATGTACCATCTACTTTTTTTTGCCTCTGTCTTCACAGCTCAGACTCACCCCTGCAGGTCTAAACACCCTCAGCCCTAAAGGCTAGACAGAGAGGATGGAGTCAATTTCCTTTCTTTGCCTGGGGCTCTAAAAATGCCTGGCTAGTTCAGAGATGTGCGGAACCTTTTTCATTAGTGGAAGGGGGGCTACCGGAGGACACATCACCCAGGGCACTTTAGCAGATTGCTAAAAAGGTGACGGGTGGTACAGCTAGATCCAAAGAAAGATGTATTGCTGGGGGTGATGGGTGCCCCAAACACGAAAGCAGGCTGGCTGAAATCTGCCTGCAATTAATTTGGCCTCCCAGATAAGGAAAACACAAATTTGCTGTCATCCAACCTGGTTAGCTAGCATGATAGCCTGCCCTAGCCTTCTCTACTACTCAGCTCACAAAACCTGTGCCAGCCAAATGAGGGGCCACCTCGGAGGAGATCTGGGACAAGGAGAAAGCAAAGTACCTTTGGAATGAAGAGGAAACTGGGGACCCATTTGGACTGGAGAGGGAGGCAGCCGCCAACTTCAAAGGTCTATGGGGCTCAGGCTAGTTGAATGCTCTTTGATTTGTCACCCCTTCCAGGCACTGGAAACTAGATCCCTATATTAGGCTCTAAAGGAGACAGCCTGGGCAAAGGGGAGTCCACACTGGCTCCTCTCCTGCTAGGCCTGTGGGAAGTCAAGGAGTGATGGTGGCAGAACTTTTGCCTGACTTTTTTCTTACTTCCTCTGAGGAGCCAAAAAAGACTGGAGAGGCCTTGGGATCCTGGAGGGGTGGTACTTGCAGCCTATCTGCCTAATCTTATTTCCTCCAACACTCCATTTATTTTTCTCAGCGGACCAAGCAGTTTGCTTTCTCTAGCTTTCTGAGGCTTGAGATTCCAGGGGTCATGCCATCAACTCTTTCCCCCGCGGACCAATTTCGTTCGAAACGTGGCTCTTTACACCAGTGCTACAAATGGACCCGAATGGATGATCTGGTTTCGGGCTATCAGTTCAGAAAAAAACACAGTTGCAGATATGCCTCCGTGGTGAGAAAAGATGAGCAAACATCAACATCGGGCCTCCCCAACTCCAGCGCTTCCCAATCCTCCTCCCAGACTCCAACCTGAGCTTTTCATCTCTTAACCCTACAGGGACCACCTATTCTAAGCCCCAGCATCCACTCCACGTGGAGCTCAGGCCTGGAAACTCAAGACTGGAGACTTGGGAAGCACTAGTAGGTGTCCCGACTCGCTGCAGTGAACTCAATTCGAGCCTCAGAGCAGGGGTCCCTGTGCGACATAGTCATTCACGTCCCTCTTGCAGTGGACCGCCAATCCCGCGTCTGCCGCCAGCCTTGTGCAGGGCATTAATGAAGTGTGCAGCCTATTAAAGCGGTTTATTCGGGGCTAATTGAGCGTGAGCGAGTTAACTGCTTGCATTAATGAGGACAGAACAAACCCCACGAGCTTGTGCCTAAAGAAGCCCAACGGCACCCCCCTTCCCGCAAAAAAAAAATTATCCTTGACATAAAATCCCCAGTTGAATGGTGACAGGCTTTGGGATCCAGCTCCAGACCAGCACCAGATACTTTGGCTACATTTTTCCAACAAACGAGATCGAACGAATCCACTTTCATTCGCCATTCTGCTATACTGGGATGCCTGCTGTGTCCCCAGGAGTCGGCTTCCCAATCTTAACGAAACCGCAATTACTTTGGAGAGAGCCTGGGATAGACCATCTACCCACCAGTTGTCAGTCGTCGTTGGTTCCCCCATCCCTGTCAGTCAGCCCACTTCATCCCTGCTCGGCCATGAAACTAGGAGGATAGCTTTGCACGTGGTTCTCTTCAAAGAGCCAACTTGCAGGTTTTATCATGGATGAAATTCATTGGAGTTTTGCGACAAAGAAACCCTTGCAGCTAAACTCTGTTCCGGAGCCCACCCGGCTTGGATTTGTGCTTGCGCTTCTGAGAAAGGGCTGCGCTGGAGAATTTTTATTCTTATCAGGGCTGCTGGTCGAAAGTAAGATTCATTCAGCAAACAACCGCCCTCAATTTCTCTCTCTTTTAAGGTTCCCATCTTTCCCACTTAACCCTGGGTTAGGCGACTACCAAAAAAAAATCTCCACCCTAGAGACATCTGCAACTCCATAATGGTTCTGTTTGGTCTCCAGTTAGAAAACAATGTTCGTTTGTGCCCCCAGCAAGCTTCCCCATACCAGAGACAATCGAAGGTTAAGAGCTGCAGGCCTAAGGACACACAGAAACCCTCCAATAGAGATCATCCCAACCACAGCGCCCAAGTGTGAGGCAGGCTTCAGACAGGCAGCAGCCTTGTGGTCCTGGGGATTGAGGGCTTCCTGTCTGAAGAACAACTTCGCACAAGACCAACTCGCATTTAAGCGCAACAGGGTTGGGGCAATGCACCTGTCCCGGGTGCTGTAGGCTTGGATTATGACCATCCACACCCTCTCCCCTCTTCTTCAGCTAAGGCAGGCCAGTCCGAATTAAAAGGGCATCCTAGAAAAAAAAGTTTGTGCTCTCTGAAGTTGCTCCGGTTTCTTAAAGAGAGCCTGCAAACTGCCTTACAAAATCTGTGGTCACCTTACCCGAATTCTGCCTAGCCAAACTCTTCTGCCTTCAATGGTCCAGACCCCTCTGTCCCCACCTTTCCACGGAGGTCAGAGGCCAACAAAAGCGCAGAGTCAGAAGTCCTTGAAGGAGCATCCCCATCAACCCTACGCTGCAACCTCTCTCACTTTCACCAAGATCCTGCAGCCTGCCTTTGGCAAGAACTTCCTTTGGGGGACACTGAAAAGAGGAGGCACAGGCTACCACAAGGAATCAGGAGTCTTGCCCGCCTTCGCCTCACTGAGCCCAGGCGCCCCAGGGCTGCAGTTACCTTGTTCTGCCGCGGTCCCCCCAGCTGAGCGCGTCTCTGAGGCTCGCTGTGCTGGACTCTAGGAATCAGGGACACTGGAGCCCACTGGCACCCTTGGCGAACTGGAGTCCTTACGCGCCTCTAGCCGCAGGGATTCCAAGCGCCCCACAGGCGGGAGCGCTCAGCAGCCCCGGAGTCCTGCCCGCCGGGGTCTGGTGAGCTTAGCTCCTGGTTCTCTTTCTGGGTCTGAACCCGAGCCGGTGAGAACTTGCTCCGGAGAGGCCGAGCTACGTCTCACTCATCCCTTAGCACCGAGCCGCCTACTTATTTTAATCCACCACCCCCTACCCCTCCCGCCCCTTGCCTCGCGATTCCTCCCCTCCCTCCCCTGCCCCCCAACTCTGCCTGCGCCTGCGCACTGAGAAACAAAGTTCTGCTGACCCGGGCAGCCGACTTTGGCAGTCCTGCTAGCTTGGCCTCTGCTTCTCCCGACCGGTGTCCAGTCCCCGACAGTCCCACTCGACACTTTCTGTGTGTTTTTTTTTCTTTTTTTTTTTTAAGACACGCAAGGGCAAGCAGTAGAGGAAACATCTCCTACCGGACAAGAGAGGGATAGGGCCGAGCATTTCGGATTTCTGCTGTGGTGCTTTAGGACTCAGTTTGTGCCTATGAAAGCCAGGAGGAGCCCGGTGTGTCCCAACACCAGCACCTTAGGCTTGTACGCAGTTCGTAGCCTGGCAAAGTCGCTGTTCTTCTTAGATTTTCCTCCCAGAGGAGACAGACCCCTGCGTGGAGCAGCGACGCTCTGACACCAAATAGTGCTTGGGTCCTGGGCGGTGACTCTGGCAGAGCTAGCTAGTTCCTGGTGCGGAAGGGCAGAGATTATTGACTGCAGTGAGCCATAACATCCGAGTGCCTATGGCTGACCACAGACCCTGGGGTGTGGAGTTCCGCAGAAACTGCTGCGGCAGGGCTTGTGGAGAGGAGTGGCGCTAGATCCCCGGAACTCAGAACCCCGGGATTCAGCTCTAATGCTCCAGTCACAGACTTGTTTAGGGTAGGTGGGAGTTTGGAGGGCAGATGAGAGCTCTGAGTCTTGGGGAGCTGGTTTGGATTGAGTTTGCAGAGGGAGTCGGGCCTAAAATAACTACATTCTAGCTTTCTTACCCTCTTTACTATCGATCCTGAGGACTGACCTACCGCTGACCCCAGTCAGCCTTTCTCCCTACCTACCACCTTTCTGGAATGCCTGACCTGGTTTCTTCGGGGGAGTAGGTGAGGATTTCTGACGCGACTTTCTGACTTCCAGAATTAGGACTCCAGAGTGACAGGCAGGCAGGCACGCGCGCGCGTGCGCTCACACACACACACACACACACACACACACACACACACACACACACACACGGCCTCCTGGGGACCAGATGCCTCTCTAATGCATTGATATAGTCCTTTTAGAAGTGTCCCACTGCAACTTTAGTGTCTCTGTGATTTTCTTGAGGAAGCAGGAGTTTGATTCCTAACCTAGGTCCTAGTCAGGGAGGATGGCCCACACACCTCCTTCATCCCTACCCACCATAACTGAATCATAACTACTTTTATAACTGAAACATAACTACTTCCATAACTGAAACAGACTTTCGCAAGCCTTTAGAACAAAACCTGGCTTCTAGTCTCTGGCTAACTTTGGCTAGTGGAGGGAAGAGCAAGAGAAGCAGGGTTATATTCTTACATCCCACTGATTGGGGTCCAAGCAAGGAACCCACGTAATTGTCCCCATGTGCCTGGAAGCTTAGCACCTGTTAGTACTGGCTGGATCCTGGCCACAGCGCTGCCTCTTGGAGCAGAGGGGAGCTGAGATCACCCTCTTCCAAGAGCTGCGGGACAACACAGAAACAACATCCAGTCAGGCATTCCCTTCCCGGACTTCACAGACTTCCTACCAATTTGACTAAAGAAGTTTTTGGGTGCCATTCTCAGGTCCCCAAAGTAGGCACAGCTCAGAGAATTTCCGTACTAAGGGTCAAAGTTTCCCCAATTGAAAAAAAAAAGTTTCCCCAATTGGCTGGCATGCACTTACGAAGAGCAATTCACATCTAAAGACCCACCTGGGGCTTGCACACCCCCTCTCTAGCTGAGGAGTCCACACAACTCGGTTCTGGTTATATCGTCTTTCTTCTTGTCTTTCTTTAGAAAAGGAAGGAAGGAAGGAAAGAGAGAAAAGAAAAGAGAAAAGAGACTCTTGGTCATTATGTCTTAGGAATTCCAGAGACCTACAGATGCCTAAAGACCCCTGTCAGCTCCTCCACTGAGTGGGGGGAGAAGGGGGACATCGGGGTCAGTGGGTTATGTACATTGGTGAGACAGTGCTCACCTAAGGTCCTAAGGCAAAGATGGTGCAAGTGGGTTGTTTCATGCAGCTTTACCGAGTTATCTGGAAAGACTGATCTAGCCTCTCAGCAACCCCTAGAACGGAGAGGACTGAAGAAGGGTGGGGAGGTAAGTTTGGGACCTCAGGCTTTGGCTCTCAGATCTTTTCAGGGAGCTCTTTAACAAGGTAGGACAGGACTGTACGCGAATGTGTGGCTGGGTACTGAGGTCACCTCAATGGGCTTTAGATCCCTGGCTGCTAAGGGACTGCTTCCTGAGTGAGCCACAGCCTCAGAATACTAGGAAACAACGAAATTCAAGATACCCTAGAGGCTGGGGAGTGCTCCAGCCCACTGTGAGTCCCTTGGTGAATAACCCCCACAAAGTGTGGCTGCCCGGTGTCCTGGAGGCCATCCAGGGTCCTGTTTGCTTCTGGGTGGGACCCCTGGAAGAAACCCTGGAAGACATGGTCCTCTCCATTCTTCGTGCAAAAGGGAACAATGGTGGAATACTTCCCCCTATCTGTTTAAGAAAAGTTGGCCAGACTAAGTCGGACTTGAAGGAGAGGGTGGAGGGCAGGGCCCAGAATACCTAGGGAGACTGGGGCACTTTTGGAAGGAGTTGCATTCGTTTAGAATTCTCCAGGATCGCACGTTTCAAACTCCTTATATGCCATAGATGGTCTGTACCCAGAGGTCCTGTTGGTCCCACCAATCTAAGAGTCACCAGTGAAGGTGAGGACACTCCTAGCCTACCCATGCCTCATCCCTGGAGTCCAAGGACTCCGCCCCTCAGAGCTTCCACTGAGGGAGACAGTAGCTTAGGCTCGCATAGAGTCTGAGGTCTGCAGCCTGTGAGCAGATTCAGAGGCTTCACCACTCCCTCTCTGCCTCTCTTTTGGTCACTGCCTGCTGCCTGACTCCAGATTCTGTTGGCTTTGGTCACTCCGGAAAGGGTCCCCACTGCAGAAATAAGAGCTTTAGCTCTGCGCCCCCCCACCCCATCCCCCGCCCACCGCGTGCTGCCTTGTGCATCCTGGTCCCCATAGAATCCGGTAGGAGCGCGAGTCCCAGCCCTTCAGGAGACTCCTCTGGAACTTTGACCACACCGGGACAGCAGTGCAGCCTCTGCTATGAGTCCTGGCTGCCCCTCACCCCCATCCCAAGAAGTACCTGGGATAGTGTTGACCTCCACTTGTCCTCTCGTCCTAACCCCAACCCCTTTCAGCTTATCAGGAAAGAAGACAGCCTGTCTTGGAGTTAAAATTGGTTTGGGTGGTCTCCCCTTGTTTTTGGTTTTTTTGCATTGTTTTGTTTTTAATCATGAAACGTGCCTCTCCACACTGTCCAGAATCACGAAGCGATTTCAATCTATGGCCAAGTAGAATTTACTGAACAGCAAACCTTCCTGGAACTACATTGTGGATGTTAGAGGGCTGGGGGAGTCTTCTCATTAACCCCTCCCTGTATGCACGAACGGAGCCTTCAAATAGCGAGGAGATTTAGATTTCCCTCTGTATTCATTTAGATGATGAATTGTAACGGCCTAATAGTTCCTCTGGAACCATTATAGTCAATCAGGTCAAAATCCAGCTCGGAAGAGGTGGGGTTAAACTCCGGAGGAAGGTAGCATGGCTTATGTACACATTTGTGACCTTGAGGCTTCCGAAAGTGTGCAAACCCAGCTAGGGTTCTGAGACTAGAAACCCATGGATGCTACAGGGGATGTTTATTGTTGTGACAGCGACAGACAAGTAACAAACTGAAAGGGAAAGTGAGCACCATTTTCCCAGGCATTTCCCGCGTCCTAAGTTCTTTGTGAAAGTCTTAGCATCTTCTAGCTGGTAATAGACATAGCAAGACACCCACGTGGGTATCCACCTTTGTCTTGGTTTCTGTTTGAAGGATACGTGGGAAGCAACAATATGCACGTGGGGTTGCTCGAACTCCGGTCGTCCTCTTCGGTAAAATGAAATGATAATGACTTGTACAAAATACTTTTCGGAGGGCACGGAAGAGGTTGGGGAGGAGTTGGCGTTTTGTTTTGTTTTTTTTATAAAACAAATCTAAAGGGTTAGTCTTGTTTTTGACACACAACCAGCTGTGCTCTGACGGTATTGAAATTTTCTTTCCTCCCAGGTGGTAAGTGGGTGTCTCAGAAAAGACCCGGTGTCTAATAAAGCAATAGAGCGTGCAGAAGAGTTGGTGCGGTGGAGTTAAGTGAGTTTGGGATGGAATTCTGGATTACAATCACCTACCACACCCGCTGCCCTGCGTGCCGGACCTGCCAGGGACGCTGGAGGATGGAGCGCTCCAGGTAATTAAACATTTCCAGACACTGGAGGGCTGTTATCTGCACAGCGATTTCCGGATGGGGCCTCTGAACACGTCTGGCTGCGAAGTTTTTAACAGAGTTCCCCAGACGCAATCCTGAAGAAAACGCGCCCCCTGCTGTCGAGGAAGCCACATCTTGCAGTTCCTTTTCTTTAGCCAGGAATCCAGCTATCCATTTTTAAATGTAATGCGTTCAAAGGTTTTCTTTTTTATTTTCCTTTTGTAACTCACCAAATTTACCGGTTTTCCTTTAAAATCACGCGGACTTTTACTCTTCTAGAAGCGAGCTGAGGGAGCAGTCTCACCTCCCCCAGCACATACATGCCCTGTGAAGGTTTTGTTTCCCGGCTTCAAACCAGACATTTCTGATTTTAATTTTTTAAATAATCTGAAATCCTTGGCAATTGTTTGCCACCAACACCCTCTCATCTTGGGACCCAAGATGAACCAAGATGGGGGTGGGAGGGGTTCTCAGAACTGAACTGGGCTGTGCCTCCCTCCAGGGTGCCCTGAGATGAGGTTTTCTCTCCTTTTCTCGGGGTGGCTCAGCACCCACTGGAGCACAGAATCCCCACAAATCCGTTTCTGACTTTGGGAGGAAGCATAAGAACTGGAAAGAATCTGTTTCTGTGAATAATTTCTCTCTAAATTCTCAAACTCCCTGTTCCTTCCTCTGCCTTGTACCATTTGCTGGTTCCTTTCCATCGTTGAGTTTTCCCGGTGTGTTCTAGCTGGACCCTCTCTTTTCCTTGGTATCAACGCTCAGGCTCTCTGGATAGAGACCCCAGACAGAAACCTTAACATTCTTCATTTTAAAGCACACCTCTGAACAGTCCCCATACCTGGGGAAAAAAAGTCTAAGAAAACATAGTAGCAACAGTTATCTCTTTCGACTCCATCCACGGCCTTAAAACAGGTCTTTACCTGTACTGCTGGAAGTTCAGAGTTGAAATCAGACAGAGCACCAAGATATAGATTTAATTTGCTTCAAGTCGCTGTGCATAGACAAAGTCCCTGGGGGGAAAAGTCCATTTACATTCTTCTGGTTCTCTGGTACCCTATTCCTTAGAGCAAATTATTGAGAAACACACACACACACAACAACAACACAGGGATGGACAAGCTTCTAGCAAGGGAAAGATGCATACTCTGCCCTGCTTTAGACCATTAGATAGCATCCTTCCTGGTATCTATCACTTCCTTTGCCCCTCTAAGGAGTAGACTCTGGCAATTTCTTTCTCATCTTGAACTTTCAGTAAAAGGTACCAAGGGAGTGGACCCCAGCTAGATGGGCCAGGAAAATATTATGTGCACAACTCATGCCTCAGTAACTCAAACCCACAGAGTGCTTTGTCTTGGTGGTTTGGTAATATTACCTACCCGTGGAAGGGAAGCAGATGCCTCTGCCTTACTGCTTATGTCAGGGGGCTTCTAGAGGCCATGCTGTACCCTAGAGCTTGGAAATCCGCCTTCCGAGTGCAGTGTTTTCTACACGGTGTTCCCCCACTAAGAGAGACTTGAACTTGAGTACCAGCTTTGGGTAGATGTGAGCATGGGATAGGAATTTAGAACACTGAACAAAGGGTTAACCCAGGATGGAAGGACAAACTGAGAGGAACCACTCTTCTAGAAAAATGACCTTTGAGATTTCTGTGAGATCAGACAAGGAGATGTCTATGGTTTATGTATGTCACATCACAGCCCAGTGAACCATCTATTTGCACAGAACTAGAAATCACAGCTCTTTATATTAACTATTCACAAAGACCAACCTTGTTCCACAGTCTAAACCGGTAACAGAACACCCACTCCAATCATTGCCCTGTTTCCCCAGGTGATCCCAGGAAAATCAATTTGCTAATAATGAATTCAGTATCCTAAAGAGAATCTTTCTGCTAAAACATTGCTGAAACACTTTGAGCAAATATGAAATGTAAGAAAGATAATATGGTATCACGTGATACTTGTAATCTTAAAGGATACACTGTTCTCTTTTGTTGTTTTTTAAGTACTAGCTTGCATGTGATAGATCAACAACAAGGAAATGAAGATTCAAAAACTTTAAAACTAAACATTGTTACCAGTGTATGATAGATAAAAGAGTTACTGGGTTCATATTTTTTATTTACTAGCTATTCAGTCTATAACACATAGTTTAGGAGATTGACTTAAAGGGAAACAACCATGTATTGTGGTAAGAGATGTTCATCTTAACTTTCTGAGAGCCAGGGGTAAATGTAAAAGATGACCTGGCTAGTATGGATGACAGAGGAGCTCATGATGTATGTATGTATGGATGTATGTATGTATGTATGTATGGATGGATGGATGGATGGATGTGACTCAAAGTTTGGGGTGTCAGCAGCACAAGCTGCTTAACACAGGATATGCCAGCCTTAGGTAACCTGGCACCAAAGGCATGAGCTAAGATTAAGGAGTGATAGTCTAACGCCCATCAGCTCAGCTCAAGAGCGGTTCCGTGAGGTAGCTCATTTTGGGATGATAACCAAGAGTTAATCTGGGCTTATGAAGGCACTTGACAACATCTCACGATGCTAAATCTCTCAGAGTTTCTGAAAACGAAGTTCCCAGGCCCCATCTTCAGCATTTATGATTTATGGAACCCGCAGTGGGCCCTGGGGTCTGTGCCTTTTTTCAAAGGACCACAAGTGATTCTGGCAGAAGTCTTTAGCTAACACACACTTGGAGAATAACTGCCAACCACAGCTCTGCCCACCATCTGGCAGTGATGTCCCTGGGAAGTGCCCTCCGCACCCCTGCAGGCACATAGGTTTTCCTAAAGACAATCCCCAGGAGTGAAAAATCAATGAGATTCAAAAACAAGGTTCTTGAATAACACCTTATACTTCTCATCTTTATAAAAAGAAAGAGGTTCAACATGACGTTCATGAAAAGCTCTTTGAGTTCCTAACCTCCAAAACTCCACTGCCTACAAGTAGAACAGACTGTTATTTGGAGGCGGGATACACAGGTTTGTTTCTAACCACATCATATAGAGGTCTCTGTGGTGACCAACGCATAGGGTTTATCTACGTGTATGATTCATCCTGGCTCATAGAGAAATAGCCACCTCAGTTCAAAAAGGAAAAGTAGTTTCTTGGGAGTGGGGCAGCTCCCTTGGAAATTCAGAAAAGCAGGAGACAAGCAGTGAACATGGGTGCCTACAGTGTTCAGATGAAAGATACATGCTTGTAGACCAGACTGCAAGGAAAGTTGAGATCAAGACGTCTAAAACAATCCAAGGGATAACCTCCCCCTTACATGGCAGCTTGCTCTGTGTTATCAGAAGCTGCATGGAGGAATTTTCAGCCAGCTGAATGGGGAGCCCTAGGTGTGTTCATTCATGCTGCACACATTAAACTTCTCTTAGGCAGAGAGTTCTCCACTCTACACAGAGGCAGTCTAGACAACAAAAAGGAAACACTAGGCTAGCCAATTGTTCTTGCATTAGCGGGAGTCAGGACATTAGGCAACAACCAAGAGATTTGTTTGTTTTAATTTTTTTATTCATTTATTTTAACAGTACATCTCAAATTTGTTTTGGTCAAATCTCAACTTCCCTGTCTATAATTCTAGAAGTGGTATAAATTGTTGGACACTTTTTATTTTAGTTACATTTCCTGTACATAGATAACAACACACACACACACACACACACACACACACACACACACACTATTTAGGAAACCATTTATAAGGATGGCCTCAGGGTGGAGCTGTCCAGGAACCCCAGTGTAACAGAAAGTGCCAGTCAGTCCAACTCCTAAGACCAGCTGGGTTACTTTGGTCATCAAAAGAGCCAAGGTCACTGACACAACCAGGTTTCTTGTGTACATGTGTGTGTATTGCCTTTAACAGATGTCACCCTTCTGGGACCCCCTTCTTATAGACAAAGAAGTGAGAACCAGGGCCCCTGCTATGGCTGTGATGGTGGCTGGGTTCAAACTGTTAAATAGAGTTCTAGAAGTAGAATGAGGTACCAGAGAGCAGCAACCAGACATAGGGCTTTTATGGAGTTTCATGCCCTTCTCCTCTCTGGAGTTGGGCAGGTGCTACAGACCTACATGAACTGGGTGCATTCTCTTAGCAAACAAAGAAATCCAGCACGGTGGTTGTTTCTATTTAGATCTGAGCAGATAACAACATAGAGATGGAACACAGCTTGTCCTGAAGTTACATAGCTTGGGAAGCCTGCATTTAGGACTCAAACCAGTTCCTAATGGCAGCACTCTGGATTCTTAGTGGTCTGTTAGGAACATCGGTGTTACCAGGCAGCATTGTGGCAATGCATAAGCATAGGCCCTGTCCTTGACCTACTTTCCTGGAAACTGAATTTTAATAAAACAATTGTACCCATAGGTCATCACATGGATATTTGTAACACACCATTCTGATCCCCATCCCCAGGCATTAGGCATTAATCTCCATTCTAGACTAGAAGAAGGAGAAACAAACAAAATACTAAAGCTTAGAAAGCCCACAAGATGAAGGTGCTTATAGAATCACGAATCCCGAGGATGTTGTGTGCTTTGGCCTGACAGTCAATCAATGCTAGCTGGCTGTCAGCCTGACTGGCTTTCTCCCAAGTGGCCTTGCCCATCCTTGGGTCTTGGAAATCAGAGTCATGGAAAAAGACGAGCAGCTTGTACATGGGAAAGCGTAGGCTTCTGAACTTGGACTTCTGAAAGTATGAGCCAGAGATGAGCCGCAGCCTGATGGTAACAGGGTAGCAATGGGACCTGCTCACTCTCCCACCTCCAAACAGGAGAAATACCAGCTCATAGATATTTAATGGGAGCCACGTACAAGACACTGATGATACTCATGTGCTGTTAAGGTTGTCTTTTTCATATAATCTTGGCACGGTACCATTTTTAAATTCAAGAGGCATTGCTAATTAGCAGTGTTAAAATTCTGCAATAACTGAACCCTTGATTTTCACAAGGTTTGGAAGTGTGCTGTGTCTTGGATCTCCAGATCTCTATTAAGTCCCCTGTGTTTATTATATCATTGCCAGTTGATGCTTCATCAACAAAAAGGAAGTCAATTACAACAAGTATATTCCGTCTCTTCAATCTTATTTTTTTTTTTTTTTACAATCAAATGCAGAAGATTCCTAGGTTGAGGCAGAGTACAGGAACCCGGCTATGGAAAGCACCTGAGGGCATTGTGGTCTGGGTAGTGTCCAGAAGGTATTGTTTCTCCTTTTTTTGTGCATATCTCCTTATCTGAGAGCCCAGTGTATTCAGCTGGTTCTCTCTGGTCCTCTCTCTCTCTCTTATTTGGAGTTTAGGGGCAGTAGCAACCATCATTACATCTAGGGGTTGTGCATTTTAAGAGGAATATCTGGAAAGAATCATGTTTAACCATAGAAAAGATGGAATTCCCGCTATTAAAACACTCTGTATATAAAATGTTGGAGGCACCTTAGACTTACCATCTTACCATTCCCATTTCAAAGATAAGAATTTTGATGCCTGAAATATGACTTGGCCAGAAACCAGGCTGCAACTCGGGACCAACTTTCCCAGCAGTGAGCGAGTAGTCTTTTTATTCACAGACACACTAGCCAGTTTTGTGATTTAGATCTAGAAGGGGGTGGGGCTCATCAATAGCCTCTGTTTACTCTGTTTGTAGAGGACGAGGCCTACATTCTGCAATGATGCTTCTGGTGAGGGGCCCTTCACCACCCTGTAGGCTGCACACAGGGATGTACCGATGCCTCGATGCGGGGGCCTGGGGGTTGGGTGATTGCTCTTCGCTGTAGCAGCTTTATGAAAACATTAAATGTCATTACTTATTTCTTCATGTCCAAAATGTATACTTCAACATTTTTCTTCTGTAGACAAGTGTCACTTTTACTGCAATCTTCAGGCCAGATGTTCCTGGTGTAAGTGGTAACAGCTGCCATGCTGGCAAGAGTATGGCTCCAGCCAAGTCACTTTCGAAAAGGGCCCCCGAGCTGTCTGTTTCAGAACACTGACATGGCAGAAGAAACCCATACCTGGCCCTCCCAAGCTTCTTGGGAGACCTTGTGAAGTCTGGAACAAGGGTTTTGGGGAGGGCATGCTGCCAAACCCATGGCTGAGCTTGCTTCTTCCTTGGTGATGAGCTAGGGATGCAGGCCAAGGAGAGCCAACTTCTTCTGCTCAGGCTTCGTTCAAAGCATTTGTGGTGCCACCGCCCATTACCCACATCCTCGTTTGTCTGGATACCAAGTCGCTGCCCTTGCGTTCTGTCACACTCGCCACGGCCTTCTATGATCTCAAGTTGACATCGTATTGTTTTTGAATTTTGCTCAACTTGCAGCCGCCTGGTAGCATTTATCTTCTCAGCTCCCTTGGGCCATGATGAATTCCTCGCTAAGGTCCTATCTCAGTGTCAGCATTTCCAGAAAATACAAGCACAATTTGCTTCCATCTTCGGCTAAATCCAGAGACTTGATTCAGCCAAAAAAGTAACTCCTGCCTTTGCAATTTTTGGCGAAATGGCTGAATAGCCTGTTATTCAAGAATGTCATCCTGTTGAGAAAGGTTGACTTTATGAGACCCCAAAAGTCACAGAAGAACAAAAAGACACAAACCCACCCTTCACACAACATGAACAGAGCTGTGGGTGGCTGTAGCATGATGCTTCCTTCAGGAGATGTCTAGCTCGTTCAGACTAAGCCTGGTTTCTTCCCAAAGAAGAGAAGCCATTTCCAGCAGGAATAAATCTTTAGGTGTTGAGTCTGGCTGCGCAGAAACAGGATGGACATCCTCCTGCATCTCAGTGTTCAGCTCAAGAGGCCACTGCTGAGCAGAGGTCACTGGCCCTAGGCCTCCATGATGAGCCCAGCCACAATACTCTTCTTATAAACCAACAAGCGGTGGAAAACACTGGGCTTCGAGGCAGTATAAGACAGTTTCTGGTCCTGACTTTGTGTGTTTTCTGCTGCTTGGTCTTAGACAAACTGCTTAACCACTTGAACCAGCCACATTCCCATCTTGAAAATGGATAGTGCACATGTTCTATAGTTTGGTTGTGATGGATGAGCCAGCATTTGTAGCTTCTGGACTAAACAGATTAGCTGCTTTTTCTGATGTCAGTTTCTTCACCTCTTTAACCAAGCAGTCTTGGGTGGTGGCAATCCCTCCTTAAATTCTGTACTGTTTTCAAGATGGATGCCATAATACTAGGATATTTTTTTAAAAAAACAAGGCTGCTCAGTTCTGCCCTCTGATGAGAGGAACCCTGGAAACTTTAAGGCTTGCAGTAAAGGGCATAGGGCCGAGTCTAGAAGGCAGTTTGCTCCTGTTTCAGTCCACGAGCTTGAGCGACAGGCCTTGACCAGCAAGGTCCAGTCTGCAAACGTCTTCCTTTGCCCCATTATGCCACTGCCAGTAAGTAGGCAATGTCTTGTCCCAGACAGCGGAGTCCCTACACCATAGACCTATTCCTCTGAGTTCTAAAGGCATCTGCTCTACAAACGCTCGGTCTAACTTTTTCTGTAGTGTCTACCTTCTGAGTTTCTAGGTTCCAGAACACCAACCCATGCCTTATTTCTTCCCTCGGACGTTGGTGCTCCCGCCCCACCCAGTGCTGTGACTCTGTCATTTATTCAAGCCACTTTATATATCAGTTTCTCTCTGTTGAGTTGCCCAGTGTGGCTTGTTTTCCTGGCAAGATCCTGGTTGTCACAGGAACTGTATGTCCCAGTGTGTTGAGACTGTCCTCACTCACCCTTGTTTTCCTGGCATCTTGTCGAGTTTAGCATTTGTCCCAGATAAAGCTGTCCTGTTTCTGATGACCAAATGTAAGGTCATTTTAGGTATATTGTTCTCCACCAATAGGCTACGGGGGAAGGTCTTTAAGCGCCCGCATGAAGTAGGCTTCTTTTTATGTACTTTAAATTAACTTTCAAATTAGCAAACAGCATAATGGATCTCACTGTTTCATACATATGTGCAATTGTATTGCCTTCTTTTTTAAAATTTTCGTTTTCACTGAATTTATCCATTGTCAATGGGCACTGGGTTTCCATACACACTGAGCACATCCCCCATACTCCTCTTCCTTTCCCATTCTCCCTGCTATTCCTTTCATCTTCTTGGTCTCCCCGGACATTTTCATTTCTACTTTCATATCATATATTTGATAATATACATGACATATATTACATAAATAGATGACTTTATATGTGTATATAAATCTAGGAACCACCTATGAGAGAACACATACAATGTTTGTCGTACTGACACTGGCTTCATTCACTTAACTCAATTAAGCTGCATGATTTCATTCTTATTTACAGCTGGGGAGTTTTCCATTGTGCGGGCAGCCATGTTTTCTGTCTCCATTCTCTGTTGTTGGACCCCTAGGTAGTATCCACCCTTAGCTATTGTGAATGTGCCACAGGTAACACTGACATGTGAGTAGCCAGGCTTCTTGCTGTAGGTTCCTAGAGTTTCTCCTTGACTCCAGCACTACATTTGCCTTCTCTCCTTGCCTTTTTCTTTCTTTCCTTCTTTTCTTTTCTTTTCTTTTCTTTTCTTTCTTTCTTTCTTTTTTTTTTAAGGAGAGCTCTTTGACTACAGCTTGATGCTGGGCTTACATGAACAACATCACCTATCACACCTTTCTTGTAATTTTGCAATCAGTCACCGCATGACTGCTCTCTCTGTGTTCCTGTCCCAGCAAACCTCTAAGGGAAATATGTCTCCAATATAGAATACTTAGTGGAGGAAGACTCTAGTTTTTTTGAACATTTTATAATTTTTTAAAATATTTTTAATGTGGCCTTAGTTCCTGTGCAATATGAACATGACTAGAGTTGATTCCCTGATTGATCCATAGTTAAGGAGTTCTCTTGACCTGATACCATATTCCTTGTCTTTCCTAGTTCCCTCTTCTGCTCCAGTTTCACTTGACTCCATCACAAGCTGGCTTCCACTCCTCTCACCACCAGCCCATGCTGTGTATTTCCCAATTTATTTTGTCACTTGTCACTTAGGGCCTGGTCCTAGAATCTTCATGAGAAGATTCTATATTACAGTCATTTGGAAGGCATCCTCAACTTGGTCATTTGGCCATTCGACAGGGTCCTTTGTAGAACTGTCTATAGTTGTTCTTTGAACACCTCTCCAAATGTTATTTTTTCACTCAAGCAATCCAAGCTGCACCAAGCTGCATGCCCTCCTCTTCCCTTCCCTACCCCCGAGCTCACGCAAACCACAACATTTCCTTCTTCTTTACTTTGTTTTCCCATCTTAAAGTTTGCTTCTTCCCCTTTATCCTAGGTGTTCCTCTACTTCATCCTTCTTACGCCCCCACTGACACACCAGGCTCAGCCACGTGTCTTTATGTATTGCGATTGTCCCTAGTCACAGACCCTACCATTGCACTTGCCAGAATATGTTGAAACCACCCCTTATGTGCCCATCCTTTCTAGCAAGCATCTCCCTAAGCATCAAGGATAAATGACGTGTCTCATGTGCCTCAGTACTCACTGTGCGGAGCACAGTGCCTGTCACATGAGAGGCCCTTGATAAATGTTTGTTGACCTAAACTTAATACGTTTTTGCTGAATGACTGAGTGACATTCCATGAGCTGCCATATTTCTCTCCCCTGGACACATATTTATCTCCTTCTTCCCCTGCCAAAACCCCAAAGATTGCTTCACTGTGCTGTATAATCTTTCTGTCAGGCCTCTGACACACAAAACACATGTAATCACTCCATTATGAGGCCGGGCACTAAGTTTCAGCCTAGTGTTTCAATTTATTAGGCTTTGTACTAGGAAACCAAGGAGGAAGGGGCTTAGATGGATTTCCCAGAGGCATGGGGATGCTTTTGGAAGTCAAGGTAATTCTAAGCTCCACTGGGAGCCTCAGATGTTCCATTCCTGTGGATTGTGTGCCTCCATCTTCCTTCGTGAATGTGGGCAGGTCCTGACATGGAACAAGCAATCTGCCCATCACATTACTTATGAGTGCACCCCAAAATAGCTAGAATGTGTTGCACCATGGATTTGCCGTTTGGGGGACAAAGGCAAGATGCATACAGGTTTAGCATCTATCACTCAAAAGTACATGTTTTGCTTGTGGTAGTTTGATAATTTGACACGCTTGTGAGTTCCTCTATGGGAAAAGGGCAAGGTTTGGGTGCAGACAATGTATACTCACTGTGCATTCCAGCATCTCTCAATGACTTGATACTCCCTGTTGTCTCCAGAATGTGTCTTGTCTAAATTCCTGTCTAAATTCAAATCCTGTCTAAACCTCAAGTCGCAACTAATCCTACTTCCTCTAAAATGTTTCATTGGCCATTTCAGTTTTTAAGCCTCTGTCTTGACGTTTTGAAAATGAATGATGTGTGCATTTGTTGCTTTTCTTGCTGCTGTAACAAAATACCTAATGAAAGCAACTTAAGGGAGGATGCGTGTATTTTGACTCAGCTCAAGGGTACAGGCCCTCATGGTAGGGAAGGCGTGTGGGTGAGAATGAATCTATGGATGGGAGCAGAAGCACCAGGCAGATGATTGCATCAGGAAGAAGTGAGGTCAATGTCAGTACTCAGCTTGCCTTATTCTTTGCCCTTTGGTTCAGTTTGGGAATTTAGCTCTTGGGATAGTGCCCATTCAGGGTGATTTAGTGAAACCTCAATGGTAATAGCCGCACAGACAAGCCCAGAGTCACGTCTCCTAGGTGATTCCAAATCCAGTCAAGTTGACAATGACTAGATTGTAAAGTGCCCATGGTAGCACTCCGTTGTCTTGTCTTGAAGGGACAGGTAAGTGTGGAAAATCCTCCTTTGGGACTTGAAAAGTTCATGTAGTTTAATCAGTTTCCTTTATGACATTGGCTAAATCATTTCCACTCTGAATTTTTCTCCTTTCTTTTCTTTTCCATCTCCCCTTTCTTCTCCTCTCACTCCCATCCCTCCCACTATTATGATACTGAACACAATAGCTGCGGCCATGCTGCATGCCAGCTTTGTAGGGGGAGATCAAATGGCACCAATGTGAAAACACTGTGCGTACTGGAAAGCATCTAACAGCAAGGCTCATGTCAGAAAGAAAGACTTAGGGATATTATTCCCTGTCCAGCCAGCCTTCAAAAGGCAGTGGTGCTAGAAGGTGGGGGCGATGTTGCCAAAACACAAAGAGATTTGGGAAGAATGAACTCCAAAGACGGAAGTCAAGTTTGAATTAAATAAGTAGTCAGTGCAAAGTATGTGTCCAGGAGGCCCGAGTACAAAGGAAGGCCAGTGGGATGGCTAAACTCTAGGTACAATCGGGACATTTGCTTATTCTTATCCAATTACAGTTAACAAGTAGGATGAATCTCACATACCGTGTACTTTAGACTGAATTATGCCATCCCTAAATCCACTGGGAAACCCAAACCCCAAATGTTAGACATTTGAAAGGGGGATTTACTCTCAGTCCATTTCATGTTGCTGTAATAGGATATAAACGAAAGAGGATACTTGGGTCTTGATACACATATAGACACACATGTACAAGAAATAAACACACATATGTACACAGAAACACATACAAGACACCCCCTGCCCCCCCTACACACACGAAAAGGCCATGGTGGCACAAAAGGACCCATTGGTCATCCATTAGAAAAAAGAAGGCCCTCCCTGGAAGCCACCTGCGGACACACTCTTATCTTACATTTCCAGCCTCGAAAAGAGTGAGACATAAGTGTTACCCAAACCACCTTGTTTGGAACAGGATGTCATTGCTGCCTGAGTTGCCCAAGGCAAGATGCTGTTCAGTCTTTGTCTCTCCTGGCATTTCTAGCCCAGAGATGAGGCCACTAGATAGCATGAAATACATAGAGGGCAGCCAAGGGTGTTACTGGAGGGCAGAGGAGAGCACCTCCTTTGTTCTTGAGGATAACTCGGGAAGGGTCTTCATGGAAAAGTGACATCAAACTAAGAAACACAGACTACAAATAAGGAACAATTGAGGAATCCAGAGAGCAGGTGTCTGGGGACAGATAATCTATGGAGTGATTTGCAACCATACTGTCAAAGCTTAATCCCCTCACTGGCAAAGGCTCTTAGCCAGGCCCCAGCAGGGTGGAACACTCTCCTCCGCATTGAGCAGGGTCATCTTCATATAGCTCCAACTTGCAATACCGTCTGTATGGGCTTTTTAGTTCTCAAAAAGAATCGCAGTACTACCAATAGCAAGTATAAAGATAAAATAAAATTGCTTAAACAATCAACGAGTCCTGAAAAAAAAATAAGTTTTAGTCAGTCATGTTAGGAAAAAGACAAAAGTACCCTTCCCTTCTTTATGTAAAAAGTTTCTTACATCAAAGAAAGCTCAGCTGGGAGTGTGGGGGATATCTGTTATGGAGTTATATCAGGCAATTAGTTATTTTAAAAAGGTATTTTCCCAGGTTTTGTGGTGTATATGGTATTTGCCGTCTTTGAAAACTATGCACCTTTTTTAGTTTTTTTCTCAATCTGAATGAATATTCACATTCATAGCTAATTTGGTTTGTAACTTTGAGTAGTGCTTACTCTGTTTTGTAAAGAGGGCTCTACCAATCAGGCTTCTGAACCTAGTTTTTGTCGTTGGCTTCATGTCTCCTGTAATGAACGATTTCTCCACTAGTGGCTGTACTATTTGATTAGTGTGGAAATCCTGTGTTGGGGGTTGCACCCCTCTGGGACACTGTATAACTAGAAGCAAAGTCACTGGTATCCAGTGAGGACACTTGAGGTCCCGAGGAGCCCAGATTGCTCCCTGGCAGACGTCTGTCTCCTGTTAAGAGTTTGGTTGTAAAGATGCAAGCAGCCTGGTCGGTTGGCAGTTTGGGTGAGTGGGAGAAAAGGGGCTGTCCACCGCTGCATCATTCCTGCCTTCATCCATTTGTGCTTATCACAAAATATCACAGAGTGGTACCTTATAAATAGAAATGTATTTCTCACAGGTATGGGAAGTCCAGAGCGAAGAAGGTACCAGCAAAACTGGTGCTTGGAGAAGGCTGCTTTCTCTGCAAAGAGCAAGATGAAAGGGCTACATCTTTTGGAAGGGACAGACACTAGGTCCTCGTAAGAGTGGAAAGAACAGGAGGCAAAAATGTGCTTTCCTAGTTCTTTCCAGGCCTTTTATAAGAGGAGTTCTCATGACAAAATTAGTTCTTAAAAGCTCTATGTCTTAATACCGTTGCATTAAGTTTCAACCTGAAATTTCCAGGGAACGCAAATATTCAAACCACAGTATTCTGCTTCATGAGGTTTTGGGTGACATGCTTCAAGTGAAGTTCAGTATGTAAGGAGAAGCCCAGGGCTAAAGTGTGGACAGTTTGTGACCTCAGAGGGACAGAAGAAGTGAGGGGAATGCCTGTCAAAACCAGGCAGAGGGAACCTTTTGAACAGCTCCAAACCACCTCCAGATGGCTGGGAAGTGGAGTCTAAGCAGCAGCACTTAGTGGAACCTGAGATCTTGCCTGACGCCAGGCATGGGCTCACAGTGTGGGGGAAGGACTACATCCTCTAATCCTTAAAAGCTGGAGACTCAGGGCAGTATCACTTCAGACTTTGTGGACGCCATTATACAACCTGGAAGGTTCAGTCCATACCAGCACCGGCACCTGTTCACAAACACAGATTCTCTTGTGCCCAACAAGTTTCAGTTCTCAATTTCTGGAGAGATGTGCTAAAAATACTCTTCGGGCATTGATTATTGAAAGACAAAGATCCTCAAATTAGACCATGTTTTCGAGAGAAACAGGACACAGCTCCTCATAATAAGGGAATGACTCACACAAATTCAGGAGGCCAGCCACTTCCAAGCCCTGCAGTCATTAAGCTCAAGTTCCAGAAAGCTAAGGCTGACCTTTAGTTCAAAGTTCAAAAGCTCCAAACCAAGCAAACTTAACCTCAAGCCACTGGGTAAGCACTCATCCTCCCTGGCTTCCCCCAAAGCCTGACCCTCTACTTATTATTTGCATGGTTCTTGATTGCATCACATATGCATTAGTAGACTTGAAGTTCTCAATAACAAAATATCGGCCTCCCATCCACACCACTGACCATAGTCTGAGCTTATTAAATGCTGAATAATTTATAGTCAAGCCATGAAATTTATATTATGTTCCTTAGAGAAAACAAGCCCCTTTCTATCTCTCTTCTATAAAGTTTATCTCAAACACTCAACAACCTAAAACAATGAATTTCTACAATCAAGATCAACTTAGATGGGTACACAAATCCATGACAGACAGTAATCACTGTTACCACGTGATGTCTCAGAGTGTCTTCTTCTTGGAGTTTTATTCAGAAAAGTCTTTTTCTGTTCCCAATAAGGTCTTATGTAGACAAATGAAATATGCCAGCTTAAAAATATCATAACAATCCATACTTTTATTTTTTCTTATGTTTTAAAAGTTCCATGTACAATAAAAGTATTGAGATAAGTTTTTATTTTATTTTAAATATAAATAAAAATTTAATTGAAATTATGTAACAGGTGACTTCATTTTATATTCAACAGAAGAAACATGGTTTGGGAGGATCAGCGTGAAAGCTACAGCGTGGGAAAAGCTACAGTTCAAGTCCTTAACGTTTGTCTTTGTCTTAAAAAGAAGATCCAAGACTTTGGGGTAGGCATGAAGCACGGGAACTGGATAGATCAATCAGGTGGCTCTAAAATCATATCAGGGAACCTAAAGAAAAATCATGTGGGGGTTTCTTTGGAGTGGAATGGAGAGGCATGACTTCTGTCCGAGGTAGGTAGATTACTGACTTGGAACTTAGAAGGTAAAGTGTAGATAGGTGTTCAAATCTTATTATTGATAGCTCATCTGTCTATACTGATTCATTGGAGCCAACAGAAAGGACGTGAGGAACAGTGAATGATTCTGGTCCCTTTAGAAGAGCTTCTGAATTGAGGCTGATCTCAAATGGCCAAGACCAGGAATTTTCCCTCACTTCTAATTTGGCTGACTCCTCAATAATTTAACCCTGAGTTCCCTAGTGTGCTTTTCTGGACCATCTGCTCATACAGACTTCAATGAACCCACTGGCAGCACTTCTTCTGGAGAGCTCTAAGGACTTCTGGGAATGCAGTTTCCCTCCCTTATAGACAGAAAAGTGGATTATTATTTTGCCATGGAAAGTAGAATTAATGGCGCAATAGCCAGAACGTACCAAAGTTATCATACTTGGGCACCTCCTGACCACATTCTGATGGGACGCTGTCAGGGAGAAAAAAAGAAAAATAGAAGAAATAGTGGGGAGACACACTAACTGGAGGCATGTGGATGGCCCCTCACTATCTGCTCTTCCAGAGTATTGCGAAATGAAAGTACCTAGGACATCAGGCTTTGCTGGGATGCTGGACCTTATCAGCCTCTGCCTTCCTAGTTTAGGATACTGAGTGTGGATGGCTTAGAGAACATCAGTGGCTGTAGGAGTTCTGGTCTACAGTGCTCTTGATGCTGCTCCAGGCTTCTGTTGCAAGAGTTCCTGTCTTGAGGATACCATCGGGTCAACTTTGAAAACATATTCTCCATGAAAAAATTACTAGTCAAAGGAATACTGTGTTTAGTGCAGTGGTTCTCAACCTTCCTAATGTCATAACCTTTATTTGGTATATTTCCTCATGCTGCGGTGACTCCTTAACCACAAAATTAGTTTCGTTGCTACTTCATAGCCGTAATTTGGCTACCACTGTGAATCGTAAATATTTTTGGAGCTAGAGGTTGCTGAACAGTTGAGAACTCCCTGTCTAGGGGCTTGAGTACCATTTCATGGGTTCCCCTTGGTAATTTGCTTAGATGGATGCTTGCTCTTTTAGCAGATGAAGAGAGAAGATATAACACCCAACCTGGAGATAAAGTACCCAATGCTATTCCTTTGGAAAGCAAGCAAAACCTCCTTTAACTTTAGTTGGACTTTGGTTGCTTTAAATGGTTAGCTCTGTTGAAGGAGAGTCAGAGGCAGTACCTAATCCCAGCTTGATGCAATTACTTTAACATGAATTTGAAATAAAATTAAAGTTAGCAGTTTAAACTGATGTTTGAGGGGTTTAAAAAGATTTAGTTTCCTTTGGAACCACTGTGTTATTTGATCCAGTACATCCCTACCCCAGTACCATTACTACTAGATTATGCCCATAGGTTGAGTTACAAATGTCTAAAAATCTTAAAATTATTAAGCTCAGATTAGAGCGTTCAAAGCCTATGGTGTTATTTTAGTCTCCTGCCATATCCTCCATTTACTATAAACTTGTTATATTGGCATTCAAATAAAATGTCATAAAGCAAGTATGTAAGGAGGTGTTTGGGGTTTGTTGCAGGCTTCTGTGAGCCAAGTTTGCATGGCAACCAAGATGTATAACAGAAACACTCAAATGGTCTTCATAAAAAGAAATGCTGAGCAGATCTTAAGAATCGAGCAACTCCTAAGCTCAGAAAGGCTGTGAGAGCCAGCCGGTCAGAGCAATAACTGGGTGCCTGGATGGGGACAGCATGTTACCCAACATTGTCTCAGCAGTTCTCCAAGCCCTCCTTTGCCGGAGCCACCAATTACTAATGCATGTGAGGCCAGCTCTCCAGAGACGTAGCTTCATGGAATTTGCAGCTGTTACTCTTAGAAGCGACTGCCAACACTACCTTCACCAAACCCCTCATATTATAGATGAGGAAATGGAGACCCAGATTTCCTCATAGTCTCAGAGGCCTGCTTGTATAGCAGAAATGTACAAGTATGTGTGCACCCATATTTTCTGTTTTAGTGAATTCACTGACGTCTTCCAATCTGAACACAAACCCCAACTGTTCTGAGCCAGACCAGCATGAGCAAGTGTAGATTTATAAAGGCTTCCATTTGGACATTGCTTCCACAAGAGACATGAAATTTTTTTGGTTCATACGTCATGGGTTACCTTAGGTCAAGCAAACCTCCTAGATCCCTCCTTAGAAAGGACATCCCATGGGATTAAGCCAATGATGCTTTGTTTCACTGTAGAGGGAAAAAAGATCCACCAAAGCTGAATTAGCCCATCACTACTCACAGAGAGGAAGCTCTTTTGAAATTTGCTGGCTTCCTGAAACACATTCAGTTACCTGGAATGAGGTATGGAATGAGTCTTCCTTAGAACAAAGTGAAGTCAGGTTCACTGATTGGAAACTTTAACACATTTCAATATACTAGTAACCACCATAAAGAATATGCTGTCAGCAAGAATCTATCATCCTATTTTTGACAGTTCCAAAAGTGCCTGTAGTATCCCCTCCCAGCAGTACAAGAGAAGGATTTGCTAAAATCTTTAACAAATAACTCTACAAACACACATTGAAATGGAGAGAGGCTAGAAAAACATTGGGCCTACTCAGAAATGATGCTTCATTTAACAGGAATATCTTCACACATGCTAAGTGAAAAAACTTCATGAGGTAAGGTTGGTCTCTTCTCTCCCTATGCACATCCATCGATTAGAATCTCCCTTTAAAAAAAAAAAGTTATCTTCAACATTAGAGAGATTTACCAATCAGTGAAGGCTTCATCAGAGAGACAAAACAATGAATAGTATAGAATCAGGGAGCTAGTCTAGAAATTTTTGTTTCTGGATCTAGTAGTCAGCAGGACCAAGACATGGTTCTAGTGGGGAATCCATGACATGCCAGGACCCTGATTGTTTCTTCCTGCATCAAGAAGATTATGTAGGTGATGTGTATATGCTCTCAGTTTTCCTTAGAGTTTCCCACATATCAACACAAGATTTAGAAAAGCCAGAGAAGGGGACACAGTAGGAGCTGAAGGTGCTGTGGGTCCAACCACCGCCCCAATAACATTGCCATCGCTTGTATGTTCTAACATGAACCATAGATCTCTCACATGTGAACAGGCGACTTTGCCTCATGGTTGCCTTCCAGTTTTGAGCAACTGTCTCCTATGCCGAGTCTTGTTACCGAACCATTCAGGGGAAGACTTTCTGGAAAGTGTAGTTTAACTCTTTTTGCCTGCCAGCCGGGCACAAAACAAGATCACTAAAGTCACCCCAAATTCTTACTGTGGTGAATAATTGAGTGGCCAAACAAGTGACCTGCCAAGCATTGTATGTGTTTTATTTTAGTCATTTTGATTTCATGTAAACAGTATATCACTGAAGACTTAACTTGCAATCTCTGCTGATGACTATGACTAAGAAGTTTCTTGCACATTAACCAGCCATTTGGAAAGTTTCCTATGTGAAATCCCTATTTGGCTTTCAAGGCCAGTTTTCCTAATTGGCTGCACTTCTCTTATATGGTATGAGGTCTTTATTGCACACATACTTTGGAAATGAGTCCTCTTGCAGATACGTTTGTGCAAGATACGCTCTCCCCTGGTGTGGCTTGCTCTTGGGAGTTATTAATGGCATCATTCAATAAACAGTTCTTAACTATAATGTAGTCTAATATCTTTTATTGTTCCATTTTGTGCCCCATTGAAGAAATCTTTTCTTACTTAAAGGTCATACTGTTCCTTTCTTTTGTCGTCTTTGGAAACTCTATATTGTTACCTGCTGAACAGATATGTATGACTTGCATGTTTTTCCCACTTGTCTAGTTTACTACAGAAAAGCAATCCCCGCAGCGGTAATTTATCCCACCCCCTTTGGATGGAGATGGAAGGTTGCTTGCTTTCAGTATCTTTCTTGTACAACTTTCCCATATAACAAGTACCTAGCAAAGTAAGTCATGGTGTATTAGAGTTTGGGGAACCCTAGATCTCATTAGAAACTATATAAAACTTAAAGTTTTAAGTCCTAGGTACTCTTAAAGATTCGGGCTCTAATTTTTGTCTTTCTATCTTGTGAGATTGCTAAAAATTCTCTTGGGTTCTCTACTCCTTAGCAGGCTATCCACAACCTTGCTTTGACTTGTTGCAAAATGTTCACAGCAAAGGGGCTGGAGAGATGGTACGAGCTTGTGCTGCTCTGGCAGAGGAGCCAGGTTCTGTTTCCAGCACTGCACGGTGGCTCACAGCCATCTGTAACTCCACTTCCTTGCAAGTCCAAAACTCATTCCTGACTTCCATAGGCTCTACACATACATGCAAACAAAAAGCTCCCATGTAAAGTGAAGGGTTCTAAAAATGAACAATGGCTATGTACATGAAGCAGTACATGTTATGTGTGGTCAGTAATCTTGCTTACCAACTTGGTTAGATTTTGAATGAACTGAAACACATGCCTCTGGGAAGGTCTATAAGGACGTTTCCAGAAGAATCAATGGAAGGATTAGATGAGGGGAAAGACCTTCCTCCAGAGTGGACAGCACCTCCCAGCAGTGACCCAGATACAAAGAGGTCAGAGGGGAAAACGCTGCCACCTGTTCAATCTTGGTTTCTTGCTAGGGACTGAATCTGTCTTGTTGCTACTGAGCCTTTCATCCTTTACCGACATCCCAAACACAGCTTCCTCAGACTTTCAAAATGGACTAAAGCCCAGAAGTGCTCTAGCAATCCTCCAGGCCCTGGGTGCCAGACTGGTGCTGCTGAGGTTTCCAGACCCATAGACTCAATCTCTCCAGTTGCAGGCAACCTCTTCGGGACCATTCATGCTATCACACAAAGCGATGTGATGCAGCTTCTGTAATAGGATGTATTCATTGTATAGACTTTGCTCCTCTAGAGACCCCTGACTAATACAGAATGCCCATCAACCTCTTGCTGAGACCGGACATTCAACCTCAAAGTGACTTGCTTCAGACAGGGTTTACCATTTTATATATTTTTTCCTCTGAACACTATCAGCAAAATAGGTATAGTCTCTCAAAACCCATGTAATAATTCCAGTGAGTGTAGTCTACTTAGACATGTTTCTAAACTCATTGCTTGTGTTACGGCTAGTATAGTGTGTGTGTGTGTGTGTGTGTGTGTGTGTGTGTGTGTGTGTGTGTGTTGAGAGAGTTATTTTGTTTCATAGGGTTATGTACTATATTAGTAAGGGGTTTCCAAAAAGACAGAAACAGTGGAATGAAGATTGAGTCATTCATTGACTGACAGATTTACATTGATTCATACATTTCTGGAGGCTCGCATGTCCAGATATCTAGAAGATAAAATAACAAACAGGGACCCATGAGAGCTGGTGGTATAGGTCTAGTTTGAAAGTCAACAAACTGAAAAACCAAAAAAATGCCAATAATATGATTCAAAGACACTCAATAAGAATACTCCCTCAGTTGGGGGATGGTCCACCTTTCTGTGAAGTTTTATACTTCTTTGGGTAAGGTGAGGTCTACCTATACTAGGGAACATGACTTCCTTTAACTGGTCCATCAATTCAAATGTTAAGCCCACCCAAAGCAGCTTCTAGCAGTACTCAGAATAATATCCGGTTAAATGTCTGGGTAGTACGTGGCCTAGCCAACTTGACATCCAAAATTCACCCTCACCAATATTCAATAATTATTGACTGATATCTACTCAGTTAAGGAGGAGGCTTATTTGTGAATAGTTTGCAGACCACTTTAAATGGCATGTGTGGCTTAGATGACCCCACTGTAGATATTTGGGTACCAGTCTGTACAAGTGATTTATGGTGAGAGCTACAAGCTCTACGATGCTTGCCTCTACACTAAGAAAACATTCCTGGAAGTTCTATGACATTGAAGGGAAATTTACTTCGGGTTTGTCTTTGCATGATGGATAAAACACTTAGGATTTTGAATTTTTTAACTTTATGGTGAAGAAACCTTGCTACCAGATTCACTAACTTGGATTTGGACCTTGTATTTCTGTCCCCTAGAACCCACAAGGCTAAGAATATTGAAATTGAAATTCATTTAGTTAGTCAGTTTTGAAGATAAAATCTTTTCACTTCAATGTAATTCTCTATTTACTAATTTTTGTATGAGATGTCCTTATCATCTGACCAGAGTTCTGCATTTGATACAAAATTTAACATTGCAAATCTGTAATTACATACTTTCATATACTTATTCAGACTGTATTTTTATGTAGTGCATTTTGTTGTATATATTATTTTAAATGCTATACATATTACATGATACGCATTATGTTATCTATATAATATTGCATATAATATGTATAGTTGTAATGTACATAATAAAATATTGGTATTTATCATAATTACATATTTATATAGTACATATATATCATATCATATTGCATTATATTTTTATGTATCTTGCTGGATGCTGGAATTGATCATCTTATATAATACAAACAAAAATCTTAAAATAGTAAAAATTAATTTATACTGACTTTCTATGCAAGATATATTCAATGCTGAAATAGTGGCATGAATATTATAGGGGTAACCAACAACATTGTGACTGGCTTCAGGTCAGGAATTGCAAACATAGTCAAAAGTCCATGACTTTGAATGGTGTAGGTCCCAAGGAGGAACCAGCAGTATTGTTTTGCTAAGTGAACATGCTTCATCTAGCCTTCTAAATATTTGTTACATCCATAGATTAGTGATGCTCTCAGTCTTGGTCAGAAAAGCTTTCCATAGTGAGCAGTGTAAAAGCAGAGGCTTATAACTGACCAAAGTGTTGAGAACAAGTGACTGTTGATTTCTCAGCCCTAATGGGGCATCTGTATCAGTCCCGTGAAGGCTAAGAAACAACACAGAAAAAGAGCAGAAGAAACATAAAAGCTAGATCGTAGGAAGGAGTACTTCTTAGGTTCTGGAGAGTGCATGGCAGTTGCACGCATGAGCACACTGCAGCTATACCTGCACAATATGATGCCCTTCAACACTGTAGCATGGATGGGGAGGAAGTCAGAAGGCCCACTCCTCCCTGAGGACCTATTGGCAGCCAATGACTGCAAGGGGAGTGGGAGTTGTTTTGCTTCAATGGTCTAACCCCTGGTAAGTTTCTGCATTCCAAGAAATAACCTCATGCTCATGGAAGTAGCTCTATTTAAGTCTAGTGGGTTACTAAAAAAAAATAGAAGGAGCATGAAAGTAGGAAAACTGATTGGAACAAAGAAGGGGTTTATATGGAGTGAGGAGGGGATAAGAAGATTATAGGAAGCAAATGTGATATATATATATATGAAATTATGAAAAAATAAATAGAAGGATAAACAAAAATGGGGAAACTAATGTGTTTATCTTTCAATTTTAACTAAAAAAGCAAAGTCACTCTGTCTTTAAAATTAGTAGAGACAGAGACAGCTGAGACAGCACCACAGCCACCTAAGGCAGGAGACTTCAAGGAATTGCTAAAGGATAAAAACTGAAAATACAAGATCACAAAATTAAATAATGCATGTCCATGTTTGTATGTATAGCACTAATATACCATTGACTATGCATTTACATACACTAACTATTTATAATACTGATAAATATAAATAAGACAAACTAATTGATTAGAAGTTTTTATAAATTAGATAACAAACACTAGACTCAAACACAAGAGAAAATGTAAATAAGAAAAATATAAGAAACAGGTAGAAGGACAGAAACGGGCCATGTGAACACTATGCTCACATTATAGAGACATTTTCTCATGTCTTCATCTGGTTTATAGTTTTATTTTGACATTTACATCTCCAGTTCAGAATTTATTTCTGTCGATATCGTGAGAAATGAATCTGACAATATCTTGCCCAGATGGCTTTCCAGTTCATCCAGAAGTAGCATTTTAAAATTCCATCTTTGGGGCTGGGGAATGATGGCTCAGTTGGCAAAGTGTTCTCTTTGCATGAACAGCTCAGTTCAATCACCAGAACTCAAATAAAAAAAATAAAAAGTTGGGCATGATAGTATATGCTTATAATCCCGGTGCTAAGAAGAAAGCCAAGATGGATAGATCCCTGCAACTCAATAGCTAATCAATCTAAATTATTTGATCAGGTCCAGGACAGTGGAAGACCCTCTCAAAAGAAAAACAGTGAATGGTGTCTAAGAAATGACACTTGAAGTTGCCATCTGTCTTTCACATACACACATGAACTTACACACACACACACACACACACACACACACACACACACACACACACACCATCTTTGTCCTAGCAGTAGCTGAGATAGTTGTCAGGAGCTATCATCATAATCTAGAATATTTCATAAAGTTCCATTTCTGGACTTTTCAAACAGTTCTCTTTATCCCATATGGTTCCATCAGTTATCATTTTCTGTATCTTCATAAGGTTTCATCGACTTCCAGACTTTCTATTCTTGCAATCATTTCCATCATCTGCACCATCTGTCCATGCACTATCACCCAGATGCATGAACTATTGATGTTGCATAGTGCGATTAGGTCAAAAGGCACCTGCCTGCCCACAGTAAACTCCCACTTCTGGGACTGCCCTCTTCCGTGGTTTCTCATCCACACACTGTTTTTCAGCGTCTTCTCGTCCAGATTTAGGAAAAGCTTACTGGCATTTGTCTTTGGTGTCACAATAACTTGGTGAGCTAATTGAGAAGAACTGTCATTGAGATAGCGTCATGATAGCCGAAGCAAAACAGGCAGTCTCGGAGTCAAGCCTCCTGCTGTGTCTTTCGGCAGTGTCTTCCTCATTTCTACTTGTTGTGAGCGGAGGTTTCTCCTCTGTTGTATTCAGAACTGGTTATTATTAGTGGTCATGATATTTAGTATCTCCCCAAACAATAATTCCCACTCCATTCCCCCATGACACTGAGTATGAATGTGATTACTGCCTGTGAGCCCTTGTGGAGAAGGAAGAGTGAGTGGATCCAGACAGTAGTCCAGGCTATGCCGCAAGACTGGTATTTGCTGACTTAGCAGTGGTTTATTTGATCTGACTGGATAAAGAACCACTAGGGAACATGTACTGGTTCTCAGTCACAATCTTCCCTGACTGTTACGTTGTCTGAAAAGTCTACCAACAGGTTTTACCAAAGTGTCACCATAGAAGTACCACTAGTATACATTTTTCCCAGATCTTAAAAAATGGAGTTCCTCTCCATTCCCTGCATTTGTCTCCTCTTCCTGGTGTCAGCAACACTGACTGGGCAGTTTAAAGCCACACACACTTTTTCCTTATATATCCCAGAGGTCAGAAATTCATTGTGAGAATCATAGAACAAGATCAAGTTGTAAAGGCCATATGTCTTCTGGATATTCTGAAGGAAAGTGTTTCCCTTTTACAGATGCCAGAGGCAACTGTATTCTTTACTTCTTGACCACTTCCTCCATCTCCAAAGTCATCCTGCTATCATTTCTTCTGTCTCTACATCTCCATTTGGGTGGGAGACTTCCTAGCTCTTGTTCACATTAAAAGAACCCTATTGAATACAGTAGTTTCACACAGGTAATTGGGGACAATATTTCAAATCAAGACCATAAATGCAACCACATATGCAAAGTCCATTTACCATGCAAGGCAGCACATCCCTAGGTTCTGGAAAATGGAGTGTAGACATCTTTGGAAGGCTATTGTTCTGCTTACCACGTTTTCATTTTGCATTGAAAGGCACATCTGAGGAGAACTCAAATGATTACTGGGAAACCGCAGAATAAGAGATAGCGCAGCATCTAGAAACTAATGGACTAAATAGCACACACTAATATGTGTGCTCCAGGGCTCTGGGCAACCCTATTGGATGATATGGGGAAGGGATTTCATCTCTCCATCCACAAAATTAAATAAACCATACTGTGTCTGTGCTGAAGATCACCAGAAGAAAGTCGTGAGTTGAAAGTATAACACATCCAGTGCCCGGCACATAGTCAGAACCCAATATATCTATTCCTTATGATCTTCTGGCACATAAAAAATGTCATTTTAATAGTGCTACATCGATATCCTATTTAATTGGGGGAACATTGGACTGCAAACATGTAAACCAGTTTTTCTTGTTCATCAAATAGCTTTAGAAAGGGTGAGTATATGATTATAATTGTGATAATTTGATAGCCCACACTGACCCCAAGTTTTCCTAACTAAAAAAGGGCTCCTCACCCAAGAAGCTCTCTCTATATTAAAACTGGAAGATGTTCAGCTCCCTCAGGATCCCACCTCAGTGACTATCCCCTGACAGACAATATGGGATACATGCTGTTAGTTCTGACAATTGCTTTGAAGGTAGGTTATTTTTAATAATTTTATTTTATGTATTCATAAAAATCCAACAGCAATAGTCTATCATTGATCAACAAAAATATCTTGATCAATATATATGCCAAGAAAATATTTGTGATTTAAAATTTTTATTTCTGGCTATATTGGACTGTCCTATATTATTTGAGGGGGGAGCAGACATGGTCACTAGCACTTTTGTTCATTGTAAGTCACCCTGTGAATAACTAAGCACAGACTCTGTCTTATCAACATTGTTAGAGCTGATATTTCAAAATTATACTACTCATCTAAACTTTTATGCCACTATCCTATTTGAGTTCATTCTCATGGCTGCTCACATTCCAATACCTATTCTAATATGTCATCAAAAATATTTTTTAAATGATGTGTTCTCATTAGTTTTCTTGCTTGTGTGTGAATATACCTACTAGAAAAAAAGCTTAAGGGAAGAAAGATTTTTTTTATTTTTCTCTCCCCATTTTAGAAGGTATGCAGTCCATCAGAGAGGAAGGGCATGGGGTTAGGAGTACCGTGTCCACAGTCAGAAAGCGGAAAGAGGTGAACATTGACCATTATACTTTCTCAATCTTTTCTTCAGCCAGGGATGATGCTACTGATATTCAGGGGTCTTCCCCTCAGTTAAATCTCTTTAGAGGCATCATCACAGGTACACCTAGAGGTATCTTCAGGTAGTGATAAACCCAGTCAAGTGGAAAATGAAGGTTGGCCATCACGTGGTGTGACCTCGTATATTGTTACTCTCTTTTGTAACTTGAGCTTTCAAGTCGGTCTGTCAACATACCCAATTCTACATCTGCCATAATAATTAAGTCCATACAATTAGATTCATTCATGCAATCTCTTGTAACGCACTGGCTGTCACATTTTAGGGCTACTGTAAGCAGGCAAAGTTGACAGACTACTCTATTTCTAGAGGTTATATGAGGCTAGAGATTTCATTGTCTACTGCACTGTCTTCCTATCAGTTTGGTCTAGCCCAGACATTAGTATGTTTGCAAACAGAATCAAAGGGACCAAGCTTTGCCATCATAGTATCTAAATCCTTCCCAGTTCAGTTTTCCTTATTCAGCAAAACACTTTAAAAGGATTAGCCATGCCTAATCTCTTCTTGACTTACAAGTGAAACAACTTGTCCATTAATCACCTCTTCATGATTTCAGAATTATGAGTCCTTGAACACTGTTATGAGATAACCATGTGATGAGACAGGGACCCATGAGTTATTCTATGATACCAAGATTCTTTTCAGAATTACATTTCTGTGGTCGTTGGCATTTGTTATTCTTCTGTGTTTAAATTCACAGTTACTATTATTATTGTTGGTGTGCATGATGATGTACATGTGTGGGCAGGCATGCACACGGAGGTCAGAGAATAACTTTGTTGAGTTATCAGCTGTCTTCATCCATCTTCCTATGGATTTCCCAAAATTGAACTCAAGTTGCCAGGCTTGTTTGACAAGGTTCTTCACCCACTTCTGCTATGACTCTCTAGCTGACAAAAATTCAGTCAGCGAGAAAAGTTAAATTAAGACAACAGATATGGAGAACTCCAGTATCTTAAGATTGTGCACCCTTAGGTGACTTAGGGTTTTCCAGCTGTTTTCTAATGGCTTCTCTCATTGAGTAGGGTTGCAAGACGGCTATGACTTGACATAGCAGCAGCAGGTCTGACCTCTAGCCTGCCTCTCATGCCACCCTGAGCTGCTCCATTCTTTTTACTATTCTAGTAATGTTTTTTTGTCACTGTGGTCCCACTGCCAGAGCCCTTCCCCCATTTCAAGCCACAGGATCCAGTGCTCATTAAGGCCTTTCCTCTGCTTACCAAGAGACCCCAGCTCACAGGAAAGAAGGATCTTTCAACCCCTCTTCCCCCTCTGGATTCCCTCTACCTTCTCTAGATTCCCCCTTCCTTCTCTGGATCCCCTGTCCTTCTCTGGATTCCCCCTTCCTTCTCTGGATTCCTCCATCCGTCTCTGGATCCCCCCTTCCTTCTCTGGATCCCCTGTCCTTCTCTGGATTCCCCTTCCTTCTCTGGATTCCCCTTCCTTCTCTGGATCCCCCTTCCTTCTCTGGATCCCCCTTCCTTCTCTGAACTCCCCTTCCTTTTTGAACTATGCTGACTGCACCCAGGCATCAAATCTGATGGTGCTTTCTGTTTTTCAAGCTTCAGAAACTCCATATATTTCAGATAAAACTGCTGGCTACAACCTAACTCGAGCGATGACACATGAACCCTAGAGGGACCTTTTGGAGAGTAGAGGACTTCCAATAATTTCACCAACCCCATCATCATACAGACCTCGGGTATATTCAATATAAAATATTTTAGTTCTACTCTGTTTTGCGCTACATTTTATTTTGATTTGGAAGTGAACGGTGGCTTATGTCCTATCTCCCCTTAGTGAGATTTCAAAGCAGACTGTGCTTTTTTAATATGACTCACTAGAAGAAACAGATGAAGCATTTTTATAAAAATGTTCATGCTGTGCAAATGGATGGAAATAGAAAACACTATCCTGAGTGAGGTATCCCAGACCCAAAAAGATGAACATGGGATGTACTTACTCATAATTGGTTTCTAGCCATAAATAAGGGTCACGGAGTCTACAATAGGTGAATCTAAAGAAGCTAAGTAAGAAGGGGAACCCAAGGAAAAACATATAGTTATCCTCTTGGCTAAGGGAAGTAGACAAAATTGCCGGGGAGAAAATTGGGATCTTGGGGGTGGGGTGGGATGGGGGTAAGGGGAGATGGGGAGAGAAAAGTTAGAAGGGAAGGAGGTGAGGCCTTGGGGAAACAGGAGGATTGGGATAAAGGAAGGTTGGACAGGGGAGCACGGAACCACAATTCTTAGTTAAGGGACCCACTTTAGGGTTGGCAAGAGACCTGACCCTAGAGGGGCTCCCAGGTGCCCAAGCCGAGGTCCCCAGTTAGTTCCTTGGGCAGCTGAGGATAGGGAACCTGAAATGACCCTATCCTAGAGCAATACTGACGAATATCTTGCATATAATCATAGAACCTTCATGTGGTGATGGATGGAGATAGAGACAGAGACCCACACTGGAGCACTGGACTGAGCTCCCAAGGTCCCAATGAGGAGCAGAAGGAGGGAGAACATGAGCAAAGAAGTCGGGACCACGAGGGGTGCACCCACCCACTGAGACAGTGGAGCTGATCTATTGGGAGCTCACCAAGGCCAGCTGGACTGTGACTGAAAAAGCATGGGATAAAACTGGACTCTCTGAACATGGCGAACAATGAGAGCTGATGAGACGCCAAGGACAATGGCACGGGGTTTTGATCCTACGTAATGTGATGGCTTTGTGGGAGCCTAGCCAGTTTGGATGTTCACCTTCCTAGATATGGACGGAGGGGGGAGGACCTAGGACTTACCACAGGGCAGAAAACCCTGACTGCTCTCTGGACTGGAGAGGGAGGGGGAAAGGAGTGGGGGGAGGGGGAGAAGGGTGGGAGGAGGGGGAGAAGGTTGGGAGGAGGGGGAGGAAAATGGGAGGCTGGGAGGAGGTGGAAAATTGTTTTTTTTCTCCTTTTCTCAATAAAAAAATGTTCATGCTGCTGATACTAGAAAAGACACAGACATAAATGGAGGTCAAGTTCATTTCTGAGTCTTAATGAAATAAAATGTCTCCTCTGGAATATGCAACTCGCGCAAAAGAAAAATAAAATATTGTCTACTGCGTGAGTGTAAATCACTGAAAGATGATGATTATCAGAAATGCAACATCAAATATAACACGCAAAAAGCCTTTATAAGAGAAAGCTGTTGTCTGTGGGGAAAACCCACAGTCAGCTGTACGCAGTGAACATGAGAAACTATTATAATACAGAGCTACAAAGACATTCAGTGTGAGTGCGTAGCCCGGAGCCAGAGGTGGGACATACCTATGCATAAGAAGTAGATGGTGCTGAAGTTCTGAACACAGAGAGAAGCAGCTATTGACACAGATAAGGGAGCAGACATCTCTCTTTGGGAAAATCAACTCAAATTCCAGAAAAATACTTACAGAGAGTAAAATCATGTCCATAGATCACCTGCAAATATATACACTAGGTGTCTGCCTCTTTGGAGCCTAAAGGAAGTAGAGCTGTGGTGGACAGTGACAGGCAAAGTGGCCTGGAGTTATCATCAGGGAGGGTGACACGCTCAGTAGTAACTGCCGCTGCAATCTCTACCCATTGGGTTGGCCTTAGTAACCAGAAGCAGAGACTTGCCAGCAGTTCAGGATTTCCTGTGATGGTGACAATATTTCATGGTCTGGTGTATTTACTGAACAAAGCACACCCATCAGAAAAAGCAGCTTCTAACTGCAAGATGTATTCAACCGAAAAATGTGCATATGCTGTCACTAAACAATACTTTAAACATCGCACAGAAAACTTCATATAATGTATTGCTCACTTCAGTGTCTAGCAGTGCTCTGTAAAGAAAAAATACAGCACACAAAAGCTGGGATTATTTTCCACCAAGTGACAGCACATCACCAATGCGTGCATATGTGTGTATGTATATAAAACATCAGCATTTAAAATTCATTTTGGCTTGACAAAAAAATTAGCCTTCTTTCTGAAGTTGAGATCAACCTGCGACAGACGGCACTGTCCAATTTTTCTACACCGAGATGACAGATGAAATATAAGGTGCACACCTTCCAGAATCCTCCAAGAGGGTGAGGACGGATCACACGCTGGGGCTTTGAGTCTGTCTGGCACGGGCTGCCAGCCTCTATTGTAGCAATAGGGCAATTTCTTTGCAGAGCAATTTAAGACTAGGTTACTGACATGGCTATCTCCTTCAATATATTTAACTGGAGACACTTTGTGATGGGCCTAGACAGGTAACTATGTCCTCATTGTCTACTAAAGGCAGTTGAGAGTCAGCCCATCCAAGATGCTGATGATGTGTCTTTTGAGCAAAAAGGTGTCAAAAGCTGAAAATGAAGAAAGTCATTTGCACCAGTTAACAGAAATACTTTACCCAACTGCCAACCTCTCATTTAATATTAAGCAAGATTACTATAAAGTGTGGCTCTCTTCCTTTTCCTGTATTCCTCCTCAAGGCTCACATGGTCTCCATGATGTTGTACTTGCATGCCCATGCAGGTTCCTAGATGAGCTCTCTCGGGCAATTTGAGGTTTAGGAAACAAAGTGAACCAGTGTAAGACGCTTGTGAGCTGAGCGGAGCCCAGTAAATGGCGTGTCATTTTCACCCATCCTCAGTGCATGTATGGCAGCATCCAGGGACCCCTCAGAATTTTGGTACCTGTGCGACTGTAACATCTCAGCCATCCCATAATGAAATTCACATGGAATCTCTCACCCCTGCCAGATTTGTGTCAGCTTCCTTAACATGTTCCAGTTGCATAAGATACTAATTAAAGGCATTCATTGTTAAATGATATAGATGGTCCCCACGTAGTCCATTATAGGTATGGGCTGTAAAACAAACACTTAAGTGACAGATGATACATGTTAACATAGCAAAATTCTATAATGACATTTCTATAATACCGTAGCCTCCTCAACAACCATATGTTCTGTGTTAGGAGCTAAAACGGGTACTGATTGGGAAGGTGGCACACCCTCCGGCTTGTGTCTCTTAGGCTAAGAATAGAAAGGCCTGGAGCACCTCTGTAGGATTTACACTACAAATGGAGTGGAGCAATGAAATCATTAGTGGCGCTTGGCTTCAGCTCTTCCATGTGTTGGAGATCCTGCACCCTGGTGCCAAGCAGAAGCATCAACCACCTATGGCACTTTCCTACACCCGCTGAAGGAGATCCCAGGAAAGCAACCATAGACAGTAGAACACTCGAACTTTCAAAAGTCACTATTTTGTCCCTGTGTACCCAAGTTAACACAAGGTTTTGAAACCATGGGAAATAAAGTTTGAGGTACGCTATGTTTTCTCCAAGAGATGTGACAGGGCAAAATGGTCAATAGACAAACAAATGAACACACCAATTAAGGCACTAATGGCAAAGCAGCCTCTACTTTCTTCTGTGTTCTATTCCAGCACAAATTGCAACACTTCTACAACACTCACGAAAGAAAGATTATGTGACCTTTGATGCTGTCAGAGGCCACTTATCTGGTCATACAAATGCCAGCTAAGCCATATCCTTGAGTAAGGGACCATGCAAACATTTTTGCTAAGTCACAGATTGCTCGTGTACAGATAAAAAACTATGTTTTTATATGTAACCTGTAGTAATTCTGTAGAGCAGGGGTTCTCACACTCCCTAATGCTGTGACCCTTTAATACAGTTCCTCATGTTGTGGTGGCTCCCAATCAAATTATTATTTTGTTGCTACTTCATAACTGTGATTTTTCTACTGTTGTAAATTGTGATGTCAATATCTGATATGCAGGATATCTGATATGCAATCCCTGTGAAAGGGTTGATTGATCCTCCCCTCCCCCAAGGAGTCACAACCCACAGATTGAGAACCACTGCTCTAAAGCAAACTCAACACCATATGCTCTGGCAAAGGCTTTACATCAAATGTTTATATCAAATATTTCTTGTAAATGTAAGAGTATTAATAATAATATCTTATAAAATAATGTTGGGGATATGAAAGTAAAAGAGAGGATTGACCCCCATCCTCACAGATTTATTGTCTGGCACAGGAGTCAGTAAGAAACAATTGATAACAGCTAACTAAACGAAAAAGAGTTATGTGCCATTGAGGAAAATTTCTAAGACCTTTTGCATCATATGAGCACAGGGCATGGTGGGTCAACAGTATTTGTCTGAAGAAGTGAGATTTGAGACCCAAAGTACAGCTGTGACTCAAGCAGGCAAACTCGAAGAGATGCTGATTCATGTGTGTGTGTGTGTGTGTGTGTGTGTGTGTGTGTGTGTGTGTGTGTTTGCATGAACATATATTCTTTATATATATTCTTTCTTTGTTCTGTATATTTAATGTTTTGATTATTATGTGAAGCATGGTCTTTCTTTTCTGATTAATCTGTTTGGTGTTCTGTAAGTTTCTTGTATCTTCTTGGGGTTAGGGAAATTTTCTTCTAAGATTTGTCAAATACATTTTCTGGGTTTTTGATCTGGGATTCTTTCCTTCTTCTATTCCTATTATTCTTAGGTTTGGTCTTTTTAGTTGCTGCTCCATAAAAGAACAGAGCTAAGGTACTGTGAAAAGGAAAGCGATTGACAGTATATAGATGAGATGTCAGGGATCAAATTTGTTCAGCCTAATTCTGCATGTGATGCTCCATCTGGTCCACAGAGAACACAAGAAGTGTGCTATTTAGCTCTCATCTAAAATAAATAAATAAAAGTACAAAAATGGAGCAGAGGAAAGAAGCGGGAGAAAGAAAGAAAGGGGAAGCCGAGACAGAGAGAAACTAATGCAAACAAGGCTACCCAGAGACAGAATTCAAATTTGACCATCAGTCTCAAAAGCTGATAAGCCTATGCAAAATACTGCACTCTGAACTGTTGCCTTGAACGTGACCTTGTGATAGATAATCCACAGGAATGCTTACACGGCTTGTATCTCTTAGTCGTAGAGATATATTTTCTCAAAGTTTATATTATGTGATTTTTCATACAAAAAGAAGTATAATAAAATTTCCTGTAACCAAACCACCCAAACGAAACAATTATTAGTGTCTTTCAAAGAGATAGCCAAGTCTGATGGAGCAACTTCAGTATGAATGGCAAAGTACTTAGAACAAAATTTTTGTTTTGTTTTTGTTTTTCTAGTAAGGGGTTTCTCTGAAGCTTGGAGCCTGCCCTGGCTCTTGTAGACCAGGCTGCCTCAAATTCATACAGATCCACCTGTTTCTGCCTCCTGGGTGCTGGGATTAAAGGCATGTGCTACCACTGTCCAGCTTAGAACAGACTTTAATCACAGAGAAATTGTGTCTTCTAAAAATGATAATCACATGCAGTCATTGCAGATAATTCCCTTAGATAAATCACAGGAGCATGAGGCCAATGTGAAGACCACCTTTCCTACAGCCAGTAAAGAGAGGAAGTGCAATCGTTGGAGTCAGTGTGCCTTCAAGTTACAGTGCTTTGACTTCTCTCCTTGACATTTGGATGCTTTGGCTTCTCTCCTTGACATTTGGGAGGTAAGAAGCATACATGGTTCTTTTAACAAGCAACAAATCTGTCCTTAGATATTTTGTATATTAACTTCTCTATGGGAGGGCATTGCCCATGCCTGTGATCCCAGCATGCACAATACAGAGGCCAGGAATTCCTGGAACAAAATGACCAGCCAGAAGAGCTGAAAAGCTAAGCTTCTGGTTCAGCAAAATACTGATGGAGAAATATGCCCATATCAAACTCTACAGCATTATTGTGCGCGCGCTCACACACACACACAAAACAGTCTCTTGCATTCATTTTGGAGCAGTGTTTGTTTTTGAAATTATATTTTGACTGTAGATTGTAACATAAATATTTAAAAATGATATGTAATAATCAAATCAACACAGTATTTTTATATTAATAGTTAGCTATTGATTAACTGATTTAAATGTCTGTTAAATCACCAAATAAATATCCTGACATAAATTTGACTCTATCAACTTAGAAGAGGAGAAAAATTACAGTATTCCCCTTATCTGAGCCATGACTATATTGTTGTAAACAGTCCAAGACATAGACTGAATGCATTCTACTTTTATATCATCGCCAAGTTGTTTGCCACTCAGATTATAAGCCTTGGTTTAAAATTACCCAACATGCAAAAATAAGATAGAGTCAGTGAGGCACTATATGACAGAAATTACTTATAATATAACTTTAGCATACAGAAGTATCTTTTGATAAAAAATTTTAGACTTTTCTCAAAGGAAATTTAATCTAGTCCTACCTTCAGATATACCAGATGTTGGAAGTAAACAAATAAGGATTTGACAGTTTTTCCTTGTAACTATTGTTAATAAAGTAAAATAACATGTCTACCATGAATAAAATTTCAACAGGAAAGTTTATATTGTAGAATATAAATATGAAGAAAAGAGAAAATTTTAGAACTGAAAACCTTGATCTCAGAACAAAGCAGAACACTGAATAGATTTAGCCACTGAGCAGACACAATAAAGTCAAGCGCACATAAACTTGAAGACAGTGTGATAGAAAGTAACCATGGTGAGAAGGAAAAGCCCCAGAGCTTGTGGGATGATACCAAATAGTGAAATATCTTAAAGGAATTCAGAGAATCAAGGTGTTAAATGAACAGTAAAAAGCCCATGCTGAGGGGCACCATGAATTAGTTTGTGTAATATCTACTCCAAATCCTGATAAATCATTTGGAAATAAACCTAATGAGAACATAGAAGAGGTGATCTCAGAGAGTTTACCAGGACATGCTGGGAAACAGCTGAGGGCAATAGTAAAAGCTTACACGTTTGGATTGTTACTGGGGACCTCCTGACCAACAACTCAAAGGGAGGGTTCGCTTGCCTGACTCTAGGATTTTTATTAGATAGTCTGTCTCCTGGGAGAGAGCATTATCAAAATGTATAAGCACCTGAGATGTAGACACTATATAAAGGTCAGAAAACTCCAATAAAACAGAAATAGAAACTAGAAAACACATATTCAATATAAAAGAAATGATCAACATGAACAGTATTTTATTTTTAAAAGACTTAAAGATTTCCACAAATGAGGAAGAAAGAAGAAAGGGGGAGAAGAGAGAGAGGAAGAAAAAGAGAGAACAAGAAAGAGAAAGAGAAAGGAAGGAAGGAGAAGAGAGAGAGAAAGGAAGAAAAAAGGAAGGGAGGAAGAAAAAAAGACAATTAAATGACACAGAAAATATAAAAGTAGAAAAATTCTGGAGTCAAGTGATTTTTTTACACTATTTAAATTCTTTGATGATACCCAACTTTATACAAATAATTTAAGAATATTTGACTGAAAATATACTATTTCAACATGTCAACATTTAAAGATTGAAAAGATCAGAAATGTGTATTTCAGAAATTTAATTGAAGCTATTTTACAAATGATGTCACCAAACATTCAAGAAAAAAGATAGCTCAAAACACTGAGAGTGATATTCCCTTATCTTTTTGAAGAGAGTGTAGCGGTGACAGAGAGTGTAAGAAAAGGGAATCATAGAGAAATCCAGCTCGTGGGTGGGAATGAAATGGTCTTGAATAAAATGAATAGCTCAGATGTAAGCTGTGAAGTAATAGATTCTGAAGAAGTAGCGTTCCTCTGGTATTATGTGTCTAAAACAGGATCCCCACCCATATAAGGACCGTATTAAAGGGCTAGAGGGAGGATTGCTCAATCATCTCAAGATAAGCAGATAAGTAAACTGATAAAGCTGAACTTCATTCACATTAAGCAAAACAAAACAAAGCAAAACAAAAAGCCGTCTGAGGGTGTGTGGCATCAGATCTTTCCTGGATTTAGGTTGAACATCTGAAAGCTTAAAACACCTCTGTGAGTTCAAGGCCAGCCTGGTCTACACAGCTAGTTTCAGGACAGATATACACAGAGAAACCCTGTCTTGAAAGAAACAAACAAGCATAAAGCTTTAAACACAGTGATATTTTAAATATCTTTATATTCTGCCCATAATTTCTCAACGTATCAATTGAGGAAAAACGTGGGAAAGGAGCAGCGCTGTGTCAGTCATAACACCCACAGCCGCAGGAAATACAAAGACCTCTGGCGTTGCCAGGGAAAAAGCTTCAGCAGTCAGCCATATGCTATGAGGTCTCACCCACCTATCTGCACCTTGAGCCACCTGAGAAGGCCTCGAGACGTCTCAGAAAACCAACCCTTGATTTGGGGAAATAAAAGCATGCACGCTGGCTGAAGTCGAAAAGGAAAAGGATTTGTCTGTAGGCGCCTTAAATGAATTAGGACAGTGCTGCCTTAGGTGCACTGCACAGGGGCCAGGGAAGAGTGAATGTTTTATAAGACCATTTCGCACTCTCACAGAACCCAAATGTGGGTCCTCTTCAACAGGATCTGATGAGGGGTGAGATGTCTCCACTGAGCAACCCCCACTTCATTTTTTCCTCCAACTCCACAACTCAATATTCTGTCTCTCTCTCTCTCCACTCTACTTACTACCCACTGAGTTTGTTTAATGTTCCTGGGATGTGCTTGGGTATGGACACATCTTCTGGAGCATGGATGCTCTATCAGAGTCCACAATGACTTTTTAATACTTCCAGAATAACCACACACTTTTCTGCCATTTCCCACATAATACCAAAATGTGTATGTCATCTGATCTCTTGTATTGAAATGGGATTTTCATATCTCATATGAACCTGACGTTGGTGATGGGATGTAGCTCTGAGTGCAGTTACTCAGTGTTGTGTTGGTGTGTCTGTATTTATAAGAGAAGATGATATGTAATTTTATTCTGCAGGTTGGCTTTACATAACTATCAAGTCTTCTGCCTTTACAAATACATTAGATAGGTTGAACTTTATTATTATTTGTTAAAAGCAGTTCATCTAGGATATAAAAAATTATTTTCATTTTTTTAAAATTCACTTCTTTTTGGATTGTGTAGTATGTGACTTCAAGCCTATTATCTATGTAAGGTTTATACTCTACCAAAAGTTACATTTGATGGAGGAGGGTCATCTTTCTATCTGTTGTTTCATTGGTTAAGTAATAAAGAAATGACCCTCCTCCATCATACATTTGATGACTTAAACTGTCCAAAAATGTAGAAATGTCTTCAAAATATTTTTTCAGTAAATTATCCCTTTTACTCAAAAAAGAAAAAAAATCCAGTGTTAGGTTGATCTGGTGACTTGAATAAGAATGACCCCCATAGGATTATATATTTTAAAGTTTAAGGAGTGGGCCTATTTGAAAGGATTAGGAGGTGTGGCCTTGTTGGAGTAGGTGTGGCCTTGTTGGAGGAAATACGTCACTGACCATGGGCTCTGAGGTTTCTGAAGCCCAACCCAGGCCCAGTGCCTCCTTTTTCCTGCTGGTTGTGGATCTTACTCCAGGCCTCTCTGCTCCTCCAGCACCAAGTCTGCTGCATGTTGCCTTGTTTCCTGACACACTGATAATAGACTAAGCCTCTGAACTGTAAACTAGCCCCAATTAAATGCTTTCCTTTATAACAGTTGCTATGGCCATTACATCTCTTCACAGCAAGAAGACACTGACTAAGGCAGCTGAGGCTGGGGAAGAATAGCTGCTGGTTGGGTCATTAGTCTCAGAGTTTGGAAATAGAATAAAGTTAAAATATAAAATGTGCTTTTAAGTTTTATGTGAACTATTTTATGAGGCTAATCAAGAAGGTTATATGCCAAAGTGTGAATATGGTTTTGTTGAGGGGTTTACAGAGACATATCATGTTTAATCTTTCCTCTAAAGGAGTTCGTATGGGGCTGGAGAAGTGGTTCAATGGCTCCCACCACTTGCTGGTCTTGCAGAGGACCTGAGTTCAGTTGCCTGCACTATGGCAGGTAGCTCACAACCACCTGCGCCCCAGTTCTAAGAGGATCTGAGACCTCGGGTCTCCACGGGCACCAGGACTCACATCCACACCCCTCTCTCCCACAAATACACAATTAAGAATAAATCTTGAATGGGGCTCGCAATCTGGTTAAAATGTTCTGTGTGGTATGTGCAGAGTGGTTCAAAGCACCGAGTGAGTGCTGGAACACAGGCAGCACCTGCCCAAGAATTCACCCCTTCTCCGGCTCTCTGTGCTCTTGGCATGGCAGGCACTGAACCCTTGCATTTAGACTGGATTCGGCAACACTCCATTCAGCTTCAGGAAACTCTTGACCCTACCTCATATTCCGTAAATCATCAACATGGAGGCCAGAAATGTATGAGTTTGAGACTCTTTGGTCTAGATCCCAAAGAGAATTCCATTTCTGACCTTGAAGAATAGCATGAGTTACAGAAAGATTTAAATAGCTCCAAGGCAACTGGGTTTGGTTGTAGACATAGTGGGGGTAGTGATAGCCCTGAACACTCAGCTAGTGAACAGGTAGGGTTTGTGGGAGGCTGCCATCCTGTGATCGAGACATGAATGCAGGACTCCTCATTTTTCTGTCAACTTTGCTTTGTCCTTCTCTTCATACACCTTTCTAAGAATTCCAGATCCCTGACTGCGGGTGTTGTTGGAGAGAGAAAGAGAGAGAAGGAGAGAAAGACAGAGCGGGGGCGAGGGAGGAGAGGGGCATGGATGTAGAGAAGATAGGAAAAGGGGAGCGGTAGAGAGAAAGGGTAGAGCAATGAGGGAGAGGAAAAGAAATAGAAGGAGAGATAGGAGTGAGTTGAAAAGAAAGAGTGGGAAATGATGAATTATAGGCATAAAATTAGTATATTTTTTTCCTTGAATTAAAGAAATGTTTTGCAAATGTTTACAGCTTTTGGGTTTAAGCACAGAACAAAGAGAAGGATATTTTCAAAGGCCATGGGCAGGGTCCCAAGAAGAGTTGCCAGCAAACAGCAGCTGAGAGAGGAGAGTTCAAGGGCCATCTGCCTGTCACCAGTGCCCTCCTGAACCCCGGGGACCGGCTGAGGAAGCTGGCATCCTGCGGCCAGTTATTTCATGATGAGTCTAAAACTGTTGGAGGGCAGCCCCTCGGGACTGTGCTTCACCACAGTCTTTCTGTGGCCCTGCAGGCGCCTGGATGCTGGCCACCAGAAGATGACAGCTCTGTCCCTTGCCTGGTGGTTTTGGGCATTACAGCAATTTTATTTTTGGAAACAGCCACAGAAGCGAAAGAGGCTTTGCCCACCGGGACTGTCATTTGCGCCTTGAGTACAAATAGTAATCAGAAAACAGGTCACCAGCCACCAGGTAGCCACAGCCAGGGTTAGATGGAACCAAATGAGAGCGTTGGGTGGTGTTTAGTGTGTAAAGGTAGACAGAGGGCAGCACCCGCCCCCTACCAGCTCCTCCAGTCCGGAAGGAAACATACCCCCGCCCCTGTTGATAGAACAGAAAGAAAAGCAACTTAACAAAGTGAAGAAACTTACTGAGTAGATTCAAACATAACCACCTGCTTGTAAATCCGTAACTGTCCATCAGTGGTGAACTGAGGGTAGAAAGCCAGGATTAGGCTTAAGAGGAGTTTGCCCTAGCTTCCGGTTTCTTACAAAGACTCTAAAGAAGACTCCGTTGTCCCATAGGAGGTCCTCGCCTACATCCAAGAAAGCCAAACACAGAAAGGGAGCATCATGTTAGCCAGCAGTGAAGGCAACCAGCGTGCAGTGGGAAGGGCCCTAAGGCTTCCGTTTTGAATTTCTTAAGGACTAATGGAACCTTCTACAGAAAAGATTATCAGACACCGTCTGAATTAAAAATAAAAGCCATGAATCTGGAAAAGGGGTCGACAGCAATACGGATCAGGGAGTGAAGTGGATGAGAGAAAGATAAGAGGGGTGCAGGGGAGAGAATCAGCAGGAACCATTGGTATACATGTATCTGTGTGAAACAGTCAGACACCAAAATGAATCAATAAAAGAGACGGCAGGAAAAAGCTGGTCCAGAGAGGACAGGAAACCCCTCCCTGCCCCACTTCTCCTCCTGTATTCACCCGAGGGGGTCAGCAGCTTCTATGATTTGATTCCTTACTGGCTTAAACAATGCCGAGGTGAAGAGGTAATTCTGGGCTGCGTTGGGGTACTGAAGTAAGCTGGGTGTCTTTATTATTTTTAATTGACACAATTTACTCACGATAATCACACATTTCGAAAAGATGGTGTGAAAATTTAACATAAATAACCTTTGAGGCATAATATAATGCAAAAAAATAATACATGTAGATCAACAGGATAATTAACTTTTCTCTTTCTTCAAACACTTTGCTCATGCATAAGTTTATTGAACTTTTCAACCACTCCCCTCTTCTAGTCATTTATAAAAGGTATGTATATCTTTTGTGGACCACAGTGACCCTCTGCACTGCAAAGCTCAAGGATATTTCCACCCTCCATAACAATTTGCTGCTCCTTTTTAGATCTCTATCTATCTGTCTATCTATCTATCTATCTATCTATCTATCTATCTATCTATCTATCTATCTACCTATCTTCTTTCCCTAGGGAATGTCTCTAGTAAGCATTATTCAATACAACTCTTTTTTTCCCACTTCTATATACGAGTCTGAATATGTTATATTTATCTTTCTGTGCTTGGCTTATTTTTGTGACTAGTTAATATCTCATCAATATGTGCACAATATTTCCTTGATTCATTTGTTGATGGACACCTTTATCAAGTCTGTGTCTTGGCTACCATGAATAGTGTCTCAATAATGATGCAGACATTTTTCCTTGATACACTAATAAAGGGGTAGCTGGCTATCATGATAGTTCTGCTTTTGCTCTTTTGATGGAAGATTATCTTACTGATTTAGAATTCCCTCACATTTTAGCAATCAACAGTCCTTTTTATATAATTTACTTTATTGTATTGTAAAAAGAAAACAAACTTTCTTTTTTCATTTTCCATACCAATCCCAGTTCCCACTCCCTTCCCTCCTCTCATTCCCTCCACTTACCCACAAACACACCCTCATCCACTCCTCAGAGAAGGTAAGGCACATTGCTTTGGATAAGGTCCAAGACTCTCCCTACTATATCTAGGCTGAGCAAAGTATCCGACCAAAGAGAATAAGTTCCCAAAAAGCCAGTACAAGCAGTAGGGATAAATCCCAGTGCCACTGTCAGTGGCCCCACAGTCTGCCCAGCCATACAACTGTCAACAATATTCAGAGGATCAAGTTTGGTCTTATGCTGGTTTCTTCCCTGTCCTGCTGGAGTTGGTGAGCTCCCATTAGCTCAGGTAGACTGTTTCTGTGGGTGCCCCCATCATGGTATTGACCTCTTTGCTCATATTCTCATTCCTCCCACTCCTCAACCGGACTTTGAGAGCTCACCTCAATTACTGAACCTTAGAGAAGAGAAAGTAGGAAGTAGCATTCAGTGCATGGGCACAGGAGACCAATTCCTAAATATAATACCAGTAGCACAAAAACTGAGAGCAATAATAAATACATAGGACCTCCTGAACCTGAGAAGCTTCTGTAAAGCAAAGGACACAGTCAATAAGACAAAAAAGCAGCCTACTGAATGGGAAAAGATCTTGACCAACCCACTTCAGACAGAGAACTGATCTCCAAAATATATAAAGAACTTAATAAATTAGATGCCAAAATTCCAAATAATCGAATTAAAAACGGGGTACAGGACTAAACAATCAATTCTTTAAGTCATCAATATCTTATAGATTATCTATGCATATGCTATATGTCCAATGCTGCTATAGCTGTGGGAATTGTTGTCTGGGTTGTTTCCAGTATGTTTCAAATTACTAGGAAAAGAAAACCTAACCCATTTACATTTTATCTTCAAATAAATCTGAGCATTAGGCATTATAGCAGAGAAATATAAAAAGAAGGTGTGTGATCTGTCACTGAAAGGGACAAACTAGTAGTCCAGGCATTTGACTTCAATGGGAAGACCATTAGGAAATACACAAGGCAATTACTATGTGCTATGCTGAAACACTGCCCGTTAATGCAAGTTATTCTTGCATTGGTCGTTGAGTTGTGTCCAGTGAGATGTTTTTCAGTGCACATGGATCTCTGACACATCCAGTGGATGACTGAATCTGGGTAGAAGGGCTAAAGGCCTCAGAATCCATTACATCTGGATAACAGCAGGAAACAAAGGAGACATCACATATGTCTAACATGGAAGAACAAAGAGGCAAAGAGCCTCCTGCAATTCGGAGAGCTACAAGTGAGGGTGATTTCGTTAAGAATCATTTGTGTAATAAAAAAATGTACCTAGCAATTTTGTTTTCAACACATTTTCACTGTTCTGGATACATGACTCTTGAAATTCTCCCAGTCCTCTGTGAGTGCTGGAATTAGCTAACCTGCAACTAGCTCTCTGGCAACTGTTCTTTGACTCCCCTTGTGCCATCTTTATTTCCTTTATCTTTCTTTTTGTTTTATGAAAGAGTTCCATGCGGGAGCATAATGAATTTTAGTTATATCTGCCTTTACTCTCCTCCATTTACTCCCATGCCCCCTCTCACTGACTCCTCACGTTCATGTCTTCTTTTGTTTTAGAATATGATATCCATATGATATCCTGGGTCCAGTTGGTGCTGACGTATGCATGTGTGTATAGGGATGACCATTGGCCATGGACATACCATCAGGAGATTCATTTCTGAAGAAAACTGACTCTTCATATCCATCATTATCTGTGAGCCCATCCATCCATGCTGGAGTGTTGGCTGCTGGTGTAATCATAATACAGGCCAACGACAGTTGTTGAAAGTTCATAGGTACAATATCCCTGTTACATTCAAATAACTACATTACAGTGGTTCTCTAGCTCCTTGGCCTTTACAGTCTTTATGCCCACTGTTCCATGATGTTGTCTAAACCTTGAGTGTGTCCCATTTGGGCATGAGCACTGCATTTATATAATATTGTCACCTCCCAAGCCTCAGGGATCATTGCAGCAGATGGGGCTGAGAAACTGCAAGAACAAGCGGCAGTGGTTGATCACAAAGAAACATATTTATCCAGATACAACACAGAATTGGATAATGAACTTACCCAAGTTGTAGCCGCATGTATAAGACCAGTAAAATCTAGACAAAATATCAGCACGCAGGTGAGACATGCTCACAAATTTGACCCTTAGCTGAGGAGTGCTTGGTAATTGATAGCTACTGGGAGTGGAAGAGTTCATTTTCCTTAAGGGTGTGGCCACTGGCAAGTCAGCCTCACTCCAGTGGGCAGCAACACACCCAAGAGTATACAGGCAGCAAAAATTGTACTGGGTAGGTTTAAAAAAATAAAGACACCAAGTTAGGTTGGTTTGGAATGGAGTGTTAAATATGATCAAAATATAATGTATGAGATTTTTAAGAGAATTAATAATTATAATATATATTTAAGAGCTTCTCTGACAAGGACTGAGAGCTATACTAATCTTACATGAGCATTTAGAGTATATTTTAGTGAGGTAGTTGTAGTAGATTCTCCTCAAGGGTATCTGCCACTCCCCCCCCCCACAGATTCTAGGCTAGGTTTTCTACCAGGAGGAGTTCTTTTCTATTATTCTGTATTCGAGAACTTTTTAATAGTAGATGCCATGTTCTAAGTATTTTTAGCCCTGCTCTCCAAACTCCTGTGTGGAAATCTTAGCTCCCAAAATGATTATATTAAAGGTGAAGGCTTTGGGACATAACTAGGTCAAAGGGTAGCCCTCAAGGGAGCATTAGTAGCCCTCAAGGGAGCATTAGTGCCCCTCAGGAGGTCTGAGGAAGACTGTTATTAAGAATTTGGGCCAGAAAGTTCAGAAAGAACACATTAAAAGAGGAATCTTTACTCACTGCTCGTGGGAGCACAAATTAAGATTGAAATTATTTTGGAAATCAGTTTGCATTTTCCTCAAAAACCTAAGAATAGAATGATTGTAGGAACCAGCTATTCCACACCATGGAAAATACCAACAGGACTTCACATCTTGGTTAATTACATAGCAATGTTTATTGCTGCTTTATGACAGTAGGGAAATGGAACCAAGTTAGATGCCCAATAACAGATGAATAGATAATGAAAATATGGTCCATATACAAAATTGAATGTTTTTAACTATAAAGAAGAATGAAATGCTGAAACAGTCAAGAAAATGGATGGGTGTATATATTAAGGGAGCCACCCAAACTCAGAAACACACACACACGCTGGCCCTTATCTGCAGAGCCTAGCTTATAATGTATACATGTGTATACATAAACAGCTGTAAGAGTGGACAAAGAGCAATCCTTAGAAAGGAGACCAAGAGCGGGTAATAGTAGGTGGTAAGGAAAGACAGAATGCAAGAGAAGGGGCACCTGAGTTGTTAAAGGGGATATAAAGCTAATTATTGTCTAGCTTCAATGCTGACAGTGTCTTTGGGTGTGGTGGATAAGTGAGTAAAAATGTAATTGACAGTGATGGTGTCAAACCCTGAGCAGAGCACTCAAGCTTCAGAAATGGCATTCTAACTGTGGAGATGCGCACTGAGATGCAGAGTTTGAGACAGGACCGGTGCTTGTTAGAGTGGCTACAATAATCCAGCTGGGTGATGGTTTTATTTATAAGTTAAGTTAATTACAAGAAAGTGAAAATAGGCCTTGTGACAAGGATCCCCAGAGAGGATTTTGACTCCTTCCCCCAGGATAGTGCTATCTATAAATCAGAAGACCAACTGCCCCTCTGCTTCCAGTACCCATAACTATGAGAGATGAATTTCCATTCATTAAAACGGGCCCGGGATGCAGCAGCACGCATGCATTAGAGCACCAGGAATCTGCCACTCTTCCCAGTTGCACTTTCTTCTTCCACAGTGCTCTGCTCATCCTGTTTCAGCATTCAGCAACCAGTCTCCCAATTCAGCAGAATGACCCGGCTTTGCCGAAGCCCCCTCCCTGCACGTCAGAGTAGAAAACCTCCCCAGGGGAAAGGCAACATGCTCATTAGTTTTACTTCATTTCTTTCCTTTCCCTTGGGGAGTCAAGTACTGTACAGCCAATTGCCCAAGGTCCAAAAACAGTAATTTCACATATTTTACCAAAATCTCTCATTGTTTACGGTGTGAGCAAAAGTTCACTAACAGTTAAGCTTCCAACATGGCCGGAGGCTTAAGTGTTCCCCTGTAGTTCTGAAGCGATAGGAATCTGTCACGAATGTGAAGAGGACACTGTTTGACATCTGAAAACGAATCATCTAGGGTAAGTTTAAGCAAGTTAAAAAAAGAAAAAAAAAGTAAAATAAAACTTCCAACCCACAGGAGCGTGAGCGTAAGTGAAGTTTTAAAAGAAGAGGGGAAAGGAAGAACATTCCGATAGTGGATGGAAAGGAAGAAAGAAATGAAGAAACCGTGCCAAAAAAGCACGTCTAAAGAAGCAACAGATGGGAATGTTTATTCTTGACAATATAGAGATGATTGGGGTATTTGGAAAAGACTTTAAAATAAACACTGGATGTTTAAAATTCTCAAATAGCCAAGGAAGAACTAACATCGTGGAAGAATTAGACGTTATGAAAGATTAAATGTAGACATTAAAAACCATTAGATTATTGGGGCCGAAATGAAAGAATGAGAAAAAGCATCAATTGGATACAATGAAGGAAGAGTCACACTGGAACACGGACTGGGAACAATCCACTGTAGTGTGTAACACAGTGGAATGAAGAAATAACATGAAATCTATTTAACTGAATAACTGAATTCTACCCAAACACCTAAAAAGCATACACTCAGTGTGTGTCAATTATAAAGAAAATCTTACATTAAGAGCTAGCAGAAAAGAATAGTTCTCAACATACTCTGAAAACACCATAAAATAAGCATATAGAATTTTTGAATAATATGTTTCAAAAGATTACCCTAACACTTCAGAATCGCAAGTAGAGTAACAGCGGTGCCCATAAACCAGATGCCTACCTATATGGGCCATTTCTGGACTCTATCCCGGTCCCCTAGTGCACTGATCTACATTTTTGTTCTGGTTACCATCTCTGAGTTACAATATCCCAATAATAATACATCTTGAAATTTGGTAGCGTAGAAACTCCAGATTTTAAATCTTAGTGAAATTGAAATAAAGTCATGGGCAGGTCATCCGCTCATAATGTATACTTACTCGTTGATTTGTTGTGACGCGAATGTCAGACGTTGATAAGGAGTCATGCTGCATAAGGGGTACGTAAGCAAGTCTAACACTGCTCTAACAGAAAACGCCCATCGCCATAACTGCTCACTTCATTTCTTTGCATTTAAAAATAATTTGAGAATTGGCTCGTCAATGTCTATACTTTACTTGAGATTTTATGCAAGAGAAATTTTGGGGCAAATTTAAAGAGCTTGTTGGGTTGAAACAGCAGTGTGCCTGGTAAACCATACTGCTATGCCCTCTCCCATTAATTCGGATTTTTCAATTGTGAAAACTTCTTTTAATTTATGGTTTTGCAAACTCTTTTGATATTTCTTGATTGTTTAACAAGCCAGAGCTTAGAGAAAGGGCAATGGGTTAGCACCATCAGGGACACAGGAGGTCACAGGGAGACCATAGGTATCCAGGTGGCAGTACTCAGGACCTGTAGGAAGCCCTACCTGGAGACAAGGTGTGATATAGCTAAGGGGCAACAGAAAAGGACACTGATGAGGTTAAACAATATCCTCAAGGAATCACATCCCAGCATAAGGCTGTCTGTGCTGCGCCTGAACAGAAGCATCCAGCTGTCCATGTATCTACAGCCCAGTCTATGATATGGTCCTTTCCATAGTAGTTAGGTGTCACAGGCACGCAGCCTGGGCCTGTTTGGATCTGTTCTTCTGAGACAGCCCTGGGCAAGAGGAGAAGGAACTAACAAACTACCCAAAGAAATGTCCTAGCCTAACTTCCTGGGTGTGTGTCCCACACAGTCACATAGGTCCCAGCATGCAGAAGGACTTGGTTGATATTTCTCGTCACCATCATTAAATTAATTCTTTTCCTAATTTTTAGAGCTTTTAGTTTCTTTGACAGTTTCATAGGCACATTTAATGAATTTTTGTCCTTCTCATTCCCTGTTACTCTGTCTCAGGCCTTCTCCTCCTACCCAAACCTGTCTTCTCACTAACAGATTCTCTTCCCATTTTCATGTCTTTGTGTATGTGTGTGACTCACTAAGTTTACATAGGATTGTCTGGTGAGCATGCATGGGACATTATTCACTGGAACAAGAGCAACTTACCGGGGGTTATAGCACTGAAGAAAGTGACATCCTATTTCACAGCTGCCAGTCATTTTCAACAGTCCCTCAAGGAGGGAACGGTCCTCAAGAGCTTTCACCTTTCATTGATGAAATATTGAAAAGTCTAATCTTGTTCAGGTCTTGTGTGGTTAGCCTAGCTATAGTGAATTCGGAAGTGTATCAGTTACATCAGGTACAGAAGACACTGATGAAATTCAATTCTCCCCAACCCTGAGATCTTACAATTTTTCCACCTGATCTTCTGCAATATTACCTCACCTTGGGGTTATGGTGATAAGATGTCTCAGCTAGGGATGAGAGCACTTGATAGTCACATTTTATCTGTATTTAATGGGTTATAAGCCTGGTGTTAACTGCTGCCAATTGTAAAAAAAAAAGTTTCTCTCATCAGAACAAGAGGTGCACTGGTCTATAGGAATAAAAGTGAGTACCCACAAGGTACTTTGAGACAATGTCCATTTAGAAAAATAATAGTAATAGGTTTAAATCTTGGGTTGATGATCTCCCCAGTCACTGATATTTTAATTGAGATTTTATCTAAGTGTATGTAGTGATAATATTCTATTTAGAAGTTTATTCAATCAAAACTTTAGGATTAAGTTAAAGACACTGGCAACTTTAAACATCAGAGCGCCTTATTAATCATAAGTATGCAATGTTCTCTCTCTGTGTGTTAATGCAGAGTTAAAAATCATTACTATTTTAAAATGTATATGTACATGTATGTGTTCACAAGAAGGCACGGGATCTCCTGGAACTAGGGTTATAGGTGGTTGTGAGTTGTCTAATGTGGGTGCTGGAACTGAACCCAAGTCATCTACAAGACCAAAAAGCACTCTTTAACAACTTAGCTATCTTTCTAGTCCAAGTTTTTAAAAAAAGAACAAATTTAAATGTAGTGTCTAATTATGGAGTTCAGCATAGACTAGAACTCAACTTTGTAACCCAGCATGGCGTAGACTTACCGTCAACTTTCAGCATACTAAATTTGCAGGCATTTGTTGCCAGGCCTAGCTCAATCTTTAAACTTTCTTTCATCACGTTTGTGGTTTTCAGTATAGAATTACTGAATATCATTTCATCCACTTCAAGGTTTTGGAAATTATTGTTAATCACATGCATTTTGATTTTGATTTCCCTTTGCGAATGGTATGTACAAACATAATTGGTGCTGGTGTGCTGGCTTTCTATCCTGTAACTTATTGTAATCATTTATTAAATATGTTGTTTTATCATTGAACAAAGCATTCAGGACACCATCCAGTTGTTGTCTGGATAAAATGGTGCCCTCATTGCTTTCCAGTTCTACAACTTTGGCTCATGTTCATAACTTTGTGAAGACCCACCAGAAGGAGCACATTGGAAGGAGTGAACAAGAACATTTCTCTATTGTTCTCAATCTCAGAGGCTAGCTATAAATATTTCAGCAAGTCATGTGATATTTGCTGTAAGTTTTTTAAAAGATAGATATTCATAATCAGAGAGTTCACTATTTGTATAGAATTTAAAGCATGAGCAGATGTCCAATTTAAGACAATTTTAAATTTCACTTGTCTATTGAAGTGATAATATTTTTGCATTTTTCTTTTAATAAGCTGATCAGTTTTATGCTTTCTAGAATTATTCCAACTTAGGAATCAAGATATAAAATTTTGTTCAGTGTTTTCACTTTTATGGCCACAGAAGACAGGCCCATAAATTTTCTTGCTTATAATATTACATTTGTATGTCAATGAAACATAAAAATTGTCAAGAATACTTTCATTTAATGTTGGGTGGAAGAGTCATATAAAAGTTACATTTTTTATGTTTGGAAAACATCTAGTCCTTTCTTTGTGTTGACATGGTTTTTGTTTTGTTTTGGTTTTGGAGATCCTTGATTTCATTAACAGATACTGGCTGTTATGTTTTTCGGTCTCTTTAAGAGGCAAGCCACGCCCACTCCTGGTGAACTCTGACATCTCGCAGCCATTTTAGATTCTCTCTGTCCCTTCCTGGCATGCACGTGTTTCCCCCCTTTCCCTTCTCTCTCTCTCTCTCTCTCTCTCTCTCTCTCTCTCTCTCTCTCTCTCTCTCTCTCTCTTTCTCTCTCTCTCTCTCTCTCTCTCTCTCTCTCTCTCTCTCTCTCTCTCCTCTCTCCCCTTCTCCTTTTCCCCTCCATAACCCCCTGAATAAATATTAAATCTTACTCTATATGTCTCTGTCTCCTGCCCACCATGTGTCTGCCTGCCTCCAGGACCAACCACCACTGCCTGCAGCCACATGGCCTCCCGGGGAACTTGCAACTGCTCCAGAGCCCCACAGCTCTCTCTGCCTGGGACTAGCTGCTCTCTGGACCCGCAGGGCTCGCGGCTGCTCTGTTGGGAGGACCCACCAGCATTTCTAAATCATAAAACTGGCTACTCAAGTTTTCTATTTCTTCATCTTTCAGCTATAATAAGTTTTTCATTTTTGTCAGTATTGTCAGCTGCATTTTCATGAAGCAATGTGTATGTGACCTTTATTGATACCTTCCCTTTAATTCTAAATAACAGTTAATTTATTATTGTTTTTTGCTTTTCTTCCTTTTTCTTTTTTGTTATTTATTTATTTATTTATTATTTTTGAGGCAGGATCTCTTTATATAGCTCTGGGCTGTCCTGAAACTCACTAGGTAGACCAGGCTGGCCTCAAACTGACAGAAACCCACGTGCCTCTGCCTTCCAAATGCTGATATTAAAGACAACCATAGCCAGCATTCTTTTAGATGGTCATTGGCCATCCTTGCTATGTTTTTATCACTTCTTTATCTGTTTCCAAAGAATCAACTTAAAATTATTGACATCATCATACTTAAAAAGTTATTGTTCTACTTGTCTTTGTTAGTCTCTTCAGGTTACTTTCAATGTATATCAAAGTGAACATTTTTTTAAATTATTAGCAAAACCGCTTATTCTAATGAACTCACAAATAAGAACATCAGCTGGTAACGGATGCCCTTCCCAACCTGCCCAATCCCAGGCTCTAGATCCCTCAGAGAGGGTACAGTTAGAGCAGACATTCTGAAGTAACGTAACTTCACTTAGGGATTTATACTGTCACTATCAATTGTCTTTTTATTCAATTATCTACCTCAAAAGAGAGAGAGATCTACGACAAAGTTAAACTAGAAAAGAATCCTCTTTCATGACTCACATATCCTTTCGCCCACATTCAATCCTTTCTTCCCACTTAAGATCTCATCTAAATTTGATAATATGTCCAAAGTTACACCTGCTTACACATATTCATGTACATACTAAGATCTGCATATGAAGAACAACATGCATTTTTTTCTACATTTAGGTTACTTTCCAAGTCTGTCAACTTTTTCTACAAATTTCATTTTTCTTTCTAAAATTATGTTCTATTTTTTATATGGGCCACATTTTCATTGTCTCTTCATCTGTTGATGGACAACTAAATTGGTTCCATTCTTTTTTCTTTCTTGCTTTCTTTTCCTTTTCTTTTCTTTCCTTCCTTCTATATTTTAAATATATTTTATTTATTTTTTATATGTGACCTCCTCCATCTTCTTCCCCTCCTTTCCCCTTCCATGTGTATCTCTCTCTGTCAACCCTTATGTGCCATGTATATGTGTCTATGTGTATAGTATAAATCCTTAGGATAATATTATTGCCTTTCATGGAAGATCATTCACTTTTGTCTCAACTGGCACCCAACAGACCATTTAACACTCAGTTACATCTAACTGGACAGGTTTTCTGGTTTGAAACATTTGTGTCAATACACAGCTAGCTTCTTCCTGTTTGGGAACCAAGTGTCATAAAACTTTAAATTTAGAATGTTATAGACTTTTGTCCAGTACTTGGAAAAACGTGGACATTAATGAATATTCTCCTGAGGCTGGCAGTTCCATGTCTTGGCTTATTTCCCTCATCGCATTCTTCAGATTTTACAGATACATTGAAAGACCTTGGGTTGTTGACTCTGAACTGCCAGTTGAACACTCCAGCTTCAGGTCACAAGGCTTTGTTAGTTTCTTGGCTTGAGGAGCAGTCTTCTGCCATGGAGCAAACCTGGATTGCTAGCCTCACTCTAGGCCAAGGACGCAGGCACAGCCCCCTGTACCCCCTGAAGTGCTCCCCGAAGTGCTCCCTGCAGAAATTCATTTCTGTCTGTGCTGCTTACCATCTCTCTTTCCTTCTTAACACCTTGATTTGAAAAACTAGAAGTCACAAGTGTCTTCTCTACAACATTCAGAATTTCTAGAGCTTCCATTAATTCTCATTTCCCCTTAAGTTCATGGAGTGTGTATGGATGGTCCTACGTTCTTGCCACCCACCCTACCCCCGAAACACTGATCTCATTCCTTTCAGCCTCATGAGACCCTTAAAAGTTTTGCCTACCTTTCTTGGCTGTTGCAGCCCCAGCCTTCTAGCTGTTAGCAGCACCACCTAGGATATTTGAAAGACATGCTAAGCCAAAACACAAATATCGACTAGAAACTAGCAAACATAGCAGGGTGTGGGGAAAACAGAAACAGTATCTACCCATCGCCACCTGAGCATGTGCGGGATGGTGCTAAGCTGGAGATGTGGCAGACATTACTAGCAGCCTACTACATATTTTTCTCTTACTCTCATGTCTTTTTATTTAGAGAATTCCAGTTGTATTTTGGTGAGGAGCAACACACAGGAATAAAACGCTTCACTCCCAAACTTCTTTGTAACTTGGGGTGGACCAGGGGATATATGATGGTCAAAATGTATAAGGATATCTATCACATAGACAAAGGGTGCTTTTTCCAATTTAGGAGATTTAGCTGGAATGAGCCTTTTATTCTTCCTTTTCGTCCCACCCCCAGCCAATGGGAGCAAACTTCTGACATCGCAAGGTAGAAGTCACTTTGGAGAAAGACATACTCTGAAAATAAAGTTATTTCCTTGAGCAGCTGTACCGTTGCCCAAACTGCCCGTCTCCAGATTTCTTATCCTATGGAGGAAAACACAATCATGTCGGGGGCTGTAGAGAGGGCTCAGCAGTTAAGAACACTTATAGCTCTCCGGGAATAACCCAGTTTTAATTCTTAGCACCTACTTGGCAGCTCAGAACCATCTGTAACTCCAGCTTCAGGAGATAGGAAACCCTCTTCTAGCCTCAGCAGGTAATAGGCACATATATCATGCATAAATATACATACAGGCAAGACACCCATGCACATAAAAATAAAGCAAAATAAAAATAAAAGGTAGCACACACCACATGCACCACCCCCAAACACCTCCTTGTCACACATCTGGGAAGTAGGGAGACTTTCCCCACACCCCTCTTAATTCATTCTGTTACCTGCCGTGTTGTACAGAAACACCAAACTCAGCTTCCTTGGAGCCCTGGAGGCCACCTCCCGAGAAACAATTTCTGCCTTGGTGAAGAGTGTCCCTGCTTCTCTCTCCACACCCCACATTTATTTTTGGTTTCTGATGCCCTTTTTATTGTCATCTGTCTTTGATCAGTCTCCCATGAAGAATTCCAGCTACCAGTACTAACGACATTATACACAGTACCACCATTGATGCCAACATGAAATGGAAATACATATTTTTTTTGTTAGGGTGTATAAACTTCCTGCTTTAATGAAGCAGAGCTACCCTGAAAGTTTATCGAACTCAGCTTATAATAAGAAAATGCCTTGGCGCATGTGTTTGCATTATAAAGTATAGCTACAATTAACACTTTTAGGACCACCTCCAACACACGAGTAAACCTTGTTATAAGCAAAAAATGAAAATCAAGGCACGAGTTGATTAAAACACCAAACCAAATTAAATTTGATCTAATGGTGTTTACTTGTTTTAACATCTGGAAAAGTTTGGGCATACACTGCAAATATTTTTAACCTAATTTTAAAATAAATTATGCTTACTTTCCACAGATGTATTTAAGTTGGGTCTTTTTAAAGAAATCATTTTTAAGCATTTCTTTCTCTTTTTTTTTTTTTGCATTTAACAGGCAAGAATTTTGAGCACAAGGTGCCAGGGGTGTGTGCGAATCTAAATGCCGTCCCCTGCTGGCTCTCAACACTTCGGTACATTACTTGGAAAAAAAACCTGTACATGTAGCTAGGAAACGAATGGGTATGAAGGATCCCCTGAAAAAGAGTGCTTGGGTGCAAGTATTTCCATTTGCAGAGAGAAGAAATGGTCAAGGGTGGCTTCCGTGGTGGCCCTGCACTAGAGGACATCCACTGATCCACTGATCGTAATAAAGCAGTCTCTATACAGTTGAGTTATAGCTATAAGCATCAGAGGTGGTATGCCTCTCGACCACTGGCAGGCAGGACTGGCGCACACGTTTACAGTGGCTGTGCAGATGGAGTCAACACAGGCGTAGACACTTTCCCAGCTCCTCGCTGGTGTTTCAGTGCCCAGTTTTCTTCAGACCTGTCTTTACCTGGGAAGAATCTACACGCTACTACAAAGAAACGTGGGCTGAGCTTTATGGAGGGGGGTGATCTTAGGAAGAAAATCCTCGGAGGGAAATTTAAAAGCCTAGAAAAGTCCAGTCCAAGTTTTGTAACATTTAAAATCCTAACGTGGTAATACAGCTCTTTGAATTTGTCTGGCCTTCTGCTTGACATCATTTACTCTGTAGAGGAGTCTGATTCACCCAACAACCTATTTCTTTCTTCCCCTGCTCTCCTGCAATGCTGCATTAACATTTGGTTTGTCACCTCTACCCTCGCTGTATTCTCAAACAAGGGCATGGCTTCTTCATGGGTAGGAACATCTTAGCTTTGCCATCTTCTCAAGCATAGCCTAGCACAGGAGGTTATGAGTTCTGGGAAGCTACCAAGAGAACACAGTGCCCCGTTAATCTTCTACACTTGGGATCAATGTCTGTTCAGTACCCAGCGAGAAAGCTATACTGAAGATAGATATAGATAAGAGGGTGGAGAGATAGCCAGTTAGTAAGAGAAAATCTGTATTTAGAACCCAGCACATAAGGAAAAGTCAGGAGTAGCCACCTAAGCCTGTAACCTAATGCTGTGGGACACAGAGATAGGAGAACCTCTAGGGCTTGCTCTCAACATCCAGCTAGCTCAAAAGTAACAAGCTCCAGGTCCAGTGATGGATCCTGAACCAAGGAAATAAGGCAGAGAGTGATAAAACAGAACGCCTGACCTCCTCTGTCTACTACATGAGAGTATATACATGTACACACATCACACACCACACACATATATCATACACATACATATCACACACAACATATACACACCCCACATGAATATACATCATGCACATATCACACATGCATGACATATTTAGCACACATATGCCACACACATAAATCAGGCATGACATACATATATACACCAATACATAGCATAATATATACAATGTATAAAATAGTAGGTGATACTGTAAGCTGTAAGTCATAGTAAAAGTTCTTCCCTTGCTATTCCATTATTTGTTTGCATTTGCTCTTTTCTTCTATTCCTTTCCAGTCCCAGATACGACCAAGAGCCTGCCCTCCATTGGAAGGTCAACGAGGCTGTGCACTGTATGTGTTTGGTAAGGGTCATGATCAGCACAGGTACTTTTCCTGTCAGAATTTCTGAACATGAGACATGCCTGCCTGAAAAATCTCATCTGTGTAACATCATCTACATGCTCTCTCGGAGCAGCATGTGGAGGTCCTGTGCACATTTACTTCTTACTCCCTCCTTCTTGCTGCTAAGGGTAACACAGGTTAACATGAGAAAGCTCTCAAAACATTAACCCACAAACCTATGAACACCTGATTTTCGATAAAGGAGCTAAAAGTATACAATGGAAAAAAGAGAGCATCTTCAACAAATTGTGCTGGCAAAACTGGATGTCAACCTGTAGAAGAATGAAAATAGATCCATATCCAAAACCATGGGCACAGGAGACCACTTCCTATGTATAACCCCAGTAGCACAGACATTAAGGGCCTCATTGAATAAATGGGACCTCCTGAGACTGAGAAGCTTCTGTAAAGCAAAGGACACTGTCACTAAGACACAAAGGCAACCCACTGACTCGGCAGGGAACCCTGATAGCTCTATGGGCTGACAAGGGAGGGGAACTTGATTGGGGGAGGGAGAGGGAAATGGGAGGAGGTGGCGGGGAAGAGACAGAAATCTTTAATAAATAAATAAACGGAAAAAAAAAGCAGGAGTTGGGGGCTGGAGAGATGGCTCAGAGATTAAGAGAACTGACTGTTGTCCCAGAGGTCCTGAGTTCAATTCTCAGCAACCACATGATGGCTCACACCCATCTATAATGAGATCTGGTGCCCAGAACACTAATACATAATAAATAAATTAAAAAAAAACACACACACACAGTGTGCCCAGATGCTTTCGGGCCCCTTTCCTCTGTTCGCTTCCGTTCTTGGAGAGCTTCTTCCTTGCTGATAAGATCTATTCCGATCCATGCCTATCTCAAAGGCATTGCTTTCCATTTCCTCCAGGGTCTGCTGGGATTTTTACCTAACGGGTACTATTTTCTTTGAAACTCTAATAAAATTGTCCTTGAGTTAAAAAAAACATTAAGCATCATCACTGTCACTCTGTCTTGACAGCCTTCATAAGAACTTACAAGTGAATCCATGCCATGTTAAAGCTTAATCCTTTCTACCTGTTCTCTGCTCGCTGTTCGTTCTTTCACCTGAAAAATGGTTTGTGTGCATGCGTATGTATGTATGCACATACGTGTTCCTGGGCATATAGGTGTGTGTATGTATGCTACTGCATGTGTGGGGTATGTGCATGCATGTGGACGGTGGAGGCTTTAAGCTTGTTGGCCTAGGAATTTGCCCTCCACTGGGATGACAAGTGTATGCCAGCTCACTGCACTTTTCCCCATGGGGTCTACAGACTGAATTTAGGCCCTCATGCGCACACAGCAAGCGCTTTCCCAACCAAGCCCTCTGCTCTCAGCCAGAGAACAGAGTGGTTTTGAAAAGTATGGTCCTCGGATCAGTGACATCAGTATCTACTGGACTCTTCAGGAAGAAGATGCTCAGTTTTCATCCCAAATGTACTGTCAGAAAGCAGACTTTAGACTCAGTGATGCGCAATGTGAAGCCCTCTGAGGGATTGCGGTCTGACAGCTGAGAACTATTGAACTAGGCCAGGGGCCTTGCTCTATGAGGAATAATGGGTGAGCTCCTTGATGGTCAGGTCCCCGGGCATTGAACCTATACAGTCAAGGCAAGGAGCCCCGCTCAAGCACTGGGAAGATTCCCCTGGAACACGTCCAGTTAGCTTTGCCAGTAAAAGGTGTTAACTGAACCATGTGCATCCAAGTCCTGTAGCCTAGAATAAGAAAACAGCCACGCTTGACCTTGAGGAGTAACGAAGGCCATGTTTGGCCAATGGCATGTGTACCAACAGAAGCAAGCGTCTGCTCCTTTCAAAGCAGCCTCTTCCGCAGGTACCTTCCAGAGGGCAACAAACCATTTCCACATGTGGAGAGTGTTCTCTAGCGATATATCCTACCTGCCTTTCGTGTCATCACAGACTTCCTTAGAAGTTAAAGTTTACTTCAAAGCCAGGGGGAAGTCGGGGTTTTTCCAGGTGCACAGATTCATCTTCAGAGGCTGAGGATCAAGGCCATGGATGAGAGAGAAACCAGTACCCATTCAACTGTGTACTGGCCTGATCCTGCTCACTCTGCTCACTCTGCCCATAATGAGATCATCTGGGGGTCTCCTAATAAATCAGCACTCCAGCTCCACTCCCAGATCAGATTTATATACTGGTATCTTTACAAAACCCTTTAATTTATTCTTTGAAAAGTCCGTAAATGTACACAATATACTTTGATCATATCTACACCCAACTCCCCTCCTCCACTTCCTTCCAGACCCTTCCACATCTTCCTACCAACCTCAAGTTTTCTTCTTTTTGTTTTTATAACCAAATTAGTCCAATTAGTGCCACTCTGATATGCCAGAGTTTAGGGGTGTCTACTGAGGGTACAGTAATTCATCAGGTGCTAAATCCCCAAAGGAAACTAACTTCCCTTCCCTCAGCAGCTACATTGGTGTCTTTAAGAAATCAATGCCATATTCTTTCACTGTGAGGTCCAATTCTAGAACCACCAAACTAAATGAATTTTTCTTAAACACTTACTATACGTGTGAGCCTGAGGCAAGGGAATGCGGCTTGTTTCAAGAAGCCTAGAGTGGCGGGGTGTTACCCCAAATACCCACAGTCAAGTGGAACCCACAGAACACGGCGATACATGCTGGAGTTCCACAACTTGTTACCTACGCCAAAGAGGGGCCAGACTTAATCCAGCCCGGGAACAGCTGGGTATAGCGTCACAGAGGAAATTCGATTTGAATCTGGTTTGGGAGGTTTTAGTCACCAAGGGAGAAATAACTTTGGGGCTAAAAAAACAAATGTGAAGAAAAACACTGAGGGAAGAAAGCTGAAGGATTTCGAAGAAGCCAGTAAATACTGTACAATTGCATTTTATAGGGAATAAGGTAAGCAAAATCTTTTCCTGTGTCCAGAGACAGTTTTTAAAAACAGCTTTAAGATTTCATTTTTGACAGTTTCATATATGTATACAATATCTTGTGAACATATTAAATTCCCCATTACCTATTGTACCCCAATTCTGAAGACCCCATTTTCTCCAACTAATCTGCTGTAGAATATTATTTTAAGAGGTGTTACTTTTTTATGTCATGAAACATCTGTTTGATGATGCAGAGACATGTTGCATCTGTCTAACTCCGTGAAGCTGTGTTACTTTGCCTGTCTAAAGCACCTGATGGTCTAATAAAGAGCTGAATGGCCAATAGCAAGGCAGGAGCAAGGATAGGTGGGAATGGCAGGCAGAGAGAATAAATAGGAGGAGAAAAAGAGAAACCTACTCGGCCAGCATGGAGTAAAAGTGAAAGCAAGATATACAGAAGTAAGAAAAGGAAAATGCCCAGAGGCAAAAGGTAGACGGGATAATTTAAGTTCAGAAAAGCTGGTTAGCTATAAAGCCAAGCTAAGACTTGGCATTAAGAATTAAGAAATAAGAGCCTCAGTGTGTGATTTATTTGGGAGCTGGGTGGCGGGCCCCCAAAAGAGCAAAAAGCTAAAAGAGTTAAAAATAGCAACAATACTAATCCTCTTCCATCTCCCATGTAACACATGTATGTGTGTGAGTGTGTATGTGTGGTGTCCCCCAGAGACACCCACCACCATGCCACTTTTACACATCATGATGCAGTCCTTGATGACAGGTTCAATCAGGAGCCTATTCACCCGGTTACAGCCTTACACTAAGAGGTTCTAACCAGGGAACAAAACCAAAACTAGGCACTCAAGTCCTGGTCTTGCCCTCTTTTCCCTTCTTTTTGTGTTAATTTATTGTGGCCACTGTGATAAATCATAACAAAGTTGGTTGCGGAAACAATACACCATTATTCTCACATTATGATGGCTAGACTTTCAAATCCAGTCTCACTGGTAAAGGAGGGTGTCAACAGATTCTCTTATTTTGTGTGTGTGTGTGGCTGTTGGCAGGTTTTGCATCCCACCTTTTCTGGATTCCCAAGCTAGTGGCTCTGTCCTCCAGCTCAGGGTTTAGTCATTGCCCAGGCTTTACATGAACTGGGATCTGGCAAGGTCAAGTCCAGACTAAACTTATTACTGAGAAGGGGCCCTGACTCTCTACTAGGTTCCATGTCTTTTTCTCTGGAGCCTGAGGTTCATAGTGTTCCCATACTGAGAAAGTGGGGGAATATGATCCCAGGGCCACCCAGGACCCATAGCTATTTGTCACAAAGAATAATATTTTCAGATACACAAATGATGTAAAATCCATGCAAAAAAAGCAATGCTAAAACAAGAGTAAGTGCTATTAATAAAAGAACAGCAAACAGGAAACCCTTAAAATAAAATCCTTTTGCACATAAAATAGCATTTTAAAGTTCAATAACGGAGAAATGGCTCAACTAGCAAGAGTGCTTGCTATACAATCATAGAGACCTGGAGAACCATGTAAAAAGCTGGGCATGGTCACACGTAGCTGTGATCCCAGCACTATGGGGAGACTGAGACAAGAGGATGGTTGGTGTTTCCTGGCTACTCACCAGGCTAGCCCCAGATTCAGTGCTGGACCATGCCTCAAGATGACAAGGTGGGCAACAATAAAGTAAGGCAGCCAATGCCCTCCTGCAATCCTCTACACACATGTACACATCTCTCTCTTTCTCTCTCTCTTTCTCTCTCTCTCTCTCCCCCTCCCTCCCTCCCTCCCCCCTCTCTCTCTCCCTCCCTTCCTCCCTCCCTCCCTCCCTCCCTCCCTCTCTCCCCCCCCTCTCTCTCTCACACACACACACACACACACACACACACACAGAGGTGCAGGGGTAAGTAGGTAAGTTAAAGAAATCTGAAATGCCAAATAAGCAAGAAGCCTGCACAGGGAAAACAGGATGTTAAATTAAATGATAAATCCGTGAAGTCTCATACCCAACTGATGAGGTAACCCAAAGGAACAGAGATCATTTCAAATAATTTAAGAAAATATTCTTGAGCCAAGGAATAGGACCTTCCAAACCAAAATGGAATATTGCACGCCCAGCATGTTGAATTTAAAAAGGGTCCATCCAGGCATATCTCCATGGAATCTGAGGTTAATATAAATCCCTCCTCCCAAAGATTCCAGGGAGAAAAATCAGTCACTCACAATAAATCAGGAATGGGAAACGGCCTCATGCTTTTCAAAGAGGAGCAAGATATGGACCAAGAGCTAAATGAAGATGGAAGGAAAATATCTCCACTTTAAACAGAAAATCATGCCCAGTCTAGAAAGTTATATCCTCATAAAGTATAAGAAAAATAATGTTTCTTTATGAAATATTAGTCTTAAAACTTGTTCCTCCTTCTGTGTTTTCTTGGAAAGTTACTGGGAGGACTTTCCACTGAGAGGAAGTTTTCTGACACAGCATACAAGGTATCCTGTGCAGGAGGCAGGTAAATAATGAGGATGAACCCAGAGATGAGGATGAATTCATGAATAAGGATAAACCCAGGGATGAGGATGAAGCCAGAGATGAGGATGAACCCAGAGATGAGGATGAACCCAGGGATGAGGATGAACCCAGAGATGAGGATGAACCCAGAGATGAGGATAAACCCAGGGATGAGGATGAACCCAGAGATGAGGATGAACCCAGAGATGAGGATGAACCCAGAGATGAGGATGAACCCAGAGATGAGGATGAACCCAGAGATGAGGATGAACCCAGGGATGAGGATGAACCCAGAGATGAGGATGAACCCAGAGATGAGGATGAACCCAGAGATGAGGATGAACCCAGAGATGAGGATGAACCCAGAGATGAGGATGAACCCAGAGATGAGGATGAACCCAGGGATGAGGATGAACCCAGAGATGAGGATGAACCCAGGGATGAGGATGAACCCAGAGATGAGGATGAACCCAGAGATGAGGATGAACCCAGAGATGAGGATGAACCCAGAGATGAGGATGAACCCAGAGATGAGGATGAACCCAGAGATAAGGATGAACCCAGAGATGAGGATGAACCCAGAGATGAGGATGAACCCAGAGATGAGGATGAACTCAGGGATAAGGATGAAGCCAGGGATGAGGATGAACCCAGATATGAGGATGAACCCAGAGATGAGGATGAACCCAGAGATGAGGATGAATTCAGGAATGAGGATGAACCCAGAGATAAGGATGAACCCAGAGATGAGGATGAATTCATGAATAAGGATAAACCCAGGGATGAGGATGAAGCCAGGGATGAGGATGAACCCAGAGATGAGGATGAATCCAGAAATGAGGATGAACCCAGAGATGAGGATGAACCCAGAGATGAGGATGAACCCAGAGATGAGGATGAACCCAGAGATAAGGATGAACCCAGAGGTGAGGATGAATTCAGGGATAAGGATGAAGCCAGGGATAAGGATGAAGCCAGGGATGAGGAGGAAGCCAGGGATGAGGATGAAGCCAGGGATGAGGATGAAGGCAAATCCTAGGTGTGCTTCCATTCTAGAGCACAAACATTCTTGACTGGCATTGGGGCACAGGGCTGAGATGCCAGAAGAATAACTCCAAGGAAAACCAACTCTAAAGATTATCTGAAGTTATCTATTAACACTGAGGTGAGCTTTACACCAAAAGCTGTGGAAAATTAGGGTTATCTATACAAATACATACATAGAGATGCCACACTTCTTCCCAAGACCCCACAACCTGACCAGGACTTTCATCTACAGACACCAAAAGGTTGTAGGGAAGGTTACAGTTGCAATATCTTTCATGTTTCATATTTTATTGAATTTTTTTGTAGGGGCTAGAGAGATGGCTCAGCAGTCAAGAGCACTTGCTACTCTTCCAGAAGACCCACATTCAATCCCCAGCACCTACATGGAAGCTCACAACTATTTATAATAACTCCAGTTCTAAGGAACCCAATGCTCTCTTCAGGTTTTTTGGGCCCCAGAAATGCACATGGTACACATACATACACATAGGAAAACACAGATGCTTATGAACATAAGTAAATCTTTTAAAAATTACTTGTGTGTGTGCATGTACACGTGTATATGTGTATGTATATGTGTGTGTGATTTAACAGAGGGAATATGTGTGGAGATTAGGTGATAACTTTGGAACGAAACAGCCTAATTTGGATTTCAGCTTTGACTCCTGTGGCCTCTGTAAGCTAGGCAAAGTGTTTAATTTCTCTGTGCTATTTTCTCCTTTGAACCCGGAATAATGTTTACCATTCTTATGGTATTATTCTAATCTTCACATTTGTTAATAAAGCACTTAGAGGGTTTTTTAAATAACAAATTGTTATTGTGAAACTAAATAGTAACATATTTTAAAGAGAAAGCCAAGTAGTAAATTTGTTAAATTTGAACTCTCCTCCCCCTAATTCATAATTCCTTCCTCTTATATCCTCACATCCACCGTTCTCTAGCTGTACCCATTTATGTCCCTTACCTTCTGTATAGAAAACATCGGTGAACCTGGTAATAATCAAAAAGACCTGGGGCTACCACCTTCCTTATCCACATAGCTGAGTGAACCCCTAGGTGGTTTGTCCATATAATTCTGTGAGCTGAGGGCCATGGGATTGGTCAGCATGCAGCAAGCCTGTCCACAGGCATGAGCTTTACTAGGCAGTACACTGAAATGCCTAGGTGATTTTGGTCTTCTGAGAACGACTTGCTGGGCTGCTGAAATCCCAGGCAAAATGCTACATCATAACAAGAGAGTGACTGGGTCACATAGTCACGGTGTGGGGACAAATCCCACCAGCTCCTCAAGGCCAAAGATACACTTCCTGCAGGCTCCTCTTCTTACCCTGTGCTTTCTTCAGATCTTTGTCCCAAGCTATTGTCACACAATAGGAAAATTGAGGCTGCTCTCTCCAGCACAACTCAGCTACAGTCTATCCTGACTGGCTCATATTGACAGCAATGCTAAGGGGAAGTCAGGATGGCCCGGGTCTCTGCACTGACCAGTCCCATTGCCCCCATTGCAAAGTTCACACAGGGGACCCAGCTTCATTCACTCCCAAACAGAGAAGATAATGGCTTTTTATGCCTTTGACAACTTTGTAGGTATTTTCAGTTCTTCAGGCCTCCGATGTTACACTGTAAAATCTAAAAGCTGCACTGAGTCAAAGAATCAACACACTCATTTCTTCAAGGTGTTCAAAGGTGAGGGAGCAAAGGCTTTGAAGGGTTTCAGCATCGCACAAGATAGCAGATGGACTTAGACCTTGGACTTGGACTCCGGTCTACCCACCCCTGGGCTTTGCTCATTCCTCAGAACTGACAGTCTGATGTCCACAATGTCACCTCCTGATCACAGACTCTTCCACCCAAAACTGCCACAGAAAGCCGCTATCATTCCTTCACAGTAACCCCTTCCTAAGACTTTACCACTGCCTTCTGCTCTTGCCAAGAATTTCCAAGCTAAAGTCACAAGTGAAAGATTTCAGCTCTGAATCGAACGACCCTTCGTGTGCACACGCATAGGCAAATGGCATATCTGACAACAAGTTCACATGTAAAGCCAAAGACTCACCCTGCTGTAGAAGACACCAGAGCTAGCTTTGCAGGAAGGGAGCTGCTTCTCATGAGGTAATTAAGATGGAGCACAGACGGCTCCCTTCCCTCCCTCTCCCCTGCCTACACCCCCCTTCACAAAGGCCAGTCCCTACCAAGCTGATTGGCAACTCTGTTCAAGACAGCTTAAGGTCCAGGAGTGGATTGGGAACAGCTAACGCTCTGGCAATCTCTCTTCTTTCCCTTGAGCCCAGACTTCAGTGGGCGTGCAATGTGGCATTTTGTTTCTGACTTCACTCACTTCTCCAGCAAGTCAGCTCAAGAAAAACAAGAGCCTGGTCCAGCATGGGAGCAGCCAGTCTCCCAGGCCCTGTTTCCCTGAGACCCAGAGACCCTCAGTAACCTAGTCCTTCTCTCCATCCCCGGAGCAAGGATCCGCCACAGATTGTCCATGGGGCAATATTAGGAGATCCGTCCTGTGGTGCTCTCTTCCCTTGAAGCCAAGGGAAGCAGATGGGCCTCCCATCCTGTGGAAATAAGCCTGGGAAATCAAAGATGGACCAACTTTTAAGCCACTCTTGCAATTGTTGGACATTAATATTATTTTCTGTGGTGTCTGTGAAAATGCTTGAGATGGGGGTGTTTGGAATACAAAATTAATACAGGCTTATTTTTTCATTAACCTGGGGTCTTGCATACCTCATCTATCCTCCACCTAACCGACGAATGTTCTAAAACATACATTTGACCTTGTTATTCATAGTCATCTCTTAGAGAAGATTATCCAGGGTGTATGTGTGTGTGTGGGTGTGTGTGTGTGCACGCCTGTGTGTTCATGTGCATTTACATGTATACATAACTTTTTGAAACAGGGTCTCACATAGCCTAGGGAAGATAGGGTATGTAAGCTAGGATAGCCTTGAGCTCTAGTTTTTCTGCCCTTTTATTCCATTTATAAACCTCCATGGAACACTGCTTCTCAGGTTGAGTGTGAGTCTTCCTACCCCAGTTAGACATCTCTGGAGATGTCCTCTCGCGCACACCCAAAGGAGTGTCTCCTAGGTGACTCTAAACCATGTCAAGTTGACAACCAAGATTAACCATCATATCAGGTGAGAGTGTTTGGGCACCAGACATATATAAATCTGAAAGGCAAGGATTGTCAGCATGGGACTTGCTTGGTCTGAAAACCTACCATGCCTTGGGTCCCTGAAGAAGACCCTGCTGCTGAATTCTATCCATCCTGAAAAACTGGCTTTGTTTCCTCTTGACAAAGTTCTCAGCATAGCTGTGGCACACGGCCCCGCAGGCATTCTCTATGTGAGGGATACTGAAGCTTGAATGGGTCCCTCCTGAGCTGGCTGATTCCAGATGTTCAAGCATCCTAAATGGGAAGTTCAGGTTTTACAGCTCCAACCTACAGGAAAGGTTGCCTTTCATTGGAGCTGGACAGATTCTACCTGGAGAGCTGTACCTGTTACCTGTGGGCACCACAGGACCCTGGAGGGACTCTGCATTTTTTCAGGGTCTATGGTGAGAAGTCTTAAATGCTGTCCACATAGTAGGCCCAGAAGTGGACAGTATAAAAACAGGGATGAAAGTGGGGGTTTGAAGGGTTTATGTCCTCCTTTTTCTATTCTAGCCCCATCTCCTGCAGTCTAGATAGTTCACTTTGTCACAGGTAAGATGGTTATGAAAGTTCACAGTAACAGCCCAATTGAGGATCCCCAAATTGTCAAGAATCACTCCCTGGGGATGGTCTACATAGCGAGTTCCAGGACAGCCAGGGCTGTGTTGAGACATCTTGTCTCAAAAAAAAAAAACATTAAAAACACATAAATAAAAAAATTTTAAAAATCATCTTTTGGTATGTGGCACGCTTTAGCTTGGGTGTGACATGGCCTTGAAAATTCAGTATTGGCTGTCGACTGCTTATGTAGAAAGGCCACCATAACATCTACTGAACATACTATGGCAAACACGTGCATTGCTACAACGTAAAAAGCCTGGCCTGGTTTGAATTACCTGCCTCCAATTCCTCAGAGGCATCCTGGTCACACTCACTCCACAAACATGTGAGGCTTTACTCCAGGGCTGGGCTTGTTAGTCACTGTCCCAGGTGGCATGAGGGTCCATAACTCACAGTCATCTGTGCCTCTTTGTCACGGACGTCACCATCCTTCATCCTGGTGCTGGCTCCTTCAACACCCATAAGCCACGCTGATTTGGGGTCACTTGCCAAAGAGAATGCTTTTCCTCGGCGCTAATCATTATATATTGATGTTTGAAATTTGGGGGCTAAATCCATTTGGAGAATGTTTTTTTATTTCCTCTTCACCTCTCTGTCTCAAATTTACACTTCTTCTGCCTTACCTATTTTTCTTTTATAAAGTTCTTGATAACCAATATGTCGTATATTCCCTACCCCTTATCTTCTCTGGAAAGTTAGCACTAAATAGACAATATTAAAAAATTCTTGCCAACTCCAGGCCCTCAATGACCAAAGCAAAGAGCAAAAAAATTATTGAATCTCTCTGCCTCTGATCACTCAGAATGAGGCAGGATGAAACTTAGCCTTGAAAGACATAGTGGACATTGCCAAGGGCCCCAGTAAAGAAATCTGTCTCTACATGTATAAAAGCTCACAGGGATGCCTAGGAAAACTGAAGAATTACCAGGACACTGCTGTGACCGACAGGCATGTGAGGCCCAGGTGAAGATGAAACAGAAGATGTATGGTCGAGTCTCATGATGAAAGTCTTTGATTGCTCATGAAGAAGTTTGGATACATTCTTCAAAGTGACAGGAAGTCACGGAAGGCTTAGAAATGACATTGTTTGAAAGCACTGGAGTTGTACTGAAGACATGCCGCCAGAAGAAAAGACTCCAGTTGGAGACTGTAGCACATGGGCATAAGAGGCATCCTGACCGGAAGCTGTAGAAGAGACCAAGAGTAGAGGATGGGTGAAGGGTTCTTAGGGAGGCAACAGGAAAGATGGGGACAGAGAGAATGGCTCAAGAAAACTACAGTGTTCACTCAGGTGATGGACAAGCAGATGGAAAGCAATACCCTTCACCAGTGCAGAGAGTGGGGAGCGTTTTCATGGGGTTGGAGGGGGTGGGGCAATAAAGGAAATAAGTCAGCTACGGCAAATGTGATTGACTATCCATGATCTGCTGAAGAAGGATTTCTAGAGGGCAAGAGAACTGTCTGTAAGGACAGTCTGCAGTATTGATTTCAGAGTCCTGGATGTGTACAGGTGTGAAAACTGAAAACACAAGGTTAGAAGGTGCTCTGGGAAGCCTGGGCACAAGCATGTGTACAGGAGAGGAGGACCAGCTGTCGCCGGACCAAGGAGGACACAGCTTCATGGGGAAATGTCAACCAGAGAATTGACTCTTATAGAGCAGAAACCAGAGAAAAGAAGGTTGGGGAGTGGAGGTGTCATACATGGACTGTGAATTGGCGATTTTATGAAATGAGTGATGTCAGCAGAAAGTTTGTCTGGTGTCTCTCCCAAGCAGCTACCACTTGCTTCTCCATTCCTCTCCTAAAGGGGTGTAGTAAGCTCTGAGCATCTCATAACGGAAGGCATATCTCAGGAAAAGTCACAAGGAAAAGGAATTAGGGCCATGCAGGGCAAATTCCTACTTGGTGAGTTATGTGAGACAAATGTGGGGAAGCCCAGAGGAAAGAGGGGGTGCTTAGCCTCTTGAGAAATATCCATGCATCCCAGAGGGCCGGAGGCTTGGCAGTCTTTGGTTGCTTCTGGCTCTAATAGCTCAAATGGGGTTAGCTTGCTGTTGAGTTTCTATGACAGATGGTTGCGGAGCCTCCAGAGGACTCCCTAGCCATCACCACATCGTCAAGCTGCAAACAAAAGCTATTCACTGTCCTCACTTCTTCTCCTGAATTCTTCCTAGATCCATAATTTTTAAGTACAATATAGGCCATAACCACCTACGGGTCTCTCATTTCCTGACTATGCCAATCCTATTTCAGCTCACACTTAAAGATCAATACACACATTCTGACAAAGAATATTTTTGCTTTCCCAAGAGCACAATAATATAAAATAATGCAGGATCTGTGCTAAGATGTGATTATTATTTGAACATTACTGATGCTTTCTAAACTCTATCCCAGGAGTAACTGTACAAAGTGAATCATCTTAGACGGTTTGGGGAAGAGCGTATAGGGGCATCTTTCTTGTCTCCCCTCTGTTTTTATTTTCATGGAGTCACACATCAAAGAACTGAAATGCTACAAAGGTGAAAGGAGGGATGGATGAGGAAAATACTTGGGCAGAAGCACTTGTAGGTGGAGACGGACAGTGCTGTGGGGTCCAAGGATTGGACCTACGACTCCCTGGCTTGTATCCGCTGGTCCCTAAAATCCAGCCATCAGGAATGCATAACTCTGACACGAAATTTTATTCATAATTAAAATCCTGAGAGTCCAGACTCTTAAGTTGTTTTCAGTCATTGACACCCTTAGGCAGGGATGCTGCTGTTGTGTTCAGGATTCTCGAGGATAAAAGGCATCCTGTGTCTGAGTAATAAAGCTGGCACAGACTCTCACTTGCTGCTAAGACTCCTTTAAGAAATAATCACATGCTCCGGAAGAGTGTCTTAGTGTATGAGATCCTCTAGCTCCCCAGATTCCTGGGTCGGGCAGGGGGAGGGGTGTGGCAAGAGACCCTGAAAGATTGGGACCATGCTATGTGTTCCACTACCCACTGTAATGGGAAAATTTGGCACTTCTGCTGTCAGTCCAGAGTTCTTGAAGTGGAAATGCCAGGACCCACGCCTGAAGCTGAGATTCTTACTTGTTGAGGAAGAAGATACACTTGCGACTCTTTGCCAAGGGTAGATGTCTTCAGTAACGCAAGCCATCGTGTATTTATTTATCCAGAATGATATAATAAAAATCTAGGGGAGACAGAATAGCAGGTAAGTCTGAAGTGTGAGGGGAGGATTAGGGAGTGAAGGCAAAGAGGTCCATGTGGCAATGGTTAGACCATCTCTATCCAATCCATGAAGCTCCTCTAAGGGTTCCGAGATGAGTTTCCCTTATACACTGGGATTATAGCATCAGCAGTGGCTCTCAGTTTGACTCTGTCTTGAAATCCCACAACAGTTTCTATTTTATTGGGCCACACTTACAGAAAATCATTTAAAATCCATATTTTTCTTTGATTCCTTCCCAGAACCCCCAAGTGTAGATGGGGGGGGAAGAATAATGGAAGGAAAAGGACAAAAAACAAAGACAAAGAAAGAACAAGAGGATGAAGAGAGAAATAGAAAAAGACAATGAACTTGACAGGAATTCCTATCACTTTTCCCAGGGAAGTCTTGGCCCTTCGGGGCTCACATATAAACCATTATGAGGTCAGCTAGGACAAGACCCCATCCTTGCTATATGTCTAGCTCTTCAAAGCATTAGAATTTCTCAAATGTAAAAGCAGGTAGAATACTCATTTCCCCTCTTTCATCAACTAGTCAAATTTCTTCTCAAAAGACCCTATCAAGACCGAGCTTGGAGCTGGCTTAGCTGCTCCCACCATCTGAGAGACAGTGGTTTCAAATCATCCTTTGCAGTCTTAGAGGATGCAAAGAGCTCCTGCATCCATCTGAGAAACCCCACTTCTCTCCACTTCTGTTATTTGTGCTCCTGCAAGAGTTAAAAAGTATTAGAGAGTCACTACTTGACAGGATATGGTCTGTGGTGTTAACTTCCGGTCTCACCCCATGTTCCATCTTCTTCCTGTGCCATGCTAATAAATCTCAACTTCGAGGCCTCTCAACAGAAAGTCAGAAGCAGCCACTGACCCTTAAGACATAGCATTGATCAAACAGGATGCTTCTGGGAGCCTTAAATCAGAAAACACTGGACATATCATTTCACATCTTAAATATCTCCTTATGGGAGGAAGCTTATTAACACACATGCACAGTAGCTAATATTTTACGCGGACCAAACTGGCCCATTTTTTAGTCTTTTCAATGCCCAAAGGCAGTCTACCTACATGAGGAGCCAAAGGCCTACAAACCAGAATCATAAAATAAAAAAAAAAAAACCTCTGCACACTATCCAAGTGCCAAAGAGCACCTGAAACTACTTTGCTTCTATTTGGTTTGCCCCCCGAATATGCGCACTGGTATACTGGTGTTTCTTTTGAATTCCCCTGGGCTTGGATATTATACACCCAAGTCTTAGTTCAACCTTGAGTTTTCACAGCTGGAACATAACCCAATGGAAATGTTGACCCAGCACCAACTAGATCATTCCAAACAGGTGTTGCTTTAATTAGTCCTATCGTAAAACAAAAATTAAAAATTAAAAGAAAACATTTGAATGGACCTCAGAATTTCTTAAGGGCTTAAAAGGAACAGGAATGCTGTTTGAGGGCTCTTAAGCCTTATCTATTTTTCTCAGGGGCTCTCTTTATAAAGTTAGTAAACTTTTGAAGTCACAACACCCAGTGTTTTAAGAGAAGGAAAAAAATGGCTGCTTTTCCTACTATATTTGCGACTGAGGAGAAACTTTTTAAACGAAAGAAACATGGCCTCCAAAATACATCCTGTATAGTCTTAGACAGCGTCACCTCAGGCAGGAAAACAAAACAAAACAAGAAACAAAAAAGCAATTTTTTGTCCTTCATTCTCCACCTGAAAAGGGAGACAAAGGAGCTTTTTGTGAATTCAATTTATTGAGGAAATATATGGACTCTGGGCTGACCAAGAGAAGTAAGTGAAACAGGGGTTGGAAAGCCCCGCCCCTAAGGAGCGCTGGCGATCATCCTCTTACACAGGGGACCATTTAGCCATCAAGTTTACAGGGCATATGAAGTAGCTCAGGGGTGTCAACATTTCAGCAAGACCTCCCCAAATTTCCTTGGGAAGGAAAGTAGAAACTGTCATCATCGGGGAAGCCGAGCAAGCTGAGGAGACTGGGTGGGTAGAGAAAAGGCGGTGGAATGGCTCAGGTTGGGAAAATTGCATCAGTAAGGGGAGTATCAGGACTCGCTGGCTTCAGATAACCCTGTTAAGGCAAATTGCTGGCCCCAGGGACTCCAGTTCAGTGGGTTTGGGACACAGTCCCTGAATTTGCAGTCCCCAAAGTGACACAGGCGCAGATAATACCGGCTAGAGAAGGCCAGTTCTGTTAGTTTTGCAAGTATGTACTGAGATATCAGAAAATTTTAAATCGCTCTACCCCACAAGTTCGTTGTTACAAGTTCGTTGTTTCATAGTGAGTAAGTGCGTCTCCACATATAGGTAGGGAAGTGTTGGTGTAATCATATCTTTCCTTTGATTTTTGGTTTGTACAGTAATGTAGGGCTAATTTAACTCCCCAGGGGCAAAACCAAAGTCTCTAATTCATGTTCATAATGGTCCATCTCAGGCAAGTATTGAACAACAGATTAGCAGAGTTTCCGAATATCTGTCAGTCAGATGTTGCAAGCTCTTAGGACTATGTTCTCAGGACACTATTAGTTTGCCTAATTTATCATTTGCATACACTAAATCTCAACCACTTTATTTTATATTTAAGGGGGGTCTTATTTGAGCCCACATAAGATTAGACTTTTAATAAGCTCTAATCTAATAGATCTTTTAATTAATATATATAATTTTTATTTATTACAATCAGTAATATATTTGGAATTATATTTGCCATGTTGCTATTTGTTTTCCATCTGATCCTCTTTTTTTTGTTTTCCTTTTTGTTTTTTTCCCATTTCTTTGGCTTGTCAAGTATTCAGTTATACCATCTCCTGCCCAACTAGCTCATTAAGTGAACATTAATTTACTCTTGTTTTACTGATTATATTGAAGCCTCCCTGGGAATCATTAATTTATTAGAAATTAATATAAATTTGTGATTTTTTTTACTTTCCTAATGTCAAAAGAAATTTGGAAACCTTGAACTTTTGACCCTTTGAGCCATCTCTGTTCAAGTATTACTTCTGTTTCCCTTGTCTCTCAACTATTATATTGAAGGTATTTTGGTGGCTTTCAACCTGGTATGACTTTAGTTGCCCAGGTCAAAATGCCCCTACAGCAATAATTACTTGACTCAAAAAGTCAATAGTGCAGAGATTTATAAATTCTACACCAGACATCTCCACTCTTTTGTAATGTGCGTGCCTTTTATATTCATTTCCATGACTCTCGTTTTCGCCTTTGTCTGTCCACTTCACCCTGGGTATTTCCTACTTGCCTGCCTTCCAACTGAATAAGTGCTTCCTCAGCTCTATCTACTTTGCTGGTCAATTAATAAATATCTCCTTAGGAAATATTTAGTCCTAAATTTTTACTTATTCTATATAAATTCCAGTTCTATGCTAAAATTTTGCTATCAATATGCCTATTGCCACCTTTTCTATTGAGTATATTTTAGCACAAGTGTTTTAAGCCAAACTTAATCATCTGAATAGTAGATCACTTAATTTTTTATCTTATTAATTTATCAATCTTGCTGTTGCAACATTTCTGATCATTTTTGATTGAATGTCAGTTACTATATAGCTCACCTCTCTGCCCCTTCCTTCTCTCCAGGGTCTTGGCCCTGGAACTTTAGCTGCCTTGGAATATCAAAATCCTGATCTTTTGTTACCTGGGCCTTAACACTGTCTGAAGTTATAGCTCTTCTCTGAGCAATAGGAATGGTCCCCTGCCTGATTCTCAGGCTCTTACCCCATTACAGAAATAGCAAGTGTCCTGAGTAGAACCGTAGTGGGCCCCCCTCACCTTGCTTGCTGCCTATCTTCTGGTTGGCTCCTTGAGTCTTTGTGAGCCTCTGCATGCCTCCGGGCACTGCTAAAATCCAAGCTTCTAGCTGTTCTTGGCAGGAGTCTGAGTCTGTAGCAAGCTACTGCAGCATAGCCAGAAGCATACATCTATATTTAGAAATTGCATTAGACATAAGGAAAAAACTTCTCTATTTTTCTGACTCTGTCAAATGCTAGACCACATCACCAAGTGGTCTTCTGCACCCCTTTAGATGCCAGAGATATCTGGAATCCAAGGTAATAAAAACATGTGCATATAGTGAAGAGAAAATGCAGGAGAAAAAGAAATACCACAAAATCCTGTCCACTGCAGCATGTGAATCTCCAATTCCTGTTGATACCCAAACACTTGGAGCTTGAACAGAGCCATGTGTTGTCTTTGCACAATTCTCATTGAGATTTACACATAATTCAGAGAAGAACAATATAAGAGTTACATATTTGCATGGTATTTTCAGTTTGATTTTAGCCATGAAATATAGTATAATTGTTGTGCTTTTATTTAATGTCATGAGTGGAATTCTTGCAACTAAGTCTTTTTTTTTCTTTTTTCTTTCTTTTTTTTTTTGAGCAAGGTTTCTCTGTGTAGCTTTGGAGTCAGTCCTGAAACTTGCTCTGTAGACCAGGCTGGCCTCTAGCTCACAGAGATCCACCTGTCTCTGCCTCCCAAGGGCTGGGACTAAAGGCGCTCATAGGAGTAAAAAGCGGCGGAAGAGATTCTCATCTAAGAACTTCCAGCTAGGTGTTTTGGGTGGTGGTGTACACATGTCAACTCAGGCTTTTATCAGTCCATTATAAATAAGAAGAAAAACGGAACCCTATGTATAATCACTTGTACTCTTCAAAAGAGACTTAAGCATACTTCCTGTCTAATGTTGAGTGTGCATATTCTGTAAGCAGTGAACAGCACACGTATGAAATCTTACTGATTCCGTTTAAGGGCCAGAGAGAGATTAAGGCAGCTCTGCAGACTCTGTCCAGAGTAGTCAGTGATGGCCATGTCCTTCACATGGCTTCATCAAGTAGCTGGAGCCTTCCCAGCAAGAGGCGCACACCCTCCCACAGCAATTTGTGGTGGAAGTTGGGGAACCAGAGACTTTGGTGCTTCTGTGAAAGTCTTCAGATGAAGGATGCATCTTCTCTCAGTCCTTGCATCCCTAGCATTGTTCTTCCATGAGAGGAGTCAGTGCAAGGAACTTGACCCCAACATGGAACTTTGGGCTCAGATTGCACTAGGATTTAGGCTTATTCCTTCTTCATTGCCTATTTTTTTTCCTACATTAAAAGTGGGATGTGAATTGCAATCAATACAAGAGGCCAGAATAGCCCAGAAGTCCAGGTTTAAGGATCAGGAAAACAGGTGTGGTACCAAGTTACCTATGCTGAGTGTCTGTGCTCTGGTGAAAGACTTCTCAAACAACCTTGCCTTCTGGTTTTGCCCCTTGCCTTGCTTCTGTCAGCCAACATTTTGCCATGGAGACAAAGATAGGTTCCTGTATGCCCTGTGGTGTGTGTGTGTTCTTGTTCTAAATATCCTCAGCGAGTATACAAGAATTTCTTGCAAACTACAAACTCATCTTGGCGTTGCATCAACATCAAACTAAAGATTGAAATTTTTAGATTTATTACTTTAAAAATTATCTTTATGCAACTCATACAAAGCTGAACTTCTCCATGATTCAACTTCATCAACCGTAAGTTCAAACGTGATCTCCCAAGAGAAATGACATTTTTTTTCATTTTTTTATTGCCTCTAAAATGACACAGGGACAAAACAATGCACAACATATAAGAAAATGTCATTTACAATCCTACCAAAAGCCATCTATAGATTCATTGCAATCCCCATCAAAATCCCAACACATTCTTCACAGACCTTGAAAGAACAATAATCAACTTCATATGGAAAAACAAAAAGCCCAGGATAGCCAAAACAATCCTGATCAATGAAAGAACTTCCAGAAACATCATCATCCCTGACACCAAGCTCTATTATAGAGCTACAGTACTGAAAATAGCTTGGTATTGGCATTAAAAAAGAGAGGTTGACCAACGGAATTGAATCAAAAACCCAGATATTAAACCACATACCTATGAACACCTGACTTTTGACAAAGAAGCTAAAATTATACAATGGAGAAAAGAAAGCATCTTCAACAAATGGTGCTGGCATAGCTGGATGTCAACATGTAGAAAAATAAAAATAGATCCATATCTATCACCATGCACAAAACTCAAGTCCAAATGGATTAAAGACCTCAATATAAATCTGACCACACTGAACCTTATAGAAGAGAAAATGGGAATTAACTTTCAATGCATAGGCACAGGAGACCAGTTCCTAAATATAACACCAGTAGCACAGATATTGAGAGCAACAATAAATAAATGGGACCTCCTGAAACTGAGAAGTTTTTGTAAAGCAAAGGAGACAGACAAAAAGACAAAAAGGCTGCCTACTGAATGGGAAAAGATCTTCACCAACCGCACATCAGACAGAGGACTGGGGGTAAAGGGAGTACGGAGGAGGGTGGAAGAGGAATATGAGGGGAGAAGGGGAGAGAGGAGGAGAACTTGAGGGAATGGAACAGTTAAGACAGAGGAAGGACAGAGATGAGAGCAAGGAAAGAGATATTTTGATTGAGGAAGCCATTATGGAGCTAGCAACAAACTTGGCATTAGAAAAATTCCCAGTAATCCACAAGGATGACCCTAAGCAATAGAGGACAGAGTACCCGAACTGGCCCTGCCCTGTAATCAGATTGGTGCATATCTTAAATATCACCATAGAACGTTCATCCAGTAACTGATGGAAACAGAGACAGAGACCTGCATCGGAGCACTGGACTGAGCTCCCAAAGTCCAGCTGGAGTGGGAGGAGTAAGAATATGAGCAAAGATGTCAAGACCATGATGGGGACACCCACAGAAACAGTTTACCTGAGCTAATGAGAACTCACCAACTCCAGCCAGACAGGGAAAGAAACAGCAACTAGGCCCTCTGAATGTGGGTGACAGGTGTATGGCTGGAGCAGACTGCAGGGCCACTGGCAGTGGCACCAGGATTTATCCTTACTGCTTGTACTGGCCTTTTGGAACTATTCTCTTTGGATGGATACCTTGCTCAGCCTAGCTATAGTAGGGAGGGCCTTGGACCTTCCCCAAAGCAGTGTGCCTTACCTCTTCTAAGGAGTGGATGTGGTGGGGGGAGGTGGAAGGAATGAGAGGAGGGGAGGGAGTGGGAACTGGGATTGGTATGCAAAATGAAAAAGGGTAGTTTGCTTTCTTTTAAAAAAATCATAAAAAAGAAAATGTCATTCAAATTTTGCTTCCTGCTACTAATTTTCCAAAATGTCACACACCACAGCATGGCAGCCTGAACCACATCCCTTTTCTGAATGTTTTTAAACTACTCAGACAGCTCCTAGAATTAAACTCTCAGTGGCTTTCACCCTTTTTAACTCTCGCCCCCACCCCAGACCAGTTCTAGAAACCTTTATAAATCTATTTAGCTTGTCACAGGCTCGTTTAGTTCCCTTTCACCAGTTATCCAATTTGATACCACAAATCCCAGGACCCAGAAGACACCACACAACTTCCCAGTAGAAATATGTGCTTCTTGGCTGGCGGTAGGAAAAGCATTAAAAACACCTTCTACCTAAAGCCCAGTTAAAGGAAGGGGGCAAACAACATCAGGATTGATAAAATCTCAAGAAATTATATTTTATACAGTGCTGGATCATTTTATGCCAGTTTGACACAAACTGGAATCATCAGAGAGGAGGAACCCTCAACTGAGAAAATGTCTCCATAAGATCCAGCTGCAAAGCATTTTCTTAATCAGTGATTGATGGGGGAGGGCCCAGCCCATGGTGGATGGTGCCACCCCTGGGCTGGTAGTCGTTCTGGGTTCCATAAATAAGCAGGCTGAACAAGCCGTGATGAGCAATACAGTAAGCCACACCCCTCCATGGCCTTGCATCAGCTCCTGCCTCCATGTTCCTGCCCTGTCTGAGTTCCTGTCCTGACTTCCTTCAGTGATGAACAGTAATATGGATTCTATGAACCAAATAAATGTTTTCCTCCTCAAGTTGCTTTGCTCATGGTATTTCATCACATCAATAGTGATCCTAACTAAGACATAAACTTAGCCAAAATTATATAGAATACATATAAGTGTGTATATATATATATATATATATATATGCATTCTATATGTAATATGCCACTTTGGACTGGCAATGTGCCCTATAGGGGTCATAGCATACCTTGACTGTGGGCTCTCACTCACCATGCTGCATACAAAATTAAGTTTACTCTCAACCCCCCAGTCGCCCTCTGTGGCCACTAAAATGTTGTAAAAGAAACATGGGTGAGTGATTTCTGCCCTTTTACACAACTTATACTACACTAATTTATTTCTCTTCATGCCTCAAAAGAAATCCATATGTATGCATTATTTTTAAATTAAGTAGTCAAAAAGAGTTTCTGCAAAGTGTGAGAATTTTGAGTCACATTTCATTATCCAAACACGTGTAAGATCTGTATGCTATGTGTGTGTTGACATATTTGGTAGCAGTATCAGCACTGTGAGAATTTGGACAATGGGGACTTATACCTTTTTCCCTTTTTCTTTTCTTTTTTTTTTAAAAAAAACTTTTATTGATTCTTTATGGATTTCACACCATACATTCTGATACAATTCTTATCTGCCCTCTGCCCTGGCAACCTCCCTCACCTCAAACCAAAACACACATCACACACACACACACACACACACACACACACACAGCTTCCTCTAACTCACCAGTCTGCTGCTCCCAGGTCTTCAGACCTGGCTCCCCCCCCACACACACACAGCACCAGGGACAGCTCTACCATTTTCCCCAGGCAAGGTGTTTTCTCTCCTGATTCTCTAAAGGGAATACAGGTGTGTGTGTCGGGGGAGAGGGAGGCTCTCATGTCGTCAGGCTTGGCTCTCTTGCACCCAGTGGGGACCAATCTCTTAACAATCATCAATAATCAGTGAGCAACTTGCAAACTTAATGACATGTTTATACCGATTACCTCACCTGAGCCTTATCTTCACAGTTTTAATAAGAACACAAGGATGCTGTGGAAACTGATGCTCAGAGAACATCGAATGACTTTTCCCATTATTACAGTGGTTGGGTGGTCATTGCATGCCAAGTCATCTGATCTCTAAATTCAGAAATTAACCATCCAACTGGATTTTTTTTCTATCTTTATTTTTACTGGTTTTTGCACATGCTCAGGGATATGCCTGCATACATGAGTGGGTATATATACACACACGCAATTAATTGAAGCACGGCCAAACATTACCTATGTGCACAATGTTGTATGTGCACACAGGCAGCCAAACATTCAATGAACAATGCACATGTGATTGGCTTCTCTTTTCAGAAGGTGTCTGGTCCTGTAGCAGAACAAACCCTGCTGCTGGCTGCAGCACAGAGCAGTGTGCTTCGGGCTTCCCCTTGCCCCGATGTTTATTAAAGCACTTTCCGTTTACATGACTATTATTTGCGTTGTCTTGATCATCCAAACCTCAAAGGATGGAGGCTAATGAGATCCCCCAGCCCCTGCCCCATCCTTCACCACCACACTCATGCTGAGAATGGAAGTGGCTCCGAGCGATTAGATTGACTCTGGGAACCTCCAGGAACATTAATGGAGTTGCTACTACAAGCAGCTGGAGTTGCCATTTGCATCCTACTGTCTTACTTTTTTTTTCCTTAATTTTTTTTAAAGCACCCACAACACCCTGGGGGAACTTTCCAGGACAAGCTGCAGGTGCTGTGGATATTTTTATTTAATAATCATTCTTGCAATTCAGCACATTTGTAATCCATGTGGTAAACTCTGACTTACATTTCTCCCAGTGGACGCTGGCCAGATGCAGAAACCAAAGAGCTCGGGGCTGATACTGCCTCTTCCCTCTTTTATGGTTTGTGCATTTGGATGTGTTTAGCATGATCTCCGAGTGCAGCGTAAGGAATGTGCTGTGTTTAAAAGGCCCCTTTGTTGACATTATGCAATCATAAATATACCCAGAAATTATACTCCTTGCATTGAGTGTGGAGTGCTTTAATTGGATGGCCTTCTCATGTGTTATCGTAAAGAACATATGCATAGTTTTGGCATTCCCATTGGATCGTGAAGTGGAGAGGCACATACAGAGAAACACATTCCTCACATCCATGGATTGTCTCATGGATGTCACCACATCTTCCCACCAGGATTGCTTTCCCCGCACACTCCAAGATGGTAACTTCCCAATCTGTCCAAATTCTATTTGGAATCCTCCTGGACTGTGTAAATGTCAGGACCAGTTTCCTTTCCATGTGAACAGCTTTGAAAGGGGAGCTGCATGCCCAACTCCCTCATAAATTGGAGCCAGAGCATCTCCTTTTTATTTCTACTTTTTAGGTAAAGTGGAGAGTAAAACAGGGTGGTTGGCCAAAACTTAAAACAAGAGATCTCTTTTCAAAAAAATGATGTCCTCCTCATTTTCACCATCTTCACACACACAGACACACACACACACACACACACACACACACAATTTTTTTTAACTGATAAAGAGCCACATTCCAAATAGTGGATCCTGCGGGTTAGGTCCTTCTGCTGTTACAGTCATACAGTTTATTAAGGCAGCTAAGTGCATCAGAGGGCAGATGTCACCACCTGTAGGCCTGGGAGAAAGTACCACTTGGACTCCTTGGCAGAACACAGGCAACACTTTAAATGAAAAAGAGAGGAACTGTCTTCAAAGGTGTGTGTAGAATGAAAGGAACAACAAAGAATGGGTGGGTATACCACCCCCACGTACACAGTGTGTTAGGAAGCCATATGGTTTCTAGACCAGAAGGGATCCTGCCAGAGTGGTAGCCATTGGTGAGAGACTCTGCCAAGAGCTTGGTAGAGGATGCAGTTTTACTGCAAAGCCATAGCCCAGCATGAAAAGAGAAAAATGTTCTGGAAGAATTACTCAAACTGCTCGCAGCCTTCAGTGGCACTTCCTGTTTAGCAGAAACCAACTGGTAGCCAAAGATCAAAGGAGATTGAGTGATGTAGTCTGGGGTTGTCAGCCTACTCTAGGGAGAAGAGAACACGGCCAGGGAAGAGTGAAGAAGTAGGGAGGGTGGGTATATATTGAGAGGTAGAAGCAAGCCACAAGTGAGCATGAGATCCAATGGAGTACTGAACATTCTCATACCTTTACAAAACCCAGTCCCATCTATTCTTCAGGCCACCACAGGAAGCAGCCATCATCAACATCCTGAAAGGAAGTTGAAGGCAGAAAAATGAGGCTCAGCTTTGTCCAGTAGACAATGGGACTTCCTAATGAAAGATGTGCCAAGCATTAGCCAAATCAATGAGCTCCAAGTTCAGAGAGAGACACTGTCTCAAAAAATAAGGTAGAGAGCCATCAGTTGAAGAACATATATGACATCAGCTTCTGGCCTCCACATGTACATTCCCACACATGCATTGCAAGCACACAGGCAGGCATGAACTTCAATATGTGTGCCTTGGAGGAATGGAGAGGGAATGGATGGATGAATGCAATTTAAACAACCTAGATGCCCCTCAACCAAAGAATGGTTAAGGAAAATGTGGTACATTTACACAATGGAGTACTACACAGCAATAAAGAAATGATATCTTGAAATTTGCAGGCAAATGGATGGAAAAAAGTCTAGAAAACACATATTGAGTGAGGTAACCCAGACACAGAAAGACAAATATAATATGTACTCACTCATAAGTGGCTTTTAGACATAAACCCAAGGAAAACCAGTCTACAGGTCACAATACCAGAGAACCTAGACAATGAAGTGAACCCTAATAGAGACATGCATGGATCTACAGGAAGGAGAAAAAGACAAGATCTCCTGAGTAAATTGGGAACATGGGGGACACAGGAGAAGGTAGAAGAGGAGAGGGGAGGAAGTGAGGGAAGTGGACAAAATGTATAGCTCAATTAAAAAATAAATAAAAAATAGCAGTCAGAGGAAAACAGAAGTCTCTGGAAATAGCATCATATACAATAATCCCAAGCCTATAAATTCACTAAAATCTCTGGGATGGTAGCAATTAAGAACTTGTGATTTCATTATTTTGGGCTGGAAAAATATAGGCATTATCAGTGGTATAGAATTTGAGACCACTCTGACTATGCCGGCCTGGAACTTGTGACCTTTCTCCTCAATACGCTGAATGGTAGAATTACAGGCATGTGCCAGTCCACCTGGCTTCTGATGTATAGAATCTGATGACAGCTCAGGGAGATATTTGATTCTTGATCAGTATAGATATTGTAAGTTTAAAAATCACAATAGAAAATCATACAAGAAACAATCATTTGCTCATCATTTTTCAGTTTTATCGTTTTTTGGTTTTGTCATTTTCATGATTCCAGGTCTCACTCCTTTAATACTAAATCTACGTAGTTGATTCTACTTTTGATACTTTCAAGATAATGAAAGTATCTTACAGCTCAGGTTATGTTGTAATGTATTTGCATGAAGATTTTTGTTATTGGAATGCAAAATAGAACAGTGTACTCCACTCAGGGCAGGCCTGGATTTGATGTCACGTGGTGCTGCTTGTGTGGGTTAATTACCTGGTGATATCCTCTTTGTGTTGGGGCCTTGGTGATTCCAGACCATAGAGTGACACCTGCTTAGACTGGGCTGCCGCTTATGACCTCCTCCTTCACAGGTTGGCCTGAGACACCAGCCCCACCTTGACCTGAATTGGGTTGAGTTGAAGCTTATCTAGAGTCGGTTTATAGCAATGGATGAGAGACAAGAGGGAACCAAAATCTGGGCCTTTCAGGAGTGAGTAAACATGAGACTCACAGGAAAATTCTGAAACTCAAAAAAAAAAAAAGAGAGGGGGGGGGGAGACTGAATAGGACCGAGGGATACAGTAAATTCATAGAAGAGGAATAAAACCTCAGGTCAAGTGCAAGGACTGGGAGAAATTAGTGAGAGTCTCCAAAAACAAATATGGAAAAGTGGATGGATGGCCACCTTCCCTCCTAGGACCTGGACATAGAGCCTATGAGAGTCTCTGTTGCATTTCAGCCTTTCTGCTTGCTGTGGCATAGTCCTTCTATACACTGTGTGAACATATGCTGCTATGATTGGTTTAATAAACAAACTGACTGGCCAGTAGATAGATGAACAGGATAAAGTTAGGCGGGAAAAGCCAAACTGAGAATGATGGGACAAGGAAGGGTGAAGAGGAGTTGCCAAACACAGAATGAGTGGGACACACAAAATAGGATAGAGGTAAAAGCCATGAGCCTTGGGGCAGCAATCGATTAATAGAAATAGATTAAATTGTAAAAGCTAGTTAGTAACAAGCCTGAGCTATTGGTCAAGTGCTTATAATTTATATTAAGTCTCTGAGTCAGTTATTTAGGAAGCAGCTGCCAGTTATTTGGGAAGAGGTGGTCTGGACAGGAAAACTCTCCCTCCAAGTACTACTCTAAAAATGGTGATAGGTTCAAGTCGCCTTTCCCTTGTCTTTTAGATGTTCATTGTGTCAACATTAACCCAGCTGAAAGAGTGGCCATGGACCTCAGACACAGATGCTCAGCTTGGCTTGTACTAATGGAGACGGGGCTCTGTCGGGGATGAAAATAGAAGATTTTCCACAGATCCTTGTGATTAGCCCTGCATGTGATGGGTGTCTCTTTGGCACCATATTCTTCCCAAGGTCTCATAAATACTTTTGGCCTGTAGACCCTTTGGAACGCTACACTTCTGAAGATATGTTTAATTAGTCCTTCTGCTCCATACCATTTAAAAGTCCTACTATCTCCCTCCAAAGGGACTGGCACCATGATTCAGCAGGTAAAGGCATTTGCCACCAAGCCTGGCCTGGATATAGTACCTGGAACTTTTATGATACATAGAGAGAACTAACTCCTTCAAGTTAGGCTTTGACCTCCATCCACATCATCACAGTGGCACTTGTGTGTCACACACTCACACATCACATGCACTCACACTCATGCATACTCTCACACACACGCTCACACATACAAATACACTCACACACTCACACACACATAAAATAACATTTCAAAAGTAAAAAGCAAATGCCAATATTTGGTGTTTAATGTGTATGTTCTAGGCACAAGGTAAGTATCTCTAGAAACAGTGACATTTGCTGGTCACTTATTGGTCCCAGTCTCTAGTGAGGGGAGAAGGGCCAAGAATTTTCATTTCTACACTTATTGGAATTCAGTTTTTAATAAACTCAAGCTGAGACAATATGCTTTCGAATGAAAAGTGTCACACCAGGTGAGCGAATCACAGAATTCAGTTTCCTTTACACCTTGTGCAGGCTTCCCAAGCACTGGGCTGTCTTTCTGTTGTTCATCTAGGGGGAAGATATGGATTTTCCTCACTCCACATCTGATAACAATAATCTGTACAGACTCTATAAGGTATGTCGTTATGGTGAATATAAATGGTATCAAACAACCAATCACATGGAATTAACTGATTTAGATAGCCACTTCAGGTTTGGGGGCTTTTCTTCCATTTCTGAATATCTGAGAATAATTATTATGCAGAGATTAAGACCTATTTTAACACAAAACAACAGAAATAAACAGACCCGACTGAAGAGAGACCCCCAAGAAGGAAACCTCAAATTTCTTGCACCTGTGGCTTCCATTGCTCTTCCAGAGAGCCTCGCTGGGGACCTGGAACTGCTCCTCTGGGAGTTCTTGTTGGAACCGGAGAATTATTAAATAGCTAAACTGTCATGGGCAATACATCTAGGTTACAAAGACAATACAAGGAAAGGCTTCCAGAATAATGGTCCCACCGTAGCTGAAAGTTTAAGTGATGAATATAATCCTAAATAGAAGACAATATGAAAAAAAAAGAAACAAAAAAATATAGTGGCTGAGCTCCGGAATGTATTCCCAGCAGCCCTGGAATTCCTATTCAAACCGTCTTTTCACTTCACCAAATTCTGATACTTGTTGTTTTGATAATGAGCCCATGTCACTTCCTCCATTTTAATCAAAGATATGGAAAATAGTTTAAAATTCCAGAAAAGCTTTTCAGAGAATTATGAATCCTACAGAATGTTGTCCCCATTTCCCCCCACCATGATATGATCTCCTTTCCTCATATAGACACAAAACACAATTGTTGGAAAGCACAGCAAATCATTCCCCCAAGATACTTGAGGCGCTTAGGAAAGATGGTTTCCAAAATATTATCCTTAGGCCTAACCGTTTAGATGTTCAGTTAACATTTACTCTAGGTACAAATGATGTCACAACCAACTGTCTCAGGTATCCATCCATCCCAGGTGGTCTAAGATAACCTTGATTACATTCATAGACTCCGTGGGTCAAGAACGTGGGCAGGTCAGGCCCTGAGAATTGCAGAAATTTGGAGGGAAGGAGCAGCAGCCCCAGGTTGATCCCTAGCTCGTTCCAATCTGGTTTCAGATTCCTCTGTTTGGGTCTATGAACTCATGATTTTAAGTGCCCAACTTCCTAGAATGTATGGGGTTGTTTATTCTCCTTCTGAATTCTGGGACTCTCTTTCCCAAGACTTTGGCCAGGTTCTGTCAGGAAATAAATCTAGTTGGCTTCATACTGCCACCTGTTGCAATGCGGTCTTTGGTGTCCTTCAGTCGTTTCTGGGTCTTGGTTCATTTTCTGTTGCTCTTCCCTCCTTCGTATAATGTGTGTTTATCATGGACCCTTTGGCCAGCACCAGCCTACTACAATTATGGTGTTTTTTTCCCTACCAATGTAGTTTTTTGATGATTTATTTTCTCTGGCATAATTTTTGTGATTGAATATTCTGCATGGTGCAGGATTAAGAGTGATGTTTTACCATCCACGTGAGAGACATGGCCACTGGAAGTAGCCTTGGGGACATGTGATCCTATCCCATCCTCCCAAACTAAAACTTTCATCAGGGTGGCTCTAATCCTTTGATTTAAATGGTTGACTTCCATTAAAATACAAATTCCCAGAGGAATGGCAGTTTCTTAAAGTGTCTCTAAGCACGTCTTCATTAGGACAAGTTGTCTAGCTTACTGACATTAGCGCTTCACAGGAGGAAGAAGGGCCAGTGAGGGAAGGATAAGATGCCTGAGTTGGACTCAGGAAGCTAAAGTTGAGGTTGAAAAGAGTTACTGGTGAAGACACAGGGAAGATCACACTGTGGGGTTCCAAAAAGAAGGCTGGGAACATCAGAGACACAGGCAGCTGACTATAAAGTCTAATCAGCTTGTGCTTTAGCCTCGCCTACTCTCCCTGAGGTCAGTGTTCCCGGCACTGGTTTCTTAATTCAGATCCCTTTGGTTTTCACTGGCGTTCATTCTTCTGTCCAAGGAACCAGGTCACAGCCAGGTGTCTCTAACAATCCAAGCTGAAATTTGTCAGGAGATTTAGGCTCACGTTTCTAAATTGCCTTAATACTTGCGGCACTTGTTCTGCGCTGCTGTTTGGTCCCTCTTCCATGCGGATGATAAATAAAAACTGTCCTCATTGCCAGCTGAATATTTTCTCTTACTGCCGTCTCTTCCTCTATCCAGGTAACCCCTTTCCAAGTCACAGCCCCCTTTCCCTGTCTTTCATCCACTCCCCCTTCTGGAGTCAGACTTACTTTTTCCCTTTCTTCTTCTTCTTCTTCTTCTTCTTCTTCTTCTTCTTCTTCTTCTTCTTCTTCTTCTTCTTCTTCTTCTTCTTCTTCTTCTTCTTCTTCTTCTTTCTTACTTGTACCTTATGTTGCATAGCTCCTCCTCTTGACCATTAATTCCGGATGTGGAATCTTGTCAAGTCTTGTTTAAAAATCAAAGTATTCTTTGTACGGCCACTAAATCTCCTTCGTCTTGCTTGACAGGGATATCTTCAAGGCACTCCATCCGATTTGTTGAACATGACCTCCCCAGCTTGGGTCCTTGCAGCCTTCCTTCAAGAGAGTGGGCTCTCCAGGTGTGCTCCCACCACATCCTTCCAGAGTGCTTCCAAGAATTCCCTCCACTTCACCCTTTCCTACCCCCAAGTAGACCAGATGTTACACATGCTCGTGTCCTATCTTTCTGCTTGTCTTAAGAGGAATCTTAAAAGAAATATGAAGGCTCTATCTGGCTATCTTCAAATCCTTTGGAATTACTTCCAAAGAGACAGATAGCAGTCACTGCTTCTTTACCTTGACTGCTTGCTCTCCCTGAGTTCAAGCTTTTTTATAAAATGGTAAGATGAATAGCCACATTTTGCTTTGTTTTGTTTACCATGTTCATGACATTTTATGTTGCATTAAGAAAAAAAAGACTTGATTTTAGGTCAATCGTTTTCAAATGTAAATTTGGAACAAGACCAAGACATAAAGCTCAATACAGAGCAGTCGTCAGTTCAGAAGCATTTGGAGACAGCTGTAACCCACCTTCCACTCAGAGGATTCACTTTCTCATGCTATTCTGGCACTAGATATCCCACTCCCGCCTGTTTCTTAAAGAGCCGGGCAATCACCCACTTTCTCAGGGTAGAGCTAGCTATCCCTGTAGAGCGAACATCACAGCAAGGTAGAACCAAAGACGGAGGAGAGGCAGGGCCTGAGATAAGCACGTCCCCTTTTCTGTGCCAAGTTCCCCACTAGGAAAAATAAATTTCTCCTTGAAAGGGTGCAACATGGACAAGTAAGTGAGAAGCCTTAGCAGGTAAGGAGCACTCGCCACACAGATGTGACAGCGTCGGAGCTCCAGACCCCATGATGGAAGGAAAGTACCCACTCCTGCACATGTTCTTGTACATTCACATGTGTGTGAGCGCGCGCGCGCACACACACACACACACTCAATAATAGTAATTATAGTTAATTATAACTATAAGAATTTTTCAAAATTGAATGTAGGCTAGAGGTCTGGGACAAAAGAAATTCTCCTTCCTCAAATTCCCCTAGATGAAAGTGTAAATTGTGGAGCATGGGCTCCCATTAATAGGGGGCTGTAGAAGAATTAGCGTGTCTGGTTGTTTTGAAAAGCTTATTTTAAGATCCAGTCTGATGCAATATGTGAGAAAGGCCAAGGGGACTCAGCTTTATAAAAGAACCCAAGAGCTTCTGATACAAGCTCCGAGAGACATTAAACTAAAGTCTTACAAGATGTTCTCCAGAAGAGAATTTATAGAGCAAGTATTATTAAGTCAAATTATTTACTCAAGTTATTTAATCCAATATTGTATTAAATAGCTAAGCACACTTCATTCTTGATTTGTGATTTTTAACGTGTTTAAAAGAGGATACATGACATTTCCAAAGCTCCCCCCCCCACACACACACACAACTCCTATTAATGACTTAAGTAGAATGTCCTGATAAGCAGTTTGAATAGCACTGACTTGAGTGCCTGGGACAAGAGCCATACCAGTTGGCATCTGTGCTTGTCAGAGAAAACCCAAAAGTCACCATACTTTAAGAGAGTTGGTGAGACACTGGCACATCCAAAAGAAAACAAATTGGATCTTTAAGGATCCAATTGCCATTCATGTCACTTGAGCAATGAACTTGCTGGCCCAAGATCACACCAAGCCTGTCTTACCACATACCTTTCAGCTGCTCCACCCTCTGCTGGAGTCACGCTTTCAGCTCACCATTGCCAGCCTCTCCCCTATCCCTAAATCACCTCACCCTGTCTGCAGTGGTCACCTGGACATGCACGCCACTCTCCCATTACAGTTTTTGTAATTGATAATTGCAGCCGAAATGATATGATTTCTGTGGTTTTCTACCTACCTTCTCTCCTTTAAAGAAAATAATGGGAAGAAGGTTCTGGCCTTGCTTGCTTATATCTCTAGTACTAGAAAGACAGGCTCAGCCACTCCCTCAATCCTGGCAAAGGAAGAGTGAGGGCTGAGGCTCCAGGATGTCCCCCATCTGATTGTGTCCTTCCTTTCCTCTTTGCAGAAAGACAGGAGCCGTTATGTGCATTCATGGTGCCTTCCACTGGCCATGCATTGTTTGTGTTTACTGGGGATTCTCAAACATCTGGGCAATTCAAACCCTAAGCAAGTGCCTCCTTTGCAAGATAGATACCAAGAAGTGCTCTAGGTTGTGAAAAGAGAAGTGGCTGTTTGTTTTCCTTTGCTGGATGAAAAGAGGCCAAAAGTCTTTTTGCAGTTCCACCAAAGAGCCAATAAAACAGAAACAAAACACACGTGTGCCAAGAGTTCAACAACAAGGCGGAAGTGCCTTAGGTTTTGTGGTCTGTTACCACATGACAACATTGAGTTGGAGCCAAGGTATTTTCTGTTCTCTGCATGTTGGAAGGCTCTGCTTTGAAGCAGAGAAGGAATAAGAATGTCACAGAAGAGGAGAACCATGCACACGGCAGGGGTGTGAAAGCATCAGGGAAGACTACTTCACAGAGGAGAGGTTAAGGCATTTTAAATAGCCCCTATACAAGGGTAAACAAATTGTGGCCTAGGAGCAAATCTAGCCCTGGCTCCTCTCTCTCTCTCTCTCTCTCTCTCTCTCTCTCTCTCTCTCTCTCTCTCTCTCCTTTCTCTCTATCCCCCCCCTCTCTCTGAGAGAGTAAGGGAAACTAAAAGGTATTTTTTAAATTTCCCCAAAGGACTTTATAAAAAAATTAATAAAATTAAAATGTTTACTTAGAAACCTACTAGTTCCTATGAAATAAAATTAGAACAGCAGAGGATTTGGGAAATTCAAGGACCTGATTCTTTCCCACTAGTATTCTACTACTTAACATAGCTAACTGCCTAGAGCTGTGCAGTACATAAAGATTTATTGGCATGCAGCATATTTTTGTGCATACCATTCATAGATATTTCCATTGACACAAGTGGGGTATGTAGCTGTTTTGACCACATAGTCCACATATTTAAATACTCACTATCGCTTGATTCTTTAGAGAAAACAATTGCCAACCTTAGCCCTAGAGCATGAGTATAAAAACAAATATGTGATACGAGAAATTGATAATTTGACCTAAAAAAAAACAGCTTCATATTGTTCATCTCAATTGTTCATACTTTAGGACCTGTCCTTCAATTTTGACCTCAGAAAGTACTTCTTCTGCAAGGATTCACATCCAACTGATGGAAAAGCCCATAGCTATATAGGACTTGGCCTTTGCATTGGGGCAACTTCTGGCTTGTTTGATCTTCACTGTATGTAAAGTATCATCTCTATTATTTTTTTTAAAAAAATCTGTTATAGGTTATATAACCTCTGAATATGGCTGGTTTGGGGAAACAGGGAGTTCAGCCTTGATGACTACTCAGACATAGTTTATAGCCAACTGAATAACTTTATTCTAGTTGGCTGGGACTACACTCTGGTATGTGGAACCTAAGTGTAACCCCAAGTATTTAGAAAAAGGGGCTTTTGGAGGTAAAACCTGTATCCTGGTATCTTGCTCTGCAGTTGGAGGTGGAGGTGTGTACAAGTAGGCAGTTTAATAGAAGTTAAGATAAGTTAATTAGGGCATCTTGTCTTTGGCTTCCTAGAATAGAGTTGGGTAAGTTTTTATGAGATTCTTCATCAAGGAAATCAAATTCTAGTTAAACTTAAAATGACCTCAGCAAGAAATCAAGATGGAGGAACCTCCGCATTGTTTTGCCCTGTCATAAAAATGGTAAATTAAGTTAAAATTTAGTCGACACAGCAACCCTGATCTGCTTGAGTAATGTACTTATAAGAAGAGAATAGGGCCAAACATGGTACCATAAGCCTATAATCCTAGTATATGGGAGGCTGAGATAGAAAGTTTGTTGTAAATTTGAAGCCAACATGAGCACAGAGTGAGTTCCAGGAAAATCTAAGTGACCATGAAAAACTTTGTTTCAAGAAGAAGAAGAAGAAGGAGAAGGAGAAGGAGAAGGAGAAGGAGAAGGAGAGGAGAAGGAGAAGGAGAAGGAGAAGGAGAAGGAGAAGGAGAAGAAGAAGAAGAAGAAGAAGAAGAAGAAGAAGAAGAAGAAGAAGAAGAAGAAGAAGAAGAAGAAGAAGAAGAAGAAGAAGAATTAGGGTACAAAAACACCAAGGAGGTATGCATACCCCAAAGACAGAAGAAAGAAATGTCCTGTAAGCCAAAGAAAGAAGCCAAAAGAAATCAACTGCCAATAGCACCACCATCTTAGACTTAGGGCTTTAACTATAAGATAATTAATTTCAGGTGTCTAAATCATCCATTTTGTGGCATTTTGCTGTGGCAACTCACGCCAAGTAGTGCAGTCACTCAAGCATAAAATTATTCCTCATTTTTCATTGCTTTCCTAATGGCATCTGAAGCCATATGTGTAGCATTCATTGACTAAACTCTACAAAATTGAATGAAACATTATATATAACCTGGTGTGTCTGGGGATATAGGAGGGGAGTTCTAGTGTGGTAACACGTAACTTTCTACTAGATTGTTCCAGGAAGTTCTAGAATGGCTCAGCCAATCCATAATTTATCAACGCCCAACACAAACATCAACTTACCCATCTCGGATGATCAACTATCTTCAATGAAAAATAAGAAGTATGCTGCTGCTTCCCCTTCTCTTTTGCACTACTGAGAAAGAAGAATAATCCAAAAGCTGGATGTGAACTCGGTTGATTAAAATAGCATCCCCTTCACAGCCAATCCTAAATAAAAAACATCTTCAGGGGAGCCCAATAATGAACATTAAACAGAAATATTAAATGTGTAGCTCCAACGTACATTCCAGATGTCAAAATATGCAAAGTTATGGGCAATGCAACAAAGATCAAACAGTTGGAGGAGCCAAGCTTTTCCTGGTTTATGCAAAAATCTTTGACTAGAAAGTGCAACTGCTTCACATGGGACGGCAGCCAAAGCCAACCTGAAAGAACTAGCTTTGCAAACATCCCTGCAATGCAGAGGCTTTTCTGATTGCTCATTTCTAAACGAACAAATAAAAGGTTTCAGTATGAACAATGTCCAGATGCCCCAGAAGCCTCCTTTGTTTGCCAACTCTGCTACCCAAACACACATTCTATCCTTTCAGATTCCAGAAACAGCTCATGGTAAGAAGCATTATTCTATCTACCAATGGCTTAATAAACTTGGAGCCCGATGAGGAGATACACAAGGAAAGAGCCCTGGGAAAGTCTAAAGGATTGGAAATTCAGAAGTTATTGAACATTGTCCAATCTGATCTTTCCCAGATCCATACATTTTACCCCTGGAATTTGCATAAAATTAGAGGGAAGCCTGAACTGCATTATCCCTAACTAAATCCGACTCTTACTGGCATGAGGAAGCCTCCCCTCTGAAACAATGCAAAGACCACTGAGGTCTGACTTCTCAACAGATTGCTGGTTAGTTTTTATAATGATAAGTTCTTTTATGTATCTAGAAAATAATGCCTGGTCACAAATTTGCCGTTGGCCAAGAGATCAGGAAGAAAAGTATTCCTAAATTGATACCAAAAACCACTTGTCCCTCTGTGTGGTAGAATTGTTCCTAAGAAAGCAAAAGTCCTATTGTTGATCACTAGTGTTCAATAGAAACCTGATGTGGTAATTCCAGACAAACAAACCATTTATCACTTCATTAAGCCCACATCCATTCCTGATACATAAATGTCATGACAGGAGTTATGCACAGTTAGATACAACTGCACAACTCAGGGGTTAACACAGTAAGATTTGTTCAATTAATTGAGCTATTGGGATCTCAGCGAATATTTTCTGCTTACATCATTGTATACATTATCAATTGTTACTTTCAACCTTCTTCAGGGTATGTGAAGTCCTTTGAAGATGGAAGCCCACATGTTTTTACTTGGTACTTGAGTGCAGCAATCTGTATTCCCATCCAGACCATGATTCCAGCACTTGGGAGGTTGAAGCAGGAGGTTGGAGTTCAAAGACACCCTTGACTGAATAGTCAATTTGAAATCAGCCTGGGCTACATCCCATCTCAAAATGAAAGTCTGGATTCTCTAAAAGCAATGTTTATCATATCACATACCCTTGCATCCCCAATATTCAACTACTATTCCACATAAAACTCCATGGCCCCGTTGTAGCAGCATTTCATTGGCATTTTAATAAATAAAGCTTACCTGAAGATCAGAAAGTAAAAGAGCCCCACTGCTCAGCCTTACAGACCAGGCAGTAGTAACACACAGCTTTAATCCCAGTAGCTATACTAGTTGCCTTAGAAACCAGGCAGTACATGCCTTTAATCCCAGTGGTGCACGCCTCTAATTCCAGCCCTCGAGAGGATTATTAAATGGGAGGAGACAGCTCTCAAACACAGTCTCATTTTCAGATTCCTGGAGGAAAGATCGCCATTTTCACATTGACGTTGAGGTAAGAGCCAGTGGCTGGTTGTTTTGCTTTTCAAATCTTCAGGTTGAACCCCAATTTCTATCTCTGCATTTTTATTAGTCAGGCTTCACCCTGTGTTCATACCCTCATTTAAACTAACTTTCTTATTCTGAATGTCATAGTTTTCTAGCATCCTCTGGTTCATTCCCAAGTCTTCTCCAAAACAAACCTGCTGTTCAAATCAGACAAGGAGCCCTGTGTCTTCAACCAAAAGTACTGTTGAGCATTTTCTTTGTATTTTCTTCCTTTCATTGAAGATTTTCCTCTAAACTTCACATACAACTCAAAACATACCTCCATGGAGGCTGAATTCTGTAACCAGTAGCCTACCAATCAAACTTGAGGTTGTCGAGAATCATCTGATCACGTGATTTAATAGCAAGTCTATTTTAAGAAGCTTACCTGCTTTCTAATATTTTACCCATTTTCACTGAAATGCTATATCCTCTTTCCCAGTTAGTTCATTATCATCGTTTCAACATCCAAAACAGGGCCTGGCAACAAGGCATCTTTATAAATATTTGTTGAATGAGTAAATAAATGATGTAAATGCCTCCCTAGTAGGAGTTTCTCCAGGGCAGGAACCATGGTGCCATTCTTTTGCATTGTTAATCCTCATAGACCACTAAGTATATCTCCTTTCCATCAGACTCACACTCCTGCTGGTACCAAACATTGACAAGTTACCCAGACTCTATTGGACTTGGAGACAAATACAGTGGGGTGAGTATATTGTTAACTGTCACTTCCTAAAGTCTCCCTGAGAGAAAAGGAAAGGAAAAACAGAAAGAAGGACTTTATTATGTGTGGGTGGGTAATAACTATCTGTTAAAAATCAAAAATATCAGGGTGATGGTGGCGCACGCCTTTAATCCCAGCACTTCGGAGGCAGAGGCAGGCGGATCTCTGTGAGTTTGAGGCCTGCCTGGTCTACAAGAGCTAGTTCCAGGACAGGTTCCAAAGCTACAGAAAAACCTTGTCTCATCCCTGACTTCAGACACTATTACAGAGCTACAGTATTGAAAACAGCTTGGTATTGGCATAAAAACAGAGAAGTCGACCAATGGAATCATATAGAAGACCCGGATTTTAACCCTCAATCATATGAACACCTAATTTTCGATAAAGGAGCTAAAAGTATACAATGAAAGAAAGAAAGCATCTTCAACAAATGGTGCTGGCATAACTGGATGTCAACCTGTAGAAGAATGAAATTAGATCCATATCTATCACCATGCACAAAACTCAAGTCCAAATGGATCAAAGACCTCAATATCAATCTGAACACACTGAACCTGATAGAAGAGAAAGTGGGAAGTACTCTACAACATATGGGCACAGGAGATCGCTTCCTACGTATAACCCCAGCAGCATAGACATTAAGGGCAACATTGAATAAATGGAACAGAGAAGCTTCTGTAAAGCAAAAGACACTGTCACTAAGACAGAAGCATAAGAAGAGAAGATCTTCACCAACCCCGCAACAGACAAAGGTCTGATCTCTAAAATATATAAAGAACTCAAGAAACTAGACTTTAAAATGCTAATTAACCCAATTAAAAAATGGGGCACTAAACTGAACAGAGAATTCTCAGCAGCGGAAGTTCAAATGGCCAAAAGACACTTAAGGTCATGATCAATCTCCTTAGTGATCAGGGAAATGCAAATCAAAACAACTTGAAGATACCATCTTACACCTGTCAGAATGGCTAAAATCAAAAACACCAATTATAACCTTTGCTGGAGAGGATGTGGAGTAAGGGGTACACTCATCCATTGCTGGTGGGAATGCAAACTTGTGCAATCACTTTGGAAAGCAGTGTGGTGGTTTCTCAGGAAATTTGGGATCAACCTACCCCAGGACCCAGCAATACCACTCTTGGGAATATACCCATGAGATGCCCAATCATACTACAAAAGTATTTGTTCAGCTATGTTCATAGCAGCATTGTTTGTAATAGCCAGAACCTAAAAACAACCTAGATGCCCTTCAATGGAAGAATGGATGAAGAAATTGTGGAATATATACATATTAGAGTACTACTCAGTGGTAAAAAACAATGACATCTTGAATTTCACATGCAAATGGATGGAAATAGAAAACATTATCCTGAGTGTGGTAACCCAGACCCAAAATGATGAACCTGGGATGTACTCACTCATAATTGGTTTCTAGTCATAAATAAAGAACATTGAGCCTATAATTTGTGATCCTAGAGAAGCTAAATAAGAAGGTGAACCCAAAGAAAAACATATAGTTATCCTCCTGGATATTGGAAGTAGATAAGATTGCTGGGCAAAAATTGGGAACTTGGGGGTGGGGTGGGATGGGGGTAAGGGGAAATGGAGAGAGAAAAGTGAGAAGGGGAGGATGCGGGGAGTTTGGGGGAATGGGATGGTTGGGATAAAGGAAAGGTGGATATGGGAGCATGGAAGTATATATCATAATTAAGGGAGCCACCTTAGGGTTGGCAAGAGACTTGACTCTAGAGGGGCTCCCAGGTGTCCAGAGAGATGTCCCCAGTTAGTTCCTTGGGCAGCTGAGGATAGGGAACCTGAAATGGCCCTATCCTATAGCCATACTGATGAATATCTTGCATATCACCATAGAACCTTCATCTGACAATGGATGGAGATAGAGACAGAGACCTACATTGGAGCACCGGACTGAGCTCCCAAGGTCCAAATGAGGAGCAGAAGTAGGGAGAACATGAGCAAGGAGGTCAGGACCGCAAGGGGTGCACCCACCCACTGAGACAGTGGAGCTGATGTATTGGGAGCTCACCAAGGCCAGCTGGACTGGAACTGAAAAAGCATGGGATAAAACCAGACTCTCTGAACATGGTGAACAATGAGGGCTGATGAGAAGCTAAGGACAATGGCACGGGGTTTTGATCCTACTGCATGTACTGGCTTTGTGGGAGCCTAGCTTGTTTGGATGCTCACCTTCCTAGACCTGGATGGAGCAAAGAGAACCTTGGACTTCCCACAGGGCAGGGAATCCTGACTGCTCTTTGGACTGGAGAGGGAGGGGGAGAGAGTGGGGAGAGAGGGAGAGGAGTGGGGGGAGGGGGAGGGAAATGGGAGGTGGGGATTTATTTATAATAATAAAATAATATTATTATTATTTTTTCAATAATAATAATAAAACAAAAAAAATGTCAAGGTGATGGTGGCGCACACCTTTAATCTCAGCACACAGGGAGGCAGAGGCAGGTGGATTTTGGGGAGTTTCAGATCAGTCTGATCTACAAAGTGAGTTCCAGGGCAGCCAGAGTAACACAGAGAAAACCTGTCTCCAAAAATAAAATAAATGAAGCTACCTATCATTTAAGAAGTTTTAGTCTTTCTTAATCATTGTGCTTCATACAACTATTTTTACTTTTTCTGATATATTATTTCTGACCTATAGAAAGCAAAGCTTGTTAGAAGTTATCTTTTCCCTCAGATTTCTGTGTGGGTTCATATCTCCAAACAAGAAAAGGCCATGTAGTATTTTATATCTGTTTCATGCATAAAGAAACTGGCAAGTTTGCCTTATCATTTTTTGTGTATAAGGCTGAAGTAAGGGCTCAATGATTAAGAGAATTGATTGCTCTTCGAGAGGACACAGGTTCAATCTATGGCACCCACATAGTGACTCACAACCATCTGTAACTTTAACCCCAGGAGATCTGATGCCTTTGTCCAGCTTCCCAGAATACTGCATGCATGGGTTATACATACACCCATATACAAAACCCTCATACACACAAAACGATAAAATAAACTTTAAAACCTTCTAAATCTCACATATATACCAAATGATACAGTTGAGGATAGCAGTGCCTCTGATAGCTTTATGAAGCCTTTGCAAATGTGCAGAGTTGGAAAGATGAAGACAATTTCAACATCTATTCACTTTTGATTATTCAAGTAAGTTTCCCTTCTGGTATCTTTGTTAAAAGTACTGGCCTCTACTCCCTCCTCCCATTCTCCTGTTACTATTAAAATGGACAAAGCAGACAGCGTGAGTCCTACTAAGATAGGATAATTTTCTAAAACAGTAATTGGTATAGTATTACCAATTCCATGTTTCTTCATGGCATCCTTACCTGAAAACTGAGAGTGCGTTATTGCTTTGTGAAATATGATGCACGGAAAAAGTAAACTTTGATCTTGTATCTCATCTCTAAAACATGCTGTTGAAACTCCAAGCAGAGCATAATCTTGATGTGTTATTATGAGCACTAAACTTCCTAATAAACAAAAGGTGATGTGAGGAGCTGGAAAGGCAACTCAGTTGTGAAAGAGAGCACTTGCCACACAAACACAAAAACCTGTATTTGGTTTTTAAAACCCACATTTAAAAATAGCCGTGGTGTCATTATAATCTCAGTTCTAGAGAACAAGAGACACAGGGTGCTGTGGGATTCTCATCTGTATGCTACGAATATATTTTATTGCCATTGGTTAATAAAGAACCTGCTTTCAGCCAGTGGCTTAACAGAACATAGGCAGGTTGGAAAAGATATAGAGAGAGAGTAGGTGGTGTCAAGGAGATGCCCTGTAGCCTCTGCAGGAGACAGACACTGGACACTGGGTGGAACCCTACTGGTAAGCCACCACCACATGGCAATATATAGATTAATAGAAATGGGTTAATTTAAGATGTAAGAGCTAGCTAGAAATATGATTACACTATGGACCAAACAGTGTTGTAATTAATACAGTTTCTGTGTGATTATTTCGGGTCTGGGCAGCCAACGTTTGAGCTAATAGGCTAACCATTGTATAATTAATATAGGCCTCTGTGTGTTTCTTTGGGACTGAACAGCTGTGGGACAGGGTGGTACAAAAACCTCTGTCAACAATAGGGGGTCACTGGGGCTTGGTAGCTAGATAACTAATTAGTGAGTTATAAACCAATGCTCTCACAAACTGTCTTTAAATCAGTTTAAATAGTGCACTAGGAGTGGCTCACAAGACTGACTCTGGCCTACACAGACACACACACACACACACACACTTTGAGTATTCAATAAACCACGTAGGATAAGGAAACTAACCCTAAATCATAAACAGTGGTGTTAGGAAGATGGTAGATGTGCTGGATATTTTATGTCAACTTGACAGAACATAGAGTCAGTTGTAAAGAGGAAAAGCAACTGAGAACATGTCCCCACTAGATTGCCCCATGGGCAAGCCTGTGGTGCATCTTCTTAATTAGTGATTGATGTAGGAAGACACAGTTCCCTAGGAGTGGACCCACCTATGGGCTTGTGGAGCTAGAGCAGGCTGAACAAGCCACGAGAAGCTAGCCAGTAAGCAAATCTCTTTCATGGCTTCTGCCTTCAGATTCCTGCCCCTGCTTGAGTTCCTGCACTGACATCCCTCCATACTGAGCTACAACTGCAAGGCAAAATAAACCCTTTCCTTACTAAGTTGCTTTTAATTATGTTTTATCAGATCAGTTGAAACCCTGACCAAGACAGTAGATTTCTCTCAAAAAATTACATGACCTCAGCCTTTTGGCCAAAGAAGAAAATTGAGATAAGAAAGGAGTCAAGGCTCAGTAGCCCACTCTTGAATTTGGACTTCGTGTTCTGCCCGCCCCCTTGTTTCTAGTTTGTCCTTGCCTTTAATGAATTATCACACAGGCTATGTGGGAATCTTGAGAGACTGTTCTCTGGTTCCTACTGTCTCTGTAGCAGGGAAAGGTCACATGTCTGAGAGACATGCCCTGCCCCCACTGCAGTGAATTAGTGTAGGATATAGCAACAGTTAGGAAGAAAAGGAATATGAGAGAACCCCCAACCCTATCTTAGAGTCTTGAGGGAGACTTTGGATCAGAAGGGACCTAGACAAGAGGCTGGAAGCATCAATGAGGCACAGTAGAGACAACCAAGAAAATCTGATGAGCTATGATTACCACCGGGAGAGCCAGAAACCAGGAACAGTAAATAAAGGACTTACGACAATGGACTTACATACAGCTGTACCAGCCCCTTACCCTAGTATGTATGCGAACCCCTGAGGTCATTTACACTCTGAGCTAACAACTGATGAAGAATGGGGGAAGAACACTGGTTTGTTAGGTTTTAATTCAAGCCTTCCAAGAAGTGACTATATTCAAGTTCCCGAGGTTTCATGAGACTCAGGAGAGAATTGTTTACTTCCAGGAAACTAGAGATTGTTACAGTTTTTGCACAATTGATTTTCTCCCAAGTGACATTTGTAGACAACAAACACGGAGAAGGTCAGGAGCTGGCAAGTGTGCAGACTACTGTGGGACACGGAGCCAGTGAGGCAACTCCAGATCCACTTCAGAAGCTGGGTCTGTCTTCAAAGGGTTTTGACTCACTGACCCCTGGCTGGCCTGTGTCCTCCTTTCGGAACAACCAGACAGACGAATAAACACAGATCACAAGTGGACCACATGTTCCCTTCCTCTTCCAAGTGCTCTGTGACTGGGGGCCTGCTTGCTCCAGACTTCCCATCTAGGTCTCTCTGAAACAGACCCACTGAAGTCCCCTCACCTCGCCCTTCACCCAGCAACATGTGGGAGCTTGGGACCGAGCGTAGGGAACCTTCAAACCTGGAAGAAGAATCTCATTCGCTTTGACTTTTTTTAAAATTTGGGGTCTGTTGTACATGAGACCCCTGCTTTATTCTTGTTATAAACACACCTACCCTCATTTGTTTCTTCCGTAAAGAATGACTTTAAAAAACAGTAAGTGCCTAGCATTGCTCTATGGAAGAAAGGAACGATGGTGATTTGCTTGATGTCTTTTTGTTTTTGCCGTTATGACGGTGAGAACAGAAGACAATGACGTAAAAGTAAAGGCAGAGACTTTCAGAAGAGAAGGAAGTCTGGAAGAGGGGTAGTTTGTTTCATCTTGCTTCCTTAAGGCTAAGTCCAAGTCCATGCTAAACGACCTTTGGATGCTACTGAAATAAATAAAAAGAGCATCATGGCAAAGAATACCTGACCAAAGACGGGAGACAAGGAGTGATGAACTCAGTGCATCCCGATAAGTTGCATCCTGCAGCATCACCTTGGCCAAACCATACTCCCAATGTTGTGGAATGATGTCCAGAAATCCCCCTAACCACTGAGGATCTTTCTTTTTTTAAATCACTATGTTGAGCTATTACCAATCTCTAAGAAGCTATAAGCATTTAAAATATATATCACCGAGACTTTGGGGTTAAGCGTACACCCGTAAAGCTATCACCATTATAAAGACAATAAACCTGTCCATTACCTCCCAAAGTTTCCTCCTAAGTGCTTTTTAGTATGTTGTCTCATCTTTTCATAAGAATAGACTGATGTAAGGTCTACCTTCATAGCAAATTTTGAGAATATAATATAGTATGGCTATTGATAGGCAATGTACTCCAATAGATTATCAGAATTTGCTTATCTTGTATAACTAAAGCATTGTGGCTTTTACCCAGTACCTCCACAATTCCTCAGTACTCCCCACCTTCAACCCCGCAAGAAACTCTAGAAACCACAGCAATTCTACTCTCTGCTTCTGACTTGGACTATTTCAGATTCCATATATAAATGAGGTCACGTGATGTTGTCTTGCTGTGACCTGCTTAGTTGACTTAATATTGTAAAATAATGTGTATAGGCTCAATTCCATCTACATGGTCACAGATGGAGTGTGTCTGTCTGTCTGTCTGTCTCTCTCTTTCTCTCCTTCTTTCTCTCTTTCAGGATTAGGGAACTAAAAGATGTTTTTTAAGTTTCCCAAAAGGACTCTGTGTGTGAATGTGATTAAAAACAGGTTTATTTTATGTTTAATTATAATGTATGTGTCTGGAGACAGGGTATATGCATATGAGTATAATTACCCATGAAGAACAGAATAGGTCATTGGATACCCTGGAATGATAGCTAAGAAGTAGTTGTGAACCTGGGTTCTAGTAGCCAAACTCAATGCTTCTGGAAGAATGAAAACTATTTTAACTATTGACACATCTCTGTAGTCCTAGAATCCCCTTTAAAAGGCAATATCACATACATGCATGCATACAAACATATATTCAAATTTTAAAGCAAATACTTAAGCAATTTCATAACTTTGCTATTAGAAATAGTCATATATGTTCAAGGATATTCTCTACATTTTCTCCTATCAGGTTCTTTGTGTCTGGTTTCTTGTTGAGGTTCCTGATCTACTTGGACTTGAATTTTATGCAAGGTGAAAAGGATCTATTTGTAGTCTTCTACTTGCCAACATCCAGTTATGCAAGCACCATTTGTTGAAGATGCTTTATTTTTTTCCATTGTATATTCATGGAAAATAAAAAAATCAAGTATCCTATGTATGTGGATTTATGTCTGGTTCTTCAATTCAGTTTCATTGATCAATATGTCTGTTTTTTGCCAATACCATACAGTTTTTTTATTACAATAGCTCTATAGTACAGCTTGAAATCAAGGATGGTGATACATCCAGAATTTCTTTTATTGTTCAGGATTGTTTAGCCATCCTGGGCTTTCTGTTTTTCCATATGAAGTTGAGTATTTTCCTTTCAAGGTTTATAAAATATGATGTTGGAATTTTGATGGAGATTGCACTGGATCTGTAGATTGCTTTTGATAAGTTGGTCGATTCTACTATGTTAATCATAGTGATTCGTGAGCATGGGAGATCTTTCCGTCTTCTGATATCTTCTTCAATTTCTTTAAGATCTGAGTTTTTAGCCGGGCGGTGGTGGCGCACGCCTTTAATCCCAGCACTTGGGAGGCAGAGGCAGGCAGATCTCTGTGAGTTCGAGACCAGCCTGGTCTACAAGAGCTAGTTCCAGGACAGGCTCCAAAACCACAGAGAAACCCTGTCTCGAAAAATCAAAAAAAAAAAAAAAAAAGATCTGAGTTTTTGCATACAAGTTTTTCTACTTGCTTGGATAGGGTTAGCCTAAGGCATTTTGTATGGTTTGTGGCTATTATGAAGGGTACTGATTCCCTAATTTCTTTCTTGTTCCATTTATCATTTGTATATAGGAGGGCTAAATATTAGATGAAACTTTGGGGGGATTCTACAGAAGAGAAGAAGGAAGGGTTGTAGGAACCAGAAGAGTCAAGAATGCCAGCAGAACACAGTTCACAGAATCAACTAAGCAGGACCCACAGGTGCTCATAGAGACTGAAGTGACAATCATAGAGCCTGTGTGGGCCAATGCTGGGTCCTCTGCAAATATATTGTAGTTGTTTAGCTTGGGGACTCCTAACAGTGGGAGTATGGATATCTTTGACTCCTTTTCCTCATCTTGGGACCCTTTTCCTCCTACTTGGCTATCTCGTCCAATCTTGAAATGAGAGTTTATGCCTAGTCTTATTACATCTTGTTATGCCATGTTTGGTTGGTATCCCTGGGAGGCCTGCTCTTTTCTGATGGGAAACAGAGGAGCAGAGGGAAGGTAGAGGTGAGGTAACGGGGAAGGGGGAAGGATGCAGCTTGGAAGTATTGTATGAGAGAAAAATAAATAAGAAGAAAAATAATAGTCACTAAATGAATATGAGAGCATAGAAAATTATCCTCTTGATTCAGTTCTTAGGTTATAATCCTTGATGTAAGATTGATGAATCACATAATAGTTCTACTTTTAATTTCCCAAGAGACATCCATCCTCTTTCCATAATAGCTGTGTCAATGGCATTAGCACAAACAGGCATTTCCTTTGCTCAACAGCCTCATCAGCCCTTATCCTTCTTTTGCTACAACAGTCATTCCCACAGATATAAAGTGATACCCCCCTACACACACTTGGTTTGAACATGTATGTTCTTGATGATTGGTGGTGTTGAATCCATTTCCATATGACTATCACTCATTTATGTCTTCGTTAGAAAAATGTCTGTTCAGCTCCTTCTTCCAATTTCTGAATTGAATGGCAGAAGGTTTGCTATTCAGTGTGTAAGCCCCTTGAAGATTCTAGATATTAACACTTTGCCAGATGTATCATTATCAGACTCCCCTCCCACTCTACAGGTTGCTTCTCTTCGGTTTATTGGTTGTCACTCTTGCTGTACAGAAACCATTCAGTTTGATATGACAGTACATGACTATTTTTACTTTTATCACCTACTCTTTTGATATCATATCCAAAATATTATTGTCAGGGCCTGTCAAAGAGCATTGTCTTTGTGTTTCCTTCTAGGAATTTCACAGATTTAAGATTTATATTTTAATCTTTAATCTATTTTGAGTTGATGGTTTTGTATGATGGAAGAGTCCAATTTCATTCTTTGTTTGTGGACAGTCAATTATCCCTATATGATTTATGAAAGAAAGTAATTCCTCATTGTACATTCTTTTTATTTTTATTGTGTATATACATGCATATGTGTATGAATGGACATAGGTGCCTCTGTGTAACCCTGTGTCTAGAAGGTGGAGGAAAACCTTGGGTGTCATCCTCAGGAACACCACCCACTACCTCCTCTTAGACAGGGAATCTCACTAAAAAACCCCAGGGATCTCCCTGTCTCTGCTTTTCCAGAACTGGGATTATAATCATGAGGACTGGGGATTAGAATTATGCCCTTATGCTTACAAGGCAAGTGTACTAATGAATGAACCATCATTCCAGCCCCCTTGTTTCGCATATTGATACCCTTTTTGAAAATTCATTGACTGTACATTTGTGTAGTTTTTTGAGGACTCATTATTCTATTCCATTGGTCCTTGTGTTTATTTTTATTTTGATCATGCCACTATCATAAAGCTCTTACTACTGCACCCCCTAGTGTCATTTGAAATCAAGACAAAGCATGATACTTTCAGTTCTGCTCAGCATTCACGTTGTCTTGGTTACTAGGAGTCTTTTGTAGCTCCCTATTAAATTATGGTAGTTCCAGATGACTGTGCTTCAGTGGAAAATGTAATTGAAATGTTGGTAGAAATTGTATTAAATCTGTAGCTCTTCTTCCATAGTTTGGGTGTGTCAACAATGTTAAGTCCTGTAGGATGTGAACCTGGAAGATCTTTCAGTGTGTTGGTGTCAAGTTCTTTCATTCATAAGTGATTTTCATTTTATAGATCATTGATAGCCTTTGTCAAGGTAATACTTAAGAATTTATTCCCTATGATACCTCTAGAAATGGTAGTGCTTTGTGGGTTTTCCTTTCAGAAATTTTATTGTTAGTAGACAGAAATACAACCTGAACTTTTTTCTCTATTGCTTCAGTGTTTTGATGAGTTTCTTCACATTTTACTAGTAAGATGAGACATAAACTTTACTGAAAAGAAAGAAAAATAAACATCCTACACCAAAAGCTAACAAAAGCCTTCATAACTATTTATATCATCCTTTCTCGATCACAGTGCAATGACAAGGATAAGACAAAGGAAGATGAGCCTCTGAAAATTCACTTTTGAGTTTTCTATATGATGGAGAAAGAGAGGGCAAAGAGAACGAAAGGGATTCCTAAAGAGAACCCTAGGGAGCTCATCAGATGAAATGATGAAAATGGGCAACATATTACTTGACTGCCCCAGAGGATGGGAGTAGCTGATGGAGAAAGCCAGCATCCTTTATGATAGCATCCTTGGAGACCATTTTGGCTCTCATTTCACACCTGGCATGCATTTATTTGGTACCAGAGGAAGGATTTTATTTTAAATTATGCATGTGGCTTTGCACCTTTATTCTATCAGAATCAAACTAAATGTTATTCCACAACACTCAATAAAGTTAATGATACAATGTGACTGGAACCCTTTCCTGAAATATGACATTCTCCAGGGACTCTGAGGGCATTAAAGGGACTGTATGCCAAGGCCAAGTCATACCCCTGGAGCCGTATAGAAGTTCTACAGGTACTTTTATTCCAATGACATATATATTCCCAGGTTTCTGTGAATTCAATCAGGTGGTTTATATGCAAAGCCCCTGAAAAAGCTATCGTACTATGGCACAGGATCTGGGAACTGCCCAGATCTGAGCAGGGTAGCACGAATCCACACTCATGTGGGCAACTAAGGCCTTCTCAAAACAGAGAGAAAAAGCAAAGAGGGCAAAGTAAAATGATATCAGAAAATAAGGTCCACTCCTCTGACTTTGATTCCACAAAGAGAAAAAACTTACTAAGAGTTATAGTCACTTCAGTTAAATTCAGAGTATTTTAAGTTGTTTTAACCATTAGCTGATAAAAATAACTTGTGTTTTCTTATCTCATTAAGAATTTAGGTTTGGGATACAGTGCAGGGGTAGAGTATTTGCCTAGCATGTACAAGTCCCAGCACTGCAAAATAGAAGAAAATAAAAGAACAAAAAGACCTAATTCAGAACTTTTCCCCAGTCACTGTCTTTTATTTCCATTTCCTAGATTTAATCTGTGTTTGCTCTGTTCACAAAACCATTGGATTAACTTGGGGCATAACTCTATGTAGGAAATGTACATATGTGGTGTTTATGTGTGTGTGGGGGGGTGTATGTGCCTGAGTGTGTGCAAGTATGTGCATGTATGTGTATGAGTGTGTCTAAGTATGAGCATGTATGTGAGTGTGTTTTGTTTACCCTGAGCCCCAGTAGGCCAACTCTTAGCCACATAGAAGAGCTCTGGGAAGACTATATAACTATTTTCCTACTTAACTACAAAAGATGAAAACAGTGGGATTTGAGGTGAAAAATAAGGATATGTTGTTAGGAAGAGGCTTTCTTCAAAGCATCTTTCCACCTTCATATAAGGCTGTATTCTGTCTCCTGTCATCACTCTTTCCCAGCTACCATATATTCAGAGACTGGGAAAGTCACAACCAAGAAACTACCAAGACTACAGGCAAAGCAGGGAATCGTTGCCAAGAAGGATTAAACACTGCGGTAGCCACAGAACAGCTAGCGTTTGCACGTCTCCCCCTCTCTCGGCAGCCCTGTAATCCTAGCACTGAACTTGGTCGTGACTATTTCCTCCTCTCGGCATCCACAATGCATCCATTCCAGCACAGACAAGACTCCCCGATGTCAGCATCGCTTTTGCTTTCCCTTCAGATCAAGACACGTTCGGTCCTCTGCTATCACACATTTAGAGCAGATGTTCCCTAAAAAAGGATATACCAGGTGCTTAACATATTTTATTCCAAGGGGTAATTTTAGAAATTATTGCAATCAATGAGCTAATAATAATGGTGGTAATGATGAGGCCAAGTTATTATTACCTATTACCTTTAATCATCGACAGCAACTCAATTGAACATAATTAGAGGCATCATCATAAATAACGTGGAGCAGATGGAAGACGCTGGGTTTTTCATTACCAGGACTGAGTGGGAAGGTTAATGATCGAGCAATGGACATGAAGAATGGGCCATTTATGCCCCCAATCCACATGGCACTTGAATCATCTCTGGCTGATACCTATAAAACAGAGCTGATTGAACAGAATATATCGCAGCCCAAGCCATACTTTCAAAGACTAATTAGCTTCGCAACAACTTTCTCCTTTTCACTCTTTACAGGACCCCATTGGTGTAGACTACATGGTGACTGTGTTTGTTTCCTTCTTCCAATTGCATGGGCACAAGGAAAACAGAGTAATAGTGTGTCCTGGCCTTCCCTGGAACCTACCCAATTGCTAAACAGCACACCTCTAGGCTTTTCGCCTTTAGAAAACGCGCAAACACTTTAGTGAGTCATTTTGCATTAACTTAATATTTATCATGAAACACAGCAAGAAAGATCACTTCCTTTCCATCAACAACAACAAGAAAATACATCTTATATATTAAAAACTATTACGTAGGGGCCAAGTGTACACAGACCAGCAAGACACAGGTGTTTGATTCCTGCCGAGGCCAGTATATTTGACCAGATTTTGTGACTTCCATGAGTTCCTAGTCCAGTGAGACATGGCTAGCATGGTAGTAGACCCCTGTCTGTGAGCCAGTAGCAGTCTGTGTTTTCTCTAAGAGATCACTCTTGCAACAGCATTGAAGTTGTAGATACCTTCTTGTCTCATCCACCATATTTGAGAAGGTATTATACTGGGGTCTCTCTCTCTCTGTCTGTCTGTCTTTCTCTTTGTTTCTCTCTCTCTCTGTCTCCCCCCCCCCCCATCTCTCTCCTTGGTCTGACATACATTCAGTACTGTATAAAATCAAGCTTTTGTGTCTCCAAGGGAGAAACTTGCAGTCTAACAGAGTAGATAAGACTATTAACCATAAAATGGAGCCGATGCACGAGTCAAGTCCTGGATGTAATACAGAATCAGGAGACTCAAGAACTGCTTGAATGGCCAAGCGAGTCACTGGGGAGACATGAAATTCAACTTCACTCAGAAGGTACTCACACGATGTACCTCATCTCTTATGCTTTGGTCATTGCAATGACAGCCAATCCTTTAGAACTGTGTAGAGAAAAATAATTCTTTAAAAATTCAATGAATGTATTCCTGATCACTAAAAGATAATTATCATATAAATAACATAACTGGTAATCACATTTGAGAATGATGCAAGCCTTCGTGTTATGGTTCACATTTTATAGTCTTTGAGGGGAGATTTTACTCAAATGTCTCTCAGTGAATAAATACATATGGTCCATAAATATGTTCAAGGGCAATATTTTCCACTTGTACCCTCACATACCTCACTATAGAACCTAAAACCAAATCCACTTAAAATTTTTTTATGAAGTTGTATTCTTCTTTTAAAAAATCATAATTCCTATTAAAACCATTAAGAATTTGGTATAAAAATTAATGGCAGGATATAAGCTTATAGAATCTTATCAATAACATCTTTATAATCCACTGGTCTCTTTGAGATGTGCCAAACACAACCACAATTTATTGATAGATATGACATTTTAGAGTATAAAATTTTATATGTGTTTTCCTTTACTCAATTAGTAAATCTTATTTAAGTTAATATTATCATGAGATTTCACTTAGCAGTGGCCAGATATCCTAGCCAAAGTTGGTACTTTCATTTGAATTGCTAGCCTAAGTATTCTAATTCTCCATTTTATTTCTTGAAAATAGAGAAACTGAGATGAAGTGGGAAACCTTTGACTTGCAAAGTTTTACTACATAATTGTTATATACAATATTCTATAAATGAGAGGTAAGAGTGGATGAGAGAATATGAGTGACGAATCCAAACCTTCAGTAATATTACTTATTATTTCCGAAAATAAAGTGGAGAGTGATGGAAGTAGACAGGCTTCATCAACCTCAGGTGGCCACATGTTCCCCAAGCCCAGCTTGTTCTAGGCTTCCCCTATCCTTTCAGTGCTGAGGTCCCAGGTAGGTGCTATGCTTGCTGGACTACATAGATGCTGGGAATACAGACTACAAACTCATACAAGAAGTGTTTTTCCCACTAAATCATCCCGGAGACCCAAGCCGTCCAAATCCTTACTGGTGTTACTTTTCACACAAAGGACTTCGGGTTTAATTTGGTAAAATGGTGAAGACCACTGGCAGTCTTAGGGTCTTTCTTTCCATATTTAAGCAGGTCAGTGGTCTGCATTAATGTGTTTTTCTTTTTAGTCACTATCTCACAACTCACTGCGTCCCGCCCCTGCTCAGTTTCATCGGGCACTCTGGCGGAGGCATGTTCTTCCTGGTATCTCATGTCAGGGTCTCCCAGTTTTGGGACAGGCTCAGCAGACTCCTTATCTTCCCATCTTCCCCACACGTCTAAACTAGCTAAACTCTATCAGCAGGGACCCCCTCTCCTGTAAAATGAGAAATGTTACCTCTAAGTCCCTCAAGCACACTTCCTGTGGATCCCCCATACTCTGGCGGAGGATTCCCCGCTGATCCATTAAATGCCCTGGTTTCTCACACCACATACTTTGGTGTCCGTCCCTGGCAAAGATCACTCAGACGGCTCCTCCTCCACAAACCCTTCTCCAGTGAGCCCCAGCCTTGCCCCTGCCCTTCTCCATAGCAACAGAGCCTTGTACCCTCGTTTGCCTCCTTTCCCTGTGTCCATTCGTACTACTGTCTCCTTGATTCACCATTCTTCCCGGCTCTCTGCAGCCCTAATGCAGTCCTCGACAGGGATAGGACAGTTGGAGAAGCTAGTTCATATATTTTCCTTCCACTGAGCTTCTGAAAATACCCAAAGAAAGAGAGAATATAGACATTTAGAGAGAGATAGAGAAAATGTACACAGCAATGGAGAGAGTGAGAGACTGTAGACTGGGAAGGAGGGGGAAAGATGATGGATTCTGCTTTGAACCCAGAAAATATGCCCTTGGCATCGACTGCAATCAGGGCCTGATTTGCAAGCGGCAAGTGCTTGTGATTAGAAGGAATGGAAGATGAAACTGTCCCTCCTTCTCATATCCCCGGCCTAACACACCCATCTCTTGATAACTTCCTCTCCAATGACTCCGACTTTCTTTAGACCTGTCTCTTATCCAAGTAATCCCTAGGACAATAACTTACACCGGGCATGTCTTCAACTCCTTTATCTCTGCATGTGTGTGAGCTAGGGGGAGAAGGAAACAGAAAGTGATTTGCAGCCTGGCCCTGGCAGGAGGGGACGGTCCAGGAGACCAGCTATTGTTTTTGTTATTACTGCTTTGCTTTCAACCTGGATCTGTTTATTGTTATTGTCCTGCCCTCCTCACTGATGCTCCATCCATTTCCTCATTGCAAGTGTGAAAGGAAACCTGGCAGAAGTCACCCCAAGCTAGAGCTCCGAATCAGTCACAGAATCCTCCCGAGATATAGCAAGACATCTGTTAGGCATTTGGCGTTGCTGTCTGCCCTGCCTTGAGGGATGTCAAAGCAGTCAGGCTTTCTCCTCCTGGAAGCCTGTAAAACACACAGAGATAAGAAGTTGGAGCAAAGTGCGAGTGACGCCCCGCTTCAAAGAGCAAGTGCTAGAACCTGGAGGATGCCAGCCTCAGAAGGGAAGACTGGCAGGCAGTCTCAGCTTACACAGAACTTGCTCTTGAATTTGCACTTCCACAGAACTGAGACAAGACAGCCAGCAAGTAAATAACATGTCAGCCTCCGCGGAAACCAGTTATGGGATGTGACAGGCTGCTCGTCTACATGGGACATCGGAAGATGCTTCTGTAGAGTTTCAGATTACATGTTCGCTGTCAAGTTTTTAAAAAGCCACGTTACACAGAAGAACCTTTTTGGAAACTTTGATGGTTTCTAGCCATAGCTCTCTTGTGGGGATGCCAATGGATTAGCAGAAAGTTTTTGCTTTCTCCCCATAACATTAACACTTACCAATGAGAAACATCAATGCCAGAGAGGAAGGGAAAATGAGACAAAAAAAAAAGGGGAGGGGAGAAGGCCGCTAGATAAAGGTGCTACGAGACAGCGAGTTCCAAAGAAAAACAAGAAAACTGGTCCCAAAGGAGAAAAAATTATAATTAATAAACTCTGACTCCGTGATAAAAGAAACCCCTTGAAGCAAGGTCACAACAGTTGCATCAAAACCAGTTCTCTGCCTTAAAAAAAAAACTCATTGGGAAATTCAAAGGCATTCTTAAAGTAAATGAGCAAAACTTGACTGGGAACAAGATTTGAACCATCAGAACGAAATAGAGAGCTGTGGGGTCTGAGAGAAGACAGACGTTAAGAAGAGCACAGCAAAGGAAATGATGGGAAGGACAGAACAAAAGGAGGGGGAGCCAAGGAAAGCCAGACCAAGAGTTGGATGTTTGCTTTATAAAGTATTAATAACTTGCAAAGGGTTATTTGTCATTGCTGAATTTAAAAATTTATTGCCCTATATTAACAAGAGACCAGAATGTCCAAAGTCATTGGCTTGGAGTGTTTTTAAAATGTGTCTTCATGTAGGGGACAGTGACCCAAGTTGAAGGGCAGTCTCCTTGTGAAATGGGAGAGGAGGGACTTTAAATCTGCCTGTTCCCACACTGGCTGCTCTGATAATGGCCAGAAAGCACCTCTGGGGCTCAGGGAGACTTTGAAGTCAAGAAAAGTTTTGGATAGGGAAAGAGGGGTGGCTGTGGGAGAGAGAATGAGAATTTATTATGGGGACCTTTGGGGGGTTTCGTATAGAAGCCTTAAATTAATTTTTAATGCATAGGAAATTCGGTGCTGTCACCCACTGTCTTAACGTGATTGCTTTCGAATTTGCCGAGTGCTTTTCATATCACCAAGGACCAATTTCTGATGCCTGCAATTTTATTAAAACAACACGGGGCAGGGAGGGGGGAATCGCATGCCTCAAACTTTAGTATATAAGACTTCTGAAGGCGAGAAGGTGGGTATCACTAGATGACCATTTCAAGTACAGGTAAGCGAAATATGCATTAGGAGTCTTGGGAATTTTGTAGACCACCTAGAATGTGTGCCCTGGAGGAAGGCATATTTTCAAAGATGCCACCTTCCTAGATGCTCTTTTCTCTTCCAGTATGAGGCTACCATAACTTCTGGTCCTGTGGATTCTACCTATATTTACACTATTCCATCAGTCACATCCTGTGTGCTTCATCCACTGGCCTTCCCTTCTGGTGACCTCCCCCCTGGCATGCCCAGAGCCCCAAATCTTTCTTGACCTCCCCAGATGTGGTCAGTGTATCCTTCCTGGATGCCCAGGGTCCTCTCCATGGCCCTTCTCTTTGCTCCCCTGTCTCCTCATCACATCATTGAGCCCCTCCTCTAACAGAGTACCAGTCTCTTGAAGGCAGCTGACCTTTCAGCTTCACAATGCACGGCACTCCTAATACTTGCTGAATTAATACATCCATTTGCACCCGATACAAACTGTTTACATCCAACACAGGGATACAATGGTAAGAATGGCTAGGAAGAAGGCCCTAGTCTTCCAGGAACTTCTCCTTCAACAGGCCGACAATCATGAAAGTAGTAATTGCACAGTGAAAATGCAACTGTTCTCTTTGAATAAGGAAGGCTTGAGTTAAACTTTGGAAGATTTCTAGCATTCACTGAAGCCATGAGTGAAGAGCAGAGGAAATTCAGAGACTGAGCAGAGGGAGATGTATGCACAGAAGTCCTGAGGCAGAAGGAGTTGGGTGTGTTTAAAGAACAACTACCACCCAAGAAAGTAGAGCGGTTTGAAGTCAAAGATGAGTCTGGGGAGGTGGAAAATGGAACTTATATTTCTGTACCTCTCCCTATGACTTTACAATCCGCAGAGTTAACATCCCTTCTTGGGTATTTTTAAGAAATGTGATAATGCACAAACTGTCCACGGGAATATAATGAGCTATAGTATGGGTATTTTATTTATTTATTCATTTATTTATGTGAGGTTACATGTTATTCTTGTTGGTTTGGCTTTGGTTTTTGCTATTATATGAAGTACTATAATGCTCTTCCTTGTCCACAATGCTATTGGTGCAGGATAATTGTCTGTATTCTGTCAATCATGTTATAAGTAAATGCTAATTGGCCAGGCAGGAAATATAGGCGGGAAAACCAGACAGGAAGTAGAAATGATGTAATGAGAACCGGAGAATTCTGGGAAGGAGGAAGTTGATTCCTCCGTCTCCTGCCCAGACCACTGAAGCAGCAGGATGTGATCTGCCCCACTGAAAAAAGGTACTGAGCCACACGGCTAACATAGATCAGAAAAATGGGTTAATCAAGATTTAAAGTTAGTGAGTGAGAGGTTAGAGCTAATGGGCCAATCAGCTTATAATTTATGGAGACCTATGTGTGATTATCTTTGGGGCTAAACAGTTGTGGGGTACTGGGCGAGACAAAGACCCCAACACAAGCAGCCCACGCCCCGTCATGTTACAGGCTATGGCCATGTAATGATGATTGAATTTAGCTGGAGAATGGTAAGTCATTTGGGTAGAAAAAAACAGTAGACTGCATAAATAATAAGGTTGATTTTAAAAAGATTTATGTATGTTTATTGTATGTATATGTTTGGCCTATAAGTACACCACATGTATATGCCTGACACCTGTATCAGATCCCTAGAACTAGACTTTCAGACAGGTGTGAGCTGCTATGTCAGTACTGTGATTTGAACCTGGGTCTTGTGTAAGAGCAGCAAGTCCTAATAACCACTGAGCTGTCTCTTCAGTCCTCAGTTAATGTAATGTGACTTTTACTAGAGGAATGAATCAGAAGCATTTAAGATTTGAGAATAAAGTCAATCTATACTTTAAGTTGGTGTTTTGGTCATTATTTTCTGAATCATATTTCCTGATCCACTTGGAGATAGAAATTTTAACAGGGTATGCACCTGGGGCCTTGCATACAGTCCTAGATCAAGATGAAGATGGGTTATTTTATGGTTTAATACTCAAGATTAGTCAATATTGGAGAACTTCAATTTCTGGCCTTGTTACTTACTAGATATATAGATATGTGTTAGAGAAACTTCAGCTACCACATCTATCAAAAGACACACACACACACACACAGAGGGAGAGAGAGAGAGAGAGAGAGAGAGAGAGAGAGAGAGAGAGAGAGAGAGAGAGAGAGAGACCTGATACAGCATGCAAAGCTGTCATGTTGAGAGAATGTGGACAAAGTTAATAATACCTCCTGCCCTGGAGAGCACTCCACAAATATTAGCTGTTAGTTGTGGTAAACAGAGAGGACATAGGTATAATGAAAACAACTTAAGAAGAGTGCATTGTGGTTCACAGTTTGAGATACAGTCCATCATGGTAGAGAAGTCATGGCAGCATGAGCTTGAGGTGGATAATCACATTGAATCTAGTCAGGAGGGAGACAGATGACTGCTTGAACTCAGATTGCTTTTCCCTCTTGATTCAGTCTAGTATCCCAGCCCAGGAAATGGTGCCACCCACAGTAGATAATTTTTCCCAGTTCTGTTAATCAAATCAAGACAACATCCCACAAGTGTTTCTAGATCTTTTACAGTTGATAGCCATCATACCATGCAAGCAAGATGACCTGAGTTCAATCTCTAGAGTTAGAGAGAAAGTATCTGGGTGTAGGAGAAAGCTGTATGAAGTGGGGAAGGGGGAAAAAGAGGATGTGGATTTAAGTGAGGAAAGGGATGAGAGAACAGGGCAGAGTAGGAGATAATTAGAGATAAGAAACACAGAAGGTTCTTGAGAAGATCGTGTGGAAACCTATTGTTTCATTAGGGTGTGTGTGTGTGTCTGTGTGTGTTGCCCTTCAGAGGAGGATAATGCTCCTCCCAAAAGATATGTGTCATTAAACAAAAACTCCAGTACCAAATTGTGGAAACCACCCTTGGAGTATCCCAGAGATAACCAAACCAAGACAGGTCATTACCATTGCTCTTGGTTATTCACCGGAGCCAAGAGCACACTGCTCTTGTATCAAGTGTATTGCTGAACACACCATACACTTCGACCATAGGGTGTGGAGAAATGAAGCTCGTACTTACCATGAACCAGTTTCCCTGCTGGTTTGTTTTCACAGTGTTGGAAGATGCTGGGCATGCTTCTGGGAGAGAAAAGTCATCAACAGTTTTATCCAGGTGTGAGCCACAAAATGTACTATAGAAACCACCCTGGTGAAACATGTCCATCTATGGAACAGTAGAATGATCATTATGGAGACTACCACTACTATATGTTTGGATTTAAGACCCATTCCAAACAAGAAGGAACTCATACCTTGTACTGTAAACTTTACCAAGGACCCATGACTGAGGAGGTCATAGGCCCTAAGGGAGAATATACTATTATTAATTGGCCAAATGGATATACTGCCAAACTACCATCTAAATACATATTTGTCTATATACCCACAGATCATTGCGGCTCTTTGTCCTCATCAGAGAAGCTTCTTTTTGTAGTAGACCATGGTTAATACAGAGACTCAAAAATAATCAAAGTGCATAGAATAAGTGGCTGTGGAGCCTTAAATAAGACATTTATAGCTCAACACTCATATTCCAATGCTCAAGGAACATCACAGAAGAGAGAGTTTAAAGAATATAAGAGCCAGAGAGCACAACAGCTATCATTGCCTGAACAAGACTAACCGAATCAATATTCCGCATGGATGGGGGAGGGAACCATGGGTATCCATCCTTAGCTGAGGAGCTATTGACAGCTGATGGCTATTAAGAGAGGGTTAGTCAGTTTTCTCCAGGAGCATGCTCCTGGTTGGTTACCATAGTTCTAGAGGATAACATACATCCATGCGCATATAGGCAGCACTAAGTGGATTAAGTGTTTTATTTTTTAAAAAAGCCAACAAGAATTTGGGAGGAGAATATGGGGGCTTTTAGGAGGAGTTGGGGGAGAGAGTCAGGAATAAATATAATCAAATATATTGTATACATTCTGAAAGAAGAAATTAAAAATAGTATACTAAAAATGAACTTTCTCTTAGACTATCAAAGTTGGCTCTTGGACAAGAAGTAGGTCTCATATCATGCTGTCCTATCAGTTAAATAAATGTTATCCCAAAGCATGTGGGTTTGATTTTTCTTTAAATTTAGAAAAGACTTGAATAGAGAAAAGTCTTGCAAAAAAATAAAGAACTGCATTTTTTCAAATCTCTCCTCTCTCTCTCTCTCTCTCTCTCTCTCTCTCTCTCTCTCTCTCTCTCAAAAAATATCTTCAAATGTTTGGCATCAATTGGCAGAATAAGTTCTGTTCCCCTGAACCCATGAGTTTGTTCATGTAATGGAGATGGGACTCTTCCATCTTTGCTGTGCTTGGTTTCTGCACTGTAAGCAATGAATTCCATTTGTCAGTGAAGTCTCAGCTACAGAACAAATCTCTCCATTTCAAAGGCTGATAAATAGAACATTTTCCCTCTTCACTTTATATTACTGCAAGTTCCTTCAAACAAACCCAATGTATAAGGTTTATATAAAATGGAGACTGTTCGTTCATTTCCTGGCCACCTAGACCCAAATAATTTCACAGAAACTATATTGATTACAACACTGTTTGGCCAATGACTCAGGCATATTTCTATTCAGCTCTTACATCTTGAGTTAACCCATTTCTATTACTCTATGTATTGCAATAAGGTTGTAGCTTACCGGAAAGGTTTCTGGTCCTTCTCCTTTGGCAGCTACATGGTGTCTCCTTGAATGTGCCTGATCTCTATTTATCTCTGTTTAGATTTCCTGCCTGGCTTTTCTCTGCTAATCCATTGGCTGAAACAGCTTTATTAATCAACCAATGAAAGTAACACATACACAGAAGGACATGTCACATCATCTCCCCTTTTCTGTCTAAGGTTTTGACTTTAAAATAATAAAATTACATATAACAGTTATCAGGCAAGAATTATAGTTAAAATATTTCTTTGTGAGTCTAAAGTTTCATATCTAATTTATCTTTTATCATAACTAAGGAAAACTGTATTTGCCTTCAACTCTTCAAAGACCTCAGAAAGATATAATATTACTTAAGTAAACAAGGAAGTACATTGCAAGAAACTTCCAAAACTCTAGAATTGACAGAGACCTCTCACTTCCTGGACAAACTCTGTAATGTTGGGTCATCTATCTTCACCCTTCAGACCCATAGTATCTGGCAGACTTTTCCATGAAGCAGAAAATTTGAAAGACTGTTTTGCCTAGATGGGCAGTTTATCGGTCACTTTCTTTGGTGTCCTACAGAATGTCTGGCAGACTTTTTCATGAAACAGAAACCCAAAAGAACTTTCTCACCTTCTTTTGGCAAGTTCAGCAGTCATTTTTCTGTGGGTCCTGCATGTCCAGTTCATACAGCATACCATCATGCAGTCCAGGAAAGAGCAGTTTCTTGCCTAAATGACTATCTTTGTCATATTGAAGGCAAATTCCATAATGAGTTTCTTCAGTTCTCATCAACCTCTCTGAAGTAATTGGTGCTGCCAGAACCAGACATGTCTCACTCTCAAGAAAAGTCTAAGTTCTTAAAATATTTTATGAATATTCTGTTGGTATTTGATGTGTTGAAGATTATCTGAAATTTATCTCTATCTAGAAAACCTAATTAACATGACAAGCTTGACTATTATAAATGACTATTAATATGTATTTCTTAATTATACATTGCATTTTCAAATGAGCTGCAAAAATACAATAACTTAAACAAGAACAAAAATACATATACAAAGTGCAACAAAATTGACCTTAAATTTGTATCAGTAGACCAAGAACCATACCAATGCAAAGTACTATCTCTATATCTTAGTCTCATTTTTTTTTAGAAATTGATTGTCACTATTATTATAACCAACCATTTTAAAATAAAAATAAACATTTAAAAACTAGGATTTTGGGAATTTGGATGTTGTTTTATCCATACTGCTTTCTGCTGTTTGTTGGGTGAAGTATTTTAGAGTTCACGGAGACCTTTTGGGCTTTTGTTCCATCAAACCACATTAAACTCAAAGGAAATCACAGGATCCCATCCTCTGTGGAGACAAAAGCAGAACCTTTTTTCCAAAGAAACATATCCTTAGAATCAAATTTTGAAGTCAAGATACCTTTACAATATATATGTTGGTTTAGCTTAGCAGCCCATACAATGAAATGTCTCTCTATATTTAGCTCATTCACAGTCAAAAAATTCAAAAAACAAAACACAATAATACACATAATTCAGACTCTCTGTGGTTTTTTATCTTTACACGGCTTATTTTTTATTCTATTATTTCTCAATATTTACTTATCTTTACTCGTTTAATCTATGACTTTCTGTACTCTTTCTTCTCTCTCATAAACCCATATACATTTATCCAACACTGTGTACCATTCAGAGGTCTTTTTGTCTGAATCTGTCTTATTGTGTATCTGTAATCATTTTCTGACCAAGAGCGCTTTTAAAATGGTATACAGCTTGGTCATAGCAGCCCTTGATGATGGCTCTGTCTCTCTTGGCCTTTTAATAGGGTGGGAGAATGTTTATTTCCAGCTCTGTGATCCAAGCTCATTGCCCCAGCTCCAGGGACACAACAGATCTATGTCACCATTAAGCAACTAGTTTTACTGAGCTCACAAACCCCATTTAAGTGCAGGACCTCCCAAAAGAGCCAGAGCTATTCCTGCTACCAGAATGAACCACAAAGCCTTCTCTTAAAGAAGCCTCACAGTTTTTGCTGCTTATGCTGAGTCAGGAAGCTTTCTCTTAAAGGAGCCACACCTCTGCTTGCAGCCAGCAAACAGAGCCTATCTGAAAAAACGTGGCTACCATGAAGCTGCGTTTGTCTCCTGTTTTTGTTTTTGTTTTTTTTTTTCCGTAGGTCTAGAAGGCCTTTTTAAAGCTTTTTTAGGTCTTATGTGGATCCATGCCCCAGATGGTGGGCACCATTTTGTAAATGGAGACTGCTTGTTGGGTTCCTGGCTGCCCAGACCTGAATAATTACATAGAAACTGTATTAATTACAACACTATTTGACCAATAGCTCAAGCATATTTCTGGCTATCTCTTATATCTTAAATTAACCCATTTCTATTAATCTATGTATCACTACAAGACTGTGACCTATCTCTCCTTCAGCAGCTACATAGTGTCTCTTTGATTCCATCTACTCTCTCTATATATCTTTGATCATATTTCCCACCTGGCTTTGCTCTGTTAAGCCATTGGCTGAAATAGCTTTATTCAACAACCGATAAAAACGACACATATACAGAAGGACATCCCACATGAGGTCTACTTGGTGTCTTAGGTGCACCCAGTGGGGATGCACTGGAAGCAGGGGAAGCTGCTGAGTGGAAGTATTGGACTCACAGAAAGAAATGTTTACTGTGATAAATAGCAAAGAGAGTTGCAAGAGCTGGCTGGCTGTACTCTTTTCAACCTGCTGCATGGTGTCAGTCACATCCTTGGCACCCCATCTGGGTTTGCATGATGATGATGGCCATGGCAGTAAAGATCACTCCCCCATAGCTGAAGATTTAGCTCAGTGATAAAGCACTTGACCAGCACACACAAAGTCCTGAATTCAATGTCCAGCATAGCCAATAGTCCAGAACACTAAATTAAGCATTTTTAATAGTGTTTAAGCTATAGAAACTGTGATCTTTCCGGATATTATTAAAGTATCATTTCCTCTAATCTTCCCTTGACTTCACCCTTTGCATCCCTGGAGCTACAGTGCAAATATCACCCCCCTCAATCAGTCAGACATTCTCTGAAGTTTCCACGCTACCGTGAAACATTTTGCTTAGAAATATCTAGTCAAAAGCCAGCAAGTGCTACTCAAAGACAAGATCTGCAAGAATCCAGAGTCTAGACTGTCTTAGGAATTGCTTTTTCAGAACCAGGCCAGCTGGCCTTGGTGAGTTCCCGATAGAACATCCCCATTGTCTCAGTGTGTGGGTGCACCCCTCGCAGTCCTGAGTTCCTTGCTCGTGCTTCGTCTCCTTCTGCTCCTGATTTGGACCTTGAGATTTCTGTCCGGTGCTCCAATGTGGGTCTCTGGCTCTGTCTCCTTTCATCGCCTGATGAAGGTTAATATTCAGGAGGATGCCTATGTGTTTGTCTTTGGATTCACCTTCTTATTTAGCTTCTCTAGGAACATGAATTATAAGCTCAATGTCCTTTATTTATGGGATAAATTTGGACTAGCTGAACATAGAGGACAATGAGAAAGAATGGGAACTCAAGAACAATGGCAGTGGGTTTTTGATCCTACTGCACGTACTGGCTTTGGAGGAGCCTAGGCAGTTTGGATGCTCACCTTAGGAGACCTGGATAGAGGTGGGCAGTCCTTGGGCTTCCCACAGGTCAGGGAACCCTGATTGCTCTTCAAGCAGATGAGGGAGGGTGACTTGATCGGGGGAGGGAAATGGGAGGCGGTGGCGGGGAGGAGGCAGAAATCCTTAATAAATAAATAAAAAAAAAAGGAATTGCTTTTCCTAGATATCTTTCTTTGTTTTTTTTTTCTTTTTCCAGTTCACCAAAGGCTTTTTGAACACATATTCTTACATGCATGAGCCTCAGGGGCTAGAAATTAAGAGATGATAAAAACTCAACCTCTCCCCTGAAAGAATTCACAGCCAATTATAAGAGGCAAGAGGAAACCAACCGAGGCAGAGTACAGCAATCATACCCATAGGGAGTGCCATGGGAGCGGAGCAGGGATACAGGGATGAGTTAGTCTCAATCCAAGACCAGGGAAGGAAAGTTTGAGCCAATATCCCATCCTTTGCTTTCACCAGAATCTCTAACATGTATTAACATTAGACCCAAACTCCTCTTTCTTCCAGAGGAAGTTTACTATCACCACCCACCAAGCACCAGCCATGTCCTCCAGGCATTTCCCACCAATCCCGGGGATCGAATAATTATGCACCTTTGACCACACACCCAGGTGGTGCTACACATATATGCCTTGTAACAGCAGCTAATGAATTACTCCCTTTGGCTGCATAAAGAGCAAAGCCAAAGCTGCCCCTGGCATCCACCTTGAGTTCCAGCAGCTACAACTTAAAAATTCTAGCTATTTTGGCCCATGTTTCTTTGTATATTAACAGTAATAGCCCCTTACATCTACAGGACACTTTACAAAATGCTTCTCCATCAAACTTTCTATTTGATTCGAGCAACCACCCATCGAAAAATATACAGAAAAATTTCTGCATTTTATTCATAAAAAAATCAAACATGTGGTGGTTCAAACTAAAAGTTTGTCTCTAGGGTTCTGAAATGACACCACACTGTAGGACAATCACAGTGCCGAGGAAGGGACAACACACAGCCCTCACGATGTCTCTCGTTTTCCTGAGCCAGCATGTATCAGCCAGTGTGATAGAGATGGGCTTGCCATTAAAACACAGAGCTGAGCGCTGGATGGGGGAAAAGGTGAAATCAGAGCAGCAGGCTCCCCATAAACACCTGGCTGGGATGAAAGGGACAGTGAATGTGCAATCAGCCGCATGATGGGGTAAATTGGCACGGGTGTCATAAAAGTGCCTGGTTTGGGACCTGAGGGCGTTTGGATAAGAAATGCTCCCCATAGGCTCATGTTTTTGAATATTTGGTCCTCAGTTTGTGACGCCATCAGGGGACGTTATGGTTGGAAACTTTCTGAAGGAAATATTTCACTGGGAGAGATTTTAAGAGTTTATAGCTGCCTCCTCCCTCCCTCCCTCCCTCCCTCCCTCCCTCCCTCCCTCCCTCCCTCCTTCCCTCCCTCCCTCTCTCTCTTTCTCTCTCTCTTTCTCTCTCTCTCTCTCTCTCTCTCTCTCTCTCTTTCTCTCTCTCTCTGTACGTGTGTGTATGTGTGTCTGCACGTGTGCACGCACACACGAGAATGCACACGCACATGTATGCACGCATATGCACACATGTGATCTTGTGCACTTCTTGTATTGTAGATGAAATGTGATCTCTCATCTTCCTGTTCCTTCCAACATGCCATGCCTTCCCCACCACAATGGACTTTACCCATCTGGAATACTAGGTCAATATAAACACTTACTTTCTTAAGTTACTTTTTGCCATGGTATTTTATCACAGAAACAGAAAAATAACTAATATAGAGAGAAGCTCTCCTGTGATTTGATGCTGTGACTAATATCTAAGAGTGGGCACAACATACAGACCTTTAGAGTTCTCAAAACCCATCCCTCTACTTGAGAAATACTGAAGAAACAAAGCCAGTGGGGAAAATTATTCTCTCCATTGCTCCACAACTAGTTAGTGGCAAGACTGAGAGCTAATTTCATCATTCCTCAAAAGACCATTGCCCAAGATCACTACAACACTGAGATATTCAGGTCCGGGCCAAATCTGTTATTTTGTATACTAATTTAAATATAAAATGAAAATACTAGGCAGGGCTAGGGATGTAGAGGACAACACTCTCTTGGTATTTTCAAGGATCTATAACGAAATTCTACATGTGTCTTTATTTTAATCAGCATAGTCATCTTTCAATTCATCTTTGCTCTTGTATGTATCAGTGGTTTATTTCTTATTATTGATAAACACTTCTATTAAGAATATTTATATATCACAGTTTATGTATCCAATTTACCTGCTAACTTGGTTAATTTCTATATTGCTGATATTTTAAGTATTCTATTTTTTGTCAACCTATTAAGCATATTTTTTCATTATAGAGGTCACTTTTTATGTTTAAAGCATGCTTATTAACTCATCACTGAGATTGCAGCATGCCATGCACAGATTTGTAATAGCCCATTTCCACGGCTTCCTTTCCTGGCCTTTGTACTGTTGTCACAGATTGTAAATTTATACTTGCTATAAACACAACATTATATTGTTACTTTAAAAGTCAAGTTTTGTCGAAAGAGGTTAAATACTAAAGTAATAATTGCATGTTTACTGTAACGCACGAGCCCTTCATCCATCTGTGCACTATCTCATTTCTCTTCTGTACCATTTTCCTTAGGTCTGAGGGGTTGCTTCACAGGCTCTGTATTGCAGCTCTGCTGGTGATTACATGCTTGGCTGTATTGTTTAAAGATAGTTTCCCTGAAGATAAAATTCTTGGTTGGCAGGCACTTCTTATTCTCTCATGCTTACAGTATGCTGTTCTTGCTTGGGTAGTTTCTGATAGGTCACCTTGCATCAGTTTCTATGTATCTTCTTCACACTCACTTTAAACTTATAAAAATTTTTAAGTGTGTGTTGTGTGTGTGTGTGTGTGTGTGTGTGTGTGTGTGTGTTGTGTGTGTGTGTGGTACTTTCAGAGGCCAGAAGAAGGTGTTGGATCCTCTGGAGTGAGAGTTACAGCCAATTATGAGGTATTTGATATGGGCGCTGAAAACCAAATTTAGGTTCTCTGCAAGAACAGTTGACACTCTGAACCCCCGAGCCTTGTCTCTAGTCCTTTGCAAAGCTTTGAAAAGCTTTCCGTTATCACTGATTTTGAACAATTCTGCAATGATATTCTTTTGCAGAGTTTTTCCCTGAAATATTTTGTAGCTGATGGGGGATTTCCCCCTTTATGCTATAAATATATTTTATTACCATTGGTTAATAAAGAAGGTGCTTTGGCCTATGACAGGGCAGAATATCAGTAGGTGGGAAAATTAACTGAATGCAAGGAGAAAGAAGACAGAGTCAGACCAACACCGTGTAGCTGCCAAACGAGAAAGATGCTAGAATATTACCAGTAAACCTCAGTCTCCTGGCGATACATAGATTAATAGAAAGGTGTTAATTTAAGATGTAAGAGCTAGGAATACACCTGAGCCACTGACCAGTGTTGAAATTAATATAATTTCTGTGTGACTAAGAAACAAAAATGCATTAGGTTTATTAAATGTCTTAGATCTGTTTCAGACATTCCATAAAATGTGAAAAATACTTTCCCATTATTTCTTCAAATGTGTTCGCATTTACTTTCTACTTTGTAGCTCCAATTGCATACTTACTGGATTGTATGACGTCATGTTGATACTTCCTTCTTTTTTCATAGTTGTTTTTGTGTATTTATTTGTCTAATTCATTTCTAATCACTTCTATTATGCTTTCAAGCCCATTAACTTACTCTTCTATGACATCCAATCGTCCATCCACTCAACACAACACATTTTTTGTCATGGACCTTATTGTTTAACCTCTGCCTGGTTTAGGCTTTTGCGTTTTCATGTATCTTCAACATGCTTGACTCAACTTTAACCAGCCAGTCTAAAATTTTTTTTTTGCATAATGATGGAGGAGGATCATCTGTCTATCTGTTACTTTCATTGGTTAATAAAGAAACTGCTTTGACCTTTGATAGGACAGAAAATTAGGTAGGCAGAGTAGACAGAACAGAATTCTGGGAGAAAGAAGCCAAATCAGGCAGTCACTATAACTCTCCTCTCCGAGATGGATGCAGGTTAAGAATATTCCTGTAAGACACCACCTCGTGGTGCTACACAGATTACTAAATATGGGTTAATCAAGATGTGAGAGTTAGCCACTAAGAGGCTAGAGCTAATGGGCCAAGCAGTGTTTAAAAGAATACAGTTTCCGTGTAATTATTTCGGGTAAAGATAGCCGGGTAAAGATAGCCGGGTGGCGGGACACAGCCCACCGCTCCTACAGAGGGAGACAAGGTGGTTCAGTTGATAAGATGCCCACCATACAAACATGAGGATCTGAATTCAGATCACCAGCACTCACATAAAAATCCTGACATGGTGTCTGTATCCATACATTCAGAATTGGGGTAGGGCACAGAAAGCCGTTTGTAAGGTTCTCCTTGATTTCCCATCTATCAGAGATCACTGCTTTTCATTACCTGATCATCAGTTTTGTGAAAATGATTATTTCATATATGTTGTCTGCTTGTAGAAAATTTCAAAGTTGTTTTAAGTGGAACAGTATCCAGTCTCTCTTCTTACACCCTAACCAGAAGCAGATTAACTCTAATATACTTGTGTGCATGTGTGTGTGTGTGTGTGTGTGTGCTTGTGTGCTGAATGCACATGCAGAGGGTTATACACCTATACACATGCTAGAGAAGAACATTGGGTGTCCAGGTTTGTCCCCTTTTCTCTGCCTTACCCCCTTGAGATAGGTTATTTCACTCAATAAGGATCTAGCCTGGTGTTAACAAAGATCCAGAAACACCCTATCTCTGACACCCACATCTTTGGGGAAATAGGGGATACTGCTATGGACTACTTTTTTCTGGGTTCTAGGATCCAAAGTCAGATTTTATGTATGTACAGAAAGTGTTCTTAAACACTGAGTTATCTCTCCATCTCTTTCTTTGAGAGACTTTTGAACCCAGGACTTTTCCATTGCCTTCGGACTATTCCCTACTTAAATTTCTACTTTATATTAAATATGTCGTTGTGAATTTCCATTATAAGTACACCTTTACACCTTTTATATTTAACGACAGAATTACATTCTCCTAACCCAAAGTGAGTGCAAACAGTTATAAAGACTACATTTGGTACAATTAGAGTGACTTTTTCTTTTGGGGTTTTGTTTTTGATTTCTTTGTTTTGCACGTATGTATGCTTTGCCTGCAAATATGCAAGTCTTGGTGCCCACTGAGATCAGAAGAAGGCATCAGATTCCCTGAAGCTAGAGTTGCAGATGGTTGTGAGCCACCGTGTGAACTGGAGTCCTCTTCAAGAGCAAGTGTTCTTAACCACTGAACCAGCTCTCCAGCTCCCAGTGGGTTAAATTTAAATCAGTTCTTAGGGTTTTCCTCAAAAACTTTCTCCCTTAATGTTTCAACTTCTCTTGATGAGAAGTTTGAGGCATTAAAGTGAAAGGTAAGAAATCTCAAACTTTATTTAATTTAACCTGGCTTTATTGGTAGTGTTCTTTTCAATACGGAACAGCCGTGTTTGGAAAACATGGGAGCTAGGGTGGCTGTTTTCGAATATTGCTGCCATAAAAACACCTTCTGAAACCTCTTGAAGGCACCTGACTTGTTGAAATAAACCACTAGTCTTTGCTGCAGTTTTTGATTATAGTTGCTAAGAATGCTGAAAATGACAGATTTGACAAAATCGAATTCTGTTGCCCATGCATCATAGCTACAAACATATTTCCAGGTAAAATTTCTTCACATGTGAAAATATAAATCTTGTTTGTAAGTTCCTATGACTTTCTCAGCATGTCTTCTTCCAGAAATAAGGATTCCAGAATGATTCAGTAAAAACAAATGCCAACGACAGTCTCTAAACAAAATACTTCCCAAATTTAAGTTATCTAACTGCACTTCTTTGCTAGATTAAAATTACTCAACACATTTAAAAATAGATTGATGGCAGTCTGCAGAAATTTGAGAAATTATCAGTCATTAATCATTCTTGGTATCTTGAAATGACGTCATTATAGGTAATTTTAGTTGTTCCTATATACTTCTTTCTGAACTTTTGCACTATAATTTATGACTATTTTATAAATTTTCTGGTAAATGTATGCTGACTAATAGCTCCTCCTAATTAGGAAGAAATTTGGATCTAGGTTTGATAAATTTTGCACATTAAATCTGTGCCACCGAACAAACCCTTCAACATTGCCTTTCCACATTTTCCTCCCACAAAGGTCAAGTGTTGTCAGTTATCAGACTGGACTACAGAACCCACGCTTAAGTGTTACGATGTGATAAACATTGCTTATAAGAACGTGTAAGATAAATTATAACACCAAGAAATACAGAGGTGTGGCTTGTTTGCTTGTTTAGAGACAGGGTCTTGCTATGGTGTCCCAAATGGCTTCAAACTCACCATCCTCCACCCTCGTATGCCTCCAGGCTGCTCTATCTTGTCCAGCAAGAAAAGGCTTTTTATGTGGGTTTTAGAAATCCGGACAAAGCTTTAACTATCACCCCATTGTCTCCACCCCATACAGTCATTCTTTTTACTGTTACAGTAATTGTGTAGTGACTCTCTGGTCTTCTAGTAAGAGTATTTTGGAATTTATCAACCAATTTGGCACACTTTTGCTTCCAAATGGATTTTGCTTATTAATTTTGAAGATTTGAAATTTTTGTAACAAAACATTTTACTGACCACTTTCATTCTCATTGTGTTTTAGCATTTGATAAAACTAAATTTCCAATAACCTTCACTATGAAGTGTTACACTTTCTTTTAAGAGCATGTCTAAAACGAAGCCTGATTATTCTAAATAGAGCTAATGATTTTCCCAATATTACCATAATCTGCATGGAGTTGACATTGAACATTCATCCTTTTTCCTCTAAATACAAGATAATATATTTTATTGTGTACTTTTTGTACAATTAAATATTGCTCATTTTAAGCACAGAAAAAGTTCTATTCTTATCACTTTGCTTCAAAATCGTGAATTATAGTAAAAAAAAAACAGCCATTCTAATATGTTAAAATCAATCAGGCCATCTTGTATCACAAAGTCAAATAAGAAAATAATAAGCAATGAATTGAAAACTCATGAACGCATTCTTGGCCACTGGGTATGGTCATCACATCACCTCCAAGCCAGTATGTCTCTTGGATTCTTAATTTTATTTATTTATTTATGTGTGTGTATGCACATGCGCACGCACACATGCACACACACACACGTGTGTGCATGCATGAGTGACTGCATGCATTGCCACAACAGATCTGAGGACAACTTGCAGGACTTACTTTTTTTTTCCTCTTTCCATCGTGGGTGTTCTGGGAATGAAACTCAAATCACAAGGCTCAATGACAAGCAGGCGTACCTGCTGAGCTCTCCTGCTGACCCATGCTCTCACATCATACCTAGCAGGCAGCCTGGAGTTGTGATATTTACAGTAACTCCTCAGAAGGCTTGTCACACACTCCCACTTTCCAGCATAGTCTATTGCAGTGTTACACACTTCGCGCAAAGCACTACCACAACTGTATTACTTGGCTTTTAGGAGATTTTTTTTTATTTAATTCAAATAATTTTCCCACTTTTCTTTTGGTTTCTTGTTTGTGAAGACACTGCTGAATTCGGAATAATTTGAGAATTTCACAGTGCTTTCTGATCTCTTTCTGCTGCCAATTCTAGTTTAAAATCATTTTACCCAGAAGCAGGGTGTGGCATGTGACTTCAATTCTTTGCAATCTGCTGGGCTTGCCTCTATGGTCCAGAAGCAGGTTCATTTCAGAGGCATCTCCCCTTGGCCTTGAGCAGAGCTGTGTCCTATGATGGCGAATAGAGCGTTCTATAAATAAAGCCTAGTCACTGCTGCTGGTTGTGGACGCGCCCTGCAGTTCCAGGCGACTGTAGTTTCAGTCATAGCTTGTCTATGTGTTCTTCTGGTTACCAAGTGAGAAGGCTGAGAACTGAAATTGCCAACTTGTTTCTCTGTTCTGTTTTTTATATATATATATATATATATATACTTTAAAATCTTGTTGTTAATTAAGTACCTCCCCGTTATGAGCTTTCCTAGGAATAATACCTTTCTAAAATAGGAGGCTCTGTCTCTAAAAAAAAATCATATTCTGCTCTTAAATAATAAAATTTACCATCAATCATATAAATTTAGGAAATGTTTTGCAAAATATATGTAGTAGGTGGTTCCCTAAATTCTATTTCATTGGAATAATTCTCAACAGGCATTGTGTTTAGATTGTGTTTGGGAATCAATCTCTCTCTCTCTCTCTCTCTCTCTCTCTCTCTCTCTCTCTCTCTTTCTTTCTCTCTGTGTGTGTGTGTGTTTCTGTTTTTCCTTCTCTCCCTCCCTCTTATAAAACAAGGTTTTATATTAAATAGTAAACTCATAAGTTAAGTATTAGCATAAAAACTAATCTGAAGGTGGCTGCATGCACCACAATGAATTAAGACACAAATTATCAGTGGGTGTGATGCCTTTGGTCCCAGCTCTCAGGAGGCACTAGTAAAGCTCTATTGGATTTGAGGCTAACCTGGTCTAGGTGGCGTGTTCCAGGTAGCCAGGTCTACACAGTGAGACTCTGACACAGTTCCCATGAGGCCTGTGGGTTTGAGACTTGTTTAAATGCATCCATCTGTACAGCTGACTTTTCTCAAAGGAAAAATGGCTCTGAAGGGAAGAAGCAGTGAAACCAGACCTAAGCTTAAAATGAAAGCCAAAGCTACTTTACTTAGGTATGGAATTGAAACAAGAAAGTTAGGAAAAACTAGGAAAGATAATGAGAGTACCCAAGAGAAAGAGGGAGAGAGGACGCATACGGTCCAGGAAGGGGTCCAAGAAGCCAAGTGAGGGTTCTAGTGAAGTGCTCTGTAACTTTCATACGTTATCTCCAGCCTTATATTTCACACACTTCTGGCTCTACTGAAGTCCCCATCTACAGAGCAGGACTGACAAATATACTAGGTATCAGGGGTTATGTAAACAATCTTCAGTGTGCTCCGTGGCCTAATTTACTGTCATAAACATTGTGGGAAGCAGAACTTTCTATGGCAGCTTGGTGTGGATATTCTCACTGTCAGCAGGGAAAATTCATTGCCCCCCTCGCAATGCTGAGACTCCACCCGCATTTACCAAGACAGATGACTTGGTGACAGACACTCCTAGCTGAAAGTTAATATTTAACCCAGTCAGATGAAACAGGAGAACGTCAGAATTGTGCCCCTGGGCCAGTCCCGTGGTCCTTCAATCCAAAAACTGTCTTTAAGGAAGATCCACAGAATGAGTCTTGACGGGCCAGGATGTAGCATCCAACATCAGCACCAGAGGTCAGGGAAGCATCCCATCACCCTGGCCTCCCTCAACAAACCCGGCTATCCCTGTCATCCATGAATGGATTAAAAACTCTTCGCAACATACTTCTTGGGTCATGACTATTTCTTGGGCTAATGAATTCCAGAAGTGTGTTCACTTTGCAGAGTTGAAATTTTATCTACCTTTTATTTATTCTAGACGGAGCTTCCTGAATATCTAGTATTTGTGTTTGTTAAACAAGCCTCAGTTTATCCTTCTCTGCCCTGTCATGACCTGATAAAGCTTGGTTCTGTCCAAACACAAACTGGGCTCTTCAGATAAAAGGTCCTTTGTTTGAGACCCCTCTCTCACCACTACCTGGTCTCGTCATTGTCTTTGTGGGTAAGAACCCCAAAGCAGATCTTAATGTCAGAAGCTGATATCCTTCTCCTAGCCACAACTACCACACTCTTTCCCATTCCTCCACAGAGATGAAATTGGGCTACTTGTCACAGAAGCTGTTTGATGGCAACTGTGCATTGGCTGTGAGGGGCACAAATTAGAATTTTCTCCTGAACTCAAAAGTTTTCCTTTAACCTATGGTAACATTTCACATTTAACCAATGCCTTCTGTGTTATTACTGCTTATTATCCTAAGCAAATGCTATAAGAAACATATATCAGTTGGGGAAACGTAAGCAACAAAACTAGCAAGTCTATGAATGTTATCTTTCAAATTAACTCTTACTGATGGGACACCAGCCTGGGTCAATGATCTCCTCACAGACCAGAACATATCTGCAATTACACTTTTGCAACATCCTCTGGAGCCTTTGTTTAGATGCAGCTCATAGGAAAACCAACTGCTATGTAACTGTACTCCACTTTTGTTCCCCTCCCCCACAATACAGTTTATAAAAAGAATACCTATTTTGGAGTTCATATTTCAATGTGGTTTCTAAAGATACAAACCATTTTGTAAAAGTCCCCCTTCAAATAAGTGACAGATGAAGGTTAGCTCTTTCTCGCCTGTCCTTTATGACCAGCCCCAGCAGCAGCGTTCCCAGGAATTGGGCATGAAGAGGCTGTACATTGTGAATGATGTAGCAGTTCCTTAAGGTGTGGTCCGTAGCCTTAAAAAATCGCTGTGTAAATGAAAACGGAATTCAGATGTAACATGACAACTCTTAGGTGGTGAACGAGGTTTACAAGGATTTAGAGGAGTCTGGGCTGAAGCAGCCTGAGAAGTCATGATAGGGGGAGTGCTCACCTTGGAAGGGAGGACAAAGCTGGAAGTGCAAGGACCTTCACGGTGTGGCTGTTCAGACAATCGACCAGGAGCTGTTGGTTGAAGCAGTGGTAGTTCTGCTATTCCCGTGTATTGCTTTAAACAAATTATTTAACCTCTTTAATCCCATTGCCTCATGGCATCTTTGGCTCTGGTTCAAATGGATGCTCTGAGTCCATGCATGGACTTTCATCCTTCAGCCAACTCACCAAACTACAGAAAGCAAGGACACACAGTGTGTTTGACAGTCAGCAGATCCTCTTTTAATATTCCCTTTATGTTTATATTGGAATTTCTGTCCGAGATAACTATCATCCCTTCCTTCATTTGTTTCATACATTGAAACGGAGATTTAGAATAGAAAGGAAAGAATAGAATACCACTTAAAGTATTATCCACATTTAATAAAACACCTCATGGATGAACTAGAATTTGTACTTAGCCCCAAAACACTCAGTGCTCAGTTTTCTCTGCATATCACTGTACTAAATACAAAAGCAAAACAAAAACAGTTCACAGAGTGAACAAGAGTGCGGTTTGGCCGTCTTCATAGAGCTCATGGTTAATCTCAAATCATTCTCTTCAGTGTGGAAACGTGTGTTTCTGTAGGAGTTAGAGTTCCAAGTGAGCACTAATGATCCCAAACAGTCACAAACTTACCCCTGAAATGCACATATACGCCTGAGTCCCTGTGTGCTGGGATGGATTACAACACCAGTGGAATGCCAAATTAACCTTCCCAAAGAATCTGGTGTTCGTGAGAGAATGCATAGCTTTTAAAACAAGTCATGCTTGTCTAAAATGTACCTACATGCTGTTTACAGCTCAATAGTAATCAAAGGGTTTGCTTGGAAATTAGGTGATGTGGTAAGAGTTTGGCGCTAGGAGTGGTAGTGCACACAACCTTAACCCCGGCACGCGGGACAGAGACGGATGACTCTGAGTTTGAGTTCAACCTGGCCTACATACTGAGGACCACCAGGATTACATAGAGCAGTGGTTCTCAACCTGTGGGTCAAACCCCATTCACAGGGGTCTCATATCAAATATCTTACATACCAGATCTTTACATTATAATACACAACAGTAGCAAAATTACAGTTGTGAAGTTGCAATGAAAGTACACGGTTGGGGATCACTCACTGTATAAAAGGACTCCAGTGTTAAGAAGGTGGAGAACCACTGAGAGAGAGAGAGAGAGAGAGAGAGAGAGAGAGAGAGAGAGAGAGAGAGAGAGAGCCTGTCTCAAAAAAAAAAAAAGAATTTTGCTGGGAAGGCAAACTTTATCAAGACTTTGGTAGTCTTAAAAAAAAGAATTTTTCTAGTTTGTTTTATTATATTTTCAAATTTCTTTTCTAGTAATGCTCCCCAGTGCTTATATTCAGAATGAGACTTTCCAATAGCCTCATCTTTTTCAAAAGTCTTTTTTTTTGATAATTTCATACATATAGACAATGCTTTAGGTGGTATTCACACCAACTCATTCCTGATCCCCTCCCACCTTCACATCTTTTCTTCTTTTTCAGTTCATTAATTCTTTTCTAATTCATTCCATAAAATTAGTGCTGTCCGTATCCATGTGGGTGTGGGATCATCCACCAAGCACAGGAGACCTGCTAGGAGACACACTCTTTAAAAAAAAAGATTTCCCTACGCCTGGAAGCCATCCACTGCCAACTGTTCCTCAGCTAGGGAAGGGCCCTCATGAGCCACCCCATATCCATGCTGTCCTAGTCAGCTTTAACTGTCGACTGGACAGTGCCTAGATCACCTGAGAAGAAAATCAGACTGTAGGATTGCCTAGACCAGACTGGTCTGTGATCACATCTGTGGCTGACTGTCTTCACTGTTAATTAATGAAGGAAGGCAAGTCAACACCTTCTAGTTGGATTTACTGTTTCCTAAAAGAGGGCTATTTAGAGAAAGCAGGAGACTCCATATGATCTGCCTTTACTGGGTAATCTCATCTTTCATTCTTATACAGTAATTTAAATAAAGATTCCCTGGGAAACCTCCGGAAGCGGGGAAAGGACTAGCTTGCCAAAAGAACTGAAAACAACAACGACAACAAAGTAACCTATAAGCTCGAAAACGGAATGGACCTCAGATAGTTTTTCATAATGTTGTGCTTCCCAGCCTTCCTAATGCTGGGACCCTTTAATATAGTCCTTCATGTTGTGGTGACCCCCAACCATAAAATTATTTTCAAAAAAATTTATTTTCATTGCTACTTCATGACTATAAGTTTGCTATTGTTGTGAATTCTTGTGTAAATATCTAATATGCAGGCTATCTGGCCTGTGACCCCTGTGAAAGGGTGGTACGAACTCCTTAGAGACATGTTAAAAGAGCCAGCCAGACTCCACGACACAAGGGACGCGTGGCAGTTTTTCAATGAGGAAGAGCTTATGGAAATCAAAGAATCTAGCACAAACAAGTTCAGCAAAAATTGCAGAGGATAAATCATGCCGGGGGGGAGGGGAGAAAGAGAGAGAGAGAGATCATTATGAGCACATAAGTGCTTCATTTTTCTCAAAATATCTTATTTAGTCAGGTAACTAATAACGTTATATTTGTAAATGATATATTAGGAGCCAGATACAGTGGCCTATGCCTGTAATTCTAGTATTTGCAAATCTGAGACAGGAGGATTGCTGTGACTGTGAACCAAGCCTGAGTTATAAAGTGAATACCCGGCCAGTCAGGGCTATATAGCAAAAAATAAATAAATAAATAAAATAAAAAATAAACATAGAAAGTCAGAAATAAAACGCTGAGCTTTAACTCTCCACATACTCACAGGGCATACGTGGTTCAAACCGGAAATGATGCACATGAGCGATTTTCAAACAGTATTTCACTGGGGACTAACATGTGATAGAATGTTCTCCACGCTCCAAATGGAAGCTGAGCCGACCGAGCTTCAGTCCGGTGTCTGATTTAACCAGAAAATTGCTTCCTTTGATGCTTTTGTGCTGGGTTCTGTATAAATCCCCCTTGTAAAGGAGATAGACACTAGCAACGAGGCTGAGGGCAGAGCGGATACGAACGTGCCCCGTTTGGACTGTCATTTACAGTATGTGTTCACCGCATGTATAAAACTAATGAGTGCTGGACAAAGGGGCAGAAAACCGGGGCTGGCTGTGGAGAACTTCAGCCTCCCCTCGATTGTCCCAGGCATCTTGGATGAGACCCAAGCTTGCAGTTGAGCAGAACAAAAGCTCCGTGGTAAACCAGATTCCCTCGCCTTCCAAGGGTTTATCCTCCATCTGGTGTTCCTTAAGCGTGCTCCTTGGGAATCTCACCCAGCTTCCCAAACAGCTTACTCTGGGACCACATATGGTATCCTTTCTGAAGGGGCCTCTCGTAGATTCAGTTTTCTCCATCTTATTATATTTCCATCGCTGTTTTAACACCTCATCTAGATGAATATCCTGGGCAGCTACTCAGCTGGCCAGCCCCATCATCTGGCTCCGGGTATTTCATGTAAATGCTTGATAACCACCGGTGGAAATCAGGCCTTATTTGTAACTGAGGAAACCAAGTTCTAGAAGGCAAATGACTTAACCAAGGCTATGTGCTCTCCCACTGTGTTCAACATTCCCATCAAGCTAACAGTGCTACTTGAATGTCTTTCTCCTCTCAAAGTGATGTCAACTACCTTGGTGAATAACACAGGCATTTTGTAAGTGCTTTCTGGAAAATAATTTTAAGATAGTTTTTCAAGTGGTGTGTGTGTGTGTGTGAATATATATATATATATATATATATATATATATATATATATATAGTGTGTGTGTGTGTGTGAATTATGTGAAGCTTATGTGTGCTTGTGTGTTTGCATGTGTGTGCAGTATTTGTGTGTATGTAGCATGCATGTGTGTGTTGGTGTTGTGTGTATGTATGGATCTATGCACATGTGTGTATGTGGTGTGAGTTTGTGGCATGTGTGTCTTTGGTATATGTATATGTGGTGAGTGTGTATTATAGTATGTGTTGGTGAGGTGTGTGTATTTACACATTTATGTGTATGTGGTGTGTGTAGTGTGTGCAGTGTTTTGTGTGTGGTGTGTATATGGTATATGTATATACATATGCATGTGTGCATGTAGTGTGTATATGTGGTATGTGTGTATGTGATATGTATAGCATGTGTGTGTAGTCTGTATGTGGGGGGTGTTTGTGTGTGTGTGTGATAGCCCAACAAGAATGCTGTACCATTTAAAGAAAGAAACAGGAAAAATATTTTTAAACTACATATCAGACTACCATAGAAACAAAAACAACAAAGTCATCTAAAACTCCAGATGGTTGAAAAATTCTGACTGGTTTCTACCTTGGTGGTGCGCATCAGCCACGGGTGCCAAGCAACACTCAGGTATTTTACCAAGGAAAAAGGAACCCCAAGAGTTTTGATGAGCCAGGCTTTGCTCAAGGATGGATTAGAGTCAAGTCCCAAATTTACAACCACTTCTCCCCAGGGGATACTGCTGAGGTTTGGGAAGTACAAGTGGCTGGTTACAGAAATAAAAGCCTTTTCCTGTTAGCAGGGATTAAAGGAGGGGACTAATTGGGGAGGGGTGCGAGGGAGCTGTGGATGGTGAAGAATGTGGACAGCAACGTGCGCTGAGTGGTGGTTGGACAGATGTGTCTAATTGCCAAAACTCTTGCAGCTGAACACTGGAAATCTGTGCGTTAAGCTGAATGTAAAGTGTGTGGCCAATAAATGCAAAAAGATGGTAGAGAAAGAGGGATGTGGACAGCAATTGCAAGATTGTCTTTCGACTTCTGGACAAGGGGCAAAGTCTAGGGCTACCTGGAGTTCCTTAATTTATATTCCACTGCACATTCAGCATATAGCACTTTGTACTTTACTTACGTGTCCTTGTGTATGAATAGGATTCATTACAATTTACAATGAGTTGTTTAAATAAAACAAAACCTGTGAATTTAAAGAGGGGTTGTGAGAAAGGGAGCCTCTGAAATGTGGACACACCTACTAGACCTGGGCTCCTCCATCTGATGAGTGCTACATTGTGTCCAGTTGTGGTTTTCTGCGATAGTCTCCATTTACTGTTAAGAGAGGCTTCTTTGATGGGTGCTCATAGCTACATATACCTGTAGGTATAATGTGAAGATTTAGAATGGAGTAAGGAATTATACGAGTCCAATAAAGTGGTGGCAATAGGTTCTTTTGTAAAGTCTTCATTAACCGCAAGAAGCTAACTGGGTTACCTGTACCAGGAATGATTTTCCTCCTATTAAATGTCTTAAGTCCAATTAACTAGCTGTTGGTCGCCACCAATATGTGAACATCATTTATTGCCTCTGTACACATGTCTTACTATAATAGGAATTGCCTTGATTCATAACTGTTACAGTTAGGTAGGACAATTTAATTGCTTCCTACTCTTGGCAACTTTCATAATATTTTCTGGAACCATGGAAGCTAGACTGCAGAAAAGAGTCTAGCTTCAGATTAGATGCAGCCTGATCTATCCAAGCTCTGTGTCTTAAATGAGGGGTCTTTAGCAATAGGGGCTCATCCTGAACTCACAAGAGAAAATCAAGGGCTAGGTCAGTAATTGTACCACAATGCTCTCTATGGAAGCACAGACTACCTAAGACCCCAATACCACATAAGAGAAACTCCTTTTCAAATGGTTTAGGTAATCCAAGTGACTCACAAAATCATGTAATTATTTATATATTTTTATTTAAAAATTTATTGTTTGAGAATTTCATACATTCATACAAGGTGTTTTAGTAAAATTAGATAGAATGCTTTGGCTGTAATTCAGATTAAAGTAGAAGAGAACGCACAATTAAGTGACTGTCACCATAAGGGTGATGGCTCTGGGTCTTGGGAGGTGGCAATAAAAATGAGCAACAGTGAGAAGTGGGCTTCAGGAATATCACCTATAAAACCTGTTGATGCACAGATATGTAGACCCCTTGATCCAGAGCTCAGTTCCCTACGAAGTCTAACATATGTCTCAGAGCTCAGCTCCCTACAAAGTCTAACATATGTCTCAGAGCTCAATTCCCTATGAAGTCTAACATACTGCCTCGATAGTTTTCTTGCTACTTAGCTAATCTCTTCTCTTGCTTTCATTCCTCTGTTATGTCCTAAGTACATTCCTCCGCTCCTCTTTGTCACTCCTCTCCTTTTCCTTTGTATTCTCTGGTGTCTGACACATTTTCTTTTCCTTTGTATATTTCTCCCTTAGATTTTGAAACAGGGCCACACCACTCCACTTCCACCGCATTGATCCTCAAATTTTTATCTCCCAGCCACTTTCTTAATAAGGGCATTAAGTATAATTAGACCCCATCGTTTGCCTGGCTTCATCGTGCTTCACACTCAACACGTGTTAAAGAGAACTAAATCCTCTCTTCCTTTTTCTGTGTGTTCCCTTTCTTTCCTCGCCTCCAAATATTTAGTAAGCCACACTGCCCTTTAGGACCTTAATATGTTCACATGTTCCAATCTTCCATCTCCATTGTCACTTCCTTAATTAAGATACTCTTCTCTCATACACAGATTGTTATACATACATACACACACACACACACACACATATATTAAAAGTTTATTACTACTGGAATTTTCTTGTAGCAATGGAAAGATGAGTAACCCAGTTTTATATGTATCAATTAGCTCCTATTTTTTCTACTTAAAAATTTCCATCAGCTACATTGCTGAGATAACACAGACACACACACACACATGCACGCACACACACACACACATTACTTGTCATCAAGACTCTTTTGTTTCTGTCCCCTGTTTAAAGTATTCACCACGTCTTCAAATGTATTATCCAATTCTCCAGGTTTCCCACGCTGTTTTACATCAATGACTCTCATCCCTCTCCTGAGAGGTCTTCTCTCATTCTCACGGATGTGATCAAATACTAACTCACTTTTAAATGTTCCTTTCTGTCTTCCTCTCTCTGCTAAGTGTGCTAGAGTGTGATACAAGGTCATTGTCAATTGCTTTGTTTTGATTTTTTTCCTTGTGGTTGCTGCTGTTCTTATGTCATCAGATCCCCCCAGATCCCCCCTTTCTTCTAGTCCCCTTATAGAATATTCTGATAGATTTCTAGACGATGACAAAATATGGTTCCTATCCTTTTGCTTCAGTGTGTTTCAATTTATGTAAATGATACGGTGTTGCGTTTTCAGTTTGGAAAAGTTAATCATAGGTCTTTCTAAAGTATCCACCACACTGCCTTGTGCTCAGCATGTTGTTTGTCACAGAGTACTTAAAATCTTCTAAAGACAACACAGCCTCCACATTTTATCCACGTATTCTCTGTATTGCGTACAACCAAAAATGATGTCTTTAGCTCGGTGACACCGTGATTAAGGTAACAATGACCATGCTCACTGATGTTTTTTTGTTTGTTTGTTTGTTTGTTTTTTTTTGTTTTTTTTCCCTAACCCTAATGATGTCTTTATTTAGTAAATTAACAGTAGTTCATTAGGCTAAGACTCTGTGTGTGTATGTGTGTATAGATAGATAGATAGATAGATAGATAGATAGATAGATAGATAGATAGATATACATATATATCTATATATATATATTCAGAAAGGCTGATCACAATTGGAATCACATTTTTCAAATCAAATCTGTCGCGTTTCCCTCCGTGCTGATTAATAAACTCAAGGTTTTGCACCTGCAGGGCAGTAACCCCCACAAGGCATCTGTTCTCTGTTTGACATCTCCTTCATTTTATTAGTGGCTTATGGACAAAATCACTTGACTTCAACTTTTTCAAGTTTAAGTTATTTGGATTCACAAGCGTATTTTTTTTCTCCCTGTTATAAATCAATGAGCCCAGTTAAGATTAACGGCCTGCACGTGAGCTTCAAAAGGGCCTCTGAACCAGACACAGTTGAAAGAAGCACATAATTCCATAACACTAAGTACAAGCTGATCAAAGTTATCAGATCTGGTTACTCGATGCTGTACTTCCTCGTTGTCATACAATCTGATTTCAAGTAGCTGGTATCTAAAACACATATTAGTAAACCCCAAACATTTCTCCACTGGAGGGGGCAGGGGTAGAAACCATTTATGTCCTAACTGGTCGAAATCTATGTTTAGACAGTTATAAACACAACTCTGAGCTGAAAATCTCTCGGGCTAATTTGTGAAATCCCATATGTTTAGGAATTAAAACACAAAGGAGCAAAACACAGCTAATGAGCCGTTTCAAACAAGAACATTTCCTACACGCACAGAATCATGGCATGCTAGACGCAAAAAAGAGTCATAAGCCCTTAAATGTTATATAGCGAGGATAGAAGCTGTTCAGCTCCATGAAATGTTAATAAGATATCAAATCACATTTATGGAAGAACGGGTGAGATCGAGGAGATGGTTTTAATCATAGTAGCACCCTTATATCTGATATAAGGGTCATCTCAGGCTGAAGAGATGGTTCCCTGGTTAAGAGCATTGCCTGCTCTTCCAAAGGTGCTGAGTTCAATTCCCAACAACCACATGATAGCTCACAACCATCTGTAATGGGGTCTAGTGTCGTCTTGAGGAAGAGACCTGGTCAATCGTTCCCATCGACTTAGACCATGAAACCCAATGTGAACAAGTTCAACAGAACCACTATTGCCAGGGCATAAATTTCATTCAATATTTATATAATATATATATGAATATCATATGTATATGAAAATATATACATATATTTACGCTTTTATGTAAGAACTCATTTAAAAGAATTTCTACTTCTTGACAGCAAATTTAAATAGTACAATCTATCTCAGTCTTTCACACCCTTAAAGCCCTTCAGTGGCATCCTTGGTGAGCAGCATACTGGCATCTACAGGAACCTTGCTGTCGCTGTGAGCACACCATCCTCCAGTAGATCTTCTCCATGTTCAATATCTCAAAATTTTGCATAGTACCTCTTTTCCAGAGTGTCAAGTTTTACCCCCAAGTAACATCACAGCCCAAGTCAGCTAACCTCTCTCTGTGCCCTCCCTTCTCCCTCTGTGACTTCTGGATTTTAAGTAAACTATAAATGTTAGTTTTACGTGTACTAACCAGACATAGGCTCTTAGAACACATAGCATTCCTAATCATTGTGGAAGCTTATTCTCCTTAGGCTACTCACTGCCTTATCTTTGTCTCCTTATTACCTTAAAATTGACTGTTTTCTTTCTATTTCTTTCTGCTTATAGAAATGTGTGTCTCAAAGGCATGGATGATGTCTGTCACAATTTGATACCCCAGAACATGAGCCTCACAGATGGTAGACACTCGCCTGATATTGGCCAGTAGTTTAATTCAAAGCAAATTCTATCTTGTCCTAATATACAAGATGAAAACAAAAGGAAAAGATAAAAGGCAGGAAAATTATTTGATCTGAATTATTTGCCTTAGACAAGTCTCTCAGCCCAAACACAAATCTTTCTGAATCCAAATTCTGAACACTATGAAAGTCTACATTTCCCCCCAAGGCATAGAAAGTCAAGAACATACCCTTGGGGAAACGATGTAGGAAAGGCTTTAAAGATCCATTCCTGCCAAACACATTAAGCCAAGAATGGAAAGGCAAACGCACACCTAACTGTACATCTTTTCTGCAAAGAGCCAGACCTCTGACTGAGCACTGTCAGGGAACAGGATGTTTGGGCATTAGTGGGTAGGAAGTGCCAGTGCCATGCATTGCTGGAACCAGCAGGCTTACTTGGGAAATGAGAGTCATATACCAAGGCAGGTGGGAAAACAGAGGAGCGTCCAACTCCTAGGAAACCTTGTTGAAAGAAAAAGTACAGCCATGCAGTTGTTTATGGGCAGTGAAACTGAGGAACCTAGAAAGGAGGGCAGATTTTTTTTTTAAGTTCCAAGTAGTAGCAAATCTTGAGGAGAGAAAAAGAGGCAGGGAAAGGCGTGAGTCTTGTTTTTAAAAAAATATCAAAGCTAAAGAAATAAATTTTACCCAAGAAAAGCTATATCACTTCCTCCATCATGAAAATCTTGGCAGTTGAAAGTATCAGAAAACGAAATCTCAATTCAGTCCATGGTAAATTTGAAATTCTGGAACACATGAGGTCACATAACCTAAAATCACACACAAATATGCACAATATTCCCATTTAATTTGAAAATAAAATGGACTTCTTGAACTACATGAAAATGTTTTCAAGGTCAGCAGCCATCAGTTAGAGGCCAGAAGTGCACAGCGTGTTGGCAGAAGCAGAGTGTGACTCTCAGCAAAACTGTCCCCTTCTCATTACTCCTTTCATTGCTGCCATGTCCTCACCTGCCATCTGCGTATGGCTAAGGAGTAGCAACCCAGTTCAACCTGACAGCTGAGTTTCAGTATCAGGGATCCAGCTGCCCACTCGGTGCCTTTATGCAGATCCATAAAGTGCTAAAGTGGACAGATGCAAGATGAACTTTGGTTTCTCCTGCATTCTCATCATCTTCCAGTGTTCCTCAACAACTGTACAAGCCAATGTCTAGGAGTCATTGTGAATGTGTACTACTGTCACATCAATGTTGCATCTGGTCCTAGGCTTCACCAGCCCTCAGGAGGCCCTTCGTTCTGTCCACTTCGTTTTTCTGGCCCTACCCTCTTGTCCTTTCACAGCCACTTTAATCCACCCTGACTGCAGAGCCGATGTCCAGTAGAGTGGCCTGCCCTTACCTCACCACAGCAAGCCAGTCTTCAAATCAAGCTCATTGAATCCTCGCTAGTCCTTTCCCATGATTCATTGGGTAAAGACAAGAATCTATTTCCTATCTTGGAGCGCTTGTAAGCCCAACCCCTTGCAACCGCCTGGACTGAGAAACCGTCACCCCTTCTTGTTCTAACTTTCCACACTTTGAGTTGCTCAGAGCCTCTTGCTTTCTCCTTTAAAGCTCTGCCTGAGTCACTGCTTCTGTTTCGAGTTCTCTGCTGAGCTGACTTAGCCTCACTCTCCATATCTCGGCGCTGACGTAGTTAGCTTTCTCAGGGAAGCTTCCATACCTTAGTATGGAGTGAACTCCCTACGTTCATGTATCTCCATATCCCTTCCTTCACAGCTCTCTGGCGGTGGTGCTCTTTTACTTGAGTATGTGTCCTTTAGGTTCAAATCGGTCTAGACTTCTAGACGAGAACCTCCATGACCATTATGTATCTTGTCACCAACTTTACCCCAGATGTGATAATACCCAACCTGTAGGCATTTAATTAGCCTCTTTTCTACTATTGTAATAAATTCATGAAAATTGAATTTCAGACTTCAATGTGTGAGGAAACTAGCAGGTAAGTATCCATTTATCAATTCGTACAGCATCAGTGTTCAAATATAACCCAGATGGATGACTTCATAATTTGTAGGCAGAGGTGCCTCTCAGTTCACTCAGCAATAGTTTGTTTTATATAAACTAACCACACCCTCAGTCCCATTGAGACCGTGTGGCATTCTGGCTTGATTGACTCTTTGCTGTCTTTTCCATTCATTTGTTCAGCTACAATGGAGTCAAAATGTGGGTGAATGTAGAGTATGATATAACTTAGCTGATTGTCTACTTGTACCTTAGCTTAGGGACGGTGGTGGCCTTGACCTGGAGGAAATGGAAGAATATCAGGCTATATCTTCCTGCATTAATATGACACCTCTGCCACCAGCCAGGCTACTCACATTTCAACCTCACAATGCTCAACATGACTGACCAGGAAGAGACAGAACTGCTTATGAAGGTGAGAGGTCAGCCTTGAGTTGGCCAGGCTCTCATCTTGTCACAAGTCAAGATGTATTGTCTGTCACCTATGTGATGAGCCACCCCCTCAGTGCGGACTTCTCCCTCCCACCACAATAAATTCAAAAAAGAACTTTGGCCACATCTTTCTGCATTTTTGAACAACTTCTGAAGTAAGCAGAATATAAACAGGGTTGCCTGATGGCTCTCTCATGTCCATGAGAATTGAAAGCTTCAACTGTCTGGGCTGAGCTGAGATAAGAACTCACACAAAGCATGAAAAGATCCAAATGACTCGTGTCTGCAAATAGATCCCAAAATATTTCTTATGCTCTTTTGGTATGTCTCGTTCTGATTGAACCAGGAAATCCAGATGTTAAGAGAGGGGAGAAATACCACCAAACAATTCGTCTGACAATTTTACAAAAACAAAAGAGAAATTAGATCATTCATTTCTCAAAATTCTTGCGTGCCTACCACAGTCTAAAGTGGCTCTGCTTATCTGAAATTATACAACCATCATGCTCGGTGCCAAATCCCCTTTCTACAAGATAGGGCTATGTTTGCACTATTCGCAATATTAACAAATATGGTGAAGCCCTTCTGAATTTTTAGGTCATTGCTACATGCCTCGTATCACTGGAGTTCTTCAAAAGCAGCCCAGCCATGAGGGCATGTTTTATTACTATATTTATACCATAATTGAGGAAGCTGAGCTTCAGAGACATTCACTTGACAGAGCATGATATTTTTATACTAAAGCCTTCAAAACCAAATGCTGCCCTCTTCATATTACCAAGCCCAACTTTTCTACCACTCCCTTTTCCTTTTTCCTTTTCAAATTCCACCTTTAAAAATTGAAATATATTCTTCAGTTCTACATGTACATACATATACACATACATACATAAATGAAAAGCATTATTCTGGAGATACTTGTATTCTCATATTCATTGCAGCATTGTTCATAATAAACAAATAGAGGAATGTCCTAAGTGTCTAGTGACAGATGAGTGGATAAGGAAGATGAAGTACAGAAAAAAAATCAGTGGAATATTATTGACTTGTAAAAAGAAACAATCCCTGCTAAATGACATAATATGGATAAGTGGGGCAAATGCTGTTCTAAGTCCAAACTGAGAAAAGAAAATTATGCATTTTAAAAAAATAAAGTCAAATTCATAGTAACAATATTTAGTAATATCAAACCTGGATATTGGAGCAAAGAGAAGGGACTCGCCCCAGACCACAAACTTTCCATCATAAAATGAACATGGCATGTGTGCACACACACATACACACATGTGCATATGCACACACATACACACAAATAAACACATGCACATACACATATGCACACATATACACACACATGCACTCATGCACACACTCATATATGCACACACACAAAAACACACATGGGTACATGCACACAATAGTAGTGACTTTGTCATTCAGACTTTAATTCCACATAAAAAAAAGTTGCAGTTTCTTGAGGGCAAAAACAATCTATCAGAGAACACTGTGTTTTGAAGATACACAAATTTTCTTCTTCACTTTTTATTTCTTTAAACTACACTTGTTAGTTATCATGATAGTCATGTCTACATGGATGTCACAGAAAAAGTTATCACTCATGCTACAGAAATGTAAACTATTTAAATGGCATACGTGTTAACAGTTGGGACTGGTAAAACGACATTTTATACCCTCGAAAAGTGCTGCGGGAGGACCTTCCACTCCTTCAGCACAGTGGGCTCGTACTTCAGCGACTATTGGCTGAAGGAGCGGAAGGTCCTCCCACAGCAGAAAAGTCTGTTTCAGTATCCTTTCTTCGGCTGAATTTTTGCAATTGATCTTTTATTAAAATATCGAGCAATTAGCAAAAACAATATTTACTCTCTCCCTAAACTTTAAAAGAATTAGCTCTGGCTTTGAAACCCACTGCAAACCACAGGCGGCAAGTATGCCGCACTAGGCATGTCAGGTGTGAAAACTGAGCACAGGAGGAGAGAATGAAAAGTGGGCAAGGTTAGTCAGCAATAGCTGAATGAGAGGAGAAGGTGGGTGGGGACTGTGTGGTGACACTGAACCCTCAGCCACTTGCCACCTGACCAAAGCCCCTCAGAATCTCCTGAGTTCTCAACCCTACTGGGGGACTCAATTCATCTCTTCTGCTTTTTCGGTGTTTTTTTTTTCTGGAGAGCAGGAAGTGCTCTTGGGCATGGTTCTTTCTCACTGTTGCAATTATACCACGTTTTCTTCTACCGCACCTGTACCTCCAAAACACGGATGGAGATCACATTCATTTTTCCTGGCATGCACAGAGAAGAACAAGGTAAAGTGGTTCCTCCCCGAGGATGAGGAAAGAGCTTCCTGTGGGGGATGGGGGTGGGGAGGGGGTTCATAAGCACAGTCTTCGCTAGACAACAAACTCTCGATTATATTCCATTCTGTGTCTGCATCAGTCTCTGCGAATGGAGGATGGGGGAGAGACCTGGAAACCTCTGTGATTGCACGGAAGCATGCTTTTCTCATGATGAGGCTCTCTGTGCCTGTCCCTCTTTCTATATACACTCTTAAAGGATGAGATGATGGGAACCTCAAACACAAGCTGGTCTTTGAATCTCGAGATGCAGCATAGAAGTCCAGCACTTTCTTCAAATCCAGATGGAAAATTAACAATCTTTTGTCTGTACATATCTCATGTTAACCAACAGACCCAACACAGCTGGACCATTTCAAGTCTACAAGGATTGCTGATAGTGCTTGCCCTGGCTCTATGTGGGCCATTTGTGTGAAATAAAACAAAAACAAAAAAACAAAAAAAAAAGCACAAGCTGAGAATTGAGGAGAGGCCCCCCTCAGGGCTCTGTAACCCACAAATCACAACTAATTTCAGATCTAACCCTTTACGATTCTCTTATTTACTCCACGCGAGCCACTGATACAAACACCTCAAACATGATGCTCTTCAAATCGCTTTCTCTTTCTAGTTGGATTACTGAGAAAATCTGAATGTTTGTTTAGGGTCCATTTCTGAATTCTGACAAGGTGACTGACTATGCAATTCAAACGTGGTTTCTGGGAATGCTGTAATTTGAAATTCAAAATGTCCATCTCATTCAGTCTTTCTCAGTAATCCAACCAGAAAGAGGAAAGTATTTTAAGAGCATCACGTTTGAGGTATTTGTGTCTGTTGCTAAATAAGAGTTTCCTTACCTGCATCAATGCTGCTGGTACTAGTGAGCTTTTTCCTCCTGTCTCAGCAAGGCTCTTTGAGTGGAGGACAGACTTCCATTTCTGAGACTCATAGGACACGAGACTCAGTCACGCTCACTTGTTCAGGGTCATATAGCGTGTGCATGCCTGTATGAAGCTCTGTTCTCTAGTATCGCCTTGAGCCCTGTCCCCTGATCCCTTCCTCCTTTCTTGAAGCACCATGGGGATACAGGCAGGCTGAGCAAACTCTGGTGACTGGGGAATCCTAGCAAAATGCCCTGAAGAGGAACAGTCAAGACCGAGCTGGAGTGTGATACAAGAAACACTACTTTGGGAGCTGCAGGACAGAAGACACGATTCCGAGCATGGAATTTTCTAGAAACCAGAAATGCTTTAAAAATTCAGAAAGAGCACCGACTCTGGCCAGTTAAGAGGAAGGTGAACACGATTATTCTTGTGGCCACCGTCACTTAATCAAATTAAGAGAGCAAGGAAAACTCAATACGGTCTACTTCCAAGCCCAACACCATGACCCTGCTCCTCTCTGAAAATGTCCCTTTAGCAGCACATGGAGACCCCAAAAGATAGCTCCGTTTTCCTGCCCCAAGTACTGGGGGAACAACCATTCAGAGATTTTTTATTTTTCTCCCTGTCAAAGGTTGGCTGTCCATCTTCATTTTCTTTTGTACCCTTTGCCTCTGCCACTCACTAGATGAAACAGGAACCTGGAGGTGGGAGACTTTGCTTATTTCCCAGGGAAATCTTAAAAACCCTCTCAGAAATAGTTTCAAACACTGAGATCTCTTCATTTTAGGCTGATTGACTGGACCCAGACTAATACACTGTACCCTGTTTGCAAACAACCACCCTGTGTATTAAGCAAATCACTACCAGCGTCTAGAAGTCTTACTCTCCGTTTAAAGGAGACATCAATGCCATGTTTCTGCAATCTGCTGCTGAAGCACACATGTAATAACCTCTTGTTAGCCTTTCCTCCCAGGCGGCAGTCAGGCAAACACAGAATTTAAATCTAGAGAGAGAGAGAAGATGGTAGGAAGCTATTAAAACCTTGTGCCACCCCCACTTAGACACCTTCTCTAACAGGTCATACCTCCCAAGCCTTCCCACCAAACAGTTCTACCAACTGGCAAACAAATATTCAAGGCCCTGAGACTTATGGGAAACATCTCATTCAAACCACCACACCAGATAAACAAAACTGAACATTTAGCAACCTTAGACTCTCTCAAGAAGGGATGTTAAGGGAAGTTATTCAGGCTGTTATGGAAAGATATAAGTGATAACTTGAGTCTCAATGGGTATGTGAAAGACATCCATAAAGTAAAAATAGTATTTGGTTTGTAACTCAATATTTTTTTCTGTATGATTTGAAAGACAGCTGCCCAAAACAATAGTGATGAAGCCACACTGGTAGAAACATACATTTGGAGATGTTTTACAACAAGGAACCAAGCTCCACAGAAACAAAAGTATATATATTATGGAAGCAATGTTGGTAATAACATTAACTAAAAAGTTATAAGTTAGGCTGTTAATGGCAATCCCCCAGCCAACCACTAAGAAATGACATCATGAGCTGTCACCTGTTTTACTGATTGTGACAGATATAAAATGAAATTGCAAAGTACATTTCCTTTTCATTTCCCTGATGACTAGGCATACTTGAACATTTTTTAAGTGTTTCTCAGTCATTTGAGTTTCCTTTTAAGAGTTCTCTGTTTTTATCTGTTAAAAATTTACCCCATTTTTAACCAGGTTATCTGTTTTTTAATATCTATTTTTGAGCTCTTTATATATTTTTGATATTGGTCCTCTATCAGATGTGAAATTGATAAAATATTGTCTCTTCTATAGGATGGCACTTCATCCAAATGACTGTGTCCTTTGCCACACAGAAGCTTCTCAGTTTCATGATGTTCCATTCATTAATAGTTTATCTTAGTGTCTGTGCTAACAATGTTCTGGCCAGAAATAGCTTTCCTGTGCCAAAGAGTTCAAGGTTATTACCCATTTTCTCCTCTAGCAGGTTCAGTGTATCTGGTTTTATGTTAAGGTCTTTGATGCATTTGAAATTGAGCTCTATGCAGGGTGCTAAGTATGGATCTATTTGGATTCTACTACAAGTAGTCATCCAGTTTAAACAGCAACATCTGTTGAACATGCTGTCTTCTTCCTAATGCATATTTCTGGCTTCGTTTTAAAAAAGCAGGTGTCCATAGGTGTGTGGACTTATGTCTGAGTCTTCAGTTCAACTCTGTTAATCAACATGTCTGTTTTTATGACAATACCATGCTGCTTTTATTACGATAGCTCTGATGTAAAGCTTGAAAGCAGGGATGGTGATATCGCCTGCAGTTCTTTTATTATTCAGGATTATTTTAGCTAACCTCGGTATTTTGTTTTGTTTATTTTGTGTGTGTTTTTCTAAAACTGAAAATTGTGCTTTTATGGTCTGTGGAGAATTGTATTAGAATTTTGATGAGGAATGTACTGAATAGCTTTTGGTAGGATGTCTATTTTTACTATATTATTTTATATTATTTACTACCAATCCATAAGTATGGAAGATCTTTCCTTCTGATATATTCTTAATTACTTGCTTCAATGTTTTAAGAACTTTTTAATCACATAAGTCTTTCATTTGCTTTGTTAAAGTTGCCCCAAGTTATTTTCTATTATTTGAGGTGATTGTAAAAGGTTTCCATTTCCCTGAATTCTTTCTCAGTCAATTTTTCATTTATATATAGGAGGGTTACTGATTTGGGGAAGCTTATTTTGCATCCAGCTACTTGGCTAAAAGTGTTGATTAGTTGTAGGCATTTCCTGGTGGGTATGCTAACATAACATCTTCAAATAAAAATACTTTAACTTCTTCCTATCAATCTTGTATCTCTTTGGTCTCCTTCAGGTGTCTCATTGCTCTCGCTAAAATTTCAACTGTTATATTGAATAGGCATGGGCAGAGTAGACAGCCTTGCCTTGTTCCCGAGTTTAGAGGAATTGCTTTCAGTTTCTCTCCATTTTAGTTGATGTTGGCTATGGGCTTCCTGTAAATTACCTTTATTATGTTGAGGTATCTCTCTTGTATCCTTGACTTCAAGATCTCCTATAGAGCTATAGTAACGAAAACGACAGGTAGACCAATGGAATTGAATTGAAAACCCTGATATTAATCTTTATACCTATGAATGCGTGATTTTTGACCAAGTAGTTAAAATTATACAGTGAAAAAAAAAGAGCATCTTCAACAAATGGTACTGGCATAACTGGATATCTACATGTAGAAGAAGACAAATAGATCAATACCTATCCCCATGTACAAAACTCAAGTCCAAATGGATCAAAGATCTTAACATAAATCCAGTCACACTGAAACTCACAGAAGAAAAAGTGGAAAGTAGCACAGGAGACCGCCACCTAAATATAACACCAATAGCACAAACACTGAGATCAGTAATTAATAAATGGAACTTTATGAAACTGAGAAGCTTCTGTAAGGCAAAGGACATAGTCAACAAGACAAAATGGCAACCTTCAGAATGGGAAAAAAAATCTCACTAACCCCACTTCAGAAAGAAGGCTCATCTCCAAAATATACAAAGAACCCAAGAAACTAGACATCAAATTACCAAATATTCAATTTAAAAATGGGGTGCAGATCTAAACAGAGAATTCTCAACAGAGCAATCTCTAATGGCTGATAGGCACTTAAAGGAACTGCTCAACATTCTTAGTCATCAGGAAAATGTATATCAAAACAACTCTGAGATATCATCTTATACCAGTCAGGATAGCTAAGATCAAAAACACTAATGGCAGCTTATGCTGGAGAGGATACTGAGGAAGGGGAACAGTCCTCCATTGCTGGTAGGAGTGCAAACTTGTACAGTCACTTCGGAATTCTGAATGGTGGTTTCTCAAAATATTGAGAATCAATCTACCACAAGACCCAGCAATATCACTTTTGAGCATATACCCAAAGGATACAAACAAATACCACAAGGACATTTGTTCAACTATGTTCATAGCAGCATTATTTGTAAAAGCCAGAACCTAGAAACAACCTAGATGCCTCTGAACCAAAGAATGAATTTTTAAAAATGTGGTATATTTACACAGTGGAGTACTACGCAGTGGAAAAAAGCCATCTTGAAATTTACAGGCAAATAGATAGAACTAGAGAAAAAACATCCTGAGTGAGATAACCCACACACAGAAAGACAAACGTGACATTACTCACTCATAAGTGAATATTAGACATAGAGCAAAGGATAACCAGCCTGTAGTACACAACCCCAGAGAGAACAAGAAACAAGGAGAGCCCTAAGAGAGACATACGTGGATGTCCCTGGGAAGAGGACCTAGATCAGATTTCCTTAGTGAATTGGCAGCATGGCAGAGGTGGGGAGGGTGGTAGAGGAGTGTGGGGGAGAAGGGGAGTAGGGAGGAGAACTTGAGGGATTGAGATGGTCAAGTTGGGTAAAGGACAGAGAAGGAGAGCAAGGAAAGAGATACCCTGAAAGAGAGAGCCATTGTGGGGTTAGTGAGAAACCAGGCATTAGGAAAACTCCCAAGAAACCACAAGGATGACCCCAGTAGGAATCTAAGCAATAGTGGAGAGCATACCTAAACTGCCTGTAGGCAGAGATTGAGTTTTCATTTCCCAACAACCCAGACCTGAATAATTACAGGTCTGAATGAAGAAACTGTATTAATTACAACACTGTTTGGCCAATAGTTTAGGCATATTCCTACCTAGATCTTACATCTTTAATTAACCTATTTTTATCAGTCTAGTTATTGCCATGAGGCTGTAGCTTACCAATAATGTTCTGGTGTCTTTCTCCTTCAGCAGCTACATGACATCTCTTTGAGTCTGCCCACTCTCTCTGTATATCTCTGTCTGGATTTTCTGCCTGGCTTTACTCTGTTAAGTCATTGGCCAAAACAGCTTTATTCATCAACCAATAAAAGCAACACATATACAGAAGGACATCCCACATCTCTGCCCTTCCCTGTAATCAGACTGATGACTACCTTAACTGTCATCATAGAAACTTAATCCAGTAACTGATGGAAGCAGATGCAGAGATCCACAGCTAAGCACTGAGCCAAACTCCTGGAGTCCAGTCATAGAGAGGAAAGAGTAACATGAGCAAAGAGATCAAGACCATGTTGGGGATACCCCCAGAAACAGCTGAGTAGAGCTAGTGGGAGCTCATTGACCCTGGACTGTCAGCTCAGGAACCAGCATAAGACCAAAGTAGGCCCTCTGAATGAGAGTGACAATTGCATGGCATGGGCAGAGGAGCCAGTATTTATCCCTAGTGCATGAACTGGCTCTTTGGATCCCATTCCCTAAGGAGGGATACCTTGCTCAGCTTAGATGCAGGAGAGAGAGGGCCTTGGTCCCGCTTCAAGTGTTGTAACAGCTTTGTTGACTCCTCATAGGAGGCCTTACCCTCTCTAAGGAGTGAATGGGGGTGGGGTGAGGGGAATGTGGGAGGAGGAGAAGGACAGGAGAGAGAGGGAACTGGGATTGCTATATAAAGTAAGATTGTTTTAAAAATAAAACATACTCTCAAAAATGAAAACATAGTCCACATAATGGAAAAAACTTTTGTAAATTATGATCTCTTAAGGATCTTGGACCAAAAATGTATAAAGAATTTTTGTCAATCACCAAATCGAAACAACTCCAGGTAAAAGCAGGCAAGTGACCGGCCTAGCTATTTCTCTGCGGAAGATGTAAATATGGCGAATAAGGACGGAGTTAGAATGTCAAAGGGACACTTTCGTTACAGTGTTACAACAGCCGAGGTTTGGGATCCACCTAGGTGTCTGTGGATAGGTGGATGGGTAAAGCAGATGTGCCGCACATCCACAGTGGGATACCTGTCGTTTGCAGCAGAACGAAGGAACCTGAGCAGCCTTCCATTGCTCTGAGTAGGCAAGGTGCAAAAAGACGTATGTGATCTTGTCTGTTTGCAGGCTGGGAAGAGTTTAACTTACAGCAGCTAAGAGGAGAAGTGTAGTTCTCAGCGAAGTTACACAGCTTTCTTCCACCACCATGTAAATGGTCCAGCAAATGAGCATAAAAGGAGAGAACAATGGCTCCTGGTTTCAGAGTTTTAAGTCCCTGAGCAACTATTTGGGAACTATGACGGGGACAGACATCTTGCAAAGGGCACATGGTTCGTCTTTAGATCCCCTAGCAAGTAGGAAACAGTGGAGACCTGAATCCCAGGTCTGCCCCGGGGCACACTCTGTCCCCCAGTGCCTTCTACTGCTCTTCTCCTGCTAAAGGTTCCTCTGTCCCTAGGCAGGGACAACCAAACCTTTAGTGTTAAACTTGAGATTTGCGAGACAAAGACCACTTCCACAGTTTCTGAGCCAAATTTGAAGCAAGCTTTCATTAAATACTGGCCAGGATGATGGACTCTAGCCAGGTCCATTCCTGGGTTCCCAGAAATGTGGCAAACAAGTCACATTTGCAGAGGCTTAAATAAGGCACTGTATTTCCCTTCGGGTCCAATCAGGAGCAAGCATATATCCTGACATACTTCCGGCCTACATGTGATCGAGCACCTCCGATGCAATTGAGTCAAACAAATTTGCTTATGGGAGTGAAAACATGTGGTTTGTTATCTCCAATGAAAAAGAGCCTCCAGCATTCCAGGAAGTTATCAGTCCTTGGGCAAGCAGGGCTTACCTTAGCACGTGGGAACTGGGGGACATTTAAGAACCAAACCATAACAGAGGTGTGGAGGATGGGGTTTGGGTACGTACTTATCAAAGGAGATGAAATACGAACAAGATAGCAGGTCTGCTCGGGAACTCTGCTGTCCCACACAATGGCTACAGCTAACACTTCACATAAGGATTTGGACCTCACTGGATGCAATAGATTTCGTGTGGTCTCACAATAATTAACTGTGTTATATCAAGGTGCACACTAATTAGTCTGATTAAGCTACTCCATGGGGTCCACATATTTATTTATTTATTTATTTATTTATTTATTTATTTATCCATTCATTTATTTATTTATTTTACATCCCAACCACAACCTCCTCACACTCCTCTCCTCCCAGGTCCACATATTTCAAAGTCTCATGATAAGCATCATGAATTCTTGTCAATTAAAAATAGATTTATTTAAATACATTAAATTAAATACAGTTAAAATGGACAATGAGCAAGCGAAAAATATACATCGGTTTTAGACATTAGGCAATGCAAAGTACCACAATGTGCGGCCATTCCTTACTCAGAATGACTCTCATGGGGAAAAAAATGGCAAACATAAACTTGATAAATGTTGATAAGAAATATAAACCCTCACACATGGAGAAACAGAGAGACGAGATGGGGGAGGGAGGCAGACAGGCAGGCAGAGATAGGACTAAGGCAAAGTTGTCTCACGTAATTGTGTTCCCCTCCATCTTTGTTCTCCTGGACGTAATCCTAGCAGGGAAAAATTGTGCTGTGCTCACAGGTTCTGTCTGTGTGATGAACTGGAAAGAAAGAAAAAGAGAAACCAGGAAAAGGAGGAGCGATTTGAGATCAACTTGTACCTCTTGCATTAGAACCTTATGAGGCTGGAGGAATTCCTCCATTCTCTGGGGCTCCAGTCTCCTCAGGATGGCACAATGTGTCCACCTGCCGATGCTCGGGTATACCTGGAAGGGAGCAGTGATGACTCTGAAGGATTGAGTCAGAGCCAGTACCATACCTGACTCATCGAGACATGGGTTAATGGCAAAGCTGGAGGAGAAAGCAAAGAATCACAATTTCTTTTAAGACTTCCCGTGAATTATCCTTGTCTGTGGGCAAAGTCTCAAGAATGCTGTTTTGAAAAGGGTGACGATATTTAGTTAAAATGTCCTCAGAGGAAGGGGAGGTAAGGACCGAGAAAAGCATGCCCAAACCACAGAGCCTGCCGAGTGCAGGCCACATCACCAGCAACGGCCTTAACGAGCTCTGGGCTGGACGCTCCCAATTGAATTACATAATATATTTCCGTTTCATTTCATGAATCACGACTTGGGATACAATGTTCCTGGGTTGCAGTTGATATATTTCTGAGATTACCAAAGATTTCAAACAGAAAAAAAAATCAATTTTATTAAACTCATATGTAAAATGTCTGTATGTCAGCCAACTTATTTATCTTCAAATTTGGGATTTTCGTAAATGTTATCGTTAGACAATGTCAAGAGAGTTCCCGATAAACCCATTAACGAATGGGATGGCCGAAGCTGCCCCTGGATATTTCATTTCTCTTGACAACTGGGTTCCTGCTTGATGACGGTGGGTTCTATTTCAGCTGCTCCTGTTGGGTGAAAGTGGGGAAAACATGGCAAACCTCAGAGCATGAACCCGGCGAAGTCAGGCTCAACCTGGCGGTTCACGGTAAGCTTGGTTCATTCTAAGATCCCACGTTCCTCAAGGAAGTGTGTCAGGAGTCTGGGCGCTCATCAGAACTGATTCTAGAATCAGAAGGACTCAGATTCAAGCGCTAGCAAGGCCATTGGTAAAGCTTTGGAGAGGTTATTTCACTCTCTGAACTCATGTGAATTAGGAATATGGGAAGAATAGTGTTTTTGGTTGTTTTTTTGTTTGTTTTTTGGTGTTTTTTTTTTATGTCGCTGAGTTGTCCTAAGAACGTGAGGCAGGCAGGGTGATGAGCAGAACGGCCCATAACTGTCAGGTATTATTCTACCATAGAAGCAATAGCTTTAGGTCGTCGGTTGAGTTTTGGTTCATCAGTATCTCCAGAGTCTTCCTTCATTTGTAAAACGTTATGTTCGAGTCCACCTCTGTGAAAGTAGTCTTGGACATTTAACCTGGCTCCACACTGGACTCATTGACTCAGTTACTGTTTCCCCCACGCAGTCATTTGCTTGCTGTTGACCATTTTTCTAGGCACCAGACACAGTGTTTAATGCAAAGGGAACAAACCTGAGGAAAGCAAAACTTCCTTCTAGGTTCCAGCTGGAGACGGGGAAACAGATTCTGAATTGTGTGTGTAAGTAACTTCAGCGAGAGTCAAATGTGAGGAAGACACCGGAGAGAGAGAAGCCCGCGGAAGCAGCGCGGGATGCGGGACAGATCAAGCCCTTTCCCGTTGGGCTGTTACCTGAGAAAAATGAGAGCCTGAGAGCTGGTGCAGGAGGACCGAGGGAGAGCGATGCATGGGAGGCAGTCTACGCATGGAGATGCTGGGAAATTAATACAAAACAGACACGCGTGGGGACAGAGAGGCCATCTCCAAATGTCTATTCCATGCCCAGGCCTTTTGCATTTCCCACTTCAGTAAATTTGACAGGCCAAAAAATGGCAAAGGCCCAGAGTGATTTTGCAGCTTGTCTCTGGTCACACAGCTGCCTCACTTATGAGAGGATCAAGCCACCTCCTTAGGGTGTACAACACTCCTCAGTAAGGCCTAAGTGAGTCGCATTGGCTAGAAAATCCACAGAGGCTTGCTTGGTCTTAGGGACTAATAAACACTGCACTGGTCCCCGCTGAACAGTATCATCTAATCATAATTTCTTCCAGAGCAATAGCCAGCAGGTGATAAGTCGTACGAGCAGGACCCCCATTCTCACACTCTGGGTTAGATTTTTTTGTTTTTTTCAAAACAGTGTTGGTATGGTGGTTTATTTTCAGCTCTTACCAGGGGAGTTGAACACAAGTCTGGAGTTTCTAGGAGGACTGGCCTTTCATCCCTAAACCCCTCGACTTCTCTAAAGAGAACTGTAACTGCTTGTCATGAAAATACAATCATGCTCACAACCAGGACGCTTAGTATTGCCAAAGAGTCGTCCGTGTTCCTCTCAGTCCTGTCCCTGCAGATGGAGCCACCCGATGTGTTACTGGTATCCGATGCCTCTTTTTTCTCCTGTGATATGAACTCTACCACTTGGAAAGGAAACAGGAGAAGTGCTTCCACCTCCATTGCACAGAGTTTCGGGGACATACATGGGGCGACAAGGGTCAGATCTGATCCTAACTGCCTGGCTTCTAGTCCAGCTCAGCTGTCCTGTGTGCCGTCTCTTCATAGCTGTCTGTTTTGTACCCGTGAGGGTTAACTGGGAACACAGGAGTTCTGTTAAATATCACGGTAGTTAGTAGATTTTAATCCTGATCCCCTAGCCTACTGTAGCTGCTGTAAAATATATGGCAATAATTTCCTGAGGCAGGGTAATGTATAAGGAATGTCAGACCAGCCTCTGGGCATATTTGCCTTAGCTCAGTTTTATTAAAGTGAAACTTTTATTAAGGCATGTGGTGAATTGAGCAATCGGCATGATTCATGCTGTTATAAACCCATTGCTACACTCACAATAAATCAAGGAGCCATTGTCGTACATTTGCTGTGGAGTTGGTAGAAACAAGGAAAAAATCAATATGGGGATATTATTCAGACCATATGAAAGTATTAAAGTATATTCTGTGTGTATTAAACCTGGCCAAACCATATTTCATTTGTACTTTTCTCCCCCTGTAAACATCTCTGCTAGTGTCCTCCACGCTGGGCTGTTTGTTAATCCATATGCTATTGTGAAATAATTATAGGAAATATTTAAAATTCCATGTAAGTTTTTCGAGTTTCAGTGTTCAGTTCGTAATGATAGATTTGTACAATAAAATTGTCCTGAAGCAGAGCACAAACAGCAAATTAGGAATAACAAGCCTCTTCTATAACAAATCTAGTAACTTCAGCTTTATATAATTCAATAGGTAAAGCACTTCTCTTTTAGAAAGAAAAAAAAACAAGTTCACCAACAGGAGGAAGCTATTTGCGCCAAAGAAAGAGACTTTTCATTATCCACCAGCCTGATGGGGACAATCACTGAGCCAGCAGCCTTCCCTACCTCTCTGGAAACCATTACCGTATCTCCGTTTACCTGAACTTCCTTGAATGCCGAAATATGTGTCCATGACAGCCATTGCCCTATAGCAGCAGAGTGATCACCTGCATTTCTGCACTAGGAAGTTTCGGGTTCCTTTTGGAGGCTGACGTGCATAGTTCAGGGGGGAAAGATGGGGTCACAGCTGGCCTCCAGCTCCAGACACACTATCATTGGGATCCATCTCCGCTGCAGGTGGTGGGCAGCCGTGTCGCTTGGTGCTGTTCTGCTTCTCAGAACGGGTTTGTGTGGTCCTAGAATGCCCTCTGAAACAAATGTTAGGCTTTTAAAAAAAGCCTATTCTGTGCCCTTGGAATTCAAGGCTCTCCTCTAGGCATGAAGAAAAGGCAGATGGGAACAAGCCATGGTAGGAGGTTGAGTAGAGATGTTTTCTGATCTAAGTTTGGGACATTTTAGAAAATGTGCACAGACTAAGGGTATTCTAAAGTCAGAAGGTCCACAATTCTTACAGGAGGCTTTGGAAGATGGCTTAAAATCAACAGGCACAGTCCTTGAGCCAAAAGCATTTGTCCAGAGTACTCAGCTGCTGGCATGTCCCCCAACAGACAGCTTTTGAAAAGAAATCAGAACGCCATGTAGTCATAGTCTTCAAAAGTCAATTTACAATCTCCTTGTGTGACATAAGCACATTTTTAAGAATAGAAAAAAGCTTCTAGTGTGTAGCCTAGGCTGGACATGAAGGACAATAAGAGGTTTGGGCAATGATTCTATTAAGTATGAAGCCTTTTACATTGCAAAAGGTTGCGTTCTTCCCTAGGGTAGATACTTTCTTGCTCTACTTATTTGTATCTTGCATGTGTGACAATTTTAATTAGAATGATATGTCTTATTTAACCAGTCACGCCAGTTAAAAGGGAGAAATCCAATATCTGCTTAATTGCAAAAGAAATAGGATGGGGGGAGGGAAAGTGCTTAAAACTAAAGAGAAAGCTGAGTAAGAGCAGGACATGAAGAGGAGGTAGGCCTGCCAACTCAAGCCTGGCCATTGCCGACTAGTGAGGTAACCCCATGCTCCCAGTATAGAGCATCAAGTACTGGCCTTTTCCTGCCTCCTGTGCTTTTATTTGGAGCCCAAACTACTGGCGGACAGTGGTTTCAATGGAGAGACCAGAGCGCATGTGACATAATCTTTGGCTTAACTACGGTATGTGTGTCTTTCAGGGCATATGGTCTGAGATGATCCATCATGGTCTATGATGTCAGATTATCCACTGAGACTCGGGACTCTGCAGAAATATAGTTCTGTCCGGATAATGGTATTTCCAGTTGCGGTGATGGACAAGGCTGACGCTGCGGAGAAAAGACCGATAGGACCCCGGATGACAGATGCACAAGGCCAGCAGAAGAGCAAGGCATCGTGAACCGAGCTGCGGAGAAAAGACCGATAGGACCCCGGATGACAGATGCACAAGGCCAGCAGAAGAGCAAGGCATCGTGAACCGAGCTGCGGAGAAATGACCGATAGGACACGGGATGACAGATGCACAAGGCCAGCAGAAGAGCAAGGCATCGTGAACCGAGCTGCAGCTAGGGTTTGCAGTGCTTCCCTGTCCCTGCATTTCTCGGCCGTCAGCATTGGTCACCATCCAAAACCCCACAGTCAACTGTTTCACAAGACGCAAACAGCCACTGTTCATTACCCAAGCTTCCCCAGGCTCCTCCAGCTGTGCATTTTTCTCCTGCTACTCTCCCCTCGCTTCACAAACCTGAGAGGCCGTTGAGAAGGCTGCTTTCAGCCCTTTCCTTTCCATGTTTAACAGCCCCAACCATTTCCTCTTCCTCTACATCTCCATTTGTTTTTTTGTTTTTCCTATCTTTAATTCATTCTCTTTACATTTTTTCCCCTGGACTATTCCTCTAAATCTCCTACTTTCTGCTGTATTTTGTCTTTCAATATTGGAATAAGAACAAATCAGAGACCTGGGAGGATCTGGGGGCAGGTGAGATAATATGATCAAATTAGACTGCATTAAAAAAGTAAAAATGACTTTAAAATGTAATTTTAAAAGGACAGATCAGAATCTAACCTATGGAACTCCTCCATTATTTTGCCTACATGTAAATTATATGTGAACATTGTATAAATCCACTATACATACACACACACACACACACACACACACACATTGATTTTAACTGGAGACTGGGTAGACAAAGAAGCAAAATGGCATCATGGAAATATAACCTTTGAGACCTGCTGTGGGACAACACTCTTGCACACTGTAAAGATTTGTCACTTGTATTGGTTTAATAAAATGCTGATTGACCAGTAGCCAAGCAGGAAGTGAAGTATAGGTGGCAACCAGACTAGGAGAATTCTGGGAAGAGGAAAGGCAGAGAGATGCAGTCATCAGACAGACACAGAGGAATCAAGATGAGAATGCGTCACTGAGAAAAGGTACCAAGCCACATGGTTAAACATAGACAAGAATTATGGATTAATTTAAATTGTAGGAGCTAGTTAATACCAGACCTGAGCTAAGAGGTCAAACAGTTTATAATTAATATAAACTTCTATGTGTTTCTTTGGAACTGAATGACTGCAGGACCAGGTGGGACAGAAATTTTCATCTACAGAAACCAAAATGACTTAGATTCAAATGGCTGATTTACTGTTTACTGAGTGGTTAAACCCTGGACATGTTAAAAATTAATCTCTAAGTTCCTTTGGTTGTTTTGTCTGTCCTAGGAGTGAGTTGTGAAACTTGGCATCATATTGACATATAGGCAATGTATGGAGCCTGTCTTGCCTATCATTTCTATGACTAATCAATTCCTTCACATGCTTATTTCTTAGGCTACAGGTCTTTTGTGGATATATAATTCATATTGTTGAATCACATTAAAATTTGTTTAAATGATTGAGCTTCAAAAGGGTTTTCAGAGTCCGTGGACATAGTGAACAGATAGAATCAATGTCAGTTAAAAACCAGGACTCTTTCCTTTTGCTGGGCCCTCATTTCTCAGAGACCACCCCTACCTGATCACTTTTCCATTCCAATTCCAAGGTTTTAATTTCCATCTTGGTACAAAAGTTAAGAGATAGAAGTTGGGGCGTAGGTCTGAAAACCTCAGGAAATGGGTAAGTTTCCCTCCTAAATGTACATTTTAACAGAGGACATTGACAAAAACCACCAAGCTGCTCTCCTGACTCTTAGGAATGGAGATTTCTTGGCAGACCTATATGTTGTTTTCCACTCTGAGCTAGCAACTCAGTCTCCAAGGAAGAACACAAGGAATCAGGTTTTAACAAGGACCTCATCACTGGGCAAGTTGGAAAGCCTGACCTAAATCCATCACAAGACAGTATCTGAGCACCCTGATGCCTATGAAAAGTTTGTATATAACAAATAGAATTAATTATAAAGCAGGGTAGACTCCCTCAGGAGAGTTTAGATTCCATTTGCAAGTTTACACACATACGACACACATGTGTTTGTGTACTATGTGTAGTGTGTGTATTTATCTGGTGGTAACCATGCACACACAGCTTTATTTTTCAGGGTTTCAACTAAACATGGTCAACCATAGGTAGCATGTATTAAATGGAAACTTACAGAATAAACAACTCATGTGTCTTCAGTAACTTTCATGAGACTATATTTTCATAATTATAATCAGTTATCACTGTTATCTCTTACTGGGCACAATGTATAAAGTTTACCATTAGTGTGTAGACATGAAACAAACATCACATCTAGAGGACTTTGGTGTTATTTGCAGCTTTAAGCATCTACTTAGAAAATATCTAGGAATATAGATAGTTAAGAAGAGATCACTGCATATGCATATGGTTTATACATATGTACACAAGCATACATACACACTAAAAAAGGATAAACCATCATATAAATTCATCACTCAAATCAAGAGAGCAACATGAGCCAAATGTGTAGGAAAATAGATTCCCCCAAAAGGTAGGATTTTTTTCTTGGAGGAGAACAGCTGTTTCTTAGAGGACGCTTGTACAGGCATTTTCAGTGCTGCTTGTGGATATATTCAAATAGCCACAGGATTCAAATAAATTGCATCGCGAAGCTACCCCCACATACCTATCACTGATTTCTGAGTATGTTTTGCCCAGCTCCCTCTCTCCCCAGTGCTCTCCTGCAAACCCTTTACAGCAGACCATGGGATCCCTGTACTGACCACATGCTTATGACTCAGCTGGGGCAGGATCACGGGAATGTTTACTTCATTTCTACACCTGCCCTGTGGAAGGAGTGCAGACCACAGACCGCAGTCCAAGTAGCACTGACTCAAAGCGCATGCCAAAGGGCTGGAGTGTCACTCTGTCGGAGAGGGTTCTTGCCTAGCGTTTGCGGAGGCCTGCATTTGATACCCAGTACTGTGAAATTAAATAAGAAAATGAATGAATAGGTTCAGCAGGGGCAGTGGTGTAAGAGAATTCTGAGCAAGAAGCAAGTGGCAGGGAAGTGAAAAAGCTCCCCTGGGAAGAACTAACTTCATTACAGGAGTCTGAATTGTGCCAGTGACGTGTTCTCTGCCTTTCTATGGCTGTTATCAGTTGGCAAGGTGACTCCATTACTTCTCATTTTATAGATGAGGGGACAGAGGGTCTAAGAGGAGAGCAACCTACCCAGAATCATCTTATGAAACTGCCGCCTCACTCTTGCTAACTTCCAGGAATCTATGGTAAGACTGTGTTTCTTAAGGCACCATATACTTGAGTCACCAAACATGGAGAAATCAAGTTGGTGTCTGAAAACTTCACTTTACTGACGAGCTTTCATGCTGTTCAGTGGGGTTGTGCATACCGCTGGAGAAGAAAATTAGTATTAATTTTATCTGGCTCTGAACCTGGAGAGCTACACTAATGACCAGCCTGGCAAAGGCATGTCTGCTGGTGCAATAGTGGATCAACATGGAAGTAAACAACCATTTTCTGATTGGATTTAAGGTTCATGCCACAAACTAAAACCCATGTGTGGTATTGCTGTAGTGGTCAAGAACCTGTGGCTGGACAGGTCACAAACCCTAGAGAATCCTGTTCCTATTATCCTGTAAATGAAACACATTATTAAACCAACTTCTCATGACTTACTGTTATAGCCATAGATTAGCACATCTCTCAACCCTCGTTAGAGAAACTGCTGTTCACAGTAGATAATAATTAACACAGAGATCCCACCATACACCTGGTTAAGGCCTAAAGAATAAGGGACTGCAGAATGCTCAGTTCTGAATGACATCTTTATCAATTCCCCTCCTCCCAAGACTCTAGGGTCATTTTAGAAGTGTAGAAGAAAGCGTTAAGTGCCAGAGGTGATGATGTCTACAGAGACACAGTGTTTCCCTGGCACAGCTTAGAAGTTAAGTATATATCAACACTTAATGTTTGTGACAGCCGTGTGTAAGACCTGCTCGAGTTCAAGCCAGACAACGTCCCAGCACAGAGAAGGGTTGTGGTCATCAAGTCGCATCCCTAGGTGAAGAACTCTTGGCAACTGACAGTTTCTAGGAGAAAGAGAGGGTGTTTTATTGAAGGGTATGGCCCTTGGTATGTAGACCATACTCACATGGAGGGGTCACACATCTAAAAATAGTGTGGGCATTCAAATTGGACTTGATTAATAATAATAATAATAGACAACACAAAGTTGGGTGGGTAAGGAAGGGGAATGTATCTTGGAGTGCTTGGGGGAGAAGGAAAATGTGATCAAAATATATGGTATAATCTTCAAAGACCTAAAATGGATGAGGAAAACTATCTTATTTTTCTTTAAAAATTTCATAGATTTATACAAGGTATTTTGACTCTATCATCCACCACTTCCTCCCTCCACCTTCCTCTAGTTCTCCCCACCCTATCTCTCTCCTGTCTCATGTTCTCTTTTATATTATCATTGATAATCACATTAATCCAATTGATGATGCCCTCAGTAGGGGCAAATTATCAGTAGCCATGTTTTCAAAGGAGAGCGACTCCTTCCCTCAGGAGATATTGTGTTTACCATCACAGGAGAGATGTTATTGGATGTGATTTCTTTTAAAATCTCTTTAGTGGCTAACATTTAGGTACTTTCCAGTTTGGGGTTATAAATGATGCTCTAATAAATTTCTCTATTTTATAAGTTCCTTGTGTTATGGAATAGTCACCCAGGAAGAGTGAGTTAAGATTACAGCATAAAAGAATATGAGGTTGTTTATGACCCTTTTGTATATTGCCAAATGCTTTCTAAAAGGATTGTATACATTTATATTACCACAAATAATATGACAGTATATTCTGCTGAATGGAAAAATGAAATCAGACTCTGGTTGCTATTGAAACATGTAAGAGACTTGAATTTGACCCTGAGGGTAACGAAGAGCCTTTGAAGGTTCTTAGAAGAAAACTGAGGATCAAGAGCATAAGATTTATCTAGAGGTAGTAATTTGATTTGTAAGGAAGAATGCCATTATGGTAGTGGGGGACTTGCTTTCTATCTTTGATCCATCAAAATCAACTGTGGCATTGTGGAAGAGTCATTTCCCCTTATGAGTTGGCGTTTTCCCCACATTAAATTATGACATATTGTACGCGGTCTCTATGGTCTTCCAGCCCTACAGCTACAGGATTCTTTGGACTTCCCATGGTGCTGCAATTGCCTCCAAATGAAAATATGCCCACTCGGAGGGAGGGAGGAAGCTAGTTATGACTCGGGAAACAAAGTAAATTCACAAAGCTCAGGAAGTAAACAGAATTCAGGGGGCCTCAAGAAGTTTTTGAAACCTAGAAAGTTCTCTCCTCAATGTCACACAAGCAGTCACAATTGTTGATGAGAAGAGGCTGTGCAGGAACTCCTAGGATGCAGCTTTTGTGAGTAGTCATCAATCTGGAGTGTACTTTTCATACCCCCGAGCCATCAATATTCTGACAAGTAACCCCTCACCCATGCCCTTGTAAACAACCCCAGTAAACATACTCACTGGATCACTAAACTGGACTTGGATTGGATCATTCCTTTGATCTGTCATTGGTACCCTCTCTGGGTTGAAGAGATGCTTGCTCACATCTTCCCAGAAAAAGTCTGGGTCTGAAAAAACCTGGGCTAAAACCGGACTAGCTGAACATAGCGGACAATGAGTACTACTGAGAACTCAAGAACAATGGCAATAGGTTTTTGGGAGCCTAGGCAGTTTGGATGATCACCTTACTAGACCTGGATGGAGGTGGGTTGTCCTTGGACTTCCCACAGGGCAGGGAACCCTGATAGCTCTACGGGCTGACAAGGGAGGGGAACTTGATTGGGGGAGGGGGAGGGAAATGGGAGGTGGTGGCGGGGAAGAGACAGAAATCTTTAATACATAAATAAACGGGAAAAAAAAGAAAGAAAAAGTCAAAACAATTCTGAACACTGACTTGTAGACACTAGAAACACCATAAGTAATGGTTCCTATGTGCAATTCATTTCTTTTTTTTTAATTAATTAATTTATTTATTTATTAAGGATTTCTGCCTCCTCCCCTCAACCGCCTCCCATTTTCCTCCCCCTCCCCCGATCAAGTCACCCTCCCTCATCTGCTCAAAGAGCAATCAGGGTTCCCAGACCTGTGGGAAGCCCAAGGACCGCCCACCTCTATCCAGGTCTCCAAAGGTGAGCATTCAAAATGCCTAGGCTCCTCCAAAGCCAGTACGTGCAGTAGGATCAAAAACCCACTGCGATTGTTCCTGAGTTCTCAGTATTCCTCATTGTCCTCTATGTTCAGCTAGAAAGTATGGAATATATACATATTAGATTATTACTCAGCAGTAAAAAACAAGGACTTCTTGAATTTTGCATACAAATGGATGTGCAATTCATTTCTAATGTTCCATAAGTAATTCAATCCTAGAAGCTACAATTCCTCTAGCAGAATCTCAGGTCTTTGAAAATAGTAAATACCTATCATAACACTCTGCTTTCCTCTTTTGACTTAGCGGTACACACAACTCCTTGACTATGGCTGTATCTGGCTCACACAGAGAGCCAGACTGCCCTTTGCTTACAGTTGGTGGAATAGTCTACCGTCCAGATTCTTGGCTGGTGGCTCAGTACATGAGGACTGAGACCGGATATACAGAAAGGTAAGTGAGATAGGAGAGTGAGCCATTGGATGTCAACATTATTCATTTTACAATGAATTGACATTGACAAGTATGATCTTATCTACTCTCCAGACAGCCTAAATTAGGCGGGACAGTGCCTACTTCACCGAGAGGTAACTGGGACACAAAGTGAAGGGCCACATCCACAATCACAGAGTCAACAGGAAACAGAAGAACCTGAGTGATCCAAGTGATTTCAAATGCATGATGCTGAGTGGGAATGGGAACCTGTGGCATTATGAGATGACAAAGATAAAGCAAACATGTCCTCCTTTTCTGCTAATATCTTACAGTTGGCAACAGGAAGGTGTGACACTAGGAATGTCACACAGATGACAGAGCAGGGAACACGGGAGCAGATAAGAGTGAAAGACGAAGTTTTGTTTTGCCCTGAACTGCCACAAGAAGTGGGGAGGGCAGGGAGTGCTCCCCCCATATCCTGAACAATGAACAGAGTTAGACAGACTCACAGTGGAGGCTGGAGGCATGGAAACAGAGTTGGCAGAATGCACCGAGATAGGGACCCAATGGGTATGGAGGACAGTAAGTGTGTCTTCGACATAGCAACCATCAATGGGTCATGAAAAGTAAAGTTGGGAGCCAGGCGGTGGTGGCGCACGCCTTTAATCCCAGCACTCGGGAGGCAGAGGCAGGCGGATCTCTGTGAGTTCGAGACCAGCCTGGTCTACAAGAGCTAGTTCCAGGACAGGCTCCAAAACCACAGTGAAACCCTGTCTCGAAAAAACAAAAAAATAAATAAATAAATAAATAAATAAATAAATAAATAAATAAATAAAGTTGGTAAAGCCCTAGAGAGCCGTGGAAGATATAGTGTCCTTTAAGCATGGTAGGGAAGTTGCTCACATAATCTCAGTAATGTGGCTGCCTAAACAGGACCTGAATAATGGCCATGCCAGTTGACATGCAAAGATGGATGGGAGAAATTTCACAAGGTCCTGTCCTTGGGAAAAAAAAAAAAACCAGTCTGCTCCAGGGAAAAGTACTCTGATAGGTTATTCAGTCCCAAGTGGCCAGCCCTAAACAGATGTACATATGAGCAATACTAAATAGACTCGGTACATTTCATATAGGGTGTGTGTGTGTGTGTGTTATTGCTATATATGTGTGTGTAATGATGGAAATCAAAGAAGAGGTTCTGGATTTGAAAGGGGGAAACTAGGTAGAGTTGGAGGGGAAAAGCATGGACAGGAATGATGTAAATATAGTATCCATATATGAAATTTAAAAAAAATTTAAGAACTCAAATTAAATTAAAAAAAAACCTCCCGGTGTTTCAGTGGCTTAAGGTAATAAGTGACTGAATACAAACAACAAAATCACTTTTCATAGCAAAATGCATTAGCCCAAGTGATATTTCTGGAACCAACATTCACGTCATCATGGTGTTTTTCTGTTGGCTTAGTGACCACACGTGAATCTAATGATATAATAATTATCATCTCCCCCTCCCCCGCCCAGTGGTCCCTCAGTCAGTGTCCCTCTGGCCACTCAGCGGAACATTTCCTGATGGAAATTAATTTAAATTAAGCCTCTGTCATTTTATTGATTTTTTTTTCAAAGCAGGGGTTCTCCATGCAGCTTTAGCTGTCCTGGAACTCACTCTGTAGACCAGGCTGTCCTCACACTCACAGAGATTTGCCTGCCTCTGCCTCCCAAGTGCTGGGATTAAAGGTGTGTGCCACTACCACCTGGCTCTATTTATCAATAAGTCTCAGAAGTCCAAGGCTGGAGTGAAAACCTGCTAGCTCAGAAAGACTGAGTAGCAATTAGCTGACCTTGCTTTTTGGCCTGAGATACCGCAAGACACTTGTCTCTTCTCTGTCTCAAAACTAAGAGAGCCCACACTCCAGTTCCTGCCCTTTCTGTCCTGTGCATCTTCTCTATGCCAAGTGCTGGCTTTTCTGTGACCAATTCTGGTCAGCTAGTCATTGGCTCCACCCCAACTGAAGGTATCTCTTTTGAGCAGTCTCAGAAGTGTGAGTACCATCAAAATATCCCATAATGCCACCAGTCACGCCCATCCTGAGGAGGAAGTCAAAGCTCTAGATTCCAGCAGAAAGAAAAGGGGTCATAGGGACTGGTGCTGCTAACACCTACCTCACAAACGTAGATGCAGGTTCCACTCCAGAACAGGTGAGGTGGGCAACGTAGGTCACAGGGGGGGCAACCCCTTTAAAGGCACACATCTGCATTATGAGTGGGGAGCACAAACTTAAGTTGCCCCAGTTTCCTTAGTCCCGGGTCCTTCAGAGATGTTCTTAGTGCCAGAACAAGGCATCCAGGCATCCTAAGGGAAGCAGGCTGCCCTAAGGTTTTAAACAAGGGAATCATGTTACCGAGCACCTTCACCTTAGAAAGGTATGGCGGTAATAGGATGCTTCAGAAGGATGGAAACAGCACAGAAGGGAGCAACAGCCGCTGTGCCAACAACAGGGGAAGAAGTGACGAAGGGTGGATGCGTGGAGGTAACAAGCTTGCCGGTAGAAACCACAGGCACGTGCAAAGGCGGAAATGACTGGACCGGGGTAAGAGGACAGGAAGGCAGGAAGATCCTACGTGGACACCACGGTCCTCGTGCAAACAGGTGATGAGCATACAGACTCCACCTAGGTGAGGCCTATATACCCATGAGAGACTTCCTCCTGCCTCATGATTGCAGAGACAGAAGCCTAAGCACAGAAGAAACGGACAGAAGACATTTCGACCCCATTTAGTTTGGACCGAGTCAAAAGAGCAACACGGAACCTCTGACTTTCCAGGGAGGTCTTTTCCTGGGTATGTCCCAAAGACAGTGTCCATGTAGGCTCCATTCACATCTGGAGCAGCTGGGCCTCAAGAGCCTGCCCGTGCGCTCTGCACCCGCGCGCAGTTGCCAGCAGCGGCCCGAGTTGCCATCACAGCTGTTTTCACAGGTTTTGTTTGGGAACTCAGTGTGGGGCTGGGGAACAGCTGGGAGTTTCTGAGTAATTACATACCCCGAGGGTGGAGGGATGCCAAGTACAACAGCCTGTCTCAGGGACCCATGTGAGGGCTGGGGAGGAAATCAGGTAAGGTGGCTCTGAAGAGTGGCGCTCCAGCCACCGAGGGCAGAGCTTGACATTCAGCCCAGAGGCAGAGACAGCAAGAAATGCCTATGCAATAAAGTAAGGCACCTCAGAGCCCCACTTTACATTCAAGAAAATGTGGGTACTTTAAGAGTATACTAGTATCTCCTCTTGGCTACACGAGAACTACACAACCTGAAAGTTCAGTAGGGAAAAAAATGGATGCTCTCGCTCGCTGCACAATGTGGTTTTGTTTTATGATTCAGATCAAATATCAGCTTTGAAGCTTTCTTTAGCTTTCTTTGACCTTGTTCATCTCTGCACTCCGGGAAGATGGATTGTCCGTTCTCTACCTCCTTGCCCATTCTACCACCAGTACAAAATGTAATCATCTCCACTCAACTGGTCCATGCTAATTCATTACTCACTGGGCACTGGGGGCCCGGGGGGGGCAGGCGAAAGATGAAACATGCTGCAGTTTCCTCTGTGGATGGGAGGTGCCTCTGGCAGGGATTAAACATCTCACTCAGGTTGACGGAATCAAAAATTGAATCCACCCAAGTATTTTGCGTGCACAGCAGAAATTTCCAAGAGATAGATCAAAATAGCAATCTACCAGCACATTGGAAAACCAACCCTCTTATTTGCTTTCCCAGGAGAAGGCCTTGGAATACTTGACTCCATCAGATGCCATTTGAAGTTGTCAGTGAGCCACCCCATTGAGTGACGGGAGGTGTCCCTCCCCTATCGTTTCATTGTAAGCATGCTCCCTGCCAAACGATGTGAGATCTCAGGACTACAATGTGTTCCCAAAAAAATATATCTTCGTTATCAAGGAGAAACTTATCCTCAAATACAATAAAGTTTCGTTGCCAGAAAGAGTTGTGTTCTGGTAGAACCTTGTTCATGGAAACCAGGGGATGTTAGCATGCTTGAAAGCTTGATTCTTCTCACTTCTGCGTCAGTAAAATGCAAATTCTCCTCTCATCACAAATCTCAACTGTACCCAGATTCCAAGGTCTTATCCAGGGCCAGACTTTGAAATCAGGTTTAGCACAAGTTATTCTGTGGCTTAAACCCTCTGTGATCCTCTTATTTTTAAATCAGGAATAAAAAAAAATGACAGCTTTTTTGTGACCAGACAGCCAAGAATCCCAGGTGGGGTTCTCTCCAAGAAGCGCACATGTGTCTGTCAAGATTCTGAAAAATGGATCCTCTTCAATTCCTGACGGTCTTTTTTTTTCTTTAAGAGAGAAAATATATAGAAACCACAAACATCTTTGTATCGTTCCCATCCCATGCCTTCATCGTTGGAGGAAGTGTTGGATTTTCTTGTTCTTTGGCACTTTGGCTCAGAAAGCAAGGAGTGACATCAGCGAGCAGAAAGTACAAGTGCTACCACCCTTTCCGTGTTAAACTACGATGTTTACTTCTCGAAGGGTTGGCCAAGAAAGTCCATTTGGGCTGGAACGCCGCATATTTAGTCTCAGAATTAAGGTAATTTCTTTGGAAACATTTCAACCAAATCAATTTATTTCAGAGATGTTGGTGTTGGGTCCCTTTTTAAAAAATTCCACAGCCCCAGGCTTGTTCTCAGTACCTGCTCTGCTAACACAATTCCAAGCTGGCTGTCATGCTCAACGCTGTACACTCTGGGCATACAGGACTCTGTGATGCGGGTGTTGGGTGCCCAAGAAAAACGCTGTGGTTTTATAGGGTGAATGTAGCAGCATGAGCTCACTGGAGACTGAAGATCCCTGCGATTGAGGGGTTTGGACACGAACCACTCCCACTATCTATAACATTTTTATTCCATAATAAAACACACTCACACAGATTCTTCCATTTGTTACCGAAGAGACTCTTGTGAAGCAGACAGAGTAGATATCATTATACCCATTTTCATAAAGAAATACAAGGGTTAGGTGATGGTAACTCCCTGGGCAAGGCTTCATAGCTAGGAGGGGTAGACCCGCAATGCGGCTGCCTCGTGGTCCAGCTCCTTTATCAAAGCTCTCTTCTCTAGCCAAGCAAGAAGAACTAGGAGAGAGAGGGAACTGGATGGCGGCTGCTCTTGACAATGTCTCAATGAGAACACAATAGACAGATGTCAAGTAGCCCTTGAAGACTACCCAGAAAGCTCTTGTCCAAACTGCTTGCTTGTCTCGCTCACCACTAACCATATGCTTTGCTTGGTAAAACACTAGAACTCTTCATTGTTTGAAAAAATGCATACATGCTGTATTTTGGACCGAGTGTGTCCCCATTCCTTTCCCTCAGTCCTCCCCTTACCATCACCATCCCACACACCATTCCCTCCCAATTTTGTGTTTGTTTGTTTTTAGACTCTATTGAATCTACTTATGGTGCAGTACATGATGGGCATAGGGCCCCCTACTAGATTATGGGTACCTTTATCCAGGCTGCATCCATGGCAAAACCTCTCTTGCGCTCTCTCTCTCTCTCTCTCTCTCTCTCTCTCTCTCGCTCTCGCTCTCGCTCTCGCTCTCTCTCTCTCTCTCTCAGCAGCCATCAGTGGCCAATAGCTCCCCAGGTAGGGAAGGGACATCATGACTACCTCCCTTCTCCTTGCCTGGATATCATCTGGTTTGGTCTTCTGCAAGACTTGGGCATGATACTGTAAGCAATGTTACATTCATATATAATAACCAGAACTGTTCTAACTCAATGCTATAACATGTTCAAAGCCCAAGAGATAGAAGAAGTCAATGCCATTTTCTAGTACTCGTAAGCAATAATCAATTATAAGGGAGCATTCTTTTCTTGATCCTGATAGACATATTTTTTTTCATGTCAAGAAAATAATGATCGCTGGGCGGTGGTGGTGCACGCCTTTAATCCCAGCACTCGGGAGGCAGAGGCAGGCTGATCTCTATGAGTTCAAGGCCAGCCTGGTCTACAAGAGCTAGTTCCAGGACAGGAACCAAAAGCTACGGAGAAACCCTGTCTCGAAAATCAAAAAATAAAAATAAAATAAAATAAAGAAAATAATGATTCGTCTTATTTTATTAAACCTCACCAACATAAATCATCCTTAGCCAGAGTGGCCTATCTGCTGTCCCTGAAAAACTTGTCACCACCTTTAGGGCCTCCAGGTCCGGGTTCATTCTGATTACTGCATCAGGACCGCATCTTTCCAAGTTCCAGGTCCACAATGCCTTCAGATTGGCTCCAAGATTACCTATGCTCAGTCTTTGTTTTAAAACGGACCAAGAAGACTGTAAGAGTCGCCAAGACCACACAGCACACTTACTGCTGGAGGCTGAAACCCAAGCCTCAAAGGATCTGTCAGCAGGGTATTTTCCCAATGCCACTTCCATTTGGTGCATCCCAGATAGCCAGGGCAGCAATGACCTTTCAGTCCTCAGTCACTTTCATCACAGCAAAAGCCCTACCATCTCCACTACGCTTCAAAGTATCCGTAAGGGTTTATGTAACTAAACCCTGTATAGTTCTGAGTAGATAGATTTCTCAGAATGAGAAAGAATGAATGACTGGGCCAAACTTGGTCATTTAAAGACAATTTAGTTAATTGTAGCTTGAATTCTAACCCTGCTACCTACTAATTATATAACATGGATAGCCACCATTTCTGGGTCTTGTTGGTTTTTTTTTTCACCAACAAATAAATAATAGCAGCAGGAATTTTATTGATCATTTCCCTTATAAAAATCGTGAGCTCTGAACAGGTACAAAGAGCTGAAGTCATTAACTATGAACTCAGGACCCCAGGAAAGTCCTTGTTTGCTGACGACTAGGCTCCCTCTCCCCAGGCACAAAGCATTGCTTTTCTGGAGGAAGCCAAAGCTTATCCACTAATTGACATTCCCACTGAAGTGTCGGAGATTAATCAGCAGCTGCCTCCTTCCTGAAGACCAGGTACGGGTGGGACATCTTGTGAGAACCCATGAGCATCAGGACCTGAGGGTAAGAGCTATCTATGTTCCAGGAAGAGGAGGTAGGGGATCCCAAAGGTAGTCTCTGCTGTGGGGTGGCCTTGGTAGGTGAGAGGGCAAAGGCAAGCCTGAGTTTAACTTCTCAAAGCTTACAATGAAACAGCAGGGAGCCATCTTGTCTCTCCTCCCCTGTGCCAAATAGCCTCCCCTCTGCAAGGCAGAAGTGCCTGAGAGCCATCAGCTTCAGAGGTCAGAAGGTTAACGTCCCACTCTGACTCAGGTCACCTCTCCACCTCCCTCCCTGAAACTTCAGCTCTACATGTTTAAGACACATATAATAAAACTCGACCCTGAGGGCCACCCCATTAAAGGATAAAAACAGTAATCCAGTAACTACAACACTGCAGATCCATGGAAGCCTCTGTGCTGAAACAGAATGCAGACAGATTTACGATAATTTGGATATCGTCTTTCTTCATGTTTTAAACCTTCTGTGGAGAGTGTAGAAAGTGGAAAAGAACCTCAATCGTCCCAGTAAAGATATATGGCAATGCCTATTGACCTTAAGATAAGAAGGGGCTTCATTTCCACCTAGGACACATATTCTTATGTAAAATACGAAGATAAGTTGGAGCCCTGTTCAACTTGGTTATTTAACCTGCTACGGATGCCACGTTGAGGATGGATTGTAGAGCACTTGAAGCAAAGAGTACTTGTTCTCTATTCATCTTTGAGGGCATCAAAATGTCCAGCAATTTTCTAAATACAGAATATGGTGAATATTTACTATAATTGGTTAATAAAGATGAAAAGGGCATTGTAACAGTGTGTTGCAGTGGGCACAGACCTAGAATAAGGGAGTCCAGCTAGCTGGGTTTTCATCATGAGCTTGTCATTAGCTTATTCAAATGATTGTTTTATGTCTCATATATTGTTGGCTTAACTAGGAAGGATGCTGGATGCCTTGTGAAGACAAGCAACATGTTTTCTACTCAAATGCCCCATTTGCAGTATGAGTTTGCTAATCTCCCACCAGAGTACAGATGGAGCCCACTTCCTATTCCTCTGCATCTGGGCAGGTCTCATGATTGGCTTTATCCAACAGAATGCATCAGAGATGACACTGGTGACTTCTGAAATGGTCTTGCTGCTTCCTCTTCCTGGAATGCCATACTAACTCTGGAAGGCGAAAGGGCATATGGAAAGCAAGGGCCCCCAACCAAGAGTCAACATCAGCTTCTGAAGCAGTGAGTGAGGCCATCCTGGGTCTTTCCATTTCTCTTGCCCCTCCAGTTGAAAGCAGTGACATGATCAAGTCCAAGGAAAGCAAACGAGAGACTGTTGAGCCAACCCACAGAATTTTGAAAAATAACATTATTTTTAAGCAAAGGCTAACCGAGCCAGGAAGGCAGACAAGATTACTTCTAAGATGCTGTCTACTCATGATTCCAAAACCTCTGTGTAATGCTATTGTAAAATATTTTACTATAATGATAGAAAAATAGAGCAATCTCCAGAGAAGCATCTACCATTGATTTTTGCAAAGGAAGAAACTGACATACAGAGGAGAAGCAAGTCATTCAAGTTTGTCATGAGATGTTATGTTGTGGAGCGGAGGGTGTGGTTCAGTTGATAGGACTGCGTTGTATAACATTCACAAAGTCATGGGTTGAATTCTCAGCACTGTATATAACTGAGTATAGTGGTATGATGCTGCATATTTATAATCCCTGAACTCAGAGGTGGAGTCAGAAAAATTGCAAGTTCAAGGTCATCCTCATCTATATGACAAGTTTATGTTCAATTTGGATGATATAAGACCTTGCTTCCAACAAATTAAACTTAAAGTGCTAAATTATATAGAATAGAATCTTACAGGGAGGAATGTAAAACTTGGTCAATGATCCATAACTTCTTAACGTGGTGTCCTCTATGCCCTTAAAAGATGAGGTCAGGCTGTTTTCATGAATAGAGAGGCACTCCTTTGTGGAGTTAGCCAGGTCTCCATAGACAAAGGACCCGCAAAACGGTCCAGTGGACTACCCTTCCTATGGAATGACACTGACTCTTTATGATTATGTGGGGCCACGTGCAAATGTGCAGACTTCAGCTGAAATCAAGAGACACTAAGACAGTCTGCCACACTTCAAATATTTATTTTGTATTCTAACAATCAATTTCTCATCTCCACGTCTTTTTCCACCTGTTTGCAGAAATCATTACTAGTGGCTAATAATGAGCTCTCTGTCACTTTTCTCTCTGCATTTCTGAAACCACTCAGAAAAATTCTTATCCTGGAGTATAAGCCATTACTAACATATCATGAAGTCTGGCATTGATTTAGAGCCAAACTGGGAACTTCTGGGTTGGTCTTGGATTGAGCTGAGGGGAGTTAAATGTTTGGGGAAGGAGTGGAGTGGGGTTCCAACAAAATGGCAAAAGTAAACTTCAAAATGAGTGTCAGAAGAAAGAATTAGAAGAGACAATTAAATAATTACCTGGATGGAAATCCAGGGTCTGGTGCCATCGGCAGAGCACGCAACACCAATTTTAGACACATTCTAAAGACAATTTCAATAAGGCATCTGAGAAGGTGAATCAAATAAATTCCAAACCTTCAGAACAGAGTGGTCGCTATGTAGCTTCTTACAAGTGGACTATTAAATCAACTTTAAGGGGGGAAGAAAAAAACCTAGCAGTTTCTCCTGTCATCGCCCAGTGAGAAAGAGGAGGAAAAGCATCAGTTAGCCAAAGGAATGACATTCAGATGTTGAAAGGGTGAAACCTGAGCAACACTTCGAAACCTTTGCTCAAAAACAAGAAGCTAGTGCTGAAAGTGAGGACACAAAGGCAAGGCTCTCCAAGGCTTAGCACACGGGCTGTGCCCACGCTCTCTGATGGGTACGGACAATTTGCCTAGGAAAACACAGCATCTGTATTCCCACTAGCACCTTCTCACCTCCGCCTCTAACTACAAGTGACAAGGGTGAAGTTGAAAGGGGGATGAAGGCAGAACCTTTCTCGCACACCTGCTTGCCTGGCATTGCTGGAACCAATGGTCATCTAAGCCTCTCATTTCGTTCCAAGGCGTCTCAACCAACAAAGCTGGCTTCACTTCCAGAACTGCAGAAGATTCGCTAGCACCAGGGTCTAGCACACATCAAAGACAGTGTAAGTGCTGAGAACAAAAGTCGGCCTCCACCATGGATCCAAGACCTAATATTGATGACTAAAAGTGTTTAGTTTGGAATAGATTGTGTGACTGTAGATGAGGCCCAGATGATGGAGAGAGCATTGCAACTCAAAGTGAAAAGACCTGACAAGTCTAATGCTCTAATAACTCCTTTAAAAAAATAAGTATCACTTAACCTCTGGAAACTCAGTCTCCCGACCCTGAAACAAGATGGTTCCACCACATGATGCCTCCAAAGCCTCCTACAGACCTGTTGAAGAAATGATGAGCATCCCTTCCAACTTCAGTCTGTAAGTCGATCCTGGGATCCTAAACTACCTACTCTCAACTGCCTATTCCTCAATCAAACCACAATAGAGCTGTATGGTATAAAGCACATGTCACTGACATTTCAACCCTGTATTCTTGAAAAAAGAGGGAGGTGGACTCCTTTAGTACATTCTGGCACAGCACAGAAATGTTATTTAGACGCTGTGTCATTTCTTCTATTTTGTTTCATCTTGTTAAATTAAAATAAAATTAAAATTCTCCCATGAGGGGTTGATTTTTGAACTTTCATAATACCATTCATTATACTATTTTTAGTGTCTAAGTTTTCTAAGATGGAATTTTATTTCTTCCATAAAAAAAGCATTTTAAAATTTGGCATTGATGCCAGGCATTGGTTCCACAGTCCTTTAACCCCAGCGCTCAGGAGGCAGAGGCAGGCAGATCTCTGTGAGTCAGAGGCCAGCCTAGTCTACAGAGTGAGTTCCAGAACAGCCAGGAAAACACAAGAAATCCCTGTCTCAAAAAATGCAAATAAGCCAGGTGGTGGTGGCACATGCCTTTAGTTCCAGCACTCAGGAGGCAGAAGCTGGCAGATCCCTTTGAGTCTGAGGCCAGCTTGGTCTACAAGAGCTAGTTTCAGGACAGGCTCCAAAAGCTACAGAGAAACCCTGTCTTGAAAAAACAAACAAAAAATACAAAAATATGCATTTATTTATTATTTATTTATTGTTTGTGTCAGCACACATGTGTGGAGATCAGAGAACAACCTGTAAGCCTTGGTTCCCCTATTCCACATGCAGCTTCCATAGATTGAGCCTAGGTCTTCAGATTAAGAAACAGGAAAGCATTTTTTACCTGATGATCCACCCTACTGTCTCCCTTAAATAATACATTTTAATATTGGCTCAGGATTCAGGCAAACCTATACAACATTTGCTCCCCCATTCAAGCTAAGGGCCTCTCTTCCAGAAACAGGAAAGATGAGAAGATAGTGTTCCCTCCTGAGAACATTTCCTCCCAAGCTCGGAAGGAGAGAAGACCCACATGAGATAAAACTGGGATACAGGTAATGTCATACAGGAGCCTTAAAATAATTAAATTAAGGATATGAAAGACACCAGGGCTCCAAAACCTCAGTGTGGCACCATCGCCTCTGCTCACATCCACGAATTTTACAACATGAGCTAAGAGTTACGTACTTGCCAGGCTAGTGCACAGGGTATGGGGCCAAAGTGGTGATTAAGATGCACTCAGGGCCCCCATCAAAGTAGGTTCACAGAAGACACTAATCATCAAAGGACAATTAAATATAAGTCAATTGGATTTCATGGTGCTCTTTCCAATGTCTCTCCATACATTCAACAGAAATTGTATGCACACAAGTGTACATATATGTGCATCTGTGCACATGCATGCATCCGTGCATGCATGTATGTGTGTCTGTGTGTGTATGAGGGGAGGAGACAGAGACAGATGGAGAGACAGACAGACAGACAGACAGACAGACAGACAGACATAGATAGAGAACTGAACCATACCCCCACATTACAACCTCTAAAAATGTGGCAGAGTGGATTTCATAGGAAACTGAATCCAGGTGTAATCTGCTCCAAGTTGCATAGGTACTAGAGGCTGGAGACTGGCACCCTCTTTTGTCAGGGGGTTCACCTCTAAAGCTCTGGTTTTCAGTCTGGTAGCCTGTTTTAGCAGATATGCGTCTCCTCTTGGGATGAACAAGAACAAATACTCACGCTTGCTAGATGCAGGAAAGGGCTGTGTGCAGCTTGTTCATCCACCAGCCACTCACCTACCTGACATTTCTGATGCCATCTGGCTGCCAGGGCTGTGACCTGGCTGGAACGCCCTGTAAAGGGCTCTGCTTGTCATAGATGTTTATGTTCTCACATCAGCAGCTTTTGCTGCCTCCCTGGGTGAAGAGGAAGCTGTCAGCCACCGCAGTGTGGCAAACTAATGTGATTCGTTTATAGGGTGGGCGGGATGCTAGATGTTGTGAACCAAGGCCTACAGAATTAATTCCATCACATTCTTCAGGCTTCAACTGCGGTTCTGGGTGATGAAAGGTTGAAATTCTCCCTGCTGTGAACTCAAATGTAGAGTACCACCCACTGCAGAGAAGGCCACCATGCAGGAGGTGGCTTTGGATTCCTTGTCTGAGCCGGCTTGAGTTTGGTTAAGACAGAAGGTGAGAATAAGGGTTCTTTGTGGTCGCTGTATCCCAACTCTTCTGAAGCTAATCCTGTAGTAGAAGGTTCTAGAAAATGCCTGTCCAAGTCACTCAGAGATAGGACCACTGTCAGGAAGTTTGAGGACTGGCCATGTGGGTTTGTACTGGATACCAAATCTTTTCTGGTATTTGTTCTTCACAGCAGGATGGTAGATGATGATCTAGCAAGACTCGTTGGCTGAATACCAAAGTCAAACCTGTGCCTACTAATTTAGTTGCCCATAGGCAAGTGTATACATCCTCTGAGCCACTTCTTCATATGTATGCCACCCAGAGATTTAAAAAGCTGACTTTGGAAAGCTGTATCAAATAGGCCTTCCTTGCCTACAATCATCTCATAGTCATCAAGCCCAAGAAGGAGGATACTGTCCATGTCCCCATTGTAGAGCTGAAAGGACTGAGGGACAAGGAAGTAACAAGCCAAGCATCAAACACAAAAATCCCAAACAACAGGAGTGTACCCCGGAGCCTCTTCACCCTAGGACCCGAGCTTAGCACTCTGTTGTCAGAGTTGATCTACAGTGCTGACCTCATCCTCCTCTTGAAGCCATAAATTTGTCTCGTTTCTGATTTTCTTGGAAATTTCTCTGCCAAGAGAAATTATTAGATGTCGGTAATACACGAATTGTCTAAAATTGTCTTTAAAAGACTCTTCTGATTAATTTCAACAAAAATCTCCTATTTCTAAAGGATATGTTTTATGATCTAAATGTTTTCATAAACACTTCAAATTTTCCAAAAAAAAAAAAAATTCAAAGCGTAAGCCTTTACCTGAAGCTGTTACTGTTTCTCACTCACCTCCAATCTGTCTGCAACTCATGGACAGGAAACAAGCGCACGAGGAGAATCTCAGTATAATCCCTTGAAATACTAGGGACAGCTGATAGCTTTGGAAAAGAAAAGGTCAGGTTGACTACTGAAAACCTACCAGGTTAAAAAGATCATAATAATAGGGATATCTGATGTTAGGTAAGATGAATATTGAGACCAAAATTTGGGATCCTAGGTCTACCCTAGTTTGTAGATCAACAATGAAAACCCTTGATAGTGGCTCCATGAACAATTATATGTGCCCTATCTGGGAAGTGAACAGTTTGAATAGCAGCTGATATGTCAAAGAGTGTTTAAACTCTCCAACCCAAATGAGTTTACTTCAGTTTTCTCTTTGGATAAGAGTCTGTAAATAACATTTTTGACAAATTAAAATTAAGCAAATTTTTTTCCATTTCTTCTTACTTAAGAGCTAGAAGAATTCCAGAAAACAGCCCAGCCAAACTAGAAATCAATCTTAGAGACTTAATGATGTCCAGAGTTCTGTTGACATAAAAAGTGGGAAAGACGGTAAGTAGTTAAGAAGTTTGGGATATTCTTTAAAGTCATGTGATCGTTTATTCATTTATCCCCAAACATTTTCTGAATGACTTCTCTTTGTCATCTCTGTATGTCTCACCATGGGAAAGTATAAAAGAGGAGTAAAAAGGGCCTCTGTAAACAGAGACTACACTTTGGTTTCCCAGCCACCCAGACCCAAATAATCACACAGAAACTATATTAATTACAACACTGTTTAGGCAATGGTTCAAGAATATTCCTAGCTAGCTCTTATATCTTAAATTAACCCATTTCTATTCATCTATATATCACCACAAGGCTATGGCCTACCAGCAAAGTTCCAGCATCTTTCTCCCTTTGACAGCTACATAGCATCTCTCCGGCTCCACCTACTTTCCCCCTGAACTCAGTTTAGTTTTCCTGCCTAGCTCTATTCTGCCCTGCCACAGGCTAAAGCAACTTCTCTATTAATCAATGATAATAAAACATATTCACAGCATAAAGAGGGGAGTCCCACACAAGCCTCTCGGTGGGTAGGTTGAGATTCCTATAGAAGATTCTTATAGAAGGCCAAAGAATAAAGGGGCTAGCAGTGCTCTAAAGGGAGATGGCATTTCTGTGGATACCTCCAGATCTGATCTTTGATGAGGAGAGAAAAATAAAGGCCAGTCCTGATGGAGCATCTGGACTGAGGGAAAGTCTAGAAATAGATCAATATACTGAGTTAGTGTCTCTAAAATGGACCAGCACAGCAGTTTCCCAAGTCACACTGAGTCTCCTTTCACTATTCCAGATGTTGCTGGCTAATGGCTTTCAAACTTGTACATTAGGGTCACTTGGTGGACAGGGGTGGGGAGGGAGCAGACGTGCTTCAATAAGCCTGGTTGCAAGGCCAGCCATTCCACCAGGCGGGAGGAGTATCTGCATCACTTACATGGCTATACATTCCAACAGGTGAAAGAGGGAGGCGGATCTCCCATATCAGGAACTGAGCAATGCAATGGTACACAATGCTCCAGCCACTTGGTTTTATTCTTGTGACCCACTACTCAGTGACATCAGCAAGTACCTAATTTCCCAAGCTTGAGTTTCCTCTTAGTAAATATAGGATTGCTGCAGTAACTACACACAAAGATCATTGAGGTAGATTTTAGCTTATTGTTAGTCACAGTCACAGATCTCATTGAGAATATCATAATAGCTTTGGATGTTCTTGTCTAAAGCCTTTACCTACCCATAAATAAATTCGAATTCCCTTTTACTAGCCGTTAGACTCCATGAAAACTGACCATGGGTAAAGATTAGGAATACTTCCCTTCAAAATGATCTGACATGTGAACATCTCCCAAGATGCATAGGGAGGGTAGGGCTTGAAACTTACTCAAACCCTTCTCAATCTGTCCAGCTCTCTTCAGATTTCCTTTGGAAGTTACTTTACATCAAGAGGGGTGCAAAACCAGTTAGGAGCTCAGGGTTTTAAACAGACGTAATATATACATAAACAGAGCAAGGTGAAAGTGGAGACCAATGCATCAAGAGGAAAATGAGAACCAGATGCCTCACTCAGGGAGGAGGAGGAGGAGGAGGAGGAGAGAGAGAGAGAGGCAGATGTTGAGGGGCTTGCTCTGTGGGCTTACCTCTAATCAAGCCTCTCAGATGTTGAGGAAGGAGGGACAAAGGAGAGTGCCCTTGGAAAAGATGGGGATTGGGAAGGTAGAGGTGAGGGAGTATTGAAGTCAGAAAAAGAAGGAAAACAGCCTCCTCAGAAGCCTTCCGAGGAGGCCTTGGGGAACAAGGCCAGAGCATGTCTGTCAATAGGTATCACTGACCTCCTCGCTGAAGATCAGGCACTGAGTATCAGCTAAGTAGGAAAGCACTTCCCAGAGGAGTCATTTTATGAATTCCTGCTATGTGTCCAGAGACCTAGAACACTCACTCATTCAAAAAACTTTATTTTATGAACTTCCCAGTGGTGATAATCAGCAAAGCAAGGATTGGTCCTACAGAGTCATGGACTTCACTGGATCTTAGGCTGGGCTCCATGCCTCTGGATCCTCAACCCCCTCATGTTCTTGCTGCCCCACCCAAGACTATCACTTTGGCAGAGTGTTTGTAGTTGGGCAACCCTTTCCCATTCCTCAAGACAGAATCTGTGATACTCATCTAACCACCTCCCCAGAAATCTCCTCAGAATCTCCCTACCTACTCCTTGATACAAAATATTTTTTCCATGCTCTGAACTGGTATGACATCAGTATACACCATAAATCAGATATTCTTATTAATATAACACAAGAGAGGGAAATGTTACTCATTTCAGATGAATTTTGCAAAATAAAAATAATCATAGGAAGTCCCTTGGGCTCTGTTACACATCTTTGGGTATTACACATTTGAGAATGGGACTTGAGACTGAGTTTCCATGCATCAGCATTCACAAAGGTGTGAGCCACAGACATCAGCATAGGATCAGCCCTGTTCACTAATCAAAATTTGAAGTATATCTAGTTACTAAGGAATAGGCCTTGGTTTTTATTTTAAAGCCTTATTTCTAAGAGTTCACAGACAAGTAGAAGATGCACTTGCACTTAAACTAGAATGCCAAAAAATGGGAAGGAGAGATTATAATAAGCCTATATGGCAAGGAGTACAAATGTCCAATGACTTCATGTCCAATGACTCAACTATCTTCCCTGAAGGTAAGTGACCAAGGTCTAGGATGACTACACACTACACAATGATCACTTAGCTCCATGCTAAATATTCAGCTCATGTCATGTTAGCACTCCAGTCTTCTCAAAGCAATGTATATGGCCAGAATTTTATCATTAGTGTTTTGAACCATAAATTAAATAAAATAGATACAAAGGGCATATGATCATAGTTCCTTAACCTTACCTCACAGTAATATTCATAGATCAATAAGAAATACAATTGTTTCAGTATCTCTTTATTGTCAATTGAATACTATCAAAATAAGATGTTTGGAGTCATTGAAGTATAGGATTCTTTACCAGAGAGTCTACTTAGAGTTCATCTGGGATGGTGGGAGACCCGAGAACACCTGAGGCTTCTTTCAAGACAAAGTTTCAATCTACCCTTTCAGCCCTTTCATGAAAGAACTGGGTATACATCACAGGATCTCAGAAATGAGGTTTGGGGGTTAAATATCAAGAGATGAAGAGCCACTTAATGCATAATTAATACCCATGTGAAGGATTGGAGGTAGACAGCATCACTGCAAAGTAGGAGAGAGAGAAAAGAGAGAGATGAGGTTATCCTATGTAAAGGTAAACATAAAACTACAAACTAAATAAAAAGGACCCAATCTCCAAGTTACCAAGTTGGGCTTAACTTGGAAGCAGGGGGTACACAATGAAGAAATGTCATAGTCTGGAGCAGGTTTTAGAATAACTGTGACCTCACCAAAGGGAGTAAGGTAGGTCTGAGAAGATGCAACTACAGAGAGAAATTTAATGAGGAAATTGTACATAAATAGAACAAGAGAGCTGTTAGGAGAATAAATTGGTTTCTCCTAATGTACATCAAGTAATTAAAGGGGATGTTGACACCCCCAGCATGTTGTGTGTGTGTGTGTATGTGGGTGAGTGTGTCTGTGTGTCTATGAATATGTGTTTTCTGTGTTTATGTGCCTTGGCAAAAAGAAAGACAGAGAGATAGGGAGACAGAAATAAAGATCAAATAACATTTGTAGTATCATCACTAAACTAAAACTATCTGGGATCAAAAGAGAGCAGAGAAGAGTAGAACTAAAGTGGGGTTGAGATTGGACCCTTTGGTGACCCTGTTGATGCCTCAGGAAGGAACGACATTGGCTCTAGACATATGAAGTCAATATCATTGGCTGGATTGACATTGACATCACAGACATAAGATACTGATGTCAATGGCATCAGTATCGAGGCAGGAGTATAAAAATGGCCCCAAGAGGAGAATGATGGAAGTCAGAGAAAGAGAAGGTGGTCTTGGGGAGCAGAGTAGAAACTCGTGAAGAATGAGGAGCAACACTGTTTCTGCGATATATAATTACTCTTTCTTTCCTTATGGACAATGAACACTTATCTCACTTTGTTTTTTTAATTGAAAATAATTTTTCAGCTAATATATTCTGATCACAATTTCCCCTCCCCAAAGACCTACCAGATCCCCCCTACCTCCCCACCAACCCAGATCCATAGAAGCACTTCTTTGATACTTTCCTGAAGGTGCAAGGACCATCATGATCTTCCTCTAACAGTATAGTAAGACTGCAAGGAGTCAAGGCCCACCAGAAATCCAATTCTTCACAGACAGTCCTCGGAGGGGAAGGAAAATCATAAGTGCCTTTCTCAGGAGGTCAGAGGCACAAACCAGGAACTACTTCAAAGATGGTGAAAAGTTGTCATGGTTTGGCCAACACTAGAGGTTTCCCAGTACCCAGAAAACTGTTAATTACTGTGGGACAATGTTCTTGTACCCTGTAAAGATTTGTCACTTGTGTTGGTTTAATAAAATGCTGGTTTTCCAGTAGCCAGGCAGGAAGTATAAGAGGTGACCAGAATAGAATTCCGAGAAGAGGAAAGCCTCAGTCTGCAGTCGTCACCCAGATGCAGAGGAAGCAAGATGAGAATGTTTCAGTGATAAAAGGTACCAAACCACACAGTAAACACAGACAAGAATTATGGGGTAATGTAAGATATAAGAGTTAATTAATAAGAAGTCTGAGCTAATAGGCCAACCAGTTTATAATTAATGTAGGCCTCTGTGTGTTTCTTTAGGACTGAATAGCTGCAGGACTGGGTGGGACAGAAGCCTCTGCTTTCAGGTACAGTTCAATCTGATGGGAAAATCTTTCTAAGACATCAGTGAGCCTGAGTGACTGTGGGAATCATGGCCCTGAGGCTGATGGAACATTCGCTCCCTACCTTGGATGGATGCCTCAGTGAGGACTATAGGTCCTAAGAAGTTCCCAGAACAACATTAGTGTGCAGTAGAACCTCTCCATTGCCAGCAGCCTCAGTTATGATCGTACCAAGTTGAATCCAGGGCTGTGTAGAAATCCCTTGGGGAAAAAGCCTAAAGCAAACATCTACTTATTTCATAGGTAAAGAACTATATATAGATAGTATTTTGCTGCATTCAAATTTACCTCCTGAGATATTATATGCCTTGTGTAGGCAGTCAGGCCTACAGCAATGGGTACATTTCCACTCGGCATCTGCACCCTCTGCAGTACAGAAGGGTAAGATGGATCCCATGAGAATTTTGTGTCTTTGCAAAGTGTGGCAGCCCAGCACATCTCAGATCTTCTAACCTCAGGGGAAATAGATAGAATCTCCATAAACACACACACACACACACACACACACACACACACACACACACACATTGAGAACCTTCTCTGGGCTGCAATATTTGTTGAGCATTACATAGAACCAAATATATTTTATAGTATGAATGCCTGGGGTAGAGCAGGCACACAGTGTTGGCTAAGCTGAAAGATCAGAGACTACTGAAGTGCTCTTCCATGGCCCTCTCAACCCTTACTCTGTATGGCTTTTTTCTCAAACACAAACCTCACCTCCTTAGGATAACCCCGAGCGATCTGCACACCTCTTGTAGAGTTACACCCCTAGACTTTCTCTAATGACTCACACCTAGATCCACTTCCAGCACTAGCACTCAGCCCACCATACACCCATTGCTCACCTAGATTTTGCTGCAGTTGTTTTCCTTCTACTATGCCCTCCCTTCTCCCTCCAGTAGGCACTCATAATATAAAATCTATTTGGTTCTATGTGATGCTCAACAAATATTGTAGCTCAAAGGAGGTTCTCAATGTGTCTGTTTGGTTTGTTACTGAGATCCTATTGTTTGCCCTAAGATAGGAGCAGTTCATAGCTAGAAGACTCCAGGGCCCTGGATTTTAGCGGATTTTTCCCATCCATGGTAGCCTACTGAGATTTCCCTTCTCCTCCTTTTCTTTTTTATTTCTTTCCATTGTCCTGGTTCTGAAAGACCTGGAGGAGTTGATTCTAGCTATTTGTATAATTTCTATGGGCTCTGATGTCTCCCAGATGCTCTAAGAAATGTACAAAGCTGCTATCTAGAGGATGTGAAGGGAGATAATATGGGGCATGGTGCTATGATTTGGCACAATCCTTCCAGGACACCTAGCCCATCAAGCAGCATTCAGCATCCTGGAAGGAGACCCTTCTGAAGTCCTGCCTGCTCATCTACTGTGTTCCTTGCTTTACACATACCCTGTAGCTGGGGCAAGCAAGAGAATAATTTCTCCTCTGTTAAGTATAGATTGGGAATAAAAAGACCAAAGCTCTCTCCACATATGGGATGCACCCAAGTCTCACCCACCCTGTGTTTAGTCTTCTTTCTGATTCAACTTTTGGGAGAAGAAAAAAAAAGAGTCAGTCTTAAAATACCAGTTAAAAAATCCCTTCTTGGTGCATATTTGGTTACAGTAGTCTCCATCAGATACCCCTGCTTCCAGATGTGTAATTGTCCTGAAAGCAGAGTTGTCCAGAAGTGAATATTAAACAATTCAAACCTAAAGTGTCCCAGAGGTAAAGCGAGGAGAACCCAGTGTGCATAAGCAGCAGGCTATGTGGACCAGGAAACACACACACACACATGCACGCAGGCACGCATGCACAGCCCAGTGTACTTTTGTGACTGCTAAAACCATAACATCTGGAATGCCATTCTGGAAAAGTTCCAGATGTTTTCCATGAGGAACACTTTGTAAAAATTGTTAGCCTTCTAGGCATTTGTGAATTCTGTAAGGAGAGTATACTCCCAGGCCCACATAGGAGCAAATAGAGGATTATAAAGTGCTAAATGCTTTTCACAACTGTATAAGCAATAATGCACTTTGGGTAAATATTCAGGGAAGATTATTTTTACAGACTGAGCAGATGGATAGGTTCCAATCTGCAATTAGATTTGAATTTCAGAGAAATCAAGGAAGGCAGGACAGCTCATCTTAAAGCTCCTTGCTGGGAGCCCCAGCCCCTAACCTGGGAAATGCCACACATCCTGGTTATTAATGTCCCTGTCTGTAGTCTTTCCAATGTTGGAAGGGGCTGACATGGTTTCATGGCTTGTTATATTTATCTTCCTTCCCACGGAGTTTTTTTTATTGCATTTTATAAATCCGGCTTCAATTTATGTGTAAGTTTCGAAGTCATTAGCATTATGTACAAGAAAGAAAAGAGAGAGAGAGAGAGAGAGAGAGAGAGAGAGAGAGAGAGAACAAAAAAGGTTGGAAGATTAAAAAAATAGAAAAGAAAAGAAACCTAACAATGCTAGGGAAACTCTTGGAAGAGTTGCTAGTCTTGAAAATGCATAATATATAAACATCTTTAAAGAATACCCAGGGTTTCTTTTGAAATCAGAAATTATGTGAAGCAAGGAGAGCATCATAAAAGCTTATTGATTCCCCAAACCCACTGCATAGAAATATTTTTAAACCATGATTCACATAAGGGATACATTTGACACATCAAGAGAAATTGGAAACCAGGCCCTGCTCAGCCACATCAGATACTACTCTGTGCAGGCTTTGTTTACCATTACAAAGTGAAAAGAAATTTGCTTCTCCCTCACTGCGCCTTCTCCCTTGAGCAGGGCGATTTTTATTGATTTTGTCCTTGAGAAAACAAAGTTCAAATGGCCACCCTACATTCATCTTGGCCTTCCCATTCTGCGCATCATTAATCGGATATGTGGGGCACAGCCCTGAATGCCGCAAGCACCAGACACTTCTAAAGTGATGTTTTCTGAGGTAAGCTTAGTAGACTTTGCACTTCCTTAATAGACCTGCAGTTAAGCAGAAAAGAAGTGGAGTTGGGGAGCAATGGGAACCTCCCTGGTGGGTAGAGATACCTCTTTGGAGGCTCAGGATACCCTGGGCTCCAAGGGATGCAGGCCTCAGAGCTGAGCAGGGAAGCTCAGCCCTTCAGTGATCTCTTGGCATCCATACTTCCTTTGTCTCCATCATCTTCTCTCCTCATCACTAGTGTCTGACTGGTACTCACTAACTCACATGGCCGCAGGCTCTATAAAGAGGAAATCACATTCTATGTGTCCCATTCTGCCACAAAACTGCCCATCCCACCAACAGAAATAGTAGCCAAGTGGCTGACTTAGTGTGGGTCACTCTAAGCTCCTGGGTAGAAAGAAAGAAAGAAAGAAAGAAAGAAAGAAAGAAAGAAAGAAAGAAAGAAAGAAAGAAAGAAAGGGCAGAAAGCTAATGATATCCCGGCCCTACTCTAAGGCTGCTTCAAAGGCAAAAAGAAAGAGATGAGAAATGGGAAAATGCCCATGGAATCAGACGCCAACACCAGGTCAATGCACCTAGTGTAAATCAGTGTGTGCAGTTCTAGGGGGTCGCATGGAAACCTCGCGCTCACGTTTAATTTGCCCATCCTGAAGTATTTTTCCTAGTAATGCCAAATGTCATAATGCTCTCTGTCCGTGATTTGAAATTATTCTATGAGCTACATATCGGGTACACTATTGTTAATGAAATGCACATAAGATGATGAACAACTTCCTTTTCCTGCTGGAGCTCCAGCTGCAACCAGTGCCTGGATCCTTCGTGCTGTAAATCAGCCCTTTGTACTCCAGGAGGATTCAATGAGCTGCAGGTGTGGGCTCGGGGAAGGCCGCCTGGGATTAAGTAGCAGCATTTGATATGAGATCCCAAACAGCACTGGCAATCTACACGCCACATGCGGCCACGGGCTTTGGAGAAAGCAAAGGAAAAACGCTGATGAAATGTGGCACGGGACCATGGAATGCGATGTCAAACTTTCACATCTGCAGGAAAAGAAAGAGAGTTCCTAATTTTACAGTGATGATGTCATTGAGAATACATGACAGTGGAAATGATGGGCCAAGGTTTGCAAGCTCAACCACCTCAGAGGGTGCTAACCCAAGGCTGAGCTTTTGAAAGGTTAGTGAGGGTGGATTTGGAATGCCAATTTGCCTCGTTGGCCCAAGGCATCACTGAGGTGTGTGTGTATGTGCGTGTGCGTGTGCGTGTGCGTGTGTGTGTGTGTGAGAGAGAGAGAGAGAGAGAGAGAGAGAGAGAGAGACAGAGAGAGACAGAGAGAGACAGACAGAGAGATAGAAAGAGAGAGAGAGACATACAGAGAACATGCATTCATACATGCATGTGTGCATACACATGTGTATGTCGGCTGAGGAGAGAGGAAGAAGGTCTGCCTGAGAGGATACACTCGCACAGACATGAAAAGTCGATTCTTCTCATGCCAAGGGTGTGCTTTGAAATATATTGTGTGTAATTCAGCATAAAACACTGCTAACTGTTTTTAACAACAATATATTTTTAAAAGATTGATTTCAGACGCTAGAAAAATTCACTAGCCAAGAAAAACCATCATAGTTGTCCACATTCTCCCTCATGTGAACCACCGAAAAGGACTTCTTTTAAACCAGCTCTATTTCTTACTTGGGGCTGAAGAGACATGAAATCCAGGCTAGCTTTGTGATTAACATATGAATAAAATATATGGAAGAAAACACATCTTTAATTTTTAAGAGCCTGTTTTTCATTAGCTTATCTAGATAGTTTAAGTTAATCATTATTTTCAACCATATATGATTTAGATATTATGTCATTAATTCATGTACAGTCCATCTGAGTAATGATTGTGGTTTTCTACTTTACAAATTCATCTCCTTCACCAAGAAACCAGAAGAGTCAAATTCCAAGCAACATCTGGTTTCCATTGAATGTAATTGCCATTTGCAGAGTTATAATCATGTGTTATTGTAAGGACCACAGTGTCAATCACTCTCCTAATGGGGAAAATTCAATGCCTAAATACCTGAGAGAACAAGAAGCTGACTTAAACAGGTGCATTCAGACACCGGGTTTTAAGTAGAATTCTAGCCTACCCATTTAAATAAATCATTTTAAGGAGAAACAATATTCCTTCCATCCCCTGTAGCAAGGGAACGCATAAAACCCGGGGCTTCAGTCTCCCGTGCTCACTTCCAGTACTGTATCATGTTTAATCTTTTTTATAAAAAAAAAATCTACAAATACGCCCATATCGTACTGATTCCTTATGTTCCATACACTGGTGGGAACTCCCAAAGGCCAGCAAGATCTTTGAAGACTTCCTGGGGAAAGAGCCACCTTCTGATCCTTCCTCTCTTACATGAAGTTGATCGTACTTCCCATAATGAAAACAGGCTAGATGTCACGGAAAGAAGACATGAAACCGCTCAAAACAGGCTGAGGTTCTTTTCTAGCCCATGAGAATTGTATGGGAATAATCATATAAGAGGTTTCAAAGAATCATGGGGTCTATGCTGTAGTGTGCAATATGTAATCACTTTATGGCAAGAGTGAACCACTGTTTCCTTGACTTCAATTCCCATCATGTTTATGAGCCAAGCCTCGTTTGAGCTGGTCAATGTAAATGCTGGTCTATTCATTCGGAAATATTTCCTAATGCAAAAACAACACCCCAGGAGTTGCAGTGCACGTTGAAAATGCAAAGATGAGGAAGACACAAAGGAAAAGACGAGAGAACACATGGGCAGGGGACTGTAGCTTAGTGAACTTGATAAATGCAAGCCCACTTTTTTTTTTTCAGAAGAGATGGGCTGTTTCATCCAGGCTGAGTAAGGTTGAACAGTGAATCTAAGAAGGCTTCCTGGGGGCGGAGGCAGCTTATCTGACTTTATGGGAGAATGGAAGTATTGAGCTTTTCACATGTTACCTGTGTAAACATAAAGGATTTTCCTTTTTATCCCCACTAAGGAAATGCTTTCAGAAAAAAAAAGTAACTTAGATTGATGGAAATCCTGCAAAAGGACAGTTTCCAATTCCTTTCAGTTTGTTCCTCTACATATATAATGCTTATATTTATATTCATAGTGCTTTTGTCTTACCACCTATGGGAGACTACGTATGAATAAGAGATATATCAATCAACTCCCAGAAGGGATTTTCTTTTATCATCGTTGGTATTTTTGTTACCATGACAATGTCCGTATTTAAGGAATAGTCTGCAATCCACAGGAAATTTTCAGATTGGATTTTCTTTCTTGCCACAGTAAAATGAGAAACTTTCCAGGTATCAGGCTAGCTATTTCATAACTCAGATCTTCAAAGATGACACAGAAGGGCAAACCTAGAATTCAAGTCCTCATTTCCATTCCTCAGACTCTCACCTAGGGGATGAGAGAGGGAGAACTGAGCACCTGGTTCACAGTTGAAACACGGTAGCTGAAGGAACAGATTCACCTCCAGCTCTCTCTCGGAAATACAAGTGGCTCACGTGGTAGTTGGAATTTGAGTTCTTTGAACACCTGTTATAGAGATTTCCTAAGTGAACTAATTGTCGTTCCCACCAGCAATGGATAAAGATTCCTTTTTCCTGCAGGCTTGCCAAACTTTGTTAGGATTTGCTTCCTCAGTGATAGTGACTACACTGGAAGGATTTGGGGTTGCAGTTAGGGAATAACCAGGTGTCCACCAGCAGGTGAGTATCTAAAGAAAGTATGGTGTGTATGCATCTATAACAGAGTCGAATACATCATACGGTAGAACAAAAACCCTCACACTTACTAGAAAATAGATGGACTTGGAGATCATCATGCTAAGTGAAATAAGCCAGACTCAGAAACACAAATACTGTATTTTCTTTCATACCAGAGTCTATTTTTAAAAGCATTAAAGGGGAAAGGGGATGAGTTATGGGGAAAGGAAGGGCAATGGAAGGAACATAATCAAAGCACACTGTATACATATATAAAAGTATTATGATGAAGCCCATTATTGCATATAATGAATATGGAGAAATGCGTAGAAAAGACCTTTGTCCAGAAGGTTTAAACCTTGAGTTTCTATTCAGCACAGCCCCAAGCATTTGCCACGAGTCTGTAATCAGGCTGGCAGCAAACTTACTCTCCCAGCTTCCTGCCTTTTCAAACAACTCATTGAGGGTTCCCATATCCCCTAAGCCGTCCAGATTTCCTGCTGGAGAGAGAACCCAGAAATGCTTAAACTCAGCAGGCCAGGGAGGCTTTGATGAAGACAGGGTGGTGAATAAGCACAGCAATGATTTGTAGGTGTCCCTGCTGGAGAGTCTAAGCTCCGCAACAGGACAGTGGAAGTCTGTAAGTATGGAGTGCCCATGCTAGACCTGGGTCCCACCTTCTGGCCCTGGCTGGTGGACTGTTGGTTTAGCCTCAGAAAGCCCCTCTCATATAAGAATCATAGGTTGTCCTCTGGCCCAACCACCTACTTGTTGAGACTCAAAAGAAATGTCTAATACAAAGCTATGCACATTATAAAGCAGGGAACGAATACAGGGACGTTATTACAATCCCTGAAAAACTGAGAGGTGCTTCCCTCCCAACTGGGGTTGCCAGAGATGGCTTTAGAATAATAACATCTGTCAGGTTGAGGCCCTGCTGCAGGTCGTAGGGTGCAGGGAGACAGGAATCCAGTTTCCAGGTCCCGTGAAGTCCTCATGAAGACTATCCAGTCAACTCCTGCTGCTTTTTCTGATTTTTTAAGAGACACAAGGACTGAAGACTAAACACACAGCCCTAAGAAGTGGTTTTCATGGCAGGAAGCACAGGGCAGGGCATAAGGGCTGAGGGTAGCAGATCTTTAGTTTTCAGAATGGTCAAATGTTTGCTGTCACTTGGGCCATTGTGCCCTAGAATACACACAGAGCATGTGGCAAATATATGAAACTCTTCTGACAAACGTTCTAAAGTCCCAAGGTAGGTTGTGAGCTAGATTTCACTGCCAGGGAGACTTTCCGCCTCCTGGGGCTGGGGGCTGGCCACCACTTCTTTAGCTGGTTCAAGGAATTAGTCTACAACCACTTGAAGAATCTAAGCCCTGCCTCCCAACCACAGACATTCATACTGCAACACGTTCTGACAGTGGATAAAGAGATAATAACGAGGATGATGGAAGGCCCTTGAATTTACTTTGTCCCAGGAAATTTCTCTCTCACTTGGTTTTAAAGTGGGCCAATAATAATGGCTGCACCTGCAAAGAGTTCCGTTTGGGAGTAGTTGATAGGGTACCAGGAAAAAGCTCCAGGTTGTTCCAAATATCAGCATGGGAGAGGGGCGGGCTTAAGTAGACTTCATGTCTCTTCTTGACCTAAGTTTGTACATCTCTACCTACAGGTGTGAAATTTATGGCTGTGATATTCACTGTGACTTTATGGTGATGAAATATCTAAGTTATGGGACAACATAGCACAATCAATCAACAGACACGAATCTGTGTCCTTATAGGTAACAGTCGGCAGTTTTATCTTGGACTAGATTGTAGAGGAGCAAATGCATATTGCACACTGGCCATGTGCCTGTTACTATTCCAAGCTCCTATAGGCTTCAACTCACTCACTTCTCAGCCCAGCCAGTATAGACACCAACGTGTTCCGATATTACCCAAGCTCAGAACGGTACAGCGAGGATCTGAACGCAGCAGAGCCTGAGCCGCTATGATGCCTTGTCCTCACAGATGTAGGACTGCAGACATGAACGGTACATTTTAAACTTTTTGTTTTGCAACATTTGAGTCATTCATCTTTATTGAAAAGTTGGAAAACTAATATAAAGAATTCCTATGCAATTTTCTCCTGGATCCCCCAAAGTTAACACTTTAGTGCATCTGGTTTCTCGTTCTTTGCTAAGTCCTTTCTGGACCCTCTGAGAGTGACTTGCAAACACGAGGCACTACTGAGTCTGTGCATCTTTGCACACATCCCAGAACAAGGATGTTCTCCTATACACCACAGTACAGTCACTAAAGTCATGACTTAACCTTGTAGCTCTATCGTCCTCCACACAGTGTATATTCCCATGTTACTATCAACTCACTGGATCCATCTGAACAAACGTCTTTTGGTTCTGTTGATTTTTGTTTCCTGGTTCCCATCCAGGATCTGACATCATGTGACTGTGACATTTTTAGGATGACTGACTTAAGCTTTGCTGGTGTTTTCTCCTGACTAGACCCAGGTTGTATACTCCGGACCAGCATTCTCTAATGGTGAGGTACATTACCAGAACATTAACCTGCCAGATACTTCACACAAGTTACAGGATTCGGGTTGTGAGGAAATAAGATTAGAAGGAAGAGGTGAAAAGGGGGTCGAAGGCCCCTAGGGTAAAGAACCTGGGTAATGCAGGAAGGGTGATGATGACATGTAACATGTAACATGTTACAGAAGGTATGCCCTTCTCTGTGCATCCTGTCAGGAAGTATGTGATATCATTTTGTCACACTATCAGCCATGCAAAAGCATATATTTTAAACTATGTGACTTGTCTATGGTTCAACATGTCTCTCCAGCTTCTCAGGAAGCACTCCCCTCTCTGAGGGCAGAATGGGACTCTTATGTCTACACCCTCCATACCTGCTACAGTCTTTCTGCCTAGGTCTGTGCTTGGTAAACCCTTGCTGTGAGTCTCTGCTTTGACCACATCTCTCCTGGGGAATCTTTCATGGCCATTCCCTTAGGGATGGAGGCAAATGAGAGGCAAAGCTTGGCTCCTCCTCCCTTCACTCATTCTTCACCCAGAACATCATGAAATACATGGAGTACCCTCCTCAGAAGAACTAAGGGCAGGACCTGGGAAAAGCAGGAAAGCAAAGGATGTCTCTTGTCCTCAAGGAGCTGGCCGTGCCTAAGTCTTCAGGGAGCAGACATGTCACAAGTCATCACCCTTCCTCCATTACTCAGGATCTTTACCCTAGAGGCCTTCAGCCACCTTTCCACCTCTCCCTTCTAATCCTATTTCCTCACAGCCTGAATCCTGTAAGCTCTGTGAGGTATTAGGGGCTTCTGGAAGGATAACGTTCTTCCCCCCTCATGGTTTGTTTGATTATTATTACTAGCAGTTTCCAAAACACACAGCCCTAAGAAGTGGTTTTCACGGCGGGAAGCACAGGGCAGGGTGTAAGGGCTGAGGACAGCGACACAATTCAGAAACACACGCATACACTACATACACACACACATACAAACGCATACACACACATACACATATACACACATACACACACATAAACACCATAATAGGTAGCTCATGCTCTTAGCTCTGTGACCAAAAAGTTTATTAAAACAAACAAAAAAACAAAAAACCTGAGTTCACAAACTAGCCAGTAGATTGCCGACATCCCAGAAGAGACTTCATGCCTTCACTGTTCACATTTCAGCAGTTTACTAAGGAAGAAATGTAATTAACAGCATCATTTGTTACCAAAACATCCTTGGTTTGTCCCTTTGCAGAATCAAATCACCTTTTCACTTGTTGAAATTTCAGCTTTACATGGTATCAAGCTCTATGTAATTCTCAGAGATATCAAGGAAAATGTGTCATGTCCCTGCCTTCTTTAATTTTATAATTCTTTACCTAGGTTGCCACTCCAACCGCTGCCTACAACCAGCAAGTATAGTGGGCTTTTACTGGCCTTGTCAATGTGTCTTCCCAAGCTTCTGTGTCCTAAATGCTTTTGACAAGCGCATGCTACTGTCCAATCTGCCAGTGATTGAAGAAAACACCAGCACAGACTACCGCCTTCAAAGGCAGCAGCCTCATTTTTGGGGGACCAGGGCAGATGCTGGGTCCTTGGTATCAGGACCGTGAAGGCAGATGAGAGGCAGAGGATCAGGGGTTAAGAAACCTAGTGAGCGAAGGGCAATGCCGGCCTTTATGCTCACCAGCTAGGAGACCTCTGGTAGATTACGGACATGGGCTAGATCAGTTTCACCTGCACCATTCATAATACTATTGTGAAGGCTGAACAAAATACCTCTAATTTGATTAACTCTACTGCCAGACAATAAATCTTTAAGTATTAATGCAATTACTAAAAATGTATCTGTCCTCCAAAAACAAAGAGCCAAAATCTGCTTTGTAGCATGCATGGGGCACATGCCTGTAATCCTAGCACTGGAGAAGTGGAGATGGGACGAACAGAAGTTCAGGGTCATTTTCAGCCCCATGACACCCTGCTCAGCCACTTCCCACTCACCCCCCCCCAAATCCTCTTTGCAAGAGACCACAATCACCCACAAAGTAAGTATAATGGACTCTGTCAACGTTAATCTTAGATGTCAAAAGGATATAGATTAAGAGAGACCTAGATTAATACTAAGACCTATACAATGCCAACGCTGGTTGACTCAATGTGCCAGTGTGGATAGGGAAAATCTAACCTCGCAAAGCCCCTTACCTGTATCTTTAAGATACAGGTAATTAATGACTGCTAAGAGAGGAGGATCAGCTTTCTCCAGAGATAATCCTGCTGATAGGTTACCTAATCCCAAGAAGTCAACTCCAAACACAAAGACACTTGAGAAACACTAAATGAACCCTGCAAGATACAGATATAGATGTAGATAAAGAGATAGATGTAGATACAGAGATAGATGTAGATACAGAGATAGATGTAGATACAGAGATAGATGTAGATACAGAGATTGTAGATACAGAGATAGATGTAGATACAGAGATAGATACAGAGATAGATGTAGATACAGAGATAGATACAGAGATAGATGTAGATACAGAGATAGATGTAGATACAGAGATAGATGTAGATACAGAGATAGATGTAGATACAGAGATAGATACAGAGATAGATGTAGATACAGAAATAGATACAGAGATAGATGTAGATACAGAGATAGATGTAGATACAGAGATAGATGTAGATACAGAGATAGATACAGAGATAGATGTAGATACAGAGATAGATACAGAGATAGATGTAGATACAGAGATAGATACAGAGATAGATGTAGATACAGAGATAGATGTAGATACAGAGATAGATGTAGATACAGAGATAGATGTAGATAGATACAGAGATAGATGTAGATACAGAGATAGATGTAGATACAGAGATAGATGTAGATACAGAGATAGATGTAGATACAGAGATAGATACAGAGATAGATGTAGATACAGAGATAGATGTAGATACAGAGATTGTAGATACAGAGATAGATGTAGATACAGAGATAGATGTAGATACAGAGATAGATGTAGATACAGAGATAGATGTAGATACAGAGATAGATGTAGATACAGAGATTGTAGATACAGAGATAGATGTAGATACAGAGATAGATGTAGATACAGAGATAGATGTAGATACAGAGATAGATGTAGATACAGAGATTGTAGATACAGAGATAGATGTAGATACAGAGATAGATGTAGATACAGAGATAGATGTAGATACAGAGATAGATGTAGATACAGAGATAGATGTAGATACAGAGATAGATGTAGATACAGAGATAGATGTAGATACAGAGATAGATGTAGATAGATACAGAGATAGATGTAGATACATATATAGATATATAGATATGGACACGGACGCACACTTTGGTTTGTTCCTTTGGTCTAAATAGAAAATGAAGACTCAAATCATCTTTCAGTTCATTGAAAGTCTGGTTCTAGAGAGAAGTAAACAAAATAAAGATAAAAATAAACCATCACCCTCCTGGAAGCTCTCATTCTCCTTCCTTCTCTCTGACCTGTTACCAGCAGTTGCTTTGGGGCCCTTGGTAGATTTGCCACTTTTTAAACTTTTGCTGGTCAAACATCTTTCATCCAAGAACTTTTATATGATACAACTGTACATGTCAATAAAATAGGTGTACAAGTCAAGTGTTACTAATAACCAACCATGAATTTATCTTACTCAAAAACATTAGTAAAATACTATATTGAAATTATTTTAAAATAATTCTGTAATATATATTATTTTATCATTTATTAAAGAAGAAAGTGGTGGGGCTGGAGAGATGGCTCAATGGTTAAGAGCATTGACTGCTCTTCCAGAGGTCCTGAGTTCAATTCCCAGCAACCACATGGTGGCTCACAACCATCTGTAATGAGATCTGGTGCCCTCTTCTGGCCTGCAGGCATATATGCAGGCAGAATACGGTATACACAACAAATAAAAGTATTTTTTTTAAAAAAAGAAGAAAGTGGTATACTAATAGGGTAGATATGATTTTTGGTTTTTGCTTTGCTTTGCTTTGCTTTGCTTTGTTTTGTTTTGTTTTGTTTTGTTTTGTTTGAGACAGGGCTACTCTGTAGTTTAGAAATTTGTCCTGTAACTAACTCTCATTGACCAGGCTAGTCTCAGTCTCAGAGATCTGCCTGCCTCTGCCTTCTGAGTGCTGGGATTAACAGCGTGCACCACCACCACCCAGCTTCCTTAAAATTTGAATCTTTGCTGAATATTTAATAGTACAGGACAGAACATCAATTTTTCCCGGAGTTTACTAATATTTTGATCTTATAATCATCAATGTAAGGTCATTGCTTTGCATAAGTGTACAAAAAATGGCTTTAGTATGTAGTTACATGGCCTTAGTATGTTTAGAGCATATCAGAAAGCAGTGGACATTTTCTACTCACCCCAGGCCAAACTTCATTTACAGATTCTGATAAAACTCCAGTCAGTAACTCAAGCATTTTAACACCATAAGATCCAGGGATGCATGAAGTTGACGCATGCTGAAGAATGACAATAGAAAATATTAAGTCTCTGTTTTCTGTTATTAAACCATGATGCTTCTGTAAGAGCAGAAAATTCTGAATATACTGAATGTTCCTTAAAACAATGCCACATTTCATAGCAGACAATAGTCTCAAGTCTAAGCCAAGAATACCTCAGATTCATAACACTGGATTTTGAGTTACTTTTTGGTTGCTGTAAATTCAAAAAACCTTTACTATTGAAGCTTTTGAGCTCTGACACTCAACTTAATCTCATATCTCTCCTTGAGCTAGTAAGGACTCTTTCTTATCTGAGCCACATACATTAGATCTCTTTACAGAGAAAGTCCTGTCCTAATCTGGGCTCTTCCATAGCCAACCACAGAAAGTCAGGCAAGCCAGGCACTTACTGAGCTAGCTATTCAGACCCGCACTAGTCCAGAAGAAGCTCACGTTTGCTCTCGGTGTGTAAACTAGAATTTGCCCTCATCTCCAAGAAGAGATCTTGATTCCCACGTGGACTGAAACTGGGAAGAGCATAATGAACTGTCAGTCATCACGTGTAGCACCCAACCTATTCACCAAATAAGATAACCAGTTCCACCCGGACCGACCATTTCAGCGTCCTCTTACACTCCCTGTCTCATTTGTTCCTCATTGCTAAACGATACGAAATGCACTTAGCAGATCAATAACGTATCCAGAGACACACCATAAATGGGAAGTCCAGATCCTGCCTCTTCCTGGAGCTCTCGGTACTGCGTTAGAGAACTCCTTGATGTTATCTACAGTACCTGCCTCCCAGTAGGAAGACATCAACCTAAGCCGCATCATTTCAAGACCCACAGCCCATTTACAGTGTGGGCTCTGAGATGATTTTCCGTCTTTAGAAATGATTTACAGTTTTAGTGTAGGCACATTGGTTTAAGCCCATCTTTCCACAGAGCAGAACTGGCGAGGGCCAAGGCAAGCGAACACAGGGTAGGACACTGTATGGTGTGGAGATATCAAGGCAAAAAGATGCAAGTCTGGACTACGGGTGCCCAGCAATGTGTTTTCAACACCCCCAAACTGTCTTTCCATCATGTTCTGCCCCACCTGAATCTGACTTCTCAGCACCACGGTGGTCCAGCAGGTAGCCATGGCCTCTACGCTTCAGCTTCCAAAAACTGCTCCAGAAGCCCGAATTTTCTAAACTTTGTCTTTAAACAATACATCTATGTCCAATATCTGGGACAAAACGTAGCTTCGAGGTCCCAGGCCCAAACATGGATAGCATTGATTGAAACACTTGGTGGGACAAACAAATTAACTTCCTGAATGAAAAATAGGACTTCACCTATTCCAGGAGAGGAAATCCCAAATGCAAAATTTATCTCTAATAGTCTACCAGAAAAAAAAAATCTCTGAACTCAATACCCTTTTGCCTATTGAATAACACTAATCCTGAGCAATCACTCTTCGAGAACTTTGCTTGTGTCTAGTCTGACTGGAGCTTGTTAAAACGAACCCATTTTTCTTCCGTGAAAGATGTAATCAGTAGTAAGGAAACTAGAACATTTGTGATCCTGCTAATCAATCTCTGTTCTGAAATAAAAACAGTCCCCGATTGGTAATTAGTTTCCAATGATGAAGTAATTAAATATTTCACCCTGAAGTCCCTCTGCTCTGCGTCTGGGGCTTCATAAAAAAGTTGCCTTTTCCAAACCCCTCTGTGCAATCTTATTTTATTTATGGCCCCCGTCTTTACAAGCATTCTGGAACCCCGTCTAAACAGCACAAAGGCAACACAGGAAATTTGACAATTAAGTGTTGAACTTGATTCTTGCCATCAGCCAGGCCAGGTAAAGCAAGGACACCTGATCTATCGTTGGCTCTGACTTCTCAAGAAAACACAGTTGCACAGTCCAGGAGAGATTTAGAAGCCGGAGACATAAAAGGAGAAGCCAAATTTTTCTTCTTTAAGCTTGATGAGGTGCTTTGGGGAAATGAGAGATGATCCTGAGTCTTCTAAACAGATGTCTGCCTCAGTTTGACCCCACAACAATAGATCCTCTCCTGGAGATCTTCCTATTACTGACACGCACTACTCATATCCAATAGAGAAATGAAAAATGCCAAGGCTATAATTGCTTAAAAAATGTACGTTTAGTTGCCTGAGCGAGATGGAATAAGACATGTTACCAAAACCTATTTCTTACCATTTATTCACATAATTGGCTGTTGTAAATATATATGCCAGAAGTTCAGGCCAAAAATTTTTGTTAAGAAATCTTTAATCTTTTCCTTCATATGCATGGTCAATCATCAACTGGTTATTAAAAGAGGCATAAAAGGATCCAGAGTGAGCAATCCCCCAGCCCTGATGGCCAGAGACGCTGATTATATGACATTCCTGGTATTATCTCAAAGTCACCCCACACCCACCCTCTTCCCGCTGGAAAATTGCCATTGGCAGCAAGAAACCACGCTCATATGTGAAGTCCCCCATCATGTTTCAAACTCTTCAGGGTTATGAATTTTTAAAGGCCGTCACAGTTTCCTCCCCTAAAAACATCTCAGCCTAGCAGTAAGGCAAAACGTGGGGGGGAGCTTCCCAATCCTTGGGCTTTCTTAGAAGGTTTGGGGAACATGTGATCAACAGGCTGTGTCCCAGGGAAATCCTAACTAGCCAGGTTAGAAAAAAAGGTGAGTGGAGAGGAAATAAAGAGAACAGAGAGCATATCCATGGAGGATCTTATGGTCCGTCAGTTGGCACGGTTTCATGGAAGTACTCTAAGCTAGGGATCACAAGGTCTGGATGTTCATCTTGATCCAGCACCTTGAAAATTCCAAGAGCTTCTTGAGGGAATGGCGCATTCTTCCAACAGAACTATCCAGGTCCTTCCCACGTGGATTTCCGTACATTCAGGAAGACTTAATTCCTGACTCCTGAAAGGAGAATTTGACAGTGTACCCCACTTAAGTTCCAAATGAGCCCCTCTTAGATTTAATTTAGAGCAGTGGTTTTCAACCTTCCTAATGCTATGGCCTTTTAATACAGTGCCTCATATGGCAACCACCAACCATAAAATTACTTTTGTTGCTAGTTTGTAACTGTAATTTTGTGACTGTTATGAATCATAATACAAATCTCTGTGTTTTCACAATGGTCTTTGGCGACACCTATGAAAAGGCCATTACACCACACACACACATACACTGAAAGGGATGGTGACCACAGGTTTAGAGTCATATTTAGAAAAACGTCTTCGTGAAAGGATGACCTGATGTATCCTATGTTAGGGTTCTCTGCAGAGTCAGAGCAAATCACATACGCAGAGAGGGTTGGTTTTAAACACCAGTGTAACGATTCAGCATGAAGCTGAAAGTCTGGACACCAGCAAAGCCAATGGGATAAACTCCAACCCAGTCATACGAAGCAGCTCAGCTCAAGTGAAAAGGATAAAAGGAGGCAAGTTTCTTCTTGTCCTGTTCAGCCCCTGAACAGACTGAATGATGTCAATGAATGCCGGCAGAAGGAATCCACTCTGCTGAGCCCTCCTGTTTGTCCCACATCATCCCATATACTCAACCAGATAGGTAGGTATTTCCTGATCCAGTCAATGTAACACATGAAATCTGCCACCACAGGCACCCTGACACACCAGACTTGCCTTCTCTTTTTCTTTCTTCAGGATTTTCAAATTCAATTTCATACACAAGTTTGATGCTTTTTATCCTATCTCTCCTCCTTGCCCATCACGTGACTCCAGCTCTTCCCACATCTCCTTGAGCTAGCCATAGTATCAATGAAATAAGGTACGTGCCCACCCTTTACAAACGATGAAAACCAGTAACAACAGGGGCCATGGTTCTTTTTCCATGTTATCAGATATAATTGCCAAGATACCTATTGTCCAGTATGCTAACTTTCTCTTTACACTGAAGAGCCTAGCACTGGTAATAGGAGACTGAATTAATCTCAAGCCTGATTTGGAATAGTCTTATGTATTGTTTTCAGTCAAAGAGTTTCCAGTTGATACTGAGAAAACAAGATCATGATATTCTCATTTGTGATTATATGCATTTAACTTTTAATACTGAGCCATCCCTCAGGATTAAAGGAGAAAAGCAGCAGAAGAAAAAAGGACCCTCACTCTATGAACTCCTTTGGTAGAAAGGCCCAGAAAACAAGTTTTAACCTCTATTTTCCACCAGCAAAGGAAAGAGTTACAGGATTTTTTTTTCTGAGTTTGGGCATGGTGGTGTCTGCCCATAATCCCACTATTGGAAAATGGAAACAGGGAGGACAAGGGATTCAAGGTCAACCTTAGCTACATAATGAGTTTGGGGCTAGCCTGAACTACATAAAAGCCATGATGGATGGAGATAGAGACAGAGACCCACACTGGAGCACTGGACTGAGCTCCCAAGGTCCCAATGAGGAGCAGAAGGAGGGAGAACAAGAGCAAAGAAGTCGGGACCACGAGGGGTGCACCCACCCACTGAGACAGTGGAGCTGATCTATTGGGAGCTCACCAAGGCCAGCTGGACTGTGACTGAAAAAGCATGGGATAAAACTGGACTCTCTGAACATGGCGAACAATGAGGGCTGATGAGACACCAAGGACAATGGCAAGGGGTTTTGATCCTACGTAATGTGCTGGCTTTGTGGGAGCCTAGCCAGTTTGGATGTTCACTTCCTAGATATGGACGGAGGGGGGAGGATCTAGGACTTACCACAGGGCAGGGAACCCTGACTGCTCTTTGGACTGGAGAGGGAGGGGAAAAGGAGTGGGGGGAGGGGGAGAAGGGTGGGAGGAGGGGGAGAAGGGTGGGAGGAGGGGGAGAAGGGTGGGAGGAGGGGGAGAAGGGTGGGAGGAGGGGGAGAAGGGTGGGAGGAGGGGGAGGGAAATGGGAGGCTGGGAGGAAGTGGAAACTTGTTTTCTTTTTTCTCATTTTCTCAATAAAAAAAAAAAAGCCAATCTCAAATTTTTTTTTCCCAAACCGTTCATAATAAGGACACTCTATGACATGATTTTCAAGTCTTCTGGGGGCTTTCAGGTCTTGAATTACACCAAACGCTTTTTTTTCTTTTGGAAAATTTCACTTTTTTTAACAAAAATGTCAGCAGAGACCTTACTGCTATCCATCAGCAAGCACATTTGTCTTTATTAGAATACTTATGAGACCTTTCTCAATGATGGTGCCACACTCCCCAACACAGGAAGGAGAGGCACTGCCCACTGAGCTTCGCAGGAGCAAAGCTTACCCATGACAGAGGTGTCGCCATTTGTCACAGCTGCCATTCATGAAATGAACCCAGCCTGTCCCAGCATTGTTCATAATATTTTCATTCAACCCTCCCAACTCTGATAGACAGCTTTATAGATAATGCATCATGACCTTTAGAGGTGTGTGTGTGTGTGTGTGTGTGTGTGTGTGTGTGTGTGTGCGCGTGCACGCACACCCCTGTGAGTGTGTGTGTACCTATGTGAAGACCAGAAGTTGAAATAGGATCTTGCTTGATCACACTATTGAAACAGCACCTTCCCCTGAACCCAGAGTCCACCAGTTCACCTAGTTTAGCTATCAGCTTGCTCCCCTGTCTTCCCCAGCTAAGTTCTGAAACTCTAGGGAGAAAGCGACCTTAACACTGAGTGTTTCATATGCACTCAGGTCCTCTCGCTTGGGTAGCAAGCATTTTACCCTCTAGGTCCTGCCTTCCAGTTCCAGCCTCTTTTGGGTTTTGAAGTATTCATTTCTTTACCACCAATTGCTACTCCAGTAATGAGAAATACCTTATATTAGCTTGCCTATCTGTCAAATTCTTCTCTTCCTTAAATGCCCCCTTCTTCTAGAAAATACATGAAGCAATTGTGCCAGCAAGATATTGTGCCAAGCATCGCTCCAGACTTTCTCTCTTGTGAAGAAAAATGTTTTTAACCTGTATGTGTTGTCTATACACTTGAAATAAGGTCAAAGTTGCTTTTAATTTTGATTCATAAATAAAATTGCATTTATTTATAGTATACGCCATGATTCTTGAAAATCCAAAGTTCTTTCATTAATTTGATCATAGCAATATCTCAATCCAGCTTAAGAATTTAGTCAAAGATCAGTTGGTATCCAGAAACAAGGCATTTCACACAAAGACAGAATGGGTCATTTTATTAGAAAAAAATGATATCAATGCTATGCTTGTGGCCAAAAGAAACAGGAAAGACTGAATTTGAATGATACTATTAGCAGCAATTCAAACAACCCAAACAGTAATCCAAGAGATAAACAATTTTTTAAAATGTTTTAAATTGAATCTATAACTAGTAAACTGTACTCAATAAATGCATGTTAGTACCACGAAGGAAGAAAAGTTTATTTGTCCTGCAAAGAGTATCAAAACGGACTATTCATAGTAAAATAAGTGTTTAAGCTAGTTAATGCTTTGTACATGTCCAATGATGATATGAATCAAACATGATGTCAGTCTGTGGCCTGGAAAGGGACTTCTATAATAATGAAACTATGAAATAAACTTCCTACAGCAGGATTCAGATACCAGATTTATTTCACAAAGGTCTCTCCACACATGCCAGAATTCCACATTAAATCCTGCCATCAATCCTAATAAAGTCCATGTACTCCAGACAATATGAAGACGGTGTATAAACTGGTATATGCATGCCCAAAGGTTATAGTAAGTTGATGTCCCTTTCAGTGTTTGTTAAGCTGCTCTGCAGGTGTGTCACTGCGACATACTGATAGCTGAGCTAAATGCTTACAATGCCAAAACTTGAAGGTGCAACTGAACACCCTGTCTTCAGCAAGCAAAACCTGTGGGTTCAAGCAGATCACAAATTAGCTGAGCAATCTTAAATACGTTTCTTAACTGTGTTTAACTTCCTCATCTGTAAAAGGTGAACTGAAACAATCCCACCTCACGTGATTCTGGGCATTGGGTAAATGAGATATTTGGTTTATGTAAGTTTTTAAAGTTACTGCTGCTGCCTCTTTGTCCTGGGCTAACCCTCTAACTTCATTTATTGGATCAGGAATTAACAAAAGGCAAAGATTCCCGAAGGCCTACTTGCAGGAACTAGTCACCTAATAGCCGTTCCCTGGGGCTCCAGAGCTTGACTCTAGGTGAAAAAGCAGTCCTGGAAGGACTCAGGACTCCAGCCAGACAGGCCTTCAAGGTTAGAAGCTCTGAGAAACATAAGAGACTCCTGGCTCTTTGTGACTACTGGCACCATATGATGTAAGATCCTAGGAAAGGGGTAACCTTGGATTCAGGGGTGTGCCCCAAAACACCACACAGGATTGTGGTAGCAGAGAAGAAAACAATGCCACACAGGGGTGGGCCTAGACAGCATAGCTCCCTTATTCTCGACACAATGAATTTCTAATATGATAGACAGATTAATATTATTAATTTTGGCAAAAACCACAGCCCTCCAAGCCCTTGAGGGTAGAGAAGGGACTTGTTGATTTGGAGAATCTCCAAAAACAATTTCACGCAAGAAATAATTCTCTTGGATGGTCCCTAGAGAGGAAGTAAGCTAAATTAGAAACTGTAACCTGGAGGGATGTCAGAGTGGTACGGATGCTCTCCTTGGTTAAAAGGTCACCACTCCATGTCCTCAAACATGGACTTGTTCAAAATGCCAGAAAGAGGGAGAGTGAAGGTTCTAAATTTTAACAGGGGAAAGACTATAGCTTGAGTAGGTGGATCAAACTGCAGCTGCAACAGACAACGGCAACATAAATGTGAAGCAAGGATTCATCTCCCTTCAGGACTTGCAAAGAATTTCACCTCCTGCATGCCTTTAAAAGGAGAAGTAGCAAAGGAAACGAGAAAGAGTCCTGGGATCCATGGGCTAAAACCTCACCGTAATTCTATAAACCACACATGGAGAGCAGAGGTCAAGAGCGGGCCCACTGGCTGAGGAGACGCAGATCTTCAGCAGACATGACCAAAGTTGGAATCACCCTACTTGTTCTATTCAGAAGCAGCTGTTCATCTTGAACACCCTCAGAAGAGGCCTCGTGGTCAGGAAATCTTAGAAGTATGAGATGGAGAACATCCAGGCAATGACCTTATTTATCCTCCCCACAGTTGGCCTGTCTATCCGGCCCTACTTCCAGCGTTTGATCTACCTTCTGGCTCAGCGTCTCCAAGGAAGAGCTGCAGTCCTCCTGAAGGCTTATGCTGTCAGGAAGCATGTCATGATTTCTACCCTATTTTTTTTTCCTTCTCTGACTTTCAATAATACAGATCCAGCTTGGTGGGGCCAGATATCCTGAGGGATATTTGGAAGAGCCGCTCAAGGACAACCAAAGAACTGTGCACATTTTCAACAGGTACCAACAACCCTGAGAATGTACAGGCCATGGTAAGAGCACAAGCCAGAGAGATGGAGGGCCATCCTAGAGAATAACAGTCCTTTGTCTTACTGTGCAAACTAAAGCTTCAACAAGGTTAAAAATAATGTCACCCAGGGAGGAATTGCCTGTGTCCTTCCTTTTCCAAATCCGCACATAAAGAGATCACAACTTCCGGGTTTATAACGATATAGCATACTGTAAGCACCAAGTGCATAGTAGGTCTCCAATACGTCTGTGTCTGGTTAAATGGAAGCAAACCCCAAACTCACCAACTTGGACAGCAACTCCTGCTGGAAATGAGAAAGAGTCAGAGTGAATGGCTGAGGCTTTTAAAAGAAACCTTTGTCAATGGTTTATTTTAATCCCCCCCCCCCCCCCCGCCCTGTGGCTCACTGAAAGGTGTCCTTGTTTATAATTTGAAGCGAGACACTACCTGCCATTGCCTAGTGGGGATTTGGATGCTACACCGACCAAAACAAACCATTCATCATGTCTAAGGTAGAATGGTTTCAGCCCAGGAGATAAACAGCTCTGCCACTTCCTAGCCACATAACCTAGTATAAGTTACTAGCCTAGGGCTGAGGTTCCTCACGTATAAAATGGGAACTGTTGTTCTTGATTGACAGTTGTGCTCTTAGGCTCTCAGCACTTGCTGTATTAGTTCTATGACTTCCATGTTTACCTACCTCAAACCTACCTGGCCCTACCCTGAGAAGCAGCATCATTGTCCGGCAGGTGCCACCTTGGAAACCACACAGCAGCCTCCTCTCTTCTTGCTTATGCTGTTACCAGCCCCCAATCTCTGATCAACCAGGCTCTGATTTTCTAAATCCACCTTAGTAACATCTCTTGCAATCCTTTCTCCACTGCCTGTCAGTTTGAATCTCAAGCCTCTCTGACTGAACCATGTAACAACGCTCCCTGGGCTCCTAATCCCTACAATACGAACAGGAGGAAATGAGCTGAGCAGCGGCACTCATCACTTCCTGCTTCCTGACTACAGATGCGGTGTGACCAGGCAGTGCGTGCTCCTGCAGTCAAAGCCTTCCCCACCATAACTGACTGTGTCTTGTCAAACTGAGAACCAAAATTAGCCTTTGCGTGAGTTGTTTTCATTGGGTATTTTATGACAGAAGTGAAAAGAGGAGCTGATTTATAGAACGGTACTGGAAGTAGAATTGTTACAACTTTGTGACCAAAGTGACTAAGTAGTTCAGAGAGAGGACTTGGGAATCAATGTGAACAAAGACGGTAGGGAAAGTTGGAATGATAGGCAAATAATCTTAGATTTCTATAAACAGAGTTCATTGTGCCATGCTACTGGGAGTTTGGAAGACTACAACACTAAGAGAAATAGAGATGGTGGAAGCCAAAATGATGAGGTTTGAGAGAAGGATGAGAATTATATCAGCATTTGGGATAGAGGTCATTTTATATCACGTCGATGCATGCACACATAGGCTGCTTTCTGTCAATGTCTTGAAAACTTGTGTGAGTCAAACAAAGTGAATTAAGCTGCTGGGAAGTTTTATTATTTATTTATTTATTTATTTATTTATTTATTTATTTAAGATTTCTGTCTCCTCCCTGCCACCACCTCCCATTTCCCTCCCCCTCCCCCAATCAAGTCCCCTTCCCTCTTCAGCCCAAAGAGCAGTCAGGGTTCCCTGCCCTGTGGGAAGTCCAAGGACTTCCCACCTCCTTCCAGGTCTAGTAAGGTGAGCATCCAAACTGCCTAGGCTCCCTCAAAGCCAGTACGTGCAGTAGGATCAAAACCCAGTGCCATTGTTCTTGACTTCTCAGCAGTCCTCATTGCTATGTTCAGCGAGTCCAGTTTTATACCATGCTTTTTCAGACCCAGGCCAGCTGGCCTTGGTGAGTTCCCAATAGAACATCCCCATTGTCTCAGTGTGTGGGTGCACGCCTCGCGGTCCTGAGTTCCTTGCTCGTGCTCTCTCTCCTTCTGCTCCTGATTTGGACCTTGGGGTTTCAGTCCGGTTCTCCAATGTGGGACTCTGTCTCTGTCTCCTTTCACCGCCTGATGAAGGTTAATATCCAGAAGGATGACTATATGTTTTTCTTGTTCATAGCAGCATTGTTTGTAATAGCCAGAACCTGGAAACAACCGAGATGCCCTTCAATGAAAGAATGGATGAAGAAAGTATGGAATATATACATATTAGAGTACTACTCAGCAGTAAAAAACAAGGACTCTTGAATTTTGCATGCAAATGGACAGAAATAGAAAACACTATCCTGAGTGAGGTAAGCCAGACCCAAAAAGAGGAACATGGGATGTACTCACTCATAATTGGTTTCTAGCCATAACTAAAGGACAGTGAGCCTATAATTCGTGATCCTAGAGAAGCTAAATAAGAAGGTGAACTCAAAGAAAAACATATAGTCATCCTGCTGGGAAGTTTTAAGACGCGACAACATCTGGGCTGTGGCACAGCTCTTGCTCGCTGCTTTTTCTCAGATTTCTAATTACAGAGAACATGCAAATGTGAAAAAAATACAAAAGTTCCTTGACTAAAGGAACATGAACCAATTTAAATTTGCAGAAAAAGTAGGCACCATGGAAGCAGGGGTCGTGGCTAAAGAGATTGGCACCCTTAAATAGAAAACTGGCACCCTGTTATAACACAATAGGAAAGGTACCCTGAGGGCAATGTCTCACCATGAAATGCTCTAGATCGTGACTATCAGTTCTTGAACGGAGAGAGTCTGAACTGAGAATGTTACCACAGGATTTCCCAGGTCTAAGGTAGACTCCTAGGAAAGCGTGTTCTTTTTCCAGTACCAGATTGGAGGCACACAGGAGCCACTACATCATCTCAAGATGGTGGCAAAACTTGGCAACATCCATGTGGTACTGTTTGGGCAGGAATTAGAGATGATGAAGCTAGGGGCTTATGAAAGCTTGTAGAAAGGTCCCAGCAAGCCTCCGGGAGTGATGAGACGTGTGCTTAATCCCAGCACTTAGGAGACAGAGTCAGGTGAGTCTCTATGAATTCCAGGCCAGCCTGGTTTACACAGTGAGTTCCAGGCTAGGAACGCTACAGGATGAAAGCCTTAAAACAGTAACCACAGACTCCATCATCACATGTAAACATGTAGAAGATTATCACATTGTTCACTTTACATAGGTGTTTTAGATTTTACAATTATACCTCAGTAAAACTAGCTAGGAAAAGCCTAGGGAAATGTCACTGCCTCTCACGCATCCTTTCTTGCTAATGCCCGACATACAACTGGCCCTCGTCCTGAACACTAGTCTCTGCCTTTCCCACTAGGATATAGCCCCTCAAACGAGCATGATGTCATTCACGCTGTCTCTTATACTAATGGGAGTTATAGATGTATGTCACATGGGCAGAATGATGGATACAGATCAAAGCAGAAGAAATCCTCATCAGGCCAATAAAGAGATAATCAAAGCCAAATTTCTGGGCAGCCCAAAGATGAAAGACTATGTTCTCCATAGGAGAAAAAAACAGTGTTCTGTTAGAATCATCTCCCATATTGAAGAAAGACTCTCAAAATTCATTTCCAATAGGAGGCCATGATAAAATTAATCCCAACAAATGGCACAAATGGCAGGAAAACTGGGGACGAGACCTAAACTATCACTATTAATTACCCTGTCACTTTAATTCATTGTGCTCTAGCCCAGCCAAACTAATTAGGTCTTATTTTGCAAACAAGATTTTCATGGCCTGCTACACGGAATTCTTCTCTAATAGGTAGCATCTGCTGCATTTACTTTATCCATTAATTGTGTAGCCTACTCCAAGACAAACATTGGGTCCATGCAATGTGACTCAGGCCGTAGAGATGAGCTATACGGCTGGGGATGCACCAGCCGTATTGATTCCCAAGTACGCATACCTCCCTGGATATGTCTTCACAAAGAGCCCCACGGGTGACACCCAGTTAGCCCAAACTCTAGAAGGATGCTTACGCAGAAGAGAACTTAGTGCCCCCCGTAAAGGCTGCACTTACAGTTCCTCTGCTGAATAGTCTGGGATTCTGACGTGAGATATGAGGCATTGCAGTATTGATGAAGGAGGCGATCCTGTGAGCTAGACTGATCAGAGGCAGTTTCCTAGATAGGAAGACCTAAAGGAGGGAGGGCTTTGAAGGAGGTCAGCACAGAACAAGGTACCACATTGAATAGGGGCCTTTAACAAAATCAAGGGGTAACTGGGTGAAGTAAAGCAGCAAATCTCTGTTCATTCTCGGCTCTGTTCCTCACAAGAAGCTCTGTTTTCACCCAGGAGAGTTCTTTACCCCTGTGCCATGAACACACAATAAGAAAAACTATGGTCATAAGTACAGAAAAATACCTAATAGCACCCAATACATGTGTCCCGTTGTGTATAAGCAGGGATCTAGCCTGGGACGATCTCTCTGAGCACACGGGACATATCTAGCCCCGTGCTGTTTGAAAGCTAGGGAGGCAGGCACCATGGGCCTTGGCTTTTGCAGAGCTATGTTTCATGTATAAAATGCAGAAAAAGACAAGCTTCTGGGTCCTAGGTTGAGTCTTACTCAGCCCTCCTGTCTCCAGGACTTCCAACAGGTGTCATATTTCCAGCTACTCAACCTATTTGGACTGCCCTCTGTGACCCTGCTGACTACCTACCCCTAATAGCAGCTGTCCCAGGCTCTGACGGGAACTAAATGCCAGTGTCACTCAAAAGTGATAATGAGAGTCCTATTGTGATGATATGGAGTAGGTCTTCCATGATGAGATTAATGTCCTCATCTGGAGAGGAGAAGGCTAGTTCTTCCCCTGTGAAACACAAGAAGACCTCATCAGAAAGCAAGCCGGCCAGCACCTTGTTCTCAGACTCCCTCGCCTTCCAAACTGTGGATGGTGGATTAGTTTCTGTTCTTTAAGCTGCATAGTCTATGGTGGTTTTGTTACAGTGAGCCACACTGACAAGAACAAGCTTCTCCTTGATCCATGTACTTTCTGCCCCACATGCCTCTGCCGCAGCTCGCTTTCCCAAACAGATAATATGTCAGCGTGGCCTGAACTGCAGCGAGCTCCTCCCAAGGCTTCATCTAAGGAGCAAGAGACGTACACAGTCCTATCTCTCTAGCCCAGTTCAGGATCTACCACAGAGCTCCAAGTGACCCCAACAGCAATGTCGCAACATGCTTCCTGGGGGCTTTGACTTCTTCCTTCATGGCCCAGGTTTATTCCTCTCTCCTTGAACTCTATGTTAAGCAACTGTCCTACCCATCCATGGCTTGGGCTTTGCCCTCAAAACAGAACAAACCTGTGTTAAGACACTGCTTCCACGACGGTTCCAAAAAACTTCACAGATGCAATTTGCCTGTGGGCTCTGAGTCACCCCTACATGGGTAGATCCTTCCTTGATTGGTGGACCAAACCCACCAAATCCTACCTGGAATAAAGTGCCAAGGCTCTTTACCAGACAGACAGTCCATGGAGCTTGCCAGTTCTTTTGTTCTTTCCTAAAAATAACTTAGCTCTTAAAAACAAAAAACCAAAAAAAAAAGCTGAAGAAAAGAAACTGTTCCCTATAATTTCTGCTTTATTTTCATTCAAAAGCAGTAAGAGCAGCATTGAAACACCTTTTTGTTTTTGTTTTTGAGAATGTATGGCAATCAGATGGAAAGGATTATTGGACAAACTGTTGATGTAATGGTAGTTTTAGGGATGATAAAAAGCAAATAATATAATGTGGAGCTTATTTTAGAATAGTAGTCCAAAGAAAGCTATCTGTTGGTTAAGAGGCCTGGATTTTTCCATCCAGCTGGAGTTTTCCTCTCCGTGACTCTGGGCTTGGTTTTGTTGTTGTTGCTTGTTTGGGTTTTGCTGTTGTTGTTTTTTGTTTTTGTTTTTGTTTTATCATGGTGTCTGCTCCCTTGGTTTTCCCTGGGTAATTTGAGAATTTAGATCAAGAGGAGTCCTATGTGAGTCCATGATTCTGAAGAAATGTACTACCTTCCCACTGCAACCTCTAAAGTTACAGCAGGTGTATTGGCAATGGGATTCAAGCAGGAACTCATTCTCTTGACAGCTGTGAATTATGAGCTGCATGCCAGACTGAGAAGTGAAGGAGGTGGGCGCGGGCCTGCCTCACCGAAATCACATCCCTGTGTTTTTTCCCTAGCAAGAGCATCTAGGACTGGGGTAGCACAGCACATAACCACCCTATGTTCTGAATTAGATCTAGCATCAGACTCTTCCATGTCTGCTCATTGTGGAGAGGACTTCCTAACACACACACACACAGAAAGAGAGAGAGTGAGAGAGAGAGACTCCACCTGGGAACTGAACCTCCTCCTTTGCTGTTTCTCATATCTTTTACATGAAGCAGTCAACAAACAAGAGAAACTTCTGTTTTGTTTGTCCTTATCCCGCAGTGGCTTGCAATAGTATCAAACACACAGCACAATTATCTGTGAGAGAGATGAAGAAATCTGCCCATGAATGAAAAATCAAGAGCTTGTCTCCTGGGCAAGCGTAGACACGAACATTAAGTCTAAAGGAACTGTAAAACTTTATGAATGGAGGAGAACAGGAAGCTCCCATGGAGGGCTGAGAAACTTCCCAACCAAAAACACCGAACTGTGTTCTTAGTTTAAATACACCTAGTTCTTCCTTTTCATTATTCCAAGTTTTACTGAGATAGCATGGACAAGAGCTGTACAGAGTTAAGACGTACAGTATTATGATTCAATCTGCATGTATGTTGTGAAGTGATCACAAGGGGAACAGCTGACATTCCTATCATGTCACATAGTTAGCAGTTTTTGTGTCTACTAAGAACATGTAAGGTCTCGTCTCTTTGGAAATGTTCATTAAACAATTCCATATTATTAATTAGAGTCACTAGACGGTGCATCATATTCTTGGAACTCATCGACGAAAGTTTATACCCTTTGAGCAGTGTCTGTTTCCTGCCCTCTCTCCCAGACCCTGACAAGCACCCCATTCCTGTCTGCTTCTGTGAGGAGACTCTTCTAGACCCTTCCATGTAAGTGATGCCCTGCCTTATTTGTCTGGCTTGCTTCCTTGAGCCTAGTATCTTCCAAGTTCATTCATGTTCTTAAAACTGCAAGACTTCGTTCTTTCTATGGCTAAACAATACTGCATTGTATGTAGACAACATTTTCTTTATCTTCTGTTTCTTAACAGGCACTTACAGTGATTCATAGCTTGCCTATTATGACCGGGTTTTGCTCAACATAGGAGAGCCTTATATATTTTGTTTTTATTTTTTGAAATACTGATTTTGTTTCCTTCAGATGTGTGTTCACAAGGTAGTTGTACTTTGACCTTTATATATTGTTTTCCATAAGATCTATCACCTCTGCCTTTTAAAAAATCAGAGGTATTGCAAGGACAAAGGGTTTACCTTAGATCTATGAGCATTTGTATCCCCTGTCAAAGTCACATTTAGTTGAAAATGAAAACACCCATTTGTATTCAAACGCTGAGTATGAACTCAGTATATGCTCACAGGCTGTGAACCAATGAAGTGGCCCAAGGGTGAGGAGGTGAAAGTCCTAGAATAAAAGTGAGAATCTTACCAGGGCTAGTGAGGAAAAGAGTGTTAATGGAGGAGCTAAAAACACTAAAGTGAACACGCAGCTGCTTGTGGATTTCCAGCAGGTGGCCCTGCAGAATGGAAAGCAGATTTCTTAGCTGCAGTTCAATGTTTAAAAAAGCAAAAACCAACAAATATATATAAATGAGAAGTAGAGAGCATGAATTTGGGTAAAATGCAAAGGCATTTTCTGGAAGCCACTAGTATAATCCAGTTGGTGTAGCCGCCCCGTAGTAAGATACCCTGGCGAGTCTCAAAGTGCGATGCCTGTTAGTTATTGAACTGCCACCACTTGTTGGTGACAAAGCACACATAGAAACTGAAAGCAAGCATCAGGAGCCACTTCTAACAACAAATAATGCTGTGACAACCAGGCATGGGCACATCTGGGGAAGACCCGGGTAAGAGACCAGCCATGGCCTCTATGACAGGCTAAGTACCAGTCATTCACACTGGGTGTGTACCATAAAATTCACATCCCAGTGTTAGCTTGTCGATCCATAGTATGGAAGGCCCATAATACAAAGCTTTCAGTAGTCAAAGATGTTTTATTTAGAATATAATTGTTATGGTAGGCTAGTGATGAATAAAAAGTAAGGGCTGGAAAGATGGTTCAGTGGTTAAATGTGTCTGCCGCCGATCCTGACAACCTGAATCGATCCCCAGAACCCACAAAGTAGAAGGCAAGAATTATATCCCGCAAGTTTTTCACATTCGAATCATGGTGCATGCACTCCCTCGCCACCGTGTGTACACATGCGTTAAATAAATGGAAGGAAGAAGGAAGGATAAAAGGAAGAAATTTTAAGTTTTAAAAAAGAAATTAAAAGTTTGAAATAAATTATTACTTGTTTTATTTCGAATTTAAAATTTTTAAACTAAGTGTCCTTAATCTGTTGAAATGTCTTTAAAGGTCATATCTTCTGTTCCCAACACCTAAGCTCTGATCTGTCTACGTAAGCAAAGCACAGAAATAATTGAGGGGAACACTGCTCCCATGAACACTGTCACCATCAGATTCGCTAACAAGCAAAGAGCTAACCTGTTTTACATGCAAAATGTTTCCACCTGGTATTTATGCAGAGAGCATATATTCAATAAGATACCTCCTGATGCAGCCATAAGATACTGTATCACAGAAAATTTCAAAAATTTGCTAATACAATTCTCTGTATTCATAGTCTTGATCCACACCCTATAATTCAGCTTATTCATTTCTTATAAGTTGTTGTTTTTCTCCATTTGTTTTGGTAACATTTTTTAAAAAATACTTTTATGCCTATAACTTCAATAATTAAGACCATGATCTATACTTAGTATAACTTTAATTTGCTTTTCCCAGCATAGTTATTATGTTTTAGAAAATATTCATTTGAGTTAAATTGGAAATTTTACAACTAATGCTTAACAATCACGAGCCAGAGGACAAAATGGTTCAACAGTAGCAAACACTTGGAAGATGAAGGCCCTATGGCCTGTTCAAGTGTCACTCAGAAACATAGCTCATGCTAACCCGCATGGTCCTTCAATGCAGGTTACTACACACAGCACACCCACAGGATTAAGTGATATTTGTATGCGATAAACCTACTAATCCTGTGCAAAACTCCTGTGTGACAAATACCAGCCTTGTGAACGTTGTATATAGCAAACTGATTTTTCAAAATACTCCCATATTCCAGAGGAAGCAACAAAGAGGGCTGAAAGCTCCACCCAGGTCAGATGAATGAGATTTGATAAAATACAGCTTCCCAAGTGTGGAAAACAGAGAGCGTCAGGCTGCTTCATCCCAGCTTCAAAATATCTTAAGGCTGTTGTGGTACAGTTAGTAGACTTGATGGACAGGCAGAAAAGACCGTGAGGGTAGAACTACAACCAATAAGGGTGCCATGCAAAAAGACACGGGGAGGTCTTTGTAAAAAATTAAACAACTTCTTAGCAATTCCTCTATTCGGGAGAGAGCTGCCTTCCATGGGGGAGGAAGGGGATGTGGGTTTGGACCTTTGTCCTTCTTCCCTGAAAGATTGGGAGGTGGAGGGGTGGGGAATGAATAAAGATTCCCATGCAAGGCAAAGAGCTTGTGTTTTGCAGAATTCTTAGTGCACGGGCCAAGCCTTTTGCTACCTAGCATTATTATTTTCATTTAGCAGAACTTCATAAGTGAGAACTCACTCGCTCACAGGGGTTCTGTACAATCACAGATATTCAGAGGTCTGTCCCTGGGGCTGGCTGACTCCAAGCTCAGCCAGGGCACAGGACTGACTCTAACTCTGACTGGTCATATTTCTGTGCTCTTCAAACTCTGGAATGTAAACAGAAACTTTTAAAAGAAAGGAACTATCCACACACACATATAGTTACCAATGGTGTGTGTGTGTGTGTGTGTGTGTGTGTGTGTGTGTGTGTGTTGATATTACCAAGCGTCTTTTAGAGATATCACTGCCATCTCCCTTCCTTCCCAGATCCATTACCTTGTTGGCCCCTAAGCATCCAGAACTGTCACAAAACCTGCAACGATTAAGTTCTCGTGGGTGCGCTGAAGACAGTTTGACCATTCCTCCCTACCAGGACTCTGGACTTGAAGCACGTCAGCTAGAGAGACCTTTATTGAAAAGAGTGAACTGCAGAGGTGGAATTTCTGGGATAATGAGAGCTTCTTTTACAAAGGCAACCTTTCTGGTAGTGCCAAGTACATTGTGGAAGACACTAGTAAGGTCGTCGGAAAAACAGTCTGGTTCTTAAGTAACGTCAACATCTCCTTTCCTGGGAAATCCATTGATTCATTGACTTGTGCTGTAAATGACACGCATGTTCTATTTTGTGAAAAGATGTCTACTAAATGGCTTGAGTAAGACCCTGCATGCTTTCTTTGATCACTGCAGTTAACAGGAAAGGATTTTCAACTTTCTGACTCACCATCTAATGCCCTGACCCTAGCAACCCAACCCAATCCTAGCTGTAGAGTACATTGGCTCTCTCTCATACTCTCCTCTCTCTCTCTCTCTCTCTCTCTCTCTCTCTCTCTCTCTCTCTCTCTCTCTCTCTCTCTCTCTCTCTCTCTCTCTTCATTGTCTTCCATTGCTTTTGATTTTGCACACTCTGAGTCATCTCTGCGGATTCCATGCAACCAGCTGGGTGGCCAGCATCCAGCTCTGTGTCATTTGCTTTGATAAATGTGTGTCCTTGCAAGTGTCAGTCTAGGCGCCTGCGCTTCTACCCTGAGGACAGCCAGCAGTGACTTCTCATCTTCTCTCACCTGTCTTCAGTACTTGGCCCTTTGCGGGGTTACCAGCCACACTGGCCTTTGCTTGGAATGGAGCTGTCTGGTTGTGTAACTGTATCTACTTACTCCCGACAGCACTTGCAGCGTGTGTAACCTCCAAACAGATGGATAATTTTCACTTGTGCATTTCAATGAGCTTGGGGAACATTCAAGGTTCAGAGGTACAGCTAGAAACATTTCCAGAAAGATGAGTCAAATCATGGCGGCAGTGACTGGGAAAGAGAAGAAAGGACCCTGCCATGCCTCTGTTGTGAGCCAACAGTCCTGATATGCACTTCGGGGTCACTGTTTCCAGTTTGCAAATCCTTGGCTGTTGAAGTGAAGCGTCCGCCTCTCTGTTCTGTCTCCCGCTTTCTCCCCCTTCTCTGTCTCTTATTCCTCTGTCCTCCAATTCCCCACCTCCATGAAAACATTGCCAAGTCTTTCCTGATAGCCCGCTAAGCCTTCTTTAATTATTAGAAGAGTCCTCTTCTGGAAGCTTCCAGAAGTCTCACATTTTGGGAACAGCTTAATGATTGCTTTCTAAGACAACGTGATGGTCCTCGTCCCCAAAGATGTGACAAAGGTAGTGTCCAAAGCAGACCCCTCTCTATTTGTTCTCAGATTCCATTATAGGAAATATCTCAAACAAACACCAAAAATCTCATAATAGAATTTTGTTTCTCAAGGTGCCTTTAAAGAACACTAGAGTCAAGAAAGATACCCTAAGTACAACACTCATGACAATACCATCCTAGAATGGAGTCCCGAGTAAACTGAGGATTTGCCTGAACAATAACGTCAAGATGTTCAAAAATGCTGTCAGGAATGACAGGCAGAGGGATGTGGCACCCACCAAAGCATTCAGTCAACCTAACCCACAACCTCCAGAGCTTTAAGAACCTACACACAGCAAGCATCGAAGTGTGTAGTTTGACTGACTTGATTACGGGCAAGAGCCCTTCCCAGACAGAAATATGAACGCTGCTCTGAAAACAGTGACCAGCCACCACATGCCACTGCACACACACACACACACACGCCACTGCACGCGCAGTGTTTATTTATCCCATCTAAGCCCTTTGCGGAGCATTAGCAAAGGTATTTTGAGTGTGAACCAAGAGGGGAGACTGTATTTGAAAGGCTGAATGCCGTTCACCTTTCAGTGGGAGCTGGAAATTTTGGCTTCTGAATCTAATCTGTTCTCCACTCCTGGCAAAGGAGCAGGATCCTTACTCCCAATTGGGCTCTTGTTCCTTGGATTGGAAACTGCGCCCTCCCTACATGCCAGTTTGGCCACCTGAGTAGAAGAAGGCAGGAGTTTTTCAATAGCCAAGATGCCCCAAGCTCTTCCCATGTTTTAAGGCACCCCACACATTCCATCCATTCATTTCTTCTTTCTCCTCCCACCTTTTTTTTTTTTAATATAATCTCTCTCAGTTCCCTTCCTGGGTTTCCCCTCTTCTTGCTAGCCTTTATCTGTCCATGTTTCTCAGTCTTCCCTTTGGGCTTTTGCTTTCCTTACTCTTTAAGAAAAGCTTGCTGGGTAAGCTTTGCCATGCCCTTGGCACATTGATGACTCTCAAGTCCACAGTTGCAGGCAAGACGTTTATCTATGACCTTGTCTCTCTTCATCAGTGTTCTAGGACTCAGTCTGCCCCATGCACCCTAAGAAGATACCCTGGTGCTTTAATGGTTCTATTGGAATATTGCAACGTTCCTTTTGTTCCTGACAGTGATTCTTACCCAGTTGAGAAGTCAGAATAATGAGATGAAAAGGGCATAGTTGACACTCCTCTTCTACTATTGAGGAACCGTGTGGGCTAGCTGTCGGGTAGAAAGTGGATCACCCATCTTCACCCTTCCCTTTCCTCATCTGGACACCATGACCGACTGCCATAAGGATGAGGTTTCTGCCCAGGATTTTTCTCATAATTGGCCCTAACTAAGGAATTAGTAGTGATAGTAACTAAGTGTGCTGGTAGTGGGCTCAAAGAAGCAACAACAGCAAAAACAGGCAACAATGGAGATCACCTTGTGACAGTGGTCTTCTGTCCCCAAAGCCCTGAGTTGTGCCTCCATTGACAGTTTTTCCTATAGACTCTGCTACCTCCTTTTTGTCCCACCCTCATCTCTCCACAACATCTAACCCAAGGAAACCATGTCATCTGTTCCCAGTAAAGACTAATCTGGGGGAGATGGTTTGGTTAAAAAAGGAAATCATTTCCCCTTCTCAAGGGGATCCATGTATGTCTCTCTTAGGGTTCTCCTTTTTACCTAGCTTCTCTGGGGACATGGAATATAAGCTTGTTACCCTTTGCTTTATGTCTAATATCCACTTATGAGTAAGTATATACCATGTTTGTACTCTGGGTCTGGGTTAGCTTAGCCCACATAGAATGTTTTTTTTTTTAATTCCATCTATTTGCCTGCAAACTTCAAGATGTCATTGTTTTTTACCACTGAATAGTATTCCGTTGTGTAAAGGTACCACATTTTCTTTATCCACTCTTTAGTTGAGGGCATCTAGGTTGCTTCCAGGTTCTGGCTATTATGAATAATGTTGCTATGAACACAGTTCAGAGGAAAAGCAAAGAGATATCTTGATTGACAGAGCCATTATGGGGTTAGCGAGAAACCTGACACTAGGGAACTTCCCAGGAAGGATGACCCTAGCTAAGACCCTAAGCAATAGTGAAGAGGGTGCCTGAACTGTTTTCCCCTGTAATCAGATTGATGACTACCTTAATTGTCATCATAGAACCTTTATCCAGCAACTGATGGAAGCAGATGCAGAGATCCACAGGTAGTGCTGGGCTGAGCTCCCAGAGTCCAGTCATAGAGAGGGAGGAGTGATGATATGAGCGAAGGGGCCAAGATCATGAAGGGGACACCCACAGAAACAGCTGACCTGAGCTAGTGGGAGCTCACTAATCCCGGACTGGCAGTGGGGGGGACCTGCATAGGACCAAACTAGGCCCACTGAATGTGGATAACAGTTGTGTGGCTGGGCAGTATGTGGGGCCACTGGCAGTGGAACCAGGATTTATCCCTAGTGCTTGAATTGGCCTTTTCTCTTTGGAGGGATACCTTGCTCAGCCTAGATATAATAAGGAGGGCCTTGGTCCTGCCACAAAGTGATCTGCCAGATTTTGTCGACTCCCCATGGGAAGCCTTACCCTCTCTGAGGAGTGGATAGGGATGGGGTGGGTGAAGGTGGGGGGTACAGGAGGAGAGGAGGGATGGGAACTAGGATTCCTATGTAAAATGAGAAAGGTTGCTTTAAAAAATAATTATTTTTTTTAAAAAAAAAAACACAATCAAAGCCACCAAATGGGCATTTTGTGGCTCTAGCTCTCTGCCAACTTTCCAAAAAGGTAACGTCTGAAAATACCCCTTCTCTCAGCTATATGGGAAGGTGAGGCCAACCCACACTGACCTGGGGTCTTGGGATTGGCTAGTGAAAAAAGGGGCTCCCAAGGAGTTTGAAAGGGCTAAGAGAATCCAACAGAAATGAAGACAAGCTAGAGCTAGACAGCTTGGTGTTCTCTTGTTGTCCATTGAACTCTTAATTCTACATGACTGTCTACATAATATCAATGTCTCTGAGTACTCTACTTTCCTTTATGGATGCTTGAGCAATGCCTGACACGGCCTTAGGGAAGTATTTTGAAATTCTCTCTTCTCAGCTTGAAAGCAATTTCACTTCCTCATTTTTAACCCAACTGTATTAACTTTTTAACCAGTCAGTCATTCTGTGCGTCTAGCAATGCCTTGGTCCCAGAATTCCACACTTTCTGAACTAAGCCACTCTACTTCTACCCTCGCCCTTCATGTCTTTAGAGACAAGTCGCACAGGCCTTCCGTCTTTTCCGTTGGAAGGTCCCACACTTCAAGAATGTCCGATAGTCCTCATTTAGGAAGATTTTAAGGATGGCTCAAGACATAGCTCAAGCCCATCTCACAATGTGGCAGCACATTCTGAAGACATTCCCTCAGACAAACTCCCTCCTTTCCCCCTTCTTGAAGCACAGAAAACAATGCCTTGTGCCTGGCTCCCTGGGGTGAATCCAAGAAGCTGCTCACAGCTGGAGGTAACTAGGCTACAACTCCAGAGAGCCCAGGACCAGCCTGGCTGCTACAAGAACTAAAGGGCTCCCCATCTCACACACACCTGCAACCCATTTGTAGCAGCCCAGCATGCCCTGGCACCCCATTGAGAAACTCTACCTAAAAGATCCCCTTATTGCCTAAGAGACCAATAGAATGTTCATTCCATTAAATAAGATCTTCTCTTGAGAAAGTCCCCCGTCTGTTTTCCACCACAGTGTTTGGGTCTCTGAAATATGGTTCCCATTCAGTAGTCAGAGCTCTGTCATGCTCAGCACGGAGGATGACCTGGTGGCCACAGGAAAGAATCGGGAACCATATGCACTTGGAATTTATGATTCAGCAGCCACAGCTCCTGACTGGCTTCTGTGAGATGACCTGTGTGTGGAGGGGGAGAGGGGGAAGCTTCTGACAGACCCTTACCAGACGAGCCGGAAAATAATATTAGAATCAGTTTCTTCTGGAAACCAAACCCAGTGTGAAAATTGAGACTTCCTTAGCTGATAGATTAAAAGCAAGCGCTCCTGGAGAGGCGTGACAAAGGCCATATGCTGAACTTCGACAGATGCAAGGGAGAAAATAACCATAACCTATAATATCACACAGGGCCACAGGCTTGCACAGGGTGCTGAGCTGGGCCAAATAAGTCACCTGCCTGTTGTCCCTTCCTTGTCATAGTGCCATGTTGTGCAGTCTGAGGACACTAAGCCAGGCACCTTAGTTGTGTGAGGTTGGGCCTGGTATCTACTTGTCTTATGTGGCTCCTAATACTTAACTGTGCCTAGAAATATATTTTCTAAACAGAAAGGGAAGGGTTTTTTTTAAAGGGCTGATGGAGCATAATAGAAAATGGAAGAAAAATAAAAGGCAAAAACCCCATGGAGCATAATAGAAAATGGAAGAAAAATAAAAGGCAAAAACCCCAGTAAATCTCATAAAAATTACTTTTGCAAGCACAAACTTATATGGTTTTCAAGGTATTCACAGGCAATACATATATGATAATTTACATGTTGTTGAACAAAAACGATTTATAAGAAGAAAGGAATGACCAGCATATGGTAGTGGGGGGGGGGGGTTGTGTGTGTGTGCATTGTGTATAATCAACCGCTAAAATGTCATCCAAAAGAAACACTCAAATGCACTCTCAATAAATCAAAAAGGAATTTCATAAAGAGTTTAATTAACCCACAATAAATTACAGGAAAGAAAACAGAAATGAACTGTAAAGAGAACAAATAAGAAAAGCTTTTAATTTTTTATATTGTTAGTTTTAATTCTGTGTATGTGGATATGTGCATATGAGTGTATGGCTTGCAGAGGCCAAAAGAGGGGTTCGTATCCCCAGAGTTGGAGTGACAGAGCTGCCTGTTTGGTTCTGGGAACCAAACTCGGGTTCTCTGGAAGAACAGAAAACATACTCACCCATTGAGCCATTTCTCCAACCCAACAAAAACTTTTAAATGTTAAATTTAAGTAACACTGTAATTGCATTGAACATAAATGCTATAGAACATAAATTAACAGATATCAGCAGCATGCTTACACCTACACACACTCCACATCTTTTACAGGTGAATAATTTGTTCAGTGGCACATAGTCAGCAAGAGTCCAAACTCCTCAAAGTGCAACTAACTCCTAGCAAACATAGGCTGAGTCTAATGACGCTTCCCTGCTGCCCGAACCATTTCTACCCTGCGATCTAACATCCCACACGTCTATTTATTAAGCGAGTCAGGAAACCATTCTTTCAAAAGCCTCAGGTTACCTCTTATATAAAAATGCTAATACTTTGGCCTCATCATTCCATCACTGTGAATTAATTCAACCAAATACTTTCTATCTCAGACAAAGTTGTTTAGCACAAAACACAGAGACGTGGAGAGAAGCCAGAGTTAGGGAGTTGAAACCTTGGTGCTAAGGGTAAAGCTAATTCTAGTACAATTTTCAAACGAATACTTCTGAGTAAGTGCTGCTGCAGTGGGCAGTAAACTCGGCAGAGGGAGGTAGATCACACCCACCCTAGATGACTCAGTGCTTTCTGGAAGCTTCCATGTCTATCGGAACCTAGACATCACTCCGGTATGAGTAGTGCTACCATTAAGGCCCTCTTCGTCACAGAAAGCTCTTTTTTACACTGCTAGAACTCTGTCATGGACAAAGACTACATCATACAAAACTGTCATGCAGTGAGGCCAGGGAGATGCTCAAACACATATGTGGACCTTTTGTGACATCTGACTGGAGGTGTTTCATGTTCACTTATACTAACCGAGAAATAGTCCTGTGGACTCAGCTAACTACACAGGGCATGGAGGCCTAGGAAGCAAACAGAATACTCAGTGAGTTCCACATGCTCTTCAGATCCCAGCAGCAATGGTACAGATGCTTAGATGTTCCTGCAGTGTCAGTGAGTGCCTTTTATGGGACTGTAGAAGTGAACATCACCCGTGTGCAGTTGAATCTGGGTGAAGCCAGTTCTAAACACAATAATATTGGCGCTCACTCGCGTCTCTCAGTTGGGAAAATCCAGAAGAACTTCTAAAGTCTGATTTCTGGGCTTATCCTAGCTCTTTCTTTGTTGTAATTACCCCCATATTTCTATCAACAGCTGGCAGATGTTACCTGTGATGTGCAATGTTTGAATATTATGTGGTATTTTATCTTATTCTTCAGATTTTTGTTATGGAAATATTTTTAAAGTATTGCTTCTACTGCTGTTTAGAAATTTAATAATGGAACACATGAAAAATTAAAGAGTTCAATTTAGCCAGGCAGTGGTGGTGTATACTTTCAATCCCAGCACTCAGGAGATACGCTGGGCAGATCTCTGTGAGTTCTAGGCCAGCCTGATCTACATAGCAAGTTCCAGGACAGCCAAAAACAGATAAGGCTACACAGAGAAACCGTGTCTCGAAAAAAACCAATATAATGTGTGTGTGTGTGTTCAAATTCAAAAATATATACATGTATGTTCAAGTTTGAAAAACCAATATATATAATATGTGTGTGTGCGTTCAAATTTTAATTTATTTGCTTTAAATGACACTGCTTTGGGTTTTTTTTTGGTTGGTTGTTTTACTGTTTGTTTGTTTGTTTGTTTGTTTTAAGTAAAACCTCACCATCATTGGACTAGTGTTTAAATACCCGAGTTTTTCAGAAGGCAAATCAGTACATCCAAACAGAAGCTCATGTGGCTAACCTAAATGCTAACAGTTACAAAAAGACACTGTATTTCTGCTTTCCCCTTGTAAAAGTAGGAGACAATAGCATACTGATTATGAATTAAATGGAAGCGTCTCAAAAATTTATTCCCAATTCCTCTGACTGGGGAAGCAGCTCGCTTGGGCTTCATCTTTTGCCTGGCGTCTACTCTTGAGCCAACATCTTCACTGAATCAGAGATGGAGGGAAGGTTTTCATGGAAGCAATGTGTGAATTCTGCCCCCAAAACACCGATTTCTGTAACAGACATTAGGCCAGGCTCTAATGGGTGGGGAAACTGGGTGAACACCTTCCTCAAACTTGGTCATAAAAGCCATACAAGCTCTGAACCAGAATGGCAGCCGGCTGGAGAACTGCTAGCAAATAAATAGATGGATAAGGAAAAGAGGGTTGCGGGGAAAAGTTATGTTCTGTCTTTGCCATGGAAGAAGTAAGGCGGTAAGGTTTCTGAGTGTTTACTGGTAGTGCATTGCAAGTAGCAGGTTGCCTTGCTGTTGGTCCTCCTGAAATCTTCGTTTCAGGTGTGTATCAGACACTTCGTTGACTTCTGGGAAATTTAACTTTATTTTACTGTGAATGTTTTATATCACATGAAACGTACTAAAAATGGTAGGTGTTTTTAAAATTACCCCAAGACAAATTTTCACCCACATATTGTACAAGCACCCCTGTTTAACAACTCATCCCTGTGGAAGTATATATACTGTTGTTTTGCTACACTGAATCCAATGATGATCTCCCTCTCCTTAGTTAATCCCATCTAGAGTTCATGCCATAGCTTTCCAGTCATTCACATTTGGTATTAGGCAAGTTCCATCTGGTCAAGCCTGTACTCGGATGCTCAGCACACAGTTCACTTTTTCCTTCTCTCCAGTAAAGGCTTGGTTTATGCTGGTGGGGGGGGCAGCAAAATTGAGGGTGGCTTCCCTTTCCACCCTGCCTGCCCCCCTGACCCACCTGGAACAAAGAGGAGGAATAATCCCTTCCTGATTTTCTACAGCCTACCTGAGGAGAGGAAGTAGGAGTTAATTATCATTGTCCATTTGTCCTAGTCAGCTTTAAATGTCAATTTGATACAGCTTGGAGTCATCTGAGAAGGGACCTCAATCAAGGGATTGCCCGAATCAGATTAGTCTGTGCTTATATTTGTTACAGACTGTCTGGATTGTTGATTACTATAGGAAGGCCTAGCCCACTGTGGGTAGCGCCATTCCCTATTCAGGCAGTGCTGAACCATATAAAAAAACGCTAGCTAAACATAAGCTTGTGGTAGAGCCAGCAACCATTCCTTCATGATTTCTAACTTTAGGGTCGTGGGTTGGGTTTCTGCCTTGATTTTTCTTGATGATGGACTGTGACCTGGAAGTGTAAACTGGGAAAAACCCTAACACCCTCTAGGCTGTTTTTAATCCAAGTGTTTTAGCAAAGCAGAAGAAAGAAAACTCTAACACCATTCTTCTGGGCTTTGGCTTGTTCCGTCACTAATGCCTAGGTATGGGCTGGAGAGAGTGCAAGTCGGTACCACTGTAATTCTCACAAGGACAGTGACTCAGGTCCACGGATCCAGTTCTATGCTGCAGAGAAAGAAAATGAGTAAGGGTATTGGTGGCAGACTGAGCAACGAAGTAAAGAATCATTTTACCAGGTCCAAGGCAGCTAGAACTCTGGCTTTATTATGGCAACTGTCTTTAGAATATAAGTCTATGGCATCTACTGATTTCTTCTGTGAGCCCTGATGATCACAGATAAATTCCACCTAAGATAAAAAAAAAAACATACCTAAGAGTCAGAAGGTAGAGTGATCATTCTCCAGGGAACTCCATCTAAAGAGACACATGTTCTGCCCTGATAAGTATTGGATCCTGGTTATTCAGTTACCTCCACCACTGATGCAATACACGAAATCAAACCAAATTAATAAATCCTGCTTTAATAAGCAGCCCTCTCAGGTGACTCGCAGGAAGGCAGAAGAGAACAGGAGAGTACACATGGCAGATGAATGGAGCCAGGTCTCAAAAGAGTTTGTAGACTGTCTTGAGTAGTTCAGGGGGAGGAGCTGCTGGTGGCATTTCTCAGGAGCGGGGTCTCGAATGGAGAAGTAGGGCTGGGTGGAGCTTCCCAACATGCCCAATGGGAAAAGTTAGTGATCAGATCCTACAGTCTGCTTCATCACACAGGCCCTTGCCCTGGCTCTGTAGCTGCCATCTTGAAATGTTTGACAGTTTCAACCTTGAGTTTACATTACATACTTGCGATAGACCAAATTGTGCATGATTTCCCTCCTTGCATGCCAATTTATATGTAGAAATCCCATCTCCCACGGCCAAGAATTTAATTTTGTTTGTAAATTTGATTATCACAAATATAATTTGCTAAGTTAAAATGAGGCACTGAGGAATGGGAAGGAACCCTTATCCATTTTGTTTGGTGTTCTTATGAAAGAGAAAAATTTGGACACAGGGATGGATACACTGAGAAGATAATGCAGGGAGACAGGGAAAATTCTACTTATAAAGCTAAGACTATCTGAGACCACCTTCAACTTAGGTAGAACCCGAGTCCTATCGACATCTCGATCTCCCACTTCCAAACTCTAGAACTGTGAGTTGTCCAAGCTACTTGAGCAACCATCTTAGGAAGCTCACAGCAAGTGAAACCAAAGAAGACAATAGCTCACAACATCCTGGGGGCTGGCAAGCCTGGCTCATGTGCTCTCAGGACATCTCCTCCCTAGAATGAACCCTTGGTTGTTTCTACTCAGTGACATCTGCCATCCTCCTCCCCGTGGGAGGCTTTACGGATACTCAGAAGACATGCATCTCAGGCATGAGTCACAGTGCCCACCTGGATACCTGGAAGAGTACTCACTTGCTGGGCAAACACTCCCATGCCAAAGAGGAAGAGGGAGAGCGAGGGAAGGAAAGAAACAGAGAATGTGATTATTTAGAAACAGAAAAGGCTTAAAGAAAAATCATGACAATCAAAAGAATGTCCTTTTGTGCCTCTCCTTTTCAGTTCGCACAAGGCTCCACAAGTCCCATAGCCAGCTTTGTGGAAGAGAATGATGAAGTCTAATACCCTTCGGGAGGCAAAAACAAAGCCTTGTGAACAATGAAGCCCTTGGTTCCAGCTATTCTCGAAGACTGGGTACATTGTGAGTCATACTGTTAGCCTCTGAATGTGTCCTTCATTTATTTCAAAAGCATTGAGTTAGTTGTTCCATAATCTACAACCAAAACAATTCTAGCTAATAATAGCCTAGCTGCCTTCATATGAATTTGGATTTTCCAAATTCAAAATAGCACATTGTATTTTCCAAACCAAAACTTATCTCTGGACAAAAATTTTGAAATTACGTGAACTCTCTAAATTTTTGAAAACTCCCCTGGCTCATACGGTTTCTACGCTATCTGGCTGAATGGATATAAAGTGTGTGCCACACCGAGACTTATTAAGAGCCAGGCGTTGTGCTGAATACCTATAACCCCAGCTCTTGCTGCAGCTAAGAAAGACTGTGAGCTTCAAGCAAGCATGGACTCTATTTGAGAAAAGAACAAAGTTTGGAAAGATAATCTGTTATGACCATTTTTTCTATTAATATACAATCCACCATCTAAGGGTGCCTGCACAGTCATGCTATGCAATTTGCATCCACAAACTCTCTCAGTTACTAAATACTTTCTGTTATAACCTAAAACCTTTTCTCGTTAGAGCAGCATCACTTAAGCATTTATTTAGCAGTATTCCTTTGAGGAGGGACAATACTTCAGCCCAGAGCAGGAACACAATAGCATTCAATGAAAAAAGTCACATCCCTGCCACCCTGTGCCGAAACTTTAATTAATCAGGCAGCAAAGTCAGAGAAGCTACAGGGTTAGCAGAGAGGCAAAATCATCTCTACTACAGTGGGGTTCTGACACTGACATGAAATAGTTAAGTCCAAAGATAATGGAAGATTTGGAGCTGACATAGCTGTCCAGAAATTTTATGTAATACGTATGTCCTTAACGCCAAAAGCTGAAATTACAACCTTCAAGAATACATTCTATTTATACACTTGAATAACTTTAGTTATCAAGGGGTAAATTATAGAAAAATTAGTCCTGAACTATGTAAGACTTGAATTAGGCGAGGAATGTAAGCTCATACTCAATGTAGCTACTCACAACTGCCTCCTCTTTGGCTTGGGAGCCAAACACAAGGCCATGCCAAGAATATGTGTCTCTAGCTTCTTGGATTACCATCAAAGCCTGTCAAAGGCCAGTTCCCTATCACCAAGCCCTCAATAGGAAAGCTGAGAAAACATCTTCCCAGGGACGAAGTGATGGCCAGTCCCCATATCCACCTCACAGCAGAGCAGTCCCTGGACAGGCCGACAGTAGACAGGACACCTCCCCCTCAGCAGCCTCATTCTTTGCCGACGATGCCCCAAACCAAGGCCATGAGAAGCCACCTGGCAAAGGCCTCCGGTTTGCCCGCCTTGACGTGTGAAAGCAGCAATCGCCTCATATGAACGGCCTCTTGAAAGAGACACATTTTCCCCCAGCATGGGCAGATGCCACGCAGATTTGGTATATCATTTGTAAATGATTTCAAAGTTTGTTTGTCTCCTCCAAGGAGATTATTGGACTTTCCAACTGCATTGTAATCTAATTGCTTCCATGCCGCCTAGGAAACTGTGGCAGGAGGAGCAATCATGGGTGATATTTAATTAGATAGTGGAAGACAGCATCCCTGCTGTGTACTGTGTTCGGGTTGTCACCCTTCTGCCTTTGTTCTTTCCCTATGACTCTATTCGACAAGTCTGCCGAGCCTGCTGGGGGGCAAGAGGGCTCGGCCTATGGAAGAAACTGAAAAGACAATAGGCACAGCCCTTAACAAGCTAATATTCTATAGCTTGACTGCTGGAGGGAGGTCACTTGTTGGTTCCCAGCTGCCTGGCTAGCTTAGACCTGAAATAATCACACAGAAACTGTATTAATTAAATCACTGCTTGACCCATTAGCTCTAGCTTCTTATTGGATAACTCTGAATTTAACCCATCTCCGTTAATCTGTATGTCGTCACATGACAGTGGCTTACAGGCAAAGTTTTAGCATGTCCAACTCTGGTTGCAGCTCCATGGTGTCTCTCTGACTCCACCCTTCTTTTTTCCCAGCATTCAGTTTAGTTTTTCCTGCCTAGCTCTGTTCCCCTATAGCTCTGCTATAGGCCCCAAAGCATTTCCTTTATTAACCAATGATATTCACAGCATACAGAGGGGAATCCCCCATCACTTGACTCTCAGAATTTTTTAGAATTCTACCTTAAAATGACTTCTTATGACTGTGTGTGTGTCACTGTATCAAATAGCAAGCGGTACTGTTGGCATCAAGGGGCAAAGCTCTGGCAATCTCCTCTATGGTTCTTCAAGCCCTGTACGTGAAGACAGGACATCCAAAAAAAATGTTTCCATGAGAATGATGCAAATTTAGTAGAGTTCATTAATTTTAAAAAACTACCTATAATATGAAGAGCTGTGGCAAAGTTAGAAATAATGACTCAATGGCTCCCAAAGAGATGAGGCAAGGAACAAGTAACCAAAAAATGAATATCTGGGAAATTCAAAGTGTAAGCAAAGGACTATAGTGCTAAGTTTCTCCAAGTGAGGACACTGAGGAAGCCTGGTAATGGAGAAGCAACAGGAAAAGCAAGTATGCTCACAAACAAACAAAGCTGGTTCTTGCCTGAGGGACATGCTCTAGATGCCGCATCTGCCTGGACCACTTTCCCAGCGTATCTCTATGTGTGCACATCTCTGATTCCTCCTGGCTGTTAGATCACAGAGTGGTATTTGGTATTCATTATCAGATGTTATAGCATCTCCTAAACGTGCTTTCTCTAGCCCAGCCCTAGGGACCCTCCCAGATATCAGGTGTCTTTATTTTTATAGCCCTTATCATGTCCAATGTTTTCTTTTACCTCAGTGCTTCTTGCCAGTAAGATCTGAGCACCACTGGAGCACTTATTGCCCTACAGGTGCCTGTAATGATGCCTGGGCCGTGAAGGACTACACACAAACATTTATGTATGCATGGGTAATAAGACACTTGCTATTCCTTTGCAGAACTCTTGGTCCCCAAGTCCTAGGAACTGTGATAGAATTGCAGTAACCACAATACTGGCCATAGTGATATTTCCAAGGTCTAGGCACGGGAATCAAGCAGAGCCAATAAAAATCCCCTAAAGAGCTACCTACATGGATGCCAGCAATAAGAAACTCCAGGAATCTTCAAGGAACAATATAGACAAGAGGAATAAGAGCTTCAAATAGGTAGCTCCCTGCCCACCCCTGGTGTGAAACCAGACTGGTGATGGGGAAGCTCTGTCAACCAATCACATCTAATTAAGGCATGGTGACCTGGACCCCAGGGACAAAAACGAAGAGGACCCAGGTGTGCGCTCTCTCTGTGCAGTGCCTGCCGGAAAGATAGGACGTTGGTCCTCCCATTCTTGTAGTGTGAGTTTCCCCTTTTTAACCATTAAAATATAACTGATATTCTTGAGCTGGCCTTGTTATTTATCATACCGACCTAATTCGCAACAGACTGGAAAATAGGTGGGCAATCACCCTGCTCCTGTCCTCTCCCAGGTCTTGGCTCCCTAATGTCTTTTAGAGCAGAGCAAAATCGGCATATGCAGAGAGGTGCCTAGAAGCTGGCAGTGTTTAAGGTGTTGGCACAACCTGCTCTACAGAACAGGGGCTGCACCAAAACATACCAGCCAACTGGAGAGAAGTGGCCAGGTGACACAGCAGCAGACTGCCAAGATAGCAGCCAGCCAAGACTGACCTTAAGCACACATGAAATTTATTCCCACATAAATGGCCATTTTCCCCTTCCGCTGCCTTAATCCGCTCACACGATCCATTAGAACTGCAAATAATAATAATAATAAATAAAATAAATTAAAAAAATAAAATAAAAGTGGTCTCTGAAGTCTTTCTCCTGAGATGAAAAGGAGCATGGCCCCTGTTAGAGAGAAAGTTCTAGACATTTGTCAACAGTCACCATCTCAGAAGGGAAGAGCCACCCTGTCAAGAAAGCAATCACTCCAAAATCTGCTCAAAGCACAGAGCAATGGAAGGGAAATTGTGCAAAGCAACATGAAAACTCAGGTCCTTTTAAAAACGAAGCCGCAGTGTTAGGAGACTAGAAGCAGAACAGCAATAGGCAGTGACAAGATGCTGAGTGGCAGGTGGCTGAGGGTATGGAAGCAGACAGATGCCTCCAGGCGGGGCTGAATGTGATGTGGGATCTCTGCTTAAAGCCAAGGCCAGCACAGGATTCCACAGCATCCTCTCGCTGAAGACGCCCAACTGTACATGATGGCACAGAGGGTATGACCTGAGGATGCTTTAGAAGCAAAGGACTAGTGACTCAAGGGACAGTTCTCCTGGTGATGAGACACAGTGTACCCTCAACACATCACCCGAGCAAGAACCCAGAGTTTCTAAAATGGAAGAGGTTGCTAGATAAGGAAAGATGAGTCCAGAAGAGAGGAAAAAATATCATCCATGAAAATATCATGCATAACGTGAGACTGTAAATCCCTAACACAGAAAGAAGACCGAATCTCAGAAGTAGGCAACAGTGTGAGAGCGCTGAATTCACAACAGAGATGAAGTTAGTTTCATGGAAATCTAAAAGACTTCAAAGTTATACTGTTTGGGATATTCAGAGATAAATGAAGGAATAACTCCTTTTTAATATTTAGGTAATGAAACAAAGGCATAAGCGGAGCAAAAACAAGGGAAGGGGTGTTTAAGAGAATTATCAACGAAGATGAACTTCAGTTTGTCAAAGTAAAGTAAGCATATTGGATCAAAGAGCTGACCTACCTGTGACCACATCCTTTTTGTCCCTGGTTTGCTGAATGCTGGGTACAGAAGAAAGGGACCACATATAGCCTGGTATGGGTAGACAGTGACAGTTCACTGGTGACCCTGAATCTACTCAGCAATATCCAAGTGTGCTGTACTTTCTCCAAATGAAAGTTGTTTTGATATTTTATGAGTTCCTTTGGATGTCTCATCTTCCAGAATATTCTATTACTGTTTATGTCAATAAGAGATAAGACCAATAGAAGCTAACACTTGGATGGACAATGTTCCCAGGGTGTGTCAGGGTTCAGATCTTGAATGCCTGTCTCCCAAAGGCTCATGTATTGTAGGTATGGTCCCCCAGCCTGTAGTGCTGTTTGGGGGTGATAGGGCATTAAATGGGTGAGGATTGGTTGGTGAATTTGGGAATCAGAGGCAGACTTTTGAAGGTCACATTGGGATCCCAGCCCCTTCTGTCTCTCTCCTTGTTCCCTGGCCATGAAGTGAGTAGGTCTCCCCCACCGTATGCACCAGTTAGAACACAGAGGGTCAAGCAGCTGTGGATGGAAATCTCCAAAACCATGAGCCAAAGTCACCTTTTGCTTTAATAACTTGACTTTTGGGGTATTTTTTCTCATAGTCACAGAATGCTCACTAACACATTGGCATGATACCCAACTGTGCCCCTCCCAGAAAGCCCCTACCTTCTCATCAAGGAACTATAGGTTAACTATCAAGGCAGAACTTATATTTGTCCCCAAGTTTCAGAAGTGGTCTTGTTTTTATAAGCTGTATTTAATCCCAGGACTCCTGATTTTTTTTTCCTTTCACACTGTATGCGTTATCATTTGTAGTCATGGAAAGGGATGGAAATTGATTTTGTGTACATCTAGGAATGATTAGATGTGTGTTTAACTATTTGTTTCTAAGAAGCAGGTATTTTGAGCTCTATCAGGACCTTAACTCTAACATGTAAAGGGTTTCTCTTACCCTGCTTTGTATAGGACAAAAATTTCAGTATCTAGTATGAGACCAGACATATGAAAAGCTGTTTATAGCTCAGCAGCTAAAAGCACTGACTGTAATTTCAGAGGACGTGGGTTCAACTCCCAATACCTACGTGGCAGCTCACAACTGCCTGTAACTCTACCTGCAGGGGGATCCGACACCCTCACACAGACAGCCATGCAGGCAAAATACCCATGCACATAAAGTAAAAACAAAAGATGTTCAAAGTGTAGCTTAGTGGCAGAGTGTGTGATTAATAACTAAGTGGCTCTGGCTTTCATCTCTAGCACCTAAAACACTGAAGATACTTAAACATAATTTTGCTGATTTGGACCACAGCCATTTTGGAATCCTCAGCAGTCTGAGTTGGTGAGCTGCCTAAACACCTGCGTGACATGATTACAAGCACTCGGGTGTTCTGCCACCTGAAGGTGAAGTTTAGTTCAAGACGCTCTCTTGCCTATCAGCAATTCCTACAAGTCTGACCCAGTAGGTCAGCCAGCATTACTCACCCAACCATTCCCAGAGAGCCTCGAGGTCAGCCTTCTGGGTAGGTGTATCTTTTCTGTGGAACCGCAAAGACCTTGAAGAAAGTATGCCTTTTAGAAATAGTTTTCTAGAGGTATTTTTTTATGCTAACTAAAGCAGGAATCCTTATAGAAAATCATCACACATTCTCTGACCAGTTCACAGCACAGACCTGAACATGTGAACTTCTTGGTGACTCTCTTTTCATCTTTTGTTCTGGGAAGCATGGACCTTTCTGCAGGACAACAATTGTGATCATACCATAAATAACACCGCACACCCGCCTTTATACTCAAAGCCCCATTGTGGGTATGTTCCCCAGCAATGGCCACTCTCCATCAGCCTGGATACACTCATCATCCTCATCCTCTCACCAGAAGTGGAGATTCTGGAGGGTTCTGCTTTCTGCCTAAGTTACTTGCTACTGAATGGCAGGACAGATCCGATTCCAGATCATCCAATGCTGAGCCCCCTCTTCTACAAAGTCACTGGTTTAGTTCCCAGTCAGAAGCCAAGAAGAGTGGACCAGGGGATCAAGGTCATCAGGAGTCCGTGATTCTGTGAGGGCACAGGTTAAAGGTCAAAGGACTGCTGGACAGTAAGTTGGGACACTAAGCTCCACAGATATTCAAGATATAAAGGGATGTCGGGAGTCATGGTCTGTGGGAGGGGTGGAGCCATTCCCAAGCCAAGTGTGCATCTACGTTGATGAGCAAAGTCCCTCCCATCATACTGAGGAGGAGACAATGGCTCCTGTGGCGTGGTGTGGGAGCATAGTCCGCATCTGCATCTTATCCCTTTTCCCAGGAGTCAGAGCAAGCTTGCTAGAGATGCCCCAGTCTTAGCAACAGAAGCCAGCAAAACGAATTCTCTATGGTGCTGGAGCAGAGGAGTAAAGCTCCGGGGGCTTAGGAGAGGCGGGTGTGCGGATGATAACTAGAGCTGAGCTTACCACACGGGGGAAGTAGCTATACCGCTGTCATCAGGGGTACCAGGAAAGACACCTGCGCTCCCAGTCCATCATCACCTGGAAGGCTGTCTCCTTTCATCTTTCACCCTGATACTCAGCAGGAATAATTACAATAAATAATATAATCGCTGTTGATAACACTGCGGAGTGCTTTTCCTGTGCTTAAGAACCTCACATGACCAAAAGCTCTTCAAAACAACCAAAGAGGAAAGAGCCATGTTTTGCCCCCTTCACAAAGGAAGAACTCCAAGCTCAGAAGGAGATTCCTGAGGTCCCATTCTCGGGCAGTACAGTCAACAAGGGCTCTTTAAATAAATCACTGTCTGAAGGAGGAAAACGCATGCCCATCACCACAGCCATGAGTTGTTCTGTTTCCCCTTAAGGAAGAAGACAGGCAAAACTGTGGCCCTGTGGCTCAGTTGTGAGTCCACAGCTGTGGCACATCAGAGCTTAGACACTTGTGTCACTTCACTGACTGACTTCAGTACCAGGAAACTGATGGGCCACCAAAGACTTGGACACTTCAGGCCACTCTCTCAAGACTTTGCATTCAAGCACCCTAAACATTTTTAGTTTAATTTTTTTCATGGCATCAGTCAAAATAGCTATTAAAATTAGGCTTCTGAAGCTACAAGTACTTTGCATCCAGAACCAAGCAGTCAGCCCTGAAATTATATATACACAAGCAACCTAAGCAGACTGAATAGCTTGCATTTATAGGTTTACAAACACACACACACACACACACACACACACACATATATATATATATATTACATATATGTGCATATATAGAGAACAATAAACAAAGAAAAAGAGGTTATGATTTTGAGTTTCAAGAGGGAGCAGGGGTGGAGAAAATGTGTAAGAGGTTGGAAGGAGGGAAGGAAGGTGGAAAATGACGTAATTATATTTTAATTTTAAAAATCGAATCATCTAAATCTCATTTAACAAATGAGGAGAAAGAGCCAGCCACAAGACCATCAGGAGCTGTTTCTGATACACAACACTCCCATAAGGATGAGACCCTGAGACACAGCCTCTGCCTCCCTCAGCTCCACCAGACTTTATCATCCATCATGGGGAAGTGGATATTATGGTTGGCAAAAGCCTCCCTAATACGTTGTTTTCACAAAGCAATACCAAACAACAACAACAATAATCAAAACCCTAATTAATCCCACACTCTGTCTTCTTGAGGAGGAGGAATAAGAGATCTAAGAAGCGGACTGAGAGCAGAATGTCTCCGAGCTAGCTGTGGCCCATAGAAGCCAGGATTTCAGAGACGCAAAACTTCCCTTAGTCCCAAGATTCAATGCACAGAACCAAAAATGCCTTAATCTCCAGAGATCACAGTGTTTATGTGTCTGTGACGAGACCATCCCTGCCACATAACTGGTACCCTCAGAGCGGTTGCTGTTAGTGCTGACAGTCCTGAGGGACCTTCTCAAGATTGAGGGGGGTAGGGAACAACTTAGTAGGTGATGTTTGATTGTTGATGAGAAAAAAAAATCATGATTTAAGGGATTTAATCCCTGATAATATTTCCCCCTGCAACTTCATGTTCTGTTATTTTAACCCCACTGAGATCACTTAGCATAGCCAGTGTGTGCACAGGTCTACAGATACCCACTGGAAAGTGGGCGGTCTACCAGAGTCCGAATCCCAATGTGCATCAATTCTCACCACCACCAACAATCAACTGCCAGCAGCTTCTTAGCCAGGAGTGGAAATCCATGAGCCCCTCCTGCATCAATACTGAAATTTTGGTGGGTTTGATCCTGGCATGGCTAAGCCTACATTCACAGCCTCTGTGAATTCATGTGTCCAATGTCCCTGTCATTATTAGGAAGCCCTTTCCCACAGCAGTCCTCTGTTCTCCGGCTCTTACAATCTTTCTGCCTCTTCTTTGCTACCCTCTTCTGTGATGATCTCTGAGTCTTGGGGAAGGATATGATGTAGATGTTCCATTTGGGATCGAGAGAATTCAGTAGTCTCATCCTCTCCACACTAAATAGTTGTAAGTCTCTAGATCAAGGTCATGTAGTGCAGAACCAAGTTTCTTTGATGACAGATCCGAGCTGAACTAATCCATGGATATGTATGAAGATAAGTATTTTTCATTCATGCACTGCTGAAGAGAACATGGTATCCACAAAAACATATTTTCCCAAGAACACCAAGACTTGAACTATATAGGCGTGTGATACATCTCTTTTATTCACAATGGGGGGAGGGGAAATACATTCGCTTCAAGTGAGGCTTCCTTGGGAGAAGTTTTTGCAAAATAAAAGGTATAAAATGTGTGGCCATCGATCTTAGCATCGTTCAGAGGTAATGAGATGGCTCAGTGGTTAAAAACCACTAGCTGTTCTTACAGAGCACCCAGATTTGTTTCTCTGCACCCACATGGCAACTCACAACGATCTATAATTCAAATTTTAACAATCCTCCAGAGATACTGTATGCATATGGTGCCTATACATACATGCCGGCAAAATACTTACACATAAAGTCCATATCGTTAAAGACAGTTCAGTCTTCACAATTATGTGGTTTGCTTTTTTGTTTGTTTGTTTTCCAGCTGTGTCAAGGAGCTTAGGTCCAAATCAGTATAGATGAATAACCGGGTTTAACCATGTTGCAAGTTTCTGGCCAAATATGACGTAGATGAGAAGAGGCGGGGGAGGGGAACGGGATATGGTGTTGATTAAGGAACCAGAGCTTAGCCAGGAAAGAATGGAGAGCGTGGGGAAAGCAAGCACGGTACAAAAGCATCAGGGTGAGAACGTGAACCTCTAAGCTAAGAAGTTTCAAGAAGGTAGAATTACTGAGGGTGGGGATTTTTCATGGAGGAACTCAGACCTTCGCACAAGCTTGCTTAGTCTCCAGCCCAACAGACTGAGCTCCACAGGAGACCAAGCAGCTGCCCTCTGTGTTTAGGTAAAGACTAAGCACTAAAAGAAAAACTCTAGGGCAGAGAAGCCTCCTTAGGGGAACCAAAATACTTCCCTCTCATGCCTTCTGCCTTGCAGGTCAGAGCTGGAAGCCGGGGGCTTCCACAAAGCATCCCTACAACTGACTCAATAACCACAGGAAGCCATGCAGCTGCTTCCTTCTCTGTCAGCAGTAGCATTCCCATAAACAAGTTTTAAACAGCACCCCTCCTCCTCCTCCCCATCTTCTGGTCAGGCCTTCTCCAGATCCAAGTGCCGCTGATGTACTGCAAGTGAGTGTTGGACTTGCCCCCGGGTGTGAGGCCTTGACAGTGACACAACTTGTGTTTTGCTGCAGGCTGTGAAACACATATGCACAATGAGAATGCCCTTGTGGAGCGGAATAAGGCAAAGTTGCCAAGTATTCTTATGGCAATTGAGGGTGGCCTCCGGTACTCAAGACCCTTACCCTTCCTTCCAGCTTTTACTGCTGCCTGTTAGTCTGACCTGTAGGATCCCTGGGGATACCTTCCGGGTCACATAAATGCCTTTCAGTCATAATTAATAAGGGGACAGCCAACAGAAGGGAAAACGGCTTGGCTTTTTCAACGTAAGATTCAGAAGGTTGATTCATTTCTAACTATGGATATGATGAAAAGGCACACTCATACAGTGCCAAAGTCAAAAGATGCTCCTTACATGTCTCTGTGTCTCATCAGTTACCCGAGAAGTTTTCCCGGTGGTAAGTATTGGTGATATCTGAAAGACAAAAAGAATCTGCCTTATTTTACAAATGATGACAATTAAATATGGGAGCCAAGGGACTTGTCCAGGGTATCAGTGAGCAAGGAAAGTTTCTGAGATGTGAATCTCAGCCATTGACATCCCACCCCCCCCAAAAAAAAGCTCATTCCTTTCCCAGCATCGTCACATGCCACATTCCACAGCATGGGGACCAGGAGAAGGGGAGAGAAATTGCGGTTTCTTTGAAACACGGAACACATAATTTGAGGATGCTCTCCAGTAGACTCAGCCCGAATCCACATCAAGAGTCTTTGAATGCTTCCAGTCAATGGGTTGTTCTCCGGCTCTTTCTGATTTGTCCTGCTGTAGCAGGAGCAGAGCAGCAGCAAGGCTTGCTTTAAATGAATGCCAGACCAGGCTGGAACTCAAAGAAACGCATGAAGAATATCAGTTTCACTTTCTGTCTTATGTTTGAAACGAGGCTCCCCCCACAGCCCCCCCCACCCCACACACACCAACAAATATTTGCTGCTGAAGATGCCCCCCAAGCTCCCAGCCATGATTTTGCAACTCAAGAAACCATGTGGTCTGATTAATTTTAACCTTCAGAAACCTACCAATTGCAGAGCATCTCTGCTAAATCATGGGAAAATTAAATGCTCAGTCTGAAATTCTCTATGTCTATGGAGACTTTATGCCCTTCTTTAAAAACTGGATTCAATGTTAAAACAATATGATTTCTGAAGATTAAAAAACCATGCGCTGTTGTATTTTTATTTAGTATGAAGGACTAGGCTTAAATTATTTCAATAAAGCTGTTTCTGTACTCCAAACAACGTTGTACTGGGCGAAGTCATTTAACTCTCATCCAGTGCCCTCAGGAGTCATGGACGGCAAAAATTTCATATAGAAATATTACCTGGGAGGCTCAGAGCATTCTGGAATTGGAGGATGATGGGAAGTCCAAGCAGGGCTTTAGGAGAATGTTTGGTGGCCTGGAACATCAGAATCACCAGGGGCCTCTATGGCGAGGGGTTTCTGCCTTGTTGGGTTGAGACATCACTGGAAAGATGGATGCCTATCTGTTTCCAGGATTACTCTCTCCGTTTGTTCTCAAAAGCCTAGCAGAAGAGGTATATTCCTGCGGAAAACTCTTGGGATGGTAGACAAATGGTATCTATATGGGGGCTATGGATACTCACAGCTGGTGTGTGAGAGCAGGTGTGAGCCCTCCAAAGAGAGACGAGACAGAGTCCAGAAGCCTCTGTGTACAAATTTCGGCTCCAGGACATTATAGACTCTGTTCTGGACTTGGGGCGGGAGCATATGCAGTGGGAGGACCCGTGTATAAGAGGTTCCACAGCCTCTGGGATGGTATCTGCAGGTAAAGGCCTCTACACAGTCCTCACTATTCTCTTTGATTCTCTTCTCCAAACCTTCACTCCAAAGAAGGTTCTTCATTGTTCCTCATTGATGCTCTGGGGAAACATCATTCATGGGTTTGTGTGGCATTTCCCTGGGAACTCCCAGAAACACATGGGGAGCTGAAAGAAGGTCTGGATTATGAAGTAAAGGTGAGAGCCTGTTAAATTTGGGTGGCAATGAGGTGGCATCTTATTCAGTCATTAGGACCTAAAGTTAGACCCTAAGGTAACAATTGAGAATTGTCAAAATTACCCTTGAGTGTTCCTTAAATTGCCCATAAAGTACTCTATAATATATAAGGTCATTTATTTGAAAAAATTAAACAGGGAATATAAAGTTTTATTGTGATATTCATTATGTAACAAGTAATGCACATATGAAATATAATGTTGCTAAATTTCTAATTATACCAAAGGAAGCCGATTGTTGAATGGAGCCCATTTAAAATGCAGTGGGAAGTAGCAACAGTGGTTTTGAAAGAGTGACCTCCACAGTTTAGTGAGCAGTGGCAATTAGAGCTTAGTACGGAAACGAAACCCAGCGCCTTCTTGCTGACTGAGACTTCTGACCTGAAAATCACAATCTGAAAGTTCTTGCGCTTCAAAGATCCGTGCAAAGCCCCGTGTCCTCCTTCTATTCCTTCATCCTTTGTGAGCCTCTGAGCTTAGCTGACCAGAGTGAGCTGATGGCTGCTGTACCTGGCAAAGGAGACTAGAAATAACGTGTCATGGGCTCCTTCCCAGAGCCCTCCCACCTGGCCCAGGTGCCATCACCAGGTGGGGCTTCTCTTGCAGCAGTGACTCTGTCAGCACACTCATCCTGATTCCCAAGATCAATATGGTGTCTTAGAAAAAAAATGCCTGAATGCTGAAAAGGGGCCCTTTTACTGGTATTTGGGGACATGGCATCTCGTTTGTTTCCATAGATGAACACATTGTATGAAGCAAGCTCTCGTTCGTACTTGCCAGCTGGACTGATGGAAGCATTCTACCAGGAACGCTCTTCTGCCAGAAGGACTCCTATCACACACAGAAAGCATTCAGCGTATCTGATGAACATCCATAACCAATGTTGTGGCACCAGACTCAAGAGAAGTGTGGGCTAAGGTTCAGAGACCATGCAATGGTTAATTCCTCACTTTTAGAACACAAAATTCATCTGAAGTGATAATGTGCAAAACCTTTTTAGCAGTTAAGCTACTTCTATTATACTTACATTTTTTTGTAAACCGGGTTGCGTTCTCTACGGGTCCATCTAGAGCCCAAAACACATTGCCAGTGTCAGTTCCCACATCTTAACACCCCGAGCCTCCGACTTTATACTGAAGCGTAACTTCCAAGTACACAGATGGAAAACGAGTCACAAATACACTGACTGGATAATGCTCTGCAGCCTGTTGAGACACACTCTGTTCTAGGATCGAATGCATGGAGCGATGCTGACGCAAGCCCCTGGCCCCTTTCCTCGGTCTCATGCGCCCTGGACCTTTGGCTCTTGCATTCTTCTAATCTTTCCTTTCTCGGGTGTCAACACCTGACAGCTCTCAGTCTTTTCTCTAATTCCTCAAAAGAGAACACTTGACCTTTTTCCAACGTACAACCATCTCTGTGAAGCTAAAATCCCCAGGTCTGAAATTTGCACTGTCCCCCTGTACTATGGCTCGTTTTATGTCAACTTGGCACAAACTAGAGTCATCTGAGAGAAGGGAATCTCAATTAAGAAAATGCCCCCCTTAAGATGAGGCTGTAGGCAAGCCTATATATTGGTGGTATCCGCGTCCTGGCTTCCTTCAATGATAAACAGTGATGTGTTTTCTCCCCAACAGTACCCCTTTTCTCCCCAAGTTGCTTTGTTCATAGTGTTCCATCATAACAATAGAAAGACACCTCCCTTTCTGTTGGATACCCTGTCTCCCTATAAAAACCAAAAGTGGAGCAACTTAGACCCACACCTCCAAACCACAAGTGTCATGTCTCCATAAGGACGGCAGACTCCAGGTTCCTCCACTTCCCTCCAACAGCAGCAAACCTGGAGCCACTGAATAAGCAAGCATCCTCCATCAGAGAAGAAAAAAAAATGCATTCCTGGTGGCAGTCAGCGGGAGGCAGCTGCTCTTCCAGCTTAATGGCTTGCCAATGAAAAGCGGGTAAAGCAGGGCACACCTCTGAGCCTCTTTCCCATCCAGCCTAGCCATCCCCAGGACACTTTCCCACAGCATCCCCATCATTTCTGCTACCACAGCAATAACCCTCCCTGTGCATTCTTCTAAATGTTGGAGGAGGAGCTGTCCAGGGACCTCAAAGCATGTGTTTTTGATTCTCATAAGATTATGGATACCAAAGGAATAAAAATGGAAATCACCACTGCCAAGATATGAAAGAAAGTTTGCATAGTAAAATAATTTAAACCTAACATTTGGACCCAATAAGGCAAACAGAACGCTTTTTCCATATTTTTGGAAAATGTGCATTTTCTTCGCATTAAGTGGTACCAATAAAAAATAATGATTCTCACTCAGTTTATTTCTATATGTTAGATTGGCCTATAGTTTTCCAGGACATGGTTTTGTATCAAACTATATGGCAAACACCTGGGCATAAAAACACTCCACTATTTACTTCCATGTGGGAACAACGTGGGTCACCGTTTCTCTTCTCTGAATCTGGAGCAAAGGTCAGCTAAAGTCAGCCCACAGACTGAGTGCTCTATCTGCTGGGAGCGGATGCTGCGCCTTCCTGTGGAGGTCCAAGGCAAACCCAGGTTAAGCAAAATAAAAAAAAAATGCCTCCCTAGAGTAGAAGCCAGTCGGAATGCTACAGCATCAGGCTAGGTAGGCACCGGCTAAAGGAACAAGGGAGACAGCCTGAGGACACATCTCAGGCAATACAGTGCTTGCCAGGCAAGCACAAAGCCCCAGGTTTGATCCCCGTGACCAGATAAAGTGAGTGTGGTGGCACCCACCGGTAATCCCAGGAATCAGGAGGCATATGTAGAGAGATCAGAAGTTCAAGGCTCTCCTTGGCTAAACGGTGAGTTTGAGGTCGTTACAGGAACAGGAGAGTCTGTAGCCATGAATGGATGGATGAATGAATGATAAAACAGAGAAGGACAACTTATGGCAAAGGGGAGAAACATTTTTCCATGTGCATCCACAGAAATAAACATTGGAGGAAGAACTCTGAGTGACGTTAAAGCCACAGCAGATGGATGCAGGTGAGCAAAGGGGAAAAGAAGGAAAGGAAGAGCGAGAGAAAGTGAGCACGGAGTCATCTCCAGCTCATCTTTAAAAGCTAGTCTTCCAAGATCTCCTGAGTAAATTGGAAACATGGGGACCTTGGAAGAGGGTTGAAGGGGAGGAGAAAGGCAGGGAAGGGAACAGAGAAAAATGTAGAGCTCAATAAAAAATCAATCAAAAAAAGAAAAGCTAGTCTTCACACACAATAAGTATCCCCTTCTCTGCAGCCCTCTGCAGTGGTTACGTGGCTGCCAAGCCAAGCTCGGAGAAGGAGGGATGCTTAAAGCCCGTGAGACATCCAACCCTTCCACCAAGATACCAACCCCACCATTGCAGGGGCATGCTGTATTTAAGCTCCCAGCTGTGATAGCGACCTACTGTATACAAGCTACTTCCACTGAGCTGCAACCTTTCTCAGTGATGGAACGTGACAAATTCTTTCCTTAGCCACTTCTCAGGCCTGCTGGAAGGCTCCAGATGAACTGTGATTGCTATAAAACGTTCCTCACGTGTAGCATGTGGAGGAGCAAGAGTAGAAGCTAGTGAATTATTATCCCTTGGCTTACAGCTCAGCTCTTTGTATTTGAGTCTTCCAGTGCCTGGGCACTATCCACAGAGATTTAAACAGCAGCCCTTTGAATGCCTCAGCCATGAACAGCAGGACATTTCCAATATCTTAGGGGATTCCTCTGACTTCAATTTCCTGCTCTTGCCGAATTCTGCCTCTGGCTGGCACTTCCATCTTTTGCAGGTGTTGGGCTCTCTTACCCGTCCACAGAGCTCTTCCCCACAGTCCAATGGGAATCTCATCCAAAACTTGAAGATGCATTGTGGGCTAGCTGTAGCCCAGCAACCAACCTGAAATGGCTTACCAGGACTCTGGGACCTTGGTCCTCTCACCGTCAGAAACTCCTCATGAATCACATCATTGCAGAAAAGTGTGTGTGTGTGTGTGTGTGTGTGTGTGTGTGTGAGTGTGTGTATCATGCCCCTAGGAGGGAAGATGGCTCAGTGGGAAAAAGAAAACAAACTAACAAAAACCAACTTTGTTGTACAAGCATAAGGACATGAGTTCAAATCCCCTGCACCCACATATAAAGGCAGGCGGGTCTGTGAGTGCCTAGAACACACAGATCAAGGGAGTTTCTTAACCAGTCAGCTTAGCTGAAAGCTGAAAAGTAAAGCTTACCCTGTAGTAAGTAACCCTGTCTAAGAACCTCAATGTAGAGAACAATAAAGATATCTGGTGTCCTGCTCTGGCCTCACCTGTATGCAACACACACACACACACACACAGGCAAGCACACACATATACACACTACTGCACTGGCACACACATCACAAACATATCATGCCCCAGCCACACTAAAGGCTGGCAAGTGGGGCGTGTACTTGGAGATTATTTATTAAAAATATGCTTCGGCCAAGGGTAAGAATGACCCTCCATCTAGCGCCACTAAGTAGTAACCTTAGGGGACCTCACTTCCATACCCCAAATGCCATCCAGGTTTTTACTGAACAAAAGACAATTCTCTCTCCCTCAGAGAATCGCTACCAGTTGCTTTAATTGAACATCACTTTTATATTGCATCATTATTTTAAGAAACTTGCCAAGGAGCCGCACTTCACCGTCAGAGGTCAGAATCTTTCCCTGGATAAGGGCATGGGGGTGGAGGAAGACCAGGGATCCACCCAGATCATTTCAGACTCCTGCTGAGAGACCTTATAGTTGGGAAAATGGGAGGGCCTTACATTGGGTTGTTATAGAAACAGTCTCAGTTAATAAGAAAAACAAATCCAAAACAGTCAGCCCATGATCGATTTTGTTTGGCTTTGGTTTGAGAGCAAATAATAGAGATCGGTCTATCTAAATGACCTTGACCTCTCAAGTGCACGTTTGTTAGTTGCACCTGACATTGCATTTACCACTCCTTGAATCAGCCCGATATGTGTCACCAGCTAACCTTTTGTGCTTTGATTTCTCTAACATAAAATGGAAGGATTGGGCTAGGAACTTCTACAGCCCTCACTTATATAAGCATAGACCATAATGCTCCCTGCATATACACAAATATATGCACATACAATTTAGTGTGTTTATTTAGAATAAATGAAACACACTAGTACCATGTGTCCTTCTTTTGGTTGTCTTAACAACTTTGTGAAGAAGGGAGGGGTCATCACCCATTTTATTTTCCCCAGAAGAACAAATTTGCATTCTGGGAAGCTGCTGATTCTATCAAAGCCACAGTCCTAAACATCGCAGGGCCATTGCTCCAATCATTGTCCTCACCCTCTGAGTTAGGAACTCTTCCGGCCTCACTGTGCTTCTCCCTTCCTACCACCATGTATCTCTTCACACACGAGTGCACACACGCACTTGTACAAACACTGATGGCTGGAAGGCCATACTCACTTTAACGCCATGATTCTCAACCTTCCAAAAGCTGCAACCCCTTAATGCAGTTCCTCATGTGTGGTGACCCTATAACTATAAAATTATTTCATTATTATTTCATAATTACAATTTTGTTATTGTTAGGAAGCATAATGCAAATATATGACATGCAGAATATCTGATAGGTGAACCCTCTCAAAACGGGTCATGACCCACAGGTTGAGAACCACTGCTCTAAAGACTGGCACTTGCAAGGGTAGATCAAAGCAAAATAGTAGATGTCTAAGGTTTTTCCTGCCCTTTCCTCTTCCAACCCCTGTCAAATTCTCACACAATTCCCCCACATACACCAAGTGTCTATACTCAGGAAAGAGAGTGATGCCAGGCCCTGCCTCAGTGCGCAGTGGTCTATGCAGCCACTCTCGGAGGGCCAGTGTTTTAGGCTGTCTGCGGTAAGAATTGTGACTTTAACCATTTAGAACTGGGCTTTGCAGAGCCCCGAGTGTCTGCTGCCTGAGAGATTCGGGATCTCAGAATGGAGAGACACAGGAGGGGTTTCTGTCCTTCTCTACCTCTAGAGAAATCAGACCTATTACTGGAAGTGACTATTTGTCTGCACAGCCACCCCTCTGACCCTGCAAGGCATAGTGTCCTTCCACAGTAGGTTCCTGAACTTTCCAGAGGTAGCCAGGTCCCTCCTCTTGAGAGGGAAACTTGGTTCTGCTCTGTTCACAGCATGGAGTTCTTATCATGAGGATCACAGCTTTGGGGTTGCCCAGTCAATGAGGCAAGCGGGATGTCATCTTCTCGCATGGGGTTTGCTCACAGTTTTGAGTTATCTTTACTAATCCCTTCATGCTCAAGGCTTCAAAGACAACCTTAGTTGGGAAGGCAAAAGGGAGGATGGAGGTAGTGAGGAAAGGTATTTTTAGAATTCTCCCACATTCCCCCATACTCTGTTTCATCACCTATAGTCAGGAATCCCAAGAAAACCTCCCACTCCTTGTCCCTCCCACCCCACGTTGCTTGGAGACCCAGACTTGGGGACTGAACACACATGGGTCTCGTTCTTCCATCCTCTTGTCCTCCGAGGCCGTAAATTCCGACGGCCACAAATCAGCTTCAGCTCAACCTCACCTCAGACACGCACACGTTCACATTAAAGTCCCGGTGTCTAGACTGAAATATGGCTGCATGTGTTCCCTTCCTCACCACTAGCCGGCCAGAGATGCCACCCTGTCAGAAATGCTTTATAGAGTGAGTGGGGAGGCCAGAACACAGTGGCTGGTTACCACCCCAGCCGAGGCGCCCAGGGGCTTTGATCTCTAACTGGTTAGCGTCATGTCACCTTGAACAAGCCTGTTCAACACAGGGCCTGAAATAAAACTTCCCAAGCACCTTGGAGTCCTTGTGTTCCCCCACGCACTGACACAGCCCTGGCCGTGCTGACAGCTTTTGTCCCCGGACAGCTCCTGTGACACTTCATTGTCACCAGCCATTACACAGCATTTAGGTCCTTTGCTTTTCTCGGTGCTGACAGTTGATCTGAAGCCCGTGTATCCTTTATAGGAAAATGGTCCTTAGTTGTAGCTGGGGCTCCTCAAGAAACGGAGCTTTGTACATAATTGGTGCAAGACACAGAAAGCAAGGTCCAACAGAGTCCCAGGACAAAGGGACACGGCCTGACTATTGGAAGCAAATATGGGCTTTTATTCTCATGATGCTTTCTAGGTTCTAAGATAAGCCTGGACACCAGGCAACAAATTCTAAAACTCACTGAGATGAAGCAGTTTAGTAGGAGTGTGAGGCTGTCCTGCCTAGGATCTCACAGAAAGGCCCTGAGCAGGAGACCTTACCCTGGGTTCTTGGGAGATTATGCAAAACAGAGTTTGGGGGAGGGGGTTCCTAAGCACACTGTTGATCATTCAATTGCCAACACACTTGTTGAGCACACACACAGTATTGCGTGCTCTTCTGAACACCACACCGAAAGATTTTGAAGCTGCATACTGTACCTTTTCTCCCTGGAAGAGATTCCAACCTATTAAAAGGGAAGATGAGCATAGCTGGGTAAGGTCCCAAGGCAAAGGAGCAGCTGTCCAGACAGACAGCTGTCCAGACAGCTCAAGGGGGAACAGACCTGTGACGGTGCAATCACAAAGCCTTCTGAGACAGACAGAGCTTGGGATCCTAACACAATTGAACCAAGCCATCAAAAAGAAATGTTGAAATTATACACAAATTATGATGGTAAATTGTTGTGTGTAATTTCAGTAGAATCTGGAAGTGGGGGCATCTCTTCACCTGCCCCACGTTACACTCCAGCAGATTATCTCAAGTGTCTCCCAATACACACAAACAAAACCCTCTCTTCTGGGTCAGGCTAGGCCTTAATCTGTGACAAGAAGAAAGAAAAACAGCAAACATCTAAGGGTATCAAAAACATCACATGGTTAAGACTAGCCACTCCCAACAAAGAGTATTATCATACATCCCATGGCATTAAAAAGAATGCAGTGGGAACGGGAAGCCAGGAGCTCATCCATATGAGATGCTCTCTCTACTCTGTCAGAGACCAGGCATGGGGATTAGAAAAATAGTAAAGAGAATGAAGACGAAAATGAAAATAAAAAAACAGAAAACATAGGATAGTACCAGGAGGGAGTTCCAGTAAATATTGAAATCTGTCGCATTTAATTTCCTATACACTTTTATACCCAATACAACAGGGGGAAGAAGACAAAAGCCTGCTTTAACATGATACAAAGGACAACTAGAACAGTTATTTGCTTCAATGCTTTGAGCCATTAGACCATTAATCCATGAGAAAATCATTCTGTTGTTTAGGCAGTGAACCCATTCTAGACTGAGTATCCTGGAGGCAGCCACTCCCAAGATCAAATCTCCTATTTCAAAAGAAGGAGCAGAAGTATGCTTGAATATCCTGACCATTGATTGGATATTAATACAGGGTGGCGTGGATCTACCTGTATGGGCCATCTTAATGTCAAAAGGACCAACCAACCGCACCTATTTCAGGATGTGTAGCCCTTGTTGTCAATAATTTTGAGCAACCTCAACCTCTCTGACCTCCAGACAAGGTGAAAATAGGCTCACATTTTTGGGCCTGCACATTACTCTTCCTGGGATGTTTGACCAGGAACTCCGGCATGACTATGTCTTCCTCAGTTTCTGAGGGACATTGTAAGCCACTGATTTGGTGAGTTTGTTGTTGTTGTTGCTGTTGTTGTCTTTTGGCTGCCTCTGTCTTTTTGTTCTTTTGTTTTTGCCTGCTCCATCCTTACAGACTTACTTCTTTGAAACTGAAAGAGCAACTATTGTAGGTCATTCTCTGGACTATATAGACCTGAAGCCCTGGCCCCAGTACTTCAGAAGGAGGCCTTCTTTGGAAATGTGATGGTTGCCTGTGTAGCTAGTGCTTAGTCAGGATGAGTCATGCTGAAGGGAGGCTTTATATCAAACATGGCTGGTGTCATACAAGAAGAGGAGAGAGACAGAGAGAATGAAAACCATGTGAAGAGAGAGAAGAAAAATACAAGGCAAAATGAGGGCTGAGATTGAAACAATAGAACTTACAATCCAGGGAACACCAAGGATGGCCCCACCACAAGGTAGGAGAGAAACAAGAAATATGTTCTCCTTTGGAATTCCCAGAAGGAACCAATCCTGAAAATACCTGATGTGAAATGCTAGCCTCCATGACTCAGAAAATAAACCACTGCTATTCTAAGGACCTATGTTGTAGTTCTTTGCTATGTTGACCCTTAAAAACAAGTAATCCAGATATAGAATAGGGTGAGGAGGGATCCTGAAAGTCTAGAGGTGAAACTGAGGGTACAGGAAAGGGACAAGGGACAGGTAAATATAGTTGCAATGAGGAATTTCACAGGGGGGAATATAGAAAACAAACCCCAAGCATTACCTGGGGCCCATCTCCCCAAGGAGTGGCTTCTTGGATATTTCCTGGTCCTTAGGGAGACCTCCCATGCTATGCCCCAACCTTTGCCCACCATTTCCATGTGCCTAGAAAGCTGCCTCCCTTTCTAGGCACAGCATTGAGTAAATTGTAACCAAGCAACCTAATAGAAACATCCAACCTGCCTCTCCTCAGACACAGTCATTGTCCAGGGAATGAGCATTGGACCAAAGCAAGGCAATGGAAAACTTCCCTTTGGGGCTCTTTACCTCTGTTGTTATTTAAAAAGATAGAAAAATCACCTTTGTTTCTTTGTCTACAGGATCATGGAACAAGTACCTGAAGCTAGCCATACCCATGTTTCTACAATATTGACAAATAAATAAATAAGACAAAACCATCCTCCTATTATTGAGGCCCTACCAAAGGTTCTGAAATCCCTTACCTTAACTCTTTCCATTTCTTCCTTCAATCCTATAAAGTATTCCAATAACCCTCCCCTGTCAAACAAAACAGAAATAAATATAATTTAGCTTAATAATTGAAACTATTTTAGCCCCTTGCCTTGAAAGCATATAATGGGGAAACCATGTGACTGTATCCTCAGGAGCATTCCATACAGGCTGCAGGGTTTATTTTTAACCCTATTACACAAAGGTTTTCTTCTCAATAGACTCAGGATTCACTGTACCCCCAAAACACTTGGAATGTAAGCACAAAAATAACCATATTTGTGATATATATGTATAAATATATGTATATATATCATACTTACACTTCTAGAAGAGTAGGGATGCTGTCCAATTTTTCAATGGCATCCCTGACTCCACCAAATGTGAAGAGCCACTGGCATAAGCAAGAAGGAGCCATTGCAAAACTGGACCACACGGAAGGTTTGTTTCTCACACTCACAGTTGCTAATCACTCTCAGAAACCCAGTTCATTATTCAGCAAACGTGTACTGTAGAGTCAATCCCAGGGACCAGAGCTGTTGTAAGTGTAAAAATGCCTGTGATAGAACATTGACACCACATGCAGGAGCTGCAGTCCTCTCCGAGTGTTGATATCGTTTGCCGAATTTCAGTAGAATGCAGCACTAAACCATGAGGGGTGATGCGTAACTGTAATCGCAACACTTGGAAAACTGAAGGAGGTTACCTTTTTTTTTTTTTTTTCGTAAGCCTGGGCTACAAAAGGAGATCCTAAGATACTTAATGCAATACGATCATGTCTCAAGAAAAAAAGAGTGCAGAGAAGAGGGAAGGAAAGAGAAGAAGAGAAGCAGGGAGGGAAAAGAAAGATGGGTAAATAATCTGTGCCTAGATCTTTCCCATTGGTCAGTTGTTTGTTTGGTTGGTTGGTTGGTTGGTTGGTTGGTTGGTTGGTTGGTTGGTTGGTTGGTTGGTAATGTTAGGCTGGGAGTCTAGGCCCCAGGCCTGGTCTGGACTTCAAATCCCAGCAAGCCAGTCCTGACCCTTCCCCAGGGTACTTAAGTGATTGCCCCCCAAAAAAACACGTGGTCCCCCTTTCTTCCTCTGGGGGGGGGTCGCATTCCTACGGCTTCCCGGTTTCCCCCTCGGGGCCACCCGAGAGCCCAGATCTCCCATTAAACCTGGATATTTTTTAATTCTGCTTGTTTTGATTTGGCTTGATTGGGAATTTTTGGGTCGTCAGAGAGCTCAGTTAGGAAATATTCCTAACGGTTGGTTGGTTGGTTGGTTGGTTGGTTGGTTGGTTGGTTGGTTGGCTGGCTGGCTGGCTGGCTGGTTGGCTGGCTGGCTGGCTTGTTGCTTGCTTGGTTGGTTCTTTGAGATAAGGTCTTACTATTAGCCCTGAATGGCCTGGAACTCAAAAGCAATTCACCTGAATCCACCTCCTAAGGGCTGAGATTAAAGACTCACCAATTCATCACTTCCCTTTGTTTTTGAGCAAGCAATTGTGCTACAGTAAGCAGGAGCCTGCACAGATTCCTCCCTTCCAATTTGACTTTGAATAAGTTATGATTTTTCATAATCTTAATACTCATTTTTAAAATAAAAGAATCTGGAAGGCTACCACGTAGTAGTGTTATGAGATCCTAACAGGAAAATGTCTGCTATTATTGCTGAATGCCTAAAAATGCTTAGGCAATATATACTGCATGTTCTCTTAATGAGAAATACTCCTCTGGACCTAGCTGACAGAAACTCAAAGTATGGCCCAGGACTATGCAAGGCTCACCACTTCTTAAACTCAGTCAGCAACATAGCTCCCTCCCCGAACCCCCAGTTGTGTGAATGCTGATGTAAGTACACCAACACTTATCTTGGTCACTCTTTGCATAATGTAATTAGAACATGACAGGGTAGGAAATCTTTGTTTGGGCACATAATAATCAAGAAACAAAAGTAAGGACCAGAGGAACCCAGGTATATTGTGGGCTTCTGCCCCTCAAAACAAGGGCTGTGTTCTGGAACACTCATCACCTAGAGCTCAGGCTACAGAGGCCCAGTCTGGAAGGCATCCCTAAGACTGGCCCTGGGTGCATAGAAACCTTGGTTGCCAGATGCTGCTGCAGCACTGAAAACATCTGGCCTCCTGGCTTTACAGGGCAGAGTGACGCTGCCATGCACACATATATCAGCAACCTCTAAGGGATTTAGCAGACATCTGGGGAGCCCAGTCTACTGTGTTTTGCTTGTCTGAATTGCAAGGAGCACAAGAAGATTCTCAAAGTGCCTAAGGACAAGCCCAAACCAGTTGAGTTACCAGTGGTAGGGGGTTTTCTAGCTGCCAGAAGCTTCCTTGCTGAAATCTAAGTCACCACAGCTAACAAACAAAAGTTGTGAGTGCAAGCTAGCCAGGCCTGCGAGTACATCACAGGACACAGCATCTTGCAGAGTAACAGCGGCGTGTAGACAGAAAGGATTTCCCTGGTTCAGTTAATTTTAGAAACACCACATTAAACAACATTGAGTATGTTTCTTTACAGGAGTCAATGGGAGTGCACGTTGTAAATCTTCAAAAGGAACTGTTAAATTTAATTAAGTTTGGCCTAAAGCAGCCTCTGTACATAGTCGAAGTTTGGCTTAATGGTTTCTCTGTACGTAGTGAGCTATAACTTAACTTAATGTACAAATAGACAGTAATTACAAGTAGCTAAATCTCAGCCAATCACAGTGACATTTGGTCAGCATCTCAGCCAACAACTCAAACAGGTTCAAATCAGGAAATCCAAGATTTCACTGCCCAGCTGTCTTTGTATCTCATTCCCTTTATCTAGATCCCTTTTCTTATCTTTATCTTATCTTTAACTATTACTAGTAGGCTACAAGGCCTGGAGTCACTCTGAGCCTATTCTTGTTCTGAGGTTCATCGAATATAGAAATCATTCCTTGCTTAATTAAATTTTGTGTGATATAATTTACTCTGTTTTTTTTAAAACAGGAGATGCATTAGCTTTCACTTCCCAAATATGTGAACTCTCTCGCTATTGAGCTTTAGTGTATTATTTGTTTTTATGTCACTGTGATAAAAGAACCATCAGAAACAGCCTACAGGGAGGAAAGACAGGGCCCTCCATTTTGGAAGTGCCTGTCCACGATGACAAGGAAGGCATGGCAGAGCAGTTCAAGTTACACGGTGGCAAATAAGGAAGTCGAGAGCTGGACTGGAAGTATCCGGAGATAATACACCCCTGATGACCTGTCACTAACTAGGGCAAGCTCCTTATGTCTCCACATGACTCAAAATAGCATCACCAAGTGGGGTCCCACTGCTCAGAACATGAGCCTGTGGGGGAACATTCATACTCAGTTCACAGCAAATTAGCTAGAAGACTTAGGGTAGCTTTACAAGGAAAAAGGGGAGAGCACACCCTTGGAAAATGAAGATCACCCACAAATGTATGCAGTGGGATTTAAGGACTTTATAGTTTAAGGTAATTGGGTAATCGAGGTCTATGAATATTTCATCAAATATGTCATGGTATGCTGAGTATCATGACATACTTCTGGTTGTTTCTCACTGTTCTTGGAGACTGGGATGCTCCAGACCGAGGACTCATCAGGTTTAGTGTCTGGTGAGGTCCCTCCATTTTGATCATATTGATATGTCCTAGCCTCCTCAAGTGGTTGAAGGGACCAAGCAACTCTCTGGTCCTCATTACAGGATCAGTCATGGCTAGAACTCAGCGTATGACCTAACCACCTCCCAGAGGTCCTGACTCCTAGCTTCCACATATGTATTAGATTTCAACACATGGATCTTGAGGGAACACAAATACTCAGATTATAGTGAAAGAATTGAGGAGGGATTTGAACATGTACCTCCTGGACTTATCACAGTTTGCCATTTTTAGGTAAGCAAAGCTAAGCAAAGGGACCATTTGTGTTTGAAGGGCAGAAAACGTTAGAGCTACGATTGATCACTTCTCAGTTCCTGATCTATGGTCTTTTCTCCTCTGCAGAGGCAAACACACCAGAAAGCTGACGGGTGTGTCTCAGCTCTCAGCATATTTTTTTTTCTTTCACACATATGGTAAATAAATAGTAATTGGTATAAGACATCACTTATGAATTTGTCTGTATAAAAATACTGAAACCCACTATTTGAAAAAAATTCCTTTTTTCTCCTAATGAATCTCAAGACTTGTCCATTTATAATTTATTTTATCTGTTGGATGATACACCAGTAGAAAGTAGTGGATCCCATGTTGTTTCTATTATAGATAATGCTACTGTGGACACACTTGTTAATGTTGCCATACACACTTGCAGGGAACTTCCTCTAGTGTCCGTACGAAACTCCTGTACCAAGTTACAGGTTTGCCAGCCATGGATAATTTTCTCATTTTCTGTATCTTTACATACAATGCATGGTTAGGTCAGATTCTTACTTTTTTTTGGCAAATGGATGAGCATATAATGATATTTATTGTTTTTATTCATTCTGGCAAATTTGAGATATTTTATATTTTTACTGAATATTTATGGATTTTTTTGTATTTCTGTGACTTACCCAGTAAAAATTCTCTGTTGTATGTATTTGTGTGTATACGTGTGAGTGTTTGTGTGTGTGTGTGTGTGTGTGTGTGTGTTTCACCCTCCATTGCTCGTTGGCATGAATTCTGCATGTGTTTTAAAACTTAGTTCTCACTCCCGTGGCTCACTTCTCCTAAGGTTTCTCTTGTCAGGCAGAAGTTAAGGTGAACACAGGCAAATGTACCATGTGGTGCAGTGCTTTACGCATTGCCTTTTCTGGAACCAAAACTACATTCTCCTAGTCGATCTGACATTAGCTACATGGGTTTGGTCCCTGCAATCACTCTCTTTCTTGATACGTAAAAGCCATCATAAGGATCACCCGTGACTCTCTGAAAAGTAATATATGATTATTGTGGAAGATGGAGGGAAAGCTGAAAGAACACAAATCATTGCAGTCTTAGACAATTCTTAAAATTATTAGCATCCTTTCCAGGAAATCACCCACCAGGGAAACACCATTTAAAGCCCCTCTTTGCTCGATGGTGAGGATGGCTAAGCTTAGGAGAAAGACTAGATCATATTTGAAACAAATCTCTACTCCTGTCTCAGTGAGCTACCATGTACCTGATGTTCGATATCTTCCATGTCCTCACCTGTAAGATAGAGTGCAGGCAGGAGGCTGGAGAGTTAGCTCAGCCAGCAGTTAAGAGCACTTACTGCTCTTGCCCAGGACTTGGGTTCGCTTCACAGCAGCCACATCAAACACCTTCCAACCATTTGTGACTCCAGTTCCAAGAGATCTGATGCCCTCTTCTGGTCTCCAAGGGCATCTTCATGCATATGGTCCATATATGTACACTCAGATACACATACACACATCAAATAAAAACTAAAAAAAAATCTTTTTCCATAAAATGGAAAAGGAGAAAAGTCTCCTGTTCCCTCTACACTGTTTTAAAGCAGTGTGCAAATATTCCCAGGGCAGGGATGGGAGAAAAGCAAGAACAGGGTGTAGTCATGCTTACTGGACCAAGCCCAAGGGAAAGGCAGAATCTTAGCATAGCTACAACGGTGGAGACCATAGAGCTGCCACCAAGCGCTCCCTGCCCTGTCCATAACTTTAACCATCCTATGGACTGCTCTGGTAGCCATTAGGCCTCCACTTACAACAACGTTACCCAGAATCTAAAAGGACGCAAAAACTGGACAGAAAACACAAGGCAACAGCTGGCCTCATCCTCACCACTTCCCACTCAGAGGACCTAATTAGCAAAGAGGAAAATAACTGACTTTTTTGGTATTGTATAATTTCGTTGTCTTTTTGCCAGGTATCAGTTTTCACCACCCACTGCCATGGTGTCATCTCATGAAGAACTCATTGTTACACACACACACCAACCAACCAAGGACAAGCTCCGAGCTTTGCAAAAAGCATAACTCCACGTTCTTCGTTTCCTTGCAACTGAAATCCTCGGAGAAGAGGCAATTACATTTACGAATTATGTCGTGCCTCAAATGAATGTGGCTCGTGTTGAGATGGCCCTCGCCTAAAGAAAGATTATTTTTAGGAAGCTTGGCAAAGAACCCTAAGTTTCCAGCCCCAAGAATGCACTGCCAAATAACTAACTCCACCAATTTTTTTTTTCTCTTACCAAAAGGGGATTTAAAAACGGGGGGAGGGGGCAGGGAAAAGACGGTCTTCTGATGCCTAGCTCTCTTAGACTTTCAAGTTTGCCATCCCCAAATGGCCAAAATAAGCTCACACCTGAATGACTGCATTCGAGAGTCTTGCTGCAGGTCATGTGACTAGAAGCCCCTGTCTTTCTGTGCCTTGGAAGAAGCATGGAGCCTATTTAAAGTATAAATCCAATTAGAGAGGACCAGGGTTGTGTTCAAGAACTCCAAGGCTGTAGACTTGAAATTAAGAATTTCGTTCTTATTCCCCGATGCAGTAAAAATGCTTTCAAATAGAAAATGTTAGTCCTTACATGTACACTTTATGGTTGGGCAAGTGCAAATATCATTTTCTAATAAAGGGTGAGATTTTAATAATAACAAATGCGGGTTATCAGGACATTTCTTCACAGAGGCACTAGAAGTAAAAGGCCGAACTGTGGCCCTGAGACCTGGGATGGTGAATTTATCCCTGAGAACAACAGTTTTTCTATATAGTTAGATCAGCATTGCTTTTTTTATCTAGACCACTGCTTCCAGGTTTGCCTCCAGTCATCAGTAGCTGTGGGAGTAGTATGAGCCTCAGACCAGTGAGCTCAGTACCTCCTTAAAACTTGCTAGACATGCCCTAGAGACATGCCCTTAAGCTGAAGTCTAGATGCCCTTGGAGAACTGCTGATGGCTTGAAGTGATTGAGAATTCTTCCTCTATACTGATTATAGCAGAAGTCAACATTCCTTAACATAGCCCAAAGACCCCAGCTTTAGCCACTAATGTTCCCAGAGCTTGTTTCTCCACTTTGTCTCTGCGATGGCTCATTGTACTACTGAGCCAGACTCACACAAAGTCTTCTCTTCCTCTGTCCCTTTAAGCTATTCACATTATGCTCAGATTTCCTCCAGTTTCCTTGGGTTTCTGTACATGGCGCAAGTTTTGCCTTTTGCTGGTGCCTTGTAAAATATCTGGTTGTGCTGCTCTGTTCAGCTAGCCAGTGAGGTGTTTGGAAACATATAATCATGTCATCGGCCACCTATCCAGCACCAAGAATGGGGATGGGTGTTCAAAACACAATAGCCCAGATAGAACTCATTTTTATAATTTTGAAATGCTGTCTTAGAGGAAGAAAAAGAAAGAGGGAAGAGAAGAGGAGGGTGGGGAGAAGGAAATAAAGGAGGAAGAGAAGAGGAGGGGAAAGGAAGAAGACAAAGAAGAACAAGAAGGATTAACAAATATCTACGTCAACCTCTTTAGAACCCTTAGATTGTCATCAAGATTCTCTATAATCTGATCCTAAACTAGCTTTCAGTTTTTAAGCTCCATCTCTCTCTTACATGATTTACCTGGTCTTCAAAATTCTCTTCCCTTTTTTCTGCCCAGTCAAATCTTTCCTTTCAAGGCCTTATACAAGTCCCAAGTCACCCAAGGAAACCACTTATTAACAATACCCTATAATCTGCGACCCTGTGTGACTCACTACTGTACACGTATACCCAACAAGAGTTTGAACTTTTCTTAAAGAAATCTAGGCCTGGTTGTCTCTCCCTTTGTACTTTATACCTCTTGAACCTCATAATAGCAGTCATGGAAGGGCTCTAGAGGCAGAAGGCCTCCATACTAAATTTGTTCCCATGTCTGCAGCATTTAGACATTATAGAATCATACAATGCAGGATACAAACTTCTTGTCTTAGGTGGTCCAAAGATGTTGCTCTGTTACTACATCTGTGTGCCTGCCACCCACATAACCAGGAAGGGGCTAAAGAAAAATGGAGGTTAAATGAGAAGGCAAAACTAAGCATATAGGTGGATTTTTCTCATGTGTTTGTGTTATATATGTATATATGCCTGTCTCTGTTTCTCTCTCCCTCTCTCTATCTCTCTCTCTCTCTCTCTCTCTCTCTCTCTCTCTCTCTCTCTCTCTCTCTCTCTCTCTGTGTGTGTGTGTTTGTGTGTGTGTGTTTGTTTGTGTATATTTGTTCGTCACTCCAGAGGTTGATGCCCAGATGTCTTCCTCAATCTGCATCTTGTTCTCGGAGACAGACTCTTACTAAGCTTAGACTTTACCAGTTCAGCTAACTGACTGGCCAGTGAGCTACCAGAATCTGCTTGTCTCTGCCTCTCTGAACTGATGGTACAGGTAGGCAATGCCATTTCAAGCTTCTTTATGTAAAAGCTAGAGATCAGAATGAAGTGTCATGCTTATTCAGCAAGCACTTTGCCCTCTGAGCCATCTTCTCAGACCTAGGAATTTTCAAATGTCTCTTATTTATTCTCTGACAATTTCAACTATGTATACAGAGTATCCTGATCCTATTCATTTCCCACTTCCCTTCTAGTCCCAATATGTTCCCCTCCCATCTTCATGACCTCTCCTCCCACCCTACTCTAGCCCTACTTTTTTTTAAACCCACTGAGTCCAATTAGTGTAACCTGCTGGATTGTTGACTGATCCTGTTGGCTTGACACTGTGCAGGTCTCATGCTAATAGCCATAGCTGCTGTGAGTTCATGAGTGGGGTGGCTATGTCTTCATGAGTGGGGTGGCCATGTCTTCATAAGTAGGATGACCATGTCTTCATGAGTGGGATGGCCATGTCTTCGTGAGTAGGATGGTTATGTCTTCATGAGTGGGGTGGCCATGTCTTCATGAGTTGGATGGTCATGTCTTCATGACTGGGATAAATATGTCTTCATGAATGGGATTCCCAATTCATGAGTGGGATGGTAATGTGTTCATGAGTGGGATGTCCATGTTTTCCTGAGTGGGATGGCCATGTCAAGTGCAGAAGACAGTGTTTCATAGCACTCCTCCTCATCCTCTGGCACCTACATTATTTCTAGCCCCTCTTACATTATGTTCCCTGAGCCATGGAGGTGTCTCATTTAGGGCTGACTCAACCAGTCACTTATTTTTGCTACCTTGAGCAGTTCTCTCCTTTACCATGCCCCCTCAGAAAGAAGTTTCTCTAGCTGATGTTGGGAGCAGCACTAATCTATTGGCATAAACCTATAGATCCAGAAGGCTGTTTGACAACATGCACATTTAGCAAAACAACAAAAGCAAGTTCCACTTAGGGTTGCCGTGATCAAAATTTTTATGCAAGATGTTTTCAATAAAAATATAAATGAGAAAATCATTGCCAGGCGGTAGTGGCACACATCTTTAATCTCAGCACTAGGAAGGCAGAGGCAGGAGAAACTCTTTTCATTTCGAGACCAGTCTGGTCTACACAGTTAGTTCTAGAACAGCTGAATTTACATAGAGAAACCCTATCTATCTCTGTCCAAAAAAAAAAGAAAGAAAAGAAAAGGCAAATCCTTATTTGCAAAAGTATTCTTTGCACAAACATTCTTTAGAGAGAGACAGATAGATTAAAAGAAATAAATAAGTTATTTTATCAGTGATTGCAAAAATCCAAACTTTATATTCGGCAGTGTCAATGTGCCTAACTTTTCAATATTGTTTCCAATTTGCAGCAAGGGAGGCAATCATTTCAAAAGAACCAATGACTTGGTTTGTCAAAGCATCTGGGCTTGATTTTCTTATTTAGCATTCAGAAGCTAAGCTGACTATTTCACCACTAATATTCTAAGAGTAGCTGACACCTAATGGAAGATTTTTGAAAGAACAAGCAATTGATAGGAAAGTGGGGTACCGGTGGGCAATCCCTTTCTGGGAAGACGTTTGACCTTCAGAAGACTCATCCTGAAAATGGCTACCACCTAAAGGGGTACCAGCTAGATGTGGTGTGACCTTTAGGCTCTAAAGCATGGAGATGATGACAAACTGACCCACGTGACACCATCTGGGTGTCAGTTTTCCACCTCAGGTTGTTTTCCTAGCTGCTCGGAGGTGTTCCTCTCAGGCCTGTTTGGCATGCTACCCTTGAAAAGCCTGATTAGTAACGGCTGGATCCCGAGGCCTTCCTTAAGCTGTCAACTTTGTGTCAGCGTTAGGAACCACTGTGGCGCCTACCATGGCCAAGTGGCCCTCCAGGACCCCACTGGGAAATACTAGAGTTTTATGGGGTTCACTGCAGTTTTTGTGTAAACAACATAACGTTTTATGATGGGAAACCTAGTCCTTTGCTTTTTATGGAAGAGCATTGATTAGGGCCTTCTTAATGTTTGAAATGTAAAGAAGTGTGAAAAACCAATGTTGTCTCAGAAATGGTCCAAGGAAAAAGATCGTGTAGTGGCTACAAGTTTAATGGCCTTTCTCATAAAATTATGTGGGGGATTTGCGATAAGCAAGCAATAAAAGTGTTCCATTGCTTCTGCTTCTCCCAGCTGTGGATTAAATGTTTTATAAAAGATAGCCCCATTACTGTCCCTGTTCATTTAGTTCAAGAGGATTTGATAGAATCCCAAGTGGAATGTCAATAAATTCATATCTTACACTTTTAATTAAAATAGTTGATGTAGCAAATTTTCTTTCTTTTCATGCACTGTTTTTAGCTGAGAAGGTTGATATTGCCCAAATTGCCTAAATAAAAAATTCCATTGGTGACTACAGGTTGTCACTCACTCATCAAAAACAATAGGACAAACATCATCAAAGGTAATGTAAACTGCAGACTTTGAGCAACATGGATATCAGTGTAGATTCAACACTTGTAGCCAGTGCGCCACCATGTGCTGAAGATGATGGCAGGGGAAAACACGCATGTAGAAGCAGGGGTACATGGAACTCTCTGTAATTCCTGTTCAATTTAGCTATAAAAATAAAACTTCTCTTAAAATGCTTTTAAGTGCAAAACCTAGATTTAAAAGTGTGTATGCATGTATGTAAATATGTGTATTGCAAGTACTGTAATTATGTGCGTATGTTCCTGTGTTCATTTGCATACATGTGTGTTTGTTTATATGTGTGCATTATTTATACATGTGTATGTATGCATGTGTGTATATGTGTGTGTTGTGTGCATTGTATACATTTGTATGTAGTTATGTATATATGTATATTGTGTATATGTGTGCTTATGCTTATATGTATCTATTGTGTATATTGCATTGTATATTGTGTGTGTGTATATATGCACATCTTCATGTGTGTATGTGTATTTTATGTGTATGTGAATGTATGTATATATTGTGTGTATGTATGTGCACATTTACATGTACATATGAGTATATTGTGTGTATATGCATGTATGTGTGTATATTGTGTGTATGTATGTTCATATTTACATGTGCATATGTGCCTATTGTGTATGTGCATGTATGTGTGTGCATGTGTATATTGTGTGATTATATGCACATCTACATGTGTGTATTGTGTGTACATGTATGCATGTGTGCATGTATATATTGTGTGTATGTATGTGCACACTTGCATATATGTGTGTATGTATGGTTTTTTTTTTTGATTTTTCGAGACAGGGTTTCTCTGTAGCTTTTGGTTCCTGTCCTGGAACAAGCTCTGTAGACCAGGCTGGCCTCAAACTCATAGAGATCCGCCTGCCTCTGCCTCCCAAATGCTGGGATTAAAAGTGTGTGCCACCACCGCCCGGCTGTGTGTGTATGTTTTGTGAAAGTATTGTATAAAAGCATGTGTGAGTGTGTATGTGTATAATATTTGTGTATTGTGTGTATATGAAGATGATTATATATTAAAGGATTCAAACATAAAAGTCTATATCACACTTTTATAAGATGATACAAACCTTTCTAACATGATTAGTCTTAGTGCTAGCCATGGTGACTCTCATCCTTGCTCTACTACAGGAAATTCATTTTCTAAAATGTCCCAAGGACTAGAAGCCAAGAAGATTGGCCTGTCTGAGTTGCCTGTTAGGCATATCCTAGAAGAAAGGCGGGTATCTGATTGATATCAGCATACTGGGCCGTGTCAAACTTTTCCATATAAAATTGAGGTTGACCAAAACAAGATGCTACCCCAATCCTGATCTTTGATTCCTGGACTTGGGACAAGGAAGATCCAACTCTACCAAGTGAGTCACTTTACGTCACAGCATGTGACCATTATCTAATGAACAAGCTTTTATCCTGAGTCTTTCATAAAAGAATACAGAAGTCAGAGAGACAAAGCAATTGCTGGGATTTCTAAAGCACCCCTTGACCAAGACACAGAAACATGTTAGGGCAAATGCTATTGCCCGACATATTTTAGTAACAATGCCATGCCAAGGAGGTGGTCAACTGCCAGAGGAAGCTCTGTCACAAAGACAATGCCTGCCTTCCAGAGTGGGCATAGGAAAACCCCAGAAATAAGACGCTGCAGGCAGATCCTGAGAGGACCGTGCTGTGGTCACTTAGTCCCCAGCATACACTTGTCCACACTGTCTTTCCCCCAAAGCACACAGTATTTGCCCCATGCCTAGCAAAACCTTTTTAATCCACACCATTCTTTAAAGAGACTCGAGCCAGCACTGGGAAGAGAGTAAGATGGTGCATCATCAACAGTCATTCGCACATGTGATCCGGGCCCAGGCTCCACGTCATTGCGAATACCGATGCAGAGAGGACATACCCCTGTGTCGTATCCACTCATGCCCTCCCTTCCTACACTGTCGCCTTGAGGCAGAAAGCAGCAGACCAACTTTCCCCAGGCTCAGCCTCACCTCCAGCCCTAATCCCCAGCTGCTGCCCCACGGCCCAGTCACTCTGCCTTCGACCTCAGCGCTGACCTATGGAAAACAAACTTATGAAAGGACCGAGGTCGTTTGGCTCGACTCTGAATTACATGTGGTATTTTATGAGATGAGCTGGTGTCAGAGACAATGGAATGCAGATTCTGTGACATGGGCACTCAAAGCTTTCCTGATGCCCAGAGCACCCTCGCTGTGGCCAAATGTGAAATCGTTACATTTCCCCATGGTCTCCCCACAATTTCCCTACTCAGAAAAGCAGTATGAGGTCTATATCCATCCATCTGCCATTAAAGGACAAATCAAATTAAAGAAATTAAATTGCATTTTTTGTCAAAGAAAAGAAGAGATCACAACAGAATCAGAGATGGCCTCCTATATCACGAGTTAAGAGTAAAAATCTAGGAGTTTCCAAAAAGGTATGAGACCTCGAAACTGATTAATTTTTAGATCTTAAAAAACCATACGATCTCTTTAAAGAGCAATGAAAGCCTGATTCAAGTTGTTAAATTTTATGTTGTGTGTAATGTTGTAATTGATGTCAAACCTTTCGCATTTTCTTACCACTGACGTTGGACAGTCTACTCCACTCAAGGGCTCGGTTACCAGAGTTGAGATTAAGTAACTTAACCAGGAAATAAGGGCAGAATGGAATTTTATTACATGGAATTGAAAAGTTCAGATGCAAAATAATTAAGTCTGAGCCAAATATAGCCACTCTTTTCTCCCATCAGTTTATTTTGCTGGATAATTGGCTGTATTCAGTATTTCACTCAGCTGCGTGTAAAATTTTATTGCCCTTGTAAAGCACACGCTGTGAATTCTGATGCTTCTGTGTGTTTGGGGGGACTTAATTGATGCCCTTACGGAATGCAGTGCTTACCTAAGTTTTGAAACCTAACTAGGCTTCCAGGATGCCTGCTGCCAAAGCCCCCCTTCTAGCCTGTGTGAGGGGACCAGCTCCCATATAAGCCGAGGAACGAGCCTGCAGTGGTTGGGAATAATGCTCCATCCCTCCCCACCGCAGGGTTTTAAATGAAAGACAAAGACGGGGCCTGTTTGCTATGAAACCCTGGGCTGCTACACTGGGGACTATAGGCCCAAGATTTTATATTCAGTAAGTCTGTACTGAGTATGACTCCCCAGGTCTTAGAGCTTTTGACAAATCTAAACCACGTCAGTGTGTGGGGTCTATCCCAAGGTGGTCTCCTGTTCTTCTCCACTCTTCTGAGAATTAGGAGCTGTCCATTTATGGTGACAGCTTGCTATCCTAGCATCCATAGGAATGATACAGAGTTTTTCTGAGAAAAACAATTTGTGGCTCCACACGGTTTCATTTAGCCCCCAATGCTTTCCTACTCTCTTAAATAGGACTATGCCAGAATCTGCCAGAATTCTTGCCTCTGATTGTTTCTACATGTAGGGTACACAATGCATTCTCCAGGTAGCTTACTGTGGCCTGGCTTCTCTGCCAGCACCAGGCAGGACTCATCACGTCCCCTTGGCTCTTCCAACATCTCCTCTCTGGTGACATCTGTACGATTCCTAATGCCTTCCAGCTTTTCCTTAGTGCCGCTTGGGATGCCGTCTCCAAAGCATGGACATTAGGCCCCTCAGACACTTCCTTCGTTCTCCATAGATCCCATGCCTCTGTGCTTCTCCGGGTTACAAGGAAATGATGATGCATTCAGACCAGATTTCTGACAGTGGCTCTGCCTTGCCCGCATGTGTGCAATCTACTGGAAGTCTCTGGCCTCCCTAAAATCACATGCAAAGATGTATATCTGAATGTTTCTCTAGTCAGAGACTCCGGGGCTCTCATCACAATCTCAGAGGGATCCATGGCCCTGCAGTAAAACACTGGAAACCCCTAGTCTGAGAGGAAGAGTGGAATAGTGACTGTGGTGTCACGTGAGCTGCCTCACGTGCTGTCCCGTGTAAAGAGTGTGGATCTGCCAAGCCCTGACTTCTGTCATCGACTGTGGTTGAATTTGTTCTGAACACAATGGGGGCTAAAGGTAGTAGCAAGAATCAGTGATGCCGGGAGGCATGAGGTCAGAACAGACATTCTTAGAAGACTAGCATGACAATGCACTCCGGTAATCCCAGCATTTGGGAAGTAGAGACCAGAGAATCAGGCATTCAAGGTCACCTTTGGCTACACAGCCAATTCAGGGCTGGCCTTGGCTACATGACATCCTGTCTCAAACAAAACAAAAAATATAAAAAAAACAAGAACTTGGACTTGAAGTCAAGTATAGTGGTGGCTCACAATTGTCATCCCATTTCCATAGTCCTTCTCAGCCTTTCTCCTTATCTGTAGAGAATATTTAGTCTCCTGCCTTGCATGCATCTCGTTAGGTCTGGGAGAGAGGAATGGAGATTTGATGGCCCTATATACTTGGGATAGATATACGACACTCTATCGAGTTAAAATACAGTAAAGTATAGGATGAGAGAGGCAATCATCCATTTCACACTCAAACCGAGGCCTCTGAAAATGGAGGGGGAGCAAACCCTCATTATGATCAGTTATATCCAAGCTTGTGGCTACACAGATCCCTCAGGAACACGCTGCTCCATCTTTTCAGTTTTCAGGTCAGCTACCATCACCCCTCCCTCCTTCTCTCTGCCTTCGGCTGCAGCTACCTGCGAGTGCAGAGGCCCTACAGTCTGCCCTTTGGCTTATCCCTCCAGACATGCACTAGGCAGACTCCCCAAAGGAGAGATGGTCTTGGGCCTAATTTGCCTACAGAAAAGTAAGATGCGCCCATCTCCCTTCCACCTAGAACTTCATCCCGGACAGAACCTCTACCACAGACAATCATTTCCCAGATAATCTGGTTAGGGCAGCAGACAGGAGCACACGGAGAGTAGCTTTTGGAGCACAGAACTCATGGCTGCCACCATCACCCAAGGGACAAAGTAAGTATGGCAAGTCGCCTTGCATAACATCCAACAATAAGGTTCTTTCTGAAGGCACTCAGTGGTCACATAGCCCTCTGTCGAGATCAGAGGCTAAACTTAGAATGTGGGTCTCTACAAGGGCAAATGGATAGGTGAATGGTCCCATGAAGCCGCTTTAGGCTTGGTGAGGAGCCAGGAACCCTGCTTCTGGCTCCCTGGGAGGTTTCATGGGGAAACTGGGGGACACTAAGATCCTGTTATCTGGCCAGAAAAAGCAGCCCCAGCATAAAGTGTAGAGCTGGGGTAGAAGAGAGTGTCCTCATTTCTTTTGGTGAATTCCCAGGAAACGATAGCCAGCTATGCAGTTAGCAGACGGGATGGCGCTTTCTGTGTTGGTGTAGTGTGCCAGTGTCTCCCTGTCTGCGAATTGCACATCCTTTTATAACCCTTCCAGGGGAAAGCACCATCATTAGCGCCCCCGAGCTGGAAGAAGAGTGAGCCTTCACAACCTCATCACTGCATCTAGGGATGGGGCATTCTTTAACCCTGCACGCTGGTGCACTGTGGGATGTTTCATGGCATCTCTTGTTTCTATCCTCCTAGACATCCACGAGCCATCGCCTCCACAGTTGTCATAACCGAAAATGTCTTCAAACATTATCAAAATCCCCCAAGGGACAGAATAGGCACTGAATGAAGCCTCGGGCCAAGTAGGGAGAGAGGATGAATGGTTTAACACAGGACTTCAGTTGCCTTGGGGGGGGGAGGTTTCTCTGACTGTCATAAACTCACTAAGAGCCTAGAGCCCCACACCCTCATGCCTGCAGACTCTAAGGCTGGAGAAAGGAGGGACAACAGGATAAAGGGACTGACTCACCATCAATAGTCACCTGACCCCCTTTTGGAGCCCCATGTTCTTGCTATAATCATTTTACCCGCCCTCCACAAGAACCTATGCAGCAGTTACCAACACCACTCCATCTTGTGAGGAGCCTGAAACTTACAGCAAAAGACTTCTTGAGATCAAACACCTAGCATTGAAGTCCAAATTTCAAATCATGCTCATTCGGTCTAGACCTGCCCACTACATAGCAACTTCAGATAAACTCAATATTAAATTAATAATGCCTAGTTCCAGGATTGCGAAAGTCACCAGCAGGATGAAAAAGAGCATCCACTGGGTGATATCATCTGACCCCTTCCAGCTCTTCCTTGTCCTTTCCCAGTCCAGGTGAAGAAAGCAGCATACATCTAGTTTCCCCCTGCGGACTTCTTCAAAAGACTACAGCTTTCTTAGTACAGCCACCCCACTTTAAAGTGGATAGAAAAGATGCTATGAAAGAAAGAAAGGAGGGAGAGAGGAGGGACGGAGGAAAGAAGGAAGGAAGGAAGGGAAGGAGGAGAGAAAAAGGAAGATCCAGTTTTGCCTGGTGTCCCCATGTGTTGGTATCTATGACATGTTGAGCTGGCAGCTTCATGGGCAGAACTGCCCGGCTATCCCTGGGTGCCTGCAGATTCCACAAAAGGAAAATAAATCCCAAATGCATGGGGTGGGGGTAGGGAGTAGGAGTGGGGATTGGAGGCTTGTTCTTGTTTTTTAAACACCAAACATTAGCAGTGACTCAGTACTGGATCCTGGCTTCAATCACATTCCAGGTTCTGTTCCCCACCATGAGGGTGCACTGGTAGAATCTAAGAGGAATCCACTCCTTTCCTTGCTTTATTTGTTTATTTATTTGAATCTGAGCAAGTTATCGAAAACAAAAGACCGGCAAGTTCCAAAACCAGACTCCGAGCATCTCTTTAAAAACACACCCAAGCCCAGGATGAACGTCAGGATGACAAGATACTATACTGATTAATTATTAAGAACACATTGCATGCGGTTTGACAGCTGTGCCAGAGCCGCCCGCTTCATAGCGATTAAACCTCAATAAATGTGGTTCTAATAATGAGCTGGTATTGAATTATCAGACAATGGCAGCTTCAGTAAATCTTCATTAGTTTTGTCTTTTGAGACCTTCATTTAAATTCTGAGCAATACAAATACCGTTGTGCCTGGCAGGAACCCCCCTGGACTCCCCAACCGCCACCACCAAATCACCACCCCCCAGCACACACAGCTCCCAGCTGCCCTGGGGGACAGCTAGGGAGGGGCTGAGAATGGAATTGGGAGCCTGGCTACTTTTCTAAGAAGTTTGCATTCTAACTGACAGAAACGGCCTTCTTCAAACTCCCAAGAAGGAAAAGCTTCCCCAGTATGAGATCTAGACATTGAGGGTGAAGAAATTTACTTCTGAACTGTGGTGCTTTCAGAACAAACACCAAGTGAAGAAGGAGGAAAGGAAAGGGTACCCCTGAAAAAGTGAGGAAGGGGGAACTGGAGGAGGTCTCTCAGCAAATGCACAAGGGACAGGGTGCCGGGCTGACCAAGGCCTTCCAGGGTAAACAAACTGGCTTGGGTATAGGGCCTGGCTTCAAAAGACCCACAATTACTCATTTTATTGCTCAGGGTTACAAGATGATACTATCTCAAAAGGAGGTGACAGCGAGTTAACAGATCCGTCCCTGAGGGTGCCTGGCCCAGACCAAGAGACTCCCTTCTCCAAACAGAGATGCGAACACAATTAGGCGCCTTTCTGAAAGAAGGCATCTTTTTTTTTCTGCTTTGGGAAGCCCTTGCGAGGCCAGTTAAGACAACCCCCTCCACGCACATTTTGGTACTAATTAACTCCTAATTTGGGAAGGGGGAAAAGGGTGTCTCTTTCAAGAATTTCTCCCTCCGGAGATGGCATCTCCCGAGCAGCAGCATTTGGCAGTAAAGCGCAACAAATGTCAGAGCCGAGTGGCTGCAGGGCTCAGAATTTACAGCTAGGTTCCGGAATGCTGGTGGAGCGCCGGCCAGGGACTCTCTTTCACATTGGGATGGATCTGGGTAATTAGGCAAAGTCAGCATGGCCTGTCCCAGGAGGGTCCTGAGACCCATCTCAGCTCTTGGTTTGTTCTGTGACCTTAGCCAAGTTCTTTCTCTTTGCTGAACCTCTTGTCACGTCTGTCTACAATAAAACTGACATTTGGGTCCTCTCAGGACGATTCAGTCCCAGAGTCCACGACAATAAGATAAAAGCTATCAGGTATTTGCCCTAGTTCTCTCACACACAAAGGCACAGAGAGGAGAGAAAGAAAGAGGGGGGGGGAGAGACAGAGACAGAGAGAGAGAGAGACAGAGACAGAGAGAGAGAGACAGAGAGACAGAGAGAGACAGAGAGAGACAGAGAGAGACAGAGAGAGACAGAGAGAGACAGAGAGAGAGAGAGAATAGTACCCAGCAGGCAAATGGTAAGGGACGATCCTCAGAGGATGGATGGACCATGGTATAGAAGGCATAATCACAAGAGACCAACCTCTTCACTGTGTTTACCACCATCACGAGTTCATCCTTTCTCACTCCTAGCCTTTCTTGGAGCAGAAGGCTAAAAGCCACCATGCCCACAGAATAGCCCAGGGCTCCATGCCACTGCTCAGTCCGCGTAAATCTCACTCTCGGGGAATTATTCACAGAAATGTCTGCATTAGTAGTAAGTCCTGCTCCCTGTTTCAGGTTCACACAGCACTGGAGCGGCACCAGGCAGTAGCACTTGATAACTACAGGGACCGGAAGAGCTGACGGTTCATGGCATCTACTCCGGAGGGTGTGCCCCTCTGGGAGCCCATGCCTGTACGTCTGAAATGCCTTGAGAGAAAGGGTGACACCACTGTGCCAGGTGCACAACTCAGCCTCCCTTCCTCCTCTTTCTTCTTTCTTATATAAAATAACACTTCTCTAACATATATATTTCCCTGTGACAATTCTTGTTCCCTGACAGTTCTAACAAATACACACACCCTTCATCTTGCTTCTGCAGTCTCTCAACCATCATGTATGATCATTAATATCTTCCACAATCAACTGTAATGTTTTATCACTTAGTATCTTTTCCAACTGTCATGTGTTATTATTGGTGACTATTTTTGACCCTTAAACAGCAGACTCATAGCCACCTTGGTGAAGAACATGGCAGTTTTGTATCCACAATGGTGAATGGGTAAACCACAGGGTCCAGGGTCTTAGTGCTGACAGAGCCTTGAGGAGTTGTCATGGGTCAAGGAAGGGGTCCAGGAAACCAATCTTAGAGAAGGTTTGGAGTTAGGGCTTCAAAACCAGCCACATTTATGGTCTGGACATCAGAGCTTGCATGCCAGAGCAATTGCTTAGCATACAAGAACCCCTGGGTCCATTCCCCAGAATCAAAAACAAAACAAACCGAATGAAATAGAACAGAGGAGGACCCCAGTACCCCCAGTGACTCTCTCCACAATGCCTCTGATGAGAATACCAGAAATGGCTGCTTGGTAGCTAGAACAGTCAGCGGGAAGGTGCCACCTACAGGTGAGTTCAGGGAAAGCAAGTGACAAAGCAGGTTTTCTGAGCCAACATGAATAAAAAGGCTAGTTCCCTCTCCAGAGGACTGGTACTCACTGATGGAGCTGATGGGGAGGGGGCCCTGGTACCCTGTTTCCACTAAAGCCTTCCACTCCTAGTCCCTTTATTTCTCCTGGCCACTCTCGCTTACTCCCAATTCAGAAACTTCCCTCCCAACTCCCCCAAAACTCTAAATAAAACTCACAGCTCTTGCCAAATATTTCCCCCATCAAGCAGTATTTAGCAACATGAGTGCCGCAAAAGGATCATGGACAGATCAAATATCATACATTTGTTTTCAAATCCTGCAGATATTTTCCAAATCGTTTCTCTTTCTCTCTCCCTCTCGCCCTCCCTCCCTCTCTATTTTTTTTTAACTTTTAATTCCTTTCTAGACATCATCACCCTCCCGATAATTTTGGCAGGGATGGCCCTGGGTGCACTGACTCCAGAAGAAGGATGGTCAAATATAGTTGCAAAGTTTAAGGACACAGTGTGTTGTCGTCCCGTGCCCCTGTGGCAGTAGTGCATGCAGCCACGTGAAGGGTGGGAGGAAGTAACATACCACGGGTAGGCATGCCACAATTGGAATATGCCATGTGATGCATACGGATACATACAGTGGAGTGATGTGGGGAGCCCGTAGGGCTCTATGGGAAGTCTCTGAAGTGTGCCATGTGTGTTACACGAATAACAGGTGAGGCTGAGATGTATGAATGGCGTAGTAAGAAATATGTGCTGACAGAGCAGCGTACAAAGGGGTTTAAAACTTTAGGGGGCCATGAGAAAGGTGTGCGTCAAAATGGTATCTTGGCAGGAGCTAGAGAAACAACCCAGTGGTTAAGAACACTTATTGCCTTTACAGCAAACCCAGGTTTTATTCCCATTTTCCATATAATGACCTGCAACCATCCATAGCTCTAGTTCCAGGGGATTTGATGTCCTCTTCTGACTTTTGTAGGCATGAAGTGTGCATGTGATACACATATGTAGACAAAGCACTTACATACATAAATCATCTTTTTTTTTTTCAAATGTCATCTTAGCTACTAAAAAATGGCTCTTGGGTTAGACAGACATCGCCTCCAGGAGCAGAGGTCACTCTAGGAAAGGTCAGAAGTCATGTCATTCCAAGAACAAAGTCTATAGAACTTGACTTTGTAATTGGACAAGCTTGGAGTCTGTCACAAAACACATGTACTCAAAGAGAATTAATAAAGGCAAAATTATTTTGTTGCTTATAGGTAGCACTTATTCTGAACCAGAAGCTGGGGGAAGACGTTAGAATCCTTTGTCCCACAAGAGGATTGTGACTAGCTTCAGTATCTGCGAAATTATCTCTCAGCCCAAAGGAGACACTGCCCTCTTTCATAACCCCTATAGAGCACTTCCCTAGGCCCAGAGAAGAGGACACTGTGGAAGGCTGCCCAGGATACCACACGATGGTCAATGCTTTTTATGGGGACTGTCCCAGAGGTGGTATCAGTGGGATACATAGGGCCAGATCAAATCATGTATGGGATTCTTTTAGCCTCTGTCACCATCTCTATGATTCAGACCCCATGGCTAAGATCCAAGGTCATTCAGGGTCACAACTGAACTATGTTCTTTCCATGGTTCTCTTGTTCAAGTCACCTGGACATAAGAGGGCAATCTCCCATGTTCTGGGCTGAGGAGAACCCAGGGTCCTCTCTGTCCTGTGCAGGGAGAGGGAAATTCCTGAAAACTGAGTCCAGAAAACGATGTTGGACTTGACCTTGAATGGGAAGACAGAAAGAATTTCTGAAGTGACACTTCATCTTTATTCCAGTTGTAATCATTGGTAATGTCCTGGGAAGATGTTTGTGATTGAATTTTCATTTTATTTTTTTAAAACTCCGACTTAGCAGTGTACTTCTAATATTTTACCCAAGATGGCCCCAGGATTGGAGTCCTGTGGAAGAAAGAAAGGACCCTTGAAAAATGATTATCAAAAGTCAATACCCAAGACATTTACCCCAGGCAAAGAATAGCAAACAGTGACAATCTATACGGACAGCTCTACAAGGGACAGTTCTGATGAAGTGCATGGGAAAGCAACAATAGCAGAATTGGATCCTACTCACACATGTGCCCAGAGAAGCCCATTCTGCTTGTGACTTTCTCCTCTTTCCTCCCCAGCCTAAAACGCACTGTTCTTTTGGGCATTGTTCTTCTATGTTCCCGTTCTTCTGTTGATGAGAATCCCACTGAAGAGAACAAATGAGAAGAAAACACCCCTATTTCCCTCTCCTCCCTTTTTTGCTTTTTACAGTGACAGTGGATGCCCAGTCCCTTTTTGGAGCATGAATTAGTTAGTCTACTTCTCAACAAGCGACTAGTATTAGTCATCTTTTAAGTTCGTGTGAGAATACTCAATCTTAAAGTCCACTCAAATTCCAAAAAACTTGCAAGAGGATTCAAAATTTTCCCATGAGGAGAAAAAGTCTATTCTAACAGCTGGCTGACCAATCTCCATGCTCCAGTGTGGATTCTAATCCCTTGACCTTCAACCACTAAAGCCAGGTGATATTTCTAAAACACCACGACTTTTGCCTGTGGAAAGCCTCTGGTGGCTCCCCAAGTCCCAGCTCCTTCGCATCCCAGAATCTCCATGTCTTAGCCCTGATACTTCCTCTTGCTGTATTCATCTCAAATCCATCTGTAAAGGCTCTTCATGCTTTCTCAGTTGTGTCATTGTTTTTCTTAGAAATTTGTACAAGTTGCCTTCTGCTAAGAAAACCCTCTTCTGTCTTCTTCATATGAGTAACCATCAAGGTGCCGCCTTCCAGTCTGCTCAACCATCACACCTTTGGGGGACATTTGGTTCCCCCATGGTGCCTTCAGACTGTCCCCAGATATATCACTTGCCGTAGAATCTTCTCAACTAGAGGCTGTATTTTCTTCTAATAGGACTAAAGGGTCTGCAGGAGAGGCAGACATTTCCATGGCGTCTCCAAGCCACTTCTTCTTCAGTCTTCAAAGTCCTTGGTTCTTTGAAGTGCAAGTCATCAGACTTTACCACCCACTATTTGCCTTGCTGTCACTTACAGTCCTCTCTGACACCCCGCTTCATTTATTGATGACTTTAGCACTTGGCTTACTGTCTTCCTCTCCATAGCATCTCCTGCCATTCTTGGCAACTTTAACATCCTCAGAGATGGCCCGTCTCCAACACCCTGTTATCTCCATCCCTTGAGCTGCTCGAAGCCCAAGAGCTGGTTTTCCCTCAGGCCACCTTATCCACCAACTCCTGTGGTGACACCTCATAGCCTTCTAAGCAGGGTCAAGTGGTTGCTGCATGTCCTCTGAGCTGTCAAACTTGCCTTGACTGGTGTATTCCTTCATCTGGAACACCCACCTGAGTGACACTAACCTCACTGGGATGCTCAGTAACTTTTTTTCTTCCTCATTTTCATCAGCATGACCTTTTCAATGCCAAACACATTTGTGTGTGCTCGTGTGTGCGCGCGCACACACACACTCGCATGCACACACACGTACACACACGCACGCACACACACCTTCACTCTCTTCCTAATTCTCTCCAGGTTCCTTAGTCAGTGCTTTCTCTGCATCCTTACAGGTGTTTTGCTATTTCTCTCTCTGCTAACCCACTGGCCCAGAAAGGCCTGAGCCTGCAAATTGTTGCCATGTACAGCCTTCCCGGCCACCTCCCTTCATTTATCGATGGCTTTAACACTTGGCTCAACGTGCATCCACTTAATCAAACCTATCTTCTGGGAAGCATTTGTAGTCCTGCTGGATGGACTTGATTTCGACGGGCAGGCCCCAGTCTCCAGACTTCCATTAATCTATCCAGCCTAATTCACTTACTCTGAGAATTCCAGCTTCTCTCTCTCCCTCTTTTTTGCCCCTCTGTCTCTCTCCCTCCTTCCCCTCCTTCTATCTCCTTTTCTTACTCGAAGCTCCTCTACTCATCTTGGTAAACTACACCATTTCCCACACAATTATTGGAAACAGTGATTATACAGTCTCATTGGGGATGGGGAGATGGCTCATCAGATAGTTATAAGCATGAAGATTGGAATCAGGTGGGCAGCCCACTGTAATCCCAGAACTGGAGAGGCAGAGTCAGGGGATTCTTCCCTCCTCCTTGAGCAAGCTGGCTAGCTAAGCTAGATGAACTGATGAGTTCTGGGTTCGCTGAGGTCCACTGTCTCAATATATAAGGGAGAGAGTGACTGAGGAAAACACACAGCTTCAGCCTCTAGCCTCTACACACCTCATAGACATATGACATTCTATATACATGCAACATGCATACATATACACACAAACATACAAGTGTTGCGTAAGTGAATAAAGTTCCCTACATGTTTACTCTCTTTCCTTCATCCCCCACACTTATTTTGTCACCAGGTTTTAGCATATCACTTCCAAACACTTTTCAAATTGGATCTGCTCCCAGCAAAGCCTAGCATGCTCTTAGCCTAAACTAAGACTTCCCTGAAGTGACCAACTTTCGGATCTTCTCGCTGGCCGTGTTTTCCGTGGGGATCCCACGAAATCTACTCTTTACCCACACACTAGCTGGCGCGATCTTTAAAATTTTTTAGTAGACTTCATTTTCTACAGCAATTTTAGGCTCACAGAAAAACGAGAGGAATACAGACCATACCCCCACCAGAGTGGCCCATCTGTTTTAGTTGAGGACTACATTGTCTCATCCAGAAGGCTACCATCCCCATTAGGATCTCTAAAGTTGTATAAATGTATAAAGACAAGTATGCACTGGTAGAATATACAGAAGCCTCACTACCCTAAAAACCCTCTATATTCCATTTGTCCCATCCGTTCCTCCAATCCCCATTTCTCAGACTGCGTTTCCCAGGGAATCATCTAGTAGGAATTTCATCATAAGCAGCCCTTTATTGATGGTGTCTTTTGGTTAATAATATGCATACTCATGTTCTTGAGTCTTTTAAAATCTTGAAAATTCATTTTTTGGCACTGTATAGTATTCCACTATCTAGATATACCAATTTATTTATCCATTCATTGTCTGAAGAGCATGTTGGTTCCTTGCAAATTTAGGCAATTATGAGTGAAGTTGCTGTCGATACCTTTATTCAGGATTTTGTGTGAAGTGAATCTTAAACTCATTGCAAGGAATGCCAGAGTGTAACGGCTGGATCAGATGTGTTTTGATGCATAAGAAAGGGAAAAGAAAGGTCACCATGCCTGCTACCTTTCACTCCTGTACCTAGTGATTAGAATAGCCTTTCTAAATATCTTATTGTGTCTTCCCTTTTTCAAATCTTTCCAAGATTCCCCCTTGCAACAAAAATAAATCTCAAAGGTCTTACCCACCAGAACCTGTATGATTTGGCCTCAGCCTGTTCATATTTGTTCTGTTTCCTCAACAAAATCCATGCTGATTATTTCATATTTTGGTACCACCTTATCATGTGGTACCAGCCTAACCATGACTACCAAGCTGCGGCCAATTTCTTTCTTTCATTCTTCAAATACATCAGGGATTTTTTTTCCATCACAGGGCCCTGATCTTGCCGCTCCTTCTTACAATATCTCTTGGCCAGGTCTCTATTTGGCTGCTTCTGTCTTGGATTGATTATCAGCCTATTGATGATGATTTAGAATAGCGACTATTAGAAAGCTACAAAAAATATGTAACTAGGGTCCAGTGGGATGGTCTAATAGATGAAGGTACTTGGGATTAAGCCTGATGAGCTGAGTTCAGACTCTGGATTCATGTGTTGGAAAGACAGAATCCACTTCTGCAAGGTGCCCTCTGCCATCCTCCCATGTCCCATGATGCGCTTGTGAGCATGTATGAATACACACACGTGCATAGATAGATGGATAGATAGATGGATGGATGGTTGGATAAAGGATGGATAGATTCAAAAACATGTAATTAATGGGCTGAGGGGGTCGCATTTACTCTGGAACTATGATGGTATGAGCTTAAAACTCCAGCACTTGCCTAAAACGATAAGCCTGGAAATATGCGAGCATAGTACTCAGCACTGTGGGGGACAGATAAAGAAGGATCCTCTCTCAATGGGATAAAATGACGGCCAATGGAAGATTCCGATGACCTCTAGGCTCCACATGCACATAATCTGTATTCACAAACATAGGTACACACACAAAAGCACACATGCACACACACACACACACACATTGTATATACATACATTCATTCATTCAAAAGAAAAAGATGTAATTTTTAATTTTGAGGTTATTAGGGTGAGGCTTAACCCAATTCATTGTCCTTAGATTGGGAAATATCAAGGAGAGAGCTCAGAAGAAACCAGACTCACATACAGCACCAAACTGTAAGGAAATGGATCCCATAAACAATACCAACCCAGAATCGAGAGCCTTCTAGTGCCTAAGACTTCTGAGTGGATGCAGGGAATATAGATCCTAAAAGGAGTGAAGAAAATATTGTTTCCACGAGGTAGAAGGCTGGTGTGACAATAGTGTGTGTGGGGGGAGGGGGGTTAGTTAAAGAGAAGTAAGAGCCCTGAGTCAGTGGGAGCCATCATACCATGTCCTTGACAGAGAAGGAGAGAAAGCAAAGAGGGGCAGCTGGAAGGCACAGTAAAAACTCAAAAGGTCTCAAAGTGCCAGATGAAATGCCATTAGGGTTTGGAGGCCTGCTGGAGGGTCACATGCCTAATACACGCTCCTAGGAAATGCATACATTATATCAGACCCTAGTTACACAGGGGCGAAAGGAGCAAGGGCCCAGATATCTACACTGTTTGTTTCCTGGTGCCGGTTAGAGGCAGGCTGTCTGAATTCTGGAGCACTGGCTTCTGGGTTGTAGCCTCTGCCTCTATGCTGCGTCTGTACCTGCATCTAGTTAGCTAAGAACCGCAGGCAGAAGACCAAACTCCGCTCCACACACTACCAGGAGCCTCACAAATCTGCTGAGGCCTGGAGCAAATTCAAGCTTGTCTTCGTCTACGCTTCCTACATGTATGCAATTCCCTTTTTGATGTTATGAAAACCATGATTTTTGTGTTACTATTTTAACATTTATAACCAAAGATAATTGGCAAGTTTGCATCTCCTCCATAATGACTTTCTTCTCAAACCATGTCTGATTAAGACATTGTTTAGGTCATGGTGTCTCAAACTGTGGGTCACGAACCATTAATTTGTTGTGAAATCAATTTAGATGGTTCGCAACCAGCATAGTTTTAACAAAAATAGAGTAGAATACAAAATAATAGAAAATACTGAAATGACTCGCACAGAATAAGGGCAAGTAAGGTTTCAGAAAGCATATGTTTCAGTTATGTATATTGTATATGTAAACATACATCTGTGTATAATGAGATACAATGTAGCATATAAGGTCAAAGCCAAAAGAAGTAGAAGCTATTGTTCTATTTCTCCTGCCTTTAAAACAAGCAATATAACGTATGCTATAAATAATTTATAAAATGTATATTCTAAAGTCATTTCAAATTTCATGTAGATTTCATTCATGTCAATGTAAGGCTGTCAAAGATAATTACCATCAAAATGAGTCCAGGACAGGTGTGGTCATCAGGAATGTGGCATTTCAAGGCTGGGACGCTAACACTTCTGCAGTCTTCAGCCAGGAGAACTAGGTATTTCTTCCCTCATTCATTTATTCATCTATTTATTTATTCTTACTGTACGGTAAAATGACATTATAGGATTCCCCCTCCCTTGTTTGGAAGCCTCCAATTGCTTACTTAGAAAAAGACTGGTATTCATCTGCCTCTGAGAAGCTTCCAGAAGAACTGGGTGCTCTGTGTCTACAAGAGGCTACAGGAAGTGGGATGAGGAACTTCACTATCAGACCCACCTGACTTCAATTTCCAGCTCTGTCACTTACCATGGAGCGGTGCCATGGTTTCCTTGATCAGAAGTTGAGAATCATAATGTGACCCCACTAGGGAGTGGTCAAGCTAAGCAAAGTTTTCAAGATGCTAGCACGGGGCAGCACTTCACAAAAGATAACTCAGTCACATCATGCTCTGACTCCCTGTCACCATCGAGGCCTGTGCACCTGCCTTCACTGTTGAGTATTGTCTCCCACATCTGTTGTCCCCAGTGGCATTTCTGCAAACACTCATGGAAAGGTTTTGGTTACCATGATTCTGGTCTCTTCCCATCTCAGATAGAGCTCCTACCCAGGCCTCCCTTCCTTCCCATCACAAACCTTATTTTCTTTTCAAGTTAATTCTATTACATACAGTCTCTAGCCCGGGGGTTGCCAGGACATAGTTCTGACCTCTAGGTCAGTCCTGTGTCCGTAAGAAAAAGTCTCCCCTCCTCTCCATCAGCTAAACACCCTGGGGATTTCTTTGCCTGTAAATGCTAAACCAGAATGTAGGTAGTGTGGTCCCCACCTAGTAAATGTTAGGAGAAGATGTGTATCTGCATAAGTTGTGAAATATAACCAAAGATTTTACTTTTCATTTGTGACAATACAGAACTCACTCAGAGTTCATCAAAATGGAAACAAGCAAGCAACCAAAAGATATGCAGTTAGTTTGAGGTCATCTAGTGGTGACAAACACAGCCACATGCCTATGTGATGGGACCCACAAACATTTCCACCCTCCTCTTTACTTCTGCCCTTGTGATATATCCCTGACCCCACTTGGTCCTGATTTTCATGGGAAGGAAAGAGCTCTCAGAAATGAAGGAGGCAAATAAACTGGGTCCTGTCACCCATAAGCTAACCCTGTCTCCTATTTCACTCAAATCTCCTCCAAATTAGCCAATTCCTTCCCTCTCCAGCCCAGCCCAGCCCCAGCCCATCACATCACAGTGGCTAGCAAGATAGAAGTTCCCATGAAAGAAGGAAACAAATTATTCATGGCTGGCATTCCTCCCTGGTCACCACGTCTCCTCGATGACATGACACTTCAGGGACAGTTGGTCTGGCTATGCCTGGAGCCAAGCCTGCTGGCCTCGTGAAGGCTTCTTGTGTTCTTCTGTTATTCAGCCCATGATAGCCACACAATCAAAACTCGGAGGAAGGTTGACCCATGATGCAAACTCTTTCCCAGCAAAGGACCTTGGGTTTTCTTCTGATGTGCAATGCCCACTGCTCCCTCCATAGTCCCTAACTTTTCTATGCCCCAAACTAATTGCTGCAGGCTCTGTAAAGAAGAGAAGGCCCAAATTGCAAGGGAGAGCAGGACTAGGCATGGCCAGGGCCATTGTCTAGTAGACACAGTCTGCCTAGAGAGGAGTATCAGGGGAAGAAGGGAGGGAGGCATGACGTAGAGAAGAAAGCAGTGGGAAAAAGACCAAACATGGAGGAGTGGCATACAAGAATGCTTGGCTCTCCAGCTAGTAATTACTCATTTGTAGGAAAGTACCTAAAATAGCAAGATAACTCCAAGTTGCATGCGAGTATAAGGACGGAAATTCTTGTTCCCTCTGCCCATAGAGGTACAAGGGGGGAAGATAGAGAGAGCCCTGATCTCCAGAGAGATCCGCTTCCTCCAGGAGTTTCATCAGCCACTCCATAGGTGCTATTTGGATAAAGCACCTACTCTCACCAACTTAGCTAGCTTGCCCACCTCTGAGTGAAAACGCCATCCAACTGAAGATATAGGAAAAGTAAGGCAAAAGGTTTTGTTATATTAGTTGTGTCCTTTAGTGAAGACTTAAGGAAGTCACATCCCAGGGAACTGGTGCCGAGAGAACCAACCTACATGCTGTTGTTTGGGCAGTGACCAGATTAGGGTTGGTCCACAGAAAGACGGGAGACCACTGGGGACAGCAGAAGCTACTGAACACAAAATAGTTCTACTTAAATGTGTATGTATCTGAAACTCTGTCTCAGAGATCCCCGACCCAAATGAGGATGGTTCTGAAAGGAGATGTAGGGTACAGCAAAGAAATAAATGGCCAGGCTGAAGAACAAGGAGCTCAAGAGAAATCAGAGCAGCAAAGAGGTGTTTCCAGGACTCATGTCACCTGCCTGCCCCAGGCTAGCACTCAGTCAGACTCCGATGACCCAGTTGAGCTGGACAGCACAACAGTATGAAGGTGACTCTTACAGTGAGTTGAAATTCTACCCAAGTCACGTAGAGCAGGAGCCCAAGAAATCTTCTCCAATACTGAAGATTCCCCTTCCATGCCCACATGAGATCCTCCACTTGGCCTTTGCATGCCATGGTTTCAGGACAATTCACAATTCTACTGAACGCATCTGAAGAATTTTTGAAGGTCCTTCTCCTAGCCACCAGCCCTCAGGCTTTTCTACACCTACGGCATACTATCAACCGCTGTTGCTCACATCAACACAGACAACATTCAAGGCTAGAAAAATGGCTCAGTGATTAAGATTAATTGCTGCACTTACAGAGCACCCTTGTAGGAGCACAACTGCTTGTTCCAGAGCATAGCTGATGCCCTGTAACTTCCACAGTCACCTGCATGTAAGAGGTGCACATAAACACACACAGTGCTCATACATTCAGCTAAACACACACAGTGCACATACACTCACCTAAATACACACAGTACACATAAACTCATCTAAACACATACACACAGTGCACATAAACTCACATAAACACACACACATACACACACACAGTGCTCATACATTCAGCTAAACACACACAGTGCACATACACTCACCTAAATACACACAGTACACATAAACTCATCTAAACACATACACACAGTGCACATAAACTCACATAAACACACACACATACACACACACACACACACACACACTAAAATCCTTTTTTTTAACAAAAAGACAAATATGCTCAGTCCATTGAATTTGGTCAAGACTGGCAGGTGATACATTAGTGATCTTTTTCCTGAAGATTAATCCGTAGGAATTCATCAAAGGCACACTTTCCCCTCCAGCAAACTGCCAAAGGGCTAGAAGAGATTAAAAACAACAACAAGATAGTTCTGCTGCCTGCCCTGGAAAAAGCCCAGCAGGAGGAAAAAAGAAAAGAATGTTTCAACAGATGTGTGTAAAAGCCAAACAAACGCTCGGGCAGTCTCGTTCTCACTCACACCCAAGCCCTCTTGCTGATGGATGGGGAGCACAGTAATTCTCTTGGCCTGGGTCAGTCTTCATCCAAACACCCGCTGCCACCAAAGCTATCTCTTTAGACTGCAAAAGATAAATGACGCTCTGTGCCCGCCCACAGATGACACTAACTAGACATCACCTAGGGCAGGTGGGGTTTGCAGCCAGTTTCGCTTCATTTCTGCTGCCGTGATAAAATACCCTGAGCAAAAGTGACGAGGGAGAAGGGGAATCATTTCAGCTCGCCATTCCAGGTTACAAATCGCTGTGGAGAAGTCAAGGCTGAAACCTTAAACAGCAAGTCACGTCATACCCACAGTCAAGAACAGTGAGGATGACGCATGCTCAATTGCTTGTGTTCAGCTAGCCTTCTACGATATTATACAGATCAGGACCCCTGCCTAGAGAATGGTGCCACCAGCAGTAGGCTGCATTGTCTCATATCTCTTAATTAAGACAAGTCCCCAGAGACACAGCTGCAGGTCAATTCAACCCAATGTAGACAAATCCCTCACTGAGACTCTCTTCACAGATAATTCTAGGTATGTCAAGCTGATAATTATAGCTAGCAATCATGCTAGATCTGCATCCAGAAAATACCCAGCCCCTGTAGTATGTGGCTGAGGAAAGGAGCCACCTTGATACTCATGAAGCCCCAGCCTAGCCGAACACACAGCATGGTCCTGCTCCCCATGAAGCTGACCGTTGCTCTTTTTTCGAGACAAGTTTCTGATGAAGTTGGTAGTTGCCAGCCTGCTCATCTGCAAGGCCCATATTGATGCACAGGCGTCTGGGAAGTATTACTGCAATCAAAGTAGGACAGGACCCACGCACCACCCACTGCCACCACCTCCCTGACAACAGCATCAAGGGCTCTGGATTCTCTGTTCAACCCAAGGGGAACCTAAGTATTAAAGCAAAAGAGACCCTGCTACCAGCCAGAGCTGCCCGCCAGCCTCCGTGCTGGGTAAGAGAGGGACTGCCTGATGCCTAACCGAAAAAGTTCAGCACAGAGAACTAAAGCAATGCCTTCTCTTCCAACGCAGTGGCAAAAAGCTACATCTAGGGGCTGACCTGAGAACAGCCAGCTTCCCAGGCCCATGTCTGGGAATTTTCCCTTTCCAAATACGAAGGCAGTAAAAATAGGTAGGCAGGAAGGCCAAACTATGTTTTCGAAAGCCCCAAGTCTGGGTTTGAAACGCCCGCTCCCACCATCTCAAGACTAAGAATAATGGAAGGTCTCGGGAATTCTGGCTTGCTCCCAGGGTGTGAGCATACTTGGATTGGAGAGCACATGGCCAGGCATACCCGCACGAAACCCGCTAGAGCTGGTCAGAAGTGTCAGGAGCCTTTAGAGAAATGAATGAGCCACCGATTAAGAAACGCAGCTGCTGACAAGCAGGAATTGCCCTATAAAACGTTTCAAGGTGTCAGTGATGGAAGTGCACTTTGCAGCCACTCAGCAAGCAAGACAGGGCTGCCCACACACTGCCAAGCACTCTAACAGCTGCCCAAGCCTGGGGTGGGAACCAGCCAGCCAGCTGGGCCTCAGGACAAGACCACCAGGCAACTCAACAAGAGCAACCAAAAAAAAAAATCGTGTCCAGCTTATCACTGCAACCGAATGACTTTCCACATGTGTGATTCCTGCTAACGCTTTGCTATGAGGCAAACCGTGGCTTCCAAAATTCATATGTGGAAGTCCCAGCGCCAAGTGTCTCGAATGTTGTACCTCAACAACAGGGTTATTATGGTGAAATGAGGTCAGATGGGCAGGACCTGATCCAATGTGACTGACTGGTGCATAAGGAGAAAAGATCGGGACACAGATAGGCTCAGAAGAAAGACTATGTGAGGACACGAGAAGAAGGCAGCCGTCTATGAGGCAAGGAGAAAGGCCCCAGGAGAAACCAGCTCTGCCAACACCTTGCTCTCAGAGTTCTGGACTCTGGAAACGTGAGACAATAAATTTCTGTTGTTTAAGCCACCCAGCCTCTGGCACTTGGCGATGGCAGTTCCAAAAGAGCAATACACTTGTTTTGCCATTTTGGGTGTTTAATAAGAATGGACTGGTACTTCCTTATGTGAGAGGGAAGCAGAAAAAGGGAGTGCCACGGTGCCCATCTGAAGCCTGACTTCTCAGAGAAGGAGGCCAGCTGAGCTGCTAGAGCTCCAGATACGTGAACCACCAGCCCTTTACACTCCTCATTTCCTAGAATACCTGCAGGAACCCAGAGACAGTAGTGTGATTAGCCCTATATTTTTAGCAGAGAAAAATAAGATTTCCAGGCAGGAGCTCGCTTGGACCAGGGGTCTTCCTAGCAGAAGAGGAATTAAACTCCAGGTTCGCCTGGTTTCCATGCATCTGTTTCTCCCTCCAACTAAAAGCCAAGAAAGTGGAAATCTCCTGCGTGGTCAAGACGTCTAATGGTGAAAACACATGTGCCCGCGTGGCAGAAAGTCTCCTAGACAGGGGTATCCAGGCAAGAGCTGGGATGTGGGTTTAGGTGGGCTATGGTTTGCAGTCATGCAGCTGCTGGAACACGAGGTTCATCTACTCTTGTCCCACTGCTCCCATCACACATGAACACTTGGGAGAAGACTTGTGCTCTTTAGAGTGACCTCCCCATCCCTAGGATTCTACGCCAAGTTCTAGCAGATATCTCTACCGGGGATCCCCAGAAAAGGGGACTAGCTAGTTTGTTCCCAAAGACCCATTTTAGCTTTGACTATCTACAGCTCTTGGATTTCTATGGAAGCTATGAAATAGACACAACGGTCTGGCACACTGCTTCTAGAACATTCTACAGAGTCAAGGTCAGAGTATTCACACCGGATCTTCAATGAGCTCAACCTCTTTTTTTTTGCACAAACACAGCAAATCTGGCTAGCAAAAGTGGAGGAGACTGCCCAGGAATGGCCTTGGCCAGTCAAGACCAAAACCCCTCAGGGCTGGACTAAACGTTCACTGTTTATTCTCACTTGCTCAGACCCATGGAGGGAAGTGCAGAGAGGCTCGGCTGGCAGGTCAGCGCCATCTCCATTCACCCCAGCTGAGGTGGGACAAGCAGTTCTACCATATGACCCTGCCAAGGAGCTTATGACAAAGGCCAGGCTGATGGCTCAGGGCCCTGCAGCTCTCTGGCTCCAGATGGAGCTACTCATGTTAGCTTAGCCCCGCCCTGAGACAAACGAAGAAAGAAGGAGATGGAGGAGGGAATGGAGGAGGGAGGGCTCTTGGATTAGTCCTCCTTCAGAGGGGCCTCTTGTGGCATTCTAATGTAAAAGCTGCTATGGAGACCTGTACTTAACCATTGGTTACTTCTGGTTCCCCTCAAATCCAGAACCTCCGGGGAGAGGGGTCGGTCCGAGTCTCAGCAGCATTGCTTAGCCAGAAGAGCTTCAGTTGAGTTCTTAGCTGTAACTTCTGCAGGAGCCATTTTCTATCTCTGCCAGGACTGGCCAGGGGCTCTTCTGCGTGCTCCAATGACATTGTAAGATAATACTTTTTAAGTGCAGTTCTTGCTAAGCTATTCAGTCTGACCTTGAACTCACTCTGTGCTGTAGGGAGACCTTGAACTCATGATCTTTCTGCCTTAGCTACTCAGGTTGTGCTATTGGACCCACTCTCTCCCTCCCTCCCTCCCTCCCTCCCTCCCTCCCTCCCTCCCTCTCTCTCTCTGTCTCTCTCTCTCTCTCTTTCTCTCTCGTGCATATGCCTGTGTGCGTGCATGTGTGTGAGCGTGCCTGTGTGTACACACACTCGTGGAAGCAAGAGGAAGACATCAGCTGTCCTACCCCGTCACTCCCTATTCCCCTGAGGCAGGGTCTCTCACTGAACCTGGAACTAGGCTGGCAGCCAGCAGTCTCCAGCTACCCCTCTGTCTCCACCCTACCCTACAGCACTAGGTGTTACAGGTGTGTGCACAGTCATGATTAACATTTTACATGGGTTCTGGGGATTTGAACTCAGATCCACATGCTTGGCCTGTAAGCTTTCTTGCCCACTTGAGCCATCTCCACAGCTGTAATAATTCCTGTGGCATGGTTTCAAAACTATGTGCAAACCTGCTGCCATGGTTTGTCTCAGACAGATTCAGCTGCCGGAGGCTTGGCCTCCAAGGTAGTGATGTTAAAATAGGCATGTTTCAAGGTGAGCCCTGAAAGAAGCTAATTAGACCAAGTGGATACCACTTTTGGAAGCCTGAATTGGGTTGACCTGGCTTGACTTGAAGTACATCCTCTGCTATCGCTCTCATAGCGCTTGCCAGGAGGGAAAAGGAGGCTAGACTATGAGGTAAGCTAGACCCAGGCAGGCCAATTATCTCAGCAAGTTTCAATCTTCACCAATCAGCTTCTCCAAGAGATACACTGGAGACCATTCAGATATGTTCTTGCTCTTAATAAAGTAAAAAATGCAAGCTCCTTGCACGAAACAGCAGGGGGAAAAAACTTGTTAAATATGAAATTACAAGGGATGTTCAAGGGGGGTGAGCCATAGGTGAAGCTGATCGAACTATATTACATTTGGTGTGAAATTGCCAAAGAATAAATAAAAGTAAACAATCAATCAATAAATATTAAATCAGGCTGCAGAGATGGTTCTATCAACAAACTGCTTAACTTGTAGGTACAGGACCTGAGCTCACATCCCAGCACTCATGTAAAATTGCAGGCATGATGCTATCTATGTATCTGTCACCCCAGGACAGGTGATGCAGGGACAGAAAGATACCCGGAACTTGCTGGCCAGTCTTTCTAGCCAATCCGTAAGAGACACTGCCTGAAAAAGGAAGGTGGTCAGAATCAGAGAGAGGGCCCAATGGTCAGAAACACTTAGTATTTTCCCAAAGGATGCAAGCTCACTTTCAGGGTTCTCTTCAGTTCCGAGGTACCTGATGCCCTCTTCTGGCCTCTGCAGACACCTGCACACAGACACAGACACATGCACATAAATAAGAACAAAACTTTAAAACTATAAGTAGCCAGTGGTAGGGGAAGATTCCTAATGTCTGTCTCTGGCATCTGTGCACACACACATGCACGCACACCCCCATGCACACACTCATACACGCATGCACATGTACACGTGTGCACCTCCACACACTCTACAGACAGAGACAAATAAAAAGTAGGAATCAATAAAGCTTTTTTACTTTCTTCTTCAGTCTACTTGTTGGAATGTTTGCTTTCAAATATACGTTAATTTTGAACAGTTTTAGATTTAACCAAATGTTATGAAGATGGCATAGAGTCCCATAAATTTACAAAGTTTCCTGTTATGAACATCCAACATCACTACAATATATTCATTACAGTCAATGACCAATGGTTTTTATTACTCTTATTTATGATAGTGTTTTGCTTACCTTTCCCCTAGTGACATGCTTGTTCCAGGAACCCTTCTAGGACACATTAGCTATCATTTCTCTACAGACAACTTTTTCAGCGATAGAGTTTCCTTGTTTCTGATGATCATGACAGTGTTGATGAGTAAGGGTCAGGTATTTGGTAAAATCTCCCCTTAATTGTTTTGAATGTTGGAAAGAAAGACTGCAGAGCTAATACAACACTCTCATTCCATCATAATAAAAGTCTAGTACAACCATGATCACTTGGTTAATAATACACTCGTTGGGTTTCCTCCACCATAAAGTTGCTTGAGGATGCGTGGTTATATATATTTAGGAAAATTCTTTGGAATTATACCATATATATTATATATATTGTGTGTATTATATATAATACACATTATATATATTTATATATATTCTTTGGAATTATACCATACAGGAGATTTATCATGTTCTCCACAAACTATCTTTCTCTCAGTCATTTATTTGCATTAGTGTGATCTCCTGGATGTTCATTTTATACTTTGACTTATAATCCACTACTACTTTGCTTATGTTTTTATTTCAAATATTTCAGATTTGGCTAATGGAAACACCCACGTTTAAGTGCACCATCCTCTGAAATATTTTCCCTTGCTAATTACAGGTTTTATTATCTATTACACTGCTTTATTATTGACTCAAAGAAATGTTACAGGCTTCCTTATATGTATCTTGCCTCTTGCACCCACCCTAGAAGCAGCCTATGGGTTTCTTTCCAATATAGTACGCTTATTGTTACTGAGGAGTCCTTGTTTCAAGACTCTATTAAGTGGTCTGTGTCCCAAACTGCTTATCTATACATATCCATACATTTCCATTTGTAGCTATGTGAACGCATATGAACCAGCCATGGATTCACACAGATGTTGCCAATGCTAATATCTTATACCTTGAGCCACCCTACGCTTACCTTCTTGCTCATGCATAACCTGAGTCTCTAATAGTAGGAAACCTGGCACTATATTCTGAGTTCATTGGCTTCTTGTTCAATACTAGTGTATAAGTAGGAAAATATCAAAGTGTTTACCCATATCCCCAGAATGGTACCTAATTTGCAATGCTCATGCCCCTTTAAGCACAGAAGTAGAGTATAGAACTTTACCAATACAGAATCTTACAGGAACCCAGTTGGGGACCCAGTGTTCATACAGCTCACTGACTGCTGGGATCTACTCTACCAATCACTGAACCCTCACACCACATGACAGTAAGGGACAATAAATTCAAATCAAACCTCATTCCCACAAGGCAAGTGCACCAAGTCACAGTAGACTGTCAACTTCATATGGGTATTGCAACTTCTGCACTAGAACAGTACAGGCTGGAGTCATCAAAGAGAGATCCCACAAGAAGCCCTTGTTTGGATGTCTAAAAGGTCCTCTCCCAACCCCTGCTCCCTTCATCCTCTGAACAGATCGAGGGGTGGTGTATTTGGAGATGTTGTATGCTGCGTTCTAGATGCAGGTCCCAACAATCCTTGTTCTCTTCGCTCTTTGGCATCCACAAGTTACTGGACCTTTAAGCCTCAGCTGACTCCTCGGCTATAAAGTGGATATGCTCAGGTACCACTCCCAGAACTGCTCATAGCGCGCAGCAGTGTCTATGATGGTCCATTCCACGCAGGAGGGGTCTGAGAGTTGACTGCTTTGTTGCCATCAAGTGGCGGGTTCTCTGAGCCTCAGCACTGAGATCCAGGGAAACTAGAGAGAAAAACAGCTTTCTCTCACCATAAGGTCAGTTTGGGAAAGCTCTGGTCCATGGTGCCAGGAAAGATTCCTAGGCAAAAATCGTTTTTGCAGCATCTATATTCAACAAAGGTCATTTCCAAATGCGCACCTCATAAATGAACTGTCCAAGGACATCTAATTGAAGCCACTTAGGTCTGTGGCTCTTTCTGCCCAAGGCTGGGTACATGCATGTTGAGTCCCAGTGGCTCATGGATCATCATCAGGGCAGATGTCTGGCCTTGGAAATCCTAAGGCCCAAGAGTGGTTGCATCAGTACTACCTAATATCTCATGAATAAGAAGGTCTCTTGGTCTCACATTCTCCAATCACCCACCCACCCCTTCCAGCCACCTAAAAGTCCGAGTTGAGGTAAGTCACTTTCTAGTCACAGGACAACTCTGAGAAGGGATCAAGTGCCACATTGAGCCCTATGCAGTTGGTCATTACCCCTTAATATTGGCAGTTGGCCTAGCCCAGTATACCACAGTGGTGCCAGGAAGCTGACTTCTTCTGGGATGAAGATATGGGGCCTCTTCCTGCATATAGAAGAAGGACTAAGATTCTCCTACTCCCTGCCTCTCTGCCATAGGATGGAGCAGCTTCAAGATCTAGACACCCAACTCGCTGACTAGAGGGACCAGCACATGAATCCTTCTGCTGACCTCTTGGGCATCTATCTTCTTCCTGGACCAGCCCACAGGGTCTTTATCTGAGTGAGTTGTGGACTCTAGAAGCAGGTTCATCCATAGAGAATGGCCTTTGTTAGCCTCATCTGGCTTCATGGACTTCCATCTTCCATTGATCTTTCCCTGAGGACCCGCTGCGCTCCCGATCTTCACCTGGATGCTGGCTGCTCAGAGTTATCATGCTCTAAGAAACTATTTGGGTTAGCAGTGGTGGGTATCATAGACGACTGCTGTAATGCTTTCAAGTATTTATTACATACCAAGAACTATAGCAAACACTTAACATACACTGTTTGATTGAATTATCATTTTTGAGAGCCTGAAATCACTACGATTGTTATGACCACTTCCTTGAAGACTCTGAGGCAGGAACCGAGTAGGAAGCCTATCTAAGGTCACAGAGTATGTCTATCAGGGTTCTGGATGGTGACAGCAATACAAATCAAAAGGAGAAGGGAACTATTGGGACAAAAGCAGTGAAAGACCAAGCGGGAAGCAATAGAAACAGGTGCCTTCAGACTGCACAGGCACAGGTCTAGAATCTGCAAGGGAAGGGGCAGAATAAACTAAAATGATTCAAAAAAGCCTCATACCTCAGTGTATATCTGAGACATTCTTGGGAGACCAGTAGAGAGAAAAATGCCTGCAAGGAGTCCCACGCAGAACAGAAATGGCCAGTCACCATTTACTCTCCACCCCCATCCCTTCCTCATCTGCTCAGGCAGTGGCTAGAAGTCTATGCTGGGAGATTTGGTCTACTGCCGCAAAGGACACCAAGGCTGCTGCCACGGGAACCACCCAGCTACTGCCCCCCACCCCTGAGGCTCCACACTCGAGTCTCCCTCTACCAGAGAATGAAGCTGCCTACAGCTCTGGAGGTGGTTCCAAGATCATGTGGTTCATACCAGATCTTTCGCTGGCTCCAGGGCCCCTACCAAATGGCCACGCTCGCTCACAGATGATCAGGTCTCCACAGGCTTTTTTAGCAAGCAGGAAACACGCATGGAATGCGGCCTTGTGAGGGAAAGCAAAATTCTCTCCTGCCTCTGTGACGTTCCAACTGAATGACAGACTTGAGACTAACAAAAGTGGGGATTAGATTAAGCCAAGCCAGTCCTTTCCTTCAGAGAGGCCACACTCTAAAGAAACCAGAAACCAGATGAGGATCCCAGTAAATGCAGAGCAGGAGAGGGGGAATAGACAGTGCCAGGGCATGGGACAAAGGGACTGGTTCTTTTCCCAGAAAGCTGGGCTATCTCCCAGACGGACCAAAAGTGCTTTTAGATCAGGTGTGGGGAATGTGGCGACCGGTTGCTCCAGAGTCAGGTAGCTTCATTTGTTTCTAAATTTAATTTTAGTAATTTTATTTTAGTTTTGAGATCATCATACCAATATCATTTCAATTATTCCTTCCACCTCCTTCCTCCAAACCCTTCTATATACCTTTCCCTGCTCTCCTTCAAATTCAGGGCCTCTTTTTTATTTTTTAAACTAATTGTTAGTGTGTGTGTGTGTGTGTGTGTGTGTGTGTGCATGTGTGTGCATTCACATGCACACACATGTTGTTCAGTATTATAATGTTAATCATTTGTGTGTTTTTATGGATGACCATTTGGCACTAGGCAACTAGTCATTGTGCTCTTCTTAACAGGTTGAGAGTGATATCTTACCTGAGAGGGAGCAGGTACAAGCTAGATGAAAAACTACTCCAACCTTTCGTGACCTATGCTCAGAGGTCACGAGATCATGTATTGTTTCACCTTGTGCCATGTTTGAAGCAGGTACAAAGTCTCTTCCAGGTTAAAGGTGAAGGGCTGGGAAGAAAGGGCTGAGAAGGTCGCTGCCTAACTTCATTTCTTTTGCTGTGACAGATATCTGACAAAGAGCAACTTAGACACTAGAGCAACATAACCCCTAACCGTATTCCCAAACTTACCCAGATAGCCACAGGTACAGTGGAGCTCCCACCCTGCATCAAAGAAGCTCCTCTTTGCCGCAAATGCAGACTGCTATAGAAAAAAATCCACACCAGGTCTCTTTACAGAGATCCATTGGGAACTCAGGACCAACACATACATCTTAATGTAACTCTTGCACCTACAGCTCAGGGAATGTCATGGAGGATGGGGAGGAACGATTGTAAGAGCCAGAGGACCAGGACATCTGTGGTGAGATTGGATCTCTAAGAAATGACAGGGAAGCTACACCCATGATACCTAAACAAGACCTAAACAGCTAAATACTAGTAGACATAGTAACCCAGAGTAGGGAAATTTCACAGGGTCCGAATCCTAGACGAAGAACTATAGACAACTAAAGACCGCTGAGAAAAGCAGGATTAGTCTTTCCCAGGCATGAGTTCCCCTACCTGATTATCTAAAACAAAGCGGGCAGCTCTGAAAACATGAACACATAAGCAATACCCCACACACCAAAAGCAACTCACAGAAGAAAGGGTTCCTCTGGCTTCCAGGTCCAGGTTATAGTCCATCAGCGGTAGGGGTTCAGAGCAGGAATTCAGTCATCTAGCCCTATCATGGCCACAAGAGCAAGAGAAAATGAATGTGCACTTGCTTGCTAACTATCAGCTATCATTCTCTTGTCTTGTGCTATTCAGAGCATCCAGCCTAGGGAATGGCACCGCTCACAGTGGGCTAGGCCTTTCTATATCAATTAACAATCAAGTCAATCCCTTACAGATAGTCCCATTGGCCAATATGAGCTAGATAATTAATTCCTCACCAAGCCTCTCTTCCCAAGTGGCTCTTGGATGTGGAAATTAAAACACAAGTATCACAGTCCCATTACAAAGTGAGTGCATAAGCTAAAGACACTGTTATAACATCTCTTCAAAACAGAACCTGTCGTGTAGCACGCATCCATAATTTGTCAACCTGTAAAATGTCCCTGTTCTCCCCCCACCCCACCTGAGGTCTTACCTCATTTTGGGTACCAATGTGGCATCAAGATCATTTCTTCTAATCAGATCCAGGTGACAAAAGACATCACATTCATGGTTCTATGAAACCTTGATATAAAGAGCAGAGAATAAGAGTTAGATATCATCAACCACTACACTCTCAGTTTCCTATGGCGAAATGGGTACCAGGTGATGGTTAGACAGACCTGTCTAAAAACAAAGAGGGACAGGATTGCACCAACAAAGTTGTAGCAACTTCTCAGCTGCTTCCTCCCAACGAGTGCAATAGCTTTAGAAACGTACAAAGGGAACAGTTGCATTTCTCCTTGTAAAATTTCACATTTGCTCTCCAACCCAAGGCTGGTAACTCTCAGCCTTGTAGAGGCAAACGGAATGAAAGATGGATCCCCAGGGAAGGGGCAGCGGGTGAGGGTTCTGGTTCGCTTTGCATGTGATCATAATCACACGGTCACAGAGCTCTATCTATAGGAGTGTCACCAGCATACTGTCCCCGGGCCACCTACTAGCTATGCATATGAGACTGATGTTGACAAATGGCCAACACAGCATCAGTGTTATGTCTTCTCCACATAGGCTGGGACACAGAAGACTCTTTGTACTCAGGGTTTGAATCAAGTGAGATGCACATGGGTCCAAGGCTGTCAGCAACCATTTCCTCAGCCCTAGGACAGAGCAGTCTACAGAAGAAAGCCAAAAACAAGTGGGGAGCAAAGCCAAGGACTGGAGTAGACAGAGGCCTGATGATGTCATTTTAGCAAGGTCTCTTCCCTAGTTCTTGAATCTAACAGTAAGCCTCCTTTTTTGCTTGAGATATTATGTATTTATCTTTTGCATCTAAAAGTATATTCCTACAGTTCCATTTCTCTCCCTGAGGGCTTGGCTTTCCGCTGAGGTCTGGCTTGCCATGGGTCCTCACCGCATTTCAAAAAGAAGGAAGGCCACCCTGAAATATATCTGCCCGTTGTATCCTGTGGCATTCTCTTGTGAAAGGGAAGCCTTCTCTCTTCCCCCGCGGCCCATTAGTTTTTCCCAATTCTGGCAACAACTGGAAAATAACCACAGGTCGCCCACTATCTCCATGCAGAATCAGGCCTGCCCCCACTGCCTCTGCCCCAGGTTCCCCACAACAGTGAACCAGCCCCCCAAAGTGTGTACACACCTCAGAGAGCAGCTTGGGATGCTCTCAGAAGAGAGCTGCACACAAAGTGCAGACCACCCCCGATGCTTCCCTGACCACACCTTCCAGTGCACTCCCAGGCCACTGCCTGTCGGCTTCTCGTTCTTGGAAGCTGCTGGCATCAGTATATCAACAGGAAACCATCCTTGAATCACTGCAAAGTCCTTGATTAGAAAAGTGAGATCAACCTCAGCCTCTGGGGTCTGCTGCAAGATAAGCAGGACTGTTTGGAAGGCCTTAACAGTGCTGAACCTGCGCCCACAACATGGGCAGACTGCACACATTCTAGACCGGTAGAGAACCCAAGGGTCCAGGTACCAGGGGTCTGAGAAGGGAAGATCTAAACCTCAACAGGACAATGAGGTCAAAGGTCCAAGATGCTGCAAGGAAAACGTGCTGAGTAAGCCTATGAGTGGCCATCACTACAAGGAACCAATTGAGAAGTGTGTTATAATACTCTCTACAGTCTACGAGTCTTGCCTTCTGCATGTTGAACCCAAACCACCTCACCAATGAGGCATGGCCCAGAAGAAAGATGATATTTTGCAACACATTTCAACGCCCTCAATGTGCCATGGACACTCAGATGAGCTGTTGGCTGCGGCACAACTGGGGTTGACAATAGCTGTGCCACACTCCAACATGTCACTCTGACACCAAATCCACTACACATTTCAGTTCATTGGCTATGAATCTTAATACAATCCTTGCAGCTCCGCTCACAGCAGTATCAGATGTTAAGCATGGTGAGCATCACTTTTTGAACTACCAAACCAACCAGCCAGTAGCACAGGCCTATATCCCATGTATATTGCAGAAAGAGCTCCCTTCTATTCGCTTATACACTTATTGTTGTACACTGTTGGCTATACACTTATTATATACATGACACCCTTCTAAAGGAGAACACAACGAAGATCCTTATGCTGAGAGACTATGTATCCTAAGTGGGAGGAGAATAACATTAAGAAATCATCATAATTGGGTTGATTAGCCTTTTACGGTCTAGTTTCTTGAGTTCTTTATATATTTTGGAGATCAAACCTTTGTCAGATGCGGGGTTGGTGAAGATCTTCTCCCAGTTGGTGGGTTGCCTTTGTGTCTTAGTGACAGTGTCCTTTGCTTTACAGAAGCTTCTCAGTCTCAGGAGGTCCCATTTATTCAATGAGGTCCTTAATGTCTGTGCTGCTGGGGTTATACGTAAGAAGTGGTCTCCTGTGCCCATGAGAGAGAGCACTAGCATAGAACTCAGGACCACGAGGGGTGCACCCACACACTGAGACAATGGGGATGTTCTATCGGGAACTCACCAAGGCCAGCTGGCCTGGGTCTGGAAAAGCCTGGGATAAAACTGGACTCTCTGAACATAGCGGACAATGAGGACTACTGAGAACTCAAGAACAATGGCAATGGGTTTCTGATCCTACTGCACGCACTGGCTTTGTGGGAGCCTAGGCAGTTTGGATGCTCAACTTACTAGACCTGGATGGAGGTGGGGGTTCCTTGGACTTCCCACAGGACAGGGAACCCTGATTGCTTTTCGGGCTGGGGGGAGACTTAATTGGGGGAGGGGGAGGGAAATGGGAGGCGGTGGCGGGGAAGAGACAGAAATCTTTAATAAATAAATAAATTAAAAAAAAGAAAAGAAATCATCATAATAAATGAATAGTATTCACCTAATACCAAAAGAAACCAATAACATCCTTAGGATGCTACAGGGTAATAAGCACTCTGGACATAGGAATAAGGGAAATCAGTGTGCTTTAAGGGAGTTAGTTAAAGAATTAAGCAGGATGGTCAGAGCAGTGCTCATTGAGAAGGGAAAATCTGAGAAGGTATGATAAGAAAGCAAGGGAATGAGCTATAGAAACACAAAGAGAGGTTACTTGTTAGGAAAGGCCTAAGCAAGGGCCCTGAGGTAGAATGTACCTGCAAGGAAGAGCCAGGGGAAATGCAGGTCTGTAACAGAGACAGAATAAGCAAAGGAAAGTTGATGAACATGGGGTCAAGAGGAACAAACTGTCTCCAAGAGTGTTGACTCCCCATGGCCCTCCTCTACTCCTGGGTCTTTTCATTCTATCAGGCCATTAAATCCAGGACTCAGCCACTACCCTGAAGAATAGCAGCACCCAGCAGCTACTTACTCCCTCTGGGCCCCAGCAGGAGCCACCTTGCCTCACCACGCATCTGCCTATGCCCCTGCCACAGGACTAACAAGCATGAAGAACTGAACGCAACCCAGCAACTTCAACTTACAGATCCAAACTCCTGGAACCTCCCAATCATAAGCTGGCACTGGGGAGGCCGGGGCAAGCCAGGCGCAGGACGAGGAGTTCTCACCTCCTGCATAGTGGGGCCCACAGGCCACTCAGCCAGGGCTTCCCTGGGCCAATCAGACAAAAGGCGGCCAAGGCAGGCCAGCCAGAGCATTAGAGCCACAGGAGGCATCTGAGGCAATGCTCCCCAGCTGCTTAGCACAACTGAATCAGCCTTTCTCAGAAAGAAGGGGCATGTTACCACGCCCCAGGCATGCCAGGAGGTCCTTGGACCCACAATTCCTGCCATGACGCCCCAGTCCTGGGACTCTGGGTTAGAGCTAAAGTGCTCTGTTTATTGCCGTCCAAGATTTTTTGCTTGGCAGAGCCTAGAGATAGCTGACCCGGACCACCAGTGACAAGTGGCCACACTCAGTCAGCAGACATCACGCCAGCTGCCACCTTTCAACGCCACCGCTTTCTCCTTGCTCACCCTCTCACACTCAAATGTCTTCTCAGTGTCACAAGGAAAATAGAGCCCTGAAAAACCCCAGAGGAATAAGCTATTGAGAGATGTTTCCTGTGAGTCACTGGATGATGGTGACATTACTGGCTATCTCTGGGCACAAGTCCCTTTCTCAGATTATGGGGCTGACAAGCAATCATGATAAGAGCAGATACAATTATTAGGCTACACAGACAACAGAGGGCTCTGCCTCAAGAGCAAAGGGAGGACTCTGAACCACGAGAGAGGAATGAGGTGACTTAGTGGTCAAGATTGAAGCAACTACTCAGAGTGGAGTCACAAGAAACAAGAGGTCACAAGAAAGAAAAAGATCCTAGAGTCACACTTTGGCCTTCAATGGCCAAAGAACTAGGACCAAAATTCGAAAAGGCTGAGGGTGGTGAAAATAGCAACATAGGATTTCCTGTGCCAAGGTATGAGATAACATAATGAGGAGGATGGCTAAGACATTGACGCTCCAAAGAAGCATTCTTTTGCCCTGGAAGTCTGATGTCCCTACTCACTAAAGTCAACATCAGTGAACAGGGAGACTTAGACTTGCAATTGGCAGGAGCACCAAGAGCATAGGCACCAGTAGAGAGGAGAAAACCAAGGCATGCTACAGATGGAAGAGCGCTAAAGGGCAATCGGCTTTACATCCGGCCCAGTACGGAGCTGGCCTTACACACATCTCAAGGGTAGATGGTGTTCTTGTCTATTTTGTACTGCTTCATACAGTGGCTGGGTAAATTAGTTTCTTACAATTCTGGAGGCTGGGAAGTCCAAGATCACAAGACTTTCATCTATCAAGATCTGTTTGAGGCAAAAGACAGAAGACTCAATGATTTTGGAAGCTGGAGGTCCAAGGTCAAGGAGCCACATCTGGTGAGGTCCTTCTTGCTGCATCAAAGCATGGTGGAAGGTCAGAGAGTGTGGAAGAGAGGGAACCAACCTGAGCTCACACTTACAACAGGCATCCTTCTCAGGGATAACCAATCCACCCTTGTGGTACTCATAAAGCGGAAGTGAACCTTATAGCACAGTCGTGTGTAATAGCAGAGGGTTGTGCATGCAGAACAACACAGTGCAAGTGTGATCTAATGATAACGGCTGTACGAAAACCAGCTTGAGATGCATTTACCCAGATAGTCATAGTCTCCAGCTGTTGCCAATTAGGCAAGACTCCTGAGTTAGCCACCATGGCTCACTCAAGAGACAATCTAAAGTCTATACCAGTTATGTCCAGAGTGCTTAACCATCCACTGTAGGCAGGTTTAAGTCGCATCTGCAGCTTCACTACGTAACCCCAGACTAATCACTTCTCCTTTCTAGACTCCAATTTCTGATACATCCAGTAGAGGAAATCAGACCAGACAACCTCTAGGAGACCTCCCAGTTTTGACATTTTAATATCCAGAGATTTAATTAACCCCTCTACCAAATGTGCACTTCTCATATAAATAAAACATAAAGATATTTATAATTAATTAAACCTGAAACAGTTGCTGTAGTATTAAAGAAGTGAACAGAGACCAAAACAATAACAAAAGAACTAATAACTGTCAAATGATATTTTGGATCTTTAGCCTCCTGGACTCAGTTCTGAGCCCAGCTACACACATACTTGGCCACATTAAACCATTCTTCTTGGCACACAGGCTCCTTATGAGGAACTGTGTGCCCTCTCTCTGGCCAGCTGGAGGGGCACCCTGCCCTGCAGCTGGCTCTGCCATCATGGAGAGCTCCAGATGCCAGCTGCCTTCAAAGGGGTGGGCACATATCTCTAGCATGCCTGTGTATCGGAGCCCCACTCCATGACAAAGACTGTGTCCCAAAGTAAAGCATTTCAAATTAGTATGTTGTTCCGTGTACACAGACATTTCACCACTGTCCCTTAAGACTCAAAGTCCAGAGAGAGATGGAGACGTGGGTAGGTGAATGGGATGGGGTGGCCTTGGCTTAGCATGATGTTGTTCTCAGATGGCCAGAGCCAACTTGAGTTGGATGGAAAACACCATTGGCCGAGAACATGCACATTCTTCTCTGGGCTGCAAAGTAGAGATGAATTCTAAGAGGCAGCAAGGCCTTGGTTCAGCTTTCACCAGAAACTAACTCTGCTCTTGTGGGAAGAATCTGATGTATAACTGAGTTTTTAAGCTTCTATGACCCCATTTAGGACATTGAGAGAGTAGGCGATTAAGTCTCTAAAAGGGTAACTTGGTGGGTAGGGAACAAGATAACAGCCATCCTCGGCTCAAGGAGAAAAGTCTTGGAGTGCCCCCTTCATCTTGAATGTAAAGCCTCTCCAACCACAAGATATGCATCTACTCTAACCCGACCTGTCTGCAGGGTTTGCCATAGCAATCCTAGGACACCAGCACACACAGTATATGTCCTTCCACTGGCCACTCCAAATATGAGGCACAGAATATGGGTAACGCAACAGTCTTGGGTTGGTGAGACTGATACCCGTTCATTAGATGTGTACTGCAAGACTCTGTAAAAGGAAGGGATGAAGCAGAGTCTGTAGTGGTAGTGGCTGAGCTTCTGCTCAGGCTGTTTTGATCACACAACACTGAGGGATTCAGGTGTGTGCTGAACAACCTATACAAGCACAAAGAAAGTTGTCTGTGGAACTCTGGCCCACACTTGCCAACTGCCTAACTGTCTAGAGATTACTACCTCAGTAATCTATGCATGTACTCTAAGAATCCAGAAGGAAGATTCCACAGCTGATACCCAAAAGTCTCTTATCTAGAGCAGTGGTTCTCAACCTACGGATGGCAATCCCATTGAGGGTCAAACCACCCTTTCACAGAGGTCAAATGTCAGACATCCCGTATGTCAGATATTTACATTGCATTTTGCAATAGTGGTAAAATTACAATTATGAAGTAGCAATGAAAGTAATTTTCTGACTGAGGGTTATGAAAACACAAGGAACTGTATTCAAGGGTCACAGCATCAGGAAGGTTGAGAACTACTGTTCTAGAGCTATGAATAGACTATGAAGAGAAGCTACAAGGAACAGAGTCTCCGTAATGTAAAGCAGCTTTGAATCTCCAACTCTCCAAGTGAGAGCCAGGCTGCCTTCAAAGCTGGTAAATCTCGGTTCAGTATTCTATCATCACCATGACATTTCCTAGTATATTTCTTGAATGAGATCCAGGGGTCCTACATGAAGTCATAGGGTAAGGACAATGGGGACCCAGCTAATCAGAGGCAGCTCTGAGGGGGCTTAAATCTGAGCTACTCATTGAAGGAAAGTAGAGCCTGGAAAGTCACTCCAATGAGCAACAGCTCCATGGTCGAATTTCATTTCAGGATTCCCTGATGTCTTTGTGTCTGTTTCCCACATCTAAGCTGCTCAGGAATTTTAACCCACAGTATTGACTCTTGAAAACGCTAGTCTAGAAGAAAGGATCCCAATGCAAAAGACAGTCTTTCCCGCTATTGAGTTTATATACTGAATGAGAAGATCGACTTCCTTTGGAAATCAAGCTCATTGGCCGTGGCTAACTCTTTTGAGAAAAACATGAAAGGCTCCGACATGATGGGCTATTTTCAATTCATCACAGTTTCCCAGCACCCTTTAATGGAGGGGCAGTCATTTATGAATGAGAGTGAGAACCTTTCAAACTCACTTTCTGGTAAGGAGACCAAGCGCCAAGAGTGAACGCCTCCCAGCCACTCAATTACACTGTCCCAGTAACACCAGCGGCTGCCTGAACTTGCCCTGTCTACAAACGTCAGATCTCTAGGCTAATAACTATCTCTCTCTGCCAATTGCTGAGCAAATCTACATTTACACCTTTCCCGAATGCAAGCTTCATTTTCCATCTCTCTGTGTTGTGGTTTGTTACTTGGTCTTCCCATGATTGACAGAGAATCCGACGTAACTTAAAGGAGGGAGATATATTTTGGTTGATGGCTTCAGGGCCATCAGTCATTGTTGCTTGTCTCTGTGGACTTGGGTCAAGTGTGGTGGGAGTGTGTGTAGGAGAGGCTCTTCACTGCATGGTAGTCAAGAAACAGAGAAGGAAAAGACTAGGAACCAGGTAGAACTTTCAAGGCCATGTGCCCTGGGACCTACTTTCCCTAGCTAGCCCAATCTCTGAAAGTTCTCACGCTCTCCCAAAACTAGTTGGGGACCAGACATTCCACACACACACACACACCTGTGAGGCCCATGTCCAATTGAAATCATAGCAGGCTATGCAAAGTGCTACCCAAATGAAGAAGGAGAGCAAAACATAAACCAGAATTGTTTTTCTTTCTAGTGCTACTGGTTCATCTTGAAAACCAAAAAACCCCATCTCTTCTGTGCATAAGATTTACAGTATACTGAAAACTTGGTAGAGTTGTCAAACAAAATTTGGCATCCTGGAAGTGAACAAGGCTTGGTTTTAAAATGACATTACTCTCCTGTGTTCTGACATAGTAACAGTATTCCCGGTGTTGTGTGATGTGGTTGAATGGCCACCAACAGGATTAGTCGTTTACTGGGAAAGAGCCTCCCCAAAGTCCAAAGGCTTATACTCACCGAAAAGGAGAAGGTTACCTTCATATGGAGAACCAGAAAATAAGTAACAGGGTGAGGAATGGATCAGAGTACTTCTAGTACACGTGGCCATGGCCACAAGAATGTCAAGATGTCTAAGAGTGATTTCCCATATGAAAACAGAATCCTCTCTTGAAGTCTGCCTAGAACTAGGATGTTAAAACCTGGGCCAAGGGGTCTAAACAGCTGCCAGCCCTTCAGGGCTGGAATTTAGATGTTCACGATCAGAGGTTAAGAACGTAGAGAATGCACTGCGAGAGCCACAGCGTTTGGAATCCTCTGTGCAGTCTTCTCTTTGTTTGGCTCCTGAGAAGATCTCTTACTGCTCTTTGAAGTATCCAACCTACCTCACGTACTCTAAGAAATCTCAGCAAAATGAGGAACTGTACGTTGGCTAAAGAGTGCCCCTGAGTCTGTTAAGAAAAAAAAAGAAAAGAGCCTAATGCATGGAGATGTTAGCCCCCAGGCAGGGGTCCTGTTTGAAGTGGATTATTACTGGAGATAGGTCCTTGAGGGCATCTTGCCCCTGGTCCCTCGTCACTTCTTTCTTCTCTTGGATAACTCTCTTTCCACAATGTGGTAAGGAAGCTCCTCTGTCAAGCCTTCTTATTACCATGGTGATCCGCCCCAGCACAGAGTCACAGGACCATACATGAATCCTCTCAAGTATGAACCAAGGAATCCCTTCTTCACCTAAATAATTTCTATGAAGCAATTCAGTCCCATAAACACAAAGAAAACTAACACACTCATGTGCCCATTCCAGGCCCAAAGTGCTAAGGAGGAGAATTATCCAGCCCGTGAGCTACAGACTGCACACAGCTGAGGAGAGCTATGAATGGAACCCAACCAAAACCAAAAAATTCTAAAATTACTTTTAAAACTACTAGGGATTTTTTTCTGCTGCTTTTTCTTTCTCTCTCTCTTTCTTTCTTTCTTTCTTTCTTTCTTTCTTTCTTCCTTCCTTCCTTCCTTCCTTCCCTTCTTTCCTTCTTTTTTCTTTCTTTCTTTCTTCTTTCTTTTTTAACCCACCCGCATTGTTTTTGAGTGCATACTTCGTAGTGTCAAAGACTGGGGACACCCAACGCTGCTTGTTCTACACACAGCTTGGTGAAACAATTTCCTGGGAAAATCAAAGTTTCCAGAGCTGTTTCAAAAACCTGTTCTCTGAACAAACCATTATCTGTGAACTAAACGACAGATTATGGAAAAGTCATCTTTATGGAAGGTTCTGAGTTCAACTAGTTTTATGGACGAGTTCTTCAGGATGGTTCTAAAGGAGAGAAAGATACAGAAAGCTTCCCAACTCCTCTATAAGGCTGGCATAATCTTATGATAAAATGTAGCAAAGATAATATACCACTGGGAAGGTACATGTTGTAAAAACCTAGTGATGTGTGTGTTTATGTGTGTATGTTCACATACAGAGAAGCCAATATTAATTACATCATATTAAGAAGATCAAAATGAATAATTTACTTCTTAAATGCTGTATTTATTCGTGGACTGCTAAGACAACTATGAAGAATTTGGTAGTCTACATTCATATGCCACGAGTATAGAAATAAAAAACCTCTAACATAATTTAGTAGAGTCTAGGGATATTTTAATTTAACAATTTGTGACTGAAAAAGTGAAAAACGAATCAAACGAGAAGACAGGACCTCCCATCTGTAACCGACATGACAATGGCAACAGGTGCATGTCCCCTCATGGTAGAAGCAGAGCTACGGGGTAAGACTCCTGCCACTGCCCCAGATATAGCACCACATCTAGCCAGCAACATGAAATGCCAATACTATATTAGGTTTCATGTTTATTTATTTATTGTTGTTGCTGTCTGTGTATCTAGGGTTGGGGTGGCATGTGCATGCCATGGCACACTTGCAGAGGTCAAAGGTCAACTTTACAGCTTCAATTCTCCTTCCCCCTTTTAAAAAGTAATTAATTATAATTTATGTTTAAGGGCTCTGGAAATCCCTTGGAACTGGAGCTACAGGCAGTTGTAAGCTGTCATATGGGTGCTGAGACCTGAACACAGGTCCTCTGCAAAAGCAAATGTTCTCAACTACCAGGTGCTGAGACTGGAACCAGGTCCTCTGCAACCTAGGAGTCATCTCCAGCTCCCCACTTTCCCTTTTACACAGGTTCCAGGTATCAAACCCAAGTTGATAGGTTTGTGTAACAAATGCCTCTACCCAGTGACTGCTCACAAGCCCCAAATATGATTGACTGCTTGCTTGGTTGGTTGGTTGGTTGGTTGGTTGGTTGGTTGATTAATTGATTTTGATTCTTGAGACAGGGTTTCTCTGTGTAGCCTTAGCTGTCCTGAAACTAGCTCTGGCCTCAAACTCAGAGACCTGCTTACCTCTTCCTTCTGAGTGCTGGAATTAAAAACATGCGCCACCATGCCCAGCCTTCAAAATATGATACTTTTAGAGTCCAGAGATAAAATGTCATAATTATAACTAATACAAAAAAATCTGAGAGAAAAACTATCCCCAAAAGAAAAACTATCAGAGCTAAGAATAAGAATTTATTGTCTACTGATTAGAAAATATAATGGAAAAATTGCACTTGTTAATAGATAAATAATAATTTTTAAAATCCTAAAAAACTTATAAGAAGGCATTCCAAAATATACTAACATTCTTTAAAACTCTGTGGGGCATAGAAACAGAGATACACAAATACCATATTACCCTCTTGGGAAAGTTGAATTTTTTCCCAAACAGTTATCCATTAAAGCGGGGGAAGAAAAGAGCTGTCAGGAAATGTTCTAACAGGTCCTGTATGTCCTCTGGATAGTGGCATTTGAGAATGTAAGTGACGAGACTCGACAGCTCTGCTCTCTAGAGCAGAGACGCCATGCTCCCTTCTCCCGGTAAGACGTGAGAGCTCTGCTCTCTGAGGCAGATGCATGAAGCTCAGACCCAGGATGGACGTAGGCTAGAATCTTTCCCGGTAAGACTGATGCCACACAGATTATTAGAGATGGGTTGATCGGGATATCAGAATTAGCCTAGAAGAGGCTAGATAGAAATGGGCCAAGCAGTGTTTAAAAGAAAAAGAAGAGAATGTAAATGACAACATCCCCATTCAGACATGACCACATGTGATGAACTAACAGCCCATAGAGGGAGGTCATGGCTTTAAGAAAACTATAGAATGTGAGAATACTTGAAATCAGCTTTGGAAATTATGAAGCATAAGCTGTCTTGGTTCATAGCTGTTCAAAAATCCAGAATCATTTATTGAGGCAGAAATTAAACAAATAAAATATGAGCGCCAACCACACGGAAAGCATTGCAAGGGGTGGCCGAGTTATCACCGTCATATCCTCCTAATACTGTAACAACCTATGGTATCTTACAGGGCATAAAACCACATGACAAAAACTGCATGGAAGTATACTAAGTATAGCAATCCAGACCAAACATGGCTCATTTTTTGAGAAGGCCAATACCTCAGTGAGGAAAGGAAGAAGTCCATTATCCATGCTGAGGAAAGGTGTTTTGCTTTGAGACTGGGGACAAATTCTCAACTCAGCAATATGGGAAATAATCCAAAGTAAGTAAATAATGTACCTGGAACTAAATGTTAAAAAAAAAAACTAACAAGAAGCTGGACAGCATAGTTCAGTGGTAGAGTACTTGCACCCCATGTGCAAGGACCTAGGTTCAATTCCCCCTGAAAAATGAAAGACAAGCAAAAGAACTATTTAGAAGACACATGTAGAAGAATAAGAGGAGGAAGAGAAGGAGGAGGAGGAGGAGGAGGAGGAGGAGGAGGAGGAGGAGGAGGAGGAGGAGGAGAAGGAGAAAGAAGAAGAAGAAGAAGAAGAAGAAGAAGAAGAAGAAGAAGAAGAAGAAGAAGAAGAAGAAGAAGAAGAAGAAGAAGAAGAAGAAGAAGAAGGTTAAAAGCAAAGCATTGGAACTCCATAATAGATATGACTTTTCTCCTCTTCCTTCTTGCTGTATCACTTATGTAAAAAACAGTGCGTATTACACAGCAATATATTCACTGAAAGGAACAATGGATGAATGAGCGTATTTATGAATGGATCTTCCTTCCATTGTAAATTTAATGGCTATATCCTTTGTCATGTTTTCTACCAAAGTTTTCTTTTTCTTGGTGAAAAATTGTTTTATTTTAAATTTCATTTGTTATTAAGAATAATAATCCCATTATATTTCGCCCAAATGATTTATCAATTTTATCTTTTGTCTTGGATTATTTCCATATTAAGGAATGCTAGGACACGAGACCAGCCAACTCATTCAGCTCTCGTTTATTACATCTTCCAGCCACTGTTATCTACAGAAAATCCTTCGTGATTTCAGGAAGCTAAGGCAGCTGTCACAACTGCAGGGCTGGCCCATCTTCTCCCAAGTGACCCACTTCACAAGCCTCTGGCAGAGTTCCCATTCCAAGGAGACTCTCCAGTCCCCAGAGATCCTTGTGGACATGGCTCTTTTGCATAATTACTAGGTGAGATCATGTATTTAGGATACCATTGGTCTATCACCATGGAGATGATGAGTTGCCAAAGCACTGGCAGGACAAAGACAAGGAGGAAAGTGAACGGATGAAGCACAAGGACCCAAAACATAACCCTAGGAATCCATGAAGTCATTTTTGTATATACAGTGTCCCAGGTATCCAATCTGTTTGAGAACATACAACCTCCCAACCAGTCAGAAATGTGGCTACATACCAAGAACAGGAGAGAAATTCCTGATTCTTCTGTGCTCCAGGACCCCAGCTTGACCTTGAACTCACTGATGTACTTGGCGGATTCTCAATTCTGCTTTCCTGTTTTCCTTCACAGTCTAGGTCTCTGCTTCTACTCATGTCCCATCATCCTTGTCCTCTCTGACCCCTGCAGAAGAGCCTCTCCAAGGAGAGAATCAGATGGCCTGACATGTCCTGTAAAATCCAGTGATTAGCTACTGCCATGGAGGGATTGAATTTTTTATGATCTGGCCTTTCTTTCTGTCTTCATCTGACCTCTTCCCATGGCTTTCTCTACCATGCTCTGCTTTAACTAAATTCTGCCAAGCATTCGGAAACTCTCCTTTTTCTTCTAAAAAGTCACAGAGATTCTGTGTAGATCTGGGATTCAAAGTCAAGTCTTTCCAACTATCATAGTATGGCCTTTCCAGCAGCTAGGGTGTGTGACCCTACTGGTCCCACTTTTCCATAAGGGTCTCATGGTCAGCGCCAAGACTTCCATATCCCAGCAATCTCTCTGTCAGTGCAAAACTCCATAGTTCAACAGCTCTGCCCTTTACCACTGCCTTTTCTTCCCTTGCACAATTCCTCCTTTGCATACCCCAAGATGCTTTCCAAGACCACCCTATACTCAAGAAGCGCACTTCCCCTGTCCTGCTACCTGCCTGGTTCTACCCCCACTCCAGCGATAACTTTCCTTATGAAATACACATTTTGTTACCAACATCTCTTGCTAGGAAAAGAATTTCTTCACATTGGAACCAAGGTCCACCTTACTCTGTGACCCCAATGATATGAAGAAGTAGGGTCCCATTACCATTTTCACTGAATGGACTTGTCTGATAATTACTGCTCTGCTGGTCACTTAGAGGCCACTCCTCACATCACTGTGTTTTCCAGGAATAACTGATGTGGGATTCTGTGTGCTGTGATTACCATTAATGAATAAAGAAACTGCTTTGGACCTATAGCAAGACATAACTTAGGGATGCAGGAAAAGCTAGGGTGAATACTGGGAGAAAGAAGGGCAGAGACAGAGAGAAGACATGGATCCACCACCAGAGACAGATGCTGGTATCTTTAGCTGGTAAGCCACAACCACACGGCAATACACAGATTACTAGAAATGGGATAAATTAAGATGTAAGAGTTAGCTAATAAGAAGCTAGAGCTAATGGGCCAAGCAGTGATTTAAATAATACAATTTCTGTGTGATTATTCTGGGGCTAAGTGGCCAGGAACCAACTAGCAGCTTCCATCCAACAAATAACTTTGCAGTCAGTAAACTCAGGAATGGGTTGTTTCCTGAGTCTCCCCAGCAGTAAGCATGACCCAAAAGGCTGCTCTATTTGGCAGAGGCCTCAATGGTTCTATGGTACAAACTTGACCCAATCTCTTCTGCTGCTGGGAGTAAGCCCACTGACCTCTCCCAGTCCCCTCCTTAAAAATCTCCAAGAATATGAGCTTGTAAGACCCGTTCACAAAGCCGTTCCTCAGGAGAGTCAGGAAAAAGTGCTAGAACTCCATCACCTCCCAAAGGGCTTCCATTCTCAAGCTGAGAAAGGAGGGTACCTGCTCTTGACAGTGCCAAGAAGGAACTAGACCTCGAGCCATGCCTACAAAAAAACTTTTCTAGTCTAATGCATGGAGTCCTCTTAAGAGAGGAGGCTGGCAAGGACTTCCCTTATCCACAAAGAAGCGACCTCCATTGTTAAGTGGAAGAGTTCAGATTCGGGCTGGCTCTGATTTATCCAAATGAGTCCCGCTGCTCTGACAAGTAATTGTTGGGATTAAAGCCAGCTGACAGGTGTCAAAACACTAGCATCAGTGTCCACTGGCTGCACGTGAGGGACAGATATTTGATCCAGCTACCACCTTCTCCCTCCTGACACTGCCTCATGATGAAAGCAGTGTGTTCTGCCCTCCCGCCCTTCCCCCAGCTTTCCCTTGAATGTGACACTCGGCAGTCATCAGCAAATAATTCATCTTAGCTGTGGGAGGAAATGCGGTGCAGAAGCAAAGGAGTCAAGGATGAGCTGAGAAGGGGCAAGGAAACAGCAGAAACTGTGCCCACAAAACCAAGGACTAAGACCCACAATTCAACATGTTGTTAGTCAGGTCTCATCAATAGACAAAAGAGCCAATATAACTTCCAAGAAGGGAAGGAACCAACAAGCGGCCTCCTCCAACAGTTTATTTGGGTTCACCATTTCCCAGATTTCACTTCATGTTCATTTTGTTTGGCCCTTTCTGGGTCATGGAAAGGCAGACCAATCCAGTGGGGTGGGGAGCGGTGTTGCATGCTCACCTCACGGCAGCTTAAGATGAGTCAGAGGCACGGACCAGGTATATATAACCTCCAGGGCATACCCTTGGTGATCTACTTCCTGTGACTAGGACCTACCTTCTAGACATTTCCCAACAATGGTATCAAATCACTAACTCATGCATGATTAATCCACTTAGGAAGCCATAGTCGTCCTGATCCCACCACTTCTCAAAGTTCATCAAGTGGCAACTGGGTTATATTTAACACATGAGCCTTTGGGTGACATTTCAGATTCAGACAGCCAGCGGACAGCCCAGCCAGTGGGTTGTACAGATGACCATCGGTAGGAGAGCATTTCTGCACGCACACCCCCAAGGGCACAATGCACCCTCCCAAATGTTCATTTGCTCACAATAACCTCTGCATCCAACATGAAGGACAAGAGATTCCTGGGAAACAGTGAGTGTGAGAAGCAGGAAGCTTAGCGACCTACCAGTGTTTAGCTGGTAAAAAAAAAAATGAGGCCACACTATACCGGGTCTATCCCCTACAAACATCTGGATTTCACTTCCTCAGCCAGCTCTCCTAGCCTTTCTGAGTACCAGGCATGGTTCTGACATTCTCTCATTTTGTCATTTTAGTGGCCCCTGGGCTCTCTTCTTTGCTTTACACCATTTCCTTCAGGACCTGCACTGCCAAACACCCTAAAAGGTGTCTCTGTGACCAGTAAGTATTAAGTAACTTATCCCAAATGCACCTTACGATGTTAGGTAGCTCAGAGGGAGACTGAACCCTTTTTCACTGGGCTTCCATGGTTCCTCCCAACAAACTGAATATGATTACATATGCCTACAGCATATTAGGCATGGATCAAGAATCACAGGAAGCAGACCCACACCCATCACCCTAGACAGTGGCCAGTTCGTGTCCATCTGTCACCTGTCTGTCATCTGTCACCAACTTTCAACCCAGCAAGCCAGTAAGTAGACTGCGCTGGAACTCTTCAAGAGGAGTTCGTGGGAACCTACAGTCTGTGTGGAGAGTCTGAGAGGGAAGAAAGGAATTCTAAACAAAACAGGGCATGGAGAGGGAGGGAGAATTCTCCTTCCTGCCCTGGCTGGCAAGAAATGTAGGTGCCTGGTAGCCAAGGAAATGGTTTGGGAATTTGTGATCACAAATCTTGTTCACACTACAAGATGTAAACATCCATCTGACCAAACAGACAACTTCTTAACACACACACACACACACACACACACACACACACACACCCTACTTTTCCTCCTGACTGACAAATTTTCCTCTGGATCCTTAGCCAAATTCTGAGTTCTCAAAGTTCTACGTACAGGAATCTCCTGACATCAGCAACCGACACCTTCATTTTCTTTCTATACTCTGGGACCCCCTCGACCAGTAGTTCTAAACCTTCCTAATGCTGTGACCCTTTAATACAGTTCCTCGTGTTAAGGTGACCCCAACCATAAAATGATGTTTTGTTTTTCATAACTGTACTTTTGCTACTGTTATGAATTGTAATGTAAATATCTGTGTTTTCTAGTAATTTTGTTTTTGTTTTTAGAGACAGGGTTTCTCTGTAGCTTTGGAGCCTGTCCTGGAACGAGCTCTTGTAGACCAGGCTGACCTCAAGCTCACAGAGATCTGCCTGCTTCTGCCTCTCGAGTGCTGGGATTAAAGGTGTGCACCACCACCCCCACTTCTGATGGTCTTCAACCCCTGTGGAAAAGTTGTTCAGCCCTAAAGGGGAGTCATGACCCACAGGTTGAGAACAAATGCCCTAGATGGAGCAAACCATATATCTGCCAAAACAGATACACCAATTGCCAACCTGCCTCTTCCAGATGCGGGAACTCAACTGCTTACTCGGCATCTTCAGGAGAATACCCAACAAGCATCGCAGCCTTTCTGTCAGAAGAAACTTGAACTCAGAAGGGATTCTCCAGAAGAAGAAACACCTCTCAGGACAGGTAAAGGAAGAAATCAAAGCTGTATCCTAGAGAGAGGGCTCTGTCCTTGCACTTTGGCTCAAGATGACTGAGTGCCAGTTCAGGGTTTCTATTCCAGGTCATAAAAACCAATGTCAGCAGCCTTCCATTGTCTGTAGAATTAATTCCAAACCCCCAGTGGACAAGCCCATGTATAGTATGCTCTTTCTTGAATTTACATGACTATGTTTAATTTATAAGTGATGCACCATAAGAGATTGATAAAAATAATATAGGACAATTATGACAACAAATTAACACCATAATAAAATGCTGTATCACTACTCACAGTCATTATTAAGTACAATGAGGGTTACTGAATGAAAGTGTTGTAAACCAATGCCAGTCAACTTGATAACCTAGAAAGTGACTGAGTGATGATTGCCAAGAGTGTGTGTATTGTGTATACCCTGGACAGAGGCACTGGTTTGTGTCCTGGGCAGGAACTCACACAAAACAGCAAAGTTTTATTGTCCTCCTCAGAAGGTCATGAGATTTGAAATATGAATGGCTTATTATTGGAATATTCCATTTAAGGAATCACAGGTAACTTGGAAGCATGAAAAGTAAAACCACAAAGGAGAGGGACTGGATGGCTAACAGAAGAGCCTTCACAACCATTAGCACACAAACCAAACTTGCCTTATGGCGAAAAGCGACCCTTGCTTTTGTGAGGGAGGCGAATGACGCGTTGCTGACACTGGCGAGATGGGGGAAGAAGAACAGAGTGTGTCTGAGCAGACCTTGTCATGCCAGCCAGCAGACCCATTGTTCTCTGCTTACGCCTTTCCAAAAAGACATCAGTGTCCCTCCAAAGTTAGAACAGAATTCAAACTTTGCCCCATAGGCGCAGAAATGACGTAATGTGCTCTTTTTCTAATGTGCAAGCAATGCCAGTAAGCAATATTCAGTAACCCCAAACCAACATTTTCAAGTACTTTCGAAGTCTGAACCTTAAATTAAATTAGTTAATTTAAACAATTAAAACTCTTCATTTCATGAAAATAAGATTCTCTCCCTTCTCTGTGTCCCTCTTTGGCTGTATGGATAGCAACTCTCCGACTCCTATAAAGTTCTATCTAAACCATAGCTTTGAGAAAACATACTTGTAGTGATATTTCATTTGTTTTTTAATAAATAAAGATTGCCTAAAATTCAGAGAGTAAAACAGCCACACCGATCGACATTACAGACCAGACAGTGGTGACACACACCTTTAATTCTAGCACTAGACCAGCACTAGAGACAGCTCTCTCACACAATCTCATTCTGAGATTCCTGGAGGCAAGATCACCATTTCGGACTGAGGTAGAGGTAAGAGCCAGTGGCTGGCTGCTTTGCTTTTCTGACCTTCAGGTTGCCTTTATTTATTAAAATACAAATGAAATATCACTACACATACTTACCTGATGTAGGTGGATCTTCTGTCTATGTGTTACTTTCATTGGTCAAATAAAGAGACTGCCTTGGCCTTTGATAGGACAGCAGCTTAGATAGGCGGAGTAGACAGAACAGGATGCTGGGAGAAAGAAACAGAGTCAGGCAGACGCCATGATTCTCTGACTGGAGATGGACGCAGGTTAGGATCTTTCCCGGTAAGCCACCACCTCGTGGTGCTACACAGATTACTAAATATAGGTTAAAGCAAGATGTGAGAATTAGCCAATAAGAGGCTGGAACTAATGGACCAGGCAGTGTTTAAACAAATAGTTTCCGTGTAATTATTCTGGGGCTAAGCTAGCCGTGCGGGAGCCAGGCGGGACAGATAGCAGGCCTGATCACCTCATCACTACACTTACCTATAATTCTGAAGGACCATTACTTCATGTGGCCCCAGTGAAGTTTAATCGATGGTCTTTTGATATTTCCAAGTCCATTGTCTCAGGACATATCCATCTCAGGGTATGCCATCAGCTGAGACCCAGTGTGGCCTATTTCTGCTACTTGCTCTGCCAAATTGTCACAGAAGAACATGACATGAGAACACTCAACACCAGGGGTCCTGGGATTCCCTGGTGGCACTGGGATTCACTGTTAGAGCGCAGACTGGGAGAAGATGTTGATATCAACATAGATGCTGAGAGCATACACCTGAATCCCCAGGGATCTGGTCGGGGAAAACTCCCTCTAAGCTGAGTCCAGGTCACCTGTGAGCTTCTCTGCACCTGACACCTGATTCAAGGAACAAGAAGTGTCCATCCTTATGAAGAACCTGAAGAGATCCTTGGACGACATGAAACTTCTGGGGTCTAAGTCAGGACCTCAGTGCCAATGGCGTGTCTTCTTCCTAAACCTTCCCTGGTTCCCTCTCTCCCATCTCCACGTACAACCTATTTTCAGGGACAAACGCAAAGGACCACATGCTGAAGTGCAGTAGGAAAAGCCAGATGTGACTTCATCCAGGGGGCGGGAAAAGATCAGTACCGCATAGGCCAGTAGGCCTTCCCACACCATGGCTCTGGTCTCTGCTCTTCCCCAATCCTGGACTTGCGGTCTCTCACATCCAACATTTAAGTCCAGGTTTCTGACTAGGGCCCTCTTCCCCTTCCCAGCCACAGTGTTCTCCAGCTAAAGGAGCTTGTTATGACTTATCCCCTTCCCAAAAGGCTACCATATGCTCTGGTGATCCAGAAAGCATCTAACTTAGAAAATGCATAGGGGCCTCTGGTTTGGGGCCCATTTTGAGGCCTGCTCAGAATGGGCTTGTGAGGAAATCTTGGCACCTCAGACTGTATCCTGAGCACTTGGGATGCAGGAATCAGGCCCAGATGGATAAAATTACTCTTGAAATGTGAACAAGATTACAACGCAGGCCAGAAGAGAGGGCACAAGCATTCGGGGGTGAAAATGCCTGGGTTGTGTAGCGCTGGAGCCCTGCCATGGGCAGGGGGAATACTTGAATGTGGTGACAAAGTTCCCAGCCTTGCCAGCATTGCAGAGTTAGCCCAGAGCTGTGAGCAGAGAAGGCAGAGGTGCTAGTTAATGCTGAGGGGCAATGCTGCCCATGAGGGACATCTCAAAATCTCTGCCAGCCAGGCCCTAGCCACCACCCCACCTCTGCCCACAGTTCAGCTCATAAATTCCTTGAAACTTGATTTTAACAGAACTTCCCCAATTCCTCCAAGGATCTGCCCACACTAAGTCTTGCCCCTACTAATCATGCTGGAGTTTGTGGAAGGAGTTTAGTTCCTACATCAGAGAGAGAGAGAAAAGGATTAATTCTCCAATGTAAAGAAGGAAATATGATGTGGAATGGACCTGGGACTGAGGCAGGACAACAGAGGCAAACAAATAGGGGCGGGGCAGTCAAGAGGTCAGCAGGCAGGAAGGTAGGGAGGCCTGGCTAGAGAGAATACAACTCCAGAAGCTGCACTGCTCAGAGGGCCATGGGAGTTTCTGTAGTAATATGGAGCGGCGGCGGGGCTGCGTCCCCAAACACCCCAGCCGCCTGCCCTGCCCGGCTAGCTTATGCCCCGAAATAATTACACAGACACTGTATTCATTTAAACACTGCTTTGGCCCTTAGCTCTAGCCCTTACTGGCTAATTCTCACATATTAATTTAGCCCATTTCTAATCATCTGTGTAGCGCCCCTAGGTGCGCTTACCGGGAAGATTCTAGCCTAAGTCCATCCTGGGTTGGAGCTTCATAGCGTGCGTCTTCCCTGGAGCAGGTAGCATGGCGTCTCTCCTGCGTCTGCTCCGGAGAGCAGAGCTGCGGAGTCTGACCTCACTTCCTCTTCCTCCTGGCATTCTGTTCTGTCTACTCCTCCCACCTATCTTCTAACCAATGAAATGGGCCGAGGCAGTTCCCTTATTGCTTAGCCAATGAAATCAACAGATTGATATATGACACTCCCACATCAAGTTTCAAAGACACCAATGCAAAGAATGGTTCTGAACAGATGGCAACAAAGCAAGCCGCCCTGCCTCTGTGGCCCACTCACCCATGCATCTCCCATGCAATCCATGCACTCCCTAACCCTCTCCCATGCAACCCATGCACTCCCTAACCCTCTCCCATGCAACCCATGCACTCCCTAACCCTCTCCCATGCAACCTATGCACTCCCTAACCCTCTCCCATGCAACCCATGCACTCCCTAATCCTCTCCCATGCAACCCATGCACTCCCTAATCCTCTCCCATGCAACCCATGCACTCCCTAATCCTCTCCCATGCAACCCATGCACTCCCTAATCCTCTCCCATGCAACCCATGCACTCCCTAATCCTCTTCCATGCAACCCATGCACTCCCCCAACCCTCTCCCATGCAACCCATGCACTCCCTAATCCTCTCCCATGCAACCCATTCACTTCCCAATCCTCTCCCATGCAACCCATGCACTCCCTAACCCTCTCCCATGCAACCCATGCACTCCCCCAACCCTCTCCCATGCAACCCATGCACTCCCTAATCCTCTCCCATGCAACCCATGCACTTCCTAATCCTCTCCCATGCAATCCATGCACCCTCCCAACTCTCTCCCATACAACCCATTCACTTCCCAATCCTCTCCCATGCAACCCATGCACTCCCCCAACCCTCTCCCATGAAACCCATTCACTCCCTAACCCTCTCTCATACAACCCATGCACTCCTTAATCCTCTCCCATGCAACCCATTCACTCTCCCATCCCTCTTATATGCACTGGCCATATTCTTCATTTGTGTTTCTGAGTCTATCCCACCAAACAATTCCTGGTGGTAGTGATGGTAGCTGTGGTGGTGGTGGAGGTGGTAGTGTGTATGTGTGTGGGCATGTGACAAACTTAACATGCAATAATCTCAACTCAGAAGGTGTTGAGTAAAGGAAAACACAGCTCCAAGAACACCTGAAAGCCACAGGATACACATTCTTAGAGATTCCCCACTCAACTCCTCAAGTATTTCACTACTGATTCAGCTCCTCCAGGGGCTGGCTGGCTGTCCAGTTCAACACCGGGGCCTAGAGGCCAAAGCAGTGCGCTTCTCCCCAGCACTGAAACAGAGGAATGCTGCCATGCATTGACCTCCTGACAAGACCATTTCCTTCTATGCCTTGCCCCTGTTTATCTCAACCCTCTTTGAAGCTCTAACTGTCACATTTAGGCATTGATGACTTCCACACAGCCCTCCCCTGTCTGGTCCTCTTCATTGTAACTCAAGATCAATAAAACTAAGAGATGCCCTATCATACAACAAAAGCATATATGTTCATAGCAGAATTGTTTGTAATAGCCAGAACCTGGAAACAGCCAAGATGCCCTTCAATGGAAGAATGGATGAAGAAAGTATGGAATATGTACATATTAGAGTACTACTCAGCAGTAAAAAACAATGACTTCTTGAATTTTGCGTACAAATGGACGGAAATAGAAAACACTATCCTGAGTGAGGTAAGCCAGACCCAAAAAGAGGATCATGGGATGTTCTCACTCATATTTGGTTTCTAGCCATAAATAAAGGACATTGAGCCTATAATTCGTGATCCTAGAGAAGCTAAATGAGAAGGTACACCCAAAGAAAAACTTATAGGCATCCTCCTGAATATTAACCTTCATCAGGCGATGAAAGGAGACAGAGACAGAGACCCACATTGGAGCACCGGACTGAAATCTCAAGGTCCAAATCAGGAGCAGATGGAGAGAGAGCATGAGCAAGGAACTCAGGACCACGAGGGGTGCACCCACACATTGAGACAATGGGGATGTTCTATCGGGAACTCACCAAGGCCAGCTGGCCCGGGTCTGAAAAAGCATGGGATAAAACCGGACTCGCTGAACATAGCGGACAATGAGGACTACTGAGACCTCAAGAACAATGGCAATGGGTTTTTGATCCTACTGCACGTACTGGCTTTGTGGGAGCCTAGGCAGTTTGGATGCTCACCTTACTAGACCTGGATGGAGGTGGGTGGTCCTTGGACTTCCCACAGGGCAGGGAACCCTAATTGCTCTTTGGGCTGATGAGGGAGGGAGACTTGATCAGGGGAGGGAAATAGGAGGTGGTGGCGGGGAGGAGGCAGAAATCTTTAATAAATAAATAAAATAAATAAATAAATAAAAGATCAATAAAACCAACAACCATTTCAAGGCCTGAAGAGCATCTCAAATTTAGCCTGTCCCAAACCAAGCTCTTCACCTCTCACCAGGCCCAACCTACATTGTCAAAGCGGTCTCCTCAGTCAATAGCAAAGCCATACTTGTGGCTGCCTAACTGTGGTGGTTAGTGTGATGGGGTCATGGATTAGACAGTCTAGACTTTGACCGAAGCCTTCAGTGCCCTAGAGTATAAGAGACAAACTTCTGATGTTAATGAGCTGTCTGGTGTGTCCAACAGACTGAGACAATGCTTCTGTGTATTCGATACTATTTAGGACTGTGTATATGTATATGATTTCATAAACACATGCCAACATGCTGCTGGCTTTATCTCTCTGAAAGATCCCTGATTAAGAGACATGTCTTGCTCCTCTCTATCCATAACCTACAATACACCTAGTGCAAATGTTTCCAGACATTATATCCAGAATCTTCTGTGTTTGTGTTTCCTCTACTCTGATGGAGTCTATGGCTCCCTCCTGCCAGGATTACCACAACTCCTGACTAGACTCCCTGCTTACAATGTGATCTTTCAAAAATGTAGACCAAATCCATCCTCAACAGATAACTCTCTGTTCAAAGAAACGGTCTCTCTTCACTGCATTTATTCAACACTAACATATCTCCCGCCTCCAGCCTATCTGCCCCTGATGCTACCTCTCCTCTCCGGACCCTTTTCTTGGCCAGGCTCTTCTAGCCACACCAACACCTTGTGATTCCTTAGATACATGGGCATTCTCTCTTCCCCTTCTCCTCTTAAAGATTTCCCCTGAGTCCCCACATTCCCCCCTTTAGAGTGTTTATACAATCAATAACTGCTTTGCCGGTCTTCACCTAGCCATCTTACCTGAAGTTAAGCCTACACACGCCCCAACTGTCTCCTACCACCATCTTCTTTTATCTTTTACCATAGCCTCTATCAGCATTGATATTCTACACACTTTTCTTACTAGTCTATTTATTCTACCGAGTCAAGCACAAGGCTTGTGATGGGAAAAAAAAGCTTTATCTATTATATGTTTTAGCTTGGCTCCCTAGCAGTGTTGAGAAGTTAAAGAATTGGTCAGTGGATTGGAGCTACTATAACAAAGCATTGAAGACTGAGGGATTTATTAGCAACAGATAGATAGATAGATAGATAGATAGATAGATAGATAGATAGATAGATAGACTCCTCATGATATTGAAAGCCTAAAGTCTTAGCTTAACATTCTGGCAGAGTTCTCCCTCATAGAGAGCCATTTTATTTTATTTCATTTTATTTTGCTGATATCACATAGTAAAAAGACAAGGAGTTTCTCTAACTACTCATTGATAGTGGCACTAATCCAATTCAGGATAGCTTCACCCCCATGACCCCATCACTGCCCAGAGTCCCCACCATCCCCTATCATCACTTTGGGTATCAGAATTTCTATATACGAATTTTGAGCAGGAGTAGACACATGCAGACCATCGCAGTATTTGGTAAACATGAGTTTTACAAATGAGCAGGTCAACAAATGACATCCAGGCATAGAAGAAGTGGGGTCTCCTCTGTTTCTGAGACTGTGGCTCACATCCATCTTGTTCTGAGTGCGGAGGCTGGGGAAGCTGGAAACTGGCATTGAGCCTTCTCTCCTAGTCACACAGCTGGCTAGAAGCCCAATACAAGTCCTGAGTGTCACATGCACTCGTAATTAGGGGCTTGGAAAAGGTTCTTCACCAGGCCTTCCCCTAATCTCTGAAACATTCCTAGTACTCAACTGAAAATGTTGAAAACTGGCAGACCTTGATTAGGGTTTTCAAAATAAAGTAATGATGACATGGTCTTCATAGCCCTCCCCCTCCCCAGGCCCTCAAATAAGCAAGGGAAGAATTGCAAGTTCCCTGCATGCATCCCCAGTCCCCAGAAGAGCATGTCTCCCTCCGTGAGCATTCTAAGTAGGGGAAATAATAAATCACTGCTTTTCTAGTGCTAAGAGAAATTTTTGCAAGCCATCTTGTACTCTGAACAGGACACACAGAGACACAAGACTTAGCAAAGAGCCAAGACCTGAGAGAGAATCCAGAGGCAGAGTTTTGATAAATGCTAAACTAAGCCAATGGTTCCGCATTAGTCGGTGCTGACAACCTTTATTGCTCCTCCTCCGTTGCCATGGTAACATGTCAAGAAGCAAGTGACAATAATTAAGTGGACTCAGAATTGGAGGATGAGCCTCCAAACCAGCGGTTCTCAATCTGCAGGTCACGAATCATCAATCAGAAAACATGTGTCTCCAATGGTTTTAGGGACTGAGACACCGCTCTGTAGCAAAATTGCAGTTATGAAGTAGCAACAAAAATAATCTTATGGTTGGAGGTCACCATAACATAAGGAACTGTATTAAAGGATCAAAAGCATTAGGAAGGCTGAGAATCACCGCTCCAGACCAAGAAACATTGGTCTACCTTCATAAGAAGGCTCTATTGCCCTTTTGCACGAGAGCCAACTTGAATATGATGAATTTGCCTGCGTGTAGGCACTTCCTTCGAGCCTCCGTAAATGGCTCTCTCAGTTGACAGCAGGCTGGTGTCCCTGGAGGAGAAAGGACAGCTCAAATACCTCTGTTGGGATAACTAGTCAAACACTGATCTAATTTTGACTCTCTGTTATGATCCGTATCCACCCTAGAACTGTGAGCGCTCAACCCCAGCCTGAGCTGCTGTGGCTCACACTTAGAACACAGTGACACAAACTACGATAGGGCTTAGCAGTGCTGTGCACCTTAAATCTGCCAGCTGTCTTCCATGTACTAACAAAGTTAATCTTCACAGAATCCCTTAGGTAGACGTTATCCCCCACTTAGATAGATGCTATCCCACACATGCGGAAACGGGAACTTTAAGGCCCATTAACCATTTCAGACCACAGACCAGAGGGTAGTACCATCCAAATCTGAAACCTGAGGGTAAACACCATTTCATTCTGCTTCTCATGAGAGGGAGGTGAGTGGGCTGGCATGCTGGTGACGGAAGACGTTGGATTTCTCTGCAGATATATACTGTTAAGTGGCTTGTGGGGGAAGCCACATGGGCTGTCAGCTGATAGACAAATACCCCAGAGCCTAGGTCTGACCTTCAGAAACATTCACTCCACTGGCTTGCACATGCCTTGAGACAAATGACTTACTCCCAGTCTCAAACCCAGTGCCCTAGCCTCAGAGATGCCTCCCTGGCCATGTTCTAGAACTTTCTGCTTCATCCTCCCACTCACTGTGTGCATTTATTATCTCCAGGTCTCCCCTGCGATTGTAAACAAGTGAAATGACCTCTGTCTATGCACAGACCTCTTGCCTGTCGCCCTCCACTATTGCCGCAAACTCAGCTGCCCAACCAGAATACTTGGCTCGGTTGAGGGTTTGGTTCATGCCACTGAAGGTGTGATTTCACGATTGAGCCATAGAGAATGAAAGTCCCAGGAGCAAGACTTTGGCCTTCCTTCTAGACTCACTTGGACTTGTGATCAGCAACATACGGGCTCCGAATTACTACTGCAGGGCTACAGCGAAAGGCAATGACATTACCCCATTACGCTGTCAGTCCTGGGCCACAGGTTTCCTCCTGGGGTCTGGAAAGTGGCATTATTGCTCCACACTGCCCTTTGAATAGCCACTAGCCACATGTGGCAAAAGAGAGCACTGGGTTGCTGACTCCAGCAACCGAGGAAGTGAACTTTTCCTATTTATTCCATTTCAATGACTTTAAAATTAAAAACTCCCCCTCAAGGCAAGTTATTGGAAAACATCTAAGTATGGCTGGAACAATTTCGATGTGTGAATCTGTTTTTTCAACACTCAATTTTACGAACTCTAAACACAGATCAAGTCTGCCAATGAAAAATTCAGCATCTGCATAGAAACACAGAAATCTGTTCTAAGTGTCAGATACGCACGGGCTTTAGCAGGCTGAGTAAAGTGTTTCATTAATGTTTCTGTATGGATTACATATCAATGTGATAATATTGAATATACCTGAGTCTAATAAACTATATCCTAAAATTAATTCAACATGGTGCGTTTTCTTTTCTTCCCAGTGCTGATGCTCACACATGCTGGGAAAGCACTCTACCACTGAGCTATAATCCTGGCCTTCTTTCCTTCCTTTTAATGTGACTGCTATAAAACTCTAAATTACATATGTGGATTATATTGTATTACTATTGGGTGAGACTGGCAGGCAGGTAGATAGATGACAGATGGATCATTATTAAATTATTAAACACATTATTAAACCAGTATAATTTCTAACTGCATCCCAAATATTTACCCTTATGTCTACAAACAGGTATAACTCCTCTCCCTCATCAAAGACATTTCTTTTTGCAGCAGATTAGTTGCTGGGAAGCCAGGAAAACTGAGTCACCCAGTGTCAGAACTGGGGTTATTTTTCTCTCCCTTGATCAGTCTGTGTGTCCCTTTCCAAGAGCATTGCTATCTGTATGCTGGAAACCCTCATGTGTTTTGTGGACATCCAAAGTGATTGACGTCAGGAAATTAAGTAATTCAAGAAGAAAGCATGAATTTGAGAAGGAAAACAGCAGAGATAACACACTGGAGGAGTTGGTTGGGGAGGAGGGAAAAGTGGAAGTGATATAAATACATAGAATTTCCAAAATATCAGTGCTCACATATGCAATACTCAAAAACTTAAAAATAAATAAATTTCAGGCCAAAAAATGATTTTAACAGTAGTTAATTTAGCAGTATAAAATGGGATTCCACTCACAGCCGTGCTCTCGTTGGAGAAATTGGGAAGTTCCCCTCCCCCACCAAGCACATGAAAAGGCAACTGGAAAGTGTCCTAGCCTTTAGGAGATGGCAAAGTTGTCATGGTCACTGCCCTGGTAGCTCTACCTGGAAGTTAGCATTCATCCCTTAGAATACCAAGTTGCTCCAAAGTAGAGGCTCTTGGGTAACGCGAGAAAAAAAGCAGCCACCAACATGATGGGAATGCCTGATACTTTTATGAGGTGAAAAGAAAGACAGATGACTAGACAGCCTACTGACTCTCCTATATTGCGATGGCAGTGCTGAAAACTGAGCCATACAGAAGAACATATAAACAAACACTGAAAACGGTTTTCTTACTGAACAAACAGACTAGAAAAGAAACTCGGCGCAAAGAGAAGTCCAAAGTTTGGGAAGCTTTCCACAGCATCTCTTAGACAAAAAGGAACTGAGAAGAAACCTCTGGTAAGGGTGTCATAGCCTTGGAACTCACTGACATCTCGAGGGGAGTTAAACTTTCATGCAGTAGAAGAGCTAACAGACTTTGAGGAGTCTAATGTAAGAGTCCTTCTTTGTGGAATAAAGAAGCTTACCTTACAGTTTGGGCCTTTCTGCTAACACACCATGCTTGTGCATGCATGCATGAGTGCGCACACACACACACACACACACACACACACACACACCATGCAAAGAAAAGGTAATGGCTAAAGAAAATGGCTCCTTCTTCCAGGGAAACTGGATTTCCAGGCGCCAACAGCTGTGAGTGGCCACAAAGAACAAGAGAATTTCCACAGTGTGAGAAAACAGCCATGAGTTAGGGGAGGGACACCTTGGCAAGATCACCAGGAATATTAAAGAGAAAGAAGAGTACCTCAGGTATCCAGGAAACCACCTTCAGGAATGAAGCCACTGTTACCACAGCTGGTAGCAGTCTGGGCTCTTTGCAAGCTAACAACTGTGGTTGGAAGGACAAGGGTTTCCCAAAGATGTTTCCATCTAGACGCCTGGAACCTGTGGCTATATGACATTAGGTGCCAAAAGAAACTAAGGTGACAGAAGGAACTGAGATTGCTAACCAGCTTCCCTTAAAATAGAGCAAGGGTATCCTTAGTATGGCCCCCACATCGTCCCCAGAGTCATTAAATGTGGAAGACAAGGCAAGAGAGTCAATGTCAGAAAAATGCAATGTGAGAAGGTACATCCCTCCATTGAAGAGATACTGAGACAGTGAATCTCAGTGGCCTCTGAAGGCTAGCGAAGCTAAGAAGTCTCTGAAAGAAATGTAATCTGTTGGTACTTTCATGTCCACCCAATGAGACCAATTTGGACTTCTGACCTCCAAAACTATGAGAGAATAAATTTGCATGATTTCCAGTTATCACATGTGGCAATCCAACATAACAGCAATAGGCAGAAACCCAACTGTCTCCCAGGCTCCCACCTCCATTCCAGAATCGATTACAGAAGTGTGCTTGGGAAGGGAAAAACCCATCCAGAAGTTTACATCAGCCCTAATTGCAGATGGTTTAAAGGACTCTCCTCCTCCCTGGAGGTTTTTCCCAGGAAGCCAGTGACCTGGCAAACAAAAACTGCAGGGTCCTAGCCACAGTCCTGCCTGATGTCTTCATCCTAAATACCAGTCCCATCTGCAGAGCCAAGGGAGGAGAAAGCATTGAGATAAGGAGAAAGCGCATAACAGTTCTACTTCCTGTGCTATGGGAGCTCTGCTGAGCATTCATTCACGACTCTCTGTAATACTATGGATGGGCCTGACAACCAGCACAGCAAGATAGTGTCCATGGTCATTGTCAAACATAAGGCTGGGTTAAAAACCAGGGCTCATGGCTTGGGACAGAGCTTCACATCCAAATAACCAGGCCGAGACTTTCCTGGTATTACCAGAAAACAAGCTTACAAAGTTATCCCTTCCTCTGCCCTGTACTGTCTGTCCATCTGGCTCCCATCCCCCTCCAGCACCTGCTGACCCTTCTCCACCATTCCTTCCTCAGAAGCCAGGCAAACGTCATGCTGTCACCAAATTCAGCAGTCTGGCACCACTTTGGCCACAGCCATCACAGCAGGCATTGGGCGCATGAGCTCCTGGTGCAGAAATACAGTGGCAGTCACAGCCTTGAGGGTAGCTTAGGTTCTCTGCAGCCAACCTCCAGTTCCCACCTCACCCAGACGCAGCCTCTAAATCCTCAACTCTACCCATGTCCTGACTATAGTCCAGGTTCACTTCCAAGGCTAAGCTAACCAAAGTTTATGGTTCTTCGTCCTTACCCCCGTGTCAGGAAGCTATCCTTAACTCTCATCACATGATTGAGAGGTCCCACCATTCATCGGCCGATATAGATTCCTCACCTAGAACCTAAACATTGTGAGCAAATGTCCTTGTTTCCCAAACTAAATTCATCTTAGAGCGGCTTGGCTAGTAATGTTTCAGAATCATCTAAATTCCACTAAGTCTGGACCTTTGAATTCTTCTTGCCTGTGTCCCCCTTCCAGTGGCCTCTGAGCCTGCCCACTGTTTCCAAGAGCTGAACATTTGACCTTGGCCACTGTTGCCCTGGGCTCCTTCAACAAAAATATTCAAGATATTTGCATCTGGCCTTCCCTTCCCCTTGTTCCCCACCAAGATCTCCTCCTTTCCTGTTAATTATGCAGTAACGAACAACTGTGCTAACTAAAATTGGGGCGGGCTACCTGCCTCTAAAAGTCAATAACTAGCCCCATGGGACCAACAAATTGTTAAGCCGCTCCCCCACCACCCTTTGGCAGCCTGTGGAAGCAGGCTGCCTCTCCAAACCCAGCGCCAATCTGGAATGCATATGTTTCCCTTCAATCATTCACTCCATCAAACCCAGAGAAGGCCAAAGGGGGTGGGGAGGTCCCCAACCAGTGTCTGAAATTCTCCATTAGCATGGGCATCCTTGTTATAAAGGGATGTTGTATTTGCAGGTACCCGACAGCTCTCCTGCGCATCTGGGAACAGTTTGAGTGATTGCCCGGACGAGAAGAAATTTGGGTCATAACTAATGATCAACATCCCCTTTTAATCAAACGAAGCCATTATAATGTGTCTATCCTCAAGGGGAACATGGCCCTTTCACCTCCAGGAAGTCTGCAGTAGCATTAACCACTTCAGGGAAGCCACTGGGCCTTGCCTTGCCCAGGTAGCAGGGACGAAGGACAGCCCAGGTACTCAGCACCTACCATGTCCCAGGCATTGGACAAAGCAATCACACGGTTGTTTCTGCATTGGCTGGGCCTGGGTTCTATTAGTGAGTCTCAGCTGAGAGTACGCATCTAAAGACCTGGGAAGGCTTGGGCGAGCAGACACCTGCCCCACCCAGATTTTACATCCAGTAAAATCAAAAATCAGTAGCTCCCATAGGTGAAGCCCAAATATGTTCATGTTTAACAAGTTCCTGTGTGATGCTGGGCTTGAGGACCACCCCTAGAGAACCTGCATCAGAGAAAAATATGCCTCGACTTATAATCAGCTGCGCATGACACCTTTACAAATAGCATACAATTTAGTCTTTAGGAACCCCCAAGAAGTGTAGGCTAGTCTACCCATGCTATAGATAAGGAAGCTGAGGATCAAATACACTCCCTGTCACATGCTGGAGTGGGAGAGGTGGTGGTTGGACCCACTCTGACTAAGATCAGAGCCCTTGAATCGCTCACAACAATGAGTGACACAAAGCACATATTATGAGAGAGATGGTTTTCAGGAGGATGGTCCTTGCTAAGTCCTGCATAAGGCATGAGCTTGTTCTTCCCCCCTTTCTCTCCTGCACAAATGCAAGCTGGATCCCCATCTCCCAAATCTTCCCACTGCTGCCTCTCCCCACTGTCCTGAAGAACCAAGTATCACTTCGAGAGATCCCTTATGATAACTCTAACACTCATGTCCCAGAGCTTCCCAGAAAAGGCTCTGAACTCTTCAAGATGGCCAACCATGAAGGTGGTTTCTGAAAGGTTCCGGTCCTCATCCTTCTGTGCTTTCACAGACCTCTTGCCTTCCTTCCCCTCCTGAGTGATGAGTGATGAATGGACGCTTAAGAAATCCCACACTAGTCAGAATTGAGAAATAGATATTTATTTAGGGTAAACTCACAAAGCAGAATTCTGCTTGAACAGTGGGCAGAGATCGAATCCAGCAATCCAAAAATCCGAACGAGCAGCTGGAGGAAAGAAGGAAAAAAGGGGCTTGGCATCAGCAAATGTGGTCTAAGAGGCCATGCCCCAGTAGGCAGGAAACCACAAGCTGTAAGATTTCCTACAGTTCCTCCCTCCCCTTTTTGTTTAAATAAAAGAGTTTTAAGTCTAATACAAAATTATGTACAATAAGAACAAATATATTCAATAATTAGTTTATCCTAACTAATTTAAGTCTTGTAAGATAAATAACTTGGCCAAATCATGAGAGGAAAGTAACTACAATTATCTAGTCTTCAACCCCATCAAAGATCCAAGAAGAGAAATAATGTTATTTAAGCAGTAAGTGCAATCAAGCAACTTCCAAAACATGCAACAAATGACAGAGACAATGGCTCTGTCCTTCTTTAAATCCAAGCATGTTATTAAAAGAAAAACCCAGAGTTTCTGTCTCATGTCAGGAGCCTTCTCCTGAAGAGGAAGATGAGGGGAAAGTAAGGCAAGATGGCACCAGGGAAGGAAGGTAAGTTAGAGTGACTCTCCTGTACCATCCTGTGGGATGCCAGTCATTTCTACAGAGTAGCTCGTGAAATCATTCCAACATTTTACAAGTTAGAAAACTGAAGCATGGGAAGAGTAAGTGACCTGCCCAATGTTACATCCCTAGACACCGACAGAGTCAAGATGTAGAGACAACACTTCTCCAGAGCCTATGTTCCCAACCATGTCACACTGGCAGAAAGAATGAGTGACAGACTCTTGACTACAAAATGTGGGGGCCAAACCAGAGGGAAGTGACTGCAGTTGCAGTCATTGCATGTGGTAGCAGTAATGTTGTAAATGTTGTCATAGAAACAGTTGTAGCAATAGCCTGAGTAGCAACTGTGTTAACTGATGTCTATTTAGTACTTGAAGCACTCATAGTAATGGCAGTCATAGAAATTATGTGTAGGAATTATGGTAGCTGTTATAATGGGAGTTAAAGTGGCTATAGTTGTAATAGTTTTTATAGCAGGGTTCAGAGATTGCTCCCGTGGCAGCTTGCATGACCTGAGACAAACCTGTCACTGTCAGCCACCTTTGTTTCAAAACACTGCCTGTCGCCAACACTTATTCTGAAGAGTAAACAGAAAGGAGTCCAATGAATCAGCAAGAGACTGTGTATAAGCAGACTTCTGTGTCCTGGCAGCCACTCCCAAATAACCACTCAGAGACTTATTATTAATTATAAATGCTCAACCAATACCTCAGGCTTGTTACTAACTAGCTCTCACGTTTTAAATTAACTCATATTCCTTATCTACTCTTTGCCATGTGGTGGTACCTTTTTTCAATATGGCACATTCATCTAGTGTCCCTCTGTGTCTGCTGGCAACTCCCGAGACTCTGCCTTTCTTCTTCCAAGCATCCTCTGTGTCTGGCTCTCCCACCTCCTACCTAGCTACCAGCCAGCCAGCTGTCTTATTAGGCCAATCAGAAGGCTCTTTGGCAAAGACACATCTTCACAGTGTACGAAAAGATTATTCTGTAACAACCATGACAGAGACACAGTCAATTCTCCACAACTGTCATTCTGTGACAGAGAGGATAGCTAAGGCAGGCAACCTGCCTGTGAGACCCAGTTGACTGCAGAGGGTATCAGACCAGAGCAGATGATGGCATATGAGAAAAACCTGATAGCAGGGTATAAGAGTGAGATTCCTTGGGTGAACGATCTATGGGGCAGCAAGTCCTTCCAACAGAGCCCTGGTGAGGGACCACCCCAGGCTGTCAGGCATTGAAGACAAGATACACATCACCAGGGTAGACTGGCACCTAGCACTTCCAGCCTCCAATTGTTGTCTCTAGTGTCCACCCTGTACCTCAACCCAGCTACCTCCCATGGTGCTGAGGTTGCCTCATACCCTCCTGCCATTAGTGGCATCTTCCCTCACCTCAACAAATGCCCCTAGTTCTGTCTCTGCAAAGAAGTCTAAGACTCCCTTGAAGGTTCCTGGAATTGGAGCAGCTCTTAGACTAGTCAGGAGGTCTCTTAGTAGGTGTTCTATTGCTGCATGACTGTGACCATGACTATGGCAACTCTTATAAAGGAAAACATTTAATTGGGGCTGGCTTACAGTCCAGAGATTTTGGTCCGTTATTGTTACAGTGGGAAACATGGCAGTGTGAGGGCAGATACAGTGTTGGAGAGGAGTCTGAGAGTTCTACCTCTGGATCGGCAGGCATCAGGAAGGAAGACTGAGACACACTGGCAAGACTTGAATTTCTGAGATCTCAAAGCCCACCCCGAGTGACCCAACCACTCCAAACAGGCCACTCCTCCAAATAATTCCACTCCCTATGACCAAGCATTCAAACATATGAATCTACAGGGGCCATGCCTATTCAAACCACCACAAGAGACTTCCAGTTAAACTCATCAGTGATGGGAGTCCTGTCTGAGTCTCCATGGTGATACAAGCTTTAGAGCCAGCTTTACCGCTACTCATATTTCTATGATGCTCCACGGTTTCTTCCTGCCATCCAGGAAAGAGCAGCCAAGTTAATCCTGCCTCTGACACAGTCCTAAATGGCATCAGATTAGTCTTTATGAACACAGCTGTGGTGTAAAGGACTCCCAGACTTCCATATTCTCAGCCCATCATCTGCACAGAGGAACAGCGAGGTGTCCCATCCTATGTAAAGTACCATGGTATATGAGCTCCACCCTCCAAAAGCTATGGGTCCTATGGACAGAGATATAGCAAGTCCGCATACACAAACAGCTTTTTTTATGTCTTTTATTATTATTAAAAATTTCTGCCTCCTCCCCAACTCCGCCTCCCATTTCCCTCCCCCGCTCCCCTTTCCCTCCCTCTTCAGCCCAAAGAGCAGTCAGGGTTCCCTGCCCTGTGGGAAGTCCAAGGTCCTCCCCCCTCCATCCAGGTCTAGGAAGGTGAGCACCCAAACAGCCTAGGCTCCCACAAAGCCAGTACATGCAGTAGGATCAAAACCCAGTGCCATTGTCCTTAGCTTCCCATCAGCCCTATTGTCTGCCATGTTCAGAGAGTCCAGTTTTATCCCATGCTTTCTTAGACCCAGTCCAGCTGACCTTGGTGAGTTCCCAATAGATCAGCCCCATTGTCTCAGTGTGTGGGTGCACCCCTCGCGGTCCTGACTTCCTTGCTCATGTTCTCCCTCCTTCTGCTCCTCATTTGGAGCATGGAAGCACAGTCCGGTGCTCCAATGTGGGTCTCTGTCTCTATCTCCTTTGATCGCCAGATGAAGATTCTATGATGATATGCAAAATATTCATCAGTATGACTATAGGGTAGGGCCATTTCAGGCTCCCTCTCCTCAACTGCCCAAGGAACTAGCTGGGGACATCTCCCTGGACACCTGGGAACCCCTCTAGGGTCAAGTCTCTTGCCAACTCTAAAATTGGCTACCTTAATTAATACTTTCCTGCTCCCATATCTACCCTTCCCTTATCCCAACTATCCCATTCCCCCAAGTTCTTCCCATCCTCCCCTTCTCACTTTTCTCTCCCCATCTCCCCTTTCGCTCATCCCACCCCACCCCCAGTTCCCAGTTTTTGCCCGGCAATCTTGTCTACTTACAATATCCAGGAGGATAACTATATGTTTTTCTTTGGGTTCACCTACTTATTTAGCTTCTCTAGGATCAAGAATATAGAAAGTAACATGAGGTAGAAAAGAAAGTCGTGTTCTTGACTCACCTTTCAAATGTCAGAGGTTGGACAGATTTCTTTGACCCTACTTGCGAGATGTAATACATACCCCATTGTATGAGCAAGGAATGAGAGACCCAAGGGAGTCTGAGCAAATCTCCCAAAGTCACACAGCTAAATTCCAATGGTGTCAAGCCTCAAATCCAGGTCCAGGTGACCCTTCCTACTAAACTTCTTGTCACTGTCATGTCAGCGTGACACCGAGGATAGCAAAGAGGAAGCACTTGGTACTGAGACAATCAGAGAAGCCTTGTTAGATCATGGAATGGCCAGACCCAAATGACATCTCTATAGTACAGCTTCTACACTAAAGCTTCAGGAAACACCACAGAAGATGGGGTGGGGAAATTGTGAGTACTAGAGGATCAGGTGGCCCGCCTCTCCTATGCTGTAGTGTCTTCAGTATATGACAGGGAAGGTGAACCCATAAAGTCCCAACACCGTCTGCCTAAACAAGACCTGAAAATGGCAACACCAACTGACCTTCTCACAGGACAGGGAAAACCTCACAGGGCCCCACCACTAGATAAAGAATCAGTCTGCTCACAGAGTGGGAAAAGATCTTCCCCAACGCCACATCAGACAGAGGACTGATCTCCAAAATATACAAAATACTCAAGAAACTTGACATCAAAAGAACAACTAATCCAATTAAAAAAATGGGGTACAGACCTAAACAGAGAACTCTCAACAGGGGAATTTCAAAGGGCTGAAAGACACTTAAGGGAATGCTCATCAGAGAAATGCAAATCAAAAACTCTTACACCTGTCAGAACGGCCAAGATCAAAAACAATGATGACAGCTTAAGCTGGAGGGGATGTGGGGTGAAGGGAACACTCCTCCATTGCTGGTGGGAGTGCAAATTTGCACAGTTGCTTTGGAAATCAGTGTGGCAATTTTTCAGAAAATTAGGAAACAATCTACCTCAAGATTCAGCAATATCAGTGTTGGGTATATACCCAAAAGATGCTCAACCATACCACAAGGACATATGTTTAACTAAGTTCATAACAGCATTGTTTGTAATAGCCAGAACTTGGAAGCAACCTAGCTGCCCCTCAACTGAAGAATGGATAAAGAAAATGTGGTACATTAACATAGTGGACTACTACTCAGTGGTAGAAAATAATAATAATAATGACATCTTGAAATTTTCAGGCAAATGGATGGATCTAGAAATATATTGAGTGAGGTAACTCAGACCCAGAAAGACAAATATAATATAAGTTTTCACTCATAAGTGACTTTTAGACATGAAGCAAAGAAAAACAAGCCTACAATCCACAATCCCAGAGAAACTAGACAACAAAGAGGACCCTAAGAGAGACATGCATGGATCTATATAGAAAGATGAAAAAGACAAGATCTCCTGAGTAAATTGGGAGCATGGGGCTCATGGAAGAGGATAGAAGAGGAGAGGAAAGGAGGGGTGTAGGAAAAAATGTATAGCTCAATAAAAACAATTTAAAGAAAGAATCAGTCTACTCAAGGGACAGGCCCCCTAATCGGCGAAACAATCATAAGTGGTCATATGTAAACACATATGCACATCATTAAGTAAAGTCAGCATGTTGCACTAAAAATTTACAGTGTTCGTGTCTGTAAAACAATAAAAACTAAAGAAAAGAGGCCACTTTAAAAACAGATAAGACTCATTTTGGGCTGAGGACATGAGCTTGATGATAGCCAGGGATGGCAAAGGAGAGATACTAGGAAACAAGAGAAGCTGAATAGAGATGTGGGGTTAAAAAGACCACAGCAAGGCTGCTAGACGGAAGAGCTCCCAGCACATACAGATGGACTCTCTTTTAGAGGCAGTGTAAGGAGCCATCAAGCCCTTTGAACAAAGGAATAACATTCTTGAACCATTCTCTTAGGAAAATAACCAAGCCTGGTTCTTGCTGTTTGCTGCCTCCACAAATAAAGATGGGGAGAGGAAATGCCATGAAAGATGGCTGCCACTAGCATCCCAAAGAAAGAATGGAGCTTTTAAAATGGACTCCAAGGTTATGAACATACAGTGGATTTGTCTTTGTTTTTTCACATCTCAGCCACATTTCTTCAAGATATGATTTTCCAAATGTCAAGAAAGGCGATTCAATGTTAACCTACAACTATACAGTTATATAGGCAGGAAAATGGCTTACCCCTGCCTGAACAGCCATAAGCTATAGTCCTTGGTTCAAGAAGTTGGGGCAAGGGGTGCTGACGGAATCTGAACTCCCCTCAGCAAGTACAATCTCTGCTGATGAGAGACTCAGTCTTGTGCCACTGGATCTGTTTTAATAGCATAATGAGGGCCGTGCAAGCCAGCCCTCCAACCGTCCCTGAGAGTGTACCCCTAAGTGTCTCAAGATGTCCAAAGAACATCAAAGGGAAGGAGAATTATTCTCTGGATATGCCATAGGAGGCAGGCCCTGATACCCCACTGCTGGAAATAAAAACCCAGGATGGCTCCCGCAGTGCCAGTAAAAAATATGGACTCAGAAGATTAACTGGTTCCAACTACTCCAGCCATTAGCCAACCCTCACCTGGTATTTGACATCGATGACAGAAAGAGATGCCTTTATTAATGCTGCTTGCCAAATTTCCCATGAGGCCAAGGAAGGGGTCCCCTTGGCCATCCCGTGCTCAGATCTTTGCCCTAAAAGCTTCTAGTTCCCCTTTAAAGTGAAGCCAACCTGAGGACTCTGAGGAGGATTCTCCCTGGAAAATGAAGAACCTACTTTCTGCCAAGATATCTAGCCCTCTGGGACTCCCCGTGCTGCCTGTCCCACCCCCAGGATAAGCATGGTGGGCTGGGTCTTACAGTCTCATGAAGCACTTCCCCTGCCTAGACATTTCTCTCATCCCTGGCTCCACCCCACAGAGCAAGAAAACCAAATGACAAGGAAGCCAAGCAGTTCTGGCTTAAGCTGGAAATGACTCCAACTGCCCCAATTTTAAATATAGAGACAAAAGATTCAGAGGGGAGGGGAGCTATCTGCCATACCCACTGCAGCGGGCCAAGCTCTGGGGAAATACAATTCCAGGGCTTCCCTTTCCCCATCAATGCAGAGATTCCCAAAGTCTCAGTGAGGGTCCCTGTGTTGGCAGCCTCACTTAGCCAGCAAGGCTTTTGAACAACCACTGTGCACCAAGTTCCCAAGAATATATATTTGGGAAAGCATGTACATGTCGTGAAAAGAATAGAGGAATATATATGTATTTATATATAAATATATGTGCATAATACTTTATATAAATATATAATATGTGTGTACATATATAGTATATATACATATTTTCTTTTTTGGTTTTTTCGAGACAGGGTTTCTCTGTGGCTTTGGAGCCTGTCCTGGAACTAGCTCTGTAGACCAGGCTGGTCTCGAACTCACAGAGATCCGCCTGCCTCTGCCTCCCGAGTGCTGGGATTAAAGGCGTGCGCCACCACCGCCCGGCTATATACATATTTTTTAAGTAAATGCACCAACTAATTCAGCCTCCTTTAATGAGATTTCATAACTCTTCTCCAAATACTCACATTTTTAAGTGCTTCTTAAGATTATAATAGGCAATGTACACACATATACACACCTCAACACTTGTCCTCTCCAACTGAACACAAGATCCAGATTTACCCTGTCAATAAAACTGGGAGTGAGGCAGCCAGAGCCCAGAAGCCACAGTGGTGCTCTTGAACACTGGATCTTTATTTTGGCATCTCCGTGGACCTCACCTTTCACATGTCTCCTTTCAGCCTCACATCCCCATGCCATGCCTGCCTTAGTGTGGCACTCCATTCCCATCCATCTTTTGCCCACATCACACACTTGCCCTCCTCAGTAAGTCTTCTATGAATTCAAGACACTGACTGGCTTGTCCATCTGTATATCTAAAAAGATAAGATATTAAGAAAAGATGCTCTATTGTTCCATAAAGATTGGTTGGATGGATGGATGCGTGGATGGATACATAGTTGCATAGATAGATGCATAGTTGCATGAATGGATGCACGGATAAAAACATAGGTGGATGGATGGATGATGGATGGAGGATGGATGATGGATGGAGGGTGGATGATGGATGGATGGATGGATGGAAGGTGGATGGATGGATGGATGGATGGATGGATGGATGGATGGATGGAAGGCGGATGCATGCATGGCAGAATTGTTGAACTGATTGGTGGACAGGTGGATGATGGATGGTTGAACCAATCAATCAGATGAATAGATGGTCAATGGTTATACAATATATAGGATGATAAGTAAATGCATTAATTCTCAAGTTAAAACAAAGGTACTGATAGGTAGAATTTGATTCCACTAGAGACTTATTAGAGAGATGAGACTTGTCTGAATCTAAAGACCATACATAGACTTTAGCCCAGTGAAGGGAACAGTTCCTGTTCACTGTCACATCAAACAGGACTGCTGTGTTCTCAGAGACAAGGGTGATCTCTCTGTGTGGAAACTGTAGCCTCTCTGGGGGTCATCTTCTGTCCTATCTCCCCACTGATGCTGCATCCAAGTCTTGGGCTCCACTTCTCCCAGGGTTCAGCACAAACACAAACACCAAGTGGGATCTTAGACTGCAGCAGCTCTAAGAGCCCCACCTTTTCCCTGCAAAACTTGCAAAAATCAGGGAATCTGAGTTTACCAAAAAAAAAAAATGAGTCTAAGTCTGAGCTGGAAATTTTCCTGTACATGTAGCCTATGGCTATAGAACTTTCCTGAACAGTTGTCACAGGAGACCAGTGATGGATGTGAGCAGAGAACACTCTTCCCAGTGTTCCTATAGAAGACTCCAAATCCACCCTTCCTACCAGCTCAACCTACCAGGTGCCAGGGTAAGGGCAAAGTGATCATCCTCTCCAATGATGGCAGTTCTCTGACTCTCCCCCCAAATCACTGGAGGGGTACACATCATTCCCAAAGATATAGTTCCACACCCAGGCCTGTCCAAATTCAAGAGCACAAACCATTCTGCCCACACTACCATACACAAGTCCTGAAGTGAAGGCTTGAGTCTTCCTGCTTCTCAGCCAGGGATCCATTGTTAGGCTGCTGAGCCTACAAGTGGTTTCTAGTGTGAAAATCAGCTATGGCCAGGGCCTGGGGCTAGCAAGCTTGAGAATCTTTTGAAGGCCACCATTACCAAGCATCGGCTTCCTGCTGAGGCCACTGAGTGGAGGAAATAATAATAGAGATTGAAAGGCACGCTGTATTTGACCCTCTGCAACCCCATCATTTTTCAGTAGAACCCGATAGGGATCACTCACATCTGCTCTCAATAGCAAATGTAAAAAATGACCTGCAGTCTTAAGGTCTGAAAAACAGAAACTTGTGTTAAAAGACTGACAAAAAAAATCCCGCTCTCAATAGGATGATGTCATTCAACTACACACACATTGCAATAACAATCTTCCACCAGATTCCATGCCCCAGTCCTGAGCTCTCCCCTCCTGGGAATCCTGGCAGCACCGGTCCCACTGTGTGTCAGCCCAGCTTGACTGGGCCCTGAGCTACAGCAGATATCAACTTACTTCACTCTTCATTTCAAATGCTGGGGGAGCTTCTGGAAAGCTGATGGGAGGCATCTTCTAAGGAAGCCCAGAACAAACTCAGGGATCTGGGGAGTAGACCACAGCTGGCCAGGGGTCAAGAGGACATTAAACATTAGGAAACTCCTTGTTAGCCACGTGGATGGGGCCCTCCAGGCCACTTAACTCTGCTGCATGCAGAAGCCAGAAGGTCTTCAGGGTGACCCGAGGTTACATTTGCCTAGAGGTTGAAAGTTGCTACCTCCTTCCCCTATACGTAGCCCACCTCCCATCTCCATCCAGGCCTCTCTCAAGTGGGCTGTGCTGGGGATTCCCAACTCAGATGGAATGTTGAAAGGGAAGCTTTCAAACTGTGTCCCAGATAGCCCTAATCAACCTCTGTGGTCTTCATCCTGGAAAGTCCCATGCCTGCTCTCCACAAGCGTGACAGCTTCCACCAAAGACCCAAGCACTGGGTACAGAACTTAGAACAACGCAGCTAAGGACTGGGAGCATATGGCCTGGACAGGGAATTTGTCCATACACACTCCATTACTCTAACAAAATGCCTGAAATCATCGACTTTAAAAGATGAAAGGCTCACTGTTCTGCAGGCTTCTATCAGTGGTCAGTTGCCCCTGTTTCTTTGGGACCTGTGGCAAGGCAGTGCTTCATGGTCTGAGTAGGTGGCAGAACCATTCATTTCAAAGCAAAGGTGTATGGGAGAGAAATGGGCAAGACCCTAATATCCCCTTCAAAAGAAGTACTTCTAAGGATATAAAATCTCCCACTAACCTCTGTCCTTTAAAACTTCTACCTCCTCTTAATAGAAATGTTTTGGGGCCTGACCCTTTACTAAGTGGGCTTTGGGGGAACATTTTAGATTCAAACATTAATAGATGGTGTTATTATTTCAAATCCCAGAGATGGGGGGGGGGGGAATGGAGACATAATTATCCTTCTGTGGACTGTGCCGACTACTATGCTTTTGTACAGGCTTCACGGCATGCCTCCACTCTAAGACATAACCCATAAGTGACCAGGCCTACGTGCTGTTATTAGATTTCCTCAAGATGAACCCACATTCATGAAGCACCTACTGTGTGCTATATACTGCCATTTCCCACATCTGAACGACCACATCAGCTGGATCCTGCTCAGCTTATTCACCCATGCTCAAAAGGAAGCATGAGGATTAAGAAAAGGCGGGTAGCAAAGACAGAGATACAAAGGAAAAGACAGAGACACAGGGTATAATCAGGAGGGCAACCCAATGAATACTGAATCCACCTGTGTTTATTTCTCATAGGCTTTATATACTCCAATCCAGAGAGGAGGGGGAAGACAAAAGACTTTTTTCCCATGATACAAGGAACAAAGAAATCACCTTCTTAATATCCAAAGCATCAGGTAACCACACCCTAGGTCAAAACACCCTATAGGTAGCCAACCTTATGTCAAACCTGTCATAACCTTGAAGGAGCAAGGATAGGCCTGAACTCTCTGACCTTTAGTCAAGGTGGAAGGAATCCACACCCGTGGGCTCCCACAATATGCCAAACTGGTTACCTGCACATCTATCTCCTAAGTCAGTGTTCCACATCTAATCAACCCAGACACGATCATTTGGAAGACCTCTGAGGCAGCTCTCGGTGGACACACTTGTTTCCATTCCACCCAGAACAACTCCCCGGTGCTTCCCACGAGGAGCATAGTGTGACTGGGCCACAAAGGCAGAAGAGAAAATCCTGCAATTTCTTCCTGTCACACCAGCGGCATTTATCTGGTAACACTGTTAGCTGGACTCAGAATGATGTGTCAGCCTAAAAAGTCCCTGCTGATATAGCACATCAGTAGTTCATTTACCAGCAGAGCATGGTTCAAACGATCAGTTCTTTGGGAATGGATACTGCGGCGACTAGAACATAGCCCCTATCCCCAGCTGCCTCCTTAGTGGCTAAAAGGAGAGAAATCTATAAACAAACAAGTGTTCCATTGTGGGTATGTATGGAGAAAGACATCCACACAGAGAATGCTGGGGACACAGAGTTGTGAGTGCTTCTGCCTAAAGGCACAAGAAACTCTTATAGAGAGAGTGGTTCTTGCAATCATTCTCTGAGCTCCCATTGGGTGAGTGCTAAGGACCCATGGAATCCAGACAGTACAAGTATGGTACCCTCCCCACAAGCCCCAGCCACCTTGGAGAGACAATACAAACCCTTCACAGAAAAGAAGAGGCCAGCTGTGGAAACAAACAGAAGCCATGACTAGAGGCAAGGCTAGGGAGAAAACCAAACCTGGAGCACAAGAAAGGCTTGATATGATTATTAAATTTAACTAAATTAGGCAGAGATAATCAAGGAGAAATTTCTAGGAGAAGCAACATAAGCTCCAGGATTGAAGTTTGAATTATGAAAAGTCACTGGGGAGCAAGGGTACACAACAGGGATGATCCAGTCTGATGTCAAGAGAGCTAGTCGTGGCTGTGGTGGAGACCAGCTCCAGAGTAACCAGACTGAAAGCTAAGAGCTCTCTCTGTTGTCACGAGTCCTTCCCAGAGCTGAGTCTCCAGCAATAGATAGGAGCTGGGCTTCCTCTGTGCCCCAAGGAGAGCTTGGGGCCATGGAAACTTCTCCAAATTTGGATTAAAAAAACAGCTACTCATTGCCTCCTCTACAGAACACATAGCCTCCCTTCAAGCCAGCAGAAAGCCATCACTAAGGCTCTAAGAAAACAAACAGAGAGGCTTTGGTTCCAAGGGACACTCAGGCTCCCAGAAGAACAGTGTGCTCGCATGGGTCTTCCCCTCCAGGGCACGATGGCTTGTGGAGACTCTCACGGCTACAGTTCCGGCTGAATTGGCAGCAATTGCTGCCAGTGATGGGGCCAAAGAGTCGTGCTCAAGGGTCTCTTGAGATACACACACTGGAAACTTAGGAGTATGTGAAGGAAAACCCAAGAGACAAGCCAGAAGACTCTACCCTTGCTGCACCCCAAAGGCTCAAACCAACAAACTTTGTCCTCCATCTCTCTGGGACACCCACCCCTATTAGACTCATGGAAACAAATACACAACCAGCTCCCCCTTCCCTGCAAGTATAATGCCCAGAACAGGTTTGGACATGGCAGCTGCCCTCACTAGCTTTTGGCAGGGTTCATATTATAGGTATTTTGTGGAGACAGAATCAAATTGAGTCACAAGACACTATTCTATCATAAGGTTGCTTCATTTCTGTGCAATTGTCAGAGTACAGATAGAGGGTTTGGGGGAAGGCAGATGCGTTCTTAAATAGAAAAACCAGAAGGCTGGGTTGATGACTCAGTGGGTAAGAGCATTTGCCGTGCAAGCATGAGAACCTGAGACTGAACCCTCAGGGCCTACATTAGGCCTCTCTAGAGAGACAAAACTTTAGCAGCAGGTATGGCTTCTGTGTGTTAAGAATGGTTTACACGGGAGGCATGCCCTTTCCTGAATAGCATCAGGGGAGGAGCAGAAGTAGGTGGGGCGGGCAGCAGAAGAGAGATGGAGGGAGGGACTGGGGGCAGAGGAGGGAGGGGAAACTGGTCAGAATGCTTTAAAAAATTGAAAAAATGGTTCAAGTGGGCAGTTGATGATGTCGGGGTGTCAGTCACTAAAGCACAGCCCCTGTCTTCAGACAGTCCTAAGCCATTAGGAAAGAAGAGATGGGCTTTGGCACCTCAATAATTCCAATTCTGTATAGGGAGAAAAGCAAGGACTGATATTCTGCTGCCTTTTAATTCCAAAAGACCCACAAACAGTAAAGCATGGAGGGGCATTGCAAAGGCTCAGAAAGATAGACATACAGATGGCTCTCCAGCTGTAAGGGAGGGAAAGGCCTAAGCAGAGAGCACTAGGGTCCTAGAACTAGGCAAAGCAAGCCACGTGTCTCCACCACATCTACCAGTAATCAATGTCCCCTCTGACTGTTGTCTCCACGCTGGATGGTGACCAGGATGGCCTGGGTAGTTTCTAATGTCCTGACCCAGGCTGAGTAGTGAGGCTCCAGTTTAGACAAGAAAAGGGCTAACAAATCTGCTAGAAGTCTGGAAGAACTGATCTCTGTCAACTCCTCTCTAAGTACAAGTCATAGACCATTATTTGCTATGAAAGCATCAATCTGTCAATTACTCCTAAAGCTAAAGGTTTGTGGGGTCATGGACACAGACATAGATGTGAATGTTGACACAGACGTGGTCAAGGACATGAATGGACAGAGACATGTCATGCATGGGCAGAGACACTGACATGAACATAAACATGACTACAAACAGACACTGATAGGGACAGAGAGAAAGACACCGAGGTAGACACTGGCATTGACATGAAGTTTACATGAACATAGGCAAGGCTTGGTTTTCAATTGGATATCTACATAGACATAGATTATATGTGTGTATACATTTTATATGTAGATATGTATATAGACAAATATGTATATTTGTGTATAAAATATGCACACTCTGTGAGTGTGCATGTGGGTGTGCACATGCATGCATGCATGCGCGCGCACACACACACACACCTCTCACCTAGCCCCTTTTCTCTTACTTAGGGATCTAGACACAGTGTGACTTTTATTTGAGCTCATTCCTACATCTAGCGCACCAATCCTTCTTACTCTTCTAATCCCATCTCAAGAACTTCCTCCTCCCAAGAGCTTTCTCTGACCTCAGAAAGAAAGGAACTCCCCGAAATTCCAGCAACTTGCCCTGGGAGCCCCCCACGACCCCATTATGACAGCTCCTTACTTATCGCTTCTCAAACACTCCCACGAGGCAGAGAAATCATCTTCCCCTGACAGACGTTGCCCAGAACACCTGTGCTTCACACCACCATCAGAAGCCGCTGGTGACCAGTCTGTTCCCTCTACAGGGTGCAGGGGAGAAGTAAATGCTTGTCTGCAGGAGTCATCCATCAAAAGCAGGAACTTTCATCTGAATCTCATATCATAGGCACAAAAAAACCTCTCAAGATTAATTTTGACAAACATAAATGGAAGTGCTAAAAGCCATCAGTGAGAAAGTCAGGGGGAGGGGGGGATATATAGAGGTGGAGAGAAAATTAAGTAGGTAAGTAAATGAATAAGGATCAGAGAAAAGGCACTGCCTTCTTAGGCAGAGCACAAAAGATACAAACCATAAAAAAATAAATATACTGAATTTGTATCTCATTAAAAGATACACACACACACACACAAACACACACTCACACAAATGAAGGCAGGCCAGAGAAAACATGCATAATGTATATACCTAATAAATTCTCAGAAGTCGGTTTTTGGGCAGGGGAAATGGTTCAAGGGGTGAAAGTACTTGCTGCCAAGTTTGATGACCTGAATTCAATGACCTGAATTCAATCCCCAGGGACCACTTGTTAGAAGGAGAGAGCAAACTCTTGCAAGCTGTCCTCTGATTTCCACATGAATGTCATGGCACAAGCTCACACATCCACAGAAAAAGGGGGAAGGAGATGTAGGCATGCACACACACACACACACACACACACACACACACACACACAAGTTAAAATGTAGCTACAAGAAAGTTTTATTTAGGAAGTGGTCTCCTGTGCCAATGCCTTCAAGTGTACTTCCCACTTTCTTTTCTGTGAGGTTCAATGTGGTTGGTTTTATGTTGAGATCTTTGATAGACTTGGACTTGAGCTTTGGGTTTGGTGATAGATATGGATCGATTTGTATTCTTCTACATATTGATATCCAGTTATGCCAGCACTATTTGTTGAATATGCTTCATTTTTGGATCAAGCAATACTGCTTTTGGGTATGTACCCAAAAGATGCTCAATCATATCACAAGGACATGTGCTCTACTATGTTCATAGCAGCATTAGTTGTAATAGCCAGAACCTGGAAACAACCTACATGATCCTCAGCTGAAGAATGGATAAAGAAAATGTGGTACATTTACGTGATGGAGTACTACACAGCAATAAAAAAATGGCATCTTGAATTTGCAGGCAAATAGATGGATCTAGAAAAAACCATATTGAGTGAGGTAACCCAGACCCAGAAAGACAAATATAGCATATATTCGTTCATAAGTGGCTTTAGGACATAAGGCAAAGAAACGCCAGCTTACAGACCACAACCCCAGAGATACTAGATAACAGAGAGGACCCTAAAAGAGGCATGCTTGAATCTACATAGGAAGGTGAAAAAGACAAGTTCTCCTGAGTAAATTGGGAACATAGAAGCCACAAAGGAGGGTAGAAGGGAAGCGGGAAGGAAGGGAGAGGAGGGGAGAAAATGTATAGCTCAATAAAAACAATAAAAAAAATCTTTTTCAAGTCATTATTTTAAATACAAGACAAAACAGGAAAGGATTTAGATAGATTCTTCTCATGAAGAAGAGATGTGAGTGGCTGGTAAGTACATCAACATAAATAGGTAATTCAAGTTGAAACAACAGTGGCTTGTAGATACACGCCTACTAGAGTGGTTCCCATTGATTAAAATACTGGAAGCCCAGCAACTGTACTCTACGCCTGGTGATGGCCTATGCAGAAGATAATATGGCGACTTTGGAAAATTGTTTATAAACTTCTTACAAAGGGCACACACTCTTAAATGTATCTACCTTGCAACCCTGTGATTTTACTCTTTAGCAGTTTACCAAAAAGTAATGAAAACTTGTATCTATCAAAAGATTTGGGTGTGAATACCCCCGGCAGTGCAAACAATACAAAGAGTCAAAGAGAGAACAGATAAATAAACCATTTTGGTTAGTTTTTGTCAACTATGCAAACCTAGACATACCTAGAAAGAGAGAATCCCAATTGAGAAATTGTCTCTGTAAGGTCAGACTGTGGACACATCTGTGGGGCATTTTCTTGATTGACAATTGATGTCAGAGAGCCCAGACTACTGTGGAGATGTCATCCCTAGGCAGGTGGTTCTGGGCTGTATAGTAAGGGGAGCTGAGCAAACAGAGGAAGCAAGACATAAGTAACATTGCTCCATGGCCTCTGCGTTCCGACCACAGGTTCCTGCTTTGATAACCTGCCTTGGCTTCCATTGACAATGAAATTTAAGCCAAATAAATCCTTTTCTCTCCCAATTGCTTTCATTCACTGTTTTATCACAGCAACAGAGAGACAAACCAGAACACGAACTGGAGTCGATACAATAGTGGAATAGCAGGAGAAATGAGAAGGAGTGAACTACTTGATATATACAACATAAACAAGCTTCAAAAATTATCCTAAGGTAAGGGATTTTATGAACTTCGGGGCAAGCAAAATGAATTTGAGGATTGTACTCAGGACTGTGGGCTTTAAGTTCCAGTTTTCCTGCAGGGTGATGAAGCAGAGGGACGAGGCCCTGGGAATTCACCCAGATGAGAACCATCTTTCCCATCTTGATAGAATTCTGCCCACATGGCTGTGTCTACACTTGGCAAGGCACTGAACTGTGCACTTTAGTTTTATGCATTTATAGTATGTAATTATACCTTAATTAATTCAGAAGGAATGATTAAAATTAACCCAACAATTATTACAAGATAGTTTCTGTGTACCAGGCCTATGGCTAGGGACTGGGGATACAACCATTGACATGGCAGATCCCCTCTCAGGAAGATGACTAAGAATGGGGCTTTTTGCTATTTTCCATATGGTGAGCATCTTTATAATTGAATCCCCTTGTAAGCTCTACAGTCATATACACATACACAAACATACAAACCACATGCCACATATACACATATACCACATGTATATGCACTCACCCCATATACACACATGTACATATATACACACCCCTCATGCACACACCCCCCATATACCACATGCACATACACACACTACATTCATATACACACCCCACATGCACATACTCACCCACTAAATTCACATGCACACACACCACATACACACGCCACATGCACATATGCACACATGTATCACATGCACACACATGCCCATACACATGTACACACACACCACATGCACACGTACATGCACACACATGCTGCACGTACAAAAGCAGCTAGGGATCCACTTCTGTTGTCCCCATTCTCTGTTATATGGTAGTATATAAATATTTAAGTCAATCAGGCTGTGGTGGTGCATGACTTTAATCCCGGCACTCGGGAGGCAAAGGTAGACAGATCTCTGTGAGTTCAAGGCCAGCCTGGTCTACAAGAGCTAGTTCTAGGCTCCAAAGCTACAGAGAAACCCTGTCTTGAAAAAAACAAACAAACAAATAAATATCTAAGTCACAAGAAACATCTAAAACTGTGCACCTGCTCTAAATGTCTGGAAAAAGTTTCGGGAATCATTCTTTCATATCAGAAGCAAATCAACTCTAGCACGACTCCCAAAGTCCTCAGCAAGAATGCCTTCTCCTTGTGTCATCATCCCAAGGGAGACTACAGCTCTTCTGGGCAGCTTCAGGCTTTGTCTGCAGAGCTTGGAGGAGAGGCACTGACCTGCTGGCTCCCAACTTCCCCCACCTATTCCCCCTCCCTAGCTCCCAGGGAGAGAAGAAATCTAAACAAGAGCCCATTCTCACAGGCACTGCTTCCAAGAATAACCAATCTCTAGAAAGGCCCAGTGTGGTGTGAATTAGGAAAAAATGCAGAAATCCAGAAGGCAAGGTCTAAAACACATTTATCTCACTTAGCGTACTCTGAAAAGAAGGAGCACGAGGAGGCGGTAGAAAGGAACCCTGCCAAGGTGGAGGTAACCTCCAGCCACTGTCACCGATTGTCCTAGACAGACTCTGTTGTAGGTGGCCCATGGCTTTCAAAATGCAAGTCACACATGAAGAAGCCTCTTGTGCCTTCACTTTCATTTTTCATCCATGGCATGGCTGTTTTAGTCACCACTTTATTGCTGTAAAGAGACACCATGCCTAAGGTGATTCTTACAACAACAACAAAAAGCATTTCATTGGGGGCTTGCTTAGAGTTTGAGAGGGTAGATCATTCTCAACATGGCAGACAGCAGGGTGATACCCAGACGGACGAAGTAGGTGAGAATTCCACAACCTGATATGCAGGCAGCAGAGAGAGACTGGACCAGGTATGGGCTTTTGAAACCTCAAAGTCAACCCCAGTGATACAATTCCTCCAACAAGGTCAAACCCACTCAACAAGACCCCATCTCTTGATCCTTCTCAAATAGCGCCACTCCCTAGTGACTCTGCGTTCAACTGTATGAGGTTATGGGAGCTGTTCTATTTGGATCCCCACAATGGGTATAGCATCCCTGTCCTCCCGCCTCCACTTTACAGAAGTGATGCACGTGGGGCTCTGGACAGAGAGAACACTGTGAAGCACTCGGCAAACACTGAATACTATACACTCAGCAACCTACTCCCACGGCCACATAGGTTGTCCTCCCTATGATAAGCAAAGGGCCTTGTTTATCATCCTGGCTCTACAAAGCCTGTGGAACTTGGGAAAGTGACCTACTTCTCTGAGTCAACATCCACATCTACAAGATGAAAATATTAATATCACAGTCACATTTGCAGTAAAGACTAGACGGGACTGTGAAGCCTTCAGCAAACCCCATGGTGCGTGGACAGCATTTGGCCAGTGTAACTCATACTAACTCCTCCTATAGAAAAGGGATCCTCTTCCGTCCTGCCCAAGCCTTAGAGAAGGAAAGGGTGGAGCTCCTCAATAAGCCAAACCCAAGTCACACACAGGAGCCCCATATTCCAGGCACCCTGCAAACATTTAGAGGTATGGCCATATAACCCTCATACTGAACCCTCTTCTGGTCCAAACAGTAGCTTTGCCTCCAGGGCCAAGGTGAGAGGAGGTAAAGAGAGCAGCAATGGGCTGTCCATCAAAAGACATGGCCTCTTTTCTTTCAAAGTGAGAGATTGGAAAAAATACCCTAATAATCCAGGAATTTGTATACCCTCCATTCACCTCAACCGAGCTTCCCTGAACACACATTACTGAGGATGCCTCAGCTGGGCTGATTTTGGACATACTTAGAACACAGAGAGATCTGGCTGTGAGCTGATGCTGCAGTCAGGTCGGAGACCTACAGATGGCACTACAAAGGTTAAATTTCCAAGAGTCCCATGTGACAGCTGACAGCCTCATGGGTTATGTCTGGAGGCTGTGAGCATGAACTAAGGGTCTCCTTGGGTTGTGGAGCTGGGACTTTGTATCAGCGTGTTTTTGGTGGCCTGTGTTGTTTGTGCTGAGTGGTAAGGAACTGGGGAGCTATGAGAGACAAAGTTAGGGTGTTGGGAGTTTGGAGCTCTGGCCTGAGTGTCGCAAGCTTGGGAGGATGGGATGCATGCAAGAGATTAATCAGGCAGGGAAAGGGGGAGATGGAAGGTCGTGGAACACTGTGTGAGGTGACAGAGGTATATAGCTCAGGGTAGATGCTCTAAAGGCTCAAGAGTTGTGTGCCATGAGTTCCGAGGGACTGTGGATAGAGCTGGGGAGGTTCTTCACACTAGGAAGGGTATTTGCTACATATGCGCAAGGATGTGAGCTCCGTCCCCAGCACCTACTTACAAAGCCAGGCATCACTATACAGCATGATAACTCCAACCCTGTGAGAAGCTGAGACAGGCAGATTCCCCAGAGTCTGCTGGCTAGCCAGGCTAGCTTAAATGGCATGCCCCAGGCCTGGTGCGAAAGCTTGTCTTGAGAAATTACAGCACACAGCAATAGAGTGGGATACCTGAGATCCTCTTTAGGCCTCCATATGCATGCGTGGGTAAACATACATGAACACACATGAGAGAGAGAGAGAGAGAGAGAGAGAGAGAGAGAGAGAGAGAGAGAGAGAGAAATGGGTGGTTTTGTACAGCCTTCTCACCTGTGCAGCAGACATTATTTTTCATTGACTGCAAAACACCCCCAAGAGGCTAGAAACAAACAGGAGACGAATATAACGGACATATGGACACAAGCCAACAGTACTGAGCACCAGCTTAAGCTGTGAGAAGCCCCTGGAGGGCCACTCAGGAAGGAAGCTGGACTCATCCCGACCTCAGGGCTCCCAAGACATTGGAACACGGCGGCACACAAGAATGTCATTCTCTCGAGCCACGGGACACTTCCTGTCAGCTCACATAATTGAGTATTACAGTATTTAAATTACAAACTGAAGCTTATTTTTACAGGTGTCATTTTAAATAGAACCCGAAAGTTCTTGACATTACATCAGTCCCTCCACACAAACAGCTGCACCCGGCCGCCTCGCATGTGGAAGGCACATGGCCAGAGCAGGTCCTATCAGAGCAGGCTGTGCATACACACAGGGAGGGTACACGTGGGTGGCAGTGAGTGAAGGAGGGGCGAGGGTCATGTGACTGATCAAGAGTGTGTGTATATACAACGTTATATCTAGATGGGTGATATGAATGTGTATGGTAGTGAGCACATGGATCCAGGTAAAGGTGTGGGGTGCTAAGAGACTCAGAATACATGTTTGAGTTCACTACCGGAGACTCCAGCCCCACTGGATTTAATTGCAGAGGGGCAATCAGTGGCTGTTCTCTGTCCCCCTCACCTAATCATAAGGCTTAGCGTATGGGCAGCTCTAGAGGGTAGAGGGGCTGCCCGAGGCACCCAAGGCAGTGCTGCAGTGCCCTCCAGTGGACACTCTCCCTACCCCAACCCCAAGCCAGACCCACAAGTGAGAAGATGCTTCTGTTAGTGCCGTTCTGTGACCAGACTCCAGAACCAAGCCCACCAGCCATTGACTCCAGCACACAGGAAGAGCCTGTCCCATGGCTCCCTCCGTTCCCCAAAGCAAAGACCACGGGGAGCCAAAGCCATGCTTCAATCCTCAATTGATCTGCCAGCCTTTCCCCAGCTGAACCAGACACAGCCCAAAGACAACTGACTCCTACACCTACAGGAGGGAGTCACCATGGCAACCTCTTCTATAAAGTTTCCACCTAGCTCCCAACCCTGGAAAAGAGAGAAGTCCTCTAGTCTCAAGCCCTCAAGCCCTTCTTCGGGGTGCCACTAGCTCTCCAAGAGGCTATGTGTCTATCTGGGAGTTCCAGAGGGCAAACCCTAGGCTAGGACTGCCCCCAAGGCCTATCATAAAAGAAAGAGAGATGACTGTGTGGAGTGGGAAAGTGTCCCCTTGGTCATTCATGGAGCCAGCTTCTCTAGTCTTTGGAGAAAGAGACTAGGAAGGCAGCGCTGCCTTACCGGGCTGAACCACGTCCCAGCCTGGAAAGACTTTTCTGGAACAAAGCACTGTGTGTAGGTGGTTAGTGGTTAGCTCAAATATGGCAACTTCTCTGGAAGGTTATTTATAGAGAGAGAGAACGAAGGCTGTCACATAAAACAGGCATAAACCTAACAAAAGAATTCTCTGGGCTTACATGAGCAAAATGTTATTCATGGCATTAGCAAGCACCCACCAGGCTGAAGAGCAGCATGCAGCTACAAGGGCAATGGTTGGGCCTCACCCGAGGTCCCAGGTCAAGAGGGAACCGCCACTACCCAATGAGCTAGAGGATGGCATTAACCAGGGCACGGAGGGAAGGAACTCTGTGGAGAAAAACAGGCATTCAATAGCAGAAAGCCACAGGTTTAGAGATGACCAGTCATATCACAATATCCCTCTTAGAGCTACTGCCTACCTGTGTCCCAACACTAAGCCCCAGTGCCTCCCACCTCCACCCAAGAAAGAGTCTACAATGCCTAACCTGCTATCTCCAGAACACACCTTCGAAGCCAGCAGCCCATACTTCACCCCAGTCTGCTTCTCATGCCTGAAAAGGCTCAATTCTGAAAACCATTGCCTGAGGGATCACTTACGGAAGGAAGAGAAAGCCAGAAGCGTGTACACAGTGTGAACAGACACAGAATGGCCAAGGAGCTGACTGTTCCTTTGGGTTGCGAATCCACCATACCAAGCACAACAGACACGTTAGCCAAAGGACCCCAAAGAGGACTTCTACCTGGCTGGGCCCAAAGCGACTCTGACTGCTCATTCCTGAGTGGCCAAGCTCTTCTCCACAGGCCTCAGAGGTCCCCCTCTAGGTGAGGCCTATGTGTCTCACTTGTCCTCTAACAAGCTAGGAGAGAAAGCTGAGCCTCTATGCTTGGCTCTATGTGGGAAAGAAGCAGGATGGATGAGAAGACTCAACACAATGTGAAACAATTTGGTGACTACTGCCTGCGTGATCTCTGTCCACCACTATTTCCTAGATGGCCTCTCTCCATGTTTGGGAATGACCTTCCTCTCTAGTGGTTTTAATGACCTCATTCCTGCACCTTTAATTGCTGTCCCTTTCCATCACCTGTTTATCATTTGGAGCATGAGAGAATCTTGTCATTCCCCTAGCCCTTCACGAGTGGCACCAATCAGGTCCAAGCTTTGACCTAGGCTCCTTGCCAACCTCTGGTCCCCTTGGTCCCTCCTCCGTGTATCCCTCAGTTCTCTGAGGAGCTTCAGTTCTCAAAGAGTAATAAACATGGCTGATGCAGAAGTCACAAAATAATCCCACACCAGTTCAGAATTATGAATAATAGTGGGCTATTTATTTAAGGGAAAACTTACAGATCACTGTCCTAGATAACAGTCTTCTGTGCGAACAGGAACAGAGTCTAGCAGCCAGAAGTAGAAACTGGAAGAAAGAGAGCAGCACATGCTTTACAGCTGCTTTTACAGTATCAGAGACCACACCCAAAGTGGGCTGGTATCTTAAAAAACTATTGGCTGAAGGAGCGGAATATGCTCCCACAGCACATGGCAAGCAACCTAGCTCCACGGAGACAGCAGTGAGGTAGGCAGGGTATACGTACACATGTGCAGGCCAGGGTTGTCATCCTTAGAAGCCACCCACCTTGGTTTTGGAGACAGGGTCTCTTCCTGGTTCCTGGAGCTCACTGATTAGACTAAGCTGGATGGGCAGTAAGCCCCAAGAATCTGGTCATCTCTGCCTTCCCAGTGCTGAGATTACAAGCGCACACCACTGCCTCTAGCTTTGTACATGGGTGCTGAGGATCAAACTCAGGGCCTTGTGGGGCATGGCAAGCAGTTTACTGACCAGCTATTGTTCCCAGACCCTCATAAGCATCTTAAAATGGAAGAATAGAGCATTGTGTTCAGAAGGCATCCTGCATTGCTTCATGAAACTTTCGCCTTAGTCAAGTGAATGAAATATATATTCAAATCAAGTGTGATGTATATATTCATGCATGTGCATACATACGTAAGGTCAACATATAATGTTTAATGTGTTCTTCACTACATGCCATAGTTCCTAATCTCTGAAAGGTGTGGGTCTGACTCTCTGACAATGTGTAAGTCCTCCTGAAACCATTGCGATGATTTCTGGCCCATTCTCCCCATCTTCCATGTCACAGGTGTCTTCTCATCGCCCACCAGTGATTCCTAATGCCCCACTTTACTGATGAGCAGCTAGTGAGTCTTTGGACACTAGAGAGCCTGTCGTGGGGCAGGCTAACAGGCCAGGGTAGTGGAGAAGAGTCCCAAGAATGCTTTTGCCATATGTCTCCTGCTTCGGTGAGTTGCTTCTGTCTGTCCTTCAGAAATGATGTGTCCCAAAAGAGGTTTAATGGCTCCTTCCTCTCTGAGCTGTCAGGTTAGTGTCTTTGTCTGCAGAATTGGAACAGGTGCACCTGCAGGCTGGTGTCCTCATTAAACTATTTTCTGCATCTTGATCTTATGGGGATGGCTCCAGGGGACCTTTCAAAAGAAACACTTCATTTGTAGTGGCCTCTCCAGATTGGAATGGGTGGTCCCCATTTCCTTGGGAGAGGAGGGGGTAAGGCCCAGATCTCCTCTGGGTAGCTGAATCGGTCTACACAGATGTAGAGTGGTCAGAGTTGAGTTTCCCCTAGACCACCCCTTCACTGGCACTCCCCTGCCCTACCCCTTCTTTGCTGGCATTCTATCTAGAAATGGTCCCCAGGGCAGTGCCGTTGGCCTCTATTCCAGCTAGCCCTTCTCTGTCCCAAAGACGCTCTGTGAGAGGACACATTCATCAATGGTGTCATCATAGGGTGAGGATGTATTATTGGCTAGAAGTTCCCTGAAATAACCCTCGTAAACATCTGTCATCTCTTCTTCTGGTTAGCAAGCATATTTATCCAATATATATCTCAGAGCTGAGTTTGCCTGGAGCAGCCTGTCATGGCTGCTAGTCTAAGAAGGAATGAGTCCAAATGCCCTCAGCTGATAGACACCAGGCTGAAGAATGAAGAAGAAATACTTGGGTCTTTGGTCACTGATTTGCTTACCATCTTCTGAGAAGATGGATCCTTTAGAGAGACATTGGTCAGAGACTAATTGCAGGTGCCAAGAGGCATTGATGACGATCAGAATTTAAAACGCAAGAATTCAGAGAAAGATGTGGGCAAGAGTGCTAGGGAAGTAGACTCCTAGAAGTGGGGTCCATGGTAAGAAAGCGGTGATAGTGTACACAGATCACGAACGCAGAAGGAGATTCTACACAGGGAAGATGGCATGAGGGAGATGGAAGCTGCAGAACACGTTAAGGGGGGAGCTGGTGATCTCACCAATGGCAGCCTGTTCATGGGAGAGGGTTGTTTCATGAAAAACCTGCCAACTCGTGGCAAATGAAGCCAAGGATGACAATATGGAGGCTCTCAGTCCTAGCATTGTCTGAGGAGCTCGGGGAGCTGAGCCTTGGGTTAGAATCCTCCTATGATACGGAGGGTGTCAGTGAACCTGGTAGAAGCTCAAAATCACTCTCATGTCTTCCTTCCTATATCTTCCCTCAAATCAACAGCATGGACACTAACTCTTGTTCCCTTCCCCCTTCCTCTCTTCCTCCCTTTCTCTCTTTTCCTCTTTCTTCTCCTCTCTTGTTCCCTTCCCCTTCCTCTCTTCCTCCCTTCCTCTCTTTTCCTCTTTCTTCTCCTCTCTTGTTCCCTTCCCCCTTCCTCCCTTCCTCTCTTTTCCTCTTTCTTCTCCTCCCTTCCTCCTTCTCTCTACTCTGTACCCGTTCTCCCTATATCCATTCTGCCCATAAACAACACATATTTGCTGAGTGCCCACTCGACTAGATGCAGCACTGGATCAGTTGAATGACCTGCCTTCCTTCTAGGGTTGTGTAGTCTAATGGAAAACACAAGCAAGGCTAAATTTTGTTTCCACAGAGTATAGCTAGAGCTGGAGAATGACCAGAGATCAGAAGTGCCATCTTCCTTGATGTAGACCAAAATAATTTCCAATTAGAGCTAATAATGGAGTTGACTCTTAAAGCGAAAATAGATTCAGCCAAGGATAGAATGAAAAAAGGACAGTTCAGTATAAAGTAGTATGGCCCAGAACAAGAAGATTAGGGACTATAGATGGTATAAAATATTCTCGAAATAAGTCAAAGTTGTTAGAATGATTCTAATGCCAAGTCTGCCTTGCTGAACCATTGAAACCCATGCAATCGGCAATAAGGAAGCACAGGAAGCCTTTCCCTGTTGAGGGCTAGCCTAAGAAGAGAAGGGCCCATCTGGCCCAGAAGAAGTCAGGTACTCATTGATATGGTGAGGATAGAGACACCCTCGCTATAGCTGAAGCTGTTGCCTGGAGCCCTCGCTAAAACTTCTGGTCCAGAGCCAGGCGTATTGTCTTGCCTTTTCATCCTTAGAAAAGGTTTTCCTGTAACCTTCAGTGGAGAGTAAAAGACAAATATGCTTCAGTATAGTTGTTCTCAGACCATCTTTCCAAAGAGCTCCTCTGATCCTGGCATCAAGGACAAAGCCCCAGGGACCTGGGTTAGGAGAAGTATTAAAAGAAGGTTTCCAAGGAACAAAGAGAGGTCTGATGGATCCTTTTAGCTTTGTGGTTATTTTCAGTGAGAATAGACTAGGAAAGAGTGTTACAGTTCGTTCAGGCTACTCTACTAACAGAGACAATTTTTAATTAAAGAGGAAGAAATAGTCCCCATAGAAAGGTAAAGAGAGATTCCTTAAGACAAAACATGGGAAGGGGATTTATTTAAATTTAGATTTAGAAAAATATTAGTGATTTCACAAGTAGAAAGCAAAAAATGTAGACGTACCACTCTATCTCTGATATGTGGTTGTCATAAAATATGATTTTAAAAGATAGCAGGAAGTATGGGCAAAATATGAATAATGGATAAAGTGAAGTAAGACTCAGCAATATAAAACCAAAGAGAGCTGGATAGAGAAAGAAGAAACCTCAAAGGTTCATTGCTCTTTGTCTTCTCCAGCACACATTCCTTAATGATCAATGATGTGTTTCACTAAGTGAAAAGAAACCTTTTGAGGTGTGGCCAGGGGCCTAGGCTCTGTCATTTAGCTCAGGAGGAGTACCTGCAGGCATAGTATACTCACAAGACCAGATAGAACACCTTCCCCGGGTGCCAAGGTTCAGCTCTTCATCATTCTGTCCCATGTGATTCTTCTTTCCCACATCCATATCTTACTTCCCAATGTGGCAATGAATCCCTTAAGAGCAGGGACCACACATCACAGATAGATGTAGAGAAACGAGCTCATGTGTGTTTCCCAGTCCTTTGTTTCTAACCTGGAATCCCCAAAAAGTGTATTGTACTTAAGCCTTGACTCCTGCCTAGCCTTCTGGCTTAGAAGCTGGCCTGTCAGGGACCAGCCTTGACAAAAATACCACTTGCCAGAATAGGGGTGTGGGGTTCAGAAATTTAAGAGTACAAAGACATAAAAATAATAAAATAGAAACCACAGAATAGTACCGGGAGGGAGTTCCAGTGAATACAGAAATCACCTGCCTTTAATTTTCCTTACATTTTTGTACCCCAACACAAAGGGGGAAAGAAGGCAACAAAAGACATCTTTAACATGATACAAAGGACAACTCACACAGTTAATTGCTTCAACACTTTGAGACATCAAGTCATTAGCATTGTGTTGTTTAGGCAGGGAAGCCACCCTAGACCAAGTACCCTGCAAGCAGCCAGCTATTCCCCAGGTTAAGCCTCCAGTTACAAAAGAAGAACAGAAGTAAGCTTGCATATGTGCCATCTTAATGTCAAGAGAACCAAGTAACCCCATCCTGATTCAGGATGTGTGCCTCTCATTGTTGTTAGCAAAAACTGAGTGTCCTTTAACTTTCTGCCCTTCAGTCAAGGTGGAAATAAATAGGCTTCATCCCCTGGGCCAGCATCTTAGTCCTGTTGAGCCCAGCTCCAGTAGGAGGAGCTTGTGGAGAGATCTCTGTGATATGATTTCTGTTCACACAAGGACACCCAACTGCTCCCTTCCCATCTCTACATGGAGCTCGGTTTTATCTATCTAATGCACTTCCAAACACTTAGATGGTGCCCTCTACAACAGCTTCATTCACGGTTTTGTCGTTTTCCTTTGTTCATCCAATACCCACACTGTGTGAGCGTGTATAACTCACGTGCATGAACATATGTGTAACTTCTCATTGCCGGGCGGTGGTGGCACACGCCTCTAATCCCAGCACTCGGGAGGCAGAGGCAGGCGGATCTCTTGGAGTTCGAGGCCAGCCTGGTCTACAAGAGCTAGTTCCGGGACGGGCACCAAAGCTACAGAGAAACCCTGTCTCGAAAAATCAAAAAAAAAAAAAAAAAACATATGTGTAGGCGCCAGTGCCACCGCACACATTTTGAGGTCAGAGACAACCAGTCCTTGCCTCCCACTTTATTTTTTAGAAAGGGTTTCTATTCTGTCACTTGCATGGGTGTGTACCAGCATGACTGGCCCATGTCTCCCATTTCACAGTCAGAGTCACGGGAGTACATACATGGACTACCATGCCCAGCTTTACCTGAGTTCTGGAGGTTTAGACTAATCCTTGTGTTTGAGTTCACTACCCACCGAGTCAGCTATCTCCCTAGCCACACATATATTTGGAGCTCAGTATAGAGCAGGAACAATGGGCGTACATCTCCCTCATCCAGTCATCTCATTGAAGCAGTAGGCAAGGATTTGGAACCCAAGGACCCATAGGAGTCTCTTATTCTAAAAATCTAAGTCTGTCAAATATCTGGCCCCCACCCTTGGGAATGTCTCTCAGTGTTCCCATGTCACCCAAGGAAAGCTCACTTCTGATGTTAGCTCACACACTTGTGACATCCTTTTCCTTAGAGGGTCTTATTATTCTTTCCTCTGTGAGTTGTAATTGTTATTTTCACCATGCAAAAGTCAAACATGAGCCCACCCTTCTTTCTGATCTTATTTCACCCACTCACACAAGACTAGACTCTGTACGGCTAAAATGGTTTATGTCTCAAACTGCCCCCAACTCTAATTCAGCTTGAGTTACCCCGGCCTAAAGTGTCTGTGACCATCAAGGTATTCAACCACCTGTTCCCACCTCGTCTCTCAAATCTATTTTCACCGATGCCTTTATCCCCACCCAACTGTCTGTTTTCTGACACTAGGAGTGCTGAACCAAAGAATACTAGGTCCCTGAACTTAGGTTTTTGCACATGGTACACAAACTTTCTGCCACTTAGTTATTTTCTCAGTCCCTTAATTACTTTTTATTTTGAGATAGAGTCTTGCTAAGATGCCTGGGAAACTCCTACCCATGTGTCAGTGTCACTGTGTTTCTAGCCTGGAACTATCCCTCAAAAACCCATCAGCTCACTGTACACACACACACACACACACACACACACACACACATATATATGCCGTCTCAAAATGACCTGGGGACTCAAACATACCTGAACAGGGAATGGTAACCATGGTTTTCTTAACATTGTGGGAAACTGGTAAAGACTATGGCATCCATTACATAAAGCTACCCAGAACCCTCTCTGACTCTGTGCCCTCCCCTGGAGCAGTGGTCCAGGCCTGACCACAGCCTGTCAACCTGGCATCTACCTGGACCAGTGAGTTTTAACCTCAACACTGTAGCATCCTCTTGGTCTGAGAAAGGGTGCCTTGGTGTGTTCTCTTGCATATACATAGTCATTCATCAAGCCCAAGAAAGCCAAACAAAAATGTAATCTCACTTAGCCAGGCCGCAATTAACAGATTAGCGGCTTGTTGCTCTTGTCTTGTGGCCCACTCGATGACCTCACAAAGGCCCAGAGAGTCTTGACTCGGACCACTCCAGGAAAGGGCCCAGCGACTTCCCTGGCAAAGAGAAAAAAAAAAATCCCCCATCCTGTCACCGTGAGTTTCCCCATTGTAGAGCTAAACTGCAATTGATGTTCTGTCTCTATCAATTTCTCAGGAATGCTGGGACGCAAGCCCAGCATTAATGAAGACAGCAGAAAAGAAGGCATGAGCTTGGCCTTGCTCCAGGACTGACGGAGATCATAGATCCTGAGTCATTCTCAGAGACCTGAAGAGACCCAAACAAGGCAAAACAACCAGCCCCCAGGGTCACACATGGGCTTGATGGGGCAGACAGAAGGGAGAAGGGCTGGAAGAGAATCTGCTGGGGGGCGAAATCTCCCCATGATTGTCCCATTAAGACCAGGTATCATTTTCACCATCAGAGAGGGGGCAATTTGGCTCCAGACTGAAAGGTCTTACCCATAGACACATGCGAACAGTACACATGATATCACAGAAGGCTGATGCCACACCCGATATGTCTGACTGAGTCCCTCAGCACCTCTGCGAATGGCCACTCTAATTCAGAGTGCCTGCAGTTCACAGCAGGGGAAGCCTTGACTGGCATGGAAGGCCATACTGGGATCAAATAAAAAGAAAAAAAATCTAATCTTCATGTCAGTTAAACAAATCAATAAGAACTGGCCATTCGATTCTGCTCCTTAGAATGTGTCATTTGGGGGCTTTTAAAATCACATATAATTCCTTCCAAACTAATGTGCTCTTTGCCTAGTGGCTCCAGGTAAGCGGAAATACTCTGCTAGGCCATCAATGGCATCAGACCAATTTATATTCCCTCTTAAAATGGATCTATAAAGGATTCCAAGACTACAGCTATCTCCATAGGTATGAATTAACACAAGGGTACACACAATAGGACATATAGAGGCTTTGAGATAACCGTCCCTTCTCACAAATGTTCAAGAGAATCTGATCAATGTTAAGTAGAAAGCACTTGTTAAAGAGCAGCTCGTATAATGGCAGAGAAAGGGGCTTTCCCACCCTGCTTTTCCGTGACTGGGGATGGAAGTTAATCATACGCTTCAAGACCCTCCCTGTCCAACAAGAACTTAAAACGCTGTTTCTTCTTTTTACTCACCAGATGTTATGCAAAATACTAGGCAGTCACCATAATTGGGGCTTCTTATAGGTCCCACTAAGTGGACCAGGATAGTCTGAGACACTAAATTTACAGCTATGACAACATTGTGATGGTGTTAGCTGAGGTGGAGAATGGAGATTATGAGGTGGAAGATGGAGAGAGCACAAAAATATTCAAAAAGAAAGGGGGAAAGAGGGTTTCACACATGGTAAGTACTCACTAAATATTTGAGAAGGTGAGCTAAATCGATACAGATCTTAAAACTTAGGTTGAGCTGGGTGGTGGAGGCAAGCGGATCTCTGTGAGTTCAAGGCCAATCTAGTCGTCAAATAGAGTTCCAGGCAGCCAGAGTTGTTACACAGAGAAACCCTGTCTTGAAAAACCAAAACCAAAGCAAACAACAAAAACCCTTAGGTCGAAGTGGTTCTTTGTGCAAGTTGTAACCTTAGAAAGCAACTTCTGTCTTGGCTCATTCTAAAGGAATCTACCATAGACCGGGTAGCTTAAACATTGGATTTACTTTCTGTGGTCTGGAGGCTGCAACTTTGAGGTCAGGGTACCCGTCTGCTTGGGCTCTTATGAGAGCCCTCTAATAGGTTTGTAGATTGCTGTCTTTTTACTGTGTTCTCGTGTGGCAGAGAGCAAATTCAAGAAACAGAGTCTCTGTTACCTTTTGTTCAAGGTACACCGAATCCCATCAGAACAGCAGCCAGCCCTCCAAGACTCCACCTCTGAGCACCACTAGCGAGGAATCTAACGAACAGATCATTTGGGTGATGAGGCAATTCAGTTCCGTCTCTATCAACATCAGCTTTCTTCTTAAGATGGTTTGTTTGACTTATAGTTCATTGAGATCCAGTCTATGGTTGTGGGAAAGACACGTGGGTAGGAGTATGTAGCTACTCACATTATATCTAGAGTCAAGAAGTCTAGTGCTATAAAAGACCAAGCCCACCGTCAGTGACAAATTTCCTCCAGTGAGGATCCACCTCCCAACGTTTCCACACCTTCTCGTAAAGCACCAGCAGCTGTTGAGCTACCATTCAAACACATGAACCTACTGAAGACACTCTGCCTTCAAGCCACAACTCTACCCCTGGTTTCCATGAACTTATGGTCATGTCAAAATCAATACATTCCAACTGCCGGAATAACCATGGTCTGCAATCATCCCAATACACTTCGGAACTGAAAAATTTCTTCCGAGACTCAAGACCACCTCTTAATTGTGAGCTCGTGTTGAACAAAACAACCAGTTACGTGCCTCCAACGTACAACAGCACACAGAAAGCATACCCTTTCCAAAACAGAAGGACATAAGAGAAAACCTAGCAAACATCAAATTCTCAAGCTTCGTGGTGAGCATCTGATGCTCTATTGGTACCATCTAAGCAACAAAGGACTCGCAGAGCCCCACCCCCACCCCAGCAACATTGTTGGCTACCATACCCCACCAATGGGACTGTCAAGACCTTGATGAGTTCATCAGCAGAGCCAGTCCTGAAATGAGGTTTTGTGGGTGCCAGCAGCACTAGGCACACCACACACTCATCCCTAAAAATGACTTCAAATTAAGGGGCAGGGCTCCACCGTACATGGCAGGAAACACCAATTTGTAGATTATAAAGACATACCTGATGCCCTTCAATGGAAGAATGGATGAAGAAAGTATGGAATATATACATATTAGAGTTCTACTCAGCAGTAAAAAACAAGGACTTCTTGAATTTTGCATACAAATGGATGGAAATAGAAAACACTATCCTGAGTGAGGTAAGCCAGACCCAAAAAGAGGAACATGGGATGTACTCACTCATATTTGGTTTCTAGCCATAAATAAAGGACATTGAGCCTATAATTTGCGATCCTAGAGAAGCTAAATAAGGTGAATCCAAAGACAAACATATAGGCATCCTCCTGAATATAAACCTTCATCAGGCGATGAAAGGAGACAGAGACAGACAGAGACCCATATTGGAGCACCAGACAGAAATCTCAAGGTCCAAATCAGGAGCAGAAGGAGAGAGAGCACGAGCAAGGAACTCAGGACTGCGAGGGGTGCACCCACACACTGAGACAATGGGGATGTTCTATCGGGAACTCACCAACGCCAGCTGGCCCGGGTCTGAAAAAGCATGGGATAAAATCGGACTTGCTGAACATAGCGGACAATGAGGACTACTGAGAACTCAAGAACAATGGTAATGGGTTTTTGATCCTACTACACATACTAGCTTTGTGGGAGCCTAGGCAGTTTGGATGCTCACCTTACTAGACCAGGATGGAGGTGGGTGGTCCTTGGACTTCCCACAGGACAGGGAACCCTGATTGCTCTTTGGGCTGATGAGGGAGGGAGACTTGATCAGGGGAGGGGGAGGGAAATGGGAGGCGGTGGCAGGGAAGAGCAGAAATCTTTAATAAATAAATTAATTAATTAATTAAAAAATTAGATACCAAAAAGTGCAAAAAAAATAAATAAAGACATACCTGACTTCATGTTTCTAAGAAAAGACCTTAGAAAATAAAACACCTAATGTAGGAGCGAAAGTCACTGCCTGAAGGACAAAAGCAGCTTGACCCTGTAGAATCCCAGGCTGGCCCCTGCCATCCTATGCTGGAAGAGGACACAGCAGCCACCCACTTTGCTAGATGTCTCCCTAAATTGGGGCTCTGCTCCACCCTCTACGTTTGGCTCATGGTGGCCACTATGGGAGAAATCTCAGATGCAGAATAGCCCACATGGCGACACAAGGGTGAAGTTCATGGTAAGTGCCCTTCCAGGTGGCCTGACAAAGGGGCGCTTCATGGATAAAGGCCACCTCTCATGTTTCCCACTGGAAGCCTAACTCGAAATGAAGGCATAGCAGACGGCCGTGACTATACAGAGTGCCTCCCTAAGGTGACCTCCAGGAAATTCCACGACTCAGACAGCCTGACACTCTCCTTCCCGTGGGCAGTCCTAATAAGCAAACACCAGCTATGCTGTGTTCAGAAATGTTTACTTCCCAAAGCCCTAAACTTGTTCCTCTGAAGCATCCCATGCTATAGATGCTGAAAGGCTGGGCCCACATCCTTGAGAAGAGCTACGGATAGCCATGGCCTCTTCAGCTGCAGCTGTATTGGACCACAACACTACACCTCACCTCTACCAGCACTGTACCATGTCACTTTGACATGCCATTTTTCTATTCCCAAGATAAAGGAGGTATTCTTTCTACCCTAACAGAAAATTCTAAGACAGAGAGTACATCGTGGGAGAGGGGGTCAGATTTGCCTGCCGTTTCAGAATAGTGGCTGCGGCCCAAAAGCTAAGCAAACAGTGTTGAACACCTCGTGCGGCGAGCTCCCTGACCAGCAGGAAGGAACAGCCACCAGACGAGGATTCTTCTCAAATCACGCTTTATTGGAACCTCTTGGTTGTAGGGAGAGCAGAAAGCAAGGGGCAAGGGGCTCTGAACTATAGCTGCTTATATAGGGAGTCTGCCTAGCAACTGTTGATACTTTGTTCTGGAGACCCACCGGCAGGAAAGAAAGCAGGGGAGCATCCTTGTCAATTACAGACCAGGATGTTCCCCTGCCCGTCAGGGGAAGTGTGGGCAGCTAGATCACAATGACTCACCCTGTTTTCCGGTGGAAGAACTGCAACCCTAATATGGAGTTATCTATCAAGCGAGGCTGGGGCCAAATGCCATCTTGTAATGGCAGCTATTCAAATCGGCTCCCAGCAACCTCGTATTCTGATTTCAGATCCATCTGTTTCCCCTCACTGCTTACTTCGAGGTACAAGAGTCAACTCTACAGACACAAACCACCAGCCTCCATCATCATAGAGATGAGTAGGGGGTGGTCTGCATGTGGGGAGTAAGATATTTGTAAATGCTGTGTCCCTTCTCCAAACCAAGGAAATAGAAAATCTCTGTGTCACTTGTGAAGTGTGTATGTTGTTATGGCTATTACATGTTAAGTTGTATGAACTCCCCCCACCCATCCCCAAGGCATATGATGAACTAGATATTCCTCAGAATGTGAGCTTATTTGAAAACAGATATTGGAGATATAGTAACTTTAGATGAGATCATACTAGAGTAAGGTACGCTCCTAATCTAATGTGACCGGAGTCAGTATAAATAAGTCCAACTTGTGAACACTGGAACCATGCTAGAAAGCCAAAGAACTATTAGAATGTAAAAGAGATCCCATTCTAAAATAGGGAAATATAAACTGGCCAACACCCTGATTTTGGACTTCTAACTTCCATAACCACAGGACAATGAATTGCTGTTATTCTAGGCACCTGAGCTTGGGGCATTTTGTCAAGGCAGCCCCAGAAAAGGAATACACATATATTTTTCAGGAATGACAAGCATGTTCAATTTCTGCTCTGACATCAGACTTGCTAACCTGCCTCTTTGTTATATGAGCCACAAGAAAGAAAGCAGAAGGAAAAATTGATGTGTTGAGAAGATGCCAAAGGGAGAGGGGATTGCGAGCTCTTCCTGGCTTCCCACGTTACAAGAGGCACAGAAAATGGCTTCTGGCCTGGGGTGAAGAGAACAAGATACTTTTTTTTAACTCAACAAGGTCTCTTCTCTCCAGGATTACATGCCAAGAGACTTAATGCCCCCTTGCTTACACATGCTTGAATGTGCCCATGGGGCATGCTTCCTTTCAAGGTCACTGGTACCCAGGAGAGAGCTGGACATTGATGTCTGGAAGGACAAGCACTGTTAAGTTTGAGACTGACCAGAATTTCTAATTAATAAGTTAAGGATAAGTAAAATCACAAAATAAGATTGAACGAATAGCCAGTTAAACTGAAAACTCATGGAACCTGGGCTGGGTGGTGTTAAGAGAGCCACTACCTTAGATAAAAAGGATATTTAAGATCCCTTTATAGAATATAACAGTAAGTACAAGCCTTGTTAGCATCCCTGAGCCAGCCACCACCTTAAACCCGTCAAATACAATATCTCATATGAACACAAAGTCCTGCAAAGTAATGGTGGAAAAATATATAAGCCATTGAAAAAGTAAATTTCAATGCACACAGACCCTTAAATAAGCCAATAATGTGTACACAAAGCATGGTGATACCAAACAACATTGCAATGAGGAATTGAAAAAGATGTGATCAAGGGTCACTGGAGGGCCAAATGTCACTCAGAGGTTGAGTGATCAGCAAAAAGAGATGACATGTGTCTAGAGTTTAGCCTAACATGCAAGGACAGACCTTGGGTAGGTGTTTTAGTAGAATGTCCAACAAAGTCATGGATTGGGTTGGTGTTTGTACCATGCTAGTGAATTTGTACTTCCCAAGTAGGTACTGGTTTGTGCCGAGACCCAGACGTGCATAGGTATCAGACGTTTGGAGACCAAATATTACATAGGAAAGAAAGAAGAAAGAAACTTGAACCTTTCCATGGAGAATTGTTGTGGTTAAGTTAAATGAAATGGACCCCCCCACACACACACATCTACCTTCAGAAAACAAATGACTTGCACCCAAGGTCTTGCCCGTCCTTCAAACCCCGTGTCCAGCTTTCACAGGCTTAACACTAGCACTTGAGAATGCCTTGGACCATTATGTATTGGGTGCAGGGATAACTGGGGGCCACTGCTGGCCAAGAGATTTTAGGTAACAACTGAGTCCTAAATTGACTTCATGAAGCACCTGAACTGCTCAGGCCAGGGGAGGCAGCCCCCGTTCAGCTTGGGAAAGCAGAATTGGCTGTTGAAGCTTATGAGACAGTATGTTTTGTCTGGCTTCTGGCCACAGTGAAAAAAAGTACAACAAAGGAAAACGGAAAAGATATGGATTATTGGCGTGGAAGGAAAACCTAATGACAAACACACTTGCATGTGTTTCTGCATAGAGAGCCTGCCCTCTCGAAGGCCCAGTTGGGGTTTCTCTGCTTCCTAAAGGGCAAAGTCAGTGCTAGTTCCAGAAATAATATCTTTTTTTTTCCTTTCCAAATTCATGGTTTTAACAATGATGGTTCCAGATGCCAGAGCTGATCTACTATCTCACCAGTCCAATCAACCATCCCTTTCATGAGGTTTTGTTCTCTAAGCTGGGGATTTGCTGGTCTTTATCAGAGACCCAGTTGACCAGTTGACCGTGCCTAACTCTGGGGTGAGTGGTACAGCAAGCATAAGCTTTGTCTGCATCCATGAGATGGCTCCCACCTTAGACTCTCCACATACAATGTCCTGTTTGACCTTCAAGCATAGCAGATCTTTCCCCCATCTTAAAGATGAGAAAACTCAAGCTGAGAGAACACTCTCTTTATCCATGCTATCCCACTATATGGAAAGAAAGCTACGAAAATAATTTTGTTGTTGAACAAAATTAAGGTTCATGGATACACAGTTCAGTGCTACTTCAAACAGCATCCTTCCTGATCTCCTGGCCCTGCAGTTAGAGTAACTGAGGCCATAAGAAGAATACTAACTTAGGAAAAATTACATACGAATAGAGACCAAATGCAGCTTTGTGTATCTGGACCCCTGCTCTGCCACGTGCATCCTAAAGTCAAGACTGAAGGCAAGGGAAGGGGCTGAGTATCAACAAGGACTGTCAGAAGTTAACTTAGGAAAATCACCTGGCATGCCAATTGTGCATGCCCCAAACTCCTGGGCAGTTTCCAGAACTGTGGTAAAAGATGTCACTACTCAGAGGCAATGGCTGTGTGCACACCCTCATATGGTATCCGCATGTCTTTTACATGAAAAGCAGGCTTCATTAATATCTCACCCACTGAAGACAAGACGCTTGCTTTCCTCACTCCACACAATCCTATGCCAAGCACGCAGAGAACATGCTGGCCACAGGTCAAGAAGTAGAAGGACCTTGCAAAGGCTGAGATGTAAATTATCAGTTGTAAACACGGTGTCAGCTTGGGTAAACTCTTTTAATTTATCAGCAGACCTTGTCCACAATGGCAATTAGGAAGAAAATAAAGGAAAATCAGGAGAAATCATGAAGAGGGGGAACAAGCCCTAAGAGAATCCTGGAGAAGAGAAATGGTATACAAAAGGATTTCAGAGGACAATGCTTGGTGATGATCTGGTAGAAACAACCAGGCCAATGGCTTTTTAAGGAGAGACCTCAAGACCTGCTCGACCTAGCTATACCTAAAGAGAGGACATGATTAAGGGTTGATATAGCAGCAATACTTTAAAGTTAATTATACAAGACCCCTAACCATAATTCATCTCTTAGCAGTCTACAAGTCCCCAAATACCTAAAAACCATCCAACTTCAAGTTGATGAAAGCCAAGGGCTTGGGCCAACAAGAAGCAGATTGGGCTGTGTATGAAGGCCATGGCCTTCTTCAAAGGGTAAGGCCATTCTATCCTAACCCTGTGACCCAGTGGGTCTAGATAAGTGCTTCATCTCAAACTCTTACCAGGATTGAAATAGTGCATGTGCAGAGACTGGCATAGTATCCAGCATATGGTAAGAACTTATAAATAGGATTTATAACTGTTTAGAACCAGTGCCAGACATGGCAGAGACTGATGGGATGCAGCCCATTCCTTTCCCTCTTGGGCACAGAGAACATATGGCCCAGCCTTTTTTTGCAGTGAGGTGTGGCCATGTGTCTGAGCTCTGGCCTATGGAATGTGGGCATCAGTGCTGTGCTCTGCTTCTCAGCCTTGTCCATTAAAGCCTTCCATGTGGAGGCCTGTTTCTTTGCCCCATCTGTCAGCCAGATACGGAAATCCAGTGGAGCATCCACAGCCCCAGGGAATGGCAAAACCACAGGCAGAGGAGCCAGCATCCCTAAGTGAACATGTCTAATAACACCTGGAGAGTCACCAGAAACATCACAATGAACTTTGTGTGGGTGAGAAATAAACTTTGCACTATATTAAGCCACTGAGATCTGGGGACTTGTTTGTTTCAACCACATAACCACTAAAATTACTCTAACTCGCAAGTCCTTAACCTTGGTTTCCTGGGAAAACTCACAAGGACTGGGTCCTTGTTCTGTCTCCCAATTTGATGAAGCTCTGACCTTCAAACTCCTGGAAGGTTCTCTGTGAGTCCCACCCCTTTCTGTCTAGTTCAGACCATTTCCAGGAGTCCTTTTTCCACGGGGACAGACCTTACTGGCATTCATCTGTACCTCCTACCAATCCAAGAGCCATCTGCCCACGGACAGACTGCCATATCCCCACCCCACCCAGTTCCAAGTCTGCCAGGCTTGGCTGGTCCCTAGGAATCCTCATGGCTGAATTAGGGAAACAATGAGGTTTATGCCTTTGCTTATGAGAACAGTAGGTCCAGTGTCAGTCAGAGTCAAAAGGAAAAATGCAAAGGGCTCATGTTATAAAATGGAAGATCTAGGGTCGCATTCATTGCATGTAAGTTCACCCAACAATTGACAGAACAACCCCCATGGAGAAGGTTCCGATCACCCATGGGTGTGGCTCATTGAGACAAAGATGAGCATGCTACAGAAACTTGGCACATTTTTATTTCCTTTCTTTTTGCCTCCAGCCTAGTTGTGCTTAGACTACATGGTTATTATTGCCAATTAGTCTTGGTTAACCATACATGGTTAGTCTTTGGACAAACTTGAAGAATGTAGACATTATGAATCTTTCCACGATATGAATTCTTCTCTAAAATCCTCATTTCCTTTCATATCTCATATTTTTACACATATGTAACTGCATATATATTCCAATGACTGATCTCCACACCATGAATTTGGGTGAGTGTATCAAAAGCTACTGTATGTGCCCCAGGGCAAATGATGTGTCACCAGGAACCTGTCTCCTTCTGAAGAATGTTTTGTATATGTCTGGTCCTTGTCCCTTCTTTGGTCAACACCCACAGGCACAGGCAAGAATTTAGGCTGATGTTATCAGGCTCCTTATTCTCTCTCACTTTCTAATGGAATGACTGAGTCAGGATTTCTTCCAGTCAGAACTCTAGCCTGAACCAAAGTGAGGGAATAGAGGTTAACATGAGTCTTGCATTCTAAAATTGACTTTATTCCAGAACCTCCACCAACAATCCCTTCATGGTGCCAGAAGTCTCCTTCTGCCTCCAGGTAGCCAGGGGCCAGGCTATGGTCAGCAAGTCGGCTTGAGCCTCCATGCATCCTATTGCATCGCCCCTACCCCCATTTTTCAAATGAACACACAGAAGCATATTCCTAGTCTATCTATAGCGCTGCTTTGGTGATCAGAGAAGGCACACTGGAAGGGTTTTGCTAAGCACTGACAAACTGACTGGGACAGAGTGACGGTGTCATTAAGTGCCTCCTGCACCCCGTGTGTCCCTCATCATTCTCACAAGTCCTTCTATCTCTCACCCCTTCTCCAAAGATCAGCTCAAACTAGTATTGTTCCTCTTCTGAATTTGTTATTTTTTTTATTGAGCTATATAATTTTTTCTGCTCCCCTCCCTTTTTCCTTCCTCCCCTTCTCCCCTCTTCTATGATCCCCACACTTCAAATTTACTCAGGAGATCTTTTCCTATTTCCCATGTAGATTAGATACATGTATGTCTCTCTTAGGATCCTCTTTGTTATCTAGGTTCTCTGGGGTTATGAATTGTAGGCTGGTTTTTTTTTGTTTGTTTGTTTGTTTTTTCTTTACGTCTAAAAGACACTTATGAGTAAACACATATTTGTCTTTCTGGATTTGGGTTACCTCGCTCAATATGGTTTCTTCTAGATCCTTCCATTTGCAAATTTCAAGATGTTATTATTGTTTTCACTGATTAGCACTCCATTGTGTAAATGTACCACCCTTTCTTCATCTATTCTTCAATCGTGGGGCATTTAGGTTGTTTCCAGGTTCTGACTATTACAAATAATGCTGCTATGAACATAGTTGAGCACATGTCCTTGCGGTATGAATGAGCATCCTTTGCATTTATACCCAACGGTAGTATTGCTGGATCCTGAGGTAGGTTGTTTCCTAATTTTCTGAGAAATTGCCATAATGATTTCCAAAGCAGCTGTACCAGCTTGCACTCCCACCAACAATGGAGAAGTGTTCCCTTTACCCCACATCCTCTCTCGCATAAGCTGTCACCAGTGTTTTTGATCTTGGCCATTCTGACAGGTGTAAGATGAACCTCAGAGTTACTTTTTTTCTGAATTTTTAGTGGTTCATATTTTCTCCTCTCCAGCTGTACACACTGCATAACTGGCCACTTTATCTCCAAGGCAGTTTGGCTTTAGACGAAAATCCCATTGATTAATCAAAGCCGTGAATACAGTCTGGCTTACCTTCCTTAACGATATGGAAGATTACCTGATTCATCAGAGTTGTTTCTCCAGTGTGCTAGCTTGTACAGACAGCCCTTAACAGGCTTCCACGGAGAAAAGGACTCCCACTGTGCAATTTGCAGACGGGGTATGGAGCACATTGGAAAGCATATGTCGCCTGGGCTGAATCTCAGAAGATGAATGGATAGTAGCCAAGCAATGGACTCAATGTATGCCAAGTCCATGAAGCCTGGAGTGGCTCAGGTCATGAAGCTCTTGTGAAGGTGTGGTCCAGGGTGGAACATGGTGGAGGAAGCCGCAGCTCATAGGGCTGCCACTGCCACAGAGCAATAATAGAAAAATCTGGAGACCACATGACCTTCAATGGGCTGCAGCATTTCACCACTTGGAAATCCCATTATTCTGTTTCTCTTTATCCCCACGGTGGTGACTGAAGAAGCCCTTCAATACCACCCCTGCCCAACTTCCAAACTAGACATAGGTATTGGGCCATGGCAATGGTAAGCTGCCCAGGCTATCCAGTGGGCGCCGTTCCTTGAGTGTGCTCTGTCTCCATGCCAGCCAGGGGACAGTCTGATATTATTTCAGCCCCTGCCTCTTTTGTGTTCTATATTCATATTTTCTTGACACAAACCATACAAAGTTTCAACACTTGGAAACTGCAAAGTAAACTATTTGTACATACCAGGTCTGGTAACACTTTAAATAATAGGCCAGTTAGTTAATGCTGCACTACAATAAAAATTCCCTTCCAAGTACACATTACGTCCTCATTAATGCCAAGTGAGTTCAGCATGATTAATGTTATGACAATAAATAACTGGGAGATCGCGATGACCGCCAGGCTGCAGCACATAGTGGGGCCCAGAATAGCCTTGGCTCTGCCCGTTTCTGAGCATACTGGGTATGGACTCTTTCAGGCTAACTCCAGCCCCTCCAAAGCACAGCTTCAGTAGGGACAGGCCATGTCAGAGAACACAGCTAAGCCAGCTCTGCTCATGCAGCCAGATTGAGACAGATGGGCAGAGGAGACACAGAGACCTGAGAAAGGGAAAGCCATGATGGCTGGGGTCAGGGAAATGGTGACTCTCTCAGTAGAGACATTGAAGGATTCACCCCAGGAAGAGAGGCATATTTATTACTGCCCAGTGCCTAAGATGCCCACTAACATAGACCCTCACTAAGAGAAACATTTCCTGCAAACTGAAATGGAAACCTGAAATCAAGCTGACCAAGAACAGAATGTGTACCTTTCTCAAAAGCTCTATGGCATGAGCTGGGAGATTAGGGGACAGGCTCACTTAGCATCCTTTGACATGAGAGATCCTGGAATAGAAAATGAGACACGGACAGCAGGGAATGAGAACTGCAATGGGCAGAAGAGAATTTTACAAACCACAGAAACTGTGTTCTTAGCCTTTAGAGTACAGAGAAGACCTGGCAACCCAAAGAATAACTTCAACCCCAGTCCACACAGAAATCTACTCTGCAACTTTTTTTTAATTAATATATTTATTTATTTATTAAAGATTTCTGTTTCTTCCCCGCCACCGCCTCCCATTTCCCTCCCCCTGCCCCAATCAAGTCCCCCTCCCTCGTCAGCCCAAAGAGCAATCAGGGTTCCCTGACCTCTGGGAAGTCCAAGGACCACCCACCTCCATCCAGTTTTAGTAAGGTGAGCATCCAAACTGCCTAGGCTCCCACAAAGCCAGTACGTGCAGTAGGATCAAAAACCCATTGCCATTGTTCTTGGGTTCTCACTAGTCCTCATTGTCCGCTATGTTCAGCGAGTCCAGTTTTATCCCAGGCCTTTTCAGACCCAGGCCAGCTGGTCTTGGTGAGTTCCCGATAGAACATCCCCATTGTCTCAGTGTGTGGGTGTACCCCTCGCGGTCCTGAGTTCCTTGCTCGTGCTCTCTCTCCTTCTACCTATGTTACAGCCACTGGCAGAGCAGGGTCCACCATTCAAGTTGAACCTTACTTGACTATTAGTCTCTTGTTTGTGTGCTCCTTAGTTTTGCTAAGGAAAGCTTGGCTTTATCTTCTATGACTTCTTCTAGCCTTTAGGAATTCTGTCATCATCATAATATCTATAATACTCAGATACATGGTACAATTGAGTTGTAAGATCAGAATATTAAACATGTGTGTGTGTGTGTTTGTGTTCCTTGCTTTTCCCCCATTGTATAGAACATACCCCAGACATTGCTAGCCCTATAGTTACATTGCTAGCCTGATAGTAGTTCTGCCCACCTTTCTAAAAGACCCTTAGGAGTGAGCATTCAGTCTGGGACTAAACCCCAGATGAAGTATAAAAGTGAGGAAGGGTGAGCCATCACTCCAGGGTGGAAAAGAGCAGCTCATATTTTCCACCTTGGACATAGACGTCAACCCCATTGATTAATGGGGATGCTATGTTGACTAAGGAGGGAGGACAGGAGTGGCTAAAAGTGGGTGTTGAATTTTCAAAACAGCCATAAATTCCATGAGAGTGACAGAAGGGCCTGCTCTGTAATTTTGTTCATTATTTATACTAACGACCTAATTAAAGTCATTATGCTCTTTGTTCATTAAACAAACTCACTGGCAAAGACACAACACCAGCATAATGCTTGCCGGGATCGCTCTGGAAGAGGAAGGCCTCAGACCCAGCCAGAGTCCAGCACCCACCGTCTTAGTCAAACTTTTTCTAGAAAAAAAAGTACTCTGTTTTTCAACAGAAGAGACCAAAGACAAAAATCCTTTGTAGCACTTGCAGCACCATAGGAAGCAAGAGCAAAGGGTCCCTTCGTGAAGTTCCATGTCACTGAAAGTAACCTGTGCCCAGGTAAATATGATAACAAAGCAAAGCAAATATCCATAAGCCAGTTTCACTGCCCAATACTTCCAGGTGTCTCCTTTGAACAGGGTCCAGTGGAGGATTCTGGGAGGGAAAAAGGTGATCAACCTACACAGTCACATTCTCAGGGAAATGGAAATATAAATTAATGACAAAGTCAACTGAGACCAACAAAGGTGAACCTTACATATTGCTTAAACTGCCAGTTTATCGAAGAGTTAACAATTATAAACATACGTGGACCAAACATCAGAGCTCCATAATATGAGAAATGAACACTGACAGTTTTGATAAGAGAAATAGATAGTTTTCAATAATAATTACAGAATTCGATGGTCCAGTTTTTAGCAATGAAGAGGGCATCCAAACAAAAGAGCAATAAGAAAACAGCTTGACTGATACCATCCACCAAGAAGCTTACAAAGAGACAAAGAAGACTCTACTCAAAATTAAAAGAGTGGTGCACATTCTTCTCAAGTTCTCATGAAACATTCTCCAAGACAAATCACATTTAGGTCACAAAATCAATCTCTGTGAATTGAAAAGGAATAAACTTCTGCAAATTCCTTACCATACCAGAATGAGGTTACAAATCGATAAGAGAAGGAAAAATGAAAATTCCTTGGATTATCAAAGTTAAAAAATACACTCTTAAACAGTTAATGGGCCAAAGAGGAAACCACAAGAGAAATTATAAAATACTCAAAGATTAATACAAGTAAAAGCAGAACGTGTATCAATGTCATTGGCCCGCAGTGATAGCTGCACTTAGAGAAAACTTACAGCACCCAACACCTATTTAAAATATATATTAAATATATATTAATTAAACTATATTTTTAGATTAGTAGCCCAACTTTAGACATTAAGGAACCAGGAAAAGAAGCTAGCAGAGTGGAGAAAGGAAGCACTAAAGATAAGAACAGTAGCAAGGATCAACGGGAGCAAAAGTTGGCTCTTTGAACATACTAATAAAATTGACAGACTTCTAAGCAGATTCAGTTTAAAAAGTTAAAATGAGATGTGAAAGCGAGAACATGGCTCCTGGGGTTAACAAACTGCCAAGGACTGGGAGTATACAGTGCACTGACAAATAAATACCTTAAATAAGCCCACAAATTACTAAAGCTGACTCAAGAGAAGAATGAAAACCTGAATGGGCCTAAAACAAATAGAATTAAAATCATTCATCAGAAGATGTCCATAGCCATAAGACTTCACTGGTGAACTTTACCAAACATTTAAGGTGGAATTAACATAAATGTTGCTTAAGCCGCTCCAAAGCAGGAGGAGAAGATGCTGCCTAAGTCATTCTATGAGGCTCCCATTTTCTTCACATGAAAGTCAGAGACGGAGATTAGAAGAAAGGAATCAACAGGCAAATATCTCTTACAAATGTTGAAGGATAAATACTCAACAAAACACTAGAAAATCGAGCACAATCGTGGTGCGAAACAATTCTGTATTTTGTCAATTATGTTTTAAATAAACCCTGATTGGCCAGTAGCCAGGCAGGAAGTATAGGCAGGACAACCAGACAGGAAGTAGAGGCAGGGCAATGAGAACAGGAGTATTCTGTGAAGAAGGAAGCTCTTTCCACAGTCCTGCCCAGACCATGGAAGAAGGAAGATGTGACCTGCCCCACTGAAAAAGGTACAGAGCCATGTGGCTAACATAGAAAAGAATAAGGAACTAATATAAGTTACATGAGTTAATAAGAAAAATGGGCCAATCAGTTTATAATTAATGTAGACTTTCTGTGTGATTATTTCGGGGCTAAGCTAGCAGGGCGGCTGGGACAACAAGCAGCCTGCTCCTCGTGTTACACATTGAAATGGGAGGCGGTGGCGGGGAGGAGGCAGAAATCCTTAATAAATAAATAAATTTTAAAAAGAAAAAAAAAAGAAAGTTAAAAGCCAAAAAAAAAAAAAAAGGCCTGTACTTGGTTAGTAAAAGCAATTTACAGCAGGAATGTGGGAACCAGTCAACATGAGAAAAATCACTAAATGTAATGTCCTATATTAATAAAGCAAAGAATCAAGACAACATCATCACCTCGATAGATGCACAAAAAGCACTTGATAGAATTCAACACCATTTCATGAAAAAAGGAAAGCGCCAAGGAGTCAAGTAACGGAGGGACTGAGGAGAGCCTCGAGATAAGAGGGCATCAAGGTTAGCGTCATACTCAGTGGTGAAGGACAAGCCATAAACGTTAAATCCAGAAGGTGTCCTCCTTCACTGTAGCACATTAGCACTGCAGTGAAGCTCTCTGTGTCTAGACTGACTGGGCAAGAAGGGAAATAAAAGGCATATGATTTGAAATGAAAGAAGAAAATCATCCTTGCTGGTAGAGAATACTTAATCTAAAAATCTTAAATAATGGAGAAAAATATTGCTGACTTTACAAAAAGCCACTATGGTAAGTAAGAAAATTGAACAAAGTTGTAGAGTAAAAGACCAACATATAAAAGGAAATTATGCCCTTACACACCAGCAATGATATCTGAAAATGAACTTGAGACAATACTTTTCAGCACTATTTAAAAGAACAAAATACTCAAGAACTAATTTAGTAAAATTTTCACACACAAAAAAAATTATAAAACATTGTTGAAACTAAAATTTAAAGACCAAAATAGTTCCCATGTGCATGGATAGGATGGTCTGGCATTGTTCAGATGCCAATATTATCCAGAGCAACCTACAAATTCAATGCAATGACAATAAGAACCCTAACAGACCTTTTGCTTAATGACTTAAAAGGGTTCTGAAAAGACAGATCAGTGGGTAAAGTGTTCCCTGAGCAAGCATGATTCCTGAGTTAGGATCTGGGCATCCATATAAGAACCAGACATGGCATTGTATACCTGTAACCCACTGGCAAAGACAAGTTGATCTCAGATCTCACTGGTCATCCAGTAGACAAAATGATAAGCTCTGGGTTCAGTAAGAAACCCTGCCTGTTAGCTCCAGGTTCAGCAAAAACTCCTGTCTCAGAAAATAGGGTAAAGAGCAGCAGAGGAAGGCACCTGAACACATGCACATGTGTGTGTGCACGTGCACATACACACACATAAACACACACACACACCCTTATATCCCATACAACAACTACAAAATAAAATTACACATTTAACTTTTTAAAAGTAAATCCTCAAATCCAGACAGAATTTTAAGAAGTTGCAAACAACCAGAGACATCTTTAAATGGAGAGAAAGAGTCAATTTGAGAACACTCACGTTGTACCATTTCCAAACTTGTGAAAACAGATTAGTTGGTTGTTGTTCTTACAGAGGGGTTCCTAACACCCATATCACATAGCTCACAAGTGCCTGTAATGACAGCTCCTGAGGGATCTGGTGATCATTTCTGGCCTCCACGAGCATGCACACACACATGGCAGACACATAAAGAAATACACACAGTACACACACACACAAATAAAAAAATAAAAATAAAACCTTGTAATAAGAGAGCTACGTCCATAAACATTTTAAAAATACCTGGTAAATCTTCATAACCTTGGGTTTGGCCATAGACTTTTAGATATTCTCATATATGAGCAACAAAAGAAAAGAAATAAATAAAATTAACTTCTTCATACATTAAAGGACATTATGTAGAAAATAAAAGGCCAACCTACAAAGTTAGTGAAAATATTTATATCATATGTCTGAGAAGGGTCAAAAATACAAACAATTCAAATAAAAATGGCCAAAGAACTTCTGTAGACATTTCTCTAAAACTCAAAAAAAAAAAGCCAAAGGCACATGAAAAGATGTTCAACATTATTAGTCATTAGAGAAATACAAATCAAAACCATAGTGAGGAACCACTTCCCAACCACTGGGATGGCTATAATTAAAAAGTAGAAAACAACATGTTGAGGATGTAGGGAAATTGGAAGCCCATATCCCGCTGAAGGAACTATAAAATGGCTCATCTGTTATGGAAGACAGTTTGGCAGCTCCACAGAAAGTTAACTAGAATAACTGTGTGAGTCAGGCATAGTAGCTTATGTCTGTAATCCCAGATCTAGGGATTGCTGAAACAGGAGAATTGCCATAAATTTGAAGGCGCCATGAGCTACATACAAGTTCCAGATGAGCGTGGGCAACAGTAAGACCACGTCTCTCAATAAATGAAAAAATAAGTAAATGGTTTTACAATTCCACTTCTTGATACCTATTCAGAAAAACCGACCATGGAAACTCAGACAAGGGTATGGAGATGCCTGGTCATAGCCACTATTTGCACAGCCACAGTACGGAAAACAGCCAGAATGTTAATCAATGGTGAGCACACACACATGTTATGTGTGTGTATAGTGTGTATATGTGTGTGTATACATATATATGTGTGTGTGCATATATATGAATACACACATATCAGTATAGACATACAATGAAGTATAGATCGTCCATAGAAAAGCAATAGCACTGACACATGGCATAATGTGGTTATGTGGATGAATACAGGAGATAGAATGCTATGTGAAAGAAGCCAGGCACAAAGGATCACATATTATGATTCCCTTTATGTAAAATATCCAGAAAACTCTGTAGAGGCAAAATACTGGCTGATAGATTGATGTTTTCAAAGAACTGGAGGGATTTGGGCATATTATTCCATATTTTATACAGAATGTGTACACATATGCATACATGCACATGCATGTATATAAATACATGTGCATACACAGTGCTAGGAATTGAGCCTAAACCGTTAAGGATGCTAGGTAAGCATTCTCCCAAACTACAAAACTATATCCTTACAACAGGTACTCACCATGTTGCCAGGTTAGCCCTGAATTCAGTCTATAGTCAGGCTGACCTTGAACTTGAAATCCTTCTGCTAAGCCACTAAATAAGCTGAGAATTATATGCCTAAACAATTTATTCCAACCACAATAATTATTTTTTAAGTAGCTCTCAATATGGTGAGTGCAGATAAGCCTCTATTAAGGTCTTCAACTTGGATTTATTTAATGAGGCTCCATCATAATGGTGGGTAACCCATTTATTCAACCTACCAACACAAAGGTTCATTAGAACTGAACAAAACACCCTCACAACAGCATCTATACTGGTGTTTGATTGTGAACTAAGTACCACAGCCCTAGACTAGTTCATGAATGAAATTAATTACTGCATGGTGGAAGTCTTGGGGGTGGGGGACCTTCCTTAAAAGGAATCTCGGGTTCTCATCCCTACGTACCAAAGCTATAGAAACTAAGATACTTCCCATCAGTAGTTCATAGTCTTGTCATTCTGAAGGCTGAGAGTTCAAGGTAAGGGTCTAGGAAAGATGGGTTCTTCTGAAGCTCAGAAGGAAAATCTGCTCAACACTTCTTTCTTGGATTCCTCGCTTGCTGTCTATAATCAGCCTTCTGCTGCATTATCCCAACTCTGTCTTTATTCTCCCACTTCCTGCCCTTATACGTATGGCTTTGCATGCAAATTTCTTATTTTTATAAAGATATCAGTCATATTAATTTAGGGTCTGCCTAAGGACTTGTCTTTACTAGATATGTGTGCCAGGACCCCCATTTTCAAAACTTTTTGTATTTTGAGGATCTAAGAGATTGGACTTCAGCAAATGAGTTTGAAAGAAAACCCAAATGAGCCCTTAATTGTGAAGATGGAACCACTTTAGAGCAGTGGTTCCCAACCTTCCTAAGGCTGTGCTCCTTTAATACAGTTCCTTGCATTGTGGTGATCCCCAACCATGCAATTATTTTCATTGCTACTCTGTAACTATAATGTTGCTACTGTTATGAGTCATAATGTAAACATCTGACATGCAAGATAGCTGATATGTGACCCCCACCAAAGGGTCACAACCCATGAGTTGAGAACCACCTAGAGTGGCAGACAGCTGCACATCACAGTGAATAAATGCCTCTGAATCATCTGCTATGCAATTGTCCTCTTCGTGTGTGTGTTTGGATTTCATCTCAATATATGGTTTGCAAAAGGAAAGCAGTGTCTGCAATAAAGCCTGAACCATGGGCACTGTCCTGGAGATAGGGGTATTATGAGTGAAAGACACGACACAGTTATATAGAGGATGGGCAAAGAGAGAAGGAAGCAGAGAATGAAACAGCTGGGGAACATGGTGACTATTGTCCAACCACATACTGACATTCTGAATAAATCCTACTAGCTGAGCAAGTGCCAGGATATCATCTCTACTAAAAGAGATGCTGCCTTGCCCAAGACACATTCCCAATGGGACTTGATGCTTCCCTGGTCCTCCAAGAAAATGACGGCTGCTGATGTGTGCCCAGGGGTGTCTCTTGGTCAAGTCTGTCTCTCCCATCAGCAAAACCGAACTAAATAAATCCCTAAAGGAAACTGCAAATCAATGCAATATGCAAACTGCACAGTGGTGCACCCCATGGGAGTGGAAGATTCTAGAGCCTATCATCACCATTTATTGGGAAAGTTTTTAAAGTTTAAATGATTTCTGTCAATGCTACTCAAAGTAACCAGACCATGAAGGGCTTGTATTGGTTTCTAATAAGAATCTTGGACAAGAAGTTAAATAAATACACCACTTCTTTCACTGAGAAACTCTTACCATGGAAAGTTTAAATGTTGCCTGTGTAAGACTGTGCTCAATAGCAGTTGGCTTATATTCTAGCAAGATCTTGTCTTTTATTGACAGGTAGCTGTTGGTTCACAGACACTGATGATATTGACCCTAAAGCAACCTCGGAAATTCTTTCAAGAACACATAAAGTACAATAAGTTTCATTTTGTCTATATATGCATGTTTTCGACCAGAAAAAAAAATTGAATTTAAATGGAGAGAGGCCAGCAATGGCTATACTTGAAAGTTTTGCCCTTTCATGGGAGCCAGAAACAGTAAACAGCTGGTGGTAGTTAATCTTCATTATCAACTCGATTGCCTCTGGAACCAACTGAGAGACAGCTCTAGGCAAGTCTGTGAGGGTATTTGCTAGAGGCAGTAACTGATGGGGAAGAACCTCCCAGAGTGTAGCACCTTCCTACGGCATCAAGATATAAAGAGGTCTTAGGGGGAAAATTTTGCATTTTACCTGCCTACACTTTCACTCCTTTCTAGCAAGTGCATCCACCCTGCCAATGCTGTAGCTCTTCACACTTCACTGGCATTAGAACCCAGCCTCTTCAGTTTACTAACATGGACTGAAGACCAGGAGCTCTTAGGGAACCTTTCACGACTTCAGCACCAGCCTGGCACAGCTGAGGCATCCAGTCTCACCAAGCAGCTACCCAGTTCTCAGCCCCTTCAGCCTGCAGGTAGCCATGGCTGAACTATCCACCCAGCCAGTGTCGTGTAAGCCGATGTAACAAATCTCCCTTGTAAGCCACATTCATCCTGTCAGGTCTGTTCCTCTAGGGAACCCTGACTAACATACCACTCAAAGGCTCGCCAACAGTGGGATGGACATAGTATCACATAAACACAGAGAGACACCGACACCAAAACGATCCATGCAAAAACGCATACAAGAAAGGTCACAAATGCAATGCAACAACAATAACCAAAAAGAACAGAGGCAGTCACTGGAAAATCCATGCGCAATCTGATTCTGTAAGTTCCAAAATGAGCACAAAGAAATAGTATCAAAAGCAAGATATTGGCTTAATTTAAGGAGAGGTAGTAACTTTGAGGAACTCCAGCAAGGCTGTGAAGGGTTTTTAAATGTCATTCTTACTCATCTGAGTGTTCAACAGAAGTATTCCATTTGTAAAAATTCATTATGCCATTTGCTCGTGGCGTGCATATTTTTATGTGCATGTTATAGGTCAGCATTTTTAAACGTTTTGCCTTAATCATCACTTTCCCATCACTTCTCTAAAGGGCTCCATTCTGTCTCCATAAAGGTTCTAACTCTAACTTGATTCATGCTGTCAATTGATTGGCTGTGGCCAATTCCGAAGACAACAGTGAAATTGCATCTTAAATTCTGACTAATTTCCAAAGGCAGTATGTAACGTAAATTCACATAAAAAGGCTCTATAAAATTTGAAACCAAGCTTTTTCATATGTGCACAGGTCTGTTCAAACTGTATGTATAGCTCAACTCTCTGTCACTGAAACCAAAAAAATTGTCTGAATAAAACAATTTAGGGGAAGAATGGGTTATTTTAGTGCAATGTGTCAGATAGAGTTCAGGCCTTCCATGATTGCTTTGGCCACATCTCTGTGGACTTATACTAAGACAGAATATCCTGGCAAGGAAGCATGAGCACAGCAGAACTTATCTTCTCAAGGGGTGCACAGAACAGAGACGTAGTAAAAGAAAAAATATCCCTCAAAGATGGGCCTTCAGATACCACCTCCTAAGAGCCCACTGACGAAGTCGGTCCCTTTATGAATCCAGTCACCTCTCAAGTAGACCATCAGCTTGGAACCAAATCTCTGAGGAACATCCCAGCCCCAAACTGTACTGTCATATGTGTTAGAAGTTTGTAAATACTTTCCCACCGTTCCCAGAGACCTTCCACAAATATGCAGTGCCGACATTTCTAAACAGCTCTTGGCTCTCCCCTGCATGTCTGACAGAACACTTCTATTTTCTGTGCCCTATCTTCATACCTTGGCTAGCCACCTTTTTTGATTTTCACTGGCTCTTATCTCTCACTTGACGAAAGACAAGTTTTACCATTTGGAGCCTTCCATGTAAGAGCCTCCCAAATTCCTTCTCCATTCCCCAGATAAAATTCATGATGGACTCTTCCACCTCACAGAGCCATGCCCGGGTTAAGCTCTCCAAAGATTTCAGAAGTGTATATATTGCGTTTCTACTCCTCCAGTTGATGCAGCCAGGTCCAGGTTCTGGTATGGACCTCCGCTGTCCAATTCCAGGTCCTGGTATGGACCTCTGCTGTCCAACTCCACAGCAAGCGAGGAACTCGACAAGTGTTGCCTTTCAGGAAAAACTCACTGCATTTACGCCCGACAAGAAGAACGTCTGTGAGTCATGCTGTCTGACATACCCTCTGCCACTACGCAGGTTTCCCTGTATCCAGAGCTGCTTTCCTCCCCATATATTCATAGTCCTGGCCTATTCAAAGATGCCCATGTGCTGAACGGTATTTCATCAGGGCTTTCCCATAGAATCACTTAAAGGACACTTGAGTTCTTAGACATGAGATAAGATGCTGAGGAATGCACCTTGGGTAAATTTTTCATTCTGTAAATAGCATATGTGCCCTGACAGAAATTAAGACAGGCTGGGTGGTGGTGGCGCATGCCTTTAATCCCAGCACTCAGGAGGCAGAGGCAGGCGGATCTCTGTGAGTTCGAGGCCTGCCTGGTCTACAAGAGCTAGTTCCAGGATGGGCTTCAAAGCCACAGAGAAACCTTTTCTCAAAAAACCAAAAAGAAAAAGAAAAAAATTAAGACAGCTATGAAATCACTGGGCAGATATTTGATTGTTGTATTTTATTTTTTGAGAGTATAATGTAATTACATCCTCCCCGTTTTCTTTTCTTCCCTAAAACTCCTCCCATGTATCTATCATCTCCCTTGCTCTCAAAATCATGACCTCTTTTTACTTACTTGTGTTCTCTCTCTCTCTTTCACACACACACACACACACACACACACATGCTTAAATGTATAAATACCTGCCAACCAATATGTATAATGTTACTTGTATGTATATATTTCAGGGCTAACTATTTGATATTGAATAACCAATTATTAGATCAGTTTGGTCTATGTGGTCTGTTGATTGAAATGCTATGTGGCATGAGACTGTATTATACTAACTTCTCCCTTCCCTATAAGAAGAGGAAAGTTAAAGACATGAGCATGATATATAGACATTGCTGATTGCCCCTCCCTAGGTGACCACTCACATTATATAACCTACTAAAAGGACTTGAGCTGAAGCCTACTTGGGGGATTAGGGAAGGTAGGGGCATAGACTCTAGGTAGGATATTACCTTGAGAGATTTCACCAAGAATGAACCATGTTCAAGACATCCTGAGTGTCACCTGTAATTTAACAGCACAGTCGCAGAAACTCTGCCCTGGTGGTCCCAGCTTTGTAGAACCAGATCATACTAGAGTCAGAGCAGGAGAGAACAGTCCCGTCAAGAGAGTGCTGTCTCTGGGGATCCTGGCTTTTTGGGACCAAAGCAAGAAAGACTGTCTTTGTGATGTAAAGATTTGGAGGATGGCAAGAGTGGCCATCGACATTTCAGTGAGACTCAGGCATCCTCCAGAGAGCATGAGAAGAACCGATTCAGCCACAATCACCTGTGATGGGAGACGCACTCCTGAGAAGACAGACATGTCTGATGGAGGGCTGCAAAGACACCTGGTGTTCGAGTCTAGTAAGAAAGTCCTGAGATGAGAGCCTGACTCCTGGGATGCTGAGCCAGACCTCAGCACCAGCAGAGGGCCTGGACTAAGATCCTTTCTCTCCTCAGGCCCCCATTTCTTCCGTTCTAAAAGCAAAGCCTGACTGTCTGGTAGTCCCCGGCCAGAATATGCACCACCAAAATCAACTCAGGAACTTTGAAGTGACCTCAACCCATACCTCAGGCAATGTCAATCAACAGATTGCAGGAAACCAGGTATGGGAAATTAGAAAAGTGTTACTGATAATCCCTATTTTCACTAAGAGCCCGTGGTTCCAGCCTACTCCAGGAGAAAATGTGGGCATAGCCGATTGCTATATGTAAGCCCATGTTCTGACACCAGACTAGAGGAACGACTTAGGTTATATCCAGGGGCCAAGGTGAATAGAAACGATGAAACCATCGGCCAGATTAAGTATGAAGATCATAAGCTATGGAGCCATCACCGTCCAAGCCAGCACACCTACTCTAGAGACACGGGAACCCTTCACCTCCCCTCACTTCTGTGGCCTCAGTGTCCTTTGTCTCATCATGGTTCCCACACCAGGACATGAGCTGTCTCCTCTTCCTGCCTTCTACCCAATCATCTAGAAAAACTGAGTCTCTTGTCCTTTTCCCCTCCTCACCATCTGTATGCTGGCATTTATTGGCTCTCATTCAGCCTCTCCTCAACGCCACTGTCTCCTTGAGAAGATGTGCCTTGCCCAGGATAAAACAAAGGCTCTCCAGTAGCTCAGATGTTTCTCCAACCTATTACTCCATCTATTCCCTGGTATGAACTTGCCATACTAAGATTCTGACTTATGAGACCCCAGGCAGTGCGAGGTAAAACACTAGGGAGGGATGTATTTGTACATTTGTATGGGTGAATCCAATTCCTTCATTGAAATATCTATTGGGAATTTGACCCCAAGTTGAACGTACACTGCCAGAATGGATTTTTTGTACCACCACCTTGTTGTGACCAAGATGATCCCAGGAGTAGGAATCTCGTTCTATGGTGCCTCTCCGTCATCTTGTTCAATGTCTGGCATCAAGGAAAGAGCAGCACACATGATGGATTGAATTATTAGCCACAGCCCAACATGATTTCAGCAGCATGGGAACGACGTCTTGGAGAACTCTCTCACACGGGCTTGAAACCCAGAGAGAGCCCTTGGCCTTTTCCTACCAAGATAACAGCCTTAACTCTAAAGGGAACATTCCATATGCATCAGCTTTGCCAAGGAAAGGGAGCCAAGCAAAGGTGCTTCCAGCTCATGGAAGGGCCTCGAGGACCCAGTGCCAACTTGCAGCAGGTGATTCACTCTCAGGCAGAATTGCCACACCTTGTCCTTGCCAAACCATCTGCCCATCAAACCAGCTACAGAACCCCAGCCCTGCTGGGCTCAGCAGAGCCAAGATCTCAAAACTCCCACGAGCCCCAAACTGCCAGCCAGTCATGACTCCAGTCTTGGGCTCTCCTGCAGACGCCGAGCGTGTATGTGTCTTGTTCAGAGATGTTTATAGCACAAGTTCCAGAGACAACTTGGAGGCCTCTCGAGCTATAATCTACTTAAGACAAAAATCCATGACGTCTTCTTGGAATCCGTCCGTATCCCCAGGGGGTGCCACTCCAACCTGGACTTTGGAATATTCCTGCATGCTGCATGCCAGGTGAGAAATGAGAAAGGTAGACCATCAGATGACCAGGCATGCTAAAATGAAAAACACAAATCTGCAAAGGAAAGCAACAGGGAATATGGAATCCCATTCCTGAACATGATTTCAGCCATGCAAGCCAAACACGGGAAGCTTTACCCAGGAACTGAAGTTTGCCTCAGCCCCACAGCATCTTCCCCTAGACAGCAGTGGTCAGGGTCAATTTGTCAGCTCATAGCATGAATATCATCTTTAGAGCCCAGGACCCCTAAGCGCAGCCCTTCCTGGAACACAGTGATCAATAGCAGGGGTCGCTGCTTAGACCTGTGTCAAAATCAGACATGTTCAGGGCAAATTTCCCAGAAATCTAACTGCACAGCCTTCAGGGAGAGAATTCTTCCTGAGGCAAGACTCAACAATGGAGATCATGATATAAGGTTTCTGTGCTTCAGCACAAAGGGGATCCTCCATAAGCTTTGGGCCGACCCCCAAATCTGTCCCCTGTGAATTCACAACTATTATCTTACCTTCTTGGAGACAAGCTGGTAAACTAAAAGGGACACGGACCAGTCTTCAGTTCGGGGCTGTGAGAGACCCTGCACGTCACTATGGCTCGCAAAGACCACAGTCCTGAGGGGAGGGGCCTGGCTGCAGGGATGAGCAAAAGGAGGCTTTGGAAACCCACAAAGCAGACAACAGAGTCAGAAACCATGCTTAAGAAATATGACCGGAACCTAGGACATGAGGAACTCAGCAAGAGGGCAGCAGTACCTAGAAGAAAAGGTACACGGTAGCTGCTGTTTGGGAGCACGTGTGTGACATATGGGCCGATCTAGGGATATTTGCTGGCAACTGTGAAGCGGAATCAAGTCTGCCGAAACAGATGGGAGTGGTTTAGAGTCCGCAATGTCACTGCCACTGTTTTTGCCTTGTTTGCCCAGATTCAATAGTGATAGAATCTCACATTACAAGAGAAAACAACAGCCTGGTTGACACAGGCCAGAACCTCTAAAGGCTCAGCTCAGCCTCCTTTGGCCTGCCTTTCCTAATCAGAAGATGTTTAGGTGAGCCCTGGATGGACTGCTTCTTTCGAAGCATGGGAAGCAAATCCTCAGCTTTAAAGCCTCTGAGTAACCCAGTGGCTGGGCTGTGGGTGGAAAGGGTTGGTGGTCATGGCAGGTGCCTGTGCATCCTGTTCTCATCAAAGAATACCAGAAGAGTCTCCAGAGACTTGTATGGCCTAGGGACCCTAGTCCATTCCTCCTGTACTAAGGACAATAGATTTGTGGTCTCTGTTCCTGAAGCTACTTGTCGTCCTCAACTCTCAACTAGCTCTTTTCCCTGCCCACAAGATTCTGGGAGATGATGGAAGAGAACCTGAAACAGAACAATTTCAGAAGATCATTCATTCACTCAATCACTTGGTACTTAGTCAAGAGCTCTTTGTGCTGGGCGCTCATCCAGGCTCTGAGAGCATGTTGGAGGACAAGGCAAGCAAACCCTCACCCTCAGGGAGCTCACTGTCTGGTGGAGTGGGCAGGCATCCAACAAAGAGACACGAAAGGATTACAAAACATGGAAAGGGAAGAGAAGGCCTTTGTAAGGGGACAAACTGCTCCGTAGAAATGCTGCATAGCCTGCCTGCGCTGTGAGCAGAGGCGGAACGGGGAGAGAGAGCTGTCTGGGTAAAAGCCTTGAAAAGAGAAAGAACCCAGGGTCCCAGAAGGAAGTCAGTGGGATTTGCAAAATATTGGGTGCAAAGAATAGCTGCAGGGGATGTCATGGAAAAGAGGCCCAGTGGGGCTGCTGGAAGCCATCCATAGAATGTGTATCTGATGCCACTGCAAAGGAAAAGCCACCAGGGGTGGGGAGCTGGAGGGTCTGCACAAGGAAGCTACACCAATCCGTTTTCCTCCAGTTTGGGACAGAGCTTAAAAATTGAAACCAAGAAGAATTAAATGAAAAATGGCACAGAAGTTCAAGGAACAGTTGACTCCGAGAAAAGACCATGGGGAAAAGGGGAAAAGTCTGAAAACTATTTCCAGGGAGAATAGATAGGATTGATGGTGAGTGCAACATGCGGATGAGCAAGGAAGGGACAATGAGGGTGACACCTCAGCTTCTATTGAACTAAGACCAGGGTCTGCAAGGTGGCTAAGTGGGTGAAGGCACTTGCCGCCAAGCCTAAAGACCTGAGTTCAATCTCGGGACCCACACGATAGAGAGCGAGAACTAACTCTCACCCATTGTCCTCTGACCTTCTCGCATGCACTGTGGTATGTACATGCTCACACATATAATAAATACAAATTATAAAAGCCAAGACAAAGATCTAACCGGGTTAGGAAAGAATGAAGCTCTCTGAGACATGTAAAGTGAGCCTGTGGAACTGCCAAGCGAGGGTGCTGGGGACGCCGCTGCAGGGGTTTTGAGCATAGAAAATAGATGAGAATTGGGAAGTTGCCAGGACTTGGATTGCATTGGGGCAGAGATGCCTGGTCAAGCCTTTAGGGTATTCATTTAATTCATAAGCCCAGTTACCCGTGAGATCAGAAGGCACAGTGTTTGGTGCTCAGTCAGCAGCCTTCTGCCTCCATCTCAGTATTCCATCGTTGCCTGGTTACCTAGAGGAGGAAGTCCTCTAGCCCACGGTGCAAGGCCTGCTAGGATCTAGTTAGTACCACCCTTATCACCCCATAGCCCTAACGGTGTATCTGAACCAACCAGCCAACTTCCATTTGTTCTTGAACACATCAGGCTGCTCTCCTTCACTTACGGGCCTTCTCTAGGCTCCCTTCTTCCTATCCCACATGGACAAACCCTGCTTAAAGGGAAAAAGCAATAAAAATGCCGATATAAGCTAGCGCTGTGCTGCCAGCCCCAAAATACTAAGGCAAATGATAGGGAAGTAGTCCCCAGGGCCACCTCAGTGACCACCACACAGAGGACTCTGCTACATTGTCATTCTTTGGATAGCTAGAAAGTGAAGCAAAGTCAGTCAACTTTTCTGGGCAAACAGCAGATCTCAAAAAGACACATTATAGGATTTGTTGTTGTAATTGTTGTTGCCAAGCTAACTTTGATCTAAACAAACGGAATTCATTTCCAAAATAAACTGTATGGATTTCATTTGGGGAAAAACACTAATATAATGTAATATTTAATCAAAGGGGGGAATAGAAAGGAAGGGTGCATAAAGGGGTATAGATAACGTGATTCTTTCTATAGACTGGGTGCTTGATTTAGATAGATAGGAAGGGAGGGAGGGAGGGAGGGAGGGAGGGAGGGAGGGAGGGAGGGAGGGAGGGAGGAAGGAAGGAAGACAGATGACAGATAGATAGATAGATAGATAGATAGATAGATAGATAGATGATAGATAGATAGATAGATAGATAGATAGATAGATAGATAGATAGATAGATAGATAGATAGATTTCTTCTCAAAGGAACTTGAAACATCTTGAGGTGTGAGCAGAGGATAAATCTAGGAGTCCATGATGTCGGGCTGTTGTAGAGGAGTGTCAATGGACCCTGCTGGCAGATTCAGGTCCACATGTTGAAGAGCTTGAGGCACGTTCTTTCCAGCATTTGGTCCAGCAGTACAGGCTGCTTTAGGCAGTAGCTTCTTGCCTACATATTCATATGTACAGAAAGAAATATATAATGCTTCTAAGCTGGTATGTGCCATATGTAAGTAATGCCATTATCCTTTCATTATAATTCCTCCATTTTCCTGACCCACAAGATCTAATTCTCTAAGCCTCATGCTCCTGTCTGTCTACATCCGTTCTCTCACTCCCTCGGCAGCAGATGTTTCTGGTGGGACCGCTGTCAGAAGAACACAGTGTTTGCAGGGAAGAGACCGGCCGAGAGACCCAGTTCTCCAAATGAAATGAGAGCTGAGCACCAGTAGGTGGCCTGGTCTGGGCAACAGCAGTCCAGTGTTACCAGGGATCCTGATGTGCCCTTGGTGTTACAAGAGGAAGGCCCTGCCCTTTGTCTTCCTTGCCCACCATCCTGATGTGGATCTTCTCACCTTCTTCAGATGCCATCCACCTCCCAAATGAGCCCTGTAAACAAGTCCCACCTTCAGGTCCCAGTGCCTTTATGGCCACTACAACTCCAAAAAGTTGTCCTTACCACTGTCCTCCACTAACACACACACATACATACACGCACACACACATGCACACACGCATGCACACACATGCAGACAAGATAAATACTCCATAGATATCATTTACATAGTATACACAAACACATTTCATATACACTCTGCATAAACACATATATGGACTATATATAAATACAAAGTATACAAATATATACTATACATAAACCCACATACTTTACTCATAAGCACTATTATATGCACTCATGCCACAGATAAATACACACATCATATGTACAGTGTATGCCTGAAAAACTCTACATATACACATTCTACACACAATATACATTGTGCACATGTACAGAATACATATAAACATTGTGGTAGTTTGAATGTAGTTGCCCCCATAAGCTCACAGGGTGCGGCCCTATTAGGAGGTGTGGCGTTGTTGGCATAGGTATGGCCTTGTTGGAGGAAGTGTGTCACTTGGGGGCAGGCTTTGAGATCTCATACATGCTCAAGCCACAGTGTCTTAGTTTACTTCATGCTGCCTATGGGTCAAGATGTAGGTTTCTCAGTTCCTTCTCCAGCACCATGCCAGCATGTTCTGCTATGATGACAATGGACTCAACCTCTGAACTGTAAGTCACCCCAATTAAATGTTTTCCTTTATAAGCGTTGCCATGGTCATAGCCTCTCTTCATAGCAACAGAAACCCTAACTAAGACACATACTCACAAACACACACTACGTATAAACATATACTGCATACACACCATACACATAAACACACACAATACTCACACTGGGCATGCATGTATACATGACCACAGGTAATACACTCTCCTCACATGATATATGTCATATACATGCAACATACAGCATGCAATTTACTCACATCATCTGACTGCCACATATCTTATAAAACTATTGTTCTAAAGCACAGCAAAATGCACAGTATAGAGAAACACCACATAAACCATACCGATGGCATATACTACACATAAATGCATGCCTAACTGTGCACATCACATACAACGTTCACACGCATACATTATATACATACACAAACCCCTCTCGCTATCCAGGCAGCCCTGATTTTCCTCCTCCGGAAAGTAGGAGTCACGTGGCTCCATCATCTGCTAATCACGACCCTTGTACTAGTGCCTGGGGCAGGAATGACAGTTCATCTCGCTTGCCACCGGGGCCCTAAGTATCCCTAGTTCTGTGGCTGATGCTGCTTGGCCTTACAATGATACAAGACCTTGAAGCAGAGGATGAAATGACAACCATGCCGAGAGTGATTGAGAAAGGTCCTAAGAACACACCAGTTGAGCCTGGTGGTGATGTTTTGGATAGTCCATAGATGAAATGACAACCATGCCGAGAGTGATTGAGAGAGGTCCTAAGAACACACCAGTTGAGCCTGGTGGTGATGTTTTGGATATTCCATAGATGAAATGACAACCATGCCGAGAGTGATTGAGAGAGGTCCTAAGAACACACCAGTTGAGCCTGGTGGTGATGTTTTGGATATTCCATAGATGAAATGACAACCATGCCGAGAGTGATTGAGAGAGGTCCTAAGAACACACCAGTTGAGCCTGGTGGTGATGTTTTGGATAGTCCATAGATGATGTCACTCTCCCTAATGTCAAGGCCTCATACTTCAGACTAAATGTGGCCTCACAGTATTTTAGCATGGCATTATCTAAGTGGATAAAAGACAGCTTCCTTAACAGAAAGAAAATATGAGGCCCCCCTAATCTGGGAATAGGAGCCAGTGCTACCGTCATCCTGCTGTACATGCCTGAACCCTCTTGAACTCTAGCGTGCATATGGCCTCAGGTGCGCAATCTGCAATATGGGAGTCCTATTTTCTAGACCCCTCACATGGTGTATGTTATAAGCCCTGGAGATAATCAACAGCTACGGGCCTGCAGAAGTTCAAGTGACTAATGGAAACCTTCTTCATAGAAAATGCTTGGTCCTCAGTCCTCGATGGGGCATACTGTAGAGGCTACCAACTGGTCTTACTTCTCCAATTATAGGATCTGTTCCCCTGAGCCCCAAAGGCTATAAAGAGAGAAGGAAGGAAGTGCCTCACTCCCAGAGGATACTGAACTTGGCACATAGTTAATCTATTTTTAGTTGCCGTCAGAATCCTAAGACGTCAAAAGCCAATGTGAGTATCAAAACTGCAACAATCGTGACGTGATTGCTTTTTTCACTCAGACCACAAGGCATCTGCATGCTGGGGACAAAAATTATAGACCATCTGCCTTACCAGAGCCTTCACAGTACCTGAAGATTCCCTATGAGTCCCAAGCACGGGCCAGAGCCACACAGAGACTGACAGTGGCCTCCCTGCCCAGGGGTGCCACACTGAATGACATCTGACCATCAAAGAGCCTGAGGCCACGGCAACCCCAAACGTGAGGCTGATTAAAGAGGGTTATGCGAATTGCCGAATTAAGCCGTCCAAAATTGGATAAAGTGATTGTGAAATCTGTTTTGAGTCAACCTATCCATGTCTCATTGCAGGAAAAATGTCTCGGTAAGAGTTCATGGAGGAAAAACTCCAACAACTCATTGTTGGCTGACCTTCCTGGGCTCCTAATATTCGGTTCCCCAAAAGGCATCTTAGCCATGTAATTTCCAATATGGGAACAATTTGAGTCGCAATTAGGCAAATCTCAGAAGGTTCTGCCACTGATTTGTTCGTTCTCTCAATATTATTCTATAGGACACACTAAATGCCGCACTGGGGTCACTCAGAGGACAATCGGGAGCTGTGCATGGTGGGTTACCGGGCTGGGTAAAGCATTGCTGAGCTTGTGGGATCATTTGGCCTCCCACCGGGCACAGGCTCTCCCCGAAAGGATATCTGCTGATGGCTTTGCCGGGGACAGAGGCTGTTGGCCGCTCAGATCTTCAGCAGTGGGTATAGTGTGTCCTGTGGCCCTTGACAACAAGTTAGAAGTAGTCATGGCAAATACTAGCTAGAACACACCGTGGAGATTGGAGATGAAGCAAACTGCCACCTCCTCTGTTCCAGTCCCTCACGAATCCCCAGGGACACAGGGAAGAAATGCCATTGCTCAGAGTCAGGAGTGGTGGTCAAGGCCTATAATCCTGGAACTCACGTACCATTGCTGCAAGCCTGTGGTCGGTTTAGTCTAAAAAGCAACTTCTAGGCCAGTAAGGACTAGCAAGACTCTATCTAAAAGTTCCAACACATACAGAGAGAGAGAGAGAGAGAGAGAGAGAGAGAGAGAGAGAGAGAGAGAGAGAGAGAGAGCACGCACTGGGCCTGAAGAAGTCTATAGAGAGAACATATCAGCAAGTCTACTATAAGACAAAAATAAACATAATCCGGTATTACTTTCCAAAGTGCCCCAGGAAATAAACAAAAAATAGCCATTTATTTTGCCCACTTCAAGAGTAGAAGCAGAGCAGATAGGAAATCCAGAGTGTGCTCATCACAAACACAAAGCAGACGTGATTCAATGTCAAGGGCACAGGTGAAGTGTGATTGGGGCCCACACAAGAAGTTAGGCACGCCGAGGGAGAACCTTAAATGTGCTGGGAGATGCCAAGACAAGATCTGGCTGATCTGTATAGCGAGATCTCCAATAAAAAAAAAAAAAACCACCACCTTCTCCCATCCTCCTATATGCTATGGGGAGGTGCCCTGGCCCCTGAGATGCTCTGTGATATGTGGACAGGTTTGCTCTCCTCACAGAGAACTCCTTCCCTCCCCCTCCCCCAGGCTTCTTTTGTGTCTGCAGTGTGGCCAGACCTTAGCATACCAGTGATGGGGTGGGGTAGCGGGGACCTGCCCTGCTCCTGACTATTTACTTAACTGAGAAAATTGTTGTTTTTTTGGGTTATCTGTTTCTCCTTCTTTCCTCCTCTCCCTTCCCTCCCTTCCTTTTTCCCTGTCTTCCTTCCCTTTCCTTCCTTTCTGGGGCACCATCACTGACACCCTGGCACTCACAAGATACTCAGAAAAAGCATCTAGACTTTCCTGGGTAGTCAGAGTTATGTGGAAACAGCTGGGTCCCCACGAGCTGAATGTCTGGGCTTCAGGCTATGTGGTATCATGCAGACCCCAGAGCATCTTCGCTGGGGCCTCTACTGTGGCTTCTTCTTCCCTCCCTCCCCTTCCTCCTCTTTCTCTCCCTTCTTCACTTCACACCCTGGTATCACCAAGAGCTTTTCTAAAGCAGCATCAGTCGCCCATGGCACTGGTTGACACCAGAGAGAACAGGATTATTTGTCAATGTGCCCTGGGAAAGACAAGGAAAGAAACCCATTTACCTGTATTCCTCTACCCAGACCCTCCTGTCTCCCAGCCCCGGTCACCTCATCTAGCAAATGGGCCAACAGTGCCCTAAATGCTACAGATGTTAAGGAGCACTCCCATTTGAAGTGAAGGCTTATTTCTATTAGTTTTGTGTTTTTCCTCTGGCTGAATGAACAGTCTGGAGCTTCTTCGGGATATTCCCAGCTCATAAAATCTTTCTGCCAACATACTTGTGGCTTTGCTTAGGGGTACTGCTTCCCTGAGGCAGACAGTTGTCTGATGTTTCCTGAACCTCAGCCAGCATCCAGCCCAGCCCATTCACCCAGAGCTGGGGGCCACATCTTACCCTGCGTACCAGTCCTCTATATCAGGTTAAGAGCCTGTGCTTCTTAAACGCCTTTTACAAGCCCTAAGGCCCCTACATCACAGGCCTCAGAGAAAAATGCACCATCCTGGGCAGGGTACAAGAAGTTCAAGCCACTCTGATGACCAGGACTTTACCACACCTGCACTGGACACCGTGGTAACCCAGAAACCTGAAGACACCGCAAACGCCACCAGGGACCTAAAGGCACCTTATTCTCCCAGTGACCCTTTGATTCGAAGCAGAGTTCTGTCTGTATCTGTGTTGGTTCCTAGAGTTAAACTCCCCTTTCCCTAGGAGACCCAGCAGCTAAGTAAGAAAACGACAAAGCCTGGAGCTCAGACGCTAGAATGATATTTCATTTGTATTTTAATAAGTGAAGTTTGCCTGGAGATCAGAGCAAAACATCCGCCCTGGCCAGCCTTACAGACCAGGCAGTGGTGACACACACCTTTAATCCCAGTAGCCACACTAGTTTGCCATAGAAACCGGGCAATAGTGGTGCACACCTTCAATCCCAGCACTAGAGACGAATATAAGACGGGAGGAGACAGCTTTCAGACAGTCTCATTCTGAGGATTCCTGGAGGCAGGATAGCCATTTCAGACTGAGGGAGAGGTAAGAACCAGCGGCTGGCTGTTTTGCTTTTCTGACCTTCAGGTTGAACACCAATATCAGTCTCTGGGTTTTTATTAATCTTGCTACAGGACACAGCCACAGTGGAATAAGAGCCAGGAGCAGGCAGGGGGACCGCGGATGCCATTGTGGAGAATTCCCAGCACAGATCTTTCTGAAAAAAAGAAAAAACAAAAATAAAATAGCAGTGAGAGTAAGGGGGAGGCCATGCTTACAAGGGCTCTGGTACATCTGGTCTAGGCACACGCAATACGAGATAGGCTGGAAGGCAGGCTTCAGCTGGACCTGGAAGACGTGAGCACAGGGCATTGCCACAGGAAGGGTGTGCCAAAGGCAGTCTGGAGAGACAGGAACTAGCAAAAGATGACCAGAGAAGGCAGAATCTGGGAGAAGAGTGGTTCCAGGGTGATCCTGGTGGACTCTGAGTCAGGGTGTAGACAGTAGAAACAGATGATAGGCATCTTACAATGGTAGAATCAACAAAGTAAGCCGCACCCTGAACAAGGGCAGCCACAAAGAGAAAATGAAATGATCACTCAGTGTTAGCTTGGGTGCCTAGGATCCCAGCAGGTTGTATTTTTTAAGATTAATGTGAGGAAATAGCGCACTGAGGAAGAGACCATAAGAGGCGCCAAGGAAACAGCCTTCCCCCAGGTTCCTGCAACAGCACGGCACCCCTAAAAAGGGACAACATCCTCCTACCCGGTGCAGCTGTCTGAGTCACACCCTATCCTCCTCTAGGTCTCACAGAGCGCTGCCACACACATGAACACACACGACTCTGTCCCTGCACCTAATGCAGTCTTGCCAGGCTGGAGCTGAGACCCAAGAGTCCTGGTTCAAGACCTCACAGAGCCCAGCTGCACCTCCGTATGAAATGACACATTCTCCCTGGAATCAACCTTGCCCGGCTTCATGGTTGGTACTGGGTGGAGAAGAGATTAGACCAAGGCTCGATCTGTTTGAGTCCAGGCATTTCCCTCGGACCCTCGTTTTGGCTGAAGAGACCCTTTGCTATTGTGATTTGCAGCTTCTCAGAAGTCAGGGACAACGAATGTCCCTGCAGGCCCATTCATCACGGCTCTTTCGGAGCCAGATCAGCTGCAAATAACCACCTCAATTGGCCGGGGATGCCTCTGTTTTATTTGTTGTACACACGAAGGTATGAGTATGCATGTGTGTGCACATAGGAGGGAGCACCTCTGTGCACACGTGTGAAGGCTAGGGAAGGTGTTCCCGTGTCCTCTACTGCTCTCCGTCTTCGCTCCTTGAGACAAGGACTCTCACTGAACCTGAAGCTAGGCCGGCAACCAGAAGGCTCCTGTCTCTGTCCCCATACCTCAGCACGAGGCTTACAGGCATACACGGCCACATCTCGCTTTTCACATAGCACCGAGGACCTGAACTCAAGTCCCTAAACTTACAGCGCAAGTGCTCTTAGCCACCGCACTATCTCCCCACACCACAATCACAGATTTGGGGGAAAACCTTCAGTCCTCAGTAAACTAACACAGCTGGTCGCCCTAGCTGCTAATGATGCGCTGATATCTGGACAGCGAGTAGCCCTGAGAATGGCTAAGAACACGCCAGTAGATCTGAGTGAACACACTGGGCCACGGCTATCTTGACTTCCCCATTCAGTGCAGTTCCCACTTCCATATTACACCTGTCCGCAATATCTTTGTTTTCAGGCACCTACCAGAAACACACACCCTGAACTCCGTAAGAACGGCAGGATGCCAATCAAGAACTCCCAGGACACACTTCGGTTACCGTTCCAGACTCAGAGACAGCCAATGTCAACCAGGTTGGTAAATCACACATGGTCTTCCTGCTGGTTATTTTTTTAATGAGTTTTCTGGTAAAACCTTTCCTATCAGCTTTCTCAGATAATGAGCAGCTGAGCATTGCTAAGGAGCAAAGCGACAATGCATCCTAAATGGCGGAGCTCACTAAGGACGCAGGGGGAGGCTCTGAGAAGAGCAGAAGAGAGGGAAGGGAAGAAGAAGGCAAAGGCATCTGGGTAAGGTCACATAGACCATCCCAAAAAGTCAAAGCAAGTGCTTTGCCTTTTCAATTATCTTTTATTTTGAAATAATTTTCAATCCGCAGAGAGATTCAAGGTAGGTGTGGGGAGTTGCCCCAGGTTCCCTGCTGTAACGTCTTCCCTCCCCAAACCCCACTGTATGCTTAGAAAAATTCTGAAAACATTTCCTGGTGATATTAAGCGAACTCCAGATTGTCTTAGAATCTCACTAGTGTCTCTATTGTCCTCCATCTGTTTCAGTATCCACCCCAGGGTACCCATAAGACTGAAGCCTTAGGCTAGTGTGGTCTGTGATGGTTTGTCAACCTGTCCTTACTACTCAGTGACCTTGACAGTCTTAAGAGGTCTTGTGTAGGCGAGGATCTCATAGAGCATCCCTTCTTCACTTGGTCGTGTCCAGTGTTTTCCTTGCAATTAGACTGTGGGGTGACCAGTCTTGAAGAAAAAGTCACGTGTCTTCTTGATCATAACATGCTGGGTTTACATGACAGCATGACTTGGTAACTTGGCTGCTTCACCAAAGCAACATCTACTAGTTTCTTCATGGTACTGTAAAGTGGCAAGTTTTAATGTTACCCCTTTTCAAGCCGTCTCTGGGAGAATGCCAACAAAAGTTTTTATGTTCATCCAAAGACCGTGGCCATGACTACTTGTCCAGGAGTGACTGTGGGTCCAATGTTTGTAAAAGATTTCCCACGGCCAGTGTGGTGGTTGGAAAGCAAATGGCCCGCAAAGGGACTGGCACTATTGGGAGGTGTGGCTTTGTTGGAGTAGGTGTGATCTTGTTGGAGAAAGTGTGTCACTGTGGGGGTGGGCTTTGAGGTCTCATAGTGCTCAAACCATGCCCAGTATCTCAGACCACTTCCTGTTGCCTTCTTCTGGCCTGTGGATCCAAATATAGACCTCTCAATCACCTCTCTAACACCATGTCTGCCTGCACGCTGCCATGTCCCGCTATGATGATAATGGACTTAACCTCAGAATTTTAAACCACCCCCATTAACTGTTTTCCTTTATAAACCCTAACTAAGACATCCAGGCCAAAAAGTGGGTCAACTGTATTGATCCTGGTCCATCAGGAACCATGTAAGGGTCAACTGAGGGTAAACACTCCTGGGAGAAAACTGGGCATTTCAGGAGAGTATCCTCAAAGAAAACCTATAGCCGCAAGATGAAGGAAAGGTATTTGAATTCACTGCTATGGTCCTCTGAGAAAACGCCCTTCTCTGTACTCTGTCATTGGGTTGGGTCAGTTCCTTCAAATCCTCTGTTACTTTCTTTACTCTCCTCTTTGTCCTTTTGTCTCTTGTCTTCCTCCACTAAATGACTCACAGAGACTATGGATACAATTTTTGATTCTTTATTGTGCCTGTTAGAGTTGGCCCTGTTCTCCTTCACTGCAGGAGAAAGCTGCCAGTGTCCCTTCTCCCTCCTAGAGAAATTGATGCAGTTTCCTTTATGCCGACGATGACTTGTCAGTGTGTACTCTCCATTCCAAAAGTGGGGACAGGCTTTCTAATGTGTGGTCAGGGAGTGAGAGCATGTTTAACATTAGAATTGTCTAATGCTGCCTCGAGTTCTCAGACCCCAGTAGGGCAGGGTGCAGCAGAAATGGAAGGATAGTTTAAGTGTTGCCACACTCCAAAGTTGGAGGGGACCTCAGAACTCATCTGGTCTAACTACCTCATTCTGCAGATGGGAAACTAAAACCTTCTGAGGGACTCACCCAAGGTCACTTAGCAAGTGATGACCATGGGACAAGAGCCCAGCAGTCTGGACTCCCACTCTGGTAATCTTTCTACAGATTTATGATTATAATGTGGAGAAAATAGGTATCTTCCCCTATATGCCTATTTACAAATACATTAGGAAATAAAAATCCCACCAGGCACCTTCACAAGCAGTGCTGCTGACAGTTCTGACTTCATCAAACTGTAGCTCAACATTGACCCAAACTAAATCCAACTTGTGATCAGCTTCAGACCCAGATTGAGGCTCCACTTGCTTCACACAGAGCTCAGACCAGACTGAGAAACTCGGATGTGAGTTCAAGAATTCATGGGACAAACCTTGCACTTAAGGGCCCGCGCTCAATAATATGACTGCTATGGGTACTGGAGTTTACATGAAGTGTCTGCCGAGAGTTTATAGACCTGGAATGCAGGGACTGGCAGCCATTGACCGAGTTCCACCACAGCATTCCACAAAGGCTGGAGCTGGCCAGGTAGTCCTAGCTCTGGGCTACACTGTGGAGGCTCAGGAAATGCTTCAAACATCTGATATTTTTTTTTTTTTTGGATTTTTTGAGACAGGGTTTTTCCGTAGCTTTTGGTTCCTGTCCTGGAACTAGCTCTTGTAGACCAGACTGGCCTCGAACTCACAGAGATCCGCCTGCCTCTGCCTCCCGAGTGCTGGGATTAAAGGCGTGCGCCACCACCGCCCGGCCAAACATCTGATATTTAAGAGGTTCTTCTGCCAATCTGCAGAAAATAGATCGTTTGTCTGCTCATCCACCTGTTTGTCTCTCTAGAGATTTAACCACCTACCTATCCTTTCTCCCTTTGTGTATCTCCCAGAAATTTTCCAGATAGGACATCAGTGCAGGACTCTAAAAAAGATCTACCTACTCTAGAGAAGATTCTACCTACAGTAATGACAGCTTGATTCTCTTATCCTTTGGGGAGCTGGCCAATCACATATGGAAGAGTACCGTTTCCATACTGCTGTGGTCTTAGAAACTCAACAGAGGAGACTCAGCAGACCACGTGAGCTCAACCCCAATGTCCAGATGGTGTTGGGCCAACAGACCTGAGTACTTAGTGCTCCAGGTCTCTAAGAGAACCAAGTCACACAGAAGTAGCAGCTGAGAGTTATCCAACATATCATTCCATTAAAACCTATATACAAAGAAAAAATGTATAGCCCAATAAAAACAACTTTAAAAAATACACAAACACTTCCTCCAACAAGATCACACCTACTCCAACAAAGCCACACCTCCCAATAGTGCCACTCCCTTCGGGGGCCATTTGCTTTCTAACCACCACACTGGCCGTGGGAAATCTTTTACAAATATTGGACCCATATGTGTGTGTGTGTGTGTGTGTGTGTGTGATATATATATATATATATATATATATATATATATATATATATATATGCATTACAAATTTCCTATCTAATCATTGGTAAATCTTTCTGTGGTCCCAATTCAGTTCATTCTGCTCTTCTGAGTTTGTGTTCCTTTTGCTGTCTTCTCCCCCTCTATTACCTTCTCTGCAGCACAGAGCTTCACTTTCCTCTTTCTCCTTCTGCCCGAACTACTCTTCTCCCGTAAAAATATCCCCCCCCCCCCGCTGAACATGGAGCTCATTCGTATTCCACACCCCCTTAAGAGCCTCCACGAGAGGTCTTGATCATCCCGGGACCATCTTCTCCACAAACCCCCAAAGAACTTCTTCCCTATCTATCTTACGGCTCTGAGGCTCCATAAACATCAAGATGTATTAACGTCAGCAATTTATTGACTAGGAACTATGCTCCTGTTCGCAACCATACAGGAAGAGCCAAATCCGCAAGACCCCAGGGATTAAAGACTTTCACACTCTCTCCAAGACAGGGGAGATCTTAACAAAAAGCATTCCCAAATGTTACCAAAGTTCCCTCTCGGCCTGGAAACGTTTTTACTCCACATGCATCAGCTACAAAATGCTGGAAATGCCCTCAAAGAAAGAACACGAAGGCCAGATATGCTTCCAGCCGAAAGGTAAGAGCTTACACCAAGCATTGTGCAGTCTTCCCCAGCACCTGGGTGGGCTCAGAAGGAAAAAAAATCAGTAAAACTGGGTGGCAAAGAGAAGATACTGTAAAAGGGGAGGCCGTTGTTACCTAAAAAGCCACAGGTAGTTTTCACAGCTCAAACCAAGCACTGAACAGCATCATGAGGTTAAAGATCATTGGATCCCTCACTGTTAACCATGGCATTTCTCAACCTCCGGTTCACACCCGCCACGGGTAACACCAACTTAATGGGTGAAATTGGGATGACTTCACTCTCTCTTTGCTGCTGAGGGAGGCAATTAAATTAAAAAAAATAAAACCATAATGACTATACATGAAAAGGAAGTTTCCCCCAGGCTACACATGAATAGAAAAACCTTGGAGTGGGTAGCCCAGGATTAAGAAACTGCACCAGCAACTGTGAAAGTCAGGGAAGAACAATAGGCAGGTGAAGAATCTGGGGTTCTGTGTCCTCACCGTCTTCCGATGGTTTGAAGAATGCCTACCATTTATTAAGCCAGGAAGTGGTGGTGCACGCCTTTAATCCCAGCACTCTAGAGGCAGAGGTGTATCTCTGAGTCTGAGGCTACCCTGGTCTACAGAACAAATCCCAGGATAGTCAGAATTACACAGAGAAACCCTGTATCAGAAAAAAAAAAGAAAGAAAGAATGCCTGTCATTTCTGAAGATATTAATATCTAAGAATCACAAGTATATGTTGGGATTTCACACATTCTTTTACAGCAGGAACCCACAATGAGTTAGAAGGCTTCCAGAAAGCTAGAAAATCATTAGCTTTGACAATAGACCTATAAATAGAAGAACCGGAGATCATGAATATGCTAATGGTTTTCCCTGCTATGGCCCTGCGGTATTGAGGTTTCAGCCCTAACATGTACATCAATTGGTGCCAAATCTAACCATCTTGCAATCTTCTGCAGGAATCCCTGCTTCACATGAAACAAGCGGGATGAATCACAGATGTTAAGGGAGGGTCTGACATTTCTGCATAAGAAAAGTGTTTCCCTGAAGACGGTTCATGATTTAGGATTTGGATAAACGCTCTCTCTAAACTGGAGCAATTACCTGGTACTTCAAAGGTTATGAGGACAATGGTGCTTTAAATATTTTCTAAGTTAACACATTACATAGAGATAAATCAGTCAGCAGACATGTATGAATCCACGCAGCATCTGTATTTCCACTAGGATGCAGGCTCCATGAGAACAAGAATGCATCTACTAAATCCCAAAACAATGAAGGATAGGTGCGTGGTCGATATCAATGGGCATCCATTAGATGACCTTATTGAGTAACAAAACTTCATTAATGAAAGAAAATACCATCTTAAAGGTTTCTTAGCTATTCTGTAACCAGATAACCCCTAAAGATATGGACTCTCGGAAGGCACAAAACACAAGCAGAAGACAGACTCGGGGGCTCCTGCTATAGCAATCCTGGCTGATACAACTGTGAACAGTCATGTCACTTCCTCCTTTGTCCACTCAGCACTTAGACCAGCCTTGGGTCAAAGTGGACAGAAAAGGTCAGGATGCCATAGAGAGAAACGGCATCCTTAATCCACCCGTGCACAGTGCTCCATGGGCTTTGATTACATGTCCAGCGGAGCTGAGGACAGGCAACAGGAAGCACAAGGGTCAGTCATCCAGCAGAGGCTGGAAATCCATATCTGGTGGTTAATATCATAAACCTGACAGAATCTAGAGTTGCCGAGGAGACAAACCTCTGTGCGTGTCAGTGGAAAGCTCCTCAAATGGGTTAACTGAGGTGCAAGGACCCACTCTAACTATGGGTAGTACTAGTTTGTGGTGTGGGGCCCTGGACAGGAGGAAAAACTGAGAGCCAGCTGAACACCAGCATTTTTCTCTGTCTGCTTCCTGACTGGACGCCATGCGACCAGTGGCCTCAATCTCCTGGCTCTGTCCAATAAATCACAGAGTAAATTTCCATAGACACTTCTGTTCTCCTTAAGTCTGACCCATCAGACCAAATGCACCATGGGATCACAGCCCTCTTTTCACACCATAAGAGCCCCTGCTTGGCTTCATATCAAACCAGACTTGATGCACATCTACCAGATGGAATCCAAGTCAGGGTGAGTTTGATGGAAGAGAAAACTGGGCTCTTGGTCTTTGAATCCATGTGGGTAAAAATAGATCTGTCTTTGCTTTATGCAAAGCTTACCTTGCTAAGTTCTGGCTCTGGAATCACCCAGCTACCTTCCAGGAACTAGAAAGACATTCTGCTTTATCACGGGGTACAGCAATCCTGCAGACCAAGCTATGGATTCAGGTAGGGCAGGATGCTAGGGAGACCCCTGAAAGCCTCACTGTGACACTGGGTAGGAAGGCCAGGATATTAATCCGTGTTGGCTTTGATCTTGGCAATGTGCCACTGGAAACAAGGCTACGGCTTCCCTGGAGAATCGATAGCATCTCTCTCTGATGATAGTGCAGGCAGGCTTGGCAAAGCTCCACACTCATTGGAGGCCATTAGCACCTAGAATGCACAGGGTGATTAAGACTGCATACTCCCTCACATTGCTCCAACCTGCCTTTCCCCTTTCCAGTGATAATGATGCAGCTGATACAAGATCAGCTACCTTCCTGTTCTGACCAAGACAGCTCTGCATCTAGCAGGCTTATTGTGGTGGTTTGAATGAGAATGGCCTCCATAGGCGCATAGATTTGGATACATGGGCATGACCATCAGGGAGTAGAATTGTTTGGGAAGGATCAGAAGGTGTGGCCTTCTTGGAGGAGATCTCTCACTGGGGGTGGGCTTTGAGGTTTCAGAAAGCTCATTCCAAGCCCAGAGTCTCTCCTCAGTTAAACCCCTTTGAAAATGTCGTGACAGATATGCGCAGAGATGTGACTCCCAGGTAATTTCAAATCTAGTTAAGTGGACAACGAAGATCAGTCACATTCTCGAGCCTCCTTCATGTGACAATCTCAAGGTGTCCTATTTGAAACAGCAGTGGCTCTAGAGTGAAAATCAGCTTATTTGGTTCTCTTTCTCTGAAGGTCCAAGGAAAGGGTCATAATCCAAGGTTCCATGTTCTGACTAACTGAGATCTGTGATCTTAATGGTCCAGACCTCCACAGGAGCTCAGCTCCATAGAGAATGCTATTATCAGCCAGGCAGGAAGCTATTGACTGAACCACCTTCCTGACCCATGAGCATCCCCAGTCAACAGGACAGAAGCCAACTCCTACACTACAACAAAAGCCAAAGATCCAACACCGCACAGTAAGCTATAATGGGGAGAAAAACGAGAAGGGCCCCTGGTGTTGTACTGGAGCACTGGATAGGTTAGCATGGAGTCAAGACATTAAAAAGGAGAGCATCAAGGCATGGCCATGGCAGAGCCCTGTAGCCCTAAGCTAGAGAGCAGCGTAATACTGGGAGCTACCATGGCCGGTCTCCAAGGGACTCTCAGAAAGGCAGGAGTAGATGTAGGCTATATCTATAAGCAGAGCCACCAAGAATGGAGCAGTGACAAACAGCTCTCCAGTGGACAGGAGGAACGCTAGCTTGCTTGGACTTAGAGAAGGCTAAGAGACTCTCCCCTCTTCCCAGGGTATCCCTTTGTCAAGTCTCTTGCATCAATGTAAATATCCTTGTTAGCTCTGGGGATTGCAGAAGCCTCAAAGTAGCAGTGCACTCTGGGAATCCCCTGTCCTTCCAGATACATGTTTTCTGGGGGAAAGTTAGTGCCCTGTGACTCTTAGAAACTTGCTCATGTTTCCATTTGATCCTAAGTAAATGGCCCAGCCTGCCCTCAGGGCTACAACCCCAGGCTGACAGTTTCATGGGGTAGTCTCTAAATGTACCATGTGGTAGTCAGGACCACAAGTATGTCCCATCTGCAGAAGTCCACAGGCCCAGTTTCTCCAATAGCTAGAATGTCCTCTTCCATGACAGGTAAAGTGCATGACACATAGGCATGGAGTCCAGAGTTTGATCCTCATCACTTACATAAGAATGCAAGTACAATGATCCATACTTGAAATCCCATCTCGAGGGTGTCTTGGCTAGCCAGCCTAGTCAATCACTGAGTTCCAGGTTCCAATGAAATTATCTGTCTCAAAAAAAAAAGGGGGGGAGGGTACAACATCAGAGAAAAACACTGAAGATTGGCCTCTGACTTCAATACATAGGGACAGACATACATACATATTACATGTATGCAGCCAAACACACATACACATACACACATCATAGACAAAAATATAATATAGTCACGTAACCTGAGTACAGTGCTTAGTTAAAAGGCTTTCTACAAATGATTCTCTTAAAAATGACCAAATCCAAGGCCACATAGAACAACAGAAAGACAGTCTCACTCACACTTGGATCCTGGCTTTGGCAATAATTGCATGTGACCTCAGGTAAACGGCTCACTGTCCTTATCTAACTGTGATATCCTGCATTTATTATTTTTAGCCTGGTATCACACTGTTCTTTCACATAATCTATCTTACTCAACTTAGCATCCCACGACCTTGTTCAGTGACCGCCTTCAGCATCAATATCCAAGTCACACAGCCGGGAAGGGATGGAGTCTGGCTGGTCTCCCTGATCCTAACCACCTGGCAGTGCATTCTGGGAAAGACATCCTCTCATCAAAACTGTCCAGATGTGGAGCAATCACAGGGGCCTGCTTCTTCTTGTTTCTTGGGCATCCTTGTTAGGAAACCTGATTTTCTGTACTCTAGATTCATTCCTCTGGGTAACTAGCAGGACTAGCTTTCAGATCCGGGTGCAATCCAAGCCCTTAACATAGACCAGTACCTCCATTCCCGACTCTGTCAGACCAAATACCTCCACTACGGGTCCCCAAAGAATATAAAATAAAGAGGAACAACACTTGTGGTGGCTCTGGGCATGTTAAGACAGTGAAGCTGAAGGTTTGCTCTAGAAGCAAGACTCTCCAGAAAAAGGACCTAAGGGACCCTGTCAACCCTGACAAGAGTGACACTGAGACGCACCCTCTCATGTCCCTAGACGGGGTGACAGAAGAGCACAGCTGCAGTTCCCTGAGTAGTGAGCCATGTGGCCCAGCAGCGTGCTGGGCTCGCTGCCCACCAGGCCTCATGGTCAGTGCTGACTCACAGGAGGTGGGCTGAGGGGACAGTCTGGCCCAGCTCTCAGCACTTCTGACTCACCGTCTCCTCCTGGACCACTGTACAACATCCCTCCTCCCAGAAACAACATCCATCTATATTTTTTTTAGCTGACAGAGAGCTTTTTCTTGTTCTTGGGATTGTAAACTGAGCATCTAAGGTCCCATAACTTTTTTTCTAGTAAGTGTACCTTGTAGGAACATTTTTTTTAAAAAAAAGCCAATTTGTGTGCCTAAGCACTGTCATAACATATGTGACCTTGGTCCCTCCTCGGGTTCTCTACCTGGAAAGAGTTAAAAACAAAGATGTTTCAGAAACCACAGAACAAAGTAAGCACAGACTGGGCAACCAGATCAAATGATTATCTCATAATATAGAAGCACATGCTGAGCGGTGGTAGGCAGTGGTGGGCAGTAGGCGGCGGTGGGTGGCGGCAGGCAGCAGTGGGCAGTGGTGGGCGGTGGTGGGCAGTGGTAGGCAGTGGTGGGCGGGGTGGGTGGCTGCAGGTGGCAGTGGTCAGTGGTAGGCACTCAACGTATATTTCTCTACTTCTTCCCGTAGCTCCCTGCATCAAAATTATTTCCTATTTTTAACATTGCAGAAACTGAGGGTCCAAGAGGTTAAGCAACTTGCTTAAAGTTTAATGTGGAAGCTGAGAGACACACTCAGCTTCATCTAGCACTAAAGATATATATATATATATATATACATATATATTCGGTGGATAATCACCCAGCTACAATACTTTCAGTCCCAATAGCAAACAAGCTAAGAGCAGCTTACCCTCTCACAAATCAGTTACTACTGTAGGTTCCTGAGGATGCCAGTGTTTGGTTGAGCAAAGTTCCCTGATATCTGCATCTCTGGCCAAGCCTCCATTTCTATCTTACCCACACTTCCCAGCCCCAGGGATAAAGCCCCCTGACTAGATCTCCAAGGGAAGGTGAGGCATGAAGAGATGTTTCTATGGTCCCTGCTCAGCTGACCAGGTCACATGAGCTCTTGGGAATCACCAACCTCTACCAGTCTGTGGAAGACTCCAGTTCCAAGACCGGTAGGGAAAACTCACCTGGAGACAGAGTGAAGCAGCCCACAAGGTCCCCGACTGGACACAAACAGTTCTCAGGCGTCAGTCTGCTCATCCACAGATGTCATGTTGATGTTGATATGGAAAGGAACCAGGTGGATGCTTGTAGCACAAATAATTAAAACCCAGAGACAGATATTGGGGTTCAAGCCCAAAGATCAGAGAAGCAAAGCAGCGAACCACTAGAGAGCTCTTACCTCTACAGAATCATCAGACTGAAAAGAGAGCGAGTTCCTGTCTTATCCTGCCTCACAGTTCTCTCTCATGCTAGTATTTAAGGTGTGCACCACCACCACAGGGCCTCTATGGAGAACTAGTGTGCCTGCTGGGATTAAAGATGTATGTCACCACTGCCTGGCCTGGATGGCTGATGAGTATGCCTAGTTTTATACTCTGATCCTCAGGCCAGCTTTATTTATTAAAAAATAAAATATCACTATAGATGCTCACTGGATGCACAGGGTCCATTCTGTGTGCTGGGCTTCATCCTTCCCGCGCACTGTGCCCTGGAGGCTGACCCAGGCTGTATAGATAGATCCCTTTGTCCTTCAGTGTCCTTCAGCTTCCCATTTGTTTTGGCCAGTAGAAGGTACTAGTGCTAGACACACAGTCAGGATGTAGCTGCTAACAGGAATCTTTCCCGACAGACCCTGCCCTCCCCAGGCAGCTCCTCCCAAGTCTCATGGACCAGACATAGCTGCAGCCATTATCCCATGACCTCCCTGGTTCTCCCTGTGGCTCCCAAGGTGCTGTTTGTGTTCACTGCTCTAACCCTTCCCAGGCCACAGGAAGCCTCCCTTTGTTAAGCCCTCCGGCTTTGCTGCCACCAGACCTTGCCAATTCCCCCAGCTCCTACCAGATTGAATGTGTATATTTGGGTGTAAAGAAATAAGGCGAGTGAAAGCTACTTCTATGACATATCTTTGCCTTTTAGCACCAAAGCCTTTTTAGATTCCTTACTTGGTTTATTTAAATCAGCAGACACAGAGCGGGGAGGTGGCTCGTTTGGCGAAGGGCTGGCCATATAAGCATGAGTGCCTGAATTTGGTCCCCGGCAGCTACACAAGGTGATACAAACCTGTAACCTCCAGTGCTACGGATGTTTACACAGGTGTGCCACTGGTCAGCAGGCACAACCTAATCAACAAGCCCCAGGTCCTAGCTAAAGATTCTGCCTTTAACAAAGAAGCTGACGGCTCCTGTTCAACTGGATGGATGAGAGCTCCTGAGGAACAACACCCCAAGGTTGACCCTGGTCCCCATATACATGCAGGCGTGTGTGCTCACAGCCACACATAAACCCACATCTCCACATATGCATCCATACACACACGAGGGGGGGAGGTTAAAAACTAAATAAAAACAGTTACAAACAATTTAGAAGTACCCATGCTCCTTCTAGCCACAGCTTCAATTCCCTGGCAACAAATTCCTCAAAGACTAATTAATGGGAAAAGCATTCCCAAGGCCCACATGGACATACACTCACATTCAGTACCCTCACCAGGTCAGCTCATGACCCAAAACAGCATGTTGCAGAGAGCATGTTTTAGATGCATGTGTAAGCTATTCACTGAAAGTCATTCTCTTCCATCAGCAGCAGAACGTACTTGCTTTGTTGATACAGACGCATCCTTGATAGGATTAAGGATGGTGACTGAGGCCCAGCTCCCATGCTCATAGAGAACACAGATAACAGACCACAGTGTGACAAGAGCTATAAAAGCACAAGGGTGGCTCTAGCATCTTCTGGGGTTCCCAGGAATACTTCATGGAGGAGTAAGCATCCGAAATGGTCTCTGAAGGAAGGAAAGGAGGGCATTCCATGAACAGAATGGATGAGAGGATTCCAGACACTGGGTACCACACATGGGAAGGTATAGAAGCAGAAGAGAGGAAGAGATTGCAGGTGTCACAGACAGGATGTCATGACTGGAGCTTGGATGGTACGTGGGGGCTGATAGTCATCAAGACCAAGAGGGTTACCACGGCCTGCAGCCATGCTTAGAGTTTAAGAAAAGCACAAAGATACACATGCTGAGTTATAAATCAGCAGCTAGATTATAAAAACCAAACAGAAGTGGCAATGGCAAAAGAAAACATGGTCGGCTCACTCCTAGATTCATATAACATGCTAGGAAAAAGGAACTGAACAGAAATTGAGAGTCATATACTTTGAAGTTGTTTAAATAATTGTTGAGTATATACAGTCTGTAATTAGTGTGTATTTTAGCGTACCTGCAGAAAGAGCTTCTAAACATGGAGATAGACGGATGAATGAATGAATAAAAGAATGAATGACTTATAGAAGAAAATGGAAGGGAAAGAAGGAATTTAGAGATAACAGAACTAGATTCAAAGCATATTAGATGTTAACACTTCTTTTTAACTTAGTAAGTTCTGCTTGTGCCATGGGGGAAGGAAGGAAGGAAGGAAGGAAGGAAGGAAGGAAGGAAGGAAGGAAGGAAGGAAGGAAGGAAGGAAAGAAGGAAGGAAGGAAGGAAAAGGGAAGGAAGGAAGGTAGAAAGAAAGAAAGAAAGAAAGAAAGAAAGAAAGAAAGAAAAAAAGAAAGAAAGAAAGAAAAGTTGGAAAATGTCTAACTAAATTGAAGTCAAGCTTTAAAGTCGCAGGACTTGAGAACATGCTGTACTGACCCTCCCAAGCCCACAGATAGTGAGAGAGAGAACCAGTGTGCCCATCCTTGCCTCCTCTTGGCTTTGCTTCCCTGGACAACATGTAGGTCACATGTGGAAATCCTGCAAGAGAACAGCACCCTGGGGAGCATCACAGACTGTAAATTCCAAGGAATGTTATGACCAATAGAAAGGAAACTCTCGCAATTTTGTCAGCCACAAATGGCTCCAAGGAAAGTCAGGGTCAGCTCTTAAACCTGATGATACCTTTGTGGCAGAAGAGCGGCCGTGAAAAAGCCAGTTTTCCTTTGCCGCTTTCCCAAAGGAAAGAACCCTGGGTTACTTTGGTTGTGTTTTCCCTACCTGTGGTTTTATGGTTAAGCCAAGTCAATAAACTGAAATGTAGCTTTGGTTCAGATGATTCGCAAGGAGGGAAGCAGCAATTTTGCCTTCAAAGAGACAGAGCCCGGAGCCAGGAAATGAGACTTATGTTTCCGGGCTGCTCTGGAGGGGAGGGGGGACACTGAGCTGTAGACTTCAAAGAGCCAAGCTCCCACCAAGTCCAGGGATGTCTGGAGACGGTCCAGGCTTTGGCAGTGAAAGGGCACCTGTTGTCTGAGGCAAATGCCGGGAGAATCATGCCTGCTGGGAGAGTCAAGGGCATCAGGACACACAGATGTCTGCTGCTGCTGGCTGCTGGGGACATGGAGACCTGGGCAAGATGAATGATGGCTGTGCGGACCAATAGTAAAGGATGTTAAGAGCAAGGACAGCTGCCCATAAAACCATGGGGCCTTGTTTCTTTCTCTACTAGACCTCCATGCCCCTCTGTGGCTTCAGTCAAGCCATTTTTCTCCCCTGTAAGAACAGACAGGACCATAGCCCTCCTTACCCCACAGCTCTGACAGAATAGAGCGTATGAGGCCCCCTCAAGATTCCAGCATCATGTAGAGTGGTCTGCGGCCATTGAACACCTCCATTACCACAGCATTCTCTATATCTTGGCTGTTATGACATGCTGGCCTCCTCCCCTTCTGCTAAGATTGATTAATTTATATTATTAATTTAATTAATAACCACATTCTCATCTCTGCTGGGATCCCACAGAGTCTTCAACATCATCCCCTGTCCTGGTGTCCCAGGCTTGGAGGGCTGTGTACAACTTTGACACAACCCCAGCTTTCTGTTGTTACAAAGACACAGCAACATTTAATGCTGACCCAATGTGAATTGGCCTGTACCCTCCTGAGCACAATGCTAGGCAGAAAAAATAATATATCCACAGGTCTCAATGCACAGGGGAGCCCATGTCCCCTCCCACCCAGGGAAAAACGGAAAGACGCCAAAAGGTTTATTTTTCTAGGATTAGCACAATGACAGGGAATCAGCCATATATATTGTCGGACCTGACGAGCCAAATATTTTTCTGTAATTTCTGCAATAATATGAGAAAAGTTGAAAAGGGAAGGGAAAAAAAGTGTTCAATTTTAAGCCTGTCTCCGTAGACTCTGGCTCCAAAAATAACAGCCCATCCCATGAATTACCAACAACGCTATTTGCAAGACAGTTGCTTGATACAAGAAATGGAACATATTAATAGGAGCTTCCTGACAAAGCAGGGGGGACACTTAGGGAGGACAGATTGACCTAAGACAGACAGCACCTGGGAGGGCGTGAGCTTTTAGCTGCCAAGCCCTGTGATGCACCCTCCCCACGAAGCAGAAGAGGTCACCTAGATGTCGCCATGACCCACGCTGAGTAGCCAGCTCATAAGTGTGAGGAGTCTGGCTCTTGCCACACATGACCTAAGGTACTTTAATACCTTGTTAGTGTCTGCACTTTGCACCGGATGACATGATAACAGAAGAGCAAATAGGATATCAGAATCCAGAGGAGTGAGCAACATTAAAGCAAAGTCTAGGCAGGAAGAAAGGAGGGAAAAAAGGAGGGAAGAAAGGAAAGAAGGGAGGGGAGGAGGGAAGAAGTGTGTGTGTGTGTGTGTGTGCGCGCGCGCGCGCGCGTTCAATGGAAAAACTCTGAAAACAGCCTCAGATCGGGTCTCTCCACCTTTAGTATACATGTGTCTGTGTTTAACACCAACAGGTCATCACTCCAGAAGTTGGGTGACTAGAGTAGACAAAGGACGTTGTTCGAAGCAGAAAAAAAAATTAACCTTGGGCCAGGACTCCATAGAGCAGAGCTGCTTCAAATCCCACACTCGGCACTTCTGTGACCAGGAATCGGTGACCTCCCTGCCCTAAGCTGACCTTTCAACTTCATGAGCAAACCATAGCAGTGAAGGGGGAATGAGTACTGGAGAAAGGCAATGGAGATTGTAGGTGATACCTATGAGACATCTCTCCACCCTTCAAACCCAGCATTCACAGAGGTCTCAGGAGGAGTGGGAAGAGAGCTCATCCGGGAACAGCACACTCAGGCAGCACCGGCACCAACGAGGGCAATTACTGCCTGTATCTGGTCGACAAGAAACCTCGGGTTCATAAGAAGCCACTGAGCTGAGCAGAAGTCAAGCCCCTCTCCCCCTACCTGCTGCTGAAGGACCTGTACACCAAACTTCATCCTTGACTTCATACCTTCCTCTCTCCCAGGACCCATCTTAGCACTTCAAAGGTGAATGGGGCTAAAGAGAGAAGAGCCAGTCCACAGTGAGCCTGTCTTCAAGGGTCCCCAGGCTCTCAGAGAGTCTGGGGCAGAGAACCCACCCCATCCCAGATTGCCTTCAGATTGTGAGAGCCACCCAGGCACCTAGGAGATCAATGACGGAGACTTTCCCAACTGCTAAGTTCGGAGGAAGTGAGAGAGAAGTTATAGCCAGGAAGGAGAACTTCTAGAAGGAGAAGATTTGGAGGTGCAGTTTTGGTTTCAGCCCTGAGTCTCATCCCAGATTGTGTGAACCAAAGAGGCTACATAGAGGTTACAAGCACCCCTGGGACAAGGGATAAGACCCTGGTAAACACTGGGCTATAGAGAAAGGACTAAGACACAACCTGGCTATCTAAGTATGCCTGGCCTTTCTGTTCATGAGAGCCATCACAGAAAAGGAGAAACCCATTCTCATTCCCCTTCCCACCCCCTACAAGACAGAAGGCAATTTCCCCCAAGGAGCCAGGGATTAAAAGGAAGCATGAGGCAAACACCAAATGTTTTACCACTGGAAATAAAGTCGAATGTGGCCCTGGAATCTGCTCTATCCAGAGAGTTTCCAGGGGGAGGTTTGGTGTGAATGAGTCACCAAGGACACCACACCACAGTGGGTGCTAAGGGCCCCACAGCAGGATGCAGAAGGGAGTTCAACCAACTTGGAAAAGGCTCTGAGCCTCTCCCCCCCACACACACACACATCCCGGAGCTGAAAACATCGCCTCCCTCCTTTCCAAACCGTCCAGCTGTGGGCAGCTTGGTGGGCCCCCGTCCCCCTCCCCCAGAGGCTTCATGGGGACAGGAGCAAACCCAAAACACTGAGAGGGCCATAAATCTCTGCCTGCCCACGACAGGGCTCTGGCACCTCCCGTTGTCTCTCCTTCTCTAAAGGAAAAAACAATACATAACTAATCACAATCCCCAGGATGAGAGGAGCTAGTAGACAAGCCCGGGGCTCTGTCCAACTCTTTTCTCTTTGACAAAATGTGGGCTTTTCGGTCCCGCTTCCAGCTGGTGCCTCACGATGTCCCTGTGCCCCAAGAACAAGTACCCTCCTCCTCTGTGCAGCAAATTATGGGATGTGTGCTATGCTTCCAAGATCCTTCCCAGGGCACAGGGGGTTTCTTCTATACCTTCCCCAACCCGCGTCTGCCACTGGCAGGAAAAACCAAATCCTGTGTGGGAAGTAACTGGGACCGTGTCTCAGAAATAAGAACAAGGCTGAAGTTAACCCTAAACACCAACTCTTGGCAAGAGTCACACTGGGAAGAATTCCCACTTGACAGATGAACACACTGGGGCCCTAAGAGCTAGTGAATGACAGATTAAGACATTAGAACTCAGCTCAGCAGTGAGGAGCATTAGCTGATCTTCTGTAGGACCTGCACCTATAGGTTCCCAGCATCCACGTGGCGGCTCTCAACTGTCTGTAATTCCAGTCCTGAGGGATTTGACACCCTCGTCTGTCTCCTCAGTCACTGCATGTATGCAGTACACAGACAGGCATGTAGACAAAATGCCCATACACACAAACACAAACTATTTTTAAATCAAAATCTAAGTCTCAAGGCCTCTTGCCTGCTGCCGCTGTGGATGCCCTCCTGTTCTCAGCACACCCCTGGAGCTGTTGTGATAAAAATAAGAGATTCTGATAAGATCATAGACTGGGGAGGACAGGCTGGAGAGATTTGAAATCAGGTCCCCATCACCCATGTAAAGAGCCAGGCTCAATGGGGCAGCGGGTGGAGAAGACAGGCCAGCCCCTGGTGCTCACTGGCCAGAGAGCCTAGCCAAATTATAGTGAGCTCTAGACTCAGTCAAAAAATATCTGTCGTTAAAAAAAGTGAATAGTTTTTGAGATGGACACCCAGACTTGACCTCTGACATCTACATTCAAAGTAGGCATGTGTGTGTGATCATGAACACATACAGGTTACACATACATACACACACACACACATACACACACACACAAACACACACAGTAATAGTACACAAAATGAAAGTGCAAATTGAGTGTCCCTTATTAAAAATGCATGGTACCAATAGTGTTTTGGATTATTTTTTTCAGATATTAAAGTATTTATATACACAGAGAAACCCTGTTTTGACAAAAATTATATTCCAAAATAGGAATACACAAAATGAGATGTTCTGAGGAAAGATTCTAAGCTTAAACATGAAATTTATTCATGTTTTGTATGCACCTTAGATAGACTGAAGGTAATCTTACTCAATATAATAATATATTATTAATATTACATTATGTATTTATATGACATATTAATATTATTTTGTTTATATATACAGCAGGGTAGATAGCTGTATGGGTATCACATATATTCAGATATCCATGGAGGCCAGAAGAGTCCATGGGACTACCTAGACTTGAAGTTACTAGTAGTTACAACTCATCCCACATAGATGCTGAGAACCAAACTCAAGTCCTCTGGGAGAGCAGCAAATACTCTTACCCAGGAGCCATCTCTCCAGCACTTATGCAATATTTCTAGCATCTTGATGCTTTGACAGCAACCTGTCACTTGAAGTCAGATGTGGAATTTTCCACTCATAGCATCATGGTGATGCCCAGAAAGATCCAGGCTATGGAACATTCTATTGAATTCTTATTTTAGGGATGCTTAGCCTCTAGTAGTATTGTAATTCTCTTCCCTGCTGAAGTAAAATGCTGGGCTTCTGAATGTTCCCAAGTAGGGATAATCCAAAGTTAGAGTCTGAGATCCTACCTCGTGGGCTCGAGGATGCGGGAGAGAACCCTTCACTCCAGTGTTTGCTTTCCACTTAGGAGTGCAGATAAAGTAAAAAGTCCTCAGACCGAGGCAAGTCAGAGACGCTCATCATTCCAGACTTCTGTATCTACCTCCTGCATCCATCCCAAGTGTGAGTGTGGTGGGAGGAGGGAGGAAAGGGAGAGAGAGAGCCTCTGAGCTCCTAAGATATGGATAGGGGACATCATAATCTTGAGGGAGGAGGCAGCCACTTAGAGATGATGCTCATGATGTTGAAAAACTCAGGAGCCTCAGCTCAAGTACAATTTAGTGGTAGAGGATTTGCTAACTTATTCAAAGCTGTGGGTTCAAATCCTAGCGTGTGTGTGTGTCTGTCTGTCTGTCTGTCTATGTTTGCACAAAGTCAGCATCAGACTTCCTCTTGAACCCTGAGCTTCAGTTTATTCTGTAAAGAGGGAACAGTAGCAGTACCTACCACAAGCGTCCTTGTGAAGACTGAAACATTCAAATGCAAACAAACACTTGGCACAGATCTGGCCCATAGCTAGTGCTCAATAACTATTGTCTGTAGACAAAAGGGTGTGGGCTGGCGATATAGCCAGTGGCACAGTGCTGGCCTGCTGTTCACAAGACCAGTACCTTGACCTCCAGCGTCAAAAATAATAATGGTAAAATAAATATTACTAGACTATTAATAAAAGATTAGCTAAACCAGAGACGAATATCCCCTGCTATTGACTCAAACCTATCAGGAAGCCCCCAAATCTGCACCCAGCCTGGCATTTCTCCCAGCCCCCCAGGAAATATGGTTCAAGACAGTGATTTCATTTATTCAGGACATCTCCAACATATATCCGTAGGACCTGAGTCAAGGGGACATCTGGTGTTGTGGACCCTCACCTTACTCACCCCAAACTTTACATACACTGACACCCTACAGGACTCAGGGGGCCATCTGGAGAGAAGAGTTCAGGATCCCTGTTTGCAGAGGAATGGAAAGGGGCCTAACATCACGCTCCCATTGGAAGTGTTACTTCAGCCCCAGTTCTTGTGGGGAGGGCAGGAGCTTGAATGATGTGGCCAGGGTACACATGGCCTGAGCAGTGTACCCTGGTTTATTAAACACATTCTCTAGACATTGATGGATTCTGGAACACAACGATGCTTAAGAGACAAGGCCTCCCTTTAGGTCCACGGGCCCCAGGAGGGGAGACCGTATATGTTTGGTGAGGTAAGCAAGTCTGAAGGAGAAAGTGCAGGCTTCAGAGTCCTAGCAAAGCCAAGAAGTGAGGCATTCCTGAGGGTGACATTCACCTAAGTAAGAGGATGGGGAGGAGGGTGTCCAGGCGCCAGAAAAGGCAGAAGTGCACAGGATCTGGTGCACCAGAGTACAGCGTGGAGCGACAGTTTGGGATGGAAGAACTAGAGGTCTGATTTAAAAGCAGAGAGGGGCAAGGAGATGGCTGAGTGGCTGAAGATACTTGGGGTCCGAAACCTGAGTTTGATCCCTGGGACACACAATGGTAAAACAAGAGACCCAACTCCACGGATTGTCCTCTGATGTCCACATGTGTGCTGTGATGTGCACATGCATGCAAATAAATAAAAATAAATAATATGAGGCTATGGCTTCAGCTCATTGGTAGAGTACTTGTCTAGCATGCACTCGATGGTTAGGCGCTTGCCTAGCTCTGGATTTAATCTCTGACACTAGTTTGTAGGGGTGGGTGGGGGCACATAGAAAGGCACTCTGCGATATGGAGCACGAAGAAAACATTCCAGATGTTAAAACTCCATCCCAGCTTGGCCTTCAACCTGCAGTGTAATCTTGGCTCACTCCCGTCCCCAACTCCAGCTCTTGACTTCCACATCTCTGTAGTGAGTGGAAGCTAACTGCCCACCCCAGACCACAAAGACTGGAGGATCTGAGATCCTGAGCTGGCACGGGCTAGCTGGAATACCAACTACAGTGTGTCCCTCCTCGAGGCTCTAAGAGATAACCATCGAGGGCTTTTGTCCAAAATGATCTTTAGCAAACCCAGATCCACAAATAAAAATGTGCAAAACAGTTTCCAGGTTGTTCTGTTTTGTTTTAACTCTGCCAACAAGAAAAATCTCAGAATCCAGTGATCTCCCTTAGGACCAATCTGTGGTTGCTTCACCAACTCTACCTGATACCTCCAAGAAGATTCTTAAGAGTTTTGCCCACTGGGGCTCCCCCTGCTCATGAGTCCTCTAAACTCACCGTGCCTGGGTTCCTAAGCCACCTGTAAACAGTGGTCGGGTGGAACATTTCTCTGTATAGAACATTCTCCTACTCTATGCAGTAGGCCCAGAACTAGACTCACAATGAATCTAAGAAAGGCAGTAGGTGGATGGTTGGGGTGCACGCCTTTAATCCCAGCACTGGGGTGCAGGGGCCAGAGGCAGGCAGTCTCTGAGTTTGAGCCAATCCGGTGAGTTCCAGGACAGCCAGGGCTACAGAGAGAAACCCTGTCATGAAAAACAAAACAAAACAAACAAACAAAACGAGGTTTGTGTGGATGATAGCCTAGCTCTGAAAACTTCTAAGATTTTGGGGGTAGCCCGTAAAGTGTCTCCCCTTTTCCTGGTCCTATAACACACAGCCTCATTTCCTCAGCCTCTGAGCCTGAGGGCTACCTGACACTACATTTCCAGATACCAAGACATAGTGGGAAAGGCCTGGGCCCATCTGTATCCAGTGGTTATCACCGTCTGCTTCACCCCTGGTGCCTCCATGTGAACCATCCACTTTCCATAAGCCTGGAAATAATAATAAGCATGGATCTGCAAAAAACCTTTAGAGCATATGGTTCAACCTCATCACAGTCCAGAGAGAATGGTGTCCCAGAGGGAGAGGGCCATGAACCCTGATAATGCCCCCTATTAAGTCAACAAACAAAGCTATCCTAATATCTCCTGGTCTTCAAGGCTCCGTTCTACAATCCCTTGATGCCGACACAGCACCAGGGGCATCTATGGAGCCCTAGTCACTGTGTCTGTACAGGATGACATCACAATCCACAGCTCTGAGAACACACAGCCCCTGCCAGCTTGCGGATTAGGCTGTGGTTAGCTGGAAGAAGCCTGGCCTAGGGCTGGTGGTCCAAGCCCAGTTGGCCCCATCTGCAGAACCAATTGGCCTGCTTAGCCAGTTTGTGCCCTTCCCCCACAGCACAGTCCAACACTATCAAAGAAATAGCTCAGTCTACGGGGATCATGGGAGAGGGTTGAAGAGGAGGGAAAAGAAATGGGGGGAGCAGAGAAAAATATATCGCTCGAGAAAATCATTTTTTAAAATGCATATGCAAAAAGAGGAAAAAAAGAAACAGCTCAATTCATTATAAGACATTCCCCCACCTAACCATTATTTTGCGGAGTGATACTATGAAGAAGGAATTTCTCCAAAGCCTGGGGAAAATACCCAAGTACAAGATTTACAATCCTGAGATGAAGAAGACTGTGTCTTTCATGACATTGCCCAGCTCTTCTTCCTGTGATGGGGCAAAGACTCTCAGGACTGGAGTGAAACGAGTTGGTGACATGCCTGCCACCTATATTCTCCAATCACCAAACCCATACCAACGTTATACCTTTCCAAAGCACCACGACCTTCCCAGACCACATCTGTTGCCTAGGAGACCCCGCCTGGCCACACACAGCTCCCTGATACACATGCTGCTATACTGATATACTCAAGTGGTCTTGCTACCCAATGCCTCTGCCCACTGTGCCCCACAGGAGGACAACACCCACGTCCCCCAAGAGCAGTACGGAAGGGAAGGAGGGGCAACTGAAGCAGGCAGACTCATCTGGTCAAAAGCGAAGGATCAGAACCCCCAGGCACTGCTTGGAGACAGCATGACTTGGCCAGCAGAGACCCATAGGAGGCAGAGGAGTGGGTGTACAATACAGGGAGTTGGTAGCTCAGGAAAGATCAACAGACTCTATGAACACATGGATACGCTGCTTGCTGTGGTACTCCTGCAATGCCTGGACTGCCACTGGAATTCAAGATGCATCTAGAACAAGAAGAACGACCTGGGCATCTACTGGGATCCTGGGGATGTGGCAGAACTTGTCTTGGGGGAGCAAGGGAGGCCAGTGTTTAGAATCCAGGTCAAGGATCACCTGGTCTCTAAAGCTTCCTCAGATTTCCTGGCCCCTTTCTTTTTACCCTGTACCTGTATAGATTCCTGAGGCCCCTGTGGATTTCTACCAGGACCCGTACCTTCTGTCTCTCATCTAGAAAGACTTTGTCTCGTTTATTGTTATGTCTCCGGAGCCCAAAAAAGTGTTTAGTATAACACGCTTATTCAGAGAAAGGGAGACTGCATGACAGAGGTGGGTGGATGGATGGTGAACGTGATACACAATAAATAGTGTGTGCTTTTGTGTTTCACGGCACTAACAGGTTCAACGGAAGTATCCTGACATTATCACTTGCCAAAAACTAAAATAAATAAAAGTATTTGACCTAAAGATCTTGGTCCTCCATATGTCTTTCAACCCCTCTGGTGCTGAAAGCCCTTGTCAGGCAGGCTCCTACACAGAACTGAGCTAGGTCCTGAGCTCAGCCTCCAAAGACATCATGGGATAGGAAGAGTCATGACTGGATGCTGGCCCCAGAACAACCCTTCAGTAATTGCATGTTTCCAGACAGACATAAATAGACAGATTAGCCTTTCTGCATTTTTCTCATAAAAATAACAACAGTTCCTAAGCACACTGGCATGAGTGTGGACATTAAGCATTGCAACCTGCTGTTCTTGGCGGCCAGGGCTGGCCTTCCTTTCTGTTTCCCCCAAAGTGCCTCCTCCAGGCTCTTGGAGGCTTCCTCAGGCCTGGCTCTGTCCACCCGTATCACCCCAGAGCAGGTTGGCAGCCAAACCCTGAGACTGGCTAAGGGCTTTTATGAGCATCATGTCCATGGTTTGCTGTTGTCTGGCTGGATCTTTATCTGCCTTTATTCATTATGTAACTCAAAATGTTAAAACACAGCGAAATGATTATATGCCCGCACTTGGTACTAGAGGAAATGGGGAAGAGTCTTGCTTTGTCTTTGTCCTAACCCAGAAGGACAATTGCATGACGACCTTTCTCCTTTCACCCCCCAACACACTGGAATTCCCCCTCCTGTTCCTTTCCCCCACCCCTCTCTCCACTTTTCTCTCCTCTCACTCCCCTTCCTTCTCCTCCCCTCTGTCTCTATCTCTGTTTCCTTTTTCACTTACATTCAAACTCACATGCAGGATATTGAGCATGACTGAAAATCAAGACACCTGCTCCCCTGGCATCTGTAAACCTCCATTTTCTCTACATCTAATGTAGGCCTTCCTCAGGTGTCAGGGTCCAAGGGTCAGAGCCTAAGCATTACCAGACCCATCAATCCTAAACTGAAGGACCTTCTAGCATCTTCTTCCTGCCAGAAGCTGACTAGTAAGGCCACTAGCCATGGGGTGGTTATGGCTTCCTCTAGAAGACAAAAGGTTGTTCCATGCCTCCAGGACATAAAGAGCCTTCACACAATGCTATTACTCTTTATTGTCTTCTCCAGATAAACCTACAACAAAGCATTGGGGCTAACTTGTGTCAGGCACATATCACGTACCAATTAACAATGTAAGACAACTCTCAAGAGGGCCAGAGAATGGGGAGATAGGGTCCTGGATTTGCAGCCTATGATTCAAGACCCAGGTCCACATCTCACCACTGGCAGAAGTCATTTTTCTGTCTATGAAATGCCTAAGTAAAAATGATGGTGTTATACCAGGTCACGAGTTTCGGGGAGGGAGGGAGACAGGGAGAAAGAGAGAGGGCTCTAACGCTCCTGTCCTTTTCAGGCCTCTGGAATCCTTCATCTGCAGGGTACCAAGGAAGTTCTGACTTCCTTGAACAGTTTCATGCAGTGCAGGTGAAGACAAACGGAAAGGAAAAAGCTAGCACTCCTGCCAATTGCTCACACTCATAGCTACAGAGGAGAGCCTCTGGCAGGACCTGCATCTTGATAATTCAGTCCAGTGACTGCCTTAGGAACCTCACTGTCATTCCCTTGGGGTATTACCAGGATGTTAGTTACACAGCTCTTAAGGCAATGACCAGCCATGAGGAGTGGAAGAAGAGATCCTAAAAAGATTTACACAGTCTTATGAGGTCTTTGATCAGATGGAAGAGAGTTCTATCAGAATGTATTGGAGAAGGCTGCTCCCCCGCCCCCTCCAAAAAAAAAATCCCACAATAGGACAGAGAGACTCCGGAGTTGGGTCAAGACACTGCATTTCAACTGGATCTGCCCAAAAGCTTCCACTCCAGCTCTGTGATTCCAGACCTTTCTTAAGCAGAGTGGTTGCCTTCACGGAGATCTGGGATAACTGTGAAGAGCCATGCTATTCTGTACAGCTTCACAGACGTCTTTGTGACACTTTTAGCTGTAAAGTGATGGCCGAAGCCCTCCAGTCCTCTGGCAGTGACTTGTCGCTTGTCATTTCTTCCTTTCCAGTGCAATTAGAAGCAGCCAGCCCACAAACCCTGCAACCGTCCCTCTGCATGTTCACTGTGGATCCTACTGTCGTGACATTGTTCAGTGGTGGCCACCCTGTCAAACCCTGCGGCTTCCGTAGCTACTTCCTTTCATGCAACCTCAGTGGTTTTGTAACAGATCTTTGCTTCTGTAAGCCATTCACTGTTAGTATTGCAGATTTCTGAGACTTGGGGGATAAAGGCTTATTGTGTATAGATGAGGACCTGAGTTCAATCCCCAGTGCCTGCAGAAAAAGCTGAGTGTGTTGATATTTGTTTGGAATCTCAGCACTTGGAAGGCAAAGACAGGTGAATCCCTGGGGTTGCTAGCCATCCAGGATATTCTACCTAATAACTTCTGAGCCAATGGGAGACCCTTACTCAAAAAACCAAGGGAAGGGTTCCTGGGGGATGAAACCTGAGGATGATCTCTGTGCTCCAAATGCAAGTGCATACTTATACACACATCCATAAACAGTGAGATGTATATATAAACCCACACACATGAACACAAAATTTATTCTCTTTTCTATTGACAATAAATCTATATCAACCAATTCAATCATAACCAGCATAGATAACCAACTGTTCTTCAGTGGTCTGTTCTCTGGTAGGACCTATGCTGTCAAATGCTGAGTCAGAAGCTATAAGAAACAGAGAGTCTACAAATACAGCAAGCAGCTAGGAAGTCGTTTCATACAAAACTTCCTAAGTGCAAGGAAGGATGGGAAGGATGAGATCAAGGAAAACCACACTCAGTCTCAGTCTTAAAGAGTCCTGAAGGCTGACAGCAGAAAATTCTCAAGGGTCGCCATTGATTCCCTTCTACCTGTGGACCCAATGGAGCAAAGAATACATACGCCTCCTCACTTTCTATTATGTTTATATCTCCTGGAAAACTAGCAACACAGCCGGTTACCTAGCCAATAACACAAAGCTGATTTAACATTACACAATTTAAAAGATAATATTCTATGCTTTAGAACAGTAAGAAACCAAAATAAATTGATATAACTGTCTCAGGTACTTTGGGTATCAGAATTCAAAAGGTCATGGCATTCTGAGATCTTTAAGAGGTGTTGTCTGTTACTAGTTCATCTCACATTGGTTTTCCTGCTGGTTGTTACCATAGAACCCACAAGTGACTTACCTTGGTTCTTGGTTTTCCAGTAGTTTTTTCTTTTTTTTATTTATTTTAATTTATTTATTTATTAAGGATTTCTGCCTCCTCCCCGCAACCGCCTCCCATTTCCCTCCCCCTCCCCCGATCAAGTCACCCTCCCTCATCTGCTCGAAGAGCAATCAGGGTTCCCTGACCTGTGAGAAGCCCAAGGACCGCCCACCTCTATCCAGGTCTCCTAAGGTGAGCATCCAAACTGCCTAGGCTCCCCCAAAGCCAGTACGTGCAGTAGGATCAAAAACCCACTGCGATTGTTCTTGAGTTCTCAGTATTCCTCATTGTCCTCTATGTTCAGCTAGTCCGGATTTGTCCCATGCTTTTTCAGATCCAGGCCAGCATGTGCACAAAATTTTTTCACTCTTTCTTCCACTACATCTGACACCTGGCTGGGGGTGAAAGAATCTACCCGTGACAATCACATGCCACCCACTAGCCTCCTAAAAGAGGACCTCTGTCCCTCTTTCATTAACCCCAAGGTAGTTCACTAAAGGAGTCCAAAACATTTCAGAATATTCTTTGTTCATGGGTAGTTCAGGAATTCACACAAGCAAACCATGACTATGCCAAGGTGTTCTCAGTCATTGGCGTCTGTGGTCGCCATGATTCTTCAGAGAGAGAGGGGGGAGGAAAAGGAGATTCAGCTAGAGCAGTGTTCTCAGCCTTCCTAAGTGTCCTAATGACACTTTAATTCAGCTCCTCATACGGTGGTGACCCCCAACCATAAAATTATCTTTGCTGCTACTTCATAACTGCAATTTAGCTACTGCTATAAATCATAATGTAAATATCCATGTTTTCCAATGGTCTTAGGCAACCCCTGTTGGAAGAGTCATTTGACTCCAAAGGGTCAAGACCCACAGGTTGAGACCACTGAACTAGCTGTAGATGTTTGTTCTATTTGAAATCCACAGAATACACCAGCAGCTGAAGACCCAGGGATGAATCTCAACTTGCGTCCAAAGACCATCTATGGTAAAATACCTTCTTGCTTTATGGAAGCCACTGATCTTTGCTCTTAAGGACTCTGATAGACCCAGCTACATTATACAGAGTATTCTACTTTAAGCCTATAGAATTAAATGCCTATATCATTTTAAAAATACCTTAACAGAAGCTTCTAGAATGATATTTGTCCAGACATTTGGTCACCATGTCCAATATCAAGTTGACACACAAAGTTAACCATCAAATCAGCTCCTCCAAGGAGCTCTTTCACAGTACTAACCTACTCAAATAACCTCAGCAAATCCTCCCTTGCACCATCCCCACCACCCCCTGGATGACTCTATCCACCTCCATGGCAGAAGTACACCTAGTCTATCTTTGTAACTTACTGCACCAGCCCAAAGATGGCTCCATTGACATGAGCAACACAAAAGAATGAGGGATCACTTGCAGAAGCCAGGAGTCTTCATGACTCAGTAACTTGCTTATCTCAAAACATCTTTTCTATATGTACTTGAACCTGCAACAGAGTTCTCGGGAAAGACTGGCAATTTCTTTGTGGGACGATGTAGCAACCAACCTCATCTAGTACCAAGTGATTATAAGTGCCAAATGGTCATCCTGTTGATTACCCATCAGTGTGGTACCACAGAGAAAACCATTCAAGTATCCTGATAGTACCACCTCTACACTGGGGTCTGAACTCTAAAATGGAATGGGTGCTGGTTTTTTGTTTGTTTGCTTGTTCGCTTGCTTTTCTTGCTCTGGTCCAGGTCCTGGTTTCTCCCACATGTCCGTTTGGAAACCTCACATCTGACTCCCAAACCAGATTTGTGGTCTGAAATGCCCCATGCTGCACTGCATTCAACATGAAACTCCCATGCATTCCAGTCTTGTCAAAGAAATCACTGACGTGGTTGCCAAGACCCCATGAGTGGTGCCAACAGGTCATACTATAAGTAGAGTGTCCTCATCTCCCAATTTTTAGACAGAATTGGGATGTGGACCATGAGCACAAAGTAGAATAATATGTCATCATCAGGAACACAGGGGATAGTCAGCATTTCCTCAAGATAAGGATCCATCTGGCTTTCACAGCAAATGGCCCAGGTGTCCCCAGCAAAATCCAGACATCCTCACTGAGAGCTTAGACTTCTCCAGGTATATGTTTATGAAAAGATATTGAATATAGGACCAAGAAGCCACAAGTCCCTAAGGGAGAGAAGAAAGAGGAGACTGACTAACAAATGTCTGGAAGAGAAGAACCATCTCCTCAGCACGCAGATTATTGGACTCCTTGAGGATGCACTAGCATACATCGCCCTCATTGGTCTGGGAATCTGATCTCATTTCTGGGCCTTAAATGTGCCTGGCATCTACCTCCAAGATCAGGCCTCTACCCCTCCCCTTGGGATGAAATAGAAAATCCTTCAGCTGGTGAAAAACTTCCTCTCAGTCCCCACTCACATCTCCACAGCAAAACACACTCCCCATTAGGCACATAGTCTTCAACAATAGCTCTGCAATTGGCCAAGAAAAGGCCTCTGAATTCAGGCCTGGGAGAGCAGGCCTATAATCCCAGCTACTCGATAGGCTGAGACAGAAAGATCTCAAGTTTGAAGATTTCCTGTGCTGCAGAGTGGGTTCATAGCAAACCTTGCCAACCTCACCTCTGTCTCAAAATAAAAGGTAAAAAGAAGATTCATGATAGAGCTCTGTGGTAGAGCACTTTCCCAGCATGGCATGGGGCCTTTGGGTTCCATCCCTAACACCCCTAAAGCCATACTTTTCTTTGACTAAAGAATAAACCCTTTTCTTTGACTTGTAGGTCTACAACAAGGGAGATCTCAGGGACCTCAAGCAAAATCAGTTCTGTAAAGGGGCATGCTTTGCAGGATGGTGTTTTGCCCATGGGTTTTCTCCATTCCTGAGTCCACAACCTGTATCTTCCCCGTCTTTGCTCTTTACCCAGCTTAAGATCAGCATCAGTTGAGTACTTGGTGAGGCTCAGAGAAGACAGACCAGACACAGAAAGGTAATGGATGAAGATGCTGGTGGGCATTTTGAGGATGAAGACTTGACCTCATATGACCCTGAACTAGATTTCCCTCGCCTGCTCCACATTGCATAGGCTTTGCCTTGCAGGGAAATATATTGGTGAGCTCAGAGTCTTACATACTTCACCATCAATCTCTAGGAGGTTGGCTCCCCAAGTGGATCATTGTTTCTGGTTTTATCTGAAACAAAAATAGACTCTTGAGAGTGTTCCAGCCATTGGGTCATTGGTTCATTGGCTTCTTCCAGCCCTGGCTGAGATCCCTCATCCTGAGATCACTCGGAGCTCCATGGCTGCCACGGGTACAGCTGGTTTAGCTGACATGGTGGCTTATTCCCCACAGCTTGTTCTTCCCTCGGGCCCTTTAGATGGCTCTTAGATATGAAACTGTACAGAATGAGGGATGCCAAGCCCTCAGACATTTTCAGCATCAGCCAAGTCACAGGCCACCAGGGCCAATCACGGTTCTCCAGGGGAATGACTCAGTTATCACTCGGGACAGCTGCCACCCTTTCTCAGGCTCTGGTACACGCTGTGTGGACAGGTCTTTCCGTGCTGAATTCTTTTTGTACTGTGGGCGTCTATTCATGTCTTTTACCATTGGACAAGAAGCTTCGAGAGAGGAGAAGCCAGATCTGATTCTGGTCTAGGACCTTTCTAGAAAATACATCCAAGCAACTTGCCTCCTATTGGTTTTATTTAGATTCTTCCTAGGGGAGTTAAGGAGATGGCTCAGCTGATAAAGAGCCTGAAGTAAAAGCACAAAGATCTGAATTTGGATCTTGGCACCTAAGTCCAAAGCCATGGCATGGACCTAGAACTCCAGCACTGGGGGAAGTTAAGATGAGATGGGCTTCAAGATCTCTATAGCTCTTTCCAACCAGCGAGCTGAATCAATGAGCTTCAGGTTCAAGGAGGGATGCCAAGCACTCGGACATCTTCCACATCAGCCAAGTCACCCCCAGGGCCTGTGACTTTATCTCAAAAGATAAAGATGAAAAGCAATCGGAGAAAGATACCCACCATTACTCTCTGCACGCGCGCATAATGCATAAGCCCACACTAGTAAGTATATACACAACACAAAGTTAAAACTAACTTTGAGATTTCATTTTTTTAAGACTCCTTACGATAATATGTGTATCTTTAAAAAGAATTAACTGAAGGATATGCTTCCACATCCACATCACTGTTCATCAGCGGAGGAAATCAAGACAGGAACTCAAACAGGGCAGGAATCTGGTGGCAGGAGCTGATACAGAGACCATGGAGGGTGCTGCTTACTGACTTGCTCTCGTGGCTTGCTTAACCCTCCTTGTACAGAACCCTCGACCACCAACCCAGGGATGGTACCACCCACCATGGACTGGGCCCTCCCCTGTCAATCACTAATTAAGAAAATGCCCTACAGGCTTGCACACAACACAGCTCAGTCTCACAGGAGTATTTTCTTAATTAAAGTTCCCTCCTCTCTAATGACTCTAGTCTGCATCAGGTTGACATAAAAGTGTCCAACACACTCTCTAACACGATATCGCTAAATTTTCCTGAGGAATGCAAGCTTTTCAAACTCATCGTTTTAGAATTTTTTTCCCCATAAAATAGCCTGAAATTCTTTTCGGGGTCACATGTTATTAATAAATTTGAAATCGTTCACTCTTCCAATCAGTCCTTCTTTGCGGACCACGATTTTGTAATTAGGAAAGCATTCTCCCTCCTGGTGCCGAGATAGCCGGTAAACTTGGAGAAACTTCAGTCCGCTTGAGAATACTGTCCGTTTTAATTATCTTTCATGTCGAGATGAGTAAATATTGCACTTCAGATATTCTCAGAGATACTTTCTTTTTGCCTCAGAGTGATTTTTTTTCCTTGACAAAACATGTCAAAAAAATCTGCACTAATGAGTTTTTGAATGGTTCACCAATTTTAGCTGCCCAGAATCGCAAGCCCATTCCACTGCATGCCACTGCAACAAAGAAGATAAATTTATCCAATGGCCATATAAGCCCTGTATTAAGCCTCTTCCTGACAGCTTGCATGTTGCAAAAAAACCTGCATAATTGAAACGTTAGTCATGGCACAGCTTTTAAGCCTTGTTTAACTTCCCCAGCCTCTCTCATTCTTCTTAAGAGAAATCTCGGTCTTCCCGCTTGCAAGCTTTCTTCTGCATCACCACCATTCCTTAAAAGACTCAAACACCAACGTCTTGGATTGAGCTCTTCACTTAGTTCGGATGCAGTGTTTCCAGGTGCTTTTGCTCAAAGAGACCCAAAAGTTGGGAGGATTTGTTGACACAAAAGGCCAAACAACACCTTTTTGGGACATTCAATTCACAAGGTCATTCTTTAAAGTCTGAAGATTGCTAAAAAAAAAAAAAATCCTAACTGATGACAGCAGCCAAAGAAGAAGGTGGCTACAACCACGGTGGAGCGCTATTTTATACTCAAAACTACTCTTGACACAATTTTTTATAGTTTTGTTTCTAGCTATATAAAAATTACTTAATTTTTACTACAGCTTCCAATTCAATTGATTTAAAAAAAACAGCTTGTTTGGGAACAGTTATTAATTATGCATGCAGCCAACCAACTCCAAGTACATTCCTAGTCTATAAACATCTTAATTTAGTAGGAAAATTATTTGTTCTATAACACTGTGTTCTACCAAAATTTAGGTTTTTATTATCACAGAAAAGGGGGGGAATCCCCCGGTGTTCACTCTCTTAACCAGATACAACTGCATTTGTCATGGTGGCTTCACTTTTGGCAGAATGAACGTACCAAGGCATTGTCATGATTACTCTGATTAAAATGAATGAAAAGACAAAACAGTATTAAAATTTTCTCAGTGGGTCGTTTTTTTGAAGTGCCTACAACACTGATTTACTTCTAGCCTCGTGTTAAGTATTCAAGAAGTTATTTTTACACTGAAGGAGCCAACATATTCACTGCTACCTCTTCCCTTCCCATCCATGCGCAGGAGAATTTGAACTTGAAAATGAAGAAAATTAACATAGAAAAGGAGTTATTTGGTCTAAGTGAGTCATAGAGAAATGTGTAGATCCACCTTGTGCAACTCTTCTAAATTACATTTGGGTGTGGACTTAAATGAGTCATAATTTTTCTAAACCTGTATCAGCTTTTTTAATTTTAATTTTTTAGAAAACCTACAAAATAATAAATTCCTTTATGGTCTCTTCATATGTGGACGTCATTGTACTTTGCTTATGTCCCCATTATCTTCCTTGGCTTCTCTCTCCAACCTTGCTGACTCTTTCTCCCTCTAAAAAACCCTTTGTTTTTGTCATGTCTCTTTGTTTTGTGCGTACATGTGTGTGCTAGTGTGTGTGTGTGTGTGTGTGTGTTCATTTGAATTAGGTTCAGCATATGAGAAAGGACACATGATATGTACATACATAGAAATCAGACTACACACATGAGAGAAAACTTTCCCTGTTTGTCTGCCTGAGTCTGGCTAAGTGCCCACAAATATTATAAGACATTGATGTTTTTTCTAGACTTACATTTCCTGTTTTCTACATGATCATGGGTTTAATGAAGTCTCTTTCCAACTTCCACATTAATCATTAACTTTCTTGATGACCAAAACCGAAATAGTATTAAACTTTGTACTAAACATGCATTTTATTTTTTAACTTATCTAGAGTATGTTGTGACTTTTAGAAGCATTAACAAAGAAAGAAGAAAAGACTGACACCAAAAAATAAATAACAAAACTGCCCACGCACAAGTAGCCAGATTTATTCCTATACCCTACATTGTAGGACTGTTTACCTCTTTTCTTATATGTTTAACATATATCTAGCAAGTAACTTCTCCCACTTTCAGAGCTCGACGACATCTGTCCATCTCACAGCCTGATGCTCTTGTTATAGAACAACCGTCTGCTAGAGCAAATGGGTTTCCCAGCCACAGTCCAAGGCCCATGGCCCCTGAAAGATAGCTGCTCCTCAGGTTCTGTCTGGAAAGCTGGAAATGAACTATCCTAAGATAGAATTAGAAAGCTAACAGTGCACATTGCTGTCCCCGGGGCAAACACCAAGACGGTAATCAAAAACACACAGCTAGCAATCTGATGGACAGAAAAGATGGAATCCCGGAAAACATCTCACTAAGCCAACTAAGCCGAATTAAGGAAGACAAGAAGAAAAGGAAAAACATAAACAGATGTGAGAGAGAGAGAGAGAGAGAGAGAGAGAGAGAGAGAGAGAGAGAGAGAGAGAACAGTAAGGCTAAAATAACTATACTGGATGGGAATGCATCAAACTTCCACACTCTACAATCAAAATACCAACACAGGACCAGCAAGATGGTTCAGTGGGTAAAGGCACTGGCCACCAAGCCTGATGACTTGAGTTGGATTCTAGTGGAAGAAAAGCATCACCTCCCATAGCTTGTTTTCTTACCTCTACACATGTGCTGTGGTGCACCTGCACATATACAGATACACTCATACACACAACAATGAATAAGTTAATGCATTTGCTTATTTAAGGCCATTAGATGGCTCAGTGTATAAAGACACCAAGGCTATCAACCTAAGTTAGATCCCCAGAACCCATAGAGCAAAAGGAGAATACCAACTTATGAAAGCTGACCTCTGACCTCCACAGGAACACAAATACACCCATGAAAATAAGCAAATGTAAAAAAAATACATAAAAAAATCAAAAGACTAATATGATCAGAATGAACATTATAAAAAAACTTACATCTCAGCTACAAGTGCACAGGGTGAAATAGATAAAAAAAAAAATACATTACACACAAGTATGAAATTAGCAAACAGGAAAAATCAGCCAATAAAAAGAGTTTGAGAGTAAAAGTAAAATCTATGCAAACAGTTATCATAAAAGAGCTGGAGTCTACACTGACTTCAGACCTGAAATAGGACAAAGATAACAAGGGAATGATTTCTGCTCTGTCCCTAAATGGAGAGGACAAGACCTTAGAACACAAAGTCCAAACTTAACAGAAATATTAGCAAAGAAGACAAGTCTACAGAGTTGAAAACTGTACCCTCTGAGTTAGTGGTAAAACTAGTAAAACAAAATGCAGCACAGATAAAATAGTTCCGAATGGCATTGCCATGATGACGGCCAGAGGCCCTCCAGGCGCCAAACCTATAAAATAGTCTTCTCAAATGCATATAAAGCATTCCCTATACTCTACATAAATTTAAAAATATTAAAGTATTATGACATGTTATTATTCCAAATCAAAAAATAAACTGGGAATTGATAATAATGTAAAAGCCAGGGTGAAATTCAAATATTTAGAAATTAAACAAATACCAAATAAATTTCAAACAACTTGATGTAAAAATATCAGAAAATATTTGAATTGGATGAAAATATTTATGAGATGTAGCTAAAAGGGGGCATCGGTGGACCCATAGCTATAATCCCAGTACTGAGGAGGCGAGACAAAAGGATTGCTATGAACTTAAGGCCAGTCGGGCATATATAGTAATAACATTCCAGGCCAATATAGACTACAGAGAGAAATCCTGCCTCAAAAAGAAAGAAAAGAAACAGAGTGCATGTCAGCTCCTTTCTCAGCGCTGTACCACATAGCTGGCAGAAGCACCTAAGGGAGGGAGGCTTTCTCTGCATTGTGGTTCCAGGAGGTACAGTCCATCATGGCAAGAAAGAGGTGACAGTCGGAGTGATCTGTGTGTGGCAGCAAAGGCAATGTGTGTTCGCATCTTGACTGAACAGAAAACACGCTACCACCCTCCCAGGCCCACCCCCTTGTGGCCCCCCTCCATTAGTCACCCGAAAGGTTCCGTGACCTCTCAAAACAGCACCTCGCCCTGGGGACCAAATGTTCAAACGTGTGAACCAAGAGTGGACATTCACATTCAAGCCATCTTAGATGATTTTAAAGAACCTTTGTTTTAAAATTTAATTAATTAATAATAAATACACTTTAAAAGAATCTCCCTATTTTTATATGCCTGAACTAGAAAGGTATAGAATCCTCCATAGAACAAGTTTCTCCTTATACTAATAAAAATAATAATCTGAATTGAAAGCAAATGGAAATAATACAAAAGTAAGAACAGAAATTAGCTAGGTGAAAAGGGACTGTCAAGTATTTTAAAATTGCCCTTGAGAAAATTAATAGAACTGAATAACCTTAGGGGAAATAAAGAAGTAAAGAAACAAACGGAGAATATCAGAAAGGAAAGAAGTGGCGTTAACTACAGCCTAATGAACATCAAAATTCAGGATATTGCACACGATGGTAGCTTTCTAAACTGCCAGCATAGATGAAATAGACAATTTGAGAATCTCACCTTATTAAAACAACACAAAGTAAAACCAAAAAACTTTAATCGTCCTATATTTACCAAGTAAGTTATATTTGCCAAAAAATACTCCTGAAAGAAATGCCCCAAACTCAAATGATTCTTCTGCTATATTATATCCAATATGTATCAATAAATACCATCAATCATATGAACACCTTTTCAGAAAAGGATTATTTACCAAGGCCTTTAATGGATACTACATGCTCAGATACCCCAACCCTGAAAAATATCGGGAACATTTCTTTGGGAACACAAGTGAAATGTTACCAAATACAATCCACCCACATGTAAGAAGGATAATTCATCATGAGCAAGTGGAATTACAATACAGGAATACAAGACTGATTGGCTATTTGAAAATCAAATTCATCATGAGGACAAAATGAAAATAAAAGGTCATGAGATAGTCTCAAAAAACAAAGAAACACAATTTCCCAAAATGCAAGACCTCTTTGGAGTTTTAAACACACACACACACACACACACACACACACACACACAAAACTAATGAATCTTTAAGAAAAATTCATCAATAAGAAAAAGGAATAAAATCATAAAACCAAGAAAGGAAGAAATTGTGCTATTACTGATGGGGAGGAAAGGGTTTATTTGGCCTACCCTTCCATATCACTGTTCATCACTGAAGGAAGTCAGGACAGGAACTCAAAGAGGGCAGGAACCTGGAGGCAGGAGCTGATACAGAGGCCATGGAGGGTGCTGCTTACTCAGCCTGTTCTCTTACAGAACCCAGGACCACCAGCCCAGGGATGGCACCACCTGCAATGGGCTGGATCCTCCGCCATCACTCACTAAGAAAATGCCCTACAAGCTGGCTATTATGGAGGCATTTCTCAGTTGAGGTTCCCTCTTCTCAGATGACTCTAGCTTGTCAAGTTGACATAAAACCAGCCAGGACAGCTGACCTCTTGTCAACTGGATACACAAATGTCAACCTTTCCTTTCTTGTTCATCCCCAAGATCTCACATTAGTTAAGACAACGTAAAACATTTGACAGCCTTAAGTCCCACAGCCTTACAAATTCAAACACTTTAAAAGTTGCCTCTTTAAAAATATTCAGATTCTTTTAAAATTCAAATTCTCTCTAAGACTTCAAGGCCATGGAGGAGTGTTGCTTGCTGATTCGTTCCTCGTGGCTCAGCCTCCTTTCTCACAGAACTCTGAACCACCAGCCCCAGAGATGGCACCACCCACATTGGGCTGGAACCTCACTAATTAAAAAAAAAAAAATGCTCACCTATAACCCAATCTTCAGGAGGTATTTTTTTTTAATTGAGTTTTCCTCCTCCCAGATGATGTTAGCTTGTGTTGACATAAAAACTAGCCATGGCAGAAATAAAATGTTATCTTTTAATTGATGACTTGATTATTTGTCAAAACTTGAGCAAGAAGACCACTTGAAGTAACAAGTAGTGAGCTAGGAAATTCCTAACTAGGCCAGTAGATACAAGTTCAGCACCTGCCATCGACTGTACTTCCCTATACAAGTATCAAATAGAAAATAAAGTAACAATTTCCTTTGCAATTACAGCCAGAAATGTAAACTCTTTAAGAACAGATACAATATTGCAAAGCATAGCAATGAGAACTTGAGAACTCTGTGAGGCTTAAACCTAAACAAACATTGAAAGGCACACTGTAGACCTGGAGGTACATTCTGGATCTAGCCAGAGTAATTTAATTATGTAAATGAGGGCAGAGAAGTCACCACAATGGGAAAAGCAGGTGCAAGGTTCCCGACACTCATAAGAGTACCAGTTGGAGAAACCGCATAGGGGCTGGTGTTGCTGGAGTACAATTAAGTAGGCAAGACAATGATAGCAAAGGGGTCAGATCCTAGAAACCCCTGTCCCAAGAGGCTGAAATTTTTACTGAAAAGCAGAACTTCAAAGAAGGTGTTGCAATGTAAAGGGAGTTGATATCTTTGTTTGTTGGCTGGTTGGTTGGTTCGTTGGGTTGCTTGTTTTGTTTTGTTTAAAGACAGGTTATCGTTGTGTAGCCCTGGCTGTCCTGGAACTCATAGAATTCTGTCTGCCTTTGCCTCCCTGGTACTGGGATTCAAGGTGTGTTGTGCCACTACAGCCAGCCCCATTTCTAAATGATCTTAAAAGGATTCCTGCTCGGGGGAAATAAAGCTTAAGGTGGGAAGGGAAGTGGGCAGCTCTGTCACACTAAGCAGAGGACATCAACAGGCGTGAAGAAGAATGCATCGTGTCTGAGGGAAGGTATGTTCTGTACTCTGAGAACACAGCAGAGATGCAGCCAGGGGCCGCTGATGGATGAGATGTCGGCTTTTAGAGAAACGGAGACGTTGAAGAGGTAGACTAGACAAACAAACAAACATACCGTTCATGTGACAGGGCATCAAGATGTCAGATTGGTTTTGTGCCTCCGAGAACAGACTCACAGCAGTCAACAGGTCATGGGTACCAAGAGCCCGTGTGTTGACTGGGTGATCATGCCATTCAATGTCCAAAATCGGGCTTTCTTTTCTGAGACCAAAAGGTGTTGTTGCTAGTTATGGTGAATCACTGGCAAACAAAACACAACTGCCCCAGGCAAATCAGTGCCCAGGAGTATTTTCATTACAAGTTCGTTCCATCAAGAGAGTGCTTATGACCATATTCCCCACAGTTCACACCTGGGTACAGACAGGAAAGTGACTTACCGAGGCCTCAGGTCCAGTCAGTGGTGTGGCAGCAGGAACTGAAAACTAGAGAGAAAGACTCCGCCTTGTGTACTCAGTGCTCCTGAGACAGAACCAGCGGCATACCTGACCCCTAGCCCCACCCTGAACTTAACCCAATCCTCATCACTCAAAGTCACATCTTCCTTACAACACTCGCATCCTCTTTACTTTTCTAACACTGTCATAAGACACTGAACAAAAGCACTGGCATTTTGTATTCTGATACTTCAAGTCAAAGTTCCCATAAACAGCTTTCACCAACTGATCAAGGAAGTGTTTCCCTCTAGAGCTTCCTAATGACAGTTACTTTCCTTCAACCCAATCCGTGTACCTTCACCAGTAGGTAAAATATGATCTTTCCTTGTCAATTGGCATCTTTTCATAATTAGGGATGCTTGTATCTTTTTCTGGGTTTCTTGCCACTTTGACTTTCTCCTATTTTCTTTCTGAAATTTAATTCTTTGTCCAACAATCTCCATGGGGTTGGCTTTTTCCCTCCTTTTTCTATAAAATATTTGTTTGTTCATATTTTATGTGAATGGGTGTTTTGTCTGTGTGTATGTATGAGCACCACATGCATGCCGCATCCACTGAGTCCAGAAAAGGGTAACAGCTTCCGTTGAACTGGAGTTCCTGGGTCATTGTGAGCCACCATGTGAGGGCCGGGAATTGAACCTTGGTCCTCTGCAAGAGCAGTGAGTACTCTTTGTCACTGAGGCATCTTCCAGCTGCTTCCTCTCCCCCTTATCTTACAAAGGCCTTATGTACTTTGGCATTTTAATTCTGTCACCAAGGTTGCAAAAATTATCTCCAGCTCATCATTCGGCTTTCAACCTTAATAGTACTTTCATAAGACAGATACTTTGTAGAGGGTTTCTTGTGATTAAATAGTTGAATATTATTAAATCAGACCTGTGTCCTGGGTATAATGTGGCCTTCCTCCATGATCCATCAGACATAGACTCTGTGTCTATGGTTCCCATACTTTTGCCCTTCTCAGCCTCTTCCCTTTAACCCAAAAACTCTCACTGAGCCGCGCTTGAAGCCACTTGTATAATAATCCACCCCTCCTAAAGCCTCTGCCTTTGAAAGGGAAAATATATCCACAGGCTTAGTCTTAGGATTGAGAGTTGGCCCTCCGCCATCTTCCATTTGTTTGAATAAACCTTATGGCCGCCAAGCACCTGGAATAGGTTGGGCCTGTGTTCGATGGCAAACCCATTGACATGTCTCCCCTGGCTAATGGCAGTGATGCTCTGTACTGTTCTAAAAGGGTCAAAAGGACAGAAAGACAGAAGCAAGTCAGGACATCGAGGGGGAAGCCCAGAGTGAGGTACTGCCAACTCAAGGTCTTGTCCCAGCCTTATCATAATTGTGGCAGATGGAAGCTGTCATCTGTAAGCAGGTCCAGCCCTCTGCAAACCAAGGCCAAGGACTGCCAAACCTCACCGGCCTCCGAGTGCACCGTGGCCAGAGCCCACTTGAAGAGATGACTTCACCAGCAGCGGGTAAAGCCAAGAACCAAAATACTTTGTCTTCTGCTGTTTATTTTTAAATCGTGATTATGTGTTCCCTCTTTTTTTCAGGGACATCAAACATGTAGTAACATTATGCAGAGACTTTTGGGGGCCTGGCTATTGGCTCAAGCACAGAAGAGATGTCAGGCAGGTGCTGGGAACAGCGTACCCATGGCAAATGTTCAAAGGGCTGACCACACTTGGCGAGACTTGCTATCCAAAAAGTGTGTCTAGTCCCAGGGCTGTGATCATCTGGGAACAGTCACCAGGAACATGGTTCTCTAGTCCCAGGAGCAGTGCTCCACCTGCTGTCTCCTGAAGACACGGCTGAGAGGATCAAAATGTGTCACTGGCCTTATCTACTCTTTAGACCCATACTTCCCCTCATTTGTGTTAACCCAACTCTCTGAGATACACACCTTCAGTAACACTACCATCCACCAACCTCCTGAATATTCTCTTCACTCCTCGCACAGGTCAATAACTAGCTAAGAATGATCTTCACCAATCTGAGTCATTAGGAGACCTCAACATCTCCAAGGGAAACCTAGTCAGGTCTACATCCATGGCCTTCCGTGTGATGGTGATACTCACCTCCTCTGCACTCAAGCCAACGCTCTGACTTCTACACCTGGCTTTGTCTCTTGGGTTACTGTGATAAAATCTCTCACAAAAGAAGTTTAGTGGAGAAAATATTCCCTAAGGCTCACGGTTCAAGGATACCGTTTATTGTGGCAGGAAACCAAGCTGGCAGAAGGTTGAAGCAGCTGTTTATATCATATTCACAATCAGAAAGCAGAAAGCTAGCTTTCCCTGCCTTGTGCAGGTCCAGGACCAACTTAGGGAGTAGTTCCACCCACCATGGGCATGTCTTTTCACCTCAATTAACCTGATCAAGAAAATCCCCCACAGGCACACCCAGAGGCCAACCAGACCTACGTAGTCCTTTATAGGTGTGTCCAGAGGGTTGTCTCCTATGTGTTTACTGATCCTGTCATGTTGAGAATTAACACTAATTGTCCAAACGCCCCAGGATTTGTCTTTAATCTTCTAATAAAGACCATATTTTCTTAGCAGGTCTTTTATAGGTCCCAGGACAAAATTATTCTTGCTTTTACAAGCGTATTTTCTTAATAATTGTCATTCTTAATTACCAACAATTCATCCCAAGCTACAACTGGGGTGAATTTTGATCACTTGTGTGGCAGCATTATTTTCTCTATAAAGTCTTGCAGAAGCCCCTGAGTCTAGCAGAGAAGAGGAGGTAGGACAAGAAGGATGAGGAGGAGGAGGAGGAGGAGGAGGAGGAGGAGGAGGAGGAGGAGGAAGAGGAAGAGGAAGAGGTGGTAGAAGAAGAGAAGGAAAACCCACTACTCCACACAAAAATTATTGCAATAAACTAAAAATCCTAAGTTTATATTCAGGCAAAGCCTTGTTTAATGCACTCAAAAAGATGTTGTGATCAAAATCATATTTCTCTCTGGCTCTAATAAATTCTATGTTGTCCTCACCTCAGACACTATCTGAAGCAGCAATGTAGTCACCAGTGGCTCCGAGTTAGCAGTCTACCAGCTTAGCACCCTAATGTCTCCAATGGATGGCCCCACAGTTCCTGCGGCCAGGGAAATGGAATAAGCAAGCCAACCATTCCTTCACATGCTTACTCCTGGGGCCTCCAGGTGGATGGTATGGGAGCTAGCTACCAGCCACCACCTTCACATGAACTAAGGCTGAGCAAGGAGGAATTTTTCCAGATGATGCAGAAGTATGGATGAATGTTGGGCACGAACAAATAGCAGTCCATTATAGCCCTGTGTGACAGCCAGGCTGCTTTGGCAGGAAGAAGGGTGGACCCATAGCTTCCACAGAAGATGCATTCTTAGGTGTTTGCAAACCCGAGTCAAGAACATGGTTGTTTGTAACTGGATAATGGCTTTCTTCTAACCCTCGGGCTCATTTAGAACTTTTCCATTAACTCTGTTCCATACAGTGAGCCCTTCCGAACTATTTAGAGAAGTTATGAAAATTGTACTGGAAATACCCTGTCTTGTTTCCCTATAGAACACATGGTGAGTTCATTTCTATAGAACTGAGTTCATTTATGTGCTAACTCTATAGAATCCATGGTGAATTCATTTACATATTGACTATAGAATACATGATTAGTTCATTTCCATGTTGACTCTATAGAATACATGGTGAGTTCATTACCATGTTGACTCTATAGAATTCATGGTGAGTTCATTTCCATGTTGACTCTATAGAATTCATGGTGAGTTCATTTCCATGTTGACTCTATAGAATTCATGGTGAGTTCATTTCCATGTTGACTCCATAGAATTCATGGTGAGTTCATTACCATGTTGACTCCATAGAATTCATGGTGAGTTCATTTCCATGTTGACTCTATAGAATTCATGGTGAGTTCATTTCCATGTTGACTCTATAGAATTCATGGTGAGTTCATTTCCATGTTGACTCTATAGAATTCATGGTGAGTTCATTACCATGTTGACTCCATAGAATTCATGGTGAGTTCATTTCCATGTTGACTCTATAGAATTCATGGTGAGTTCATTTCCATGTTGACTCTATAGAATACACAGTGAGTTCATTTCCATGTTGACTCTATAGAATTCATGGTGAGTTCATTTCCATGTTGACTCTGTAGAATTCATGGTGAGTTCATTTCCATGTTGACTCTATAGAATTCATGGTGAGTTCATTTCCATGTTGACTCTATAGAATACACAGTGAGTTCGTTTCCATGTTGACTCTATAGAATTCATGGTGAGTTCATTTCCATGTTGACTCTGTAGAATTCATGGTGAGTTCATTTCCATGTTGACTCTATAGAATTCATGATGAGTTCATTTCCATGTTGACTCTGTAGAATTCATGGTGAGTTCATTTCCATGTTGACTCTATAGAATACACAGTGAGTTCATTTCCATGTTGACTCTATAGAATTCATGGTGAGTTCATTTCCATGTTGACTCTGTAGAATTCATGGTGAGTTCATTTCCATGTTGACTCTATAGAATTCATGATGAGTTCATTTCCATGTTGACTCTGTAGAATTCATGGTGAGTTCATTTCCATGTTGACTCTATAGAATTCATGGTGAGTTCATTTCCATGTTGACTCTATAGAATTCATGGTGAGTTCATTTCCATGTTGACTCTATAGAATTCATGGTGAGTTCATTTCCATGTTGACTCTATAGAATTCATGGTGAGTTCATTTCCATGACTCTGCTGATATTACCATCCCATCTTGTAGGTCGTCCAAAGGTTCTAAGAGCACTCATTTCTTAACCCACTCGAGTTTTCCTACTCATCCAACCCCACCAATAGCTTTCGATATTCTTTAGTAGTCATTTTTTTAGATATGAGCCAATTTTTAACCACCTCACGGTAGTTCCAGTGCCCACAGTGATGACTAGAGAACATGAGGACAGACCCGAGTGCCGGGCACTAGGCAACCTATCAGACACTAAAGGTCAGTAGTTGAGACACTGCAACTCCTGCCACCTGGCATTGACTGAGCCTTCTGATAACCAGCTTGTCCCCTTGATCCTGAGCACCAGTGGGTCTTCACTCAATACTCAGCACTGTAGCCTGTAATGCAAGTCTAAACCAATGATATCATCACATCCCAGTCTCCTGACTACGATGAAAACGACATTTGGAGACAGAGATGAAACCAAGTCTAAACTAATGAGGCAATGAGACATTGGCTAAAGTATCTAGGAAAGAGACGGCTGCTGTGTCCTGCCAGACTCATAGCTCAGGGAATATTAACATTTTAGGTCCCTAACAGACTCCTGTCTGAAACAGGTTTTGAGAATTTAAAGCCTTGTGTGTTTGTATTTCTTGTTGTCTGCTTTGTTCTTGCATTTGAAGATGTGCACCTTCAGCTTCCTGCTCCCACCATGACCGACTCTCCATGTCATTGTAAGCCAAAATAAACCCCCTCTTCCTTGAGTTGCCTTTGGTCATGCTGCCATCTCACAGAAACAGAAAAGTAACTTATACAGACAGTCAGATATGTGCTGGACCTCTGTAACAGTGACAAGTGAAGTCTTTACAAAGGGAAGCCTTCAACCAGCTCAAAGTCTGCCTTCCCAGAAAAGACGCGTGGTCAATTCCTTCTCTGCTTGTGCTAATTTGGTCTGAGATCCTGCCATTGGAGAACTAAGTGTGTCTGTAGTGAATACAACTCCAGTTATGTCAATACCCTCTCCAGCCTCAGCAGGTGGGGGCAGACACCTGATCACACTGACCAAGGGCTCACAGAGACTCGGCATCCTTCAAATTCTCCTTTGGTTATTTCTTTGAAGAATTTACTTACATCATTGTTGAGAGCCTTGGGTGTTGCTCTAGTGTCTTTCTGCTGCTCTGAGAAAATGCTGTGACCAAAAGTGATTTGTGGTGGAGATGCAATTTGGCTTACACTTCTAGGTCTCGGTCCATTGTTGGAAGAAGTCAGGACAAGAACTCATGGGAGGAACCCCAAGCCAGGATTGATTCTATGTAGCATTATCTCTGGTTAGGGAACTTACCCACAGACAAGGACAAGCAAGAACAATGGGGGACACTGCCAGCTAGGTGGCCCACTCACTAGCTCACTCCCTGATTCATACATAGCTAGCTCTCTTAGACAGTCCAGGAACACCTGCCACTCACAGTGCACTCTACTTTCATCAGTTAATAATTCACATAAAACTGGGCAGTGGTGGCTCATACCCTTAATCCCAGCACTCAGGAGGCAGAGGCAGGCAGATCTCTGTGAGTTCAATAATTAAGCTCAATAATTAAGACAAGACCACAGACATGACAGCTTCTCCCAGTGATTCTAGGTTGACAAGTTGACAATTAAGACTGATAAGGGTGTGTAGATAGAAGTTGTTGTACCGCCTGGTCCACAGTCATTCAGTCCCCAAAGAAACACACAGAGGCTTATATTAATTATAAACTGTTTGGCCTATTGATTAGGCTTATTACTAACTAGCTCTTACAACTTAAATCAACCCATAATTCTTACCTATGTTTAGTGACATGCCTTGGTACCTTTTCTCAGTAAGGCATTCTCATCTTGCTTCCTCTTTGTCTGGCTTGCAACTGTGTCTCTGCCTTTCCTCTTCCCAAAATTCTCCTAGTCTGGTTGTCCCACCTATACTTCCTGCCTGGCTACTGGCCAATCATCACTTTATTAAACTGATATGAGTGTCAAATCTTTACAGTGCACAAGAGCATTATCCCACAGCAAGGGTGATGTCCTCCACATGACTGAGTAGAATTCTCATCTTGCTCATACACAACACCTTCTTGAAAAATGATTATAAAAAATGGCCATAGGAGTAGAATAAGTGAATTGACCTCATTATGATTATAGGGGTGGGAGCAAAGTGAGTTTCATTGGCAATATCCTCCAGGACCACAAGATTGACACCAAGGAGAAGTCAAACCCTTAACCAGTAGACGTCAGCCAAACAGTAGTGGTGTACGCCTTTAATCCCAGTACTCTGAAGGCAGAGGCAGGTGGACCTCTGTGAGTCTGAGGCCAGCTTGGTCTACAGTGCAAGTTCCAGGACAGCCAGGGCTACACAGAGAAACCTGTGTGGAGAGAAGAAAATAGTAAAAACCTCAGGGAAAAAAGCGGAGAGAGCAAGCTGGGAAATCAAGACAGAGGAGGTTTCCATGGGTACGCAGGCAGCGTGGCAGTGCTGCTGCTGCCAACTGATGAGGTGAAGGCTGCTGAGGAGAAAAAATGCATCCATGGTCAATGGCGAGGAAGTTCCAGGGTTCAAACTCAAACTCAGAAGTCCGGGGTGCTTCCCCTGCTACTCTACTTCCTTTGTTAGAGAACTGGGTACAGTGTAGAAAAGTCGGATGTGTTTATAAGTTCACGATGCCAGCTCTGCACTCTCAAGTTTGACTGTGCTTTGAGACAAGGGTGAAGAGGCAAGATCTGTGCATTAACATTCATGGCCCCGACATTAGCACTCGATTCCAAGTGTTGCTGAGATATGAACTGGCATAGAATAGGGCTTTTACACCACTGCAGCCTTCCTTCGCAATGAAGGAACTAGCCATGCTATAGGGTTTAAATGTAGTCTTGGTGTCCCAGGTACCAAGTCATAAGCTTAGACTCATATACTTCCTGACTCATACATACATCAACCTCTGGAACCAAGATTCTATGATTTTTTTATGTCTTTAAGCCTATTCCTCTCATAGAGTACTGTATTTTTTTCATCGATTAATAATCAAGATTATGGGTATAGTGGTGCACACATTTAATCCCAGCACTCAGGAAGCAGAGGCAAGAGAATCTCTATTAGTTCAAAGCCAGCCTGAAACATGAGTTCCAGGACTACTCGGGCTAAACATAGAGATCTTGTTTTGAAAGGAAGGAAGGAAGGAAGGAAGGAAGGAAGGAAGGAAGGAAGGAAGGAAGGAAGGAAGGAAGGAAGGAAGGAAGGAGAGAAAAGAGAGAGAGGAGAAGAAAAGAAAAGAGAAAAAGAAAAGTTTATTTCTGCCACTCCCATTATCCCAGAATTCCCTTGCTTAGTTCTATAGTATGGTTTTCCTCTCTTTCCTTAAGATCAATATTCTTTAAACTAAACTTGATCCAACAATGGATCACATCTCAGACTGTTCAATAAAGGAGCCCCATTCGAAAGTTGGTGGCTCGGGCTCAGGAACCTCCTCTGGAGGACTGAGTTGGTAGGCAGGAAGGCTGAGTTTTCCTGCTTTTCTGGGTTTCAGGAGCTCATCCCAAGGTTCACATCATGAGTCACTGCAAGCATAAAAATGGTCCTGGGGCTAGAAAGATAACTCAGTGGGTAATGGTGCTTGCTACCAAGCCTGAAGACCTGAATTCATGTCCAGAAGCTACATAGCAGAAAAACGGAACCGACTCCTGTAAGTTGTACACTGTCTTCCATATACACAGCCTGGTATACACACACACACACACACACACACACACACACACATTAAATTTTAAAAGCACAAAAAAGATTTTTAAATATCATCTTTTCTCTGACCTATGACCCAGTCCTCAGGAGACTGAATCTTCCATTTCTCACTCAAGGGATAACTCTACTTCCCATTGATGAAAAGAAATGTTCTTGCCGTTAGAGTCATAGTTAAATTAAATTGTCTGCCTCCCTGTGATGTGAGGGATGACGATCAAGGAGCAGAGAGAGGTAAGAGATGCATCGGGGCTAATTGCCAGCCTTGCTTCCTTCCCTCCAATTGCATCGAATGGGAGCTTCTCAAGGGGGAGCTGCCACATGGTTTTGATTTACCGGTGCCCTTTTAGACAACCTGGATAGCCGGGTGAGAGCCTTTCCAAAGGCCTGTCCCTTCGATTCCGGGCTGGCAAGAGGCCAGGAGAGGCGCCGTGGAGCAGCTCTTTGGGCTTAGTCCCATCTCCCACAGAAGACCCACGTGACAGGTGTGGTGATGGGCAACACTTTCAGCCAAAGTCCAAATGGAAGCCTCGTACTCGACTCAGGACTGATGGGCATGCGTGTGTGACCAAAGGTATAGATGACAACGTGGACAGCCTGATTATGTCACACACACACACATTCTCACTTTCTCTTAGGGTCTGTCATCATTAAATAAACATTTATGCTAAAAAGTAATATCCTTCCTGTTCCCAGCGCAAATACAGAGTGAAAGCAATGGCGCCTGCTCACCACGGCACATCTGTTTGCTGGGGACAGTCTGAGCCCGCAGAGACCCTGCACTGTGATGGAGTTTGAAGCGGGCACATATGCACCATATGTATGTCTATATACCAGGCATGTGCTATGAAATCAAAGCCCTCGGACACACGGAGAGGGTGTAAAGTCCCTTGAGGGCCCCAGAAATTTCTCTCAGGGACTGACTAGTGGATGAGAAATTAACTCTGTGATCCGAAAGCGGTTGGGGCCCAATAGCTGGCAATCTCCTACCCAGTGGCACTTTTCAGACACTCTTAGAAGGACAGCAAAGGCAGAAACCAGCAGAGCCCAGCACTGAGACACATTTCCCCACACAGTGTCGGCCGACTGACATCTTTTCCCATCAATCCATCAGAGGCCATTATCTACCTTTCGACAGAACAATGAGTCTCTGCTCTCGCCAGGAGCCCCTCACCCCAGATGCCCAGCCTAGCACACTCTCAGTCAGCTCAGTGACTGTCCTAGGGATGCAGTGTGGCTGATGGAAAGGGCATTGCTGGACTCCCTAGAGACTCCCAGAGTCTCACTCCCATATTGTAAACCTGGGAGACCCAGTATGAGCACTAAAGGGGAACCCGGTAGAGCATCCCTGGAAGAAACTTTGCTCAGGGAAAGGGCACTGTGCCAACAGGCAAGACAGAGTGCATTTTCTTATTGGAAAGCGTATCAGTGATGATAGCACCAAAAGTCAAACCAAGTTCCTGTTCCCACACACACAAACCAGTAAATTCTAGAATATATTGCTGTCCCAAGTGGGGGGACGGGCTTGCTCTTTCCCTGATCATCTCCCAGCCATAATCACTTCCAGGACTCCCCAGGGCGAGAGTCACCAGAGAATGCTCTATAAGGCATGGCGTTCAATACCTCATTTTTCAAGTGGGAAGTGAAGGTTCAAAGAGCAGAAGACATGTCCAATGCAATGCTCGTCTGGTCCAGCAACAAAGAACATAGCTCAGGAGACTGGCAGTTTTGATTCCAACCCAAAGTCCACCGCGCCAAAAGTCTACAGAGACTTTTCTATGACTAGAGACCTTACTGGTAAAATAAAAAGTCCACAGCCCATGTGTCTAAAGGAGAATCAAATGAGACACTACATAAAAGAATCTAACATGAATGGGAGCCTCACAAACGCATCTCTGCCCCTTTCACTCCCATCCTCTTCTGCCGCTCCGTGCATAGCCTTTGCTGCTTCTAGATCCATGGCCCGGTTGGATCTTTGGAATTCTGCCTTCAATTGAATGACCATCCAGAGACTGTGAGTGTGTTGTGGGGGACCCCTGGCTCCCATGAAACCCAACATGCCAGGGACTGCAAGGAGACTCATAACCACCAGCAGAAATCAAAACCTACTTGATCTTCCCCAGCAGACCTGACCCTGTCAAGACAGCAGCACCAATGGGAGATTCCTCTTCATCTAATATATGTCCTGGCCCTGCCTGAGGAGGGAGCAGAAGTATCCTGGTTCACAGCATCATGGGGCACCAGATGTGATTGAGGGGGGACTAGGAAGGTCCTCCACTGTTTGTAGTCCCGAAAGGATACCCTGGACAGTCAGGACTGGGGGCAGTACAAGCTCTCGGGAGGTTCTAGGGGTATCATAATATCATACCTACACCATATTTCAAGTAGATGCTTCTGAGTGCAGAGTGAGTTAGCTCAGGAGGCTGTGATTTCAAGTCAGATCCTAGCAGTGGATAGAAATAACAGATTGCTGTGGCGGGGAAGAATGAAAGGCTTCTAGGCCCAAGTGTTTGCAAGTCCACCAGGCAGACACTAAACAGATAACCCTTTACCATCACACACTCGAGTCTTGGCATTTTTGTGGGGGTCCTTTCTTTGAACCAAGTGTGAATTTCATCCATTCCCCATAATCAAAAACAAAACAAAACAAAAGCTTGGCTGTATCTCTCCACTAGGAAAAGTCAAGCTAAAAACACCTGGTCTCCCTCCCCAACCCAGAAATGGAAACTCACTCCCACTGTGAACCCCACAGGCAGGCTCCACAGCACTGACCCACTGAGGAAACTAGGCCACCCGCAGGGGGCACCTGCAATTGGTGCCTGCAAGTGAAGCATTCGGGTTGGGCCTCCCAGGGTGCACACATCTCTGTCCAATCCATCTCCACACCATTAACAGCAGAGATTTCCCCAGACTGATCCTCGGCAGGTTCACTGGGCAGGAAGAAGGTAGCTCTCCGAAAACAAAGAAAGTTGCTTTTCTGGGGAACCCCTCAGAACGAAAGTGGGGCATCTTTCTTCTCTAGAGTCTGACACCTTTATGCCAGGGTCAGAGATGAGCACATGCTAAGGTCATACAAGGAGGTGAAAGCGGAGGACATTCTAGTCTAAGCCCTACCCAAAGTATCACATCATCAGCCCCTGGGTAGCAGAAACCAGGGAGCACCAAGCCAGTATTGTCAATAGCTAGGATTTGTAAATTGCTCATTTAGCGATAGTCTTCCATTGTGTGGACATCTTCTTTCCTATTTTATCCACCAACCTTCCAATTATCTCCACAAACGCCTCTTAGTCAGCTAGTTTGAACTAATCAGACAATGACCACCGTTCAATAAACCTAGAATTTGCAGAGAACTACCAAACCTTGCTGGGAACCAGCTGCCAGCAGCTCCTCGCTGCCCCGCTTCCATTTCCCTGGATCAGCCATCTCTGTGGTAGGGGTTTAGAGATCTCTCCAGAGAGAAAGACGTTCTTGCTAACTCATCCACAAAGTGGTTCTGTCATGAAATCATTGAAACCAAGGCTCTCCTAGCTCCCATGGTTACCTCGGTTCCCTGGAATGGTGACCCAAAGAAGGTGTGCCTTCTGCAGGCCTGAATAAACTGCCTGACTATTGAGGAAAGTCAGGGGATGCAAGCAGCCAAGTTGTCAACACACAGCGCATTGTATTGAACAGAAGAAAGAGGATATTCCAAGGAAGATTATCCATCCCCCTGCCTGCTTTCTTACATTTTATGCATGAACATTCTATTGCCTTCTTGGTTTTATGCTGATGTTTTGTTTTGTTGTGTTGTTGAATTTTTGGTTTTGGTTTTGATTTTTTGAGATCTGTATGACAGCATCAAAATTCCCACAGCTGCCATTTTCTTAGAGTCAAGCCTCCTTGGTACTTTTTCCAGCTATGCTTGTTGGGCAGCAGAGAGCCCTTTAAGAAGTACTGGCGGAGTGGCTTACAGAATCAAGCAGAAAAGACATTAGCCATGTTCTCCCTGATCCACCTATGATGGTTAGTTTGTATTTTTAACTTCACACAATGTGGAGAGATCAGGGTAGCCTAATGGCACGTTGTGGGCTGGGGAGTACCTGACGAGGTTCATTGATTTTGGACAACATAACCACTATGCGTGGCATCATTCCTTAGGCAGGATATCCTAGACTATATATGGAGTGGAGAAAGTAGGCTGAGCTTTACTAAAAAGGCATGCATTGATTCTCTGCCTTTCGCATGTGACTGTGGATGAAGCATGACTAGCTGCCTCCAGCTCCTGCCATGGTGTCTTCCCCGCAGCAATGGATTATAACCTAGACTCGGGAGCCAAATAAACCAACCCTCTTTCCTTCAAGGTGTTCTTGCTGAGGTGTTTTATGAAAGCAGTAGGAAACGAAACAAAGCACCATCATCCCTAATTTCAACATGATGGATTTTGCTTTATCTTGTTATTTTATTTTGCCATATTTGGTTGTTATTTCTTAGAAATGTGTTTTTTTTTTTGAAAAAAAACTATCTTTTTTCATTTTACATACCAATCCCAGTTCCCACTCTGTCCCCTCTTCCTGTTCCCTCCATCTCCCCCCATCGACTCCTCAGAAAGGGTAAGGCACATTGTTTTGGGGAAGGTCCAAGGCCCTCCCTACTATAGCTAGGCTGAGCAGGGTATCCCTCCAAAGAGAATGGGTTCCAAAAAAGCCAGTACAAGCAGTAGGGATAAATCCTGGTGCCACTGCCAGTGGCCCTGCAGTCTGCCCCAGCCATACACCTGTCACCCACATTCAGAGGGACTAGTTTGATCCTATGCTCGTTCCTTCCCTGTCTGACAAGAGTTGGTAAACTCCCATTAGCTCAGGTAAGCTGTTTCAGTGGGTGTCCCCATCATGGTCTTGACCTCTTTGCTCATATTCTCACTCCTCCCACTCTTTGACTGGACTTGGGGAACTCAGCCCAGTGCTCGGTTGTGGGTCTCTGCCTCTGTTTCCATCAGTTGCTGGTTGAAGGTTCTATAGTGACATTTAAGATCGTCATCAATCTGACTACAGGGCAAGGCCACTTCAGGCACCCTTTCTACTATTGCTTAGGGTCTTAGTTGGGGTCAACCTTGTGGATTCCTGAGAATTTCTCTAGAGTCAGGTTTTTGCTAGCCCCATAATGGCTCCCTCAATCAAGATATCTCTTTCTTTGCTCTCATCTCTGGCCTTCCCCCATCTTGACTATCCCATCCCCTCAAGTTCTCCTCCCCCCTCCCCTTCTACCCTCCTCCTCCTCCACTTCTGCCCTCCCTTCTCCCCCCTACCTCATGCCCCCAATTTTCTCAGGAGGTATTGTCTATTTCCCCTTCTCAAGGGGGATTTATATATTAGAAACTTACTCTTTTCTAATGAGAAACACAAGGGGAATGAATCCAGAAAGAAGGCAAGGTTGGGAAGAACTGGGAGGAATGGGGGTAAACTATATATAAGAGAAGAAACTATTTTCAATAGAAGTGGAAACATTTTAAAAGAGTGATTTGTTTTAAGTTTATCTATGTGTAGATGGAGCGTTTTGTGTAAAGGAAGTCCCTACTGGCAATTCTCATATGCAGTTTGCAAAGAGACAAACAAAGTCACGTGCTAGGGAGAAAAGAATCAGCAGGAACCCCATGACTACCTAGACCAACCTTCTAGAATGCAAGAAAGAAAAAACAAACAAACAAACAAAAAACCAAACACTTCTACCCAGGAGAACAGAAGGTGAAAGGTGGGGAGTAGGGCCAAAATACAAGGCAAGTGCTCCCTGACAGGGAAGCTAAGAACTGCAAGGACACAGGATTCCTCCCTGGATGAAACCACAGGCAGGCCAGGTTTGCCTAGAGTGCCTGAGACAGGGGCTGGTGGTACCTGCACTAGATTGCTCCCAAGAAGGAGCAGGCTTGGTAACGTTCCTCTTTCAGAGCCCATCCGTGGAATGAGCACAGAGGTAGGTCATCCTTTGGGACAGTGACTATACATTCCACATACGCTCAGGTATGGAATCCTTCAGAGGTCCCAGGCCAGCAGGCTCCAGGCAGAGCCCCAGGTGGGGTGAGTCACTTTGCGGAGACGTGGCGTAAGCGTCTAGCTAGTGCTCAAAGAGATGGTGAATAATATGTTGGAAACAGCTGAAGGCCGTACATATTCTACAGCCATCAACTGTGGACTGTACATTGTTTTTAAACATTTCGTTTTCTCTTTTGCCAGAAAAAAAGAAAAAAACACACAAATTTTGGAGCATGAGAACAACCCTATTTCCCTGCTCGGCAGCCGTTTCCCAGGCCCAGCGTTTTATTGGTGTTTTGTCTGTGATGGGCTTTGGCCATGTAAGTGCGGACGAGATGAGGTAACCCGCAGAGTCACTGGCTGCACTGAGGCAAGCTGGTGGCTAGAGACAGACAGACAGGCAAGCCCTCCAAGTGAGTGACCCACAGTTCCAGAGGCTTGAGTTTCCGAAACTAGAGGGAAGTGGAAGGGCTTGTCTCATGGATACTGTGGTGCTGGGCACTGGGGGTCATTGTCTTGTGAGTGCCAGTGATTTTACCATTTTTGAACTGGCCACATGACCTGGGTAAGGAGAAACGGAAGAAGGCGAACATCCCCTGTCTAACTCTACAGAAATGAGAGACAACACAATAACAATAGAGAGGGCAGCGTGAGAGAACATTCCGGATGGCTGGGGACCAAGGTAGATGTGACTCATGAAAACAAAAGTAACAGGACTCACAGCAAAGTGGCGGGCGTCAAACCCATACTAATCACACAACTTTTACCTTCGCCAGACTCAAAGCCAGCCATCTTGGCACGCCATCATTGACTAAGCTCCGTCCTCGTCTGTGCTGCACTGTAATGCACTTTACTGCAGCAGTTCCCGGACCCACTCTGGGAAGGCCCAGTTTATTGGCCCTCGGTATGGGAGAGGGGGTAAAAAGAGTCTTCGCCACCTGGAGGGAAACTGGGGACCCACCGGAGGGCTTTGCTTTTGGTGGTTTATCAGGAAACCCTGCAATACTCCAAAGTCAAAAACAAATACCCCTCTCCTTAGCTGAACGTGTGTGAGCACTCCACACCTCCTCTGCATGTATTCACCTTTAAATATCTAGGGTACACAGGTTAGACATTCCAAGGTCAACAACATTTGCCGCTTCCCTTTTCCCTGGGGATCCAAGACCCCACTGAGACACTTCTTGTTAGATATGTCCTTACAGCCAGCTCCAACTATAGACGACAAGCAGAAGAGATATGTGTCGTTTCTAAGAGATAACATTAAAGGGCACTTGGAGTCCTTCCTTTGTTCTCCTCCTCCTCCTCCTCTCTCTCTCTCCTCTCTCTCTCTCTCTCTCTCTCTCTCTCTCTCTCTCTCTCTCTCTCTCTCTCTCTCTTCCTCCCTCCCTCCCTCCCTCCTCTCTCTCTCTTCCTCGCAAGTAAGGGATTCAACGTTTCCTCAAACTACTGAAATTACTGCAGTAACTTGTTGACTGACCAAGCCTCTTCTGATCACTCTAGTGATCAATACCACAAAACTGTCCCCCAAGTGGAAAGCCTAGATGGAGAGAAAGGGAGAGAACAACAGAAAGGAGGGGCCTAGCGGTTGTCCAGTGAAGCTTTGCCGAAAGTGCAGGCTCTGGATGCTAACGCCATTTTGTCTCCTTTCAACCAGCAGAGCAACTTTATCATCGTGAGATTAACACCTCCTCTGTTCCCAGTCAGACGGAGGTCTGGGCCAGCCACACAATTGGAGGCGCCCCATGGAAAGTGTCAGAGTGTGTGTCCTGTTTTTAAAACTGATCAAGAATTCGGAGAATTCTTCTTCCGGGCACGGCAGCAAAGCAATAGCACAGGAGAAGCAGAGCCCTGCAAGGGTTCTCTGACTCGCTCTGCTGACACCTCAGCGCCCCAGGGGGAAAGAAACAGGGGTTCCTAGGACTTTTCTCAAGGTTGTACAGCCAGTAAAACAGGCCTTTTCAAGCCAGGTACCTCACACCATGTTGTCGGACACTAGGCAATCTGAAGCAGTAAGTGCTACCCTCTGGTGCCCAGGGAGTCCAGAGGAGTCTCAGACCCAACATCCCCCTTTTCACTGGTAAAATGTGTGAGAAGATGGAACAACCTACACACTGCTGTGGGGATCTATCCTCACAGGTATCCATCCTCCAAAGCTTGTGGGTAGGAAACTGAGTCCCCAGTGCAGTGGTGTTGAGAAGGGGGGGGGGAGTCTTGATAGGGGAATTAAGTCATGAGGACTCTGCCCTCATGATGAACTGATTGATGGTACTCTCTTGGGAGATAGTTTCTGAGGTGGGATTTGATGAGATTCTTATCTCTGGGTTTGGATTCTCTCTCTCTCTCTCTCTCTCTCTCTCTCTCTCTCTCTCTCTCTCTCTCACACACACACACACACACACACACACACATACACATACACACACGAGAGAGAGAGAAAGAGAGAGAGAGAGAGACTCTTACCATATGCCTGCTTCCGTATAATAATCCAGCAAGAGGACCATCCCAAACGTGGTCCTTGGCCTTGAACTTCTGGTCTCCAGACTATAAACCAATGACCTCCTGTTGTTTATCATTACCCAGCCTGTGTGTTCTGATTCAGCAGCTAGAACACACAATACACTGAGAAAGAGGCCACAAGGGCTGACTCTCCAGCAGCCCCAGAGCAATGCCAGGCACCACAGAGGCAGTACCAGGGCATCTCAGTAATACGAGGGTGGCTCAGTGTGGCAGAGGTGGCTGCAGGTAATTCATGGGCTATGGAGATCACTGATGGCCCAGATACAATACGTAGGGAGAAGACCTTGTCCCTGCAACCACAGGGTTCCTGGGGACAAAGATGTACATTTCTAAAACCAGGGTCTCCCAATCCTGACTCCTCCTGACCTTGGTCTAAAGCAGCAGCAGACAGTAAGGAGAAAGGTCCGGTCTCAGCCCCGCTCTGACCAACTATGGTTGGTCTTCAGAGACGATTCTCTCTTGGAGCCTTGTTCTTCCCAAATAAGGTCCAAAACAGCACCCCCAAACCATGACTTTCCTTCAAATACAGAGCACATCAGCCTCAGGAAACTGAATTCCAAGTCCTCATGGAGCAGAGAGAGACAGTGTGCTACAATTTCTTTTCTTCTTGGGACTCCTGGGAGTAGGACTCCCTGTGGTGTCTTGAGACACCCATTCCAGGCCCCAAGTTGCAGTGAGCACCCCACGGCTGGGTGTAATCGCACATAGTCTGGCCTGTTCCAGACCAGAGCTTGGCCCTGGGAGCAGCTTGCAGCCTACAGTCCAGCTGGCACTGGGTGGGGTCTTGAACAAAAGTTTTGTGTAAATTGTCAATAAAAATTACTCTCTTACTCTCCACCCAGATCTAATGAACCCCACTGAACTGTTTATAAAGCCCAAGTGGGGAAGATCTCATCTGCTCCTCCTCCCAGCCGCCTGCCACCTCAGGCCTGGCAAAGCAGAGCTCGCTGCATTGTCCTTCCACCTCCAGCCCAGACAGGAGGATTCTACTCTGCCCAGGCTGGGTGCAAGTCTCAGGTGGAGGGTTTGGGCAGAGACACAGAACCCCCAATACCATGTACCTTCAATCACCATCGCCATCCCCAGACACTGATTATAACATAGCCTTTTGCAAACTTTTCTCAATTACATCATCTATGTGTGTGCGCACACACATAGGCACATGTGTGTGGTGTGTGTGTGTGTGTCTATCTGTGTCTGAGTATGAGTGTATGTGTGAGTACATGCATGCGTGAACCTGTGCATATGTGCATGTGTGCATGCATGCATGTGTGCATGTGTGCGTGCTTCCATGTCTGGGGGGGAGTGAGATGCAGACCTGAGCATCTGTGTGGAGACCAGATATCCACCTCTGGTGTTATATCTCAAGTATCACCTTCTTGCTTTCTGAATCAGGGTCTCTCGCTCAGACCTGAGGCTTGCTGATTAGGCTAAGCTGGCTAGCTTAGTAAGCCCTAGGAATGCACCTGTCTCTGCCTTACCAGATCTGGAATTGCAAACGCATGCTGCCATGCCAAGCTTTTTTTTTTAACATGGATTCTGAAGATCAAACTCAGGGCCTCCTGCTTATGTGACAAACCCTTCACCAACTGAGCTATCTCTCTAGACTTCTTATTCCACATTATAATCAAAGTGATTACTACATAGAATTTCAAATATCAAACAGCACAAAAAGCTATTCAATGAGTAGAAAATGTCTTCTGGGGAGCAGTAAAAGATGTCCCAAGAGAGAGTCTAACCACTGTGTTTTAGACAAGAAAGATACAGGAAAAGAGGTCAGGTGGCTAGTCCAAGATCACTCAGCTAGTCTGCATTATGTATCCTAGCAACAAATGGACCATAGTGTAACAGCTCAAGTCCCAAGCTCTAAACAAATCCTGACACCCTGCTCACCCCAAAGAAAGGTGAAGATGGAGGTAACTCTGGCTTTCCCTATGTACCAGAGTCCAACATTAAATGTCATCTCCACCAATAGACTCAAAGCCCTAGCTCTACATAAAGAGAGTAATTACCCCAAGGTGACAGTTTCCCCAGGCTCCCCAGTCAAGTCAGACTAGGAAGTGTGCCATTCATCCCAGAGGTTCTTAACCCACAGAGGCCAGGCATGGGCTTCCCGATCATCATGAGGGTCTTTGCAAGTGACCGTCAAGAGCCCTCCTTGTAATGGTGTGAACAGGGTTAGAAAGCTAGGATGGAGTAGCAAACACATAGGCCAACCCCCAGGAAGAGATGGGGTCCCTGCCCTTCCACCAGCGCAGACTGGAGGACAGAGCAGAGCATGACAGGACGGCCTGTGTTGGGAGAAAAACAGATGTGGGCCTCCTGTGTGGATGAGCTAAAATCAGAGCACTGCAGGTCCCTGGAGAAAACAAGCGGTAGTATCTGAGAAGGGGTGCCTGGAAATCACAGGGTGGGGACCCTCGGGACTAGAGGCAGAGCAGCTGTCCTATGTCAGTATAGCGATGGTGTGCTGAAGGCTCACATTCTGAACAAGAAATGTGCTGTCTCTCTGCCTCCACTGAGAGCTGTGTGATCCAAGTCCTGGAATATTCCAGCCACCAAGAACACCAGATTATAAGGCATTAAAATATTTAACTTTTTAATTTTACTTACTTAGTTCGTGTGTGTGTGTGTGTATTGTGCATGTATGTGTGTACTACGCACGTATGTGTGTGTGCGTGTGTGTGCATGTGTGCACGTGAGTGTGGTGTGTATGTGTGAGTGTGTGCGCGTGGTGTGTGTGTGTGTGTGTGTGTGTGTGTGTGTGTGTGTACTGCACGCATGCACCACAGCACCTGTGGAGGTCATAAGACAACTTGTACAGGTAAATTCTCAACTTCCACCATGTGGGCTCCAGGAATGAACTCAGGTCGTCAGGCTTGGCAGCAGGCAGCAGGCACCTTTACCCACTGAGCTATCTTACTGACCTGGGCACTGAATTGTCAAGAGCCCAAATCAGAACAGTTTAAGACTTTAAACAGACCCACAAGCAAGGGGAGAGTGGGCGTGAGGCTAAAACTCTCCACATCCCAAGGCAGGAAGTGGTTCATCTTGGCCCCTTGCCAAGATGGTGCCCTCCCTTACATCACACTTTTCCCAGCCGCCTACTTCCCTGACAGCAGTGCCTTCTTTGGATGGAATTTTTTGTTCTTTTCTTTTATTCTTCTGGTATTTTACATGGTGCACCCCAATCCCACCCATCTCCCTCAGCATCCGCCCCCATCAACCTTGTATGTATGTAGTTCCCCCAAAGGAAAACTAAAAAAGAAATAATAAAAATAAAATAAAAAAGAAGAAAAATAATAATAAAAATAAGAACGTCAGTTTCAGTTTTAAATATTTCTTTAAAGATTCATTTTTGCTGGCTGAAAGACACTTAAGGAAATGCTCAACATCCTTAGTCATCAGAGAAATGCAAATCAAAGCAACTCTGAGATTCCATCTTACACCTGTAAGAATGTCCAAGATCAAAAACACTGATGACAACTTATGCTGGAGAGGTTGTGAAGTAAAGGGAACACTTCTGCTTTAATGGTGGAAATGCAAGCTGGTACAGCCCCTTTGGATGTCAGTGTGGTAATTTCTCAGAAAATTAGAAAACAACCTTCCTCAAGACCCAGTAATACTACTTTTGGGCATATATCCAAAGATTGCTCAATCGTACCACAAGGACATGTGCTCAATTATGTTCATAGCAGCATTGTTTGTCATAGCCAAAAACTGGAAACAACCTAAATGCCCCTCAACCAAAGAATGGATAAGGAAAATGTGGTATATTTACACAATGGAGTACTACACAGCAGAAAAAAATAACAACATCTTGAATTGTGCAGGAAAATGGATGGAGCTAGAAAACATCATTTTGAGTGAGGTAACCCAGACCCAGAAAGACAAATATCATATGTACTCACTCATAAGTGACTTTTAGACATAAAGCAAAGAAAATGAGCCTACAAGTCACAATCCCAGAGAACCTAGACAACAACAAGGACCCTAAGAGAGACGTACATAGATCTAATCTACATGGGAAGTAGAAAAATACAAGATCTCCTGAGTAAATTGGGAGCATAGATATCTTGGGAGAGGGTTTAAGGGGAAGGGAGAGGCAGGGAGGGGACCAGAGAAAATGTAGAACTCAATAAAAATCAATTTTTAAGAAAAAAAGTCATTTTGCTATTGGTTCTGTTGTTTTACCTTTGGTCATTCTTGTTACTTGGTTCAACATTTGTGTCTTAAAATCCTTTTGTTTTTTGCTGTCTGTGCTTTTGATAGTCAGCCTCACAATACAATCATGACTGGCCTAGAACTTGCTACACAGACCAGACTGGCTTCAAACTCACCGAGAGCCACCTGGCTCTGCCTCCCGAGAGTGCTGGGATCACAGGCGTGTGCCACCATGTCCAACTTCAAGCAGATTTTTGCAACATGCTTCTCTCCTGCAATGAGTAACTGAGGGCCTCTGCATGCACCGCCCCGGGCATTCACTCACATATTCACTTGACAGATTAAACTGAGGATCACCTAAGTACCATGCACTAGAACAGGGCAGAGCATGAAACAGATGGCAAAGACCTCATGAGCCCTGTGTTGGTTACTGTTTGCAATGATGACATTACAGAATAAGTAATAAATTTAAAGAGCAAACAAAGCAGGGAAGAGACAGGGGAGTATGTGGGATACCTGATCAGAGTGTCAAGGGGGCATCAGTAAATTGAATAAAGACCTAAGCGGAAAGTAGGAAGCTATGCCGATGCCTGGGGAAAGAGTGAGGCAAGCAGGAGCAGAAAGTCCTTGGAGGAGCACAGCCAGGTCAATTCTGGCAGTTCTGTGAAGTGCAACTGTGCCCACAGCTGTCCATTCACAGCAACACAGGACTGCACCGGGATCTGCTTCAGCGTCCCCCTGAAGTTCATGCTATTTTCTCATTCACAACACTGACGGTATGCCTCACGGGGAAACAGCCCTTGCACCATCCCAGAGACCAGCGCCGCCATCCCCAGACCAAGGACCCACTTGCGCTCCTCCCTGTCCTTCTAGTCCTCCTCTGGCGCCATTCCGGATTGCCTACGCAGATCAGTCTCCATCCTTTGTTAAACAATGACGCGCAGCTTCCAACGTAAAGGAAGAAGGCACGCCTCACGTCCGCTCACACACAACTCGAGTTGCCTTCACCCAGACACATGACCTCCATGTTGGGCAGTCGGTGTGCGGAGCCGCTCTCCCCTCCCTTTTGCAATTCACGTCACCTCCAATACTAGAAATATGCATCACACAAATTGTTCCCTTTTTTCAAGATGTTCAGAGAAAAATCTGTATTTAATTTATGGGCAATTTATAATGGAAATAGACCATATAAAATGTATACAAATGTGTAGGGCTGTATATAGGGCTTGGAAGGAGACAGTTTAACTTTGCAGTAATTAACATGAAGGGGTTCATTCGTCCCTGCTGCCAGGTAGACAGTTAGATTGCTTAGACTTTCACTAAACTTAAACCAGAAAGGGATCGGGGCGCAAGATCCAAGCATTTCTCAATTCTACAGAGGATATCAGGACACGTAGCTGAGGACAATCCATTTCACCAAGATTGCCAAAACCTTGTTTAAGTTTAGAAGATGCCGGCATTGTGTTACGTGGACAGAAGATACCAGGCTATGATCCACAATCAACCTTCTCCAGAGAAATGAAGTTGCTCCCAGTACCCCAAGCCCATGCAAGGCTACAGTGGTCGCAACGCTGTTGTGGACACATGGGACACCTATCTGTCCCTACCCCTGGCTCCTCCAGCCTCCCAAGCCAGTTTGTGGCTGCTCTGGGGACAAGACTGCCCTGCTTGAGCAGAATAAGAGTTCCAGAAAACCTCAGAGCTGCCAGAAGCTATTTCCAGGGGACTTTGATCAACTGTGCTGTAATCTCTGAAGGGAAGCATACTTCATTGAGAAGATATTCTCTGGTGTCATGCCCAAGAAGAAGGCATACTTGTTTTTTTGGAAGAACAAAGCTCCCTCCTTCCCTTTCCCTCGCTCTCTTCCCTATCTTCCTCGCTCTAGCTCTCTTTCCCAGCCGTGAGCACTGAGGGCTGAAATGGCGCACAGACGACCTTGCCCGAGAGTAAGAAACCATAGAACTTGCCACCAGCCAGATGAGCTTGCTTTCAACAGTGCCCAATTAGAAGCCAAAACCCAAATGGCGACAGTACCAAATCCCAGGGCCAAATCCCAGGCTCCAGTCTTCACCCTATTACCTACCCCCGGCAGCCCACAATCGCAGGCTCCATGTGAGAGCCCCCTGCAGGAGAGATGGGCCCCCTGGATGCCCGTAACGCATGTCGAGGGTGGCATATTAAATAAGTTTTTCCTGGCATATCCCAGCATGATTTAGATCAATTACCTCATTTTTCAACAATGAAAAGATTAAACAGTTGTTAAGGCTTATAAAATGATTTAATATGCTATTAAGGAGAGATATAAACTATCAAAATCTTTAAATTTCCAGGGAGAAATTTAAATATCGATTATATTTAGATCCAACTTCTATACAGTTCCTCCTAGACCCCGGCCCCAGAAGCCCACACCGTGGGCAGCTCCCACATGCTGTGGGGACACATGGCCTCTCTGAAGGCAGCTTGAAAATCCAACTTGATGCGTCGGTTTACTGAGAAATTGCCGTGGCCAGCCAGGGAAACCAGGCCAAGAGTGTTCACAACATCCCTGCCCCTGCCCCTGCCCCTGCCCCGAAATAGAGAACAAAATCAAATTTGGAGACACAGCGAGGATATGTGTTCCTGCTGAATGATGGGAAAGAATCGTTAAGCAACTTTCTTGAAACCAGAGTAGGGCTCTCCTGAACTCCACTCCTCACTCATTCTCCACTGGCAACATTTCAAAGGGTGATTTTTTTTGTATTTTCTTTTTTCAAATTACCTTTTAAGGAAAAACAAGGGAGGGGGATCTTTTCTTCATCTGTCTCCTCTCTTCTTCTTAGCTTTTTAAAAGTTGGCTCCTGCGGCAGACATTCCAATACTCACGGCCCTCGGTCCACACAGTCCCACTGAGGAGAGGAGTGTGTGACCCAATTCAGTTCACCTGTGGCCCCTGGACAGGTTCCAGTGACTCAAATGTACGTGCTCAGCTCCCACTACCAACTGCCCTGGTAGAGCTTGCTGCATGGGGACCACTCAGGGTCAGCCTTCAGAGAACACAGATGTGCCCCCCCCCAACATCCCTGCTCTCTCTCCCTGTTCTCGTGTTTACAAGAGCAAGTCCCATGAGAACAGCACCAGGAAGGCAGAGGCTACATCACCACCAAGTGCCCAAGCTAAGCTCCATGTCAGTGCCTGGTCATCACGCCATCTTCTGCCCTGGGCTCCCAGACAGCCTGAAAGATGGCTAACAAGAGTCTGGTCTGGCTGTGGGTCCTGTGATCTCAGCTGCTGCAGAGATTGCAATGGGACAGCAAGGCAAGCCTAGGCAACAGAATGAGTTCTTCATCATGACCCACTCGTCACCTCTCGTGACGTCAGAGTCCCCTTCCTCTGTTCCTCCGTCTCAAGTCCAGTATATCTGGAGATGAAAGGGCTCAAGGTAGGATCTTCCTAACATATGGTTAGCAGAGAAGACTCTTGGAAAGAATAATTGAGTTGTCCTTACCCTTCCCATCTGTAAAACTTGTGGCTCAAAAGATGGGCATGGATCTAGGGCATGGAAAAAGACTCTAGAAGGAGCATAGCGTACCACCCAAGCCTACCCACAACACCTGTCAGGGTGTCATACAGGTTCTTACCATAGTGAGGTCTCCACTCCAGTGTTAAGTCCCCTACGCTGTAGTGAATGGGGGGGGGGAAGGGGTAAAATAAACTTTAGGCAACTTTTATATCTTCTGGACGCATGTACCCTGTCTTCCCAATGTAGCTCCCTGTATGTAGCTTCTCCCATGAGCAAAGACCCCCCTGAGGAAGGCAGCCTCCAGGTCCTAAGTGGGAGCAACCTCTAAATCACGTGGTCTGCAGGTTACTCTAGTGGGAGCATGCTCTAAGTCACGTGGTCTGCAGGTCACTCTGGTGGGATTAAACTCTAAGTCACATGGTCTGCAGGTCACTCTGATGGGATTAAACTCTAAGTCACATGGTCTGCAGGTCACTCTGATGGGATTAAACTCTAAGTCACATGGTCTGCAGGTCACTCTGGTGGGATTAAACTCTAAGTCACGTGGTCTGCAGGTCACTCTAGTTGAAGCAAGCCCTAAGTCACGTGGTCTGCAGGTCACTCTTGACCATTTCCAGTTGTGACTCCATTTTGAGAAGCCCCACTAAGGTTTAAGAGTAGATTCTAGTGTGAACAGGAAAAATAAGGGCCCAGCATCTGGGAAAAGTGAGTCCTACCCCCCAGGGAGTCCAGCTCAGCCTCTTTCCCCAGCAAAGCACGGTGCACCCAGGCCCAGACCCTACCCAAGCTTTCCAACCCAGGCCAGAAGGGCCTGATGGGACATTTTAGATTGGTTGCCTTCCCCCTCCTTATGAAGCACACCCAGTGACCCTGCATAGCTACTGAAAGTGAATACGGGAAAGTTTTGCTTTTACTTTTGGAGCAGCCTATCAAGAGACAGGATCAGACTCCTGTTCTCTTGTAAACAAGGTTGTAAAAGCCCTGAAGAAGCTATTCTCTGGAGTCTCGGCCAGGAATCCGCACCTTCCCACCCAGCTGCGATACCTGCTAGCAGTATCTCCACAACCTGGAGGAAGGAAAGGAGGGGGAAAGCCACCAGGACCCGAGTGACCCCAGAACCAATGTTCCATTTGAAGCACGACCTCAGCTCAGAATCTAGCCCACCTGGAGTCCCAGAATGCATTTCAGAATCCCAGATTGCCCTGGAACCAGGTCTCCTTTACTCCACACAGACTAGGGAAGGTCAAGTTGACTTTGATGATGGCTTAGCAGGCCCTTGTCACAGATAAGGAGTCTGTGGCAGGAAGTCCTTCTGGCTGGAGGGGACAGACAGAATCTGAGCCTGCTTCTCCCATCTCAGCTGGGTTTGCTTCTCACTGACCACAAAGATTTCACTCACATGCGTTTATATCTCTGTGCACGCGCGCGCGCGCAAACACACACACACACACACACACACAGAGCAAACCCTTGAGCATCCTGGCAGCTGGTTACCCATAGCCCCAGCTTCCAGAAGAAACATTACTCCCTTCTATTTTTCTAGGAGGGAGCATAGGGCAGAGCTCGCAATATAAACAAGGAGGGGATGGATCCCACACTCAGATCTTCCTATTTCGATGTAACCGCAGTGCCGTGACCCGTCATTACTCCCAAGCCCACTCTTGTCATATAATATATGAACTATGCATAAACAGCTCTGGGTTATGATGTGTTTCCTAAAACTAAGAGGACTTCAGCCATAACACTGACATTTTGTTTCTGGAAATTAAAGCCGGGGGACAGTGCAAACAACGTCCATCAATTTATGAATCGTATTTCCGCACATACTTCAATTCCCAGTGCTTGTGGTGAAATAGAATGAGGGTTTGTTTCTGACAGCGTTGTCCCTGGACCAGCAGGCCATGACTGCTTTAACCGAAGCTTCAAGCAGGAAGCCAGGCTCTCCAAATAAGGCCCTCACCGACGGCCTGAGTGGCTAATGCCTCAAGAAACGACAGGAATAGACCCACGCAAGATGGATGTGCTGACTATTCTTGGAAAACAGGCATCCTGTCCCTGCCCAGTCCCTGGCAAGAAGGTCAAATACCTTGGGGACACTGGAATAGACAGCCAAGGACTCAGTACACACTCGGGATTCTCAAGTGGCTGGCGTGGACCTCACTCTGGACCTTGGCTGTCCCCAGACACCTTGCGGATTATGGTGTGGTCCCCAGCAAGCTGGAGGCTCATTCTGCCTGCTGATCGGCAAGCAGAGGAGATTCAGGGACGCTGGTTTAGGGAGGCGCAGAAGGGAACTGTGCATTGTGAAGGGCAGGTAGAGGGCAACACGATGTGATGGTGGGATTTCTGAGCCCTGAGCTAGCCTTGGCAGGGAGAGCTACAGGAACAGAGACACTCCACCCCACCCCCGCACCCTCAAGAGCAAAGGTCCACGGTAGGATGTGGAGAGCCGAGGGACAGCTATGGATCTTTGGAAGCGAAAAGACCATGTGTGGCTGTAGGGAGGAGTGGGAGGCTGCTGTGCGATCCCCCACTGCTGTTAGGAGGGTTGCTAGAGCAGCTGCCTGCTGCCTGGGGCTGGTCCAGGATACCCCATCCAGCCTTCACATTCTCCAGAAAGCATCTCTGGGATTCCCCTAGCAAGTGACAGCTTTTTTCCCTCCAACGTCCACGGCATAGTCACTGCTGCTCCTACCTGGCCAGGATGGTTCAGGGCCAGCTGGAGACAGACACGGGTTTAGGACCACGCAGAGTACTAGAGAGACACTGGAAGCGGGACCATACATTGCTCTGTGAATTTCACTTAGGCTCCAGCCTGTGAGGACTCGTGGAGAGGCCAGCTGAACCTCAGGGAGACTGACCCGGGAGCGGGACAGCCCATCCCTTATCCATTCCACAGCCAAACAGTCCTTCCCACTCTTGGTGCCCGGGCCCTTGCACTGCCAGGCCTTTCCTCAAGGTCCCTGGCTAAGGTCCAGGCATCTTGTTTAGATGACAGCCCTGCCTTCCACATCTATCCCCTCCTAGGCCACTCTGCAGAGCCTCCATAGTACCCCCACACACAACTGAAGGTCACAGGTCATGGCTCATTAGAACCAGACATGAGTCCTGCCCTGTGCCAGTTCATTCTGGGCACCACCACTTTCAGCCAGCATTGTTCCCCTGGGGCCAACTGGGCCTGGCAGCCAGCACCATCCATCCCTGAGGGCAACCTGTCTGGTCAGAAAGGCTGAAAAAAAGCCAACCCCAGCAAGCAGTCACCCTTTTACAAGGCGAGCATGGAGCCATGTGGAGCCAGGGAAGAGGCCGAGAACTGGCCAGAGAGGGAAGCCTGGCCTAGACGCCACTGGTTTGGGGGCAGGGTTGACCTACACAGAGGGCCCTCAGCTTCAAAGCCTGACCCACTGTGGGCCTCTAGCCCAGCCCAGGCACAAGACTCCAGGGCTCCGGCCCTCATTTGGAAGATGTGTCAAGACACCTAACAGATTACTAAGGGCATACACGTTCATATTACAAGATCATCCTTCCTCCAACAAAAGGTTGGTGTTAATAAACACCTTTTGGAACAGGTAAGTTGCCCTTGAAAGAGTCAAGGGGGAACTCCCCTGGAACCCTGCCACCTGTGAGTTAGTCATTCGCCCTTTGGTGTAAACCAGTTTAGTGAAGATTGCTTGCCAGCTGGTGAAATTCAGATCTCTGAGAGAGAGGATTCCGTTTGAATCCATAAAGGGCGGGGCAGAGAGTATAGTATGAGACTCACAAGAACGAGAAATCAAGAAGAATCGTTCAGTCAGAGAGCCAAATAAGGAGACAAAGAACTGGCTGATCACAGCTGAGGTCCAGGAGGGAGTGAGGACCAATCAGCTGAAGCAGCTCCTCAGAGCTGGGCACCGGCCCTGTTTGCCAGGCTGATACACAGGGAGCCACAAGCCAAGGACCCTAAGCAGCAGAGGTTACAGCCTCAGCCTGGGAACCTAGAAGGTGACAGTCAAGGTGTCCTCAGACGCTTCCCTCTGACCCAGTCTCTCTGGCTGCTGGGGGCCCAGAGCCCTCTTTGGAATCACCCAGTCTGGCCTAGTGTTCACCTAGCATCCCCTGGGGCTGTCTGTGTGTAAATGCCATCCTTGTATAAGGACAGCTGCCATTCGATCATGGGCCTGCTCTAGCCAATATGACTGGCTTCCTCTTCTGAATCAAGTCTCACTTGGAGGAGGAGGGTCAGGACTTCAATACATACAGACCTGGGGGACACGGTTTTGCCTTCTGTAAAGGGTGCGACAACGGGATGAACTAAGGACCACGGAGCTCTGCCTTGACCGGGTGAGCTTTTAAAACATCCCTCTCCGAGGTGGTCTTTTCCAGGGAAGAGCACACCAACTGGTGGCCTACTGTCAAATGGTCAACCCCGAAAACATGCATACAAGTAACAGTATATGAACTGAGTAGGTTATATTCAGTGTGTATATGTGTGTGTATATGTGTGTACATATGTGTGTGTACATATGTGTGTGTGTATATATATATTACATTCAATAACAGTGGGGGGAAAAGAGGCCATGAGTTTGAAGGAGAGCTTGTGGGGTGGGTGATATAGGAGAGCTTGGAGGGAGGAAAAGGAAAAGAGAAAGGTTGCAACTATAATTTCAAAAATAATATATCAGTCCCCTGTCATCTCCAGTAGCCTATCCATGGATGGACCGCATGGGGGTATAGTGAGGGGGGACTTTTTCCACCTGCCTCCCTACGTGCCAGCAGGTCGAAAGGCCAGACCCATATCTGTGGGGTGTAGGATCCAGGCAGCTGGTTTTTCCAAAGGTGTCAGCAATATCCAGATCTCACAGCCTCAGAGATTTAAATAAGTCTCAAGTAAGGCTATGGTTACCAGCCTTCCAGTTGGTACCTAAGGGTGCTGTGCCTAGGCATTGCAAGGTACAAAGATAAGGCTCAGGATCCAGCGGGTAAGTCTTGAGGGTCTCCACGGGAAAACAGACCATCTAAAGTCCCAGTTATAAACGGCAGCAGCGCTGCGACCCGATCAAATAGACCCACTGCCTTCAGAATAAAGCCTGGACTGGGGGCTCACACCTGTCCCTGTCCTACACAGGTCTCTCTTACGTGGGGGCTAACAAAGGCCCACTCATGGTGTGGTGGTGACACCTAGTGGTCGTCTGGGAAATGACACTCCCAGGGTAGCAGGCGGATCTATGAAACAGGAGTCCACCTTCTGACAACTTCAGTCATGTATGTGTTGGAAGCTATGCCAGATGTGAGCAGCACTCCTTCTTGTCTCCCCAGACCCTAAGGGGACAGAAAAGTCTCCTCACACTTAGGGATATCCATCCACACGCACAGCTATCTCAAGAACATACCTTACAGGGCTGGAGAGACAATGCAGGAGGGGACCCATGTTCAAATCCCAGCACCCACAAGGTGGCTCACGACAGTCTGAAACTCCAGTTCTAGAGGAATCCAGTGCCTCTTCTGGTCTCCATGGACGCTGCTAGTGCTTGGTACATAGACATACGCCTAAGTAATCTTTAACACACATACACTTGTGTGAGAGTGTGAACCTGGCTAACCCACCAACAGGCTTCCTCCCTCCTGAAATCACTTATTTCAGGTCTCCAGGCAGGGAAGAAATAAGAACTCTGTGCCCACCAGAGCCTTAGGTTGGAGCTGTGCCCTAGAACCCTAAAACAAGCTTTATCCCACACTGGACTCATGTTCCTTAACCCTGCAGTGGAGGAGAGGAAAAAAGGTGTGGTCCTGTCCCAAGGAGACAGAACCAAGCTCAGACCAGAGAAATAATTCCACCCAAGTCTGCCTTGGTGACCCAGTGAGTTTATTGGGTTTACTTACAGGAGAGTGGGTGGGGTTTTGTTCCGGTCCATGGTGTCTGCAGCACCACTAAAAAGTCCACCTGCCCGTGAGTGACAGACTCAGCAGAGTCCCTGGAACCTCCTGCCCAGCTTGAAGGCAGTTCCCCCAAAGAGGGTCTCCTCTGCCAGAGGCTGTTTTAGGGTTATGGGACCGGGAGGGGTTGGAGTGGGGGTGCTTGTGAATCTTGCAACTTTCTGAGTTCCTGCATCTGATCAGTTTCCTTGCTTCCTGGGCCTGGGACTCTGCCTCCTGCCTGTAGGTGGAGTGTTGTCACTCAGGGGAATGGCTGTACAAGAGACAGGGTTCTAAGAAACCACCTCCAGGGCCTCTGCAGCTCTGAGACTCAGTAAACAATGTTCAAGACCCTGATTCTTACTGTCAAACAAAAGCGGTTGAAATCCTGCCTCTGCCCATCCCGCCCGGTTCAGTGGCCTCAAACAGGCCACTGAGCGTCTATGTGCCCTTTGCCCCTTCTTGGATAATTCGAAGATATAATGATATGCTGTGAAACGCCCACGCAAGGGACCATCTTACTGCAGGTCCTTTAAATAAATGTCTTAATGGATCCGAGATGGCCACAGGTATGTGGAGGTGCCAACCAAAGGAAATGAAGGGCCATGAAGTCTTGGCCCTTCCCCAGACTGGCAGACATAAGACCTGTGTGCAAAGAGAGCAGGAGAGGGAAGTGGGAGAAGCAGGAGGGAGGGAGACACCTCTCTCTCTCTCTCTCTCTCTCTCTCTCTCACACACACACACACACACACACACACACACACACCACAATAAGCCCTTCCTAGGAACTCCTATCCACCACAGCCTTCCTCCCAACCGCTGCAGCCACCTGGAAAAGACTAGAACCAGCTAGAGAAGAAAGGGCAGCCCTCCCTCTGCTCTCTCCTCCCTGAGCCTAGCCCAAAGTAGAGCCTGAAGCTAAGGTGCAGGAACAAGAATGGGAAGGTATCCAGGTGAGGAGCACTCGGCCGGGAGGCTTTCTAGAAAGTGCCAAGATGAGCCGGGCGATGGTGGCGCATGCCTTTAATCCCAGCACTCGGGAGGCAGAGGCAGGCGGATCTCTGTGAGTTCGAGACCAGCCTGGTCTACAGAGCTAGTTCCAGGACAGGCTCCAAAGCCACAGAGAAACCCTGTCTTGAAAAAAAAAAAGAAAGAAAGTGCCAAGATGCGTCCATTAGCAGGGGTCGACCAGCCAGGGCAGAATAGACCTCTTAGACTGTAGCAGGATGTCCCACTAATCCTGAGGCCTGGGCAACCTCTTCTGGGTCCTTCCTGAACCAGGCTTCCTGCCTGCCTAGGAGCTCTGACCCTCCCAAGGCCAGCCTCACTGTGTGGCTAAAGACCTCCTCCCTCCAAGTGTCCTCGTCTTCAGCCAACCCCATCTGCGACGATCCTGGAGGGTCTTTTCCCTCTGTAACTGTAGATAAGGTGAAATTGAAGCCTAGAGAGTTTGGGAAAAACTGCCCAAACCACAGAGTTAGAAAAGTGACGGGAGCCAGTGACATTAAGTTTAATATGATTTTATTTGATCCGATGTATCCAAAATATTATCATTTCAACACATAATCAATATAAAAATGTTAGAGATGGTTTGCATTCTTCTTTTTTAACAGCGCCTCCACAATCTGGTATTTATTTAACACTTACAGTGAACATGACGCTTTCATCAGAAATATTTGATTCAGCTCGCACGGGCTGCACAAACTTGAAACGTGAATTTGTTGTTCCAAACGCACTTTAACAATTCCTAGTTCAGCTGAATTAGAAGTGTGTGTGTGTGTGTGTGTGTGTGTGTGTGTGTGTGTGTGTGTGTGTGTGTGGCGCAGGCCTGGGTGCGTGTCCACGTGTAAATGCATGTGTGCATGCAGACACATGTGGTATGTGTACATGCAAACACACGCATGCAAAAAAGCAGAAGTCAGTGCCAGTCCTCGGTTGCTATTATCCTTGCATACGCTGAACCTGGAAACCACCCATTTGGCTGGGCTAACTGGCCGGGGCACTTGGGAGACTTGCCTGGCTCCACCCCAGCCCCCAGCACTGAGGTGATAGCTACATCCCACCCAGCTTTTACCTGGATACTGTTTTGGGTGCCCAGCAACCCCTGTCTGCATAATGAACATTTGGTTTTGGATGGAGTCATCTCCCTAGCCCCTGATTTAGACTTTTTTACATTTAAATATAAAAATTAGCAATTCAGGTTTTTTGTTAGCACTAGCAAGATTTTAAATGTTCAACAGTCACACGAGCGAAGCCCCCAGTCGCTTACAGCTTGTTCCTGCCTCTCAGTGTGTCACCAATGGTGGTTGCCCTACATAACTGGGGATAGTCTCCTAGAGCTAAGTGCCAGCTGCTGACACCTGGGTAGGGCATAGCCTAAAGCCCCACAGGAAGGCACGCACGCCCAGCACTGCCCAGTAGGCCTAGATGACTTGACTGCCCTACCCATCTTCCTTGCCTGTGTATCCACTCTGTCTAAGGGTTCTCCTTGCTTCCCCTGCACTTTCCCCCATGGGCCTGCCCTGACCCTGGGCCTGGCTGAAGGTGTCCAAGAGACCCTGCTCTCCCAGGTCAGTAGAGATTTATTACAAAGTGCCCACAGCTGTGCTATTCGAAGAGTTGGAGCGAAGTTCTTACAAGGGTGGTGGGAGATCAGGCCCTGCCTTTTCTAATGGATCATCCCCTAAGGAACTGGGGGTACAGAGCAACTGCCCCTGTGGTCTGAGGGATGAGGTTCACACACACACACACACACACACACACACACACACACGGCTCTTCAGCCTGTCCCCAGCTTGTGGGTAGCAATAAAAGACTTTTGTGACATTTCATTGGCCCAGTGTGCCCAGGACAATATCCTTGTAACCCAGCAAGTCTGGAAAAGACCTGGGGATGAGGAAAGGTAGTCAGAAATTTGAGGGGCCCTGGTGCAGCCTGGGGGCCTGCCCTTGGGGATTCATTATTCCTCCATGTGCCATGCCCACGTCACACCTATGAGGCAGCCTTGACCTGATGTCACAGGTGATCCTGTGTCTCTTCTCGAGGGTCTGCCAGCACCCCTTCTGATCTCCCCCTGTGGCTACGTTTTGTCTGAAGACCCTGAAGGGCTGGCCAGATGGCTCAGTAGGTAAAGACACTTGCCACCAATCTGATGATCACTGTGAACAACTCAGGGGAAGGAGGGTTGTCTTCTCACCCCTACCCATTCACCATACACACACACACACACACACACACACACACACACACACACACACACACACTATCAATCAATCAACACAAATGTAACTTTAAAAAATTTAAGACCCAGCCAGGTAATGATGGTGCACACCTTTAATCCTAGCACTGGGGAGGCAGAGGCAGGCAGATCTCTGAGTTCAAGATCAACCTGGTCTACAGAGTGAGTTCCAAGAGAGTCAGGGCTACACAGAAAAACCCTGTCTCAAGCTCCCCCCCAAAAAAAATTCTATAGAATCCTATGCTCTGGCCTGATGCCATGTATTCAGCCAGGTAAGGCAGGTTCTAACATGCCCCCAAGAAGCAGGCCTCCGACACCCAAGCCAGAGACAGACAGACACAGAGACAGAGAGACAGAGCCACCTTCAAAACTGAGAACTTTAGGGAGCCAGCACTTTTTTCTTCAGCCTATGCTGTATCAGTTTGACACAAGCTGTCAGTCACCACGACTGCAGAAATCTGCTCCTCTGCCTTTGCCTCCCAGGGTAGACTAAAGCTGTCCCCACCCACACCCGGAACACTGAGTGGTGACCAGACAACACCCTGCCTTCTCTGCCTAGAGCCTTCAGCAGCTCCCTGGGGCTCAGCTGTGTGTCACTTGGCCCGGTCTGTTCCTTCTGCCCTAGGAACTCTTGCTTGAGACCTCGTATGATGAGCTGGGTGAGTACTAAAGGTTCTGTGGCCAGAAACGTCTGGCCCTCACCCATCAAACTTGTCTAGTGTCTGGCTATGCTAGTTTCCAGGCGTTTTATGAACACTGAGCGAGTCTGATTAGCCTCCTAGAAGAAGTCCTGGACAAAGGCTCATGTGTGCACATGCCCTAGTCTCGCCCCTTCTACAATGCCCTCACCCTGAGCTCACCTTAAACTCGAGCCAGGGAAATGTTTTTCTAGGTCTCCCAACCTGGCTTCCAGGGACAATGGGGGCTATGTGCCCACAAAAGTTCGGGTCCTTGGTGGGAACTCTGAAGTAAGCCTGTTGCTTGATCTCCCTTCTACCTGGAAATTCTGTCATTTTCCTTCCTGGTAGGGGGAAAGGAAAAACCTGTAGCCCAGTCTGGCCATCTCCCTAATCACAGTGATAGCCTGTGTGAGGTCCATCCAGGAGGAACTGAACTGTAAGCCATCCTGTGAAGATACAAAATCTCACAGATGTAAGAAACATGTTTAACCAAGCACACATTCTGCCCCCACCTCTATCACCTACAAACCCCCAGTTTCTTATCGACAGAATTCTGCTTCATAGTCCTTGGCCTTCCCCAGTTAGGAAAACTCTCAGTCATTGAGCTCCACAGAGGTCCTTAAGCCCCTACTGGCTCATAATTGGTTCAGTAAAACGAAGTGATTGACCCGGGGACACTATGTAACTATCATGGTACGGACTGACATACCAGCAAGAAAGAAACATTGCAAGTGCTATAATTCCATTTGGAGTCATTAAGTAGAGAAGAAGACTGCCCTGGAGGCCCCCGCCCAAGGAGATTGGCCCAGGCCCCGTGGGAACGTCCTTAGTCCTTAGGGCATCAGTGTGACACTAAGAGAGTCAGTCCAGCCCTCCAGGGATCAGCCTTGTCCAGAGAGGACCATCCCAACGCAAGGGAGCTCAGAGAAGAGAGAATCATTCTAGAATTGAAGGACTACCACAGCCCTGAGACAGTCAGCCCATCCCCAGAAGAGTTCAGTGGAGATCATCCCAGCCCTGAGGGCACCAATCTAGTTCTCTGGGCTGCTGGGGAACTCCCCTCTCCCTGTGATCTCTTAGTCCCTTACCCTTTCTATCCGACCTGCCAATCTTCTTAGGGACACACTGCTGCCCTAGTTGGTATTGCTTGTATAGCTTCCCCAGGACTCTTTCCCAGTACCAGCCATCTTCGCCTCAGGGGTCAGTGTTTATCTCAGCTCTGAGGGTTCACACGAGACCGTATGACTTAGGCGAGCTAAGGGCTTTAACGCAGCCTTCTCATTTGGAGCCCTCGCTGGCCAGGTCTTGAAGCAAGCCTTGAAGGAGGTCGTAAGAATGTTCCCCTGGAGCCCAGTTACCAAGCTGGCCCCCATTCCTGATCATGTTGTAATGGACGGAGCCCTCAGCTCAGCCCACACTCTTTTCCTGGCCCAGGCAACGTCTCAAAAGGGCCATGTTTCTCCCTGTAAAAATGGGTGGTCCATCTTGTTAACCTAGCTGAGCATCAGGTATTGGCTAGCTGAAGGGGGTTGAGGGCCTGCTTTCCTTGGGATTGAAGAACCCTGGCTGCCTAAATCTCTCCTGGGCCCTAAAAGCATCAAGATGCTGGATTCTCCCCTGCTGAGGACCCAGTTCCATATTGAGATTTGGAAAAAAAAAATTAATTAGAACATTGAGCAGAGTGCTGAAGTTTACATGCAGAGGGGGTGGTTTAGGGAGAGGTCTTCCTTAAAAGGAGCACTAAAGAGATAGGACTTCTGTGTCATCTATCTAAAAGTTACAAAGGACCCTAACTAGCAGCTCTTATTCTCCTCGCCTGAGAGGAGGGCAGTGTGTCCCCACCCCCACCCCAAGGTCACTGTGGCAATGCCTGTCCCATCCCTGGCCCCATCCCAGTTCCAGATCATGCCCTAGTTCTGAAGCTCTATTGTTGGGCGAGCAGCCCCTTCTAAACTACAGCCTCCTACCCGGTCCTTCTCCCGGGAAAGCCAAGTGGCTCAAAGGCCTTCAGAACCCCAGCCCTGCTGAGCCTTGCAGGACCCTGGGTGGGCGCTCCTATTCTCTGTTCTCTACCCCTGCTCACAAAGCAACTCACTTCCTGGCGACATGCATTCCTTTTGCCTTGCTTCTAAGTTTTTGAACCTTACTGCTAAATGTATCCCAAAGCAGAAGTAGCAAGAGTTGGCTCCCCTAAGGGTGGCTCACTTATCTTCCTGATTCTTCCCTCGTGTTTAACTTCTTGAAGCTGTGAAGTGAAGTAGAAGAAGGCAGGCCACATGTTCCTGGTGGTGACCAACACTCCACAGTACAGCCAACCATGGCAGCAGCTGGCGAAGGTACAACCAGCCCCAGGACTGTGCACTTTACCCCCCCCCACACACACACACATACACACTACGCTGCAGAGACAGCAGTCTACCCAGGCACCAGCTGCCCATCAGCTCAGTAAAACAGGACCTCAGTTTTACTTCAGGACCATGAAGCCGGGGTGGCTCCTGGCAAGAACTCTTGTTGCCTGTGTGGCAAAAGAGAAGGCTGAGTCTGGAATAAAAAGGGGATGGGCCAACCAGAGCAAGCTGGTATCCTTTGAAGGAGCTTAAGTACAGGAGGAGGAGGAGGAGGAGGAACTGGGAGGTGCTTGCCTGTGGTACCCCAGCCTCCATCTGTCACTCCAGGCTTTTTCCAGTATGTGGGAATGCAGTGGGGTCTCGAAGCCCCTCCTCCCAGCATTCTTCACGCCAGCGTCTTGTGTTGTGATCTTTGGTTTGGGATGTGCACCCCAGAACGCAGCTCTGCCCTGTGGGCCTCCTGCCTACCTTCAGAACCTGACTTGAGTGCCAGTGGCCTGGGTTAGATTCTGGAATGTCCCCCCATAGGCTCCTATTTTAATGCTAGGTTCTCAGCTGGTGGCACTATCTTGGGAGGTTCTAGGGTCCTGGGAGGTGGGTCTTAGCTCAAGGATGTGGGTCACTTGGGAAAGGTCTTTGGGAGCACATCACCTCTGGTACTTCCTTTCCGGCTCTGCTTCCTGTCTACCTGTGATGGGAACATCCGTGTTCTGCCCTGTACTCCTGCTACCATGAAGTTCAGCCCAAGCACATGGAACCAAACAAGTATGGACTAAGCCCACTGAACTGTGAGCCAAAAGAAATCTTTGCTCCCTTGAGTTGTCTATGTTGAATAATTTGGCCGTAGTAATGGGAAAATACCAGTACATCAGATAGAAGCAGTTACCCTGGAGAACGGTCCTGAGAGGAAAACTGGATGCTGGGGCAAACTAAGGTTTTGGTGTCAAAATTAATGGGTGCAGTGTAAAACGAGGACCTTCACTCAACAGAAACCATTACTGCTAAAGGGCTCAATCTGACCCTCAGTGTGTTGTTAACCAACAGCGTAACCTTTAACGCAGAATTTACCCTCCCCTCTGTCTACCTGCTGAATAAATAAGCAGACGATTTCTTCAGTTTCTTCCAGCTCCAGCATCCGAAGACTCCTGATGAAAATTGTGCACCCATTAAGCAATTCAAAAGGAATTAGTCTGGCAATCAGAAAGCTAGCAGACAGGCGGAGAAGGAAGAGCACTTGGGGCAGGGACAGGCTGCTCTCCAGCCTGGGATGCTGCTGTGGCGGGTAATTGAGGCTGATGGAACACAGCAGCGATTTATGAGGGCTCATGGGTAGGAAGCCGAGGAGGACTATACATTAGTCATGTCTGAGATTCCTTCTCAGTGATATTGTGGGCCTAGGAGCCAGCTCAGCCACTGCCCAGATGAAGGACTTATTGATCCAGAAAAAGCAAGGGGAGCCAGCATTGCTTATTTTAATAGCAAATAAAAATGACTTTTTTCCCTGGGAGGAAACCCACAAAAAAAAAAAGCCACTTTTGGAGACAGTTCTGGATCAAGTCAGGCTGAGACAAGATAACAAAATTATATGATAAAGATGACCTCTGATTTAAGAGTGGGAACACACCTCCCCTCAAGACTAACCAGAGACCCAGCTCCTCCAGCTGCCCACCCCTCCTGCGCAGCACCCACAAGCTTGTTCAGAGTTGGGTGGAGGAGGAGAAACTCACAGGTGATCCTAGGATGTCTATCTTCCCATGCTTAGAAGAGGGTCAGCGTCCAGACACAGCCACCTTGTCTCTTGAGCTCAGCCCCATCTTGTGGAAGAGACAAACATGGAATGAAAATGCATGATCAGATGCTAATCAGATCCATGGTTCTCAGACTCCAGGGCGCAGGAGAAACTCCACGGAGCTTGCTTAGCTGGCCAGGTCCTACGTTCTAGGAAGTCGAATTCAACTGCTTTGAGGTGGGATCTAAACCCACCTCATCATCTCTCCTGAGTTTCTGGGTGTCACCGGAACCGCTGGTCTGGACATAGCTGCAGAGCAGACGGCCTGACCTTTAGTTTCCCGTCAGAACCACCTACGGATTAAGACAATCCAGCGCAAATTACAGTCACCGGCAGCCTGTTAGGAACCTACATTTCCTTCACTTCCTCTTAGCTAACCTTTCTTCCTGCCTTCCTTTATCCCCTTGCCTCCCTCCATCCTCTTCATCCTCAGAGGCCCACGCATGCTAAACACAGAGCTATACCTCCAGCTCCAAGAGTCTGCCATTCTAGCAGAGCCCAGGTCACACCAGGCTACTCTCTGAGCACATGCTCAGTAGCAGAAGGCCTCTGGTTAGACCATTAGAGCCGTGGGATCTGGAAACTGAGGAGTGAGCTGGGGCGGGGCGGGCGTGATACTGACGGGAAAGATTTAATAGTAGGTGTTAAGTTGGGTTTTGAAGGATAAGCAAAGATTTAAGTAAAAGAGAAAGACGGTATTCATTGGGCGGAACACTGAGAAAAGCAGGAAGTGGGGGACGAGGAGACCACTAGCAACCACACACGCTGGAGTGACAGATGGAGGCTGGGGTACCACAGGCAAGCACCTCCCGGTTCAAGAGGCTGGTCCAGTTCCAACGAGTCTACCGGCAGCTGGTTGTGATGGAAAGAATTATCGTTCTGCGAGCCCCAGACTGACAGCTCCCAAGTCCTGCCTGTCAGCCAACTTGGATATTTTTTCACCTGGCTTGCTAGTGAGGCTTTGTTTTTGGCAGCCTGGGGTGACTCCCACTCTTCCAATCTCGAGTCAGAAGGGCCTCGGCTCTCCAAGACTGGAGTGTCTCGAAACCACACAGGGTGGTTACGAGTCTCTCAGCAGGCAGCCAGAGCAAACCAGCATGTTTTGTACAAAGCTTAGTCAAAGGTTCCTCAGTCAAGGTCACGATCAAAGAAAGAGATGTGCCCTTTCTCTCTCCTTCCTGTCTTGGAAATCTTTTGTTTGGAAGATTGCTCCAACAACAGGCACACCATCTCTTCAACAAGGCTACATCCAAGGGCACAAAAACACAAAGGCATTTGTGCCAAAATCCTGTCCCTTGAAAACTGAACTCATACTTATTGGGTGTGTTCAGATTTTCACAATGTTTGCTGTGACAAAGTAGTGCTAACTTGTGTATTCTTACACTTTGGAGATTGGAAGTCCAAAGCCAAGGTGTAGACAGGGTCCTGATCCTCCCAAAGCCTCCAGGAAAGGATTCTCCTGGCCTCCTTCAGTTTCTGGCAGCCCCAGCCAACCCTGGGCTTGTGGACCTTAACTCACAAAAGCCTCTCAAGTGCCCTGCCTTGAGTCTTTGTACAAATGTCTTCTTACTCTAAAGTGGTGTTCCCTGTGACGAGTCAGTCAGAGGCTTAAGGACCCGGCCTAGCCTGTCTTAACTAATTAGATATGCACCCTCCACAGCCCCAAACAAGGTCACAGGCAAGGAGTCTGTAATTAAGCCTTCCTCCTTCTTTCACAAAGGTACAGTTCAATCCATCCCAGGCATGTGCTAGGAAGTTGTATTAAAACGAAAGCAGCACTGGCCACTGAGATTAACTGGCTCCCAGGGCTTTCTTTTTCTAAATCCAACCACAAGAGTCGATTGCTTTAGGTAAAATGAAAACATCATTGTTAGATGCCCAGCTTCCAAGGTCAGCCAAGGAGGACCAGCATTGGTCCATCCCATCCCTATTAGCCAGGGGTTAATCTAAACAGCAGGTGTATGAGCAGAATATGAAGATTGGCTCCTTAATCCATTCCACACAGTTGAGACCCATGGCAGTTCTAGGGATTGTGGGTATGTATAGCAGTGAACAAAACAGACACAGATCACTGCCCCCAGAACTCACCTGCCGGAAGGAGCAGAAATAAAAGTAAATAAAACATGGTATATGTAGACAGAATATAAGGCATGGAGGGGTGAGTGAGATTTCTGCTTTTCAGCAGGTGGCGGCCGAAAGGGCAAGGCAAAGCTAGGGAGTGAGGGGTCCCCAGAGGGGCAGTGACGACAATGCCCTGCAGTGCTGGCCTCTGTGAAAACTGCTTTCCCCGTGGCGGAACCATCACACACGGAGGAGCCCACTCTACAGCCGTGTGGAAACACACTTTGGGTGAGGGTCACGTGGGACACTCGTACTACACAGGCGCACAGGCAGGGGATGGATTTTGGCACGCAGCTACCAGCGCTGAGATGAAAACCACGGGAACCTGGATCCACGGGAGGTGAGCAGGATGGAGGCAGGGGTGGAAACACAGCAGTAGTCAGTCGGCCATGGAGCGGGACCCAGACATCAGTGTGGGCCAAGGGAAGTGTGTACCTCCTCGACTCAGTAATCCTCCAAAGACCTTTTCACCAAGTGGAAATACGTTCTGAAGAACACTTTCAGTAGCATTCTTGGTACAATACCGTCCAGAACTGTCCAGAAAGAACAGCCACTAAGATACCAACAGAACCAAAAGTAATTCTTGTCGAGAGAGAAGGTCTTACGTAGTCCAGGCTAGCCTTGAACTCACCATGTAGCCAAGGATGACCCATCTCCTAAACACTGGGGTCACAGGCATGCACCACCACACCCAACCAGAACTAAAGGCCTTTTCTGAAGACATGAGCAGCAAGAACAGAGGTATTTTGAAGCCTTGATTTCTAGTTACAGTGATTCAAAGTTACTGCCTGGTAAAGGGCATGTGCAGGTGGCATCTTCGCTTCATGTACAGCTCCTGTAGTGTCCTGCACTGACTTCATAACAAATGAGAAACAATCATTTTTAAGGTGGTTTATATTCCTCTAGGTAAACATGGCCACGATATTAAAAAGACTTGAGCTGCTTAATGCTGACGTGTACAACGTGATTCTTTGCTTGGAGATGTATGTGTGAGAGAGGCCATGGGTTTGTGCAAAGGAAACCACCTGGGAGATGGGAACTAAGTGGTGGTACCTACAGGACAGGGGGAAGCCATGGGGAGCCCTTGCATTTTGCAGATGTTCTAATGGAGTTGGGACTTTTCTGCCTGTGTGTCTTACGGTGGAAGCTCTCTCTGTACATTGCTTCAGCCAGTGCACAATTAAACCTCTGCACAAGTGACAAGAGGAAAAGTGACAGGGTGGGACCCTAGTCACCCTGTTCCTGCTAGAAATAACAGGGATGAATAATGAGAAGTTCTATCTAAGGTGTTAATTTTTTAATATAAGTTCAATAGGACTCCATAAGAATACGAATGAAATCAAGGCTTCAAGGAAAGAACCCTGAGGTGCTGAGAGGAAATGAAGATTGGCAGGCCAAGCAGGGAGAAGGCAGATGAAGAACTCACAAAGCCCTCTTAGATGCAAAATTGGTTGTTCTCTGGAGGGCAATAAAACCAGAACCTTTGGCGTTATCTTGCCTACCAGACGATTTATTTGCATGCCCTCTGGACAAAGCCAGACAAGTCCCTGTAGCGGCAGCCTGGGTCTCAGTCAACAGAATGCAATAGCCCTTGGGTGGGTCTGTTCGGCTGGGCTGCCCGTATGCCGAAACAGCACGTACTCGTCTGGTTCGCTCTTTCTAAGTGTTGGACGCCTTTTCTTAACATAAGACACAGATCTACATATTGGCAGCAGCGGCTTTCAAGTTTCCAAGTCGAGTTTGCTCTTAATATTAATCTGCTTTTCACCATCTCCTGTGTCTGTTTTCAATCAGGAGTGAAAAGGAGCCACAAGCAAACTGTGGCCTTGCAATACTGCTCTGTCATAAAAAGGAAAAATAAATGTAACATTGTATGGATATTCACGTTGATGGGCACTAAAACATTTTCTAAGCAATTTGTTTTTAATTGGGACAAAAAAATCTACATACCTACTTTGAATTGATGCCAGCTTCAGAACAAAACTTAATTGATCCTAACTGTGGTTGCAGATGTCCGTATGGACTTGGGAAGTTCCTGTCTTGATCCTAACTGTGGTTGCGGATGTCCGTATGGACTTGGGAAGTTCCTGTCTTGGTCCTAACTGTGGTTGCGGATGTCCATATGGACTTGGGAAGTTCCTGTCTTGGCCGCAGCTCCACCATACACACTGGCATCACGGACGTGGGACACAGCCGCTCTCTGTTCACCGCCATCTGCACACCCCAGGCCCAGCCTTCTGGTTTCTCACGTATTGGTTTCCATCATTCGTCTCTCACCCTTGAGTTTGTGTTTTTGTTTTCCTATCATTTTAAAAAGCATGAGCTGCTTTTTAAGGTTACTAAGAAAAACCTTACATGGAAAAAATCATAACTGTATTTATTATCCTTTCATCTTCATGGAGAGAAGAGTCTTTTGAGGTCCCCTAACACTGGCTTAAAATGCTGTAACCCTCTCCCCTCTTTGCTCTATTGCCATTTCAAATTGGAATGCCATTTCCCTGATTAACTGGCATTTTTTTTAGAAATACCGAAAACACCAAGATCTAACCCTGCACAGACACTAAAACTGTACAAGGTGCCCACAGCAGCAGCTCTCCATCACTGCACTGGGTTCTCCCATCACACATCTTGACCACTGATTTAATGTTATTATTTCATATGTATATGTCTGAGTACCAAATGCATGAAGAGCCAGAGGAGGCCAGAAGGTGGAACTGGATCCCCTGGAAGTGGAGTTACTGTGAGCCACCATGTGGGCTGGCAATTAAACCAGGGTCCTCTGGAAGAGCACCCAATGCTCCTAACACCTAAGACATCACTCCAGCCCCAACAACTAATTTCTCAAAACAATCATTTGTTAACTCAAACAACCCAAGTAAATCTAACATTATTGTTCCAGGCAGATATAGCCGTTTTCTCAACTCAGGTTTCTAGCCACAGACGATTAAAAAGGCTTAAACCGTGTGGTATGTTTAGAGGGGGCCAGGAGAGGCAGCGCCTTTGACCTGTCTTGTGTATGTGCTACTTGAAGCATGCTTGTGGTTAGTCTTTAAAATTCAGCTAAAGGGGTTTTTCTACACTAAGTATTCTTCGCAGACAAAAGCATGAGATATCCCAACAAAGCCTGAAAAAGATTTATAAAAACTAGTGCAGAAACTCAGAATATAATTCAAACCTCCTAACTATAACTTCAAATGGACAAGTTGAATATGTAAATTATATCCTAATAAGACTGTTTCATAATAATTCAGGAAAAAAGTAAACATTGATTCTATAAGTTTATACACAAACTACTGGTTTACATTGTTTTAGACACTTGTCACTGATTTATTTTTCTATTTGTGACATTGAGCCGGGTACAGTGGTATACAGACAGCTTAGTTCCCACACTTGGGAGACAGAAGAAGGCAGATCTCTGAGCTCGAGGCCAGCCTGGTCTACAAAGCAAGTTCCAAGACAACCAGGGCTACACACACACACATACACACAAACTAGCTTGAAAAACAAAAAGAACAAAAAAAAAGAAAGGTGGGATAAAATAGAATGTATAAATTTCCAATTAAACATAACAGAAACGTTTTCTTCATTGCTAATAGCTTTCACTCAGAAGCATTTTAGTTGACAAACTGAAGTCCTTAAGTAAGAGAAGGATTTAACTATGTGAGACTTCCAGTTAAAGTTTCAAAGCATCTAGCCTCGGCAGAAAAGACTTTGAGTCTTAGCACAGTATAAATAGTGAAGTGGTTTGCCCTTAGTGATGGGAATAAAGTATATGATGCCCCCCAAAATATTTCCAACATCTAAAATGGCATACCGGTAACCCTGTAGGGTAGAGATGCCAGCGAATGCCAGGGAGCCCAGGACCACCCAGAAGGAACAATCAGATGGTGATGGGGCTGACTGGGATCTAGCTTGCTCTCTCCCTGTAGTTTGCTATTGTCAGATCAGTCCAGGGGCTTCATTCAGTTCCAGCCTTGGAAGAGAAAAACTGATCCATGTTTCTCAGCCAGGGTTACAAATAACTTTCTAGACTTGAAAGCAACTGAAATCCACTTATTCCATTTTACTATCCTTTGTGAAACAATTTGTATAATGAACTGCAAGTCCTTTCTATTTGTTTGGTTTTGTTTTGTTTTTTTGCAGAGGGGGGAATGCCAGGTAATAGTTTAGGCATTTTTCTAGCAGCAGTGAACTGGATTTGGGGGTACTGGAACAATCATGAGAATAAACAACATTTAAACACCCCAGGTATCGCTCGGCCAATGAGAAATGGGCCGTGGATGTGAGAGGCCTAATTCTGGAGAAGATAAAAGTGGTAAAATGTTTAGCTACGTCCAGTTTAAAACAAGGGAGACGAAGTGGAGGCGAGGGCTGATCCTAAATGTTTTTCTGAGAAATGAAGAAACTTTGAGTGATAAAATGTAGCAAAGCAAATGAAAATGTTTTAACAAGTTTTCGTTTTCATACTACATCTGATTCCAGTCGTGGGTAAAAAAGAGAGAGAGCATGAGCCAAGAGAAAATAAAATTGTTTAAGTATTACTTGATTCTCTGGGTGGAACTGTGTTTAGCTGTCCCAAGGTCAGGATAGCTTGCGTTCCTTTATTTTTATTTTTTAACAGAAAAGCCGTTTTAAAAGCGAGCTTTCTGCTTTCATACAACATTATAAATTCTTTTAATGCCCTTCCCAACAGAAATAAATCATTTTGGAAAATGTGAGCGATTACCAAAATAAAACTTTTCATTTCTGGCCTCCGCACCTAATTTCCCTGCGTACTCATTCACCTGCGGATTCTCCGAGGATTTCGCCGGATGTTATTTACGAAAGACGAAGAGGGGATTTGCTGTCTCTCCTTCATGAGACCACTTCGAAACAAAGAGAAGAAAAAGAAAAAAAAATCCAGTTAAGGGTAATGATAATGATGGCATCTGAAACCAAGGGAGTTCTGCCGGCTGCAACGCCAGGCAAATGTCTCTCTCCAATGGGGGCAATTTCCGCCCAGAGCAGCTTTCCCACAGCAGCAATAAACCAGTTTGGGAGACCTCAAGTTGAGGGTCTGTATCTTGGATGCCAAACCACAACAATAAAAACAAAGCTGTGGAAGGGACAGGCTGGCTTTGGCTGGCTTCCTCCGGGCTCTTCCCAGGTCCTGGGAGCCCTGCTGTTTGTTGGCAGAACCCAGAACAGAATCTTGAAGCTTTGCGTTAACGTGTGCTTTGGTCTCTGTCGTCTCCCTCTCCACCCTGCTCATTTCATGAAGACTTTGAGCAGGATTTAGCTTGTACTAAGTATTCGAGAAACGCGCTGGTGTCAATTATTATAGTCATCCAGAGACAGAAACTATATTTGATACTTAAACTTTTGCCCATCTTTCTAATAATTTTTATTAAAAAAAAATCAAGCGCAGAAGAATTGTTTCCAACTGCTCTCTCATAAGCGAGTGCTTATTTTGAAGCCCAGGAGTCCTGTCTCTCGACCCATTACCATATGTAAAGGGAGTGAGTTCTCAAAGAGGTGTGGAGAGAAAATGAGCAGGGATGACCCCAGAGGAAAAGAACTGAGACAGGAGAACGGGATGCAATTATCTGAAGTCACGGGGAAAATGTGAACATGGCCTGGATATGGAGCACACTAGAGTATTATTTTTACTAGGTGTTACAGTGGCGTGTGGCCGTGAAGGATTGTCCTTACGAAAATGAGGGAGGAACTGTTTAGGGGTGAAGAACTGTGACGTCAGTATCTCATTCTCAAGTGGGTCAGCAAAAAAATCTGTCTCGGTTTTGTCTTATTTTGTTGAGTTTTGTTTGAGGGCTCCAATAGCCCAGGCTGGCCTCGAACTCACAGCAATCCTCCTGCCTCAGACTTTGAAGTGAAAGGTTTTGGTTTTAGCTACACAGAAAAAGCAAATGTAGTACATTCACTGGTGAACCTATGTGAGGCATTTGTGTCTGGACTGTATTCTTACCAGCAACCTTTCTCTGGGTAGGAAAAAAAATTAAAAGTTGGGAATACAAACATGTGGTAAAAATAAAACCTTTAGTAAAAATAATACATATTGATTTAAATATTTTACTATAATAATGTACATTGATATTATTTATTTACTCTATTAAAAGGTCTATCCAACATGGTCTCTCCTTGAAATGAATAACTTTGATTAAACATATTATTTTACTTTCACTTCTAAAATGCAGCCTCTTACATATAATCAAAAGTGTTCCACGTGTATCTTAGTTGAGGTTTAAGGATTATGAGTTAAAATTTCAATAAATTAAAAGTTTCAGTATTTTTCTCAGCATTTCTTCTTTGTTTTTCTTCTTTGTCTAAAATAGTCTGTTTGAAGCTCAAAACAGCATCTTGAAACTCAGGATTGAGGTCCAGTGCCTTCTTGAAATCTTCCAGAGCTTCATCAAAGTACCCTATGTCAGAATCCCAGAGACAAACAAGAGAAAGAAAAGTTGAGGATTTCCACAACTGTACAGTCAAGTTTGGATATACAGATTTTCACATTTATGAGCTTTTAAAATTGCCTCTGAAAGGAAGCTGCCTCTCTCAAGTGCTCTAAGGTGGTCTGTCACAGTAATGTGTGCCCTTCTGAACAAGGGAGTCTAAAATCAGCGCTGGAGGGTAGGGAAGGGTGCTCAGCACTCATCTAACAAACATGAGGCCCTGGGTTCAACCTCTAACAAAACAAAACACCAAAACCACAGAAAATTAGCGATGGCTTCTACCAGACTTCATAGGTGGGCAGCATATAAACCATCATAAAATTTCCACAAAATTATATCACCCGTTTTACGTAGCTGCAGTAAAACTGAGAAATAGATTTTTTTCTTTTTCTTTTCAATGGGAAACAATATCCAAAGCCCCGTTAAATTGGTTTTTAAGAATTTCACTTTGGACTGCCCCCTGCCTTTCAACCACAAAGAATCACAGGCACACTTCAGCATTACCCTAATTTTTGAGGCTGGGAATACGCAGGCGCAGAGTAACAGGGTCACCCTTGCTCCTGCGTCCAGGTCCCATTTCCACAGCAGGGCTCTGCTGTGGTCTATAATGTCTAGGAAATGCCTAAAACAAAACAAAACCAAAAACCCTCAGGAACGCTTCCCTCATTCCTTAGCTCTAAACCTAAATTTCACCTAACTGTCAAACTTGATTCCTTCACAAGAATTGATCACTCTGAAGCAACGGAATACAGTCCATGCGAAAAGAAAAGAAAAAGAAAAAAGAGGGGAGGGGGGAGAAACAAACAAACAAACCTTACCCAGCCTGTAGCGTATCAAGCCCCTGTTGTAATACGGCACTTCAAAGTTGGGCAGGATTTCTATAGCAGATGTGTAGTCGTCCATGGCTTCATAAAAATCAACGCTGAAGTACTTGGTTTGCCCCCTGTTGTTATATGCGGTGGCCAAATCCTCGGGGCTGCATTTGCTTTAAACAAAAAGTCCACATTAAAAACACATTGTTCAACTCCCTTCACTTCCACTCCCATGTTCTTTAGGGCACTGTCAAACTCCATAGCCTACAACACACTGTGGAAAAGCTGAACCGCCAAGCTGAAGAAGCAAAAGGCGCTTGAGAAACGGAAATCCATTCCTGTTTAGAGCCACGGGTGACTCTCCTGTGGCTACAGCACAACGTGGATTTGAAGTCCATGCATTTCAGAGTCTTCAAAGCCCCTGGTCATTGCCTACATTTGCCCAATACTAAAATGATTGTTGAACATTTTTAGAGCCCACACTGGAGGGAATAGATACATCCTATCGAGGAAAGCGCGCCAAGGTAGCAGAGTGCTACAAACGTATCACAGTCAGTTTTAATTTACTCAAAAATGTAAGTGGTCTTCAAACAATGAGATCTGAAATCATTTTCTCCCAGTAACGAAACACTGGTTAAGCAGTGGCTAACCGTTAGTGGAATATTCCACAGTTCTGTCCTTCCCATGAGAGCCCAGACACCCAGCAGCTGGTGTGGACCTGTAGGAGCAGCCATCAGGTCAAAGCCTCCCCCACACTACCTACAACAAGCTATCTTCACTGCTCTGAGTCAGGGGTATTTCTGTCTTCATTTCTGTCTGCCTGCCTGCCTTCCTTCCTTCCTTCCTTCCTTCCTTCCTTCCTTCCTCCCTCCCTCCCTTCCTTCCTTCCTTTTCTCTTTTTTGCCCAAAGTTGACTGTCAAATTTGAACCAAACAGAGGAACTACACATCAACCCATCTTCTGTTATACTTGCTGGTACAAAGTATAGTCCTCAGAAATATTGTTAACCGTAGTCATTTAGTTTTTTTTCCTGAAAAATAAAATGTGTATATAACACATATTATATGTGTGTGAAGCAGGCACATGGAAAGAAGTAAATCCTCTGTGACATCAGTTCTCTCTCTCTCCACCTTTACATGGGCTCCAGGAATCGAACTCAGTTTCCAGGCTGGCACAGCAAGCACATATACCTGATGAGCCGTATCGCTGGCCCATCTGCTGTTTCTCATGACATATCAATCCCTGAGGAAGTGGCTACTGCAACACACAGGGGTCCTTGCAGTTTATTTTGTTTGACTGTTTTGGTTTTTCAGCCTGGAATTCACTTTGTTGAGGCGGCTGGTCTCCGCCTCCCTAGTGCAAAGATGTCCCACCAGGCCCACATGGTCCTGCAGTGCAGACTTCCTAACAGTGGGAGGAGCTGTGGCAACTTAAGAGACTTTGTTCTGTCAGCTCTGCCTGAGAAAGTCTGAGGGACACAAGGATGCCTCTGATGGCCACTAACACCACCCTTAAAGGATAAAGGACAGAACGGTGTGTCCTCTATCTATTAGGTCACTAGCTGACCTGATGCTCCCACACTTCAGAAAAAAAAATGCCACCTTGGGACTTTGGTAAAATTTTCATTATTCATTTGAGGTCCCAAAGCTTTGTTATAAATTCTAATCCTCAGATAATTGCAGAAAGTTAAATTTCATTAAAGCCAATTCTAAAATCCTACTTTTCATGAAAGCAAACATTTTGTTTGCAGTCTTAAAGACATGGGCAGGGGCTGAAGAGTTGTCTCAACAGTTAAGAGCACTTGTTGCTCTTCCAGAGGACCCAGGTTCGAATCCCAGCAGCCCACATGTGATGGAAAAAGGTCATTGGTTAATTAATAAAGAAACTGCTTGGCCCTGATAGGTTAGAACATAGGTGGGTGGAGTAAACGGAACAGAATGCTGGGAGGAAGAGGAAGTGAGGTAAGATGCCTCAGACAGATCCCATAGCTCTGCTCTCTGAGGCAGATGTGATTAAGCTCCGACCCAGGATGGACGTAGGCTAGAATCTTCCCAGTAAGCGCACCTCGGTGCTACACACATTAATAGAAATGGGCCAGGCAGTGTTAAAATGAATACAGTTTGTGTGTTGTTATTTCAGGGCATAAGCTAGCCAGGTGGCTGGGAGCAGGGCGGCAGGAATGCAACCCGCAGCTCCTACTACACACATGGTGGCTCACAACCATCTGTAACTTCAGTGCCAGAGAATCTAATGACCTCTCCTGGCCTCTGTGGATACTGCATGTACCTGATACACAGACACATATGTAGGCAAAAGACCCATATGATTTATAAGAAATCATTTTTTAAAGAGAGTGGGAGATGGACCAACACATTGACTTTTATTGTTATAATACTGATATTTTTTAAAGACAGTATTTCTTTGGGGAATTTATTTATTGTGTGTGTGGTGGGAGGACACACGCCATCGTGTATCTGTAGGGGTCCTGCAGAGTGGGTCTCCTTCCAGCTTCACAGGCATTCCAGGGTGGGACTCAGGTTTGTATGGCAAGCACCTTTACACACTGATATCCAGGACAGTATTATCTATACTGCATCTACCTAATCTAAATATGGAATTTTATATGCGATAACATTGGACAAGATAATTATTTGAAAAGTTAAATTACGGCTAAAGCTGCACCTTGGCTATTAAAAAAATGACAAGTCACAGTGAAAAGCAGTCAAGGATTATAAACACTATTTCAAAAATGATTCAGCCACCCAATGTTTTAAAAAATAAATTTAACTTTCCAAAGGCATATTTAAGGGCACAAGTTGAACTGACAGACTTCAAGTTTTGAACTCTAAGGAAACTGATTTTACAGACGAGAAACTGGCCAGAGAAAAAGTGCCAGCAATACAGTGGTGCTGAGACTAGAACGTGAGCATGCTGAGCTCCTACCTACACCAGGCAGACATGGGTTCTTGGGCTGAAACCTGCAAAGGGGGAAGAATAATGAGCCCAAGTAGTGCCAACATACCTGTTGCTGCTTCTTAAACTTCCTGAGGACAACAATAGAAACCAAGTCCCCTGTGTTGGCCAGCCTTTTTCAGTGTGTGTGCGGGGGGGGGGGGGGGGGGTGAAAGAGGAATACTAACATCATTTTAGCATCTCTGTGTTAATAAAGTGTCAGTGGAGTGCTCTGCTTACATTCATAACCCTTTCCCCCAAGGCTGGTGTGGGATGGGGAAGAGAGTCAGAAAAACTGCAAGAGCCTGGGGTTGAAACAGCGAAACTGTGATTTCTGCGCATGGCAGGGCCACTGCACCCGACTCACTCAGACAAGCTGTGGTTGTCTGCACACCATCAAGACGGTTAACACTCCAGCACGGAGCAGGGGGCACAGTCCCTACCCCAGAAGAGATATAGAGCCCTAAGGGAATCAGAGAGGAAGAGGGAGGGAGGGAGGGAGGGAGGGAGGGAGGGAGGGAGGGAGGGAGGGAGGGAGAGAGGGAGGGAGGGAGGGAGGGTGAGTTTTCTTTAAGGGTATGGCCCCTGCTAGGTGGACCATAGCCCACATACTGGAGTAGATGGGCAGCACAAAATGGGACCTGTTTACCCCTTCCCCCAAAAAAGGTGAAGAAGTATGAGCAGAGCTCAGTGGAGTTAAGATTGGGGGGGGGTGAAGATTATCAGAATACATTGTATGAAATTCTCAAAGAATTAATAAAAATACTGTAATTTTTAAAGACATTTCTGGCTATTACTGGTGGGAATGCAATCTTGTGCAACCACTTTGGAAATAAGTGTTTCGGTTTCTCAGGAAATTTGGAATCAACCTACCCCTAGACCCAGCAATACCATTCTTGGGAATATACCCAGGAGATGCCCTATCATATGACAAAAGCATTTGTTCAACTATGTTCATAGCAGTATTATTTGTAATAGCCAGAACCTGGAAACAACCTAGATGCCCTTCAATGGAAGGATGGATGAAGAAAGTGTGGAATATATACACATTAGAGTACTACGCTGCGGTAAAAATCAATGACTTCGCGAATTTTGCATGCAAATGGATGGAAATAGAAAACACTATCCTGAGTGAGGTAACCCAGACCCAAAAAGATGAACATGGGATGTACTCACTCATAATTGGTTTCTAGCCATAAATAAGGGTCACGGAGTCTACAATTGGTGAACCTAAAGAAGCTAAATAAGAAGGTGAACCCAAGGAAAAACATATAGTTATCCTCTTGGCTATAGGAAGTAGACAAAATTGCTGGGGAGAAAATTGGGATCTTGGGGGTGGGGTGGGATGGGGGTAAGGGGAGATGGGGAGATAAAAGTGAGAAGGGTAGGATGGGGGGAACTTGAGGAAACAGGATGATTGGGATAAAGGAAGGTTGGATAGGGGAGCAGGGAAGCAAAATTCTTAGTTAAGGGAGCCACCTTAGGGTTGGCAAGAGAGCGCAAGGCGATGTCCCCAGTTAGTTCCTTGGGCAGCTGAGGATAGGGAACCTGAAATGACCCTATCCTCTAGCAATATTGACGAATATCTTGCATATCACCATAGAACCTTCATCTGGTGATGGATGGAGATAGAGACAGAGACCCACACTGGAGCACTGGACTGAGCTCCCAAGGTCCCAATGAGGAGCGGAAGGAGGGAGAACATGAGCAAGGAAGTCAGGACCATGAGGGGTGCACCCACCCACTGAGACAGTGGGGCTGATCTATTGGGAGCTCACCAAGGCCAGTTGGACTGTGACTGAAAAAGCATGGGATAAAACCGGACTCTCTGAACATGGCAAACAATGAGGGCTGATGAGAAGCCAAGGACAATGGCACTGGGTTTTGATCCTACTTCATGTTCTGGCTTTGTGGGTGCCTAGCCAGTTTGGATGTTCACCTTCCTAGACATGGACAGAGGGGGGAGGACCTTGGACTTTCCACAGGGCAGGGAACCCTGACTGCTCTTTGGACTGGAGAGGGAGGGGGAGAGGAGTGGAGGGAGGGGGAGAAGGGTGGGAGGAGGGGGAGGGAAATGGGAGGCTGGGAGGAGGCGGAAACATTATTTTTCCTTTTCTCAATAAAAAAGAAAAAAAAGACATTTCTATTAGATATCCTGTTAATAAAGTACTAAAATAAGAAAGCAATTTTAGCTTTCTGGCTTAATGCCCCGTGAGTCTTAGAAACAAATAAGAATGCCGCCTTCAGTATTAGATCTCACACAAAAGACAACTTTGAATTCTATTGAGAAATCTTCTAGGATGAGCCAGGCATAGTGGCGCACGCTTTTAATCCCAGCACTGTGAGAGGCAGAGACAGGTGGATCTCTGAATTCAGGGCCAGCCTGGTATACAGAGAGAGTTCCAGGATAGCCAGGACTACACAGGGAAACCTTGTCTCAAAAACAAACAAACAAAAAAAAACCTTCCAAGAGAAGTGTGATGTTTCAGGTCACACAAGAATCGAAAAATTGCCCAACCTATTTCTCTGTGTTCACGTCACACCATCCACAAGCACAACAAAGGCTAAGTTTGACATAGTAATGCTACAGACCCAGGCATCAGCAGAGAAGCTAACGCGCCTGCTAACATCACAAAGAGTAAAACCAGACTTCAAGTGCTTACAGGGGAAGTGTGAACCGGCAGACAGAAAGTTTCTCCTGAGTTGGATCAAGCCTCCAGATTTAACGACCAATTCACAACCAACACAGAGAGAGGGACTGGGAGTTAAGAATTCCCTGACAGGTAGATAGAGCAGGAAAGGAGCCTGGACAAGCTGGCCGGCTTCTTCCTTACCCTGCTGACCTGAAACAAAAACCTGGCAGCCTAAAAAGGAGGCCTGGTGAGACTTTTCTCCCTTCTCCCAGCAGCAGGGCCCCCTGCTGATAGATCTGCCCTTCTACACAAGTTCAAAGCTGGGTCAGGACGTGTTTAGGACAAAGTTGAAGGCTTTTTCAGCCACCCACTGTTTAAGCTAACCAACCTCAGTCCCTTAAATCCCCCAGAACACTGAATTTGGGGATTCCTGAAATCCCCCTCCGCTCTGCTTGCCCCATGTCTCCTCATTCCTTGAGATTTTTACTGCCTCTTAATTCTTTAACTGGCAGACAACAGGAACCTAGTCAAGACCCCCTAGATGTCAAAACCTTAGTAGCCGGACTTTCACAGACATCTGGCTCAATTCAGGCGCTCAGATGTGTATCTTGATAAACTTCTCAAACCCAAACATCCAAATGACAGAGAGCTTTACTGGTCAATAAAAATGCCACCGACGGAAATTCCGTAGAAAGTTATCTTGGGGTGCTATAGGCTGTCTTATTAAGAAGCCTTAGCTTCTGAACTGGAACCTTCGCAAAGCTCTCCCCGGGATCATTAGGATGACGGTGCAGCAGGGCCACCTTCCCGGCCCGGGGACGCGGCCTCCCCTGGCCGTTGGGGAGACCAGCGTCTCACGGCCCCTGGATGCGCGGTCCCGGCTCCGAAGACCGCGTCCGTGCGAGGACCACCCCGCGCGGTCCGCGTCTCGCGATAGTTACCTCCCGCGACTCGCGCACTGGCCAATGAACGCCGAGTACAGCGCCTGCGCCTCGGCAAATTCGCCCCTGGCGAAGCGATCCTGGGCCAGCGCCAGGGCGGCCGGCGTCTCCCGGCTCTCCCGGTCCGGCGGCTCAGCCATGGCCGCCTCGCTCGGGTGGAAGCGGAACCACAGCGGCCCGCACACCGGACTTCATTGGCCAACGGAAGGGCCCACTAAAGAATGAGGAAGTTTGTCCTGTTTGAGGACCCGTCATATCGCGAGATATCTGCCAGCACCTGGCGAAGCTGGCGGGAAATTAAGAGAATTAAAATCTCAGTGATGCGTGTATATGTACATACATACGTACATGCATACGTACATACTAGTTGGATGGGCGGGTAGGTAGATGATTAAGTAGGTAGGTAGGTAGACGATAGAGATTAGATATAGTTATGTGCATATATATTTATTTGAGGAGCCTGATGCCAGGAAGGGAGGAGATTGGCCCTGGAGTCAGTTCCTATTGTTCTAGAGAGGTTTTTAAGAAAGCACTTAACATACGGTGCTTATGTGCTGATTCTGGGTGAATTAAAAGCTACATATTTAAAACAGTAAGTTCCAAAAATAAAAAGAATGCAGTTAAGTGGAAAAGGTGTGCGGTAGCTTGCTTGCATGTCCACCCCGCCCGAGCGGAACAGTGTGCTGATGCGCGGCCCAGTACAGGGGGCTCCACCCTCAGGAATACACTAGTGCCAGTCATTTAAAAGGCACACTGCTCCACACCTGTTCTTTGTATGGCGTGTACTATGCTATGGTGAGGCAAGAAGGCCTATACATACATGGACTCCTCAGCCCCCAAAACTGAATCGAATGAATTCATTTTTAAGTGACCCAGACTAACATGGTGACAGTGACACAAAATAGATATTATGAGGCATTTGGTGAAATTGGGTATAAAAGCAAAGGTCAGAGAAGAAGGACATAAAATAATTGTAATCTTATTAACATAGAACTTCCTGCTGAACAAGTGTATATTAAGTCTACAGTGTGGTGCACACAGATTTTAAAAGTGGGATTAATACAGTGAACAAAGCTTTTTGTCCTCAGAACCTTGCAGCTTAGCAGGAAAGCAAAGTCTTTTTAGTTTTTTGTTTGGTGTAGGGTTTTTTTAGTTTCTTTTGAGATAGGATTTCTCTTTGTAGCCCTGGATGTCCTGGAACTCACTCTGTAGAGCAGGCTGGCCTCCAACTCAGAGATCTGCCTGCCTCTGATCCTGAGTGCTGGGATTAAAGGTGTGCACCACCACTGCCTGGCACCAAAGTCTTTTTAAGTTAGATGATGGTTAGTATCATGTTTTTTTTTCTGTAAAGGTTGGCTGGGAAAGTCAATAGAAATCAATGTTGACTCCTGAAGAACTAGGAAAACCAACAGACCTCTAACTGGGAGAGACTGATGTTTTAGATCTGCTGGCTACCCCGGTGATTATAAGCATTTAAGGAAGAGTCAACGCCAGCCCTTTAATTCTAAAAACAACAGGAAAAAAAAAACACATCATACATCATTTTGTAGAGCAATGCTTGGAATTGCAATATCAATACTTAGCAGATAATAGAGCACTGGTTCTCAGTCATCCTAACGCTGTGACCCTTTAATACAGGTCCTCATGTTGTGACCCCCAACCATAAAATCATTTTTGTGGCTACTTCATCACTGTAATTTTGCTACTGTAAGGAATAATAATGTAAATATCTGTGTTTCTTGTGGTCCTAGGCAACTCCAAAAGTGTTGCAACCCACAGACTGAGAACCATTTCAGTAGAAGAAAACTACAGACCTTATCCTCTGTGAGTACATTAATGCCAAATTTGACATTTTGGTTGTGAGCCTATCCTTTAATGGCTGAACCATTTCTCCAGCCTGCGTCAATAGAAAACTCAACAAAAGACTACCATATCAAATACAGCAATACAGTGAAAGAATTATAGACTGGAACCAAATGGGAATTACTCCTGAAATACAAGAATAACTCAGCCCGTGAAAACTAACCAGTGTAACATCCCACTTTAGCAGAATGAAAGAAGAAAAACTGTGTGCAAAATGAAACCCTTTTTACTGTAACTGCTATTAGTGAGTCCATATGGGCTTTCTTGCCCTGACCACTCTCATGTGGCATAGCTCTTCTCACCCTTTTCACTTCCGCTTTTATTTCTTAACGGGTCTATATTTTATTTTTTTAACGGATCTGTGTGTCTCTTTGCGCATGTGTGTGCACATGTTCATGGATATGAGACCAGAGCTTGATGAGCATCTCCCTCGGCTGCTCTGCACTTTCCTGGGACAGGGTCTCATGCTGAACCCCAGTGCTTGCTAACCAGCTTGCCCAGGAGATCCCACATGAACCTCCCAACTGCTGGGGTAACAGGCAGGCTACTAACACCTGTTTTTATGTAGGTACTGAGAACCCGACTTCTATCTTACCAGGCTCAAATTTCTCTAAATTTTACTAACCAGATATTTAATGTGTACCATATAAGAAAGTGCTTAAATAAGCTTAGTCTTTTGATGTATTTTTAATTTTAGAGAAATGTCTAAATGTCTTGTGAAACACTTGTTTGTAATATACACATTTCTCAACTTCACCTCTTTCTTGAAATTCAACTGAAATATAAATGAACACTATTTCTTAAAAAGTTAAGGCTATTTTTACTTTCTCACCTATATTCTTACATATTTCCAAAAATTAATACTATGAGCATATTACTTTCATAGTTAAAAATACTTTCTTAAAAACATTGAGAAAATAATTATAGAAATAGACAGCAGAGGGCAACATAATATTGCTGTCTTCATTTTGCATTTCCAGAATGAGAGTATGAAGCTATGTCAACAAAGTTGTCTTTGTAACCATTTTTAACTTGTCTCTGAATGTGAAATTTGTGTGATCTCTGAGGGCACAATTATCACAATTCTCTGCCACAGACAATTTGCCTAAAACTTCACCGGGAATTTGTCTAAAAACTGTTAGGTTTGTCTCCCATGTGATAACAAATGTGATTGATGTGAGTGTGTGTGTGTGTGTGTGTGTGTGTGTGTGTGTGTGTGTGTGTTTTGTGTGTGTGTGTGTGTGTGCCCCCACCAAAATATCTAAACAAAGACAACACACGTACATTTTTATACATGATAGCAAAGGAAAACATGGGAGTAAACATGCCATTTTTTCCTTCAGAATTGATAGTTTTTGTGTTTATTTCAAATAAAATCTCATAAAAACCTAAGATCTGAACTCTGAAAATACAGAAAGGTTATTTTAAAGTTCATTTTAGCAAAATATAACGACCTTCGTATCATGACTGAAGGTCAGAATGTGCACTCAGGCTCACTGCTCGCTTGCGTGGCCTTACCTGCTGGTTCCACATTCCAGCACCTCGGCCTCCAGAGTACTTGGAACCATAGCATAACTGAGAATACGTTTGATGATAAGGAACAACAGCATTACTCAAAATCAGTTCATTCATGTTTATTACAAGAAAAATTGCTGCCAAATCACTCTTCTTGAATGAGGATAAAATATTTTTTAAAACTTCAAATAATAAAAAGTCTTAAAATGCCATCTCCTCGTTTATGAAAATAAAATATAGAAGAGTTTAATCCTTAGATAGAAACAGAGCTCATTTCATACAAGAGCTGTTCAACCTCCCTGAAATACAGACTCTGTCAACTCTCTACTTCAGGTTTGCCCTCCCCTGCCTCCTCCATTACCTCTTGAGGGTTCTCTAATGAGCTAGTAGCCTTGACAATGATAAAAATATTCCTGGTGGAGATATTTCCCTGGTAACTTGCCACAAACTAAAAGCTATATAAATGATAAATGGACAGACAGGAAATATAGAAAAAATAAACTTCACATCTGTAGGTATTATGTGAAAATTAGTCAAATTATCTCACAGTTGAACTGTGATGCATGAATTATCTTTTTTTTTTCCTGTACTGACAATGGACCCAGGGCCTTGTGCATGCTTGGAAAGCACCCTACCACTGAGCTACATTCCAGCCCTCATTTCATTGTTTGATATATCTTTTATACAAAAATACAACTACAAGATGATAAAATTAATTTTCATATGAAACCTAAGGAAATCAAGCATTATTTCATATACATGTGCGGATAAGTACATATATCTCATGTATTTTACAATTAACAAGGTTCTTGCCTTTATTCTACCGAACTGTGGCATAAAGGACAGAAGTTATAGTTACTGATTTCCTGAGCAAGAACGTAGTGCTTGCACACTTTGCACACCCAGAACTGATACTCGATGATTGGGCTTCCAGTGGCAATGCATGTTGGCAGTTTTCCTTCTCCACTGCAAAGAGTAAGAGAGAAAACAATTAGACTTTAAAATATGTGATTAGTAAACTATCTAATATACTTTAAATACTCAAGAATGAAAAACATTCCAAGACAAACTTCAAATAAAATACCTCATCTCAGTTTTTTTAATAAAACCTTTTCTCTAAATGAAAAAAATACAGCATTACTATACCCTTCTAGGATAAAATTGATTTAAATATTAACATAAACTCCTTCAAAATCCAGTGCTTTATTATATCCAAGCTTCTAATCAGGTAAATGGCATCTAATTACGACGCACGTACCCTTCAAGAAGGCTGTTCAACTCCGACTTCCTGTTGTCCTTTGGTGTGTGTTTGGTGAAGATTTCCAGAGCCAGGTCTTCATACTGCTGTTTCTGTTCTGCACTGAGTGTCTCCAATGATTCCAGTTTAATAAAAGCTTTGGAACAGGTACCAAAAGCTCTGCTCGCGCAAGCACAGAGTGCTAGTAACGAGTAGATCTCAACCGAGGGAATGATGTCTTCATAGTCTCTCAGATGAAGAGCTACAAAAGATGGGCAATGAGCATCGGCAAAGAGAAGCACAGTATCAACACGTGTGGGACAGGATCCATGGATGCTCTTCTACCACAACCTACATGAGCTTTGACAAATGTTAAAGAATAAAAATTCCTGAGGGCCAGGAACACCAGCAGGAGGAAGCAGAGTACATAACCTCAGCTCCAGGAATCTGACGCCCTCTTTTGGCCTCTGGCTCTCGCACAGAAATGGCATACGATCACACAGACATCATCATCATCATAATCATAATGATAAACAATTACAGGTAGGAAGAGGACAGTGCTGGGGAAGAATGAAGAGTGTGTCTGCTGAACCACGGTGGTGGTCATGCCTCTAATTACAGCACTTGGCAGGCAGAGACAAGAGGACAGCAAGTTCTGTCTCATCACACACACACACACACACACACAAAGATAGAATTTCCGAGCTGTGAGGGGAAAATACATTTTAAAAATTTTATTGTATTTGCGTGTGTATGGGGGGTAAGGACATGTATATGAGTGTGCAGGCCTGAGGAGGCCAAAGGAAGCTGTTGGACACCCTAGAGCTGGAGTTAAAAGCATCTGTTAGCTACCAGATGTGGGTGCTAGGGTCAGAACTCTGGTCCTCAGAACAGAGCAGCAAGTGTTCTTACTGCTGAGCCATCTTTCCAGCCCCAAGGCTACATTTTAAATAAATAGTTTAAAGACACTGCATTACTCCACTGTGTTAAAAAGAACAAAGAAAAAGACTGAGAAGACTGAGGGCACAGCCAGCAATTCCTTCCTCACGGCTGCTGCTTACAGAGGCTACAGTAAACCTCCCTCTCAGCAAAGGCTCACAGAATCCACCACGAGATCATCTCTAGGAGGCAGGGAAGCTCATCTCCCATGTACACACTATAAACCAGGAGCTTGAAAAGGCAAAGGCGTGGGGTAAATGGTGGCTGTGCAGTCGTGGGTCAGTCAGGCAAGCAGGCACATGCTTTAGTTTACAAACTACACTCACTGGAGTTAGTAAATACAAAGAAATATCTAAGCCCTCAGAATCCAGAAGGAATGTACATTTATACTGTATGTAAATAATGTATGAGTGACGGTCCATAAAAGCCATAGACTGTGATGTAGCTGTCAGAACTGTCAGAGAATGTTTAGAAATGAGGAAAAGACTCCTAACACACTCCTGCGGAGGGCAATGGGGGAGCAACCCTAACATACTCCTGAGAAGGAAAATTAAGTTCTGATGTGGAAAAATGTCTCATAAGAAATTCACAGAAATGATGCCATCAGGCCTGATGACCTGAGTCGGATTCCCTGTATCCACATGGTGGAAGGAGAGAGCCAGCTCTCACAGGTGTCCTCTGACCTCCACACACAGGCCACCACACACACACACACACACACACACACCAACAACAACAACAACAACAACAACAACAACAACAACAACAACAACAACAACCTAACTGAATAACTGTGATTTTTCTAATTAAAAAGAAAAAAAAAACGTTACTCAAATGTTCACAACAGTTATCTCTGAGCTATAAAGTTCTTTTATGCCATTATTTTTGTCTTTTTGTATTTCTCTATTTTGGTTAAGTTACCAAACAAGAGTCACTTTATAAAAAGGATAAATACTATAGAAATATGTATGTCATGAAAATATCTTCAAGCATTGCTACGGCACACAGAAGCGGGCCTGTTCAAGCTCCCCCCACACTGTGAGAGAGGAGAGAGCTCCTCCGCACAGGCACAGTGTCTGTCTCTACAGTCCTATGGGTTGGGCAGCCAAGTGTCTGGCTTTTGAACAGAAGACATGAACACCACACATGTGTCTGCATGTTATCTAAGGCATATGATATTTCTGTGGACACTGTGCACTGTGTTTTTAAAGTGGGGGGGACTTCAAAAAGAAGAATTCACTAAATAAACTAAATACACAATTTTGACACGTATAGCTAAAAGCAGAGGAGGAAAGAGTAAAATTAATATAAAAACACACAGAGATGCTAGCTCTTCCTGCTCAGTTCAGGATGGTGCTCAGTTCAGGAGGTTGTCTGGGCCTGCTCCCACAGAGGTCACTTGGCGCTTTCTCAGAAAAGTAGGAAACAATCTACCTCAAGACCCAGCAATACCACTTTTGGGTATATACCCAAAGGATGCTCATTCACACCACAAGGACATGTGCTCAACTATGTTCATAGCAGCATTGTTTGTCATAGCCAGAACCTGGAAACAACCTAAATGTCCCTCGACTGAAGTATAGATCAGGAAAAATGTGGAATTTACACAGTGAAGTACTACACAGCAGAAAAAAATAATGTCATCTTGAAATTTGCAGGCAAATGGATGGATCTAGAAAATATATTGAGTGAAGTAACCCAGACCCAGAAAGACAATTATCATATGTACTCACTCATAAGTGGCTTTTAGACATAAAGCAAAGAAAAACCAACCTACAATTCATAATCCCAGAGAACCTAGACAACAACGAGTACACTAAGAGAGAGACGTACATGGATCTAAATACATGGGAAGTAGAAAAGGACAAGATCTCCTGAGTAAACTGGGAGCATGGGGACCATGGAGAGGGTAGAGAAGGGGAGGGGAGAGGAAGTGAGGGGAGTGGAAAAAAATATATAGCTCAATAAAAACAAGTTTTAAAAAAGTTTAGGATGTCCTCCACACATTATGTGAGGTGCCCACCTGTCTTCAAGGCTGTGTCCACGTATCCCTCGTAGAGCTGCCGCTGGGCGAGTATGAAGAAGTGGTAAGCCTCAGCTCCTCTCCAAGCGTTATCAGTGAACCGACTGCTTGTGGAGAGAACTTCCTCTTCTAGCAACCCAGCCAAGGCAGAAGTGGCCTGGGAGGGAAGCCAGCGCACTGGGTCAGTCCAAACACAGTCTCAGCCCTCATAGCACAAGAGAGCTATTACTATGGAGGTGAGGTCTGAAACTAAGACATCAACATAGCTCCCCGGGAGATGTCGGCATCTCTCCTGCCGTCACGGGTTCGAGTTCTCTATCACAACCCACAGCTTTCTAAATTAAGATCAAAGCTTAAAATAGACCTGATTAAACTTTAAGCCAATGTGAAATTTACTTAATGTAATAAGATTCATTTACAGTAAAAATAGAATATTCTAAGTTTTTTAATTCTCTGATTAAAAACACTTTAACAAAAGTAAATTAAAGCATCTAACAAGATAGTCTTAAAGAAAAATGGTTCTCCACATCTCTAAAGAGAACTGTCTCAGCCTGCATACTTACTCTAAATGCAGCATTGCTATTCTCTAAGCTCCTTAAAGAACTGAACAATCCTACAAAGGGAAGCGCTTGTCCAGGGAGAGAAGCGGGAGAGGACCTGGCATTGTTGCTATTTAAGCACGGAAATGTTCTCCGTTACCTCCGAGTTCTTCCCTTTGACTTTCCCTCGCTGGGCGTTTTTCATCTGCTCATGATACTGCTCGATGAGCAGGGCCGACAACACGTAGAGCTTCTTCACACGCAAAGGCTTCGTCCTCTTCTTGGCCTCTTCATCGGCAATCTTTAAACATTTCAAAAAATTGGGACACAAACTTCCTGCTGTATATTTGTACAAACAGGGTCATTTCCAAAGTTAACTGAAATTTGATTCTTAAAAGATGAGAGAGAGTGGTAGGGTGGAATACAAATGCAACTATGTGTTAGACTTGAAAAGCCATTGTTTTTTCTTCAGTATTCAGTCACTTGAATAGAAACTAACAACCTTAAAAATAACATCCATTAAATAACTAAATCAGAGTGGAAAGAATGGTGTGTCCTTCAGAAGTTTATTTAAATGATTTTGAGGAAAATGTTCTCTTTTTATGAAGTCATGCAAGGAAAGAGGATAACAGTGTAAAAATTGTGTATACTGTATAATGGATATTAAAGAAATATGTTGTTTTAAAATGTGTACATTTTTACAAGGACTTATAACTTTCTTATCAATAGGATTTAATTCCAGTTAAAAGAGTTTGTTTTTGCCATCCCAGAAAATTCTTAAATTCTTGGTTAGCTTCTGTACCAAATGCACAGGTGTTTACGAGCTGACAAGTTGCTGGTATCCATAACTACCCTTGTTAGCAGATGGCAGCAACAGGCAGACTTGCAGTGATTTTGCTGTGACAAACACTAGTTTACAAAGAAAACAGAGAATGCTTTTTTGTCAAGCTATAAAAGAAGATATAAAGCTAATTGTTCTAGTTCCAATTCTGCCGTGGATTTCTCCAGTGTGGTGGTATGTGAGTGCATAAAAATATACTTGAATGGCTATTCTAACTGGACAGAAGTCCACCAAGATGGAAGGCTTTGGGGCTGCTTGATTTTGGTACGTGTCGTTTATTTGCAATTTTTTAGTAATAAGGTTTAAAGTTAAAACAAGCCGTGACTGGAACAAAACAAATGTCCAGCAGGACTGTGCATTACCTTATACATCAGTTTGGCCGCTTCAAAAAAGTAGCTGGCTTTCCTGTAGAGCTCTATGGCATCCAGGGTCTTGTTCTTCTCCAGCAGATGCGCTGCATACCTAGCCAGCAGAGATCCGATTTCCTTCATGCTGTGACTTTTAGCCAATTCAACAGCTTTGTTCCACTGGGAAAGCATTATACCACTCGGTCACCCAATATTCCAATAGCTACCTCCTAAAAGTCCCACAACAAGCTCCGAAGCTTGTAATGAACGCTAACACTACTTCAAAATAGAGCAAAACCAGTACATAGTCTAGAAGGGATCTGCAATCAGAGCAAGCATAAGTTATACAAGCAAACGTTTCAAAATAACTGAACCATCTAAGATGGATTTCTTGGAGAAGTGCATTTGAAAATGAAAGTCTCAAATTTTATAATCACATTAATCTTATAGTTCTATTTTTGTACATATTATAAGCCAGAAAAAGAACCCATTTTTTAGTTTTCAAAGTAAAATAAATATACAGTTCCATTTAAGAAGAATCATATTAGATTTAACATTTACAGATTATGATTATAAGGCAAATAGATCTTTATAAAAACACTTCAAAGAAATGCTTAAAGGAATGCACTGATAGCCAACAGTTTCTGTAATAATTCTGTACCTATTTTAGTTAAATTTCAGGATTTTAAAAAATATCAAATGCATGTTTTCTATAAAAGAGAAAGGAAATAGATTTGCCAAAACAAATATTGCTCAAGTGCTCAGGTCTGTCCTTCAGCAACCATTGACCTGGTCCTTTCCTGGAAACAAAACCCAGCCCTAACAAAACGCAGGAAACTGTGAAATTACTTCCAGACAAAGACTTGAAAGCACAGGTCTGTTCTGTGTTCCTTGGTTAGCTAAGTTGTGAGCAGGTCATCCTTGTGGTAACACAAGAGGTTAAGTGCAAATGCCCACGAGCTAGGCTTCTTTCCCCAAAGCCATGCCTAGCCCTCCACGTCTCACATGGAGACCACTTCAGTGACTTTCACTTAATCCCTAAGACAACAATCTCCCTTAATGGCCACTGTCCGCTCCTTACTTGGTTGAGGTGTACGCAGGTGTCCACCGCAGCCTTCGGCTGGTTACACTTCAAGAATGCGCTCACGGCTTGTTCACACATTCCAACTCTCACAAACATCTGTGCTATTTCCTGTAAGTATCAAACACTATTACCAGATTTCACAGACCCGGGAAATCATTTAGATCTTAATTTATCAAAACTCCACCGGGATGCATGAACAACAACCTGGTGGGGATATCGATGGTTAGAGTGATTTTTCTTTCTGACTGAGGCAGAGGCCACATGACAGGATGGGTGCCACAGTGACTACTTCCACAGAATTAGTAGTTCCCTGACGACACTGGCCTGCCTTCCTTTAGATCGGCAGCGTGAGGCCAGGAGCATTGCCGTAAGTTCAAGACCAGCCTGAGATATACAGTAAGACTGTCTCAGAAAAGAAACTAACAAGGAAAAACGAAGCATACATCCTACTGGGCAGTGTTAAACATAATAATAACCTGTAAAGCAACTGATGTGTTACTACGTTCAAGCTCTCAACCATATTAAAAGTACCCCAGGGGACTGGAGAGATGGCTCAGAGATTAAAAGCATTGCCTGCTCTTCCAAAGGTCCTGAGTTCAATTCCCAGCAACCACATGGTGGCTCACAACCACCTGTAATGGGGTCTGATGCCCTCTTCTGGCCTGCAGGCATACACACAAACAGAATACTGTATGCATAATAAATAAATAAATAAATATTTTTTTTAAATGTATCCCAGGACCTGGGGGTGGGGGGGAGGTGAATCTCAGTTGGTAGAATGTTGATTGGCAAGCACAAAGCCCTGGGTTTGGTCCCCAGTACCACATAAGTGGCATGGTGGTGCATTCCCAGTACACAGAGTCTAGAGGTAGCAGCATCAAAAGTCACCCCTGGCTACATCTAATCTAAGGAATACCTCATGTCACCCCTGTGGTCCACATCTCTAACCACAATTACACACGGATCAGCTGGGGCCAGGAGTTGATGCCCTCAACAATAAAGCAAGATCCCTCTCAAAATAAAATAACTAGATAGATAGATAGATAGATAGATAGATAGATAGATAGATAGATAGATAGATAGATGGGTGGGTGGGTGGATAAAATAAAAAAGGAAAAAAAATAAACCCCTTCGTCAGTTTTAGAAGCCAAACCCAAAACAACTTCCTCCTAGGGAGGCAGGAGGCCAGTGCATCAACCACTACCACAAACCTTACTGCTGTGCTTTGGTTTCTTTCATTACTAGCTAAGAGTTTTTCTCACCCCACCCATCACTTCAGAAATACTCTGGGGCCAGGGATGGGGTGCTAGCGAGATGGCTCAGTGGTTAAGAGCACTGGTTGCTCTCCCAGCTGATCCGAGTTTTGAGTTTTGATTCCCAGTACCCACATGGAGACTCACAACCATCTTTAACTCCAGACACGGGATCTACCCTCTTCTGGCCTCTGAGAGCAATGCATGCATGTGGAACAGTCATTACATGCAGGCAAAACATCCACACATGTAACAAATAATTTTGGATATATAAATACATACTTTATATCCAACAATATTTTAAAAATAGTGCCTTATAAGTACATTCTAATTTATCAAAAAGCTAAAAAGCACAAAAAGTAGGATTGCTCAAAATTTTGTGACCTGTAAGAAACCAATCTCTCAATACTCTAGCCGTTTCCCAGCCTCTGTGTCAGCCCCCGCGCATATGCGTGTGTGTATACTGTGACCGTGTACCACATGTCATAGTCTTCATTTCCCACCATGCCTTGTGCACATCATCACACGTTACAAAGGCCTCTGACTTCAGAGCACAGCTCACTGTATTTGCTGCCAGGCCAGTTGTAAGTGCTGTGTACTGGGTAATTTATTGCTCTGGATCCCATACGGCCTTTTTTTTCTGCTTCACCAGAGATGACACTAGCAGAGGTTCTACTGTTCTCATACCTGGGGTTCTAAGAAGTCCCAGTTTCTCTCCGACTTAAGGGAACACACAGGGTTGTAAAGAAGGGCAAATGGAACCATGATGATGAGGGGAGCCAGCTGCCCCTTCACAAGGGACCTCAACTGCCAGAATTCTAGACTTGTCTATTAATTAACAAAGAGTTTTTAGTATGGAACCCTCAACCCATATGTGTATGGCCCCTGTGGCTGGGAGTGGCTAACTCCACAGGTACTGAGTCACACACTAAACAAATAAAATACAGACACTAACAGCACCCGACAATCAACTCAGAGGCTAAAAGTAACAGTCAAGGAAGGGACACATAGCTTTTAGCCTGTCTTTTAATGTTGAACTTCACTGTTGAGCTGACCTTTCAAATTTAATGAGAAGCAAATTCTGAATGATCATGGACTCTTCTGAAGAAAATCCCTGACAGCACATAACCAGAAATGTTCCAGGCACTCAGCTGAGTCTTGTAAGCAATTTTAAGAACTTAAGGTACCACACAGGTTGTGCTCTGGCAGAGAAACCACACAGGCTGTACTCTGGCAGAGGAACCACACAGGCTGCGCTCTGGCAGAGGAACCACACAGGCTGCGCTCTGGTGAAGTACTAAGGATCTCAGTTATTTCTCTTTGCTCAAGAACTCTGTAATACTAACATACTGACTCTAAAATAATATCAAAGCATCGTTCCATGTCTAAGAAACTATGACATTATAGATTAACTTTCAGTTTTCAATGTTGCAGAGGTTATTTTGTGACTAAAAATCAATGTTTTATTAAAAAAAAACCAACACCAAAAATTAAAAATTGGAATACCTACTGGAAGTAACTTGTGGTTTTCTGGAAGCGAATTGGCAAGATTCTCTAACCCCTCATAATCTTCTAGCATATAATAGCATTCGGCTAGGCGTTCCTGATTCCTGCCTTTTACATAATACTGCACAGCATTCAGCCTGTGGACAAAAAGGAAAACCTTCAGAATCAGTCTGTGAGTCTCCAGATAAGCAGGAACTTCCCCCAAAGTAGTCTTTCATTGGGATTACTAGTGTTTGTATTACTTCATCATCTCTAGCTACACAATAGCTTTAAAGAACACAAATTATTTATGAATCTAAAGACAATGTAGCGTATTCTCCTTGTAATATTCTTTGAATGCTCTTACGTTGTTTTAACTTACAGTATCATAGAAGTACTCACATCATTGACATAAATAAGCATATTGATCCCAATGAAAACTTAAGAATAAAATGATGCTTTCTGAAAACAATCTGTAACAAAACAAGTAAGCATACTTTTGTTTTTACTATGTTTACAAATAAATCATACAAAACAGTTGAATCTCCAAACAGTGGAATGCTTTCTGAAGCTAAGTATAAGACTCATGTGTACAGATGGCAAAATTACACCATGCCCATCTCTCAGCTCAAGGATGGCTTGATCTCCAGTGTGCATCGGGAGAGCAAGTGCCTTGGGCCATCCGAATTTCAGGATTTAGGAGAAGGCCTTCTCTCTGAGGGCGCTGTTTTCTGGGAAGCTAGTCTAGATGACATGTTAACGCTAGGCACACAGGAATGCATCAGGCCCATTAGGTCTTTCAGGTCGTCCACTCACCACTTTTGGCGATCAGCAAAGTAGTCTCCAATGGCATTGTGGGCTTGTTCCAGGAGGCTGTCGTCTGCGTCCCCAGACCCAGTCTTCAGGAGGTGCAGGACTCTGAACCAATCCCCCAATTTCAGCCTCAGACCAATAGCGAGGTCTCTACAGGAAAAAAAAAATCATTTATTCACTCACTCATTCATTCACTAATCCACTCTAAAACATTTGTCAGTTGTCTGCTCTGTCCTAGACACAGTTCCGGGAACTTAGATTATCTCCAAACACTCCCCGGACACAGCCTGGCCAACTGAGGCAACTGAGAGGGGACAAAAGCTATGGCTTCAAAGGGTGTCCTCGCAGAAACCACTTGTTGAAACTTAATCCCAGTTGTGATAGCATGGAGGCAGGGTATGTTTGGGGAAGCCATGAAGCCTCTCTTGTGAGATGATAAAAGCCTTCATGAAAGGGCACCAGAGAAAGCTGACGTCCCTTTGTCCTTCTGCTTCACCATGTGAAAATCCAAGGCACCATCCTGGAAACATAGATTGCGTTCCTATCAGGTATCACATCTGCTAGACCCTTGGCCTTGGATTCTTCAGCTTCCAGAACTGTGAGGAACGACCTTCTGTCCTTTATAAATTACCCAGTCTGGGCACTTCCGTCACAGCGGTACAAACAGAAAAGACGCTGGAGTAAAAACGTGTTTCTAGTCTTCTTTTCCTAGATCTCCAACTTACTAAGCAAATGAATTATGTAAGTAATAATTACGTATTTTCATTTATTTCTTAGACAAAAAAAGGCTTATTTCAGAATGAAACATACTGTATAAATGCTTGGTTTTGCATTTGTTCTCAGGGTTTAAACTTCTGAGAGTAAAATACCAATTAGGGAAAATTAAATTACATGCTTATTGCTGAAATGAAGTTCATACATTCTATAAAGAAAAGCTAAATGTAAGCCATAAGACAATTTCCCTTTTGATTTTTATGATTCCTGAGAGAAGAAAATTAAATAATGACTTCAACCATCAAAACTCAAATTATGACCTATGTAATAAATAATAAAAGTCTCCAGTCTTGCTGGGTGGTAGTGGTACAAGCCTTTAATCCCTGCACTGTGGAGGCACAGGCAGGTGGATCTCCAAGATCAAGGCCAGTCTGGTCTAAAGAGTAAGTTCCAGGATAGCCAGACTACACAGAGAAACCCTGTCTCAAAAAACCAAAAAGACAAGTCTCCAGTCTCTACAGACTTCTCAGTTTCTTTACCAATGAACAACACCTCCACAGTCATGTATGAACACATATGTAAACAGAGCAAAGGGCTGAGAACTGGCTCAGTGGTACAGCATGAAGACCTGATCAGATCCTTAGCACCACGTGAAAGCCTGGCGTGGCCACTGCATCTGCGACCCCAGCACTGAGAAGACAGACAGGCCCAGGGACTTGCCTGCCAGGTAATGGAGCCAAAATGTCAGTTTCCAGGTTCAGTGAAAAACCCTGTCTCAATAAGGAGGAAAATGGAAGTGGAAGGCACCCAACATTTACCTACGGCCTCCACAAATGCGCACGTGTGCAAACACATGTACACCACACACACACACACACAAACACAAAAAAAATTTTGAAAAACAATAAATAAAATCAGAGAAGAAAGCTGCTCCCAAATTATATAATATAAGTTAATGGGGCATGTGAAATGCCCAATGGTATTCCAAAATGAAAATTATTTTCTAAAAGAAATGGTTCGCTATATTTAGTCTACTTTATATATTTATATTCCCTATTTGTACAACACTATGAACTGAAGAATACTTGGAGAAGGCTGCCTTCATTAATTTACCTTCTGTCCATGGCTAGATACATTCCTTCAGCTTCTTCAAACCTGCCAAAGTAGGCAATAATTTCGGCCTGCTTCATTGACTCACTCTGCAGATTCCCCAGGCGCTTCACAAACTTGATGCCTTGGTAATCCTTGCAGCGCACAAATGCTTGCTGTGCCATGTACAAGTCCAGCTTCTGGAGGGCCGCCTCAGCCAATAAGCGCCTTGATTTTAAAAAGAAACAGAAAATCTACTGTATATCACTAATAAACAAGTCTTGCATCAGAAATCAATTGGTGAAGCATGGTTTAAAAAATTCTGGTAGATCCTGATGAAAATGATTGTGTTAGCACATGCAAACATTTTTCATATAACATGTTTAAAAAGAAGAGATTCCAGTAGGAGACTAGTGTGAGAACAGGGGGTGACAGAGTTGGGACTTTAAAAGCATACTGACTTTGGGGAATGTTGGGGATTTTTAAAATACCAAAGTCGGGGATGAGGATTGTCCTCTATGAACTGAGACGCATCTTCAATTCCAACCTTCTCAATCAATGCTCGACTGTCTCGCAGGGACCGGATCTCAAAGTTCATTATATAATCCTTGCTAGGGTGGTCTGGATTCTGAAAGTGGAGATGAAACAAAGGAATTCAAAAGGATGCCTGTAGGGTATACTTCTTGCTTATAATTAAAAATAACAATAAAATGAAACAAAGTAGTATCATATTGTGAGCAAAACAAAGAAAAAGAAATCGCCATATTTGGATCTTAAGGGCTCTTTGGAAAACAGACAAACAGGGTTCTCCACAGGCAGTCAGGCTTCCTACACAGAGGTGTAGACAATGGCAGAAATGGTCCCCGAGGTTTCTCTCAGCTCCTTTTTTTCCCCAGGTACAATTCTGTTGCTAGTCACCTTTAGAATCTCATCCAACAGAACAGACTTAATTTCCAAATCTTCAAAGTTGCAAATATATCCAGAGGTCTGAATGGGTTCCTTTAAAGACAAAAGCGAATGTTATGTCATATAAAACAGCCCTAAGGAATCCTGATTTAAAACTGTATTGTCAAAATTTCAATTAAGAAAAAAATAGAATGTCAGTAGTGTCATATACCCAACGCCTAAATAGTTAACATTCCCCTGCATACACACCACTGAATTTCTAGCTGGTACCACATTTCACCTCTAGAATTCTGTACATTTCTCTAAAAGAAAGGATGCTTTCTTACCAGACCATATTATGAATTGAATTCCTAGTAAATATGATAAACATTGTGGTATAGGAAGTCTTCTGTATATGTGTTGCTTTTATTGGTTAATTAACAAAGAAGCTGCTTTCAGCCAATGGCTTAAGAGAATATAGCCAGGCTGGAAAAGATATATAAAGAGAGTAGGTGGAGTCTATGAGAAGCCATGTAGCCAATGCCAGAGACAGACGCCTCCACTGGAGCCTGCCATAACTTTGCTGGTAGGCCACAAGCCTTGTGGTAAAATATAAAATAATAGAAATGGGTTAATTTAAGATATAAGAGCTAGCTAGAAATATGCTTAAGTTATTGGTCAAACAGTATTGCAAATGATATAGTTTCTGATTGATTATTTTGGGTCTGGGCAGCCAGGAATGAATGAGCAGCCTCCGTCAACAAATTGGCGAACCAACATGGTCTGAAATATTTGGGATTGATGCCCACCACCCACTTCGGGTCCAGATGCTTTTGTGCCCCCTCAGGGTAAGGAGGAATATAGCTGAGACCATGCCCATGACTCAGCGCTCCCTACCTGGGAAAGTGGTGAAATCAGGTCTACTAGGAGTATACAGGCAGGAGGAGATCATGGCAGATTCCTGCTGCCATAGACAGAGATGGCATGCAGTGCATTGCATGGCAGATTTGGTTTTTGATGTGGGAGTGTCATATATCAGTCTGTTGATTTCATTGGTTAAGCAATAAAGAAACTGCTTGGCCCTGATAGGTTAAAACATAGGTGGGAGGAGTAAACAGAACAGAATGCTGGGAGTCAGAGGAAGTGAGATCAGAGACGCCATGCTCCCCTCTCCTGGGCACACATGATGAAGCTCCGACCCAGGATGGACATAGGCTAGAATCTTCCCAGTAAACGCACCTAGCGGTGCTACACAGATGATAAGAAATGGACTAAATTAATATGTGAGAATTAGCCTAGAAGAGGCTAGATAGAAATGGGCCAAGCAGTGTTTAAATGAATACAGTTTGTATGTTGTTATTTCGGGCATAAGCTAGTAGGCGGCCGGGGTGCTGGGGACACAACCCCGCCGCTCATATTACAACAAGTTTTTACTCAGATAAAAAGGGTTTATGTACTGCATGCCCAGAGTTGAGGTAGTGAGGATGGCTCCCACCCAGCAGTCCCAGAGCAGATGGTGAACTACCTCCACCATATTGAAAGCCTGAAGAGAGGTGGAGCCAGCATCCAGGGCCCCATGTGACCAAGCTGCTTACTGTTTTAATAAAAGTGCTCCTGGTCAGAAAAGGATTACAGATATGCAATAAAGACAGAGTCAGACAGAAATAAACCTCTGAATGGGTCACAGTGTTGGACAAATGTATGTAGGCTTGGAGAGAGAAAGAAAACTGTATAGACAATTATAATATAAAAGAGTACAGACAGTTACAGTCATAGATTAAAGGAATAAACTTGTAGAAAAAGTAATAGAATAAGAAAAATAAGCCATGTAAAGATGGAATATACAGGGCTAGAAAGATGGCTCAGTGGTTAAGAGCATTGCCTGCTCTTCCAAAGGTCCTGAGTTCAATTCCCAGCAACCACATGGTGGCTCACAACCATCTGTAAAGAGGTCTGGTGCCCTCTTCTGGCCTGTAGACAAACACACAGATAGACTATTGTATACATAATAAATAAAATAAATATTTTTTAAAAAGATGAAATATACACAGAATTTGAATTATGCATATTATTGTGTTTCCTTTAAATTTTTTTACTGTAAAGGAACTAAATACAGACAGACATTTCATTGTATGGGCTGCTAAGCTAAACCAACATACATATTTTAAAGGTATCTTGACTTCAAATTTTGGGTCTAAGGATTTGTTGTTTTGGAAAAGAGGTTCTTCTTTTGTTTCCACAGAGGATAAAAACCTGTGGATTCCTTCCAGACTAATGTGGTTTGATGAAACAACACCCCCTAAAAGATTGTCATGAACTCCCCCCAAAATTACTTCATCCAACAAAAAGGAGGAAGCAGTTTGGAGAGAACTATGCCCAAATCCCCAAATATTGTTTATAAATGTTTGTGTACATTTAAATGGGAATATGCTATAGAGATTTGCATTGGTATGGATCTTGGTCTATTGATAGAAACTTTAGGTCAATTTTGTTATATGTGTATTTCTGCTCTTTATTAAGGTATTGTGACTGTGTAGTTCATTTTAAAATGTAATGTATAATTAAAAATATATATCAATAGATCTATCTATAATAGTCAAGCTCGTAGTCATGTTAGTTTGATTTACTAGATATATAGAGATATATTTCAGTTAGATAGGTATTCTTCAAATCTTTCAAAGACTACAGAATATGGTATTTGAAATCTTTTAAAAACTTAGACTTCTCGTGGCAATGTGTCACATCTGCTCCTGGCACACCAATTACTTCAAGAGGAAAATGGGCCTCAAAGAGGCCCCTCATGGAGTTTGTTAGACATTTGGGCAAGAAACTGCTCTTGCCTAGACTGCTCGATGGTATGCTATATAAACTGGACATGCAGGACCCACAGAGAAATGATTGCTGAAGTTGCCTAAAAAAAGGTGAGACAGTCCTTTGGGGTTCCTGTTTCATGAAAGAGTTTGCCAGACATTCTGCAGGATACAGAAGAAAACAACTGATGGACTTTGCCATGTTACATGGCATAACAGATCTTCAAATTTCCTGCTTCATGGAAAAGCTTGCTGGATGCTATGGGCCTGTAGGCTGAAGACTGGATGTCCCAATGTTACAGAAGAACTTTGGGTGACTGTCCAGGTAGCAAGATGTCTCTGTCATTTCTAGAGTTTTGGAAGTTGCTGACAATGCACTTCCTGTTTACTTAAGTAATATTATATCCTTCTGGAGTCTTTGATGGAGTTGAAGAATAGATAATTATAATTATAGTTTGTCTTAGTTATAATGAAAGATAAAGTAGTAATTCTTGCTTGATACCTGTTTTGTTATATATAACTTTACTATGTTAAAATTAAGACCTTCCTTTTCATTCAGAACAGAAAAGGGGAAATGGTGTGGGAAGTCCTTCTGTATATGTGTTGCTTTTATTGGTTAATGAATAAAGAAGCTGCTTTGGCCTGTGATAGAGCAGAATAGAGCTAGGCAGGAAAACTAAACTGAATGCTGGGAGAGAGTAGGCAGAGTCAGAGGAGAAGCCATGTAGCCACCTGCAGGAGACAGTCACACCAAAACCTTGCAGTAAGCCACAGCCACATGGCAATTCACAGATTAATAGAAATGAGATCATTTAAGATATAAGAATTAGACATAAATATGCTTAAGCTATTTGCCTAACCGTAGTGCAATTAATACAGTTTTGTGTGATTATTTCAGGAGTCTGGGTAGCCAGGAAACAAACAAGCAACCTCCTCCAACAACTCTGTATTTGGATCTAATTAAGTGCATCTTAACATACAAATCCCACAGCAAACTGAAGCCTGCGCTCTTTGCATCTGATATACTTCTTATATAAGATTTTATTTGTCAACATGTAAATATATGGATGTTACATGAATGTCTCTTATCCTATAGATAGTAGTTGTAAGGAAAAAAGTATAGGCCCTACATATTGTAAGGTAAAGCAGTTGTCCTACATTCTTAGCAGAAAACAATAGATATAATATTACATAAGACAAAATAGATAAACTGCTAATCTACTTAAAACCTCCAAGAATACTATAGAAGAAATAGATAATAGCTGCTAGTAATAGAATCAACAAAATTACATTTTTGTAATACATGTAATACAATTATACAATTACATAATAATGATAAAAGAAAGATGCCAAATGAAGAAAATTAAAGGTAAAAATTCACAGTTTGGGTTCAGTCTGCCTAGATTGAGGCTCTTATATGCACAGTAGATGTATCAAATGGGGTTTCAAATATCTTTTCGTTGAAAAATCATGAGTTGTTAGTTAAATCAAATAATATGAGAAAGGTTTGGTTACCTTTAAAAAGGTGATTTATTACATAGGGCAGATAATATATTTTCATGAGTAACAAGCTCACATAAACAGAGCCAGGAACGCAGTCACACCTGTAATCCCAGCACACAGGATGTGGAAGTAGGAAGGTTAAGAGGCAGAACCGGGCAGTGGTGGCGCACGCCTTTAATCCCAGCACTCGGGAGGCAGAGGCAGGCAGATCTCTGTGAGTCCGAGGCCAGCCTGGTCTACAAGAGCTAGTTCCAGGACAGGAACCAAAAAGCTACAGAGAAACCTGAAGGAGGAAGGTCATTGGTTAAATAAACTGCCTTGGCCCTGATAGGAGAAAATTAGGTAGGCAGAGTAAACAGAACAGAATGCTGGGAGAAAGAGGAAGTGAGCTCAGACGCCATGCTCCCCTCTCCTGGGCAGATGCAAGAAAGCTCTGACCCAGGATGGACGTAGGCTAGAATCTTCCCGGTAAGCGCACCTCGGTACTACACACATTAATAGAAATGGGCCAGGCAGTGTTTAAATGAATACAGTTTGTGTGTTGTTATTTCAGGGCATAAGCTAGCCAGGTGGCCAGGAGCCGGGCTGTGGGAAGAGGCCCGCAGCTCCTTCAACAGAAACCCTGTCTCAAAAATCCAAAAAAAAAAAAAAAAAACGGTTATAGGTTAAGAGGCAGGCTTGTGTGACACAACATGACTCTGTCCCTGGAAACACCACCACATCCACATCTGTGCACACTCAGAATCAAAATTTAATTTGGAAAAAAAGAATATGTAATGACATTTCTCATTGGGTCGTTTTATGTTTTGATTATTTTGATACTATCATATAAACCCAATATACTTGCATAAACCTGTTTATCACTAGAAATAATTTCAATTAGATACTACACCAAAGCAAGTAGTTAAAAGGTGAACTCAACAAAGATAATCTATGGATTAAAACAATATACTACCACCGTGGAAAAATAAAGTATAAAAATGTAAACCATTCCTTTAATTTTATGATTCCTCACAACAGGCTTGACACTACTCCCTGAACACAACACCAGTAGCACAGATACTAAGACCAATAAATAATAAATGGGACTTCCTAAAACTGAAAAGCTTCTATAAGGCAAAGGACACTGTCAATAAGACAAAATGGCAACCTACAGAATGGGACCAGATCTTTACCAACCCCATATCTGACACAGGGCTGACTCCCAAAATATATAAAGAACTCAAGAAACTATACATCAAAATACTAAATAATCCAATTAAAAATGGGTTACAGATTTAAACAGATAATTCTCAACATAAGACTTTCAAATGGCTGAGATACACTTACAGAATTGTTCAGCATATTTAGTCATCAGGAAAATGCAAATCAAAATGACTCTAAGATGCCATCTTACACCTGTCAGAATGACTAAGATCAAAAACACTGATGACAGCTTATACTGGAGAGGATGCAGAGTAAGGAGAACACTCCTCCATTACTGGTGGGAGTGCAAACTTGTACAGCCGCTTTGGATATCAGTATGGCAGTTTCTCAGAAAAGTGTGAATCAATCTACCACAAGACCCAGTTATATCACTCTTGGGCATAAATCCAAAGGATGCTCAATCATACCACAAAGACACTAGGTCAACTATGTTCATTGTAGCATTATTCACAATAGCCAGAACCTGGAAACAGCCTCGATGCCCCTAAACCAAAGAACAGATAAGGAAAATGTGGTACATTTACACAATGGAATATTACTCAGCTGTAAAAAACAGTGACCTCATGAAATTTACAGGCAAATGGATGGAACTAGGAAAAATCATTCTGAGTGAGGTTATCCAGACCCAGAAAGACCATCATGGCATGTACTCACTCATAAGTGGATATTAGGAGTAAAATACAGGATAATCAACCTATAATCCACAGACCCAGAGAGGTTGGATAACAAAGAGAGTTCAAACGGGGGTGTATGGATTTCCCTGGGAGGGGGAAAAAGGAGATTTCTGGGGTAAACTGGGGGTGGAGTGGGGGGACTTAGGGGGTGGGAACTTGAGGGAGAGGGTTGGGCAAACTGGATATAGGAGGCGGGCTGGGGGCAGGACAGAGGAGAAGAGTAAGGAAAAAGAAGTCTTGATAGAGGGACCATTTGGGGGTTAGGGAGAAACTTGGTGCCAGGGAAATTCCAGGAATCCACAAGGATGACCAACTCAGACTCCTAGCAATGGTGGGGAGGGTGCCTGAACTGGCCTGCTCCTGTAATCAGATTGGTGACTAATTTTCATCAGGGAACCTGGACAACAATAACTGATGGGAACAGATGCAGAGATCCTCAGCCAAGCACTGGGCCAAACTCCAGAGTCCTCCTGAAGAAAGGGAGCAGGAACTGTACAATTAGGGAGGTCAAGGTCTTGACAGGGAACCCATAGAGACAGCTGTGACCTGAACTCATGGACTCTTGACCAACAGTTAGGGAGCCTGCATGGGACCAACTTAGGCCCTCTGCATGTGAATGACCATTGTGTAGCTTGGTCTATTTCTAATGTTTCTGGCAGTGAGATCAGAACCTGTCCCCATGGCTTAGTTGACTTTTGAGAACCTGTTCCCTGTGCTGGATTACCTCACCCAGCCTTGCTGCAGGGGAAAGAGCTCAATCATCCCTCAATTTGATATGCTCTGCTTTGTTCAAGTCCATAGGGGGCCTACCCCTTTCTGAAAGGAGACAGAGGAGGACTCGATGGTTGGATGGGCAATGGGGTAGATGGGGCAGGATGGGGAATGGGGAACGGAAGAAAGGAAGGATGGGAAACTGTGGTTGGGTATGTAAAATAAGTGAGAAAATGTTAATTAAATAAAATAGAATTAAAAAATAATAAAGGCAAAAAAGAAACATGAGGTAAGCATAAACTAGTTACATAAACACAAGAGAATAAAAAGATGAGGCAATCCCAAACATACATATTTAGAATGCTTCAAGAAATTTTGTCAAATAAACCTGGTGATTTTCTTTATTCCTGTTTGAACTTTGATAAGAAAGAGAAAAACCAAGACTACTGAGTGGCCATGATTCCATGTCGGTGAGCTTGGTTTTGGTTTCAGGTAGGATCTCACTACATGGTCCAAGTTGGCCTGGAACTTCCTAGATAACCCAAGTTGGCCTCAAAAATTATGGTTCTCTTCCCTCCGCCTCTCAGGTCCCAGGATTACAGGCATATGCCTCCATGCCCAGCTATGAGTCGATATTTTAAGAGACTAAGCAGCTGGGATGTGCCTTTCAGAGAAAGCGAAGGTATTTCAAAGGCATCATTCCTGTTATGAAACAAATATTTTTAAGCCCTACAGAAATTTTTAAATTTATTTTCACAAATGTATGCAGTAATGTCAATAAATTTTTCAAAGAAACCACAGAAGAACATCCAGGTTTTAAATTTGGCTCATTATGAAGTTAACATTCATTTCTTGTTTGTACCTCAGGATCCAAGTTTCTGAAGACATACATCCTTGTCTTCTCCATCATTGCAAACAAATCAGGATTATCCTTGGCCCACTTCATATCCCAGACATCTTTGCGCTCCAATTTTAACAGTTCGCCAACTACTTGCTGCCCTGTACTGTCTGTCACCCGAGTATCCAAGTCAAAGAAAGTCAAGACTCCCGCGATGTCGATGATAGCAAGACGACTAGAAGTCATACAATTGAAGAAGGGAAAATTGCAAAATACTATCAGTGGTCACAAAGTCGAATTGCCTACCACTGTTCTTCAAGACCCCTTTAACAGAAACCTGGAATGTGGTGGAACTGACTCTAAAACTTTTTTGGTTTTTTTTTTTGTTTTGTTTTGTTTTGTTTGTTTTTTGTTTTTTTTTTGTTTTTTTTTTTTTGGAGACAAAGTTTCTCACCTTTAAAACTTTTTAAACAAATTTAACAGAAAATAGAAACTACGGGCTGAAGAGATGGCTTAGAGGTTAAGAGCACTGACTGCTCTTCCGGAGGTCCTGAGTTCAATTCCCAGCAACCACATGATTGCTCACAACCATCTGTAATGAGATCTGGTGCCCTCTTCTGGCATGCAGGCATACATGGAAGCTGAACACTGTGTACATAATAAATAAATAAATAAATAAATAAATAAATAAATAAATAAATAAATATAGAACCTACTCTTCACTTTGCTACCTTGTAAGGAAAACATATCCAAAACCAGCTAGTATCAAAACATAAAACAGTTAATCAAGCTTCAAGAGTTAAAAAAAAGTACCAGGATTTCCATTTAAACAAAATACAATAAGGCAAAACTATCCTGAACAAGTTCATAATAAACATATTTGTCAACAAATTTATTACCTAACCATATACTCCCGAGGTGTCTCAGGCCACACCCCAGAGGAGGAGCTTCGGGCCACACCCAAGAAGAGAAGCCTCAGGCCATATCCCAGAGGAGGAGCCTCAGGCCACACCCAAGAGGAGGAGACTCAGGAACACCCCTCAGAGGAGGAGTCTCAGGGCACACACCCCCAGAGGAGGAGTCTCAGGGCACACACCCCCAGAGGAGGAGTCTCAGGGCACACACCCCCAGAGGAGGAGCCTCAGGCCACATCCCAGAGGAGGAGCTTTAGGGCATAGCCAAGAGGAGGAACCTCAGGCTACACCTCTAGGAGGAGGAGCCTTAGGCCATACCCCAGAGGAGGAGCCTCAAGACACCCCCCCCAGAGAAGCCTTGGGATACACACCCCAGAGGAGGAGCCTTAGGGTACATCCTCAGAAGGAACCTCAGGGCACACTCCAGGAGGAGGAGCCTTTGGGCACACCCCAGGAGGAAGAGCCTCAGGGCACACCCCCCCCAGGAGGAGGAGCCTTAGGGCACACACACCCCAGAGGAGGAGCCTTAGGACATACCCCCAGGAGGAGCCTCAGGCCATACCCCAAAGGAGGAGGAGCCTCAGGGTACAACCCCCCCCCAGGAGAAGCCTTAGGACACACCCAGGAGGAGCCTTGGGCTTACCTAGAGTTGCAGTTCAAGGATAACTGGCAGGCTCGGCAATCCAGAGAATATTTTTGAATCAGAGCAACATTGGGAAAGCTGTACCTCTGGATGATGCCAGATTCACGCCCCTAAAGAAATGGTCTTAGGTTACTACAGCATATTTACCATAAGAGCATCAAGCTGTAAATATAGGTCTCTATATGTCCATGTTTTTAAAACCAAAGTGACACTGTCCTAGCAAGTTCCTAATTCTGCTGCTGAACCATGTTATTAAGTACATGTTTATCACCTAGTTTGAACCATGTTATTAAGTACATGTTTATCACCTAGTTTAAGTCTTTTAATAGAAACTCTTGGTGGTCTAATTTTTCCTCATAGAATATTCAAGAAAGAAGTCAAGTCCCTAGGTCTTCGGTAATACACAAATTCTTATCTGACAAGAAAAAAATTCTAAGGCTGCTTCTACTTGTCTAGGTTAATATTTAGCGTGGACTAAAGGTTACCAAAGTAATTACATTCTACATGCATGAAATGAGAGGCCAAGATGAGAAATGGCTGTTACTGGAAGCCTGGCCTCCACCCTACAGCCTTTATCCTACAGCACTAGCTTTTAACAAGGGGATATTTAAAAGCTGACACCGGAAATGCATTTTCTGGACAAGCATGATGGTGTGCAGCAGAGGGGAGGGTGCTGCGGCTGACTTTGAAGCTCTTCTGCGCCTGAGCTGCATGGGGTGATGGGCAAGGGAAGAAGCTCTCATAGTCCATCTTCACCTCCTGCCTTTTAGAGAGAGCAAGGCTTCCTCAGCACGAGGCTCAAGTGGGGCCTAAGAGAAAGGTGGGAGAGTCATACGACAGGAGGGTCTCGGGAGCGCTTTCCCACAAAATGAGCTGACCGCTGGAGAACTGAACTGGAAACAGTTAAGCCTCTGGACCACACAGTCACTTCTGAAGTTGATGTTTCAAATGTCTAAGCTCAAGGAAAAAAAACATTAGCAAAATATTGCCAGGGACTCTTCCGCTTCGCTGGCCGGAAAGTGCAACACTTCATTCTAAGTTTCGGGAAAGTGGTGCGACCAGAGCCAGGATAGAAAGCAAGCTACACACGGGGAAGATCCTGCGTCCAGCGCTTTCCGGACAGTCTCTGCATCTACTAACTCTTGTGGGCCTTTCAGCTCAGGGCCAACTCCACGGGCGCGTCCCAGCACCCTACTGGTTTTATAAATAGTTCACATTTTTGCAAATGATTAATAAGATGTGCCCACGCTGTAATGGTCTGCTCTGTCCTTTTAAGAGACAAGCCACCCCAACTCCCCCCGACCCCCTAGCCTCCCCACTTCTCCCCCCCCCATACACCGAGGCACACTTCCAGCCTGAGAATTTTCTCATTTCTCCTATCAGACGTGGGAAAACTTTGGACACCCACAAGATGATAACCTAAATCCAAAAGTCTTGCTTTACCCTGAGTGTAAAATTTAAACAGTTATTATCCATAAAATAAGTTTCTTTCAGCTTACCACAATTAATGTCTTATCAGATGCAGTAATGGCACAAATTGGATCCCTTGTACCCTAAAATTAATCAATCATTTTATGTAATATTTATTTAATGACAAAGGAGGTCCAAACTAGAATGCAATTACTAAAAATATATAATAAAACATTTGTTAACGTAACAATTTTAGTTACAATACCTATTATGTGTCAACCTTTGAAGGAAATACTAAAGATACTTCAATCCTGAGCCCCAAGCGATTATTTCAAAATCTGATTTAGACTAGATAGGCAAAAGCCTAAACTTAGCTCTTAAAGACAAACTGAGATCAGAGGGGCCAGCATATGTCACTAGAAGGGTAAAACAGGAGAGCCCTTCAACCACCTGGATAGATCTATCTAAGAGGCATTGTGCTCAGCGAGAAAAGCCCATCCACATAGGTTACACCATACTTATACGTAATCACTGAGAAACCAATCACACAGAACTCATCTACCTGGAGACCTGCCAGGGACAGTCCTCTAGGCTGGGGAACAGATAAGAAATGAAAGACCTTGGAGAAACTTCCTTTCTAGTGAAAAAACTATGTAACAGTTTACAAACTCTACAGTCAACACAACTAACAGACATGTCTGTTCTGTGGCCCACAAGTCACATGTGTGGCCCAAGAGAAGCCATAAACTTAGTTGAAACATTAAGAGTTTGGAACTGCGAAGAGGGCTCAGTAGGTGAAGTGCCTACTACATAAGCAGTAGGACCTGCATTTAATCCTCGGCAACTGTGTAAAAGCAGGTGTGGCAGTGTTTAGGGAACTGTTAAACTGATGTCCTATCACTAGAAACAAGCTCTTGTTCGGCTGTCTGTTAATGGCAGTGTTTCCTTACCTACAGACACTACCACTCACAGACAAAATCAAAGCACCTACTTGAATGGCTTTGCTGTAATCAAACACCCCATCCACAGATCCAGAAGGAACATCGTCAACATGATAAATTCTGTTTTAAAAAATCAGAATTTTGAAGAAAGTGAGGATTGCATTATTTCATAATCTTTGCAATTCAGAACAATGAGCATTATTATTTAATAGAAAAACTCTGATTGTTTAAAAAGTTCTTGATACAGCTGAATCTCATAAAAGCAGAAAGTATTCATCAACTGTTTACCAGTTATCTACGTGATCTGTCAGCAACGTCATGCCCCACTGTGAGCACTCAACTCAGGCATTCCCAATAACGTGTGTTGAGCTGTGAGATAGTTTGCCTAGCTATTCATTCATCCGGAGTGCTTGCTTGTCTGCATGCCTGCCTGCCTGCCTGCCTGCCTGCCTGCCTGCCTGCCTGTCTGCCTGTCTGCCTGCCTGCCTGTCTGTCTGTCTGCCTGCCTGCCTGTCTGCCTGCCTGCCTGACTGCCTGCCTGTCTGTCTGTCTGCCTGCCTGTCTGTCTGCATGCCTGCCTGTCTGCCTGTCTGCATGCCTGCCTGCCTGTCTGTCTGTCTGCCTGTCTGCCTGTCTGCCTGCCTCCTGTCTGCCTGCCTGCCTGTCTGTCTGCTTGCCTGCCTGACTGCCTGCTTGCCTGCCTGCCTGCCTGCGTGCATGCTTGCTTGCTCTTCACTCCCACTTACCAGAAACCACTCCAATTCAGACTGCCTAGAATCTGGGACCAGGGAAAGAAGCCACCTAAAGCCCTTTTCTATACCCGTGTCTAAGGACCTGCATCTGCCCTGGTGATAGATGCTAGGATCACTTCCTAGAAAGATCCACGCTACTAACCTATGGGAATGAAGCTTCAGTTAGACACTCGGATCTTAACTGAATGATTTCAGTTGAACACTAATATGTGGAGTGGGTCTCACATAGCCATTTCCTGACCAAATATATCCCCACCAATTTCTAGCCCTTTCCAATAAGTGTCTTTGTTTTCTTTCCACCATGCCAACTTTCTTTGACTTTAGCAAATTTAAACAGATCCATCTAAAAGATATTCAGATTAATTAAAAGTATTTCTATTAATCTAGGCTATGTGTATTTCTCAAGAACGGCAATGAATAATTAGGTATGTCTGACTTCAATGTGATATTGTTGTGTTACATATATATATATATATATATATATATATATATATATATATCAAAATACATACCTTTCTCTCCCTTCTTTTCGTGACCGTGTAATCTGATTAATCTCCAATGCTGTGAGCTTTTTTGCCACACGATATTGCCAGGTATAAAAGGCTTCTTTTGAAGCTGCTATCACATGGGTTTTGGTCATGGCAACAAATAGTGGTACTATTCAAAAGAAACAAAAGACAATTAGTCTATGGTTACACAGAATGCACTTCAAAGGACTTCAGCATCCCTGAGGCTAGCTCCTCATTTTAGAAATAATAAGCCCACAGTCTCCAAATACACACGCAGTCTCTCAAATCAGAAAAGAATCTGAAGTATTAGGATCATACAAAAATACTAAGTAAAATGAATCTGCCATCTAATGGACCAAGAGCTAAAACCTCCAAACCTTTTAGAGAACACTTAGGACTAAGAGCGGTTGCTGTACATCGATGGAAGAGCACTTGCCTAGCATGTGAGAAGCCATGGATTCAATCCTCAGTATCACAAGGTAAAAAAGGCCTGGCAGTGTGGTGCTAACTGACTGGATAAACAGCTCGAGAATTTAAATTCTAGATTTTTTATATGCTAAGTATTTCAGTGGAGTCAGTTTTTTGTTTTTGTTTTAAATTCTGGCCATAACGGTTTTTCTATTCAAAACAAAAGATATATTATTAATGACCTCTAGAGGGAGCGCAAAGCCTTCATTGCCTGGCACAAAACCATGGCCCCGGGGAAAGGCAGCTAAGCCTCCACCGGGGTGCACTCTCTCACTGACTCCTTTTACTAAATTCTAATAAACACGGCAAATCCTCCGTGAGTATTCCAGTTCTGGTAATTACTATGCTATCACTGATTTGAGGTTCACAAACCTTTACTGGTTAAAAATATAAATAAATTTTTCTAAACATATAATAAAAGCATTTTCTCAACCAAAGTTTAATTACAATTAAAAGTTACATTCATGCTTTTTATTCTTTTTCCCACATAATTTATTCTGACCATACTTTCCCATCCTCTGTGTAGCTTATTCCTGGCACTTCATAAATAAAAATTTATTAGTATCCTAATTAATTCAAAATTAAAATGTTATTGGTTCAAAAGACAAGTCAGGCTTCTTGGATTCAAATCACAAACATTCATAACTATAATGTTATAAATTATTTCCTCTCTCCATACCTCGGTTTTCTTGTTGTCTACTGAAGGTAACAATATCAGCCATATAGAGCTGTTTTGAGGATTAAAAGAGAAAATAAAGGATAACACAGTACCTGAAGTAAATAATAATTTTTATTTGGTTTTGGCTTGGTTTCTCAAGACGGGGTTTCTAGTGTCCTGGAACTTGCCCTGTAGACCAGGCTGGCCTTGAACTCAGGGATCCACCTGCCTCTGCCTCCTGAGAGCTGGGATTAAAGGCATGCTCCGCCACTGCCCAATTTACACTTTAATTTACATGTTTAAAAACATGTCAGGCACTTTTCTAAACACACTATGCGTATAACTCACAGCCACTGTATAAGGCCAACATTGTTATCATCATTTAGCAGATACAGTTTAAGTTGCCTGTGTGAAGTGGGCAAGTGGAACACAGACCCAGGTAAACTACTGCTCCTGAATCTGTGCTCTTAGTCGCTGAAGCAGAATGCCCCTCAATAAACGTTACCACACATTAGGCATGGTAGCTATCATCATTTTTTATGTTTATTTTCTACATGGATTTTTATAATATAACCAAGTACTCAGAACAAATGCAACTATATCTGAAACATAGTTTCAATTAATATAGTAGTACTTTCAGTAAATTCACATGGGAACACAATGCTATCTATGTAAATTCTGATAGATTTTTATTAAAAGATTAATTAAACCCCAACTAAATTTATATTAAAAAAACAAAGATGAGGTGGCCCATCACAATTTGATATTACTAAAGGTGTCACAGAGTTTGCTCACAAGTCATGGAAAAAGTCAACTGGTACTGACCAAGAAGCCCCTGACTCTTGCAAGTTTTCACAGGACTAGAAGGTGCTGCACAGACCTGTGAACCCCGCATGCTACAGTAATGACTGGCATGGCAAGATAATCCTGGATGTAACAGTGTCACCAATGTCAAAAGGACAACGAGCTGCTGCCTGGTTGAATTTAATGCCTGATCCACAGAAGGAAACACATGCCTGGTACTACAAATCTGGTTAGGGAGTTTGTAGCCTAGCGATAGACCTGATGCTATTATCCTGCTAAATGGACATGGTATCAAACTGCCCTCGAAATTCATACCCATAGGACACTCACTTATCTTCATGCTCACAAACTAGAACCGTTCTCCATCTTCATCAGAGAAATGTCATTGTGCAGTGGACAGAAATCCACAGCTGATCAAAGTACAGAGAATGTGTCTATGGAGGGCTCAGCTACACATGGGACAGGTATCCCAGCACCAAGGTTCAGGGACCAGCAGAGAAGGGGGCAGGAAGATGGCAAGAGCCAGAGGCCAGAAGAGGATATGACAGGACCACTGTGCCTGGGAACTCACAGCAGCTGTGGCTGCCTGCACAAGACCCGCTCAAGACCAAGCCAGTCAACACTAGCGTGGAGGTCCAGGCTCAGGAGCCTGTGATGCTTGAGTCAATTATTTTAAAGAACATGGCAGGTCAACTCAGTACAGTGAATAGCTCCACACCAATGAGCACATGGACAGCAAAATTAGACTTAGTGGATTATTAAAAAACAAAACGAACAAAAAACAGAAGGCATGAAGTTGGGAGGAAGTGAGAGCTAGGGTGTAGCTATCCATTAGGGAAGAATAAATCTGATCAAAATACACTGTATGAAATTCTCAAGGAGTTAATTAAATATTACATTAGGAAGAAAATGAAGGCCAACTTTGATAAAGATTTACTGATTTTTATTTTATGTGTATGGTTTTTTGCCTTTTTGTATGTCTATGCACCAATTATGTTTCTGGTGCCCCTGAAGGCCAAAAGAAGGCATAAGACCTCCTGGAACAGGTATCACAGATGGTTGTGAGCAGCCATGTGGGTGACGGAAACTGAACCCAAGTCCTCTGGAAGAGCATCCGGTGTTCTTAACTGTTGAGCCACCTCTCAAGCCCTAAGATCATTTTTTAAGAGATAGAATTCTTAGGGCTGGGGAACATTATTCAGCTAAAAATACTCAATCCCCCTTTTAAGTCGACTTAGGGTGAAAACAATTCAAAATATCAGTGCCAGAGAGAAGGCTCAACAAGCTAAGATGCCATGTAAGCATGAGGAACTGAGTTTATGTCCCCAGAACACACAGTAACAAAAGACAGGCAGGCATACCAGCCACCCGTAATCCCCAAATTCAAGAGGCAGAGATGGGATCCTTGGAGCAAGATGCTAGTTAGACTAGTCAATATTAGCAAACTCCAAGTTTAACAAAAGGCTTGGCCTCAATAAGTAAAAGTAGAGCTATCAAACCTCAACATGCATATATACATGTGTGCCAACACACATGAGCATGCATATACACAGGCGCATATACAACACCCACATACACATGCAACAATTTCAAAATACGTAGAAAGATTACTGAAGGAAAATTTTAAGAAATTATGCTTCTATCAACCGAGCCTTAACAGTAATAGGCAGTCATTATTAACCAAGTCAGGATGTAAAGTAATTTAAAACAATTTAGGAATTCACATATAAGAAAAACTTGCTTGTAATATTTTAATGCTGAGGGCTGAATAAATTCCTGCATCTAAAATTGTTCCCACTTTGCAACTTACTCGTGTCTTAGCACTTTAAAGAGCTGGTAAACTGAAATGTTTTCATCAAATTAACTTTCTCCAGAATACATGGGAGCCATCATTAGAAACCTGCCAAAATGACTGCCCCACAGCGGATCCTCTCTGGTCACTCTGTCCCTCTATCCTTCTCGCAATGCTATCCTTTCCTCTTAGAATGCCAGCTGAAGAAATACAGGCATCTTCTTCTCCTTCCCCCCCCCCCCTCTCTCTCAGACAGGGCTTCTCTGTGTCGCCCTGCCTGTCCTGGAACTTGCTCCATAGACCAGGCTGGCCTTGAACTCACAGAGATCCATCTGCCTCTGCCTCCTGAGTGCTAGGGCCTGGCATGTACATGCCATCCTTCCACACCAACATTCGTTTATCCCAGTCATCAATACAATATCTAGCACATGGAACACAGGACAGAAGCAGTAAACTGTTGCTCAACTGATTAACCAAGCCTTATATATTTATACAACCCATAAGAGAAGTCATAATTTCTTTAATCATTTCCCCAGGGACTATTACAGTGTCTGAAACAGTATACTTTTGGTGGTTTGCTAAATAATCACTTTTAGTTTACATGACATGAACACTGTCCATGCACTCAAGATACATTTGTGAAGGCAAGTGCTGTTAGAGACTGGGGATATGGGAGTTAACTAGACACAAATCTTTAAGAAGTCAGACAAAGAAAGCGGCAAGCACAGGGCAGGTGGGAAGTACCTTGGAAGGAGTACACACAGTGATAATGAGAGCTCCATGGGACAGCACCCAAAGAGGGACCTGCACTCCTCATATTGAGCACAGACGAGCCCTGCCAACCAGACTTTGCATAATGTCAAGGTTCTTTGATTTCTACAGAAACTGTCAAGAGGGAAAATAAAGAACAAACCAAAACAATGCATTCTAGATGAGCGCCTGCCCCGTGACATGGCTATTGTGTGTTTCCGTGTCCTACCTGCATGGAAACTTCGGAGAGACTTTCAAAGGGAATTGTGTAGGATACAAGCGGAAGAAAATGTTGAATCTTTGCAGCCACTTGCTGCAGGTCAGTGAATGAACTCTTGGTTAATGTCTCATCCAGTGAGACTATAAGATGGAAAGTTTAAACCTCAGAAATACAAATCGTCAAATTCTCTAATACTCACCGTTTTATGAAGCAGAAGGATTTACATTTAGTTTTGTTTTTAAAACAGTCTACCTGGCATTAAAAGTTACTTTGAGTTTAACCCTATAACAACAAAAAGTCAACACTTAAACTTTTGATATTGAAAAAAAATACAATCTCAAGATTAGCAAAATTCACATCTTAAAGGCATAATACTTTGCTTCAGCGAGATGGCGCAGTGGGTAAGGACTCACAGTATTGAGCCTAAGAAACTAAGTTCAATCCCCAAAAACCATAGAGTGGGAGGAGAAAATCACCCCTGAAAGTTGTCCTCTGGCCTCCATATGCATGTTCTCTCTCCAGCCCACTGATGAGCTTTTTAAGACCCAATATCTAACCTGAAAATAAATGGCTGCTTCTCAGGGTCAGAAAATAGCTCAATAGATTTTCAACATATTTTTTGGACCGAATTATTCTTGTCACACCACTTCCAACACATAAAAGTACATTTTATAAAAGAAATATTTATTTTGGAAGTTGAAATTGCAAAAAAATATTTTAATGGCTTTTAATAAATTTCTTAGGATGAGACTTGAAACTAGGCAGAGTGTTACTTTTTGTATCTATTGGATAGAGGGAAGGGTAAAGCTAAAGTAAACAAATGTCCTCAGAAATAAGTAACAGGGAAATTTTTAAGACTTTCTCTATCAATAGCCTGGCTTCATTAGAAAGCTCTGGAAAAATCAAGCTTATTTTATAAGCAGCTGAAGTGTTTTTATGGCAGAGAAGTATTTACAAGCAGTTTATTAATAATAAAAGTGTTTTAAAAGCAAAATTCTTTCTATAACCCTGTTTATTACGTACTAATTTGCATTGCACACCAATTCCTCTACAACTGTATCCCCTTGTCGACAAATGGTGGCGATTACTGAATTACTATGGGCTTTAGGCGCAGGAGTCTTACAGGTCCTGTATCCGCCATCATGCTTCTACAGTGAAGGGAGACACTGAGAACAGCCAAGGCAACCAGAGAATATCAGTATAATGAATATCACCAGTACGGGTAGAAGGTGTGGTCTAAGACACACTGGTGTGTGGGTGTGCAGAGGCCAAAGAAGGATGTGGTGTGTCTATCTTCTCTGTCATTATCCACCTTACCTTCTGAGACAGGGTCTTTTACTGAACCAGAAGCTGTTTCAGTTAGGTTGTTGGACCGGCGAGTTCCTGGGATCCCCCTTTCTTAGTCCCCAATGCTGGGGGGTTACAAGCACTTGTGGTCATGCCCAGATTGTGTGGGTGGTAGGGGATTTGAACTCGGGTCTTCTTGCTAGGACAGCAAACACTCCGACACAATGAGTCACACCTCCAGTCCTTTAGGATGTTTTTAATTAGTGTTACAAACGAAACCTGATCAGGAAGGAAGTAAATGCTAACATTTGCTTACCCAAATCAATGTATTTCGGGTCCAAGGGTGTGCCAATAGAATTGCAAAGAACTAACACAAACTGTGAACAAACAGAAGAAAAAAAGTATCAGAATCCTTGCAAGAATATCAGAGTTCCTGCTTGTGAGCAATGAAGAATAAATCATGCTTATCCTTTCAAGCGTCACTAACTGGCAAGTCTTTGATAAAACAGTCAGTACAAACAAGAACAGACAAAAAGAAAGACCATCTTCAGCACTGACTATTAAAAAAGACCAACTAGCAGCCAGGCACCACAGAGCACCACGGTTTCAGAGAACACTCTAGACATACGTGGAGAGAAGCTGCCTCCGTCATTTACAGCTAAGCTTTCTGATACGACGGTGGCCTAACTCGTTCTCACCAGCCCCATCTATCCAACCACACAGAACAGGAGTGATTTGTTACCGTTGCACCAAAGGTCTCCATTTCATTCTCCTCCTTTGAAGCAATATATGAACAGTATGAGAAATTAAAAAATGCAATTAATTCAGGAATAATGGCTTATATCCAAACAATCATCATAACTCATATTAGGAAAAATACGATGTACACTTTACATTATACTGTTCTAAGTTGATAATTTCATCTTAACTATTAGCTACTATATTGTGCACTAACAATACTGTTCTACTTAAATGTTTTCTAATCAGCTTAATAATTTCATATCAATTCTGCATTGTTTGTTTTTTTTCTATCAATATCTCAAAACTTGTTTAATTTTATAGACATTAAATGATAAATGACTAAAATTTTACCCTTCTACTACTTAAGATAGGCTGTCTGTTGCCTCAGGTAACACAAAGGTCTGCCCCACACGCACACACCACAGCTTTCCGCTTTAAACATAACTTTTTAGGATTTTAGATCCAAATTCGAGACTGAATATTTGGGGTAGGAGTTTCTGAAGTGCAAAACTCAACGATCACATCATTTCGACCACACAAAAGCTCTGACAGCTGATTGCTCCAGAACATCATGACTTCCCTATTGAAATACTTTGCTGCCCTTGTTAAGAAAAACAGGTTTGGGAACTGTTTTGGTTTTTCTCTCTATGCTTAGTTTTCAATGTATTAATTACTAGCTTGACTCTCCAGTTATGCCTGATTGAGTACATCTTCTCTCAATGGATTTGACACGAGGCGATGTAGTGGCTGATCCACCTGACCTTCCCTCGGAGCCTGGCCTCTGCCTGGAGTCCCTGGGTGTGCCCTGGGTCAGCTGAGACACTCTTTACCACAGGGGCTGGGCTTCTGGTTTTCCTCCTCTTTCTTGGTTTCTATAGCTCATTTTAGTGTCCTTTACCAGAAAATATCTCCTTAACACAGATCAGCATGAGAGGAAAATTTTGTCGCTCTTGCACATTTAAGAAGACCGGTATTGCACCTCACACGGGAGTTTGCTCATGGACTCATTTTCTCTCAGAATTTTGAGGGCGATTCTCCAAAGCTTTGCTGTTAACTAGCTGAATGCCAGCCTAACCTTTCACCTTGTGAAATCTACTACTACTGTGTTGTGCCGGTTTCATCCCACGTGCTCTGAAATTCACAGCGGCATTCCTTGATGTGGAGACACTGTCAGTCACTGAACCGGATTACTCCTAATTGAAAGCCTCAAAGGAACTCTGCTCCAGTCGGGGTAGTCTCTGCATGTGTGCTCACACGTGGGAGAGCCTGTTTGTGATCACGCATGTGGAGGGCAGAAGTTGACTTCCCCATCATGCTGCACTTGACTTACAGGGCAGGATTGCTTGCTGAACCCAGCTGATTGATTTCAAAGTGTAGTCAGCCAACTTGCCCCAGGGACTTCCTGTCTCAGCTTTCCCTGTGAGGGGACTACAGGTATACTACCATGCACCCAGCTTTTACCATGCACCCAGCTTTTATGTCGATGTCAGGGAGCCAATCTCCAGCCCTCACACTTGCACAAGGTTTCATCCACTGGGCCAGCCCCTCATCCCCGTCCTCCATTTTGCCTGTCCGCTCTTTTTAGCACTATTATTCGAATGTTAAACCTTCACAACATCCACACTATTTTCCATTTCCTTGTCTGTTTGCTTTTGTGTGTGTGTGTGTGTGTTTCCTTCACTTCATTGTTCAGCCTTCTTGGCAAACTTTTCAATATGATTATCATCTTTGTGATTTCCATATCCTTCTCTTGTTTTATGGATGGATGTCTCTGAACTGTGTAAGGATACCAATGACCGTTCTTACGAGTCAACAGTGCCTTTGAATTGTTCTCCCTGGGCCAGAACAATGGCTAAATGGTTAGGAGAAGTTATTGTTCTTGCAGAGGGCCAGGGTTCAGTTCCCGATACCCATCCATAATTCCAGTTCCAGGGGTTCAGACACCCTCTTCTGGACTCTGTGGGCCCCTGCACTCATGTGCTGCACAGACAAGCAGACACACACATGAATAAATAAACAAACAAATAAATAAATGACGACTGGGCATCGTGGCTTGTGCCTTTAATCCCAGCACTCAGGAAGCAGAAGCAGGAGTATCTCTGTGAGTTCAAGGCCAGCCTGGCCTACATATCAAGTTCTAGGACAGCCAGGGCTACATAAAGAGATCCTGTCTCTCAAAACAAAATAAAACAAAACAAAAACAAAACCCAAACTATGACCTGAACTATTCCCCTCCTAGTCTTTGTTTACCCCAAATTCTTCTCCCTCTATTTGTGTCTATATTTAGCATCGCTTACTACCTTGGACATTATCCCCAATGTCTATACTGCCTTCCCATCTTCTATATGTAGGAGTAGGATGCTAAAACTCTATGTGGTACCTACTCCATCATGTTGCTGTGAGACGATTGGGCAGGTCTGTCTTAAGAGATTCTCAATCTAGCCCGGCGGTGGTGCACACCTTTAATCCCAGGCAGAGGCACGCAGATCCCTCTGAGTTCAATGTCAGCCTGGTCCACAGAGCAAGTTCCAAGACAGGCTCTACAGCTACACAGAAACCCTCAAGGCTGGAAGCTCAGCTGCCTGTGCTCTGGGAGCCATGCAGGAGAGCATGGTGGGACTAGGAGGGCAGTGCTTCAGGACAATGCTAACACCTGTCTGACTTTCAGCAGAGTCTGTCCCCATCAGCCATGCTGAGGATTCAGCACAGAAATCCCTTTTTAAGATTTACTTGGGGCTTGTAGCTTGTAAGAAGGCTCAGCAAGTGGAAGGGCTTGCTGCCCAGACTGATAACCTAAGTCCACTTCTTTAAACCTCCATGGTGGAAAGAGAGAACAGACTCCTGAAACTTGTCCTCTGACTTCCAAAAGTGTGACGGAGGGCAAGAGCACAAACACACTCAAATAAATGTAAAAAGATTTTTTTCTATAACTGTTATGTTTTTTTAGGTTTGTATTTATTATTATTTTTGAGATGATTATATCATTTCTCCCTTCCCTCTAAACCTTCCCATATCCCCTTCCCTGCTTGCTTTCAAATTCCTGGCCTTTACTTTCATCAATTGTTGTTTTATGCATGCTTATATTGCATGCATATTTATTTGTTTATTTTACATGTATGGATGCTTTGTCTGCATGTATGTCTGTGCAGTACCTATGGAAGCCAGAAGGGGGCACCGGATCCCCTAGAACTGGAATTAGACTGTTGGCTACCTTGTGGGTGCTGAGAATCTAACCCAGGTCCTCCAGAACAACATCCAGTGCGCTTACCCACTGGCCCGTCCCTCCAGCCCTTACTTTCACTTTGGTCCACCTGATGACCAAACCTCACTCCTGGTAAATGGGAACAAGACCACAGCCTGTAGGCTCTGCCTAGAGGAGATCAGGAGACTTGCCTATTCCTATGTCTTTTTGTGGTTTGGGGAGGTTTTGTTTCTTACATCATCTCTGGTCCTCCCAGATTATATTTGCCCAACAAGGCGCCTCAAGTCCTAGGCTTCTTCAGCATTCTCTAACCAGTTGCCTCTAGCCACAGCCCAAGAATGCGTCCTTAGGTCTGTCAGAGTCGCCCCCCTCGTCCACGTACTCTCCCATCTCCACACTTCGTTGTCAGCACCTATCTTTTCTGACCCCTATGGGTATACTTATTTGAAAAACACTTGTACTGCTGTTCTAGTGTGTGTCAGGAGAAAACAAAGCCAAACGGAGCTGTCCAAATAATTGCCTTTAATAAAATCTCTGAGCTTTTAAATCATAACCCAGTCAAAGACACTGATCGTCGTCTTTTCAAATACATGCTTTTGAAAATTCTCAAATTGTTGGCATGCTTACAAAAACACATAACATATTCTTTATTTTATGTTATGATATTAGTTTTAAATAAACTGTATCTCCAACTAAGAATAGATTTATCAAAGTCAAAAAGCTACCCAAACTCTTTTGTAATTTCATCAGTATTTCTACTAGACATCTGGATATTCATTTTTCACTTGTGACATATTTCAGAGGCAGGAGCTCCAGTATGGAAACTGTTAGCATGACCTGCCAATGCCTGGCTGCTAGGAAAAGGAATCAGAGAACACAGAAACATGGATCCAGCTCTCCAAGACAGGTTCAGACAGACGTGGCCAAGAGAGTTAATGTTCTGTCCTTGCCAGTGCCACACTTGAGGTGGTGGGTAGCTAGAGAGCAGTTCTGCCATTGCGAACACATCTGTATCTTAAGATCAAGGGGTCCCTACCTGAGGGTGATTTTCATCAGCTTTCGTAGCCAAAATGCAGAAATCGCCACAAGTGGTGATGGAAATGAGACTCTTCACATATTTAATGTATTTCTCATTGTTTTTTGTGTCCCAAAAGACAACACAGTACTCAGGACGATCAGGTCTGGTATACGCATAAACCACAGTATTTGAACAATAGCCCCACTAGGAATGGAGGAAGGGAAGGAACAGAAGTGGGGAGGAAAGAAATGGAAGATAGACTATTTAGTTTGGGAGAGAAAGTCCCATTATTTTATTTTTACTTTAGATTAATGTAACAGTTGCTGTATCAGGACTGAAAAATAGATCTTTTCTTATTACCAAAAAAATCTAAAAATCACAATAAAAGACATTTTTTAAAAATGTTCTACAAAAATAAGTTTAGCTTGTCTAACTTTCCTTAAAATTTGCAAATATTAAGCTTCAGTGCTAAAAATTTTCAGTAGTTAATCCCTGCTTTAAGGATGGGCCCAGAAAGTGATCAACTGCTATCAAGAGTTTGAATCCTGGGTCTCCAAGACAAAACTCAGAAAGTAGGCACTTTGTCTTTTCCCCATCCATGTATTTTACAGAACGTTTTTATAGTCAATCCTTCTACATTGTTTATTCAAAACAAAACGCAGAAGCCCCGCCCCAGCTTTCTGAGTAGTAACCACGTACGGATCTTGTAGTTACAACCATTCATTGAATGTTTGCACCACAGTCCCCACAGAGAACAGAAGGTGCGCACGCACAGCTTTCCCTCCGTCTAACATGCTTGAACATTCATATGGAGTCTTGGGTACATTATACTCATCATCAACACTCTGCTTATATTACTGAAAGTTCGGCCATGTAGAATTTTCATACCACTCACTAACATCAACTTTGACTTTAAAAGACTTTAGATTTACGAAAAAGTTAAAAAGGTACAAAGTTCCCAAAAGCCTTAAAATATTTTCCCTGTCGTTAGCATGATACACGGCTGTGATACATTTGTCCGAGCTAAGAACCCAGCATCACTAGACTTTACACTCTTCATTAGCTTTCCCTAGTGTCCTCTGAGATGCCAGAATCTCATGGTGGCTACTTTATACTCCGCTGTCATGTCTCCTGGGATCCTTTGAACTGTGATGATTTCTCGGTCCCCCTGTATTTGATGATCTCAGCTGAAACCAGTGCCCATCAGTTTGGGTCTGTCTGGTATTTTCTCATGCTTACACAGTTACTGGTTTGTAGGAAGACCAGAACTAAACATGCCTGCTCCTCTCGTGTCACATGAAGGTTTATGATCTCCCCATGACATCACTGAGGATGTTAACTCTCATCACTTGGCCAGAGAGTGCTTTCCCAGGCTTTGCCACTGAACAGCTCCCTTCTTTTCCTTTTCTAAGCTCTAAGGATGGGAGGCTCCACCTCTAAGAGAGGCAGTATGCAATCTGGAATACTTCTGTAAGAAAAATCTATTTTCTTCCATTTATTCTATTCAAACACGGGGCTGTGTGCACTGTGTGTGCTGTGTGCACTGTGCTGTGTGTGCTGTGCTGTGTGTACTGTGTGTGCAGTGCTGTGTGTGCTGTGCTGTGCTGTATGTGCTGTTTGTGTTGTGCTGTGTGTACTGTGTATGTTGTGTTGTGTGTGCTGTGCTGTGCTGTATGTGCTATATGCTATGCTATGTGTACTGTGTGTACTGGGCATACTGCACTGTGTTGTTCTGTGCTATGTGTACTTTGCTGTGCTGTGCTGTGTGTACTGTATGTGCTGTGTGTGCTGTGTGTACTGTGTGTGCTGTGTGTGCTGTGTGTACTGTGTGTGCTGTGTGTGCTGTGTGTACTGCGTGTGCTGTGTGTGCTGTGTGTACTGTATGTGCTGTGTGTGCTGTGTGTACTGTGTGTGCTGTGTGTGCTGTGTGTACTGTGTGTGCTGTGTGTGCTGTGTGTACTGTATGTGCTGTGTGTACTTTGTGTGCTGTGTGTACTGGTGTTGTGTGCTCTGTGTGCTGTGCTGTGTGTTCTACTGTATGTGCTGTATGTGCTGTGTGTACTTTGTGTGCTGTGTGTACTGGTGTTGTGTGCTCTGTGTGCTGTGCTGTGTGTTCTACTGTATGTGCTGTATGTGCTATGTGTACTTTGCTGTGCTGTGCTGTGTGTACTGTATGTGCTGTGTGTACTGTATGTGCTGTGTGTGCTGTGTGTACTTTGTGTGCTGTGTGTGCTGGTGTTGTGTGCTCTGTGTACTGCGTGTGCTGTGTGTGCTGGTGTTGTGTGCTCTGTGTGCTGTACTGTGTGTTCTACTGTATGTGCTGTATGTGCTGTGTGTACTGCGTGTGCTGTGTGTACTGTGTGTGCTGTATGTGCTGTATGTGCTGTGTGTGCTGTGTGCACTGTATGTGCTGTATGTGCTGTGTGTGCTGTATATGCTGTATGTGCTGTGTGTGCTGTATATGCTGTATGTACTGTATGTGCTGTGTGTACTGTATGTGCTGTATGTGCTGTGTGTGCTGTATGTGCTGTATATGCTGTGTGTGCTGTGTGTGCTGTATGTGCTGTGTGTGCTGTGTGTGCTGTGTGTGCTGTATATGCTATATGTGCTGTGTGTGCTGTATATGCTGTATGTGCTATGTGTACTGTATATGCTGTATGTGCTATGTGTACTGTATATGCTGTATGTGCTGTGTGTGCTGTATGTGCTGTGTGTACTGTATGTGCTGTGTGTGCTGTATGTGCTGTGTGTGCTGTGTGTGCTGTATGTGCTGTGTGTGCTGTATGTGCTGTATGTGCTGTGTGTGCTGTGTGTGCTGTGTGTGCTGTGTGTGCTGTATGTGCTGTGTGTGCTGTATGTGCTGTGTGTGCTGTATATGCTGTGTGTGCTGTGTGTGCTGTGTGTGCTGTGTGTACTGTATGTACTGTATGTGCTGTGTGTGCTGTGTGTGCTGTATATGCTGTATGTGCTGTGTGTGCTGTGTGTGCTGTATGTGCTGTATGTGCTGTGTGTGCTGTGTGTACTGTATGTGCTGTATGTGCTGTGTGTGCTGTGTGTGCTGTGTGTGCTGTATGTGCTGTGTGTGCTGTGTGTACTGTATGTGCTGTATATGCTGTATGTGCTGTATGTGCTGTATATGCTGTATGTGCTGTATGTGCTGTATATGCTGTATGTGCTGTGTGTGCTGTGTGTACTGTATGTGCTGTATGTGCTGTGTGCTGTGTGTGCTGTGTGTGCTGTATGTGCTGTATGTGCTGTGTGTGCTGTGTGTACTGTATGTGCTGTATGTGCTGTGTGCTGTGTGTGCTGTGTGTGCTGTATGTGCTGTGTGTGCTGTGTGTGCTGTATGTGCTGTATGTGCTGTATGTGCTGTGTGTGCTGTGTGTACTGTATGTGCTGTGTGCTGTGTGCTGTGTGTGCTGTATATGCTATATGTGCTGTGTGTGCTGTATATGCTGTATGTGCTATGTGTGCTGTATATGCTGTATGTGCTGTATGTGCTGTGTGTACTGTATGTGCTGTGTGTGCTGTATGTGCTGTATGTGCTGTATATGCTGTATGTGCTGTATATGCTGTATGTGCTGTGTGTGCTGTATATGCTGTATGTGCTGTGTGTGCTGTGTGTACTGTATGTGCTGTATGTGCTGTGTGCTGTGTGTGCTGTGTGTGCTGTATGTGCTGTATGTGCTGTGTGTGCTGTGTGTGCTGTGTGTACTGTATGTGCTGTATGTGCTGTGTGCTGTGTGTACTGTATGTGCTGTATGTGCTGTATATGCTGTATGTGCTGTGTGTGCTGTGTGTACTGTATTGCTGTATGTGCTGTGTGCTGTGTGTGCTGTGTGTGCTGTATGTGCTGTATGTGCTGTGTGTACCGTATGTGCTGTATGTGCTGTATGTGCTGTGTGTGCTGTGTGTACTGTATGTGCTGTATGTGCTGTGTGTGCTGTGTGTACTGTATGTGCTGTGTGTGCTGTGTGTACTGTATGTGCTGTATGTGCTGTATGTGCTGTGTGTACTGTATGTGCTGTATGTGCTGTATGTGCTGTGTGTGCTGTGTGTGCTGTGTGTGCTGTGTGTGCTGTGTGTGCTGTATGTGCTGTATGTGCTGTGTGTGCTGTGTGTACTGTATGTGCTGTGTGTACTGTATGTGCTGTGTGTACTGCGTGTCCTGTGTGTGCTGTGTGTACTGTATGTGCTGTATGTGCTGTGTGTGCTGTATGTGCTGTGTGTGCTGTATGTGCTGTGTGTGCTGTATGTGCTGTGTGTGCTGTATGTGCTGTGTGTGCTGTATGTGCTGTGTGTGCTGTGTGAGCTGTGTGTGCTGTGTGTGCTGTATGTGCTGTGTGTGCTGTATGTGCTGTGTGTACTGTATGTGCTGTGTGTGCTGTATGTGCTGTGTGTGCTGTATGTGCTATGTGTGCTGTATGTGCTGTGTGTGCTGTGTGTGCTGTATGTGCTGTGTGTGCTGTATGTGCTGTGTGTACTGTATGTGCTGTGTGTGCTGTGTGTGCTGTATGTGCTGTGTGTACTGTGTGTGCTGTGTGTGCTGTGTGTACTGTATGTGCTGTGTGTGCTGTATGTGCTGTGTGTGCTGTGTGTACTGTATGTGCTGTGTGTGCTGTGTGTGCTGTATGTGCTGTGTGTGCTGTGTGTGCTGTATGTGCTGTGTGTACTGTGTGTGCTGTGTGTGCTGTATGTACTGTATGTACTGTATGTGCTGTGTGTGCTGTATGTGCTGTGTGTGCTGTATGTGCTGTGTGTACTGTATGTGCTGTGTGTGCTGTATGTGCTGTGTGTACTGTGTGTACTGTATGTGCTGTATGTGCTGTGTGTGCTGTGTGTGCTGTATGTGCTGTGTGTGCTGTGTGTGCTGTATGTGCTGTGTGTGCTGTATGTGCTGTGTGTACTGTGTGTGCTGTATGTGCTGTGTGTGCTGTATGTGCTGTGTGTACTGTATGTGCTGTATGTGCTGTATGTGCTGTGTGTGCTGTATGTGCTGTATGTGCTGTGTGTACTGTGTATGCTGTGTGTGCTGTATGTGCTGTGTGTGCTGTGTGTACTGTGTGTGCTGTATGTTCTGTATGTGCTGTATGTGCTGTGTGTGCTGTATGTACTGTATGTACTGTATGTGCTGTATGTGCTGTATGTGCTGTATGTGCTGTGTGTGCTGTGTGTATTGTGTGTGCTGTATGTACTGTATGTACTGTATGTGCTGTATGTGCTGTATGTGCTGTATGTGCTGTGTGTGCTGTGTGTGCTGTATGTGCTGTGTGTGCTGTGTGTGCTGTGTGTGCTGTATGTACTGTATGTACTGTATGTGCTGTATGTGCTGTATGTGCTCTGTGTGCTGTATGTACTGTATGTACTGTATGTGCTGTATGTACTGTATGTGCTGTATGTGCTGTATGTGCTGTATGTGCTGTATGTGCTGTGTGTGCTGTATATGCTGTATGTGCTGTGTGTACTGCGTGTGCTGCGTGTGCTGTGTGTGCTATGTGTACTGCGTGTGCTGTGTGTGCTGTGTGTACTGTGTGTACTGTGTGTACTGTATGTGTTGTATGTGCTGTGTGTACTGTATGTGCTGTATGTGCTGTGTGTACTGCGTGTGCTGTGTGTGCTGTGTGTACTGCGTGTCCTGTGTGTGCTGTGTGTACTGTGTGTACTGTATGTGTTGTATGTGCTGTGTGTACTGTATGTGCTGTATGTGCTGTGTGTACTGCGTGTGCTGTGTGTGCTGTGTGTACTGCGTGTCCTGTGTGTGCTGTGTGTACTGTGTATACTGTATGTGTTGTATGTGCTGTGTGTACTGTATGTGCTGTATGTGCTGTGTGTACTGCATGTGCTGTGTGTGCTGTATATGCTGTGTGTGTTGTGTGTATTGTATGTGTTGTATGTGCTGTGTGTGCTGTGTGTATTGTGTGTTGTATGTGTTGTGTGTACTGTGTGTACTGTGTGTACTGTATGTATTGTGTGTACTGTGTGTGCTGTGTGTATTGTGTGTTGTATGTGTTGTGTGTGCTGTGTGTGCTGTGTGTACTATATGTGTTGTGTGATGTGTGTGCTGTGTGTACTATATGTGTTGTGTGATGTGTGTGCTGTGTATACTGTGCTGTGATGTGTGTGCTGTGTGTGCTGTGTGTGCTGTGTGTACTGTATGTGTTGTGTATGCTGTGTGTGCTGTGTTTACTATATGTGTTGTGTGTGCTGTGTGTACTGTGTGTGCTGTGTGTGCTGTGTGTACTGTGTACTGTGTGTGCTCGTGTTGTGTGCTCTGTGTGCTGTGCTACACTGATCAAACCCCAAGGTCTTATGCATATGCTTGCCCTCTAAGCCACATTTTCATCACCTCTGAACCTTTGAGGTTTGTTTTTAATAGACTCTCACTATATAACCCAGGTTGCCTTCAAACTCCCACTTCCTCTTCCTGCATCTCCCAACAGATGATATTATAGGCATGAACCTATATTGCTTAATATTTTTCATAAAAAATAAATTATCCCAAGGGCTGGAGAGATGGCTCAGAGGTTAAGAGCACGGGCTGTTCTTTCAGATGTCTTAAGTTCAATTCCCAGCAACCAAATGGTGGCTCATAACCATCTATAATGAGATCTGGTGCCCTCTGTTGGCCTGTAGACATACAAGCAAGCAGAACACTGTATGCATAATAAAGAAATAAATCCTTAAAAAGTAAAAATAAAATAAATTATCCCAAGCTTGTTTTAGATGGTATATTATTTATCTCACTTTCTCCTCTGATCCACTCTGTCCTTCTCCACTCCGTTCCAGGCCTGGAGGGTGATTATTGTGAACTCCATCACGTGGGCTCCCTTGCTGGAAGGTCCCTTTGGGGTGACCATCAGAAGGCACCAGAAAGGAGAAGAGGAGGAATGTCTAGTCCCCAGTCCCTGTCTGACAGCAATGACCCAGCTCATGGGTTCCGGGAACACTCTTCCCCTATTGATCCCTGAGCCCATGGAGATACCATCTGGTTCTGCTTTATCTCCTTAGCTGTTCCCTTTCATCTCGGTCATACCCTGAAATCAGCCTTTCAATTACTGCTGTGAGTGGCCAACTGTTTCCAGCCGAGGTCTTGATTCTTAAAGTCATTTTAACTGTATGCGGTATTCGGGAAAAGTTGTTATTTACTAATTTTAAGAGCTTCAGTCAGTCAGAAAAGCCGCCTTTCTACTAGTTTCTTACTTAAAAAGCTGCAATGGATTTAGCTTTTTAAAAAGTTTTATAAGTGCTTTTCATACCTTATAGTCAGGTCGAATATTTGCAAAATATATAAAGGAGTCAACAGCTAGAGCAATCTTCAGTCCGCCTCCTTCCCAGGACAGCGAGCACATCTGCTTTCCCGGGACTTTCAAAGTACCCAGGTGCTGGTGAAAAACAAAATGGAAAGTTATAGTGAACAAATTACTACTCAAGTGTGCCAATGCGGCTACAGAATATTCTAAAAATTAAATGTATTAATAACACCACTGAGAAGGATAACACATATTTATGAAAACAATGCTGGCATTTTAGTATTTATCATTTGTGACTTATTATTAAGATAGATTTTTTTAACAAATAAATCATCATGCCAGATGTAGTGGTGTATGCCTTTAATCCTAGCACTCAGAAGGCAAAGGCAGGTGGATCTCTGTTCGAAGTTAGCCTGGTCTACAAAGCGAGTTCCAGGATAGCCAGGGCTACATATTTGAAGCCCTGTCTCAAAAAACAAAAAACAAACAAACAAAAACAAAAACAAAAACTTTTCAATTAAAACTATGAATCTAAAATACTAATAAAGTCAATGATTAGAAAGAGACATTTATTTGGCTCACAAAGAGAATATTCTAATTTAGCTATTTCATGGCAATTTCCTACATCAAACATGTAGGTTTCTAAACATACAGATTATAAGATAGTAACTATATTAAAGACTTAGAAGATACTATTCAGACACATACTTGACATCTGGAGGCTGCCACTCAAAAGTCCCTAAAAGGAAGCATAGCAAGCTATACTTTCTGTTCATTTCCCCCACTTACTGCTGCACCTGTTTTAAATGGGAAGGTAAGTCTGAGGCACATTTACCTCACCAAATGGCGTGTAAAACTGCACAATGTTGACGTCCTTGTCCTGCGTGACTACTTTCTGAGAGCCTGCCACAGCTAGCACACTGCCAATGTGGTTCCACTGGATACCAACCACATACATGCCCGTATCAATCAAAATCGGGTCTAGAAAAAGAAGATAAATAAAGGACAAATGTGGCAACTGGGGTCACACTTAGCCTAGGAAACTTTAGAATCATAAGAATAATTTTTAAAAACATTTTTAAACTTCTCCAGCTTAAAAAAAATTACTTACTTTGGTCATTCTCGTGTCTCATTATTTGACATCTCCCATTGTCAAAACAAATTGCCAGGCATGGGCAATCCGGCTCCACATAGCCCTCTGTGCCATGGTACCAGTGAATCCCAGCAATACTGATTGCTCCAGTGACATTCACCAAACAATTCAATTTCATTTTCATCTAGGTAGAAGTGGTTAGCTTAGGCTTAATAACTGCATTTTAAAATATGTAATTTAATCTACAGAAGTATTGAAGGAAAAACAATGAAAATAAGATGTGAAATCTGGCTATAAATGCAAGCTTTGTGACTTACTGGGTCACCAAACCTAGACAAACTACTCACCTGACTCTCCATTTTTTCCCATGCATAAAATAAGAACAGAAACACACAGAGATGAGCATGGTGAGGCTGAGGCAGAAAAGATCTCAAATTTGAGGTCAACCTGGGCTACATAGCAAATACAAGGTCAGTCTCAATAATATAGGAGACCTAAGCTCAAAACATGTTTTTAGAAATCTACACTAATATTTAAAGCTTTTTAATAAGATTAAAATGATAGTAGAAGATCATGAGTTCAAAACCAGAGACTATGTAGTGAGATGATCATGTCACAGAAAAAAAGAAAAGGAAAGGAGAGGGGAGGGGAGGGGAAGAAAAGGAGAAAGAGAGAGAGAGAGAGAGAGAGAGAGAGAGAGAGAGAGAGAGAGAGAGAGAGAGAGAGAGAAGGAAGGAAGGAAGGAAAAGGGGAGGGAAGGACAGAGGGAGGGAGGAAGGGAGGGAAGAAAGGCGAAGCATCTACAGTCTACAATGGGGCAACAGAGAGGGATGGAAGCCAGCACCAGGAATGGCCCATTCCACATCAATGAACACAACCAATCCCTCACAGACACCCTCAAAGGCTAACCTCAGTCTCTGTAATTCCTCTCCAGAATGTCCTGAGCTTTGTCTCCGATGTGAATCTAGGTCATTCCAGGTTGACAATCAACACTAACCTATTGTGGGACTCCATTCGGCCAATTAGCTTTTGGGGACCAGCCTTTTGGGTGTAGTCTGCGTAGACCAGGGTTCAGTTCCCTGAAGGGGAGCCAGAACAGCAGCGTGAGCACACTTTCTCTTATAGCTTATCATTGGAACGTAGCAACTCAGACCATGCCCAAAGGGCCAGTCCTGCAACAGCTAATTAGCTGAATGGATTCCACACACTAACCATTTTACCTAAAGCTAACTTGCTTTTACCTTCTTCCTAGAAAGTGATTTTTATCCCTTATGCAGTAAATCAGTTACCATTCTTTTAGCAAACAGGTTCTGGCTACTACAAAAATATCTGTGGTATCCTACTGATGTGGGATTCCCCTCTATATGATGTGAATACCATTAATAAAGTTAACAAAGAAGCTGTTTTGGGCCTGTGATAGGGTAGAGCAGAGCTAAGAGGGGAAAACTATACTAAATGCTCAGAGAAAGAAGGCAGAGTAAGGAGAAGCCATGGAGCCACCACCAGAGACAGACGCCAGAACCTTGTCGGGAAGCCACAGCCACATGGAGATACACAGATTAATAGAAATGGGTTAAATTAAGATGTAAGAGTTAGCCAATAAGAAGTTAGAGCTAATGGGCCAAGGGGTAATTTAATTAATACAGTTTCTATATGGTTATTTCAGGGCTGAGCAGCCGGGAACAAACAGTCTCCTACAACATCCTGCATATAAACATTGATTTAAGCACCAGAAGCCTTTTAAAAAAAACTTAACAACGCAGCGTATCATCCTACTCATTATCCCTCAGCACCAATGCACTGTCATCTTGTCCAATCCAGCCACAGGAAATCAGGACTAAAGTCTACACTCTGCTATGTTAATTCGCCTTACAGGAACTGCACTTGGGCTAGGAATGTAGCTTAGTAGAAAAGAATGCCCACTTACCATTCAAGAAGCCTTGTGTTGCCGGGCGGTGGTGGCACACGCCTTTAATCCCAGCACTCGGGAGGCAGAGGCAGGCGGATCTCTGAGAGTTCGAGGCCAGCCTGGTCTACAGAGCTAGTTCCAGGACAGGCTCCAAAAGCTACAGAGAAACCCTGTCTCGAAAAAAACCAAAAAAAAAAAAAAAGAAGAAGCCTTGTGTTATAGCCAATGTCTGCAAAAGACTGAGCATGGTGAAGGGTGCTCCTATAAACCCAAGAACTCAGGAGGTGGAGGCAGGACAATCCAAAATTCAGCGATGCAACAAACCCCAACCTGGTCTACGTAAGACCCTCTCAAAACAACAGCGACTAGCCCCACCCTGCCCTAGCCACTGTCCTATGGCTGTGAGGAGGCACCACGACCAAAGCAGCTCTTATGGTCATCATGGCCGGAAGCAGATAGGCATGGTACTGGAGCTAAGAGTTTTACATCCTGATCCCTAGGCACCAGGCAGAGGGAGACAAACTAGGCTTGGAAACCTCAAAGTTCATTCCCAGTGACACACCTCCTCCAACAAGGCCACATTTCCTGATCTTTCCCAAAGAGTTCCACTCCCTGGCGACTAAGCATTCAAACAGATGAGTCTGTGGGGGCCAGCCCCTTTCTCGGCACCACACACACTCAAGAAAATCTAGGATTTGTCTTTTAATTTTTAAAATTATTTAATGATTAGAAAACTAAAACAAGAAAAATTCTATATATTGTAACTATCGTAAGAGCATGCATATATAAATGACATAAAATAACCATATAAAATTATACTAATAGAATAATGAATATATATACTTACAATAAAATTTCCTTGATTATCATAAATATGTATTTCTCCATTTGCCATTCCAAAAAGTAAGATTTTACTGTCTGCAGACCAGGTCACATGGCATAGCTGTATACCTTTCAGGTCTTTTCCCCAAATCCGATTCCCTACAACAAAACACAGCCATGGTTACCGCAAGCTCAGAGCCGTGATCTTCCAACCCCACTTTGGAATCTTGGTTTCCTTAAGGAGTTCTCATTTTCCTCACAGCCGTCAGTCATGCAACCGTTCAATTTATTTGGTCAAGGGATATTTATTGGCACTTCTAAAAGCGAGATACCACCGAAACCTTAGACAGCAGCGGTGTTTCAAACTCTCTGCCATCTCTTCTAAACTCCCAGGCAGGGAGGGCCTAACTCCTAGCTATGAAATCAGCTAGGCAGAACTCTAGGCAGAAATGCAAGTCTTCAAAAGCACATCTTCATCGGCTTGCATCCCCAAGCACTGAGAGCTAAGTGAACCCAACCTTTCTGCTCGTGCCGACACAATGAGAAGGGAGCTCCTTAGATGGGCTTTTCTGCGGCCAATCCTTCCACCTGGGCCGTCAACCCTTCCCAGGTTTACAAACATCTCCCTCTAGTTTACCCTCATTTCTCTCTTCTCCTTTCAATTTTCTCTCTGATCCTTCTTATAAATTTTTAAATGTGCATCAAACTATTAATTATCTCACATAAAATGAATGAAGCAAAAAGCCCTTCCTTCAACCCTCCACTTCCTCTCTACTACGGCCCGATTCCTACCAACCCCTCCCAGCCACAGTGCTTACTATTTACGGAGTACCGCCAGATTTCCTTCCTAAGAGTCCTCTCAACCCCTTAGCCATCCCTGTCTGCCTCTGCTCCACACCTCCACTGAGGCCTCCAGTACAGGAGGCCATGACTGCCTGTTGCTGAAGCCAACAGGCAATGAATGGGTCTTATTCTAAGCTTTTCATGTCTTTTGGACCACACCCTTCCTTTTTGATAGTCTTTACTTCCATGGGCCTTTGTCTCCGAGACATCTATTTTCAGTGTGTTGGGTGAAATTGTTTTTCCAAGCTATTCCTTAGCCTTGGGACATTCTACTCATCTACCTGTGGCTACTGAATGCATCAGCATGCATCCCCTCCTCCAGGAAGCCCTCCCTGATCTCTCCCTATCTGTGTGGGGTGATTTTCCACAGGTTCATGAATGCTCCCTGTTGTAGCGCTGACCGCTGATACGTGACTGCCTGTTTTCCTATGATCACTTCTGATCTAGGTCAGGGATGCGTCTCCCAGCTGTGCCATTGATTCCCAAACTACAGCAACTGCTTTCAAGGCTCAGCAGCATTGGACTACTCCAATAACCACACACAAATAAATAAATGAATGAAAATTATTTTAAAACAATTTCCGTAAGGATTTTTTTATATTAAAACCAAGTTGCAGGCTCACAGAAGGCCCAGTGTTATGTATGTACTATAATTTGAAAGGAAGTGACACTAAGGCTAAAAAATATGCCAACGGCATGCTGTTCAGCTGAAAGGAGAGATTTCTGTAATTTTATCCCTCTGAAACCAGAATCTACATTTCTATACACTCTAACTGATTGAAGATCATATTTAAAATGATACTGGGAAATTAATCCACCTGCTTTCCATATCACTGCAGGACACTGAAACAATAAACTTGTCCTGAAAATCAAGGCGAGTAGTTAGAGCCACACGGTAGTTCCTAATGTCACCAGGTAATAGAACAGGTGCTTTCTTCTTCAGAGTCTATTTCCCAATCAGTGGCTGCATTACCGTCCACGGAGCCGACTATCACAGCTCCATCTTCATACACGATGCAGATCTTCTGGCCGTCAGCGTTCCAGCTCATACTGCGAACCACCGACTTATTGCGGTTGTTGATCATCTCCTCATACCAAGAGCCTGTGTTGACAAGTCAAAAAAAAAAAAAAACTACAAGTCAAAACCTGCACACTTAGCGGGCCAGGCATGGTGACGCACATCTCTTGGCATGTGGGAGGGAGAGGCAGGAGGATTTCTGAGTTTGAGGCCAGCCTGGTCTACAGAGTAAGTTTCAGGACAGCCAGGGCTACACTGTCTTGAAACACTGCCTTGAAAAATCAAAGGGAGAAAAAAACTTTCACATTTCTCATTTGGTACTTAAGGGTTGATAATATTTTTTGAGTATTATCCTGTATACCATTAATCCCAGAATTTCGGAGGCTGAGGCAGGAGGATCAAAAGTTTGAGGCTAGGTTGGGCTACATATAGCAAGACCCTGTTTGAGAAAGAAAAAATAAAAAGTTGCTAACATTCTAAGAATTCACTGTTGGATAAATTATTGTAAAGGTGTCTATAATGTAAGGCATTTAACTTTAAAGTGTTCAAACCCACCGTGAACAAAACTAAAAGTTTGATTAGGTATTTTTCCTAATTACTCCAAAATTATCATAGAAAATACAACAAATATACATCTTTTATTTTTATTTCTCTCTTCTTGTCAGTTAAGAAAATGAAATTACAGGGTCTGGAGAGATGGTTCAGCAGTTAAGAGCACTAATTGCTCTTTCAGAGGACCCAGGTTCAATCCCCAGCATCCACATGGCAGCTCACAACTGCCTGTAACCTTAGTTCCAGGGGATCCGACCCCCTTACAGACAGACATGCAGGAAAAACAATTATGCACATAAACTAAATAATTTTTTAAAAAGAAAATGAAATTTCATTTGCTTTTTCAGGGTTAAAATAGCTGATTTTTTGAAAGCTCAGATTTTCCCATGAATGATAAATTTCAGACAGTGAGGGAAAAAGTAACAATAACAGCTTTACACATATGCATGAGCTCTCTATGAGTCATCATTAATTATGATTAAAATAAAAGCATATTCCATTAAAACATGTAGACTATTATTTTAAAACTCTAAGCCTTCTTTTGGGCTTTTGGTTTTTTTATTTGTTTGTGTTTTTTGGTTTTTTGGGGGGGGTTGGGGGATTTTTTTTTTTTTTTTTTGGTTTTTCAAGACAGGGTTTCTCTGTAGGTTTGGAGCCTGTCCTGGAACTAGCTCTTGTAAGACCAGGCTGGCCTCAAACTCACAGAGATCCGCCTGCCTCTGCCTTCCGAGTACTGGGATTAAAGGCGTGCGCCACCACTGCCCGGCCTGCTTTTGAAATTGTTTTCACATGACTTCAGAGAGATAGCTCAACAGGTAAGGGTGCTTGCCACCAAGGCTGAGGACCAGTGTTCCATCCCTGGAATTCACACAGCAGGACAGAGTGACTTTCGAAAGCTATCTTTTATCTCAGCACATACATTGTATCATGTTGTGCCTATACACACACACACATAAGTAGAGGCACACAATTCAAAGTGAAGCTCAAGCAAAAGCTACTGTAGTAATGAATTGGTAAATGGGAGGCTGGCGAGATGACTCAGCAGTTACAGCATGTACAGCTGCTCTTCTAGAGGACCCAAGTTCAAGTCCCAGCACCCATGCTAGGGAGTTCACAACCGCCTAGACCTGCAACTCCAGAGGGACCTGACAACTACTCTCACGAGCACACGCTCCCATCCAGTGGGCACACGTGCACATAATTAAAAATAAATATTTAATAATAATTTATAGAAGGGATGTCCTGAATCTTTTTACAACTGTACATATTTAACTAAGCCTTTCCTAGTCTCCAAAAGAATAAGTACTGAGCTGTTTTTCCAGTAATAGAGACCCATCTAAGTTAATCCTTCTCTTCCTCTCCCATCCCCTAACCCCTAACCTCCATGCGCCCCACCCCATCCTCCTCCACTGGAGTTCTCTCTGAGACAAGAGGCAGAAACTGTGAGTCATTCATCAGAGATGAGAGGAATTGAATCCACAAAAGAAAAAAAAAGCTAACAGGCTCAATACAGGAAATACAATAAAGGCAGTCTTGCCTTTGACTTCTTCATAAATGTGTTTTTATCTAATACTAACTCCAGCTGACCACACAGGCATAACTCCTATTGGAAACGAGGGGGAGGAATTGCTTCATATGGAAACTATTCTAAGTGTCTCGGCTCATTGTGGCGATGTCAGCAGTCACCTGATTCATTTTCCTAACACAGGGTCACAGATCAAAGGAACAGGATGAACTCTTTCTGCTGGTTACAAGTCTATTTCAGAGATATTATTTCCCCATCCAAACGCTGTTCAGACTCTGCTTTGTGAACGATCAAAGCAGCCCTCCTGAGCCAGCGAGATGGCTCAGAGGGTAAAAGTGCTTGCTGTCTAGGCTGGCGACCTTAGTTCAATGCTGGGGTCCCACATGGTAAAGAGAACCAACTCCCACAAATTGTCCTCCAAGCGCCACATGTGTGGTACATGTGCATGCGCACACATATACACAAATGAGAGACATAAAGTGTAATTTTAAAAAACGTAAGCAGCTCTCACAGGCTAGAGATGTGACCCGGTGGATAAGGGCGTTTGTTGCTCTTGCAGAGGACCAGAGTTCAGTCCCCAGCATGCACAGCAAGCAGTTCACAACAGCCAGTAACTCCAGCTTCAGGGGATCTAACATCCTCTTCTGACCTCCAAGGGTAACCATACACAAGTGTGCATACACACAAACACGAGCGTGCATACACTCACACAAATGTGCATACACACAACAGTAAAATAATTTTTCAAGCATCTCTCCTAATATACCTTTATACAACATCCAGACAATGATAAGCCCATTCTGATCACTGGTAGTCAACTTCTGATACTGTTCATTCCATGTTACAACTTGAACAGCACCTAGAACATTAAAATAACAATTCAGAAACTAAAATGTCTATAATTCATTTCAAGTTTGTACCTTTGTGTAAATGAAAACCAAGAGGATGTCAATATATTAGCGTACAGTCAGTCTTTAGTATTAAGTAAGATATAAATATAAAAATATTCATGTGTTGCAGTTGCTGATATTACTGTCTGCAACAATGCAAATATTCTTTCATATGTACCCATCTCACACCTCCAAAGGCCTCTCTCCTAGCTGACAGCGCTGCCATAGAGCTCCTGTGGAGCAGATAGAGGCATCATCACCAAACTGGCCTAAAAGCATAAAACGTCATAAGGATGCCGAACTGTCCTTTGGGGTATTTTGTTTGCTCTTGGTTGGTCTGTCCCATATTTTATTCTCTCTTTTCCTTCCATCCCAGTTTCCATTCTGTTCCACACTCCTGGGTACAGCTTCAGCCTCTCTGTCTGATCTAAGAGGTCCTTCTGCATTTGTGTTGATTTCATTGGTTGAATAAAGAAGCTGCCTTGGCCTTTTGATAGGGCAGCCCTTAGGTGGGTGGAGTAGACAGAACAGAATTCTGGGAGGAAGAAGGCAGGCAGAGAGCCGCCCGCCATGAAGCTGCCAGGTCAGACATGCTGAATCTTTCCCAGTAAGCCACAGCCTCGTGGTGACATACAGATCATTAGAAATGGGTTGAATCAAGATGTGAGAGTTAGCCAATAAGAGGCTAGAGCTAATGGGCCAGGCAGCAATTTAATTAATACAGATCTCCATGTGATTATTTCGGGCATAAGCTAGCCGGGTGGCTGGGAGGACAAGCAGCCTGCCAGCCGCCAGGGCGGGACACAGCCCGCCGCTCCACCTACAATATGTGTCAGTGGTTTTCAGCCTGTGGATGGCAACCCCTTTAGAGGTCAAACACCATTTCACAGGGTCACATATCAGATATCCTGCACATCAGATGTTTACATCACAATTCATAACAGTAGCAAAATTGCAGCTATGAAGTAGCAACAAAAATAATCTTATGATTGGGGGTCATGGTCATCACAACATAAGGAACTGTATTAGAGGGTTACAGTGCTAGGAAGATTGGGAACCACTGCTCTATGTTCTATGAATGACTGGTTCCATTTTCTTATCCCTAAACACTTTAGTGTGTATTTCCTAATGATATTCCCTTTACAACCCACATTACAAATTAAGAAATTAACACTGGAGAGACACCATCTAATACAGCCCATTTAAACATCATCAGCTCTCTAGAAACTGTCCTGAATAGGACTTTCCTTCTCACGCTAGGGTCTTCCAAGGCTTTTCAGGTATTATATTCTTTTAGTCTCCTTTAAGTTGGAATCACAGAACAGATCCTTCAAGAGAATAATATACATTTAAAAACCCACAGATAAATAACACAAGTTTGTAATGTATAAACTAAGAGCCAGGTGTTTTTTTTTTCAGGTTTATCAGAGATGATATTTAATTTCTGTCAAAATGAGTTATTCTGGAACATGATTCAATAAAAATCATTACTTCAATACTATTATTGTCCAAATAATAGCATTTGATTAAATATATATTTTAACATATACATTAAGTAGATGATGACATAAATGTCTAAATGCTGTTCAAACATGACAAAATTAAAAAGTTAAATTACTTACCACTATGCCCTTCAAGATTCTGGTTCATGGAAAGGTTGCTAGGGGCTGCTAGGCCCCTCAATTTTGAGTCATCTAAAACAAACAAGCAAAAAAGCCTATAGTTAAATATATAAAAGGAAAAGATTACAAGATTTTAACATATCGTGGGTTATGAGAAGGATATGGATCCGTGAGATATTTTGTTTCAGATGAGCTATGACACGATAATCACAAAGTCACAACTTCAGAACAATTCAGAGCTTGGCACACAGTACATATGCAATATCTGCTGAATGCTACAGGCGGGTCTGGTGGGTGTCTACTGTTACTATTAACTCTAATACAATGGCACAGTTACAACCGCCCAACCATAGTTCTTATATCTGTCTCTTAACACTATCCACCATGATTATTAAACTACAAAACCAACACTTTTCTTCATTCCCAAACTTCCTAAGAATCTGCTTCCCAGCTTTCTCACTAAGTTCATGGATTGCTCTGGTTCCCACATGCTAACTGCAGCTCATCAAAACTTCAGTCATAAAACAAAGGTGATGGTGGTGGTGGTGGCGGTGGTGATAGTGTTTCATTGAAGCAATGCCTTGCTTCTGTATTTGACCTTAACCTTATAATCCTCCTGCCTCTGCCTCTTATCTGCTAGGTTTACAAAAAAAAAGGAAAAGAATTTTGTTTCTTTTTAGCCTTCCCTAAATGAACTTGCAAAGCAGATACAGTCCCCAGCTACTTAGAAGATAGAAGCAAGAAGACGGCTTAGATGGCTTGAGCCTAAGCGTTCAAAGCCAACCTGGGCAACATAAACTTTGTCTCAAAATAATAATCACCCTTTAAGGGTAAACAAAATGAATGCATTTCTTGATATAACTAAAATGTGTTATATATTTTAAGCAGAGTAAATAATGCATACACACATAGTTACATACTTATATATTTAAGAAACAACAGGCAGAAAAAGCACTTTCTTTTCATACACAGTTAAGAAAATCTAAGAACTGGGAGGTCCCAATACGAGTCAGAAGCCAAGCTTTAACTAGTACTGAGCATCTATCTTCCAAATAGACCTCTGCCTTTTGCTGATCATAAGCAGGAGAAGAAGTTCAATGCCAGCCTGGTCTACATTTTAAGGTCTAGCCAGGGGTACACCAGGAGAAACTGCAGGGAGTTAGGGGATCTACCTTTTATTAAATATAGTACAGCAAAGCTATCGTTCTCCTTTTGGTTAAGTCTATCCAGAAGCCATTGATACAAAAGGCGGAAAACAAGGACTGAAAAGTGAGACAAGCGTCTTTCCAATCTGATTCCTGTCACTTACTAGCCACAAGACCTTGAGCAAATTATTAACTGACCCGGGCTTCAATTTTCTCATCTCAAATACCATCTTCTTAAAACAACTTAACGTCAAATTGCCACCCGGAAACATGGCAAATATCCAGTAAATGTGATTTATCCCACAGTAAGAGCTGTAAGCCAGCGCTCCTAGTACAAAGTACACAGCACTAGCATTACAAGAGATCAAATTTTTATGTCTTCCCAGTACTTATCTCTTCCGTAATCCTTCTGGCCGATGAAGTTGGAGAGATGATGCCATACCAAGCCTAAAATTGTAGCTTAGCCTACTCCCTCTCGTTTTCCAGAAGAGTGAAAATCCAAAGACAATCAGTAACTTGCTGGAAGTCATTCACCAGTCATGTGACACATTCATTTCACCTTGCGTCTCTCCGTCTTGATGCCCAAACTACATTAGTACTATCAAGATCCTCAACCTAGAGCCACCGAGATGGCTCAACAGCTATAAGCACTTGCCATACAAGCCAGACAACCTGCATTCAATCCCCAGATCCCACAGAGGAAGGGGAAAGCCAACTATCGAAAGTTGTCTTCTGACCTCTATCCCACAGGCTGTGGCGCATGCTTATCAACACACATCACACTCACAATAAATAATAAACTTTTTAAGTTTTTTTTCCAATCTAGAGCAACCCTAGAGAGGTAAAAGAAATGCAAAACTGTGATTAAAGAGAACGTGAAAAGGACAGCTTCAGGAAAAACTGTCTGATATTTACATTACACATTCTCTGCCCTTTATTGCAAAGGTACTCTGGAAAAAGTCACCACCAAATACTTGAGTTTCTTTTCAAAAAGAGTTAAAACTTCATAATGACAAATCACGGAAGAAATAACACCAGCCATTTTTTTTCTACCAGCTTCACACATGGACTGGCGACCATCACTTACCTGTCTGTGTCTCTAATCTCAACACTTTGAGCAATCCATCCTCACCACCACAAGCTATGAACCCTTGGTCCTTGTTCCAGGATATGCATTTCAGCTTCACGTTGTTGGGAACAGCAATCTGTAACAAGAATCGTAGTGACCTAGTTGCTTTTTCACGATGGAGTTGGGAAGGTCACCAACCAGGAGATGTAGACGGATGAATCTCTTCCAAGAAGAAACCTGCATAAACCTGTTGTGGCCCACGCTGGCAATCCCAACACTTGGGAGACCGAGGCAGGAGAATCTCAAGTTACTTGCCAGCCTGGGCTACACAACACTCTGTCTCAAAAAGGGAGGATGAAAGGAGAGAGAAAGAGTAACTCCCTGGGGAGGAGGGGGGAATGAGCTATTATAAAAATGGGTGTTCCCCCCCCCCAAAAGTCACAGGTTCTGGAATTCAGTAAAGAAGTGCACATAAGGGAAGGAGAGTGACTGACAAGAAAACAAAGGGGGGAGGAGAGGAGGGAACCACCTCACAGATTCAAAAATGCGGGAACTGAGACCTAAGTCCGCATCACTGCTCTGACTCTCTTTCTCTCCACACAACACTTATAATTTCTTTCCTCTGGCGGGCAGCCTGTGGTCATCTATCATCTGGATCAACAAGTGGCCGAGGAAAAACCCACCAGCGACTGGTGGTCACGTTCTGTCACTCAAAAGAGTTTAGGCAGGACAGGAATATGAAAGAATCCTTAAAAAAACTAGCTCGGCCAAGGACTATCGGGCTCAAAAACCCACTTGAAGAGATGACAGAGAGATGGAGATTCAGCCAGGAGGCAGCTGTCTGCAGTCCCGGGAGGATGCGGGCACCGGCGGCCGCGGTGATGGAGGTGGCGCGACGGCGAGCCCCGAGGAAACTCACTTTCTTGCTCAGATAGAAGAACATCGTGGGAACTCGGAGAAGACGACCCTCAGCGGTCAAGGCCCGCAATGTATAACGAGTTCTACACCTCCATTCGCGAGCACCGGCGGCACAGAGAAGCTCCCGTCGCCTGGCAACCGCCGCCACCCAGTCGCATCCGGGGCACTAAGAGAACATCCGGTGTGGCCCTCCAGCCTGGCGCTGGCTGTCGTGCGCCTGCGCGGGCGATGGATTACTGTGGAATCGGTCTGGGGCGAGGTCGGCGGGTTCTGCACTGCAGTTGGGTCTGTACCTTCTTGGCCAGCTACCGGCTTAGCGCCCTGCCTTCACCCCCATCACCAGCGCAGCAATGCTACACCGCCACGCTACACCTGGACAGGAGCGCGCGTCAGGTGTCAGTATAGGCGAAAGAATGGAGCCCCTTCCCAAAAGGTCTTGAGAGAAGTCTGTGTTTTCAATCTCATCCCCCAACTCCCACCCCGGCCCAACATCTTTGAAAAGAAAAGTCGCTTTGTTGCATTTGATAGGCTACACCATTGAACAAATAAATGGCCGCGCAGATGTGCATTTTGATGGTTGCCTTCTTTGAGGGAGGGACCTGATGAACCCTCGGAAGCAATTTAGGAGTAGGTACTATTTTATTTTGCTTTGGAATCTGTCTTAGGGTTTCTATTGCTAGGATGAAACACTGTGACCAAAAAGGAAGTTGGAGAAGAAAGGGTTTATTAGGCTTACACATCCACATGGTACTCCATGACTGAAGGAAGTCAGGATAGGAACTCAAACTGGGCAGCAGACTGGAGCTGATGCAGAGGCTTTGGATGGGTGCTACTTACTGACTTGCTTCCCATGGCTTGCTCAATCTGCTTTTTTTACAGACCCAGGACCACCAGCCTAGGGATGGGCACCACCCACAGTGGGCCTAGGGATGGCACCACCCACATCAATCACTAAAAACTGCCTTACAGCCGGATCTTATGGAGGCATTTTCTCAGTTAAGGTTCTCTCCTTTTCTATCACTCTAGTTAGTGGGTCAAGCTGCCATAAGACTAGCCAGCAGAGAATACCTAAAACGCCTTACAAACCCCGACAGCCCTTATAAAGGAGGGTGAAGGACCTGTGAGCCATTAACGCTATAATTGCACTGGAGCATACCCTCTCACTTAAAATATTTGAGCTGTCGGGCTTTTTCTGTCCGGAGAGCGATTTTTGTATATTTTTAACTTTTTTAGACGTCGTCTCACGGTGAGTAGGGGTGGAGGCACACATGTGGAGATCAGAAATTCATACCATGTGCCATCTTCTAACCCCCTCCTAAGGCGGGATCATCACTCAATAAACTTGGAACTCACCATTCCCAGTCCATACACTCCAGGACCATTTGCCCCTAACTCCCAATCCTGGGAGTTGAACCACAGCTAACCAGGCTCTTGGAGTTGCTAGAGATCCAAACCCGGGTCCTCATGTCTGCAGCCAGCACTTCATGCGCTGAGCCAATTTCCCATGCCCCCATTGTCGTTTTTGGAAACCTGAATGTTAACAAAGCCCCACCACTCCTGTAGAGTTATTTGGTCTCATTATCTTTTTATTATTTATGGTTTTCTCTTTATCTTAATCTGCAGCTATCAACATTGATTTATGTTGTATAGCATGTGCTTTACGCAGAAGTGTTAATTTCCCCATTGGAGTCTTTCCCCATCCAGAGCACAAAACCTTTGAAGCCTTTGACCCCACACTGTTGTCTCACCACATCTACAATGTAAGAGTCCTGGTTGTCCTTAAAAAAACAAACAAACAAACAAAAAACCCTAGAAATATATCCATCATACTATCCAGCCATGACAGTATTGGGTGCATATCCAAAAAATCCAAGACAACACACAACAGAAATGCCTGTACATCCGTATTTAACACATCACCATTCACAATCGACAAGCGGCACAGTCAGACTAGGTGCCCATCAATGGATTAAAAAGGTGGCATGTATACCCACTGGATGATTATTCAGCCATCAAGAAGATAATATCATTTGCAGGAGTACAGAGAGAACTGGAAATCATGTTAAGTAAAATAAGTCAGGAAGACAAGTATCACATGGTTTCTCTCGTTTGTTTGGGGGGGCAGAAAATAGTAAGGTGAGTTTTAGATAAAAGGAAGAGAAAGAGCAGAAGGAGAATACAAGAGTGGAAACAGGAAATGGAGGTGGGTGTGATCGAAGTTCATTCATTCTATGTGTGTCTAAAATTGTCAGTGAGGGGCTGGCCGAAGGTGGCTCGTCAGGGAAAGGCACCCATCTCCTGATGACCTGACTTGGGTTCTTCAGACACAGATGCTGGAAGGAGAGAAGCAATTTCAAATGTTAGTCCTCAGACTTCCACATGTGCAGTGTGGCACGGCACAGGTGCACTCACAGACACACACACTCACACTCAAGGGAACACACAAAACTGCATTTAAATATTTCACTGAGTTTTTTTAGGAACTTCCTTACCATTTACCCTGAACTGGCTGCCATTTTAGGCCTCAAAACAGTGTGAGATGAAATTATGGAGGGCGTATCTTCATTTTGTTCTTTCTGTTTCTCACCTGTTACACATTCAAGAATTACTAATTCAGTTCAACACACATACTTTTAATAGAAATCATAACAAGAGCCACCAAAAGAAATCAGCCATGACATCAGTGTACAAGGATAGGAACTTTATTATATTAAAAACAACACAAACCAAAACAGATCAAATAGCCCAACGTTTAGAGAATTATTTTATTCCAAAAGTTACAAGTTGCATCTAAAAGTACACATATTAGGTATATTCTGAGTTAAAAAAAACTTAGACTTATTACCAACATTTTTTAAAAGATAATATTAGATCTTGATGCTTGTTACACTAGTTTTATAAATACCTAATTTTGTCATCTATATGCTAAAACAAAATGATAGAATTCAAGGGTTTTTTTCCTCCTTGGCAAAAATCTTAGCACCGTAAGTTTATATCCAGTTCTCTTTAGTTGCTCATTTCTATGACATTAATGAATTAAAAGTGTCATGTAGCATTCACTTAATCTCTGTAAATTATTTTTAGATACATGCATTATAATCCCTTGATTGTTTTATATTATCTATTGTATTATAATCCCTTCAATAACATTTTAGCAAAAAACAAAAGTATTAAACAACTCTAAATATATTCATCTCAGTTTAATTATTTGAATGTTTTATATATTCATAAAATTTGCACTCTCAATAGTAAGGCTGGTTTGTATTATAAATATGACCAAGAGAAAAGAGATGAGGTTTTGTGAATATGCTCACCTTATTAATATAAACATTTAAAACTTATAAGCCTCAATCAGTCAATAACAAAACATTGAATTTTTCACTTTTCGTCTTATTAATGATTTCACAGTCATAGCTTAGAGGCATTAAAGCTCTTTATAAAGGTCTGCACATTTATTGCCTTGAAAACTGATCCTCCAGGAAACCTTCATACTGTTTACTGAAAAACAGCCAAGCATTTATAGCGGCAGATTATTATCAGGAACGTCGAACATAAAGTGTATTAAAGAAAACATATTGCAGGTACTAAGCACTCCCCATTTCCAGGCGAGAATTTCTGAGCAGTCTGACGATGTACTTGTCCATATTCAGTTAACTTGCAGCTTCTTCAAAATGTTGTCAAGTGGCTAGACGTTAAGGCCAAAGTGACTTATGTTTAACACGTTAGAAAATATAAGCATGTTTTCAAAAACTTCCACACAAAAGAAAATTATGTCCCACTATAAGTGAACAGAATGATTGCCTCATCAAAAGCCTAATCTAAAATTCAAAAATTCATCACGAAACTATACTCCTGCAGAGATCTTCAGTTCTTTTTTTCTCACCCAAAACTGAATTGGAACAATATTTCTCAGTGGAGAGTAATGCTGGCTAAGGACAAACACCATCGTACGCATGTGCAAGGTTTGGAAGCTGATTCCGCCATGCTGCCCACACCTCCTTCAAAGTGCCTACCCCTGTCTGAATTCCATTCCTCTGCGGTATACGGGAATAGAGTTGTTACGTTGAGCGATGCTGAGATGAAGTTCTTTTCCAGAGCTAGCACTCAGAGTACTAACTTTGAAATTTGTGAGACAGTGTCATGTTACGTTTTGAAAACCATTTCTTGACATCTTGGCTTACCAAATTGTATAACCATGTGTCGTCTGAGGTTCAACATCCAATAGATCGACTGATTTTTTTTTTCTGGACATAGGAAGATTTTGAGCTAAGAGTTACTTTTAAATGGGCTGGAGAGATGGCTCTGCAATTAAGAGCACTAGCTGCACTTCCAGAGGACCCAAGTTCAATTCCCAGCACCCACACAACAGCTCACAACTGTCTGTAACTCCAGTTCCAGAGGATTTGGCACCTTCACACAGATATAAAAAGAGGCAAAACACCAACACACATGAAATAAAAATTAAATTAAAAAGTAAAAAAGTTACTTTAAGGAATCATACTTAGTTGCTCTCTTATGTAAGAGCTCAATTAGGCACATAAATTGCTATTAAAAAGCACTAGGGAGCTGGGCAGTGGTAGCACAAGCCTTTAATCCCAGCACTTGGAAGGCAGAGGCAGGCAGATCTGCATAAATTCAAGGCCAGCCTAATCTACAGAGTGAGTTCCAGGACAGCCAGGACTGTTGTTTGACACTGCTACATGGGAAACCCTGGGGGAAAAATAGCACTAGGGAAAGAAATAGGCAGTTTTTTACATTTAAATGTTGAAAACATTATCCTGAGTGAGGTAACCCAGACCCTAAAAAAAAGAATATGGTATATACTCACTCATAAGTGGATACTAGTCATAAACAAAGGGCAACGAGCCTATACCTCAGGATCCTAGAGAAACTAAGTAATAAGGTGAACCCAAAGAAAAACATATACAAGACCCACCTGAAAATTAGAATCAGACAAAAATTTGGGAGCAGGGGTCAGGGAGTAGAAGGGAGGGGAGAATGGGGGGTTGAGGAGAACTTGAGGGAATGGGATGGTCAAGATGGAGGAAGGACAGATATGAGAGCAATCTGTCTCGTATCTCAATTATATCAAAAGAAAGAGATTATATCAAAAGAAAGAGATTGAGGGAGCCATTATGGAGTTAGCAAAAAACCTGGCTCTAGAAAAATGCCCAAGAACTTACAGGGATGACCCCAGATAAGACTCTAAGCAATAGAGGAGAGGGTGTGTGAACTGACCTTACCCTCTAGCCAGACTGATGATTATCTTAAATATCACCATAGAACCTTCGTCCAACAACAGATGGGAACAGAGGCAATCACCCACATTGGAGCACCGGACTGAGCTCCCAAAATACAGTTGAAGAGTGGAAGGAGTGAGAGTATGAGCAAGGAATTCAAGACCACGAGTGGGTCATCTACTGAGACAGTTTGCTTGAGCTAATGGGAGCTCACCAACTCCACCTGGACTGGGAGTGAATGAGCATGGGAACAACCAAGCCTCTCTGAAGGGGGTTGACATCTGGGGCAGATGACGGGCCACTGATAGTGACACTGGGATGTGCCTCTACTGCATATGGCAGCTTCGTGGGATCCTATTCTCTTTGGATGTAAACCTTGCTCAACCTAGATGTAGTAGGGAGGGCCTTGGACTTTCCACAGGGTGGGGTGCATGGCACTCCCTCAGGGTTGGAGGGGTGGGGAGAGGGTCTGTGCTGGGAAAGGGAGGGGACTGAAAGGAGGGAAGAGTGTGGGAATTTGGATTGGTATTCTTTTAAGTAATAATAAAAAAGAAAAAAAAACAAAAAACTGTTGAATGAGTAAAAATGATCTATTGTGCCATTGAAAAAGAACTCTGAATTCTTTTTTTTTTTTTTGTCTTTTTTTTTTCAAGACAGGATTTCTCTGTGGCTTTGGGGCCTGTCCTGGAATGGAACTAGTTCTTGTAGACCAGGCTGGTCTCGAACTCACAGAGATTTGCCTGCCTCCCAAGTGCCGGGATTAAAGGTGTGCGCCACCACTACCTGGCTTGAATTCTTTTCAAATACATTACCATTGCTTAACTTACACTAATGAATAAGATACTTGCTGGTAGAGTATCCTAAAATGTTTGGCTCAGTTGTAGTATCTACATTGGCTTCTAGAAGTCACAGCCATGGCATTAGCACAATGTCTATTGCAGTACAGTTAATGTATCAGTCAGAAATCGAAATTTATAAACAAAAATTTAAACAAAGACAGGACCTGAGTTGTAGCATAGTTGATAAGAGAGAGTGCTTGCTTAGCCTGCCTGAATCGTGGGTTTAACGCCCAGTACCTCATAAAACCAGGTATGGTGGTACACACCTATAATCCCAGCACTTGGGAGGTGGAGTTAGCAGGACCAGAAGTTTCAGGCTGTCTTCATCTACATCGCAAGTTTGAAGCTATCCATGACTATATGAGACCTTGTCTCAAAAAAAAAGAAGAAGAAGGGAAAGGGGAGAAGGAGGAGGAAGAAGAAGAGAAGGAGGAGAAGGAAGAGGAAGGAGAAGGAGGAGGAGGAGAAAAAGGAGGAGAAGAATGAGAAGGAGAAAAGGGAGGAAGAGGAGAAGAAGGAGAAAAAGGAGGAGGAGAAAGAGGCGGAGGAGAAGGAGAAGAAGGAGGAGGAAGAGGAGGAGGAGGAAGGGAGGATGAAGAAGAGGGGGAGGAGGAAGAGGAAGAAAACCTTCCAGAAAGGATATGTTTGGTGTTCAGCTTCTGGAGATGGGAGCTGACCTTCTCCTGGAATGCCAGAGTGGCTTCACAGCCACAAGCGTCTTCTATGGAAATGAGGCTTCGTGCTTCCTCAATGTCTGAAGACAATAACAACACACAAAATGTTACAGTTAACCAGTGATTACAACAAACTAGGGGTGGGGGTGGAGAACACCTGCCTAGCATGAGAGGCAAAACAAAGGAATGACAGAAATCAGGAAATCTATAATTCACTTCAACATTGCCACCTATGTAAAAGCATCTTTCAGGACGTAAAATCATCTAAAAGCAAATAAGAAAGAGAAAATATTTGCTAAAGTTAATTCCATAGAAGACTCAGGAAACGTTAGGGAAATGTTTATATATGTCAAAACTGGGTTAGGCTCATATGAGAGTTCATTGTATTTTTCTTCATGCTTTTGTCATTGTCTGAAATCAGCCGTGATACAAAGCTTTTAAAGGTGGTTGGTGAAGCCAGAGACAAAGAAACAAGACAGTCACAAGGTAGTGGTGCACGCCTTTAATCCCAGCACTCAGGAGGTAGAGACAGGGGAATCTCTGTGAGTTCAAGGCCAACCTGGTCTACAGTGTGAGTTCCTGGACACCCAATGCGGTTATATGGAGAAATCCTGTCTAAGAAAGGAAGGAAGGAGGGAGGGAGGGAGGGAGGGAGGGAGGGAGGGAGGGAGGGAGAGAGAGAGAGAGAGAGAGAGAGAGAGAGAGAGAGAGAGAGAAAGAAAGAAAGAAAGAAAGAAAGAAAGAAAGAAAGAAAGAAGACAGTCTTCCTATCCTACTGGTTCTCTTATGTCATGGACATGAGAACAGTTATCTATCTATACAACCAAAATACTTCAAAGATTAAAACTAGGTCACTCCTGATTTCCTACAAAGGACTGCTATTCTATCAAATGATTTGAATTGAGAAGTATAATTTTTTTTTATCCTTACATACTATGGAGCTTAAAATTCAATTCAGAACTATATTGATGGCCAACCTAGATAACCTGAAGTGTGTGCGCATGGGGGGGGGGGCGCCAGGGATCAAGTGTCTTCTTTTATCACTGCCTCCCTCATATTTTGAGACAGATGCTCTTACTGAACCTGGAGTTCACTGATTGGTGAGCAAGCCCACAGAATTCTGGGATTACAGGCATGTACTTCCACACCTGCCTCTTTAGTGGGTGCCTGGGATCTGAACCCACATCTTCACTTTCCCTCAGCCACCTCCTGTTTAATTTTTGAAGCAGAGTCTCAGACAGCTCAGACAGCCCACGCTGGCTTGAGCTACTGATCCTCCTGCCCATACCTGGCCAGAAAGCATCTGCCAAAATCAGCCAATCATCTCTGTACAGAGTATAGGATGGACAGTTGGCCCAGTGTTCTTGCTTAACAGACACTAAGATCTGTGAAGCCACATGCTCAATGGGATATTCTTACTATAAACACCCCTTAGAAAACTACAGAGCACTGGTATAGCAAAATTGAAAGTTGAGACAGAGAGATCTGATGTGGGATTCCCTTCTGTATGTTGTGAATATCATTGGTTAATAAAGGAACTGCTTTGGGCCTATAGCAGAGCTATAGGGGAATAGACCTGGGGGGAGGAACTAAGCTGAATGCTGGGAGAAAGGAGCTGGAGACAGAGAGAAGCCATGTAGCCCCACTGGAGACAGATGCTGAAACTTTAGCCAGTAAGCCACAGCCACGTGGTGATACACAGATTAACAAAAATTGGTTAAATTAATATGTAAGAGTTACCCAATAAGAAGCTAGAGCTAAAATAAGAAGGCGAACCCAAGGAAAAACATATAGTTATCCTCTTGGCTATGGGAAGTAGACAAAATTGCCGGGGAGAAAATTGGGTCCTTGGGGGTGGGGCGGGATGGGGGTAAGGGGAGATGGGGAGAGAAAAGTGAGAAGGGGAGGATGGGGGGAACTTGGGGAAACAGGATGATTGGGATAAAGGAATGTTGGATAGGGAAGCACGGAAGCACAATTCTTAGTTAAGGGAGCCACCTTAGGGTTGGCAAGAGACTTGAACCTAGAGTGGCTCCCAGGTGCCCAAGGCGATGTCCCCAGTTAGTTCCTTGGGCAGCTGAGGATAGGGAACCTGAAATGACCCTATCCTATAGCAATACTGACGAATATCTTGCATATCACCATAGAACCTTCATCTGGTGATGGATGGAGATAGAGACAGAGACCCACACTGTAGCACCGGACTGAGCTCCCAAGGTCCCAATGAGGAGCAGAAGGAGGGAGAACATGAGCAAGGAAGTCAGGACCATGAGGGGTGCACCCACCCACTGAGACAGTGGGGCTGATCTATTGGGAGTCACCAAGGCCAGCTGGACTGTGACTGAAAAAGCATGGGATAAAACCAGACTCTCTGAACATGGCAAACAATGAGGGCTGATGAGAAGCCAAGGACAATGGCACTGGGTTTTGATCCTACTTCATGTTCTGGCTTTGTGGAAGCCTAGCCAGTTTGGATGTTCACCTTCCTAGATATGGACGGAGGGGGGAGGACCTTGGACTTTCCACAGGGCAGGGAACCCTGACTGCTCTTTGGACTGGAGAGGGAGGGGGAGAGTAGTGGGGGGAGGGAGAGAAGGGTGGGAGGAGGGGGAGGGAAATGGGAGGCTGGGAGGAGGCGGAAACTTTTTTTTTCCTTTTCTCAATAAAAAAAAAGGAAGCTAGAGCTAATGGGCCAAGCAGTGGTTTAATGAATACAGTTTCTGTGTGATTATTTTGGGGCTGAGCAGCTGGTAAACAAGCAAGTGGACTCCTCCAACAGAGATCTGTTCACAATAAAATAAAAAAAGATGAAACATTTAGGAATGTTTTCAGGTATATGGCTTGTACACTGAAAATTACAAAACACTGTTGGAAGAAATTAAAGACAAAGTAAACAAGCGGAAAGAACTCAAGGCAGTATTGAGGGCACTGCAAGACTGTGAAAGGGGCAGTCAGTGCTCCCCTAAATTGATCTAAGGATGCCTATCAAAGCCCCCACTGCACTGGGGGAAACCGGCAAGTCCCCAGTCACTCTCCCGTGACTGCAGAGCATTAGACAGGAGGGTGAAAGACTCTGAAGATGAACCATGGCGACCATTGACACGGAACACTTGAAAACGGTCAGACTAATAAGTTTGCTGTTATGCATAATTTACCACAATAGCAATAAAAACCAGGCTGAGACATTAATTAGAAAGAAAAATGAGAGAAGAAAATGGTATCAAATTATAGAAAATAGACTGTGTAGCAGAAGAGGACAGCAACTCAATATGATAAATTAAAAAAAAAAAAGTGGTTCCTCCTAGATTGATTTTTCCTAAAACGAAATCTACTTAGAGGACCGGTCTTCACCTGAGCACGTCTTCTTGTCGTCATTCAAGGTGTAGCCAGGGAAACAATCACAATGGTAGGATGCCGCTCCATCGCTCACACAGATGTGCTGGCAGCCATGAGTGCCCAGCGCACACTTGTCTCGGACTGACCCAAACCATGCAGGAAAGAAAATGTTTATCTGTTAGTTAAATAGAACCCTAAACACAAACTTCTGGAATACAAAGCTTTGTTGGTCCCAGTCAGCGCTGAGAGTGGAGCCTTGAGTCGTCACCGGATTCACGTTCCAGGAAGAAAAAACCGGCTTTCCTCCCCATGCTACGCCTGGCTGTTCCTTCCCCTTCGCTCTCCGGCATCTGTCTGAGGGGACTCCTCTTCTCTCCTTCCCAATATACTGGAGGGCACTGAGTCTCAATGGCAGTACAGAGCTTACCATAGGCATTTCTGAAACCTATCAATGCTGTTTATAGATGATCATCAAAAACAATCGACTAGGAAGCCTGTGGTGGATAACCCTGGGAGTCAGCCTGACTGAATCTAGAATCCCTGGGGTCACGTCTGTGAAGGAGTTTCTAAAGAGTGCTAACTGAGATAAGAGGAGTCACTAGAGATATGGGTGATACCGTTCCCATGGGCTGGTGTCCAGAACTGAACTGAAAAAAAAAAAAGAAGGCTGGTTGGGCTTTCATCTCTCTCTGCTTCCTAACTATCAGCTCCAGGGGGACCAGCAGCTTCAAGCTCCAGCTGCTGTGGCCTCCTCAACATTACAGACTACACCCTCCAACTGTGGAGAGAATAAACCCTCCCTCCCTTCCTTCCTTCCTTCCTTCCTTCCTTCCTTCCTTCCTGCCTGCCTGCCTGCCTGCCTGCCTGCCTTCAGGTGCTTGGGCTGGGCATTTTGTCACTAATTCAGACATCATTGTCTGTGGAGCTAAGTTTGATGCTACACACACACACACACACACACACACACACACACACACAAAGGACTGTATTGCCTAAAGACCAACCACTGATACCTTACGAGGTGGGACAAAAAAAACATTGGTCACTGGTGACCTGAACACTAATGTTCATTTTATCTATCTGTCTATCTATCTATCTATCTATCTATCTATCTATCTATCTATCTATCTATCTATCTATCTATCTATCTTCTTCCCTCCCTTTCTCTCTCTTTTTCTCATATGGAAAAAGAAAAACAATAACTTAATAAGATGAATGATGATATATTCAATTAAATCCTGAAGTGCTCTGCTTATCACATAAATAGCATTTCAGAGATAAAGGTAGCATGCCCAAACTTCAGTGGGGAACAGAGGAGACACCACACTGTGGGTCCTGTGTCCAATGGCCTAGGACAAGTGAAAAGAGTTTATTGGACCCAGAAAGACTCCAGACAGACACAGATTCTTTCTCTGCCGTTACAAGGGCCAAAGCCCTCTTCTTGTTTCTTGTCTTGTACTGATTGATCATAGTCCTCCTGCTCCCATCTCCGTAGTGGCTGGGATTAGAAGCAATGTCTGATTTCATTTCTTAAAGAGGGGAAGAACCAGGCATGGGATACCCATGCACTCAACAGACGGTAACCCAGCACTTAGGGTTACTGCAAATCAAGGTACACTGGGCTTCACAGTGAGGTTCAGGTCAGCTGGGGATGCAGGAATCACGGTCTCACAGAAACAAAAGCAAAAATTAAGAAAAAAAAAGCACAAAATCAAGAGAGCCAGCGATGTGCCGCGTCCCTTCATTTATCTTGACAAGATCCCACCACATCTAGTTCCCCGAGGAAGAGGAGCAGATGGAACAGTTTTGAAAGCGCTAATGTGCCCAACTCAGCAGCACCTCGAGAGCAAGAAATGCCTCTCCAGATGGACAGCTTTGATGTGTATAAATGCCGCCCTGTTCCACCAGCGAACCTAAATCAAATTAATGAGGATTAATGGTCCCGGCAGGGGCTCGTTAGCCAAGTCACAAGGCCTGAGTCACTGAAGATTGATCAGCTAGAAACAGTCAAGAATGTCCCCGCTTCCAACACCTTGGAAGGCCTGTGTGGGTCTGAGTCAACCCTTCACAAAGTCTCCTTTGCTAAAAGAATCCAGCTTAAAGATCAACGCTACAGTAGAGTCCCTGGGGCCAAGTTTCAACTGGAAAAAGATCAGTGCAGCCTATCACAGCAAATAATCACTGTCCAGCTGACTTCCTCTATTTGCTTAAAAAGGCCCCAGTGTACAGAGTTCTAAATTTTTTCCTGGATGGGGACCTCATATATCATTAGCGTTTCTCATATCCCCCATTCCCTACCCATTTCCCAGTAATTTTCTGAAGTTATTATGTTTGGAAAAGCCAATGAGCTCACCAACCCCCCGGGGCAACATGCTTCTAAGCATGTAAGCTGGCCAGACGCCTGAGCCTGGGTCTTTAAGTTCCCCCCAAGAACCTCTCTCCCTGCGAATTGCAGGTTCATTTCACCACCATAGAAAGAGTCAAGCAGGGAAGGGTTTGTGGAATGGACCTTACCTGAACATGTTTTCTTATCTGCATTCAGAGCGTAGCCCTCAAAGCATTCACAGTGATGGGACCCGGCTCCATCGTTCACACAAATGTGCTGGCAGCCGTGTGTACCCAAAGCACATTTATCCTGAGCTGCCAGTAGAGAGTCCAAGAGGGGAATTTTAAAATTAAAAGTCAAAGAGTCTTTCAGTACCCAGAGACAGAAACATGCTTGCTTTAAAACAGCTTGAAATATAGGAGAGGGAAGCTGGCTGGAAGTGAGACAAAACTGTCAGCATTGTTTGCTCTAACAAGAAATTAGCAGAGTTAATAAGATCCTTCACACATGATAATTAGTCTCCGAAGTTATACTCAGGTCTTCTTTCAATATCATCAGTGTTGAGTTTTTTATAACCCAAGCATCTCATTAATACTTAATGCATTCCTTTTAGGTTTATTGTACTTATTCCAACCCAGAAATAGACCAGTCACTTATGCAGCTAATTGCACTAGATCCAGGAGTAGGGAAAAATTAGAGTTTGGAGAAATTCTATTTTAACATTTGTGTCATAAATAAGGTACAAGAGACCCAGGAGACCAACTAATTTAGGGTGGAATAAGAGTCTGGGACCCAATTCTTTATTCAGTGTACTTACCTGTGAGAATTAGATGAACAGGCAATAGGTAGGTAGGTAAATAATAAATACAGAATACACATACAGAATAAATACAGATAAATAGAGATATACAACAGAAAGGCAGGTATACAGTAGAGGTACATTTTTTGTTTTTGCAACAGGGTCTTACTATGGCACGAAATCTTCAGCTTTTTTTCCCCAAGACAGGGTTTCTCTGTGTGGCTTTGGAGACTGTCCTGGAGCTTGCTCAGTAGACCAGGCTGACCTCAAACTCACAGAGCACTGCCTGCCTCTGCCTCCCAAGTGCTGGAACCAAAGGTATGCACCACCACTACCTGGCTAATCTTTAGCCTCTTGAACACTGGAATTGCTGTCATTGATCACGACACCCAGAAAGAAGGGAAGAGACTTGTATTGACATATCTGAAACTATTTTGGTGGGGGAAGATTGAGACAGAGTCTCATCTACAGCCCAAGAAGACCTGGACTTACAGTGACCCTCCTGCCTCTGCTACCCAAGTGCTGGGGTGATAGCCATGAGCTAACATATTCCGCTTTAATCTATTATTTTGACCTTTAAAATTTCATTTTTTAAGGCAAGTTCAGGCTTTTAAAAAAACTTACTGCCTCTATTCCCAAATGCCAATAATCTAGATAAGTCTACTATGATAACCAAAATCACCAATACAGGATGATTAATCTTCACTCAATATTCAGATGTTCCCAGTTCTTTCCTAATGTCCATTTTCTGGTCCAGGATCCAATCCAAGATCCCAAATGACATGAAGTTGTCATATACTGAGATATTTTATTGGTCTACCTTTGTTTTTATGACTTTGACACATTTGAGAAGAACCGGAAAACATGGTGGACTAAGACTCTCTCCCTTTGGGTCTGTCTGAGGTTTCCTCATGCTTCTAAAGTTTTAGCAAGAATACACCAATTGTGCTGCCACATCAGGTGAGACTGTCAGGGAGGGAGGGAACAGTTGCTGTCCAGCTGGTGTCTCTAAAAGACAGGGAACCTGAGAAGTGCCAACGGTTCCTGCTGCTCTGAGCAGGGTCTCTAGTATCCTAGAGGACACATAATGGGATCCGGGCACATTGAAGACCCACAGAATGGCACCAAGCCCAGAGTGTCACCTGCTTCCTGCCCATTGTCCACTACACACTGCCAGGACACGCTGTTTCTCATGTACACCCTCCCATGATGCCGGCTACACGCATGTTCAGGATCATTGGGTAATAGCACGGAGTGTCCTTAGCTGATTGGATGATATATGTATATGTGCAAGTGAACTTCCGAATCAAGCTAGATCTGCACCCCATGCTGGTCTCCAGAATCTGCTTCCTGGTTAACTCATCCTGACTCCGTGAATCAGCAGCCCTCACTGCCAGAGCAATGAGGTCATCTCTAGTGATGTTGATCTCTCATTACTTGATAAGGTATTGGCCAGGTTCCCCACTACAGAGTTTCTCTCTCTCTCTCTCTCTCTCTCTCTCTCTCTCTCTCTCTCTCTCTCTCTCTCTCTCTTCCTCCCTCCCTCCGTTTCTAATTTTTTATACAGACTATACATCTGGGCAGAGGTGGTGTACACTTTAAATTCCAGTCCTTCAGAGCAGTGGTGGTAGGTGGTTATCTGAGTTCCAGGCCAGCCTGGGAAAAACCAGAAAAAGAAAAAAAGAAAAGAAACAGAAAATCCCCAGGGTGGCTAAAATGGAAAACTGATCAAGTTCCAGCCGTAGGCTTCCCTTTCAACACTGGGCACGCTGACAGGTGAACGTGTGCACAGCGCACTCACCTGCACACGTGGCTCTGTCTGCATTCAAGGTGTAACCTTCGTAGCACTCGCAGTGGTAGGAGCCGTTTCTGTCGTTCACACAGATCTGTTCGCATCTGTGAGTGTTGAGGGCACACTTATCGATAGCTGTCAAGAGATGAGTATGGCAGATGTGGACACAAAGAAAGGATGAGGCGAGCAAACCCTTAGCAGTCACACTGTCACACACACACACACACACACACACACACACTAACAGAGGGAGTGAGCACAGGCATTGATGGAATTTGGATCCTACTCTCTGGTCCTGTTCCTTCGCCAACAGACCCACTGATACATATACCTCTTCCCTTTTTTGCATCTCAATTTTCTTAACTATAAAATTAGCAGTTTGAACTAAATGATGTCTGTTTTCTTCACAAATATTCTCCTACGATTAAAGAAGGGTAAAAAGGCTAATTCCTGTTCCTCCTTGACTCTGTGTGGTACTTAGATACCACTGAGCAGGACCTTCGGGCTTTCTCTCTACTTCTAGCGTCCATGAGTGTGTACTGTCCTAGAGAAAAATTGGGATGCTTGTGTCTAATGAAATAAAACCCAGGAAAAGGTGTCAAATCTCCAAAAGTATCAAGAGTTTTGGATCCCAGGGCTGAAGACTTGGTTCACTGACTAAGAAGACTGGCTGTGCTTCCAAGGACCCAAGTTCGACTCCCAGCATCCAATGGCAGCTCACAACTGTCTATAACTCCAGTACCAAGAGACCCCGAACCTCTTCTGGTCTCTATGGGCACTGCATGAAGATGATGTACATGCATGCCTATGTCTATGTGTGTAACACTTAAATAAATTTATAAATTAGCATATAAATTTGGAAAAATAGAGGGTGGTGGTTGTGCACGCCTTTAATCCAGGATTGGGAAGTTGAGGCAGGCAGATCTCTGTGAGTTCGAGGCCAGCTTGGTCTACAAAGTGAATCCTTGACAGCCAGGGTTACATAAAGAAACCCTATCTCAAAAAACGAAAAGAAATAAAATAAAGGAAAACATTTAAAGAGTTTTGGATCCCTTTTTTCTCACCATTCCTTTTATCGGTGTCTTCTTTAAGACCGATAACAAAGAAAAGAACGAGCAGAGTAAGGACCTTAAGTCAACACAACACATCCACAGCTGTTCACAGAAGCCAGGAAATGGAACCACAAAATGTTCATCAGCAGATGGACAGATAAAGAAAATGTGGTGCAGACGCACAATGGGATCTTACACAGATGTAAGGAAAACTGAAACCAGGATTTTTGCAGGAAAATGGATGCAACTGGAAATTACTATGTCAAGCAAGAGAAAAAAAAAGATTCAAAAAGATATCACATCTTTTCTCTCATGAGGAATCTACTAAAATTGGATGTGTGTGTTTGTACATCACAGAACTCGAAGGGTTCATGGGAGAAGAGGAAGAGATCTTGAGGGAGGTGAGAAGCAGAGAGGGGAATGGGAAAGAGAAAGGGTGTTAAAATGGGAGAAGGAGGGAGGCAAACTGGGGAGAGAGGCAGTGCTGAGGGAAATGAAAGCAAAATATAATGACAAACATGAAAATGCCATGATAAAACCTATCTGCATACTAATCTAAAATATTAATTTTTAGAAAAAGAAGGGGCTGAAGAGACAGCTCAGTGTTTAAGGAGGCATACTGCTTTTGCAGAGAATCTAAGTTTGCTTCCTAACAGCACAGGCAGTGGCTCACCACCTGTAACTCCAGCTCCTGGAGACCCTCGGGTACCTGCGCTCACACACACATACCCACATAAGGACACAAATATAATTTAAATTTATTTTATTTTATTTATTTGTTTGTTTAGCTGGTTGGTTTGGTTTTGATTTTTGTTTTTTTTCGAGACAGGGTTTCTCTGTGTAGCCCTGTTATGTGCCACTACTGCCTGGCTTAATTTTTTTTTAAAGAATAGTAACAAACTGGGAGGTGCTGGCACATGCCTTGAATCCCAGCACTCAGGAAGCAGAGGCACGGGAATCTCTGTGAGTTTGAGGCCAGCCTGGTTTACAAGAGCTAGTTCCAAGACAGAAATCAAAGCTACACAGAGAAACCTTGTCTCAAAAAACAAAAAAAAAAACAAAAAACAAGAGAAAGAAAGAAGGAAGGAAGGAAAGAAGGAAAGAAAGAAAGAAAGAAAGAAAGAAGGAAGGAAGGAAGGAAGGAAGGAAGGAAGGAAGGAAGGAAGGAAAGAAAGAAAGAAAAAAAGAAAGAAAGAAAGAAAGAAAATAGTATCAAGGCCTGTGTTAGGCTAGACTGCCCTGAGTAGGTTCTCACTTTTCTATCATGTTCTCTATCAAGAAAAGCTGCTGAGCGGTGCTAAGTCTGCCAGAAGGCACCCAGGAAAAAGGAGGTTGAAGTCAAAGGCTCAGACAGACCCCACCCCGGGAGAAGAGGCGTCAGAGAGCTCCTGTTCCACCACTGCACCCTAAGGAAGCCTCACCTGAACATGTTTTCCGGTCGGCGTTCAAGGTGTACCCTTGGCTGCACTCACAATGGTGCCTGCCGTCACCGTCGCTGATGCACACGTGCTGACACTGATGTGTGCCAAGCACACACGGGTCCAGAGCTAGGCAGAGAACAGGCACCGCAGTTACGTCAATACCAAAGGATCATTTTAGTCACTTCTTCTGCCTCTCTAGGTTTCTTTCGGACTCCATTTTGACTTCACTATTTAAAACGGGGGATGGAGGAGCATTAAATATTTGATTTGAGATGCTGTAAATTTAGAATTATAGATCTGGCCATACCATCTCTCAAAAGAGAAAGGACGTTCTGAATTTGGAGTTGCTGGAATCAAACAATCAGGCAACTTGATGTTTTATTTGGCCAAATTGAATACCCATGAGACAGATTCCTGCCTCTCGACCATAAGAGCTGTGGAGAATAATAACGTACCTTCAAGAGTGCTATGAGCTATGGGACCCTGCATAGCTGGGACCTTGCTTGCAACAGTTCCACATTTTGTGCCTAAAGGGCACTGGAACACAAGTGTGCCTATCAGCCTGGAACTAACTCACACTTGGGCAGTGGATCTGCTTGAGCACGCAAATGGTGCAAGGCCATCCAGCCAACAGCCTCCTTCTGCATGCCCATCACATGGCCAATGCCCAGACATCTACTTGGCTTCTTAGTAGCTTCAAAGATGATGGATTTAAATTATAAACACAAAGAGATAAAAAGAAAGGTATAAGATTACGTTGGCTAAATCATATCTCCACCTCCTTGCTCCTGGAAACATTTATATCTCATTGGAATGACCCCCCAACACACATACACCCAGTGACGTGTTTTAAAAGACGAATCAATGAATTTAGTCATTTCTATAAAGCCAAGGTCTGTTAGAGGAGACTAACACTCCTGTAGCAGGTAACGCAGCCTCCAGTGCCCTTGGCAATAGGACAAGGCTAATATTTTCCCAAGGAGCGCCTTTTCATGCAATAATCTTTCCAGCCCGTTGACTACAACAAGCTGTCCCTCAGCCGTTTTTTCCAGAGAGGACACCCCCCCCCCGCCTTGCTGCCCCCAGAACAAGCAGGCTTTTTGTAAGTGAGGGAAAGATTGCCACTCACTCCCCACTTTACAGCCTTGGAGCCCACCCCTAGTTGCTAACTTTAAGACCCAACCTAGCCACAGACCAGAGCCCTAACGGAAGAGCTCTCACCCACAGTCAAGGGGGTTTTCTGGGAAAAAAGGAGAAAAAAAAGGCACTTTCTTTCTAGAGCCTAATAAATGCCAAGTAGTTGCCATCATAGCCAGTGGTGTCTTGTGAAAGCCTAGTGTCCCAGGACACAGAAGGCAAGGGGATCTCAGCCAGGAATGACCGCAATGCGGCCAAGATTTCATGTACCATTTCCTGACCCACTGATGATGCTGAGTTCCACATTCGTTTAGATATAGAGTCTCATTGATGTTTGCAACTGTAGCCATTGGCTCCCTTGCTTGTCTTTTTCACCAACTCCATAACAGTATCTGAAGGCTGGGAGCAGTTTCCTTGACTTGGTATGTGGTGGTCAGTATGAATAGATACAGAATGTGCATGGCACAAAGTGTCGTTTTTAGGAATTCACCTAAATTGGAAGTGTCCACACTCATTTCAACATCCCACAGAGGCTTTCAAATGATCGTCTCCAAATGATTTTTTAGATTGTGACACCCACAAACCATAATTCTATTTTTTTAAAGTTTTTAAAATAGATTTCTGTTTTCTTTTTCTTGACATGGTCTCATCGTGTGCATGGTGACCTCAAACTCGGGATATATCTGAAGCTGGCCTGGAACCCCACCTCTCAAATTCTGGGGTTTCAGGCAATACCATCACGCCCAGGTCACATCCTGATTTAAAAAAAAAAAAAGGCTTCCAGCATGGAATAGATTCATACAGTTGCATTTGATTAATTCATGCCAAAAAAGAAATGCTAATAAAATTAGCACGATCATATTCAAACTCCATCCAAAAGGAAGAATAGAAGATGAACAAAATGATTTGTTTTTAAACTGTTCCTTGCATCTAAGTGAATCAGAAAACACAACCCTTCTTGTCCCTAATCCAATTGTTCCACAAAAGAATAAGCAGAGAAAGAGTCAAATCCGAAAATGAGCTTTCATTGCATAATCATGGACAGTGATATTGGGATCCAGCCCACTGGTCCTTCCAGGGGCAGACACCACTCTGGCTTCTGCGGGAGAACAAGAGAGGCAGGGTTAAATCTGGAGATGTCAAGCTAAGGCAAACATTTGGAGGGGAGGGGAGGAGTGTTAACGGTGGAGAAGAGGGCACTGAAGAGATGTCTTGAGTTTGAGTGTTTGGGTTTTGGGTTTGGGGTTTTATTTCTGACCCCATCAGGGAGCAGCGGGATTGTTTATTCTGGTTATTTCCAGAACTTACCACGTCTAATGCAAACATGAAGGTTTTATGAACAAACCGAGTTACATATAGTACAGCCTTGTATTTCTAAACCAACACCATGTGTTTAGGTTGGTTAAAAAAAGAGAGTGAGACCTCCCAAAAAAGCATTGCATGTGTTTAATTCTTCCATAAAATTTCTACCCCCTCCCCAAAAATGAATATACTGCATTTTCCAGGGGGCTGGAACGTTGGCTCAGCAGTTAAGAGCACATACTTCCCTTGCAGAAAGCCCAAGTTTGGTGCCCATTGCCCATCTGGGGTGACTTTAACTGCCTCCAACTGCAGGGGATTTGAGGCTTCTTGCCTCATGTGCACATACCCACACACATACGCACAACTTAAAAACAAATAAATCCTTCCAAACCAATTTCCAGGAACACAATGTATGAACTATAACATCCTTGCTAGCTGGAAGCTAAGACTTACCAACTTACCACAGAAAGTCTCCTGGAATCTAGCGGAAAGCTTCTCGATGACTCCGTAGGTCTCCACATAGAAGACATGATCTTCCAGGGGCTTGCTAGCCATCATCTTGAGGGACTCCATATCTGCCCTGTCCACACCCACGGCATACAGTTCAATACCAGATGCCCGGGCCCTGGCAGCCACCTCATTCACCTGGTCCTGGGGCCTCCCATCCGTCACAATGATAGCTACCTTGGGGATGTTAGACATGGGCCCCCGAGCTCCTGCCTCCACAGTGAAGGCTTCCTCCATCGCTGTCTGGATAGCCAGCCCTGACATAGTGCCTGTTGACAAGGGTGTGATCCGGGCCACAGCCTGTTTCAGAGCCTGCTTGTTTGAGTAGGTGTTGAGCTGGAACTCTATCTTCACAGTGCTGGCATAATTCACCACAGCCACCCTCGTATCAGCTGCCCCGATGTCCAGGGTGTCAATGATGCGGGCCACAAAGGTCTTCACTTTGGTGAATTCCAGAGGCCGGACACTACGAGAACTATCAATGATAAACACCAAGTCCAAAGGCCTGCTCTTGCAAACACCTGCAAGGAAGGGTGTGAGGAACACAAAAGGCTAAGCAGCAGTCAGACCACGATCAGAAACGGGACAGACCTCACTCCCAGAGAACGCTGGGATTCTGAGAAGCCAGGTCTGGTAGCATCCCCTAATCCCAGCAGTATCACTGCCTGCTTCCTTCCCAGAAGCCATCCTTGTGCTGAGTGTTGAAAACACGGGGCCTTCAGAATCCCCTAGTGAGAATTCACATTGAAATGTGAGTCTCAGCTGAGACAATGGGATAACAACACACAGCTACTGCCCTTCCATCTTTGGGAGTGTATCTTGTTTTAAGGATCGCAGATTATGACCTGGCATCTCTCCTCCTCCCCTAGACTCTCGGCCACTTCTCTTTGCATCTTTTTACTTGTTGCTGGCTACACATCAGCTGCAATGGCAGGAAAGAAGAACCCTCACCTTCAAAGCTCCGACATCCTTTCTACACAAAGGCATCTTGTGCCCTCCAGTCACTCAACACAAGTTCACCGTCATTTATTCTTTTCTAGTTCACAATGCTTCCTCTAACCTGATTTGCACAGCCCTTAGCCGCCCAAAGCCAGGTCACTGCCAGGACTAGATGGGAGAGGATCCAGTTAGCACATCTCTTTTTCAGTCCATTCTCCACTTTCAATCCACACGCACAAACATGCACGTGTGCACACACACACATATACATACACACACACACACACACACACACACACACACACCACAGCCCTAGGTAGAAATGAGGTCCTTAGGAGGTGTCCGTCACGGCTCCTCCTTTCCTAATAAAAGGACAGATTAATGCTATTTGCTCCGGCAGTATGTAGTTCCAAAACAAATTAGTAGCGGTGAGTGGTGATGTCAGCTGTAGTCAAAGCACTTCAGGGGCTAAGGAGGAAGGCTAGTTCAAGATATACCGTGAGGTACTCTCAGAAAAACAAGTGAAATACATTTTTAAAAAATAAAGTATTTAGACTAAGTCATTTCTAAGAGGAAAGGCATTGTCTGGAAGAGGGATTTTTGCCTCTGTCATTGGTGGGCTTTATTTGTTTCATTTTAAGGGCTGGAGACCAAGCCTGGAACCTTGTGTGTACTAGGCAATACTCGGCTGTCAAGCTACATCCCCAGCCCCTCAGTTATTTATGTATCTATCCGTCTATCTATCTATCTATCTATCTATCTATCTATCTATCTATCTATCTATCCATCCATATTTATCTATCATCTATCTATCTATCCGTCTATCTATCCATCTATCCATCCATCCATCTATCTTTCTTTCTTTCTATCTTTCTATCTATCTATCTTTCTATCCATTTATCTTTCTATCTATCCATCCATCCGTCTATCTATCCATCTATCTATCTAACTACTTACTTATTGTTTCTTTGCGAGAGGATCTCCAGTAGCCGAGTTTGGCCTCCAACTCACTACAAAGCCAAGGAGGACCTTGATCCTCCTGTCTCCACCTCCCACGTGCCTAGGAGTACAGGCATGTACCACCACACACAGCCTTCAGTTTTGTTTTCAGAAATGGGAATTTTAACCTCTTGGTTTAATTGTATCTGCTGTATGTGCTCTGCTAAAAAACTACACCCTATTTTGAAAGACCTGTAGGCATCGTAGAATGCTAACACAGGATCCTGTGAACTGGGCAGTGCAGCGGTTTCGTCATACACATCTGGTGGAGGTTTAGGGGAGCAAACCCTGATAAGCAGTGGAGTAAGCCTGGCCTCCATGACTCCTGTCTCCTAGCCCCAAGGCCTTTCTAGTACATAGCAGCTGCTCCCACTGAGGCAATGTTTTCCACCACAAAAATCAACATCATCTCATGTGCCCAGCCAACGTTTGCATGTTGACTTTGAGCCACCACCCAAAAGAAGCCATATGTCATGTATTTGTTTAAGTCAAGAGGAATTACAAATCTCTTTTTTAAGCAGCTCCACAATTTCCTTCAAGATTTTGAGGGATCAAGAACAAGGAAGAGGATCCGTGTGGAAAATCTTAACTGAATATAGGTCTGTATACTTTTTCTTTCCACTATGGTGCAAGCCTTGTAACTCAGCACTTACAACCCAAGTTGGTGTCCCTCCAAACCAACGGTGAGGTGGTACGTTCCCCTAATCCCAGCAGAAGTTCAAGGTCATCCTTGGTTACATAGTGAGTTTGAGGCCAGCCTGGGCTATGTAAGACAGAGGGGAGAGAGGGAGAGAGGGAGAGAGAGAGACAGACATAGAGACAGAGATAGAGAGAGACAGAGAGAGACAGAGACAAAGAGAGGGAGAGATTCCACAGTTTCGCCCATCTTTGCCAGTCTTGTCAGTAGTAAAAGCCAACAGTAAAGCTTACCAATTTCTGGTTGCTAGAGTGATTTGGAGGAGTAGAATGTGGCATTTATCAAGAGATTGCTGTCTGAGATCAGGTTTGCAGGCCAGACTATAAAGGGCCATGGTCAGTCACCATGTGCAAATTCTAGCATCCTTCTCCCAGTCCTATTCCCCCAGGGCGAAGAATAGAAGTCATGTTTATTTCCATAGAAAAGTCTTTCTCCTCTACCCCAGCCTGAAGCAACCAGCTAACCACCTGGCTCAACTTAACCCTCATGAGCCCTGCTTGACCCCACATAGCTGGCTCTTGCTGTTTTAAATCTGGAATTACAAATCATGGATGATGGAAGAGTTTCCTGAGCCAATTCTTGGTATATCCAGCAAGTCACGGGCGGGGACAAACCATGAAAATTGGTCTGACAGCATCACTGATGAGCCTGGTTACCTGGAGCAGGATTAGCTACAGCCTCTTTCAAGACCAGACAGACTAGAGCTGGATCTTAGGGTAAGGAAGAGACAACCTTCTGTAGATGTTATGGAGATCCTGGCAAGCTATAAAGTGGAAGGAGCCCTTGCTTGTCTTCTTAGGGCTCCGAGTTTCCCTAGGGGATCTGATGCTGATTCTGGGTTATTTCACCATGCTAAGGGGTCCCTGTATGTGCTGTGGACATACATGAAGGACACCTATCAGCTTCTCTGTGTAGATTTGCTCTCCTCAGAGCAAAATTAATGGAATTGCTCATTGAAGACCAGATCTGACTGTGTCTTTGGTGATCTGGCAGAGCGTGAGTTGGAGTGGGGGCCCAGTAAGCGTAAGCAAAATTACTCGGTCTTGGGGTCTTGGGCAGAACCGAGTAAAGCACCAATATAGTTTCAGGACACGACAGTTTGATTTTCCTTCCTAGTCCTCCCCCATCCTCCACTAAGTCTCCCTTCTTCCAGATCTTGCCTTCCTTCTAGACTCTTCTCCCCCCCCTTACCATCCCCCTCCCCCGTAGGGAGAAAGGCTCACACAGTAAATGCAAAATAGATGGAGATTTCCAAATAACTACAAACAGGGTGTCAAGAAGGGTTTGCTCTCCCTACCCAAGAAATCCGGGCCAGGTAGAGCTGGGAGCCCTCATCTTATTCCCTGACTGGAGCTCCCACGTGTGCGCCGTGCTCCCTTCCCAGCTCACAAGAAAGTTTGAATTTCAGGATACCAGATGCTATCGTAGTCATGCGCATGACCTTACACCCCCAACTCCTACCCCCGCCCCTTGGCTATCGGATCCTTAGTTTTTGCATAGGATTGCCGCGAGCATGCCTCCTTCAGCACACCATTTGGGGTGCTAGAATGAAGAAACATTCGGTGAATATGACATGCTGCCTGCGTTCTGGGGATCCCCGCCTCTCTTCCCACCTCCAGCTTGGGCTATGACTCCCTCTCCTACGAAGCGGTACCCCGTCTGCCCTGCTATACCTGCACCGCGGGCCCCAGAATAAGGTTCTCGGGTGGGAGTTGCCAGAGCAGGGAGATGCCCCGGGCTGCCCCCGGGGAAACGTGTCCCCAGTCGGCGGACACTCGCGCGGGCCAAAGGTCCAGGAGCGGCGGCGGGCAGCAACAGCAGCAGCGGCCAGAGCAGCAGCAGAAGTCCCGGGAGGTGGCAGGCGGGTGCTGGGAGCAACATGATGGGCTCGAAGAACTGCCGGGGTCTGTGAGCCGGGAGGTGGCCTGGGCACACAAGGTCAGGCGCTGGCGTGGGGCCGCACTTTGGCAGTCAATTTAAAGGTCCCGCTTCTGAGGCTCCGCCCCACTCCGCCCCCTGGAAGGCCCTGCCACCCGGGCCCTGGAGCCGCCAAAGGCCAACAAGAAGCTCTGTCTGAGCATTCCAGTGTGGCAGGAGCGGAATGTCTGGGGCTAGGCGGCCAGCGGCACGGTGGTCACCGCCCGCCTAGTCCGGTGGGCCTGACTGGGCGCCTCCTGGCCGATTGCCTCCTTGTAAAACCCGGCTGGAGTTAGGGGGCCGCCTGCTCCACCCTCTTGTGCTAGCCAGTTCTGTTTCCCAGGTCCTATTTGACAAACGCCTGGGGTCTGTACCCACTCACCTGCAGGTGAGCCTGACTCCCGGTTAAGAGCAAGAGTCTCACACAACACACCTTTCTCCAGCCAAGAAAGTCATCTTTTTTTTTTTCGAATAAGAAAGGGCTCACACATTCTAGCATCATGAATAGGATGCTTTCATCCCAGTTTCAATGTATCCATAAACATTTGAACTTATAGTACCAGGAATAGTAAATCAAACATACACTTCTCCAGAGAGCCTCCGGTTTGCTGGAAGAACACCCTGTCTTTTACAACCGGCTTCTTCTCTGAAACAGAGATGAGCACAGGGCAGGAAACTGCTCAGGGGAGCCCCCCCCCAACTCACTGCGAGAGAGAAGACGCATGGATGGTGTGTGTGCTGCTAAGGGGAAGTGGTGGCTTAGAAAAGTGGCCTGGGTAAATTGGAAGGCTTGTAAAGGCAGGGGAACAGGGATGAGCCTGGTCTTCAAACAAGGCAGTGAGCGTGAATCCCAACAGATCCGATCCTGTCTTTCTGCCAGTGACCGTTGCCCTTCTACCATCCACCTACAATGTAACCTACATGTCTACATGTCTCCTATAGATTGTGCAACAGTCAAGAGACAGAAGTAATCCAGTGCCCTCTGGACGAATGGACACACAGAAGATGTGTATCTTCACTTCTTAGGGTTACAATTGTTCTGATGAAACACCATGAACAAAGCAACTTGGGAAGGAAAGGGTTTATTTATGGCTTGTGTTTCCACATCACTGTTCATTGAAAGAAGTCAGGACAGGAACTCAAGGCAGGAACCAGGAGACATGGGATGATGCAGAAACCATGGAGGAATGCTGCATACTGGTTTACTCACCATGGCTTGCTCAGCCTGTTTCCTCATAGAACTCAGGACTACCAGCTCAGGAGTGGCCCCACCCACAATGGGCCAACACTCACCAACTAAGAAAATGTCCTACACACCTGCCTACTGCCAGACCTTATAGAGGCATTTTCTCAATTGGCACTCCCTCCTCTGACGATTCTAGCTTGTGTCAAGTTGACATAAAACTAACCAGCACACTGCATATATGAGTACATACATGAATTCAATTTCCAACATGAAATTCTAATACTAAAGGAACCTGGAGGACATGCTGCAAGGTGAAAGAAGCCAGTCACAAGGAGGCAAGTTGGAAATGATTCTGTTCACATGGGTTATCTAAAGTAGTGAAAACATGTTTGCACTGAAACAGTAGAATGGTGCCTCCTGGGAGACAGGGAAGGTAGGCAGTGGGAGCTGTATAACAGGTAGGAGATTTCAGTGTTGCCAAACAAGAAGTTATGGGATCTGATCCCACGATAACAGGAACACACTTCTGTAGTTTGAATATATACTCTTCAAGTTGAGAGTTGAGAGCTTAATCCTCAAGGTCCTGTATTGATAGTATTTAAGAGTAGAGCATTTGGGAAATAATTATACCTAAAAGAAGTCTTGAGGAGACATTGCCGTGATGGCATTAGTGGTTTTGTAAAAAGAGTTGGTCTGGGGAAATGGCTCTGGTGGGTGATGTTTTGCCACATAAGTGTAAGGACCTGAATTTTTGAAGCCCAGAATTCACACAGAGCTGGCTTCACTAGCACACGTCTGTAACCCCAGCATTCCTACTAGTGGGACACATTCACAGACAACAAAGAGAGCCTGTCTCAAGTGGACTGATGGTCAGGAAACACACTGGAGGTTGTCCTTTGACCTCCACACCCAACGATGTAACAAACCTATGATTTACTTACATACATGAACATGCACATAAACACATGCATGAAGGAAAAAAATAAATGGCGGAGGATGTAACTCTGTTAGTAGAGTATTTGCTTAGCATGTATGAAGTCCTGGGTTTCATCCCCAGCACCGTATGAAACAGCATGGCAGGGCGATGTAATCCCAACACTTACGGAAGCAGGAAGACCGGAAGTTTAAATGTCATCCTCTACTACAAATCAAATTCAAAGCCAACAGGGTGTCTCAAGGGAGAGAGGCAGTAGATGAAGAGATGAGGCCACTTGTGCCTTGCCTTGTGAGGCTTCCTTGAGTTGAGGCACCAGGAACACAAGGACAAAGCCTGAATGGTTGCTCCAGAAAATAAACCATGTTGCATGAAGGCTCTTGGTCAAAGAAAGGACTGAGACATTGAAAGATACAGGCTCCCAGACCTGGCTGGTGTTTAGAATCACTGTGGCAGGGTGGTCAACAGGCACGGTAGACTGTTTGCAGAAGAAACAGCCTGGCCCCGCTCATTCTAAGAGGAAAGCTTTTCTGTGTTCTGTTTCACTGACTGACAACAGACTGCTGTGTGTTGGGCATCAGCTCCCCACAGTAGCCTTCCTTGACCTTCTCCAGCAAGGTGCCCGTTCTTCAGCCACACCAGGCTCCCCCTGGGTAAAGCAAGATAATGAATGGTCTGATTTACAGATGCCTGTGAGCAACTGCGGGGAAAAAAACCGAATTATTTAACCAAGACTAAGGAATAAATTATGGGTGGCTTTTCTTTTTAAAAAAAATCTATTTTAATGTTGCTGTATTGGCTTTTGTTATTGTTTTGCTTTTTTGAGATAAGGTTTGTGTGGTTATGGCTAGCCTGAGTCTAGCTCTATAGATCAGGCTAGCCTTGAACTCACAAAGATAGGCCTACCTCTGCCTCCAAAGTTCTGAGACTAAAGGCATGTGCCACCATGCTTGGCTAAGATTTATTTTTATTTTATGCATATGGGTATGTGTGAGTGTGTGTGTGTGTGTGTGTGTGTGTGTGTGTGTGTGTGTGTGTACCTCAGGAACATCTAGTACCCACCAAGGAAAGACGAGAGCATCTGGTCCCTCTGAACTGGAGTGACTGATGGTTGTGAGCCTTCACTTAGATGCTGAGAACTAAACTCTCGTTCTCCGCAAGAGCAGTATGCACTCTTAACTGCTGAGCCATCTTTCCAGCTTGCTCCTGTTTCCCTGATTTATAATGTATCAACTATATTAGAACTGTTATCTACTACTAGTAGACTTCAGCTACTACCCTATATTACTGATTCCCGAATCTGTGAATTTGGAAGTCTCTAGTTAAAGATTGCAAAAGCACTTTCAACTCAACACATTCAACAGCGAACTCTAGATCTTCCAAGGTAATCTTCCTCTGTAACCACTATTGTCCTGGGCACTCAGGCATGACACAAACCTTGACGTCCTCTGGTCCCTCCGGTACCAAATTAAATAAGCTACCAAATCTTCTAGCCACATCTCCTGCATAATCCATCTCCCAAGAATGATTTCAGTTACCCCATGGGAAATATATCCTTATTTTTCCTACCAGACAGGATGCCTGAAGAAGGAATCAGGGAGAATAGAAAACATATTTAAAGACATAATGGCTAAAGAATTTCCATACATGGTGAAACCCACAAACACACAGATCTGAGGCCCTCAATAAACTCCAGGCAATGGAAACACTGAAGACCACAAAGTCATCCTTAAGGAACATCATAAACAAACAGATCAAAAATCAGTGCTATGAAATAAATGTTTGAATTGTCTAAGGCAGGGGTGAGGGTGGGGATGTTCCACAGAGAGTAGAACAAATGTCAGTAAATTTCTCTTTAGAAGCAATGTGTGCAAGAAGACAGTGAGGCAGGCAGCATCTTTTATACCCTGCAAACATAGCTTTAGAACGCAAAGGTAGAATAAAGACATAGCAAGACTTTCAAAAGCCAAAAGCCAAACAAAACAAAACCAAAATACACACACACACACACACACACACAACCATCAGCAGAATCACCTGTAAAAACACGGCAAAGGAACTTTCTCCAGCAAAGGAAAACTATTACCAGATGGGAAAGGAATGCACCGTGCTGCACAGGCTAACTCAACAGTCACCCACACCATTTTTATGATTCATCTTCTCTTTAAGCAACTATTTAACCAAAAATAAGAGGCACAGAAGACCCGAGGTGGGCAGAGTCTGTGATGATACTCCTTGCTGTCTGAGTTACTTACCAGAGCCATAGGATCCATCCATGAGTGAGTCATGAGTTTAAACGGGGTTTCTCAGGCCACCAACATGAACGGTGACGGCGTGACTCGAAGCGCCTTTCTGACAGGCAAGAAACAAAGTCATTCTTTCTTTTCTTTCCAGGTCAAATACTTTTCTTCCCCATCTTGGCCATTCCCCAACTGCGGCTTGCTCTCTCGCACACTCAGGGCAATGTTTGCAGAGCGATGGATGGGCAGCCAGCCCTCCTGTCTGTTACCTCAGCAGATCCTCAGTGCAACGAAGAGAGGTACGTAGGTGAGGACTTCCATCTTCTTGGTTTTACAAAAGCAGGAACTGAAGCCTCTCCTCCGAAACAGACTTCAGGGGGTCGGAGAATGACCCAGCGACACAGAAACTGATTTCAGTCTTCTCATCCCAACCCTGTGCTCACCTCTCCAACCAGAATCTGCCTCCCTCACACACTTAATATCCGACATCATTTGATGACATTCATTTTGAGTCTAAATTATTTTCTCAAAACCCAAATCATAACTTTTGAGAAAACAAAGCAACCTTAGAAAACAAGGTGCAGCTTTGCCTTGAGGCCAGTTTCCAGGCTAGTTTGTAAGGAGGTCAGCTTTTAAAGCTGTGGCTCTCAACCGGTGGGTCGAGACCCTTTTGGGAGAGGGATCCAATGACCCTTTCACAGGGGTCTCATATTAGATATCCTGCACCTCGGATATTTACATTACGATTCAGTGCGGTAGCAAAATTACTGTTATGAAGTAGCAATGAATCGATATTATGGTCGGAGGTCACCACAAACATGAGGAACTGTATTAAAGGTTCTCAGCATTAGGAAGTTTGAGAACCACTGCTTTAGAGCAGAAGGGGTCTTGGAAACCGCTCGGCTTCCTTTGCCTACAGGGCACATTGAACCAATTAGACTCAGAACAAAGTAACTTCTATGACGACTGTGGACCTTTGAGTCACAGACGGAAAAAATGTCATTGCTTCCTCAAGCAGAGGAGAGAAAAATGTGTAACTATCAATGGAAAGACCTTTGGTTTTAGGCTCCGAGAACATTAAATGTCAATGTACTATATGCTTGGGTAAATTCCCATTTTATTTTTTTTATAATTTATTTTTGTGTGCATTGGTGTTTTGAATGCGTATCGTATGAAGGTGTCTGAATCTCTGGAATTGGAGCTGTAGACAGTTGTGAGCTGCCATGTGGGTGCTGGGAATTGAACCCAGGTCCTCTGGAAGAGCAGGCAGTGCTCCCAATCACTTAGCCATCTCTCCAGCCTCCTTTTTGGGTATTTCGTTTTGTTTTAAGACAGGGTTTCTGAATTTATGTACCCTTGCCTGTCCTGGAAATAGTAGACCAGGCTGGCCCCAAACTCACAGAGATCCATCTGCCTCTGACTCCTGAGCGCTGGGATTAAATGGGTGTGCCACCTCTGCCCAGCCATTCCCAATCTATTCAGAAAGCAACCTACCAGCAAAGACAACTGTTTTTATTTTTTATCATCTACTTCCATCCACCCTCAGCTTTGACTATGGTAAGTGTTGTGGACAAAAAAAAGTAAGACTTCTACATGTGTAAATGGTTTGCTATAAAGACCTGTGGTCAAGAAGGCATGAGCTGTAAGGAGCTGTGGCCCAGGTGCTGAAAGGGGAGAAAGGTGGCAGGCTAAAAAAAAAAAAAAAGGCTTCTTCAACAAAGTCAGTTTGCCAAACAGAGACAATGCCCAATTTACACTTTACCTAACTTGCTAGAAATGGCTTGACCACCACCCACTTTCCAGAATTCACCTCACTTGCTAAATAGCTGCTAAGTGATCACCGCAGTGCTCTTCCTAGGGAGTCCCTGGGAGGAAAACTCTCAGAGGCTAAGAAGCGTGGCCATGCTCGGCCAGCAACAGAATGCTCGCATTCAAGTCTGACACCTGGTATGGCAAGCAGTCCTCACCAAAGCCAGACAAGCCTTACTACAATGCTCCCAAAGCAGAGATTTGTTTGTGGTCGTGTTATTGTTTACACTATTGTCAGACTTTCTTTCGACTGCCAGCTCTCAAATAATGACACGGAGACTTTTTTTTATTAATTACGAAAGTTTGTCCTTAGTGTAGGCTTGTTCCCAACTAGCTCTTAAAACTTAAATTAACCTGTTTATATTAATCTGTGTTCTGCCACGTGACTCATTACCTCTCCTCACTACCATATGTCCCAATTCCTCCACATCTGGCTGGCGAATCTCCTTCATCAGACTCTCCCAGAGTTTCTACCTCTGCTCGCAAGTCCCACCTATCCTCTCCTGCCTAGCTGATGACTTCAGCTCTTTGTTAAAGCAATCAGAAGGTGCCTTTGGCAAGTGAGGAAGGACAGGGAAACAGCTTTACCCAGTGTACAAAAAGAATATCCCAAATTATCCCTCACTCAAGATCACCCTCCTTTTTATGTATACATTGTCAACTGTATACGCCTTGCTGCTTGAGCTTTGTGCCCATGGGTAACGAAGACCCTCTACCTCCAGTTCCATGAAACCACTGATTCACCCCTGGGGTCTACAGATTTGACTCTTTTAGGTGTCCAGGTGAGTGGGATTATGCAGACGTCTTCCTGTGACTGGCTTTCTAGCTGTTACCACAAATCCCCTTCTTGTTAAAGCTTGAATTCTGATAGGCATGCACACATCTTTTCCCCTTAGTTTACAGACACTATTTTCACACATTGGTTTTTGTGAGTTGCTGAGACCAGGAGGGCTTGCTTCTCTGGGACCCTGATTTCAATTGTTCTTGTATTAATGGCAGAAAGTAGGTATTGCTTGACCATTCCTAATGTTTTGGGCCCCCTGTCTTCTTCATAGCTGCTGCAACACGTTAGATGTCCACCAAGAGACTTGGTATAATCTTAACCCTAACAAAGGGGAAGAGTCTAGCTAATATTTAGATATTGTCAAGCATAGACTTCAACAGAGAATAGAATTAGCAACAGTAATAAGGACCTAGGAGAGGTCACCTGAGGCAGCTTTTTTTTTTTTCCCCGAGACAGAATTTCTCTGTGTAGCCCTGGCTGTCCTGAATATCTCTCTCTCTCTCTCTCTCTCTCTCTCTCTCTCTCTCTCTCTCTCTCTCTCTCTCTCTCTCTCTCTCCTCTCTCTCTCCTCTCTCTCCCTCTCCCTCTCTCTCTCTCTCTCTCTCTCTCTCAACCAGGCTGGCCCCACCTGCCTCTGCATTTCAAGTGCTGGGATTAAAGGTGTAGGGTAAAGCAGTCCTGGCTAAAGCAACTTGGTTTATGAAGAGCTCAGAAACCATTGTATACTGAAAGGTTCTGAAAAAAAAAAAAGGTATCAGAAATGTATCTTCTGCTCAACACTGAGTCTATTCCCAATTACATGTCCTAGAAATTTAGGATTTTTCTTTTCATGGTCTACAACAGGCTCTGATTTTTCACCAGTGAATTTACAGACAATTCTGTGCTCCCAGAAAGATGCGCAAATACCCAGGTGCCCACCTATGAACCAAGCCACCACTGCTCTGACAGATGGAGAAAGCCTCCCAAGGCAAAATCTAACTGCAGTTCCAAGTCAGTTTGCTGACTCCCCATCCTCTTTTAAAAGCTGTATTTAGGGTGTGCTTATTTTCCGTCAGCCTATCCATCAGCCTTGACAGATACCTCCGTGTCCATGTGTGCACACACCGTATTTTCTAGCATTGTCTCTACACTCCATATGATGCACACTGGGTCTCCCAAGTCACATAGAATTTGGTTTCCTCCTTACGGTGAACTGGTGTGCACTAATCTGTATTTTTGTCATAAGCACTATGGTGGTTTGAAAGAAAATGGCCCCTGCCATACAATAATGGACCTCTGAATTGTATTGTCTTTTAAATGACTGCCATTGTCTTGGTGTCTCTTCACAGCAATAGAAACCCTAAGACAAGCACACTGCCTGACCACAATATAAAAACAGGTTACTACAGCAACTAAATTTCTGAGCGCTGGCGGTAGGGGAAATGGCTGAGTCATCAAGTGTTTGTTTTGATCTGAGGCCTGAGTTTGATCTCTAGCACTTGTAAAAGTCAGTCTTGGTAGCTTTTGGGAATCTGTGCTAGGGAAAATGGAGACAGCTGCATCCTTGAGCCTTGCAGGCCAGGCAGATCACCCACACCAGAGCTTCAGGTTTAGAGAGTCGGCCTCAAAATAGGAGATTGAGGAAGTCAGCTAATCCCCACCTCTAGCCTCAAGCACATACGGGTGCACACACAAATGTGTCCTGTGACTTCTAAAAACTCTTTTTTGTTGTTTTGAGATCACTGCAGTCCAAGCTGGTTGGGCATTTGCAAGGCAGACCATGTGACCTTGAAGAGCCCCTACCCCAGGCTAGAATAGAATTAGGGGCCTGCGTCACCCTACTTCACATCTTCAAATTGTCTTCTCAAATCAGCCCCAGCAACCTGAATAGTTAGGCCTATTTCAGCTGAAAGACACATAAAATAGTGGTCCAAGAATCCAAGGATCCCAGGTGCTATGGTGCCCAGTTATTTGGGCAGCTGAGGTCAGCCTAGGCTCCAAAATAGTGACATTCTTAAAAACAAACACCACCCTCAGGAGCTGGGGAAAAGTCACTTAGTATTGTGCCATAGATACCCAATTCCAGTGCAACAGATTATCACACTTGCACAGTATTGCTGTGTGGAACTTACCACCATACAAAAGTATAGTGTATGTGTGTACCATACAGTTATGCATGGCACAACCTTAATAAGCAACTGCTGTTTCTATTTATTATGAGTTTTCTGTTTGTTTTCTCGTGACAGGGTTTCTCTGTTTAACAGCTAGCTCTTGTAGACCAGGCTGGCTGGCCTCAAACTCAGAGATCCCCCTGCTTCTGGATTAAAGGCCTGCGCCGCCACCACCACCCAGTTTATTTACTGTGCTTGAATAGTGCATTCCTCACACATTGCATTGGCAGTAGCCGTCTCTCAACAACCGCTTCGATAGCGGTGTCTAGATGAGTTTAAGACCAGTCTGGGTTCCATGAGATCCTATCAGAAACCCCCAGTCAAGGTGCAATTACACACAGAGACCTTTCTTCTAGTAGCACTGAGATGCCGGATATTCTGAGTTAGGACTGCCCCTTTTCTTTCCGACCAAAGCCTGGCAATGCTTTTGCGGACATTTCTAGGCTTTCTCATTTTCATGCCATCCCTTCCTGTCACACGGGGCTTACAAACAGCTGGACTTTCCTCCTTTCCCATCCTCCTCCTACGGGCAGCTGCAAGATTTACAGCTCGCTTGCCCTGTTTTCTCTCAAACTCTAATTGTCCTATTTCTGGATTCCAAATCCACCTGAAAGGGACCTCATACTACAATCACAGTGCCTGGAAGAGAATCCTGGGATAATCACCCTCAAGTCAGTCCATGGAGGCCAAAGCAGGGGCAGGGGGTGGGGGCACGACAGTGCACCATCCAAAAAGTCAGGCATGCACAGACACTCTTAAGAGCCTACAGAGAAAGGCAGGCGGTGGTGGCGCACACCTTTAATCCCAGCACTTGGGAGGCAGAGGCAGGCGGATCTCTGTGAGTTTGAGGCCAGCCTAGACTACAAGAGCTAGTTCCAGGACAGGCTCCAAAGCCACAGAGAAACCTTGTCTCGAAAATCCAAAAACAGTCTACAGAGAGGCTCAAAAGGACCTTAACTGAACATCTTAAAATGTCCTGTCCTGTCTTCTCCTTGGAATTCTAAGATGTTATATAAACTCCTACTGCTCCTGTACAGTGGAATCATGCCCTCTCCTCTGTTCAAAGGGCCCTACCTCACTTCTCCCTGATCTTCTCTTGCCTTTACTCCTCCCTCACCCACCCCTCTATCCAGGAACCAGTACAGGGCTTCTCATTATGTAAGACAACAAAAACAAGTACAAATTTTAAAATGAGGATACTATCCAACAACAAACATCCCCCCAGCACTAAGGAGAGGCTGCCTATCCACTGCAGTAGAAAAGGTTAGACTCGTTTAAGAAGAACGACAACAGCAAAACTTGAGAGGTTTATTAAAGCATCTTATCACAAAGATGGAAACGTACAAATGAGAAGCATGCAACCATCCTCTTCCACAGACAAGTCACAACGCTGTTTCCTGTTTCATAGAGCTGGGAACTACAAATTGTACACCCAACTCGTTCATCCTAAACACTGTATTCATTCTCTTTAAACTATCCAGGGGCATCAAACATCCAAAACACAAACCATTATATAATCAAAGTGCAAAGTTAAAAAAGAAAATATGGAGAACGCCCTTCCCCTCCCTACCCCTTAGTTAAAAGCTAACAATGGCACTTTGCTCTCGCTTAACCTAGATTGTCTTCAGAAAGTCTCTAAAATGTGATACTTAACAAAAAGTTTTTAATAAATGTCCAAAAGCTCCTTAGTGTTTGAAAATAAATGCTCAGACAAGACAGTGCACTTTATATCAAACAAGTCTGAGAGCCCTGCGTTGCAGCTTTTTGTAAAATAAACAAGACAAGAAGCTGGTATAGGCTTTATTGACAAGGCACAATGTCCTTAGGCAGGCAGGTAAGGAGGCGGTGGCTCTTTCTCAGGCATCTTCACGGCCATTTCATAGGTTGGCAAAACATACTGAAGAGAGAAAAGAATTACATCAGGCAATGTCCCTTTACATTCTTTTCTAGAATAATTAGTTTTCAGACTACATCCTAAGTAGGAGCTCACAACCCTGAGGAAGAATTGAACTGTTAGCTCACAGACATCCACACTCAGTGACACAATGACTCAAGATCAGAGTAGCCAGAACTGATGATGGGTCGGTGTATGTGTGATGTGTTATGGTTTGAATGCATAGGCTCGTATATTTGAATTCTTAATCAGCACAGGGTGGAACTCTTCGATAGGATTAGAAGAATTAGGAGGAATGGCCTTGTTAACTGGGAGTAGGCTTTGAGTTTCAAAAACCCATGCCAGGCCTAGTCTGTTTCTCTCTTTTTCTCTCAGTACTTCTCCAGCATCCCACCTGTCCCACACCCTCCACGATGATAACAGACTGAGCCTCTGAAACTGTAAACAAGCCAACCAAATGCTTTCTTTTCTTTTCTTTCTTTTTTTTTTTTCCAAAATAAGAGTTGCCTTGGTCATGGTGTTTCTTCATAGCAATAGGACAGTGACCAAGACAGGACTGAGAGATGGATGAGATGTATGTATGTATGTATGTATGTATGTATGGGTGGGTGAATGGATGAGATGAATGGAATGGAGGGATGAATGGATGGATGGGATAGAGGGAGGGAGGGAGGGAGGGAAGGGAGGGAGGGAAGAGATAAGATGGGATGGGATAGATGGATGAGATGATGGGATAGATGGGATGAAATAGAGGGAAGGGTGGAAGGGAGGGGTAAGATGGGATGAATGGATGAATGGGTGGATGGATGGGATGGAGGGATAGATGGTTGGGGAGATGGATGGAGGGATGGGATGGAAGATGGATGGATGGCAGAATTAGAATTCTTCCTCTGGACTAACCTGGAAGATGGACTTAACATACTAACCCATGTGTATTAAAAAAAAAAACCACACACACAGGCAACCAATAAAGCTCCAGTCATAACTGTACATCAAGGGCTGAGATCAGCTGGATGTGGTGGCACAAACCTTTAGTCCCAGTGCTAGGGAGGCGATAGGTAGGTGGCTCTCTCTGAGTTCGAGGCCAGCCTGGTCTACAAGAGTTCCAGAACTGGGTTACACAATGTTGAAAAAAACAAAAACAAGGGCTGAGGATCTGGGGGAAGAGGCCTCACTGACCACTCTACAGGAAGCTGACAGTGCCCCCAAGTTTCATGATAATCTGTACTCAAAGGACAATGACTTTCTATCCTTCCCTTTGAGATAATAGACAAACCTTTCTAAAGCTTACTCTAGCCTAAGAGCCTCCAAGTGACAGGCTGTCTCTACATGAGCCATATGTATCCTATGTGGAAAAACCTAGGAAGATAGAGGGCAGCAAAGAGGGTTCTGAGAGGTGGGGTCAGCACTCAGACTCCATCAGAATCATTATCATTTCTCTCTCACACACATACATACACACACACATATTCTCTCCTCTCACCCCGCCTTTCTCCCCTCCCCTTCCTCTCTCCCCACCCACCTCCTCCTCTCCTAGCTTATCTGTCCAGAAAGAAGGTTTGTGAGGACCACTAACAAATAAACCTAAGAGTCAAGCTAGGTCAACAGTGCAAAGAGCTCTAGCCCTGTGTGCACAATATTCCCAATGAGAAATGCTAAATCTTATGCATTCATGGGTTCAAGTTATTCGTGTCTGAAACCACAATTATGGTACAGAACAAATATTCAAGTCCTACATTGCTTTCTGGAGGTGTCAGTAAGAGCGAACTACAGTTTGGTGTAACAGTAGTTAACCTGTGGAGGTGCTTCAAAGGCAGGGTAGACGGCAATCTCAGGCACATTTCTGTTGTTGATGTACTTGTAGCAGTTCCAAACACAATTGATTAGATAAGCCTGAAAGGAAAACAAAGCTCAGCAGGATGCTCTGGGGCAGAGGACCTCCATGACTTCTGCACTATCTGTGAAGAAGGAACCCATTTCACACAGGTTCACTCCCAATTGGCTCTCATTAAACATCCCAAGTTTCTCATAAAGACACTGGAGATATAGGTCTGTTAACCAACACACTGTGGAGGAAATCCCAGTGCTCCAGTGTTGGGAACTGTAATGGATTCCCACTACAAACCATGAAGCACTTCTGAAAACATAAAAGTGCCAAGCACTCTGTGGGCCCAAGACAGGGGGAGTCTACCCCTTACCAGAAAGTCCTCTCTACTACTGTGCCAGAAATGACACTATCACTACAAATTCTACATCTCTTGTGATCCATAAGGAGACAGACAGGGGAAAGGGTTACTGGGAAGTCTCACCAGACCCCCCAAATGTGAATCACAAGCTCCATACCTTAAAAATGATGAATATCAAAAAGAACACAAGAACAATGAACAGAAGGCAGCTGGAGTCCAAAGCCAAAAGGTCATCTTTGTAGGGGAAATCAGGCTGTTAAAACACAAACATACAATGACAACTCCTCTATGGCACTGTGCTTCTGATAATCTCAAGAGCATTTTAAGAACATGGCAAAAGGCAACAAAGTCAGAAGTGACAGACTATTTTAAATTTACACACAGGAACTACTAACACAGCATGTCTGAACCCCTTATCATGAACAGATACACTCATTGCTTTAGATGTACTTGTTTAATAGCTAGGATAACTAACTAAAAAGTCTAAACAGAGCTAATATTCTTTTTACTGACCACCATTGTCCACCTTTCTGGGCTTTGACAAAATGCAATCACCTGTATGGCAACCAACTTTGCCCTGGGTCAGTAAATCAGAAAGAGCCAAAATTGCTCATGTTCCCAGGGCTATTTCGTCTTCCATAAAGAAAGTTAACTTTTCTAGGAGTCAAATATTAGTCTCAACTCTGCATTTGATGGGTAAAAAGGAGACATGCCACTGTCCACAGGCCAAGCAAGAGGACGTGATCTACTGCGGACATACTCGCTGTACTGGGAAGGGTCAGTGCATTCACTGACTCCGGACCAGGCGATGAGTTCAGTGTCAGGAGAAGGGCATGAGAAGGGAAGTGAGGGCTTAAAATTGGCCAGCAGAAGAAGTTACCCTCGAATTAAAAAGACTAAGCCAATCAAATAGAGGGGGGAAAACACCAGGGTCTGTAAAAGAACAAGGGTGTTGTTTGATATTCTCTCCTACACACCTGTCCTTAGACTTGTAGCTGTCTTCAATGGGAATGCTGGACTTTCACACACGGAATGTGACTAATACACAGGAGACTGTATATGCCAAGAACTGTAGAAAAGGAAGCAGGGGCCTACCTGTGATATTTCAGTTAGACGACAGGCTTAGAGAACGACACTTAGGAAGCTTCCAATCACAGGGGACCAGGCCCACTGCCTGTACTAGCTACCCCTCTCTAGTCTCCACAGATGTTTACTTTCCATGGCTCCCTCATATTCATTGCTGCCTCAGGGATTCTCATCTCATCTCTCTTAACTTTTTTTTTTCTGATTTCTCTTATCTCAATTCCTAATCAAGTCCCTCAGTATTGTTCAAATCTCACATCCAACCTCAGGTCTACAACCCAAGGCTTACTTACTCAGAAAGCTGCCCTCACTTAATGATACGTCACTAAACGTCACTCTTCTGATCCTTCACTAGACAATCTCTCTATTAAGTACCCTGAACCCAGCCCCTAAGAAGCAATCAATAAATGTTTCTGGAGTAAAAGATTTATTTGATGGCATTCAAAATGGACCAGACATCTAGCCATAGGCAGGAAAGATTCTCAAAGACAACATCTGGAAGTACACTAAGGATAACTGCCTCAGCAGCTTTCATCTGCTCGCACCTCACACTTTATTCATCAGACTCTCCCACAAAACCCTCCTTGACCACTTCAGCTTGGAATATCCCCTACCCCTCTACCCCACTATATGGCATTAATCTAAGTTTTTTATTAACTCAGACCACCAATGGGGCAGGTCATTTATGGCCTAATAAAGTGTCTTCTTATACCCTAACTCCTCAATACATGCTGGTTCCCCAAAGAGCAAAGTTCTCTTTACAGCTGCAGTATTCACCAAAGGTATCTAGCACAGGACTAGGATATAGCAGGCATGCTAACACAGTAGACATCTAGGATAGAGCAGGCATGCAGACACAGTAGACATAGTAGGGCTAGGATACAGTGGGCATGCAGACATAGTAGGGCTAGGATACAGTGGGCATGCAGACATAGTAGACATAGTAGGGCTAGGATACAGTGGGCATACAGACATAGTAGACATAGTAGGGCGAGGATACAGTGGACACACAGATGCACTACCATTCTGATAAAGAGGATACCAATCCCTTAATAAGTACCAAATACAGTCAAATATTCTACTGAAACACATTAGCTCAACTATTTCTTCCACACTCTCTTTACGGACCTTTAGTACTGGCCTGTCCAATGGTATGGTACAAATTATGGTATCTTACAGGTTTTAACACAGAAGTGATTTTAAGATATGATAAAAAGCAAAGACAGTTAAAAATAGTCCCTAAGGCTGCCTTAGGATTGCAATCAGAATGTTTTACTTAAGTGGAAGAGTTTAAATAGCCCACACACTTACTAACTGATCCAGATATTCTTTGATTCTTGGCAAGTAAGTGAGAGAACTGATGGCCACCAGACAACTGAGAACAAAGTCAAAAAGCCGGTAGCAGAAGAACGGAATCAGCCAGCCCACTTGATACTGCAGAAGAAAAAATCATTTAGTATACGTATAAGACTACTCCCTTTGCTAAAGGTCAAACTAGGAAAGATGAAAAGACTTACAGAAATTGCTCCATACACCAGCATCGAGCTGATGATAAACATGAGAACAGAGACGGCAAAAAGAACGCAGGCATTATCTAAGAAAACAAAAATGGAACTCTAAGTAAGCAGCATATGCAATCAAAGAAACTAAACTCTTCACGAGAAAACGACGCTGCAAAACGTCTACATGTAAATGTTTAAATTAACTCTAATTACTTTCAAAACAGGCTCTCAAAAGATCTAGAAAAAAAAGAAAATCTAAGAATCTTGAGACATTTATACATGCCTTTCCATGTTAAACTGATGCAACAACTCGCTGTGTTTAGGATGAAACATTAACCACGTAACTCGGCAGGAAAACAGGTCCCTTGTGCCTCTACATGTTGGAGTGCAAAAAGACAATTAAAACCCAACACGGCAAGTTGAAACACAGGCAGAAGCAATGAAAAAACTATGAAAGAATTCACACAAGCTGGCTTTGTGAGACGTGGGTTTAACTGGAAGGAAAAGCTGCTGTTTGCTTACAAGACAGATGAGCTACACACAGAAAACTACACATGTATCTCTTGCTTTGATAAGAATACAACTGAAATTCAAAGTTCTCCATTCACCCCACCCCAGCATCTTAAACCTTTAACCACAGCGGCTTCTTTCTGTTTGCCTTCTCTCCCTACACACATCTCCCCAACTCAACTCCTCCTCAGTCTGCATTAATCCCACATTCACTAGTTCCTTCAAAACACACCCAAATAATCCCAAACAATATCAAACCATACTTGACTGGCTGAGTTTCTTCACAACATGAGTTGATCCTATGACTCTGGACAGACACTAATAAACTGAAGGGAGAGGGGGCACATGGAGATAAGCTCAGCTTGTTGCTCTTGCAGAGGACCCAAGTACAGTTCCCAGCACCCAGAACTCCATTTCCAGGAACTCGATGCCTCTGGCGCCCAGGCACCTGCACTCACGTGCACATTCTCCTTTACATACGCACAACTGAAAGCTTCGAAAAAGCTAAAGGGCAACAAAAATGAAGAGTAACCACTAAATATTCACACTATTGGATGTTTGTACACATAATCTTATCACTGGGCATTATAAACACCAGCAGGATTTCACATAAATGGCCGTATCATCTCAGAGTACCCTCATTGTTAAGGATTTCACATAAATGGCTGTGTCATCTCAGAGTACCCTCATTGTTAAGGATTTCTTTTTTATTTATTTATTATTTATTTATTTATTTATTTATTTATTTATTTATTTATTTATTTATTTATTTATTATGTATACAATGTGTGTATGCCTGAAGGCCAGAAGAGGGCACCAGACCTCATTACAGATGGTTGTGAGCCACCATGTGGTTGCCAGGAATTGAACTCAGGACCTCTGGAAGAGCAGGCAATGCTCTTAACCGCTGAGCCATCTCTCCAGCCCAATTGTTAAGGATTTCAAAGCTCTTGCCACTCAACGATTAAGTTACAAAGCAAGACCGACCCTGACTCAAAATACTGAGGTATTAATAAGTCTCTAAAATTTTATTTATTATTATTTGGAGATGGGAGAAGGGATTTCAAATACTACTACTCTTGAAAAATATGATAAAAGGCTATTTCTTGTCACTTCTCAGAGTCAATGTCATAAGGATTATTTAAAAGAATCAGAAGACTTCTCATTTTTAAATAACATTATAAATGCCCATCAGTTGATTTCATTCTATTGTGTATTACAGTCACTGAACTCTTCTTGGTTCCTGGAAAATTAATTTATCCATGAAGACAAAAAATTATTTAACAACAACAACAACAAAAGACACAGATGAGTACTTGGAGACATTGTAACAGTTAAGAAGTTCAGTGCTCTTATAGAACCTGGGTTTGGTCCCCAGCACCTGCATGGTAACTTACAAACTCCAGTTCACATCACCTTCCTCTGGCCTCTGCAGACACTGAACACACATGATGTGCATACGTACGTACATGCAGGCAAAACAGTCACAAATAAAGCAATTATTTAAAAAAAAAACACCTATCTTCATCCTTGGATCACAGGTGGTCACAAATATAAAGAAGTTCAGAACTTCGTATTAAAATCTATAATATTAGAAACACACTCATGATCTGGGAACAGTTTTCTGAACTGAAATTTCACAACTAAGCATATAGAAATTGTACTTTCTAAATATTGAATTTATGACATAACTTGCAATAATATAAATTCAACTAGAAATGTTTTATACCTGTGTTTTAAAGAACTGGTAATAAAAAATAACTGCTGTCAGGGAATAAACGGGTCTAACAGGACAATTCCTATGACTGTTGTAGGGCTAGTTTCTTTTTAATAGTGGTGTTAGTCCCTTTTCACATAAACAAGAGAACTGTGCTCTGTATTTTATACTCTACTGCAATAGACCATTTGTTCTAACACCAAATTTCTGACCCTGGCTACACATGGGTAAGTAAGCCCTGAGAAGTCTCAAACCAGTTTTATTTCCCATCTCCTCTGTCTTGTCTCTACAGTCAAGGCATACATACAACCATACACTTCTCCAAAACATACTAATTTATTACATCTTCTGTCCAGAAATGTTCTACAGTAATTCTTGCTGAATATCTCTGGGGAAAGTCATCAAAAATAACTTTCCTGTCTCAACAAGTAGCTTAAATAACATTCAACTTGTTACTTACTATGCAATTATTTAACCTTCTGAAGTATAACTGAAGCATAATTTCCTTAACCTTCCTCTAACATTCATATGAAGACTATAATTGGCTTTATATATAAAAACTTGGCAGTGATATCTTTTAAAGTTAAAAACTTACCAGCCATTCTCTCAGATGAATAGTAATTACCAATGACTTCATACTGAATGTTGACAGCTGGCATGGAGTTTGGATGAGTTACTTCCACAGTCAGCAAAATCGCCATCAATAGGTTGACCACCTGAGAGACAATAGATGACCATTAACTTCCATCAGGGAACAGTCTCCACAGTCTCTAGACACATTCCGTACTGCTTCACCTGCAGTAACAAGGTTGTGAGATAGCAGACACTCATAAAACATGGTGAGAACAGTTACAGGCCATAGCATATATAAAGATGCAGAACCCTGTGTTAATGCCAATAAACCAGAATAAAATGTACTGAAAGCAAAATTAGGGCATCATCACAAACTTCAAGTCCAGAGGCACATATTTCTTCACACGCCAACACGCATATGCCTGCAACTCCCCCAAAGCACCCCCATCCATTTGGTTCAAGTTTAAAAGATTCCCTAAAGGAGTGATGATGCTCCCCCCCCATCCCCGCATTGGTCTTAATTCTGCCACCGGAGCCAGTGTGTTCCTCTAATACGCACAGCAGCCCCCAAACACCACAGGGACTAAACATCTGGGCCCTCCAACCACTCCTCTACCTTTCTAGCATGGTTTAGCCATCTGCCTAGTTTCCCTTTGTGTAAGTTCCAGTGCAATGGACAAATTCCCCAACCTGGTTCACAAATTCCAAAGGCAAATGTACTTACTGGTTTTGTACATTTTTGCAATGTCACACAAGAGTAACTCTATACAATTCAAAATTGTTTTTCCATACTTAATCTGATAAGCTATCTGCAACCTACACAGTTAGATTCAAAGGCTTGGACATGATCTTTAAGGAAACTGTAAGTAAATTTCATCTGATTACATTCCCACCCACAAAGATTTTTCCAGATTTTATCATCCTACAGACCAATTTTCTGTGGTCTTCATTCTTGAAATGTAACCATCATGAAACAATCAATAGTCCCGTGTCAGCCACAAAGGAAGGAAGGAAGGAAGGAAGGAAGGAAGGAAGGAAGGAAGGAAGGAAGGAAGGAAGGAAGGAAGGAAGGAAGGAAGGAAGGAAAAACTAAGAAATACCTTGGGACGTTGCTAAACATCTTGCTGAAATCCTATCACAGCCGATGAATTTCCCTAGCCTATCAGGGACACAAACCCCACTTTGACATTGTACAGTGCTCTCTGGCTGTGGTCCCTACAGCCTCATAGCACATATATATGACCTCAAGGATCAGAAACTGTCCTGGTGAAGATTCAATATGGAAACCAGTAAGGTATGAAGACAAGACAAACTCCACAATTAAAGCTCATAGAATCTGCCCTCCTCCTCTCAGAAGTCCCAACATTTGACACTCCAAAGTGTTCCAGCAACAATACCTAAAACTCCTCTCCCCTGTCCACCCTAAATGATGGATGGATGGTAACACCCAAGAAAGGCATTTTCTTTATATCAGGTCCCAAGCCTTCAAACATTTGGTAGAAAAGCAGACCATGTTTTATCTTCAAGTTAGAAATGTTATCTTATGTTGGGAAATCAGTTTGAAATCCATTCAGCAAACTCTTGTTTGCTGACAATTATGATAATTATCACCATAGTTTAAAAAAAAAAGCTTAGCATGGCACAGAAAAACACTCATGTCAAGGAAAACACGCAAATCTAGCTACCAAATGAAGGAAATGAAGTACCAACACAACTTAGAGGGTTTAAATATATATTTCCATGCATGTGTGTACGTAGTTGTATACATGCTGAAGTTCATATGTCCAAAATATTTCTATCACATGTATGACTTTTTAAAAAAAATCTTTTTTTTCTACAAATTATCATAGAATTTTCCACTGTCCTTGCCTAGTTCACTTCACTGTGGGTAGTACTTTGAATATGACAGTAATCAATCTAGAAAACTGTTGAAAGGAGGCTGCTTATTTGTTTCCCGGCTACCCAGACTCCTGAAAATAATCACACAGAAACCATATTATTTAAATCACTGCTTGGCCCATTAGCTCTAGCTTCTTATTGACTAACTCTTACATCTTAATTTAACCCATTTCCATTAATCTGTGTATCGCCACATGGCTGTGGCTTACCAGGTAAAGTTCCCAGCGCCTGTCTCTGGTGGCTCCATGGCTTCTCTCTGTCTCCACCCTTCTTTCTCCCAGCATTCAGTTTAGTTTTCCCTGCCTAGCTCTGTTCTCCTACAGTTCTGCTATAGGCCCAAAGCAGTTCCTTTATTAACCAGTGATACAGCACACAGAGGGGAATCCCACATCAGAAAACCAGTACTTGTAATCCAAAACACTTACCACTAAGCACCTACTCCACACTCATATGCAACTTATGTTAAATTCAGCTGACAGAGTTCTAAGTTCCTGTTGGATTTTTCAAGAAATCAAAACTGTAATCCTAAAGTTTAAAAAGTCTTTAAAATATTCTACTAAAAACTTTTCCAAAATATTCATGACCTTTCCTGCACTGTATTCAGGAAAAGAAGTTGAAAATAAAGGCTTGTTAAGTCTAGTAACAAGGCCAGGTAGAACATAGCACATGTGTCAACAACATGGGCCAAGCAGACTTTAAAAGCCTTCTGCACACCTCCGTGAGCAAATAGGCAGTGGGAAAACAATGGAGGGCCTTTTACTTGGAGAAAGGAACAAGGGCAAACCCAGGGAAGCACTCAGGCCTAAGGCAGCAATTCCTCCTTGCTTCAATCATACCCATCCCAGAAGACTCAAGGACTGGGGGGAGGTTACTTTTCTTTAACGATACATAGCATTTGTACATCTTGATAGAATACAATGTTAAGTTTTAATACACTTATACATCATATACTACTGGTCAATTCAAGGCACATAATGTCATAGCCTTAAAACATTTGTTTGAGATGAGAACACTCGTATAACTGGTTAGCTCTTTCTGATTTTTGGTGCAATATTGACAGCTGTAATTATCCTCTTTGCAAGAAAACACTAATTTTACTCTTATCTTGTTGCTTACTGTCCCTTCCCCTCCCCTTTCAGTGTCTAGTAACCACTATCCTGTAAGTCTATACACTAAGCTAATTTGCACTCTGTAAGTAAAGCCACATATTTGTCTTTCTGTGGCTCACTTATGTCAGTTGTAGCTTCAGTTCTATCCATGTTGCTGCAAATGACAATTTTGTTCATTACTGCTAATGGTATCCATTGTGAACGCAGACCCTGTTTTCCTTATCTGTTGATATCAATGAAGACCGCAGCTGACTCCCTACCTGGTCTGCTGTGAACAACGCTGCAATAAACAGATCTCTTTGATACACTGATTTCGTTTTCTGTGGTTAAGAACCCACTAGTGGGATTTATGGGTTCTATGGCAGTTCTTTTAACCTCAAGAGCCCCACACTGTTCTACCAAAAGTGGCTATACTACATTCCCATACAGTGAAGATGTTCCTTTCTCCATTTCCTTGCCAACATGTCACTTTTTGTCTGGCTGACTCACTCACTGGGGTAAGAAGCTAGCTCATGACATTCAGAGTTTTTTCATGTACTTGTTGGTCTTGTTAATCTTCTTTTACTTCTTTTGTCTATTCATCTCATTTCCCCATTTTAAATTTGATTATTTGTTTTTGCTGGTGAGTTCTTGATATACTTTGGGTATTAACCTCTTGTGAGAAAGTTTCCAAATATCCTCTGCCATTTCTAAAGGTAGCCTGTTCACTATTCTGATTCTCTTGCAGTGAGGAAGCCTTTTAGTTTGATGCAATCCCATGTGTGTGTGTGCTTTCCTTTGTTAAGACTATGCATTTATATTCTTGCCCAGACTATCCTGGCTGGTGTGTGTGTGTGTGTGTGTGTGTGTGTGTGTGTGTGCGTGTGTGTGTGTGCGTGTGTGTGTGTGTGTTTTCCCTTCTGGTCAACTTGGCACAAGCTACAGTCATCTGAAAAGAGGGACTCTCAATTGGAAAAATGCCTCAGTAAGATCTTCCTCCAGGCAAGTGTGTAGTTCATTCCATCTTCTCCATTAGTAATTGATGTGGGAGCGCTAGCTCCCTGGGGATGCTGTTACCACGGGACAGGTGGTCCTGATAGGCATTAGAAAGCAGGCTGAGACCAGGAAGCAGATCTCCTCCATAGCCTCTGCTCCAGTTCCTCCAGGTTCCTGCCCTGACTTTCCCCCTATGATGGACTTTTGTGGAAGTGAAAGCAAACCAAATGCTTTCCTCCCTAAGTTGCTTTCAGTCATGGTATTTCATCACAGCAATAGAAGACTAATGTCAGTGCTTCCCCTATTTTCTCTCCCACAAGGCTTAGTTTCAAGTTTTCATAGTCAAGTATTTTGTAATATTTAAGCTGCCTTTTCTGTACGAGAGAGGAGGGTCTCGTTTCTTTGTTCTACAGTTGTGGACATGCAGTTTCCCCAGCACTATTTACTGAGAACAATGTGCTTGCCCGGGCACTTATTTCTGGCACCTCTGTTGAAAATCACTTGGCTGTTGAAAGTGTGGGTTATTTTTCGGTTCTCCAGTCTGTCCCATTGGTCCTCCCGTCTATTTTTGTAGAAGGACTGTGAATGCCAGCTTTACATTCTGAAACTGAACAGTGTGATACTTCCAGCCTTGGTCTTTTTGCTCGAGACTTTGTTGGTACAGTCTCAGGTGGTTTCACTCAACTTTTAGAAGTCGTTTTCTCCTAGTAAGGGGAAAGACAACAAACACGACAGGGACTACCTTACACTTACAGATCCCTTTTGTAGTATGGGTCCTAACAATACTAATTCTAATTCATGAATACAGAACGCCTTTCCATTTGTTTGTCACCTGTTCAAAGTCTTACATCAATGTTTTATTTTCACTGTGGATTCTTTTACCTCCTGGTTAAGGTAGGGGTGTTTTTCTTGTTTTGTTTTTATAGCTATGACAAGTTGAGTGCTTAATTTCTCTTTCAGATGGTTCACTACTGGCATAGAAACAAGCTACTATTTTTGAAGTTGCTTTACTATTCCACAACTTTTTTATTAGTTCTCAGTTGCTTTTTAGTCTTTGGGATTCTCTACATACCTGATTGTGTCATCTGCAAATACAGAGCCATGACCTCCTCCTTTCCAACCCGTTAAGTGCTTTATCTGTTTCTCTCGTCAAACTGCTCTGCCTAGGACTTTCAATACCATGTGAACAGCAGTGTTAGTAGGCACTGTTCTTTGGTTTCCGATCTGAGAGAAGAGTTATTTTGGTATGGTGCTGGCTGTCAGTATTATGTGGCTTTTATTGTGGTGCATATCTACTTTAAGAGTAAATATTTTTCAACTATTACATTTATAGACGTTTTGCCTGTATGCCTGTCAGTGCAGTGTGTATGTCTGGGGCTGCCTGGAGGAGGCTAGATGAGGGTGTCTGATCCCTGGAACTGGAGTTGGACAGTTTTGAGCCACCACATGGGTGCTGGGAATTGAACTCTTAACCACTGGGTCATCTCTCCAGTCCCACTTTTTTCATGTGATGAAATTTAACAAATTTAACATAACTATACCTACAAAAACGATTATATGGATTCAGTCCTTTATCTTATGTATATATGTTTATTAATTTACATGGATTGATCTACCCTTGAATCCTTAGGATAAATCCCACTTGATCACAAGGATTTATTTATGTGATATTGAATTCTGTTTACTAATGTTTTTTTGGGAATGTCTGCATTATTCATCCAATATCTGCCTAAAGTGTTTTAAGAGCTTTTTATTGTTTGTGTGCTCCATATGTATAGACTAATTTGGAAATACAGTAGTGGCTCCTTAAATATTTTATAGAATGCATTGGTGAGATAATCAGGCCCTACACTTTTTCCTGTTGGGAAACTTTTCACTGCTGATTCAATTCCATTACCTGTTCTATGCTGGTATTCTCCTCTTTACAGGCCATCTTTGAAAACTTAATTCTAAGTGTCCCAATTTATTGGCAGACAGTTCTTTGTACTAGTCTCTTAAATACCTCTACCTTACTGTAGTATCAACTGTTATCACTATCTTTCTCATTTTTTTTTTTTTTTTTGGTTTTTCGAGACAGGGTTTCTCTGTGGTTTTGGAACCTGTCCTGGAACTAGCTCTTGTAGACCAGGCTGGTCTCGAACTCACAGAGATCCGCCTGCCTCTGCCTCCCAAGTGCTGGGATTAAAGGCGTGCGCCACCACTGCCCGGCTTACCTTTCACATATTTGATTCTGATTTTCTTCTTCCTAGCCCAGCATTTGGAAGGCTGAGATGGGGATTGGGGGGGGGAGGCATGTGAGTCTGAGGTCAGCGTGGGCTACAAAGTGAGCGCCTCTGAAAAACCATCTGGACACAACAATCAAAACTCAACATTTTAATTTGTAGCCTTTTAAAAATTTTTCTATTTCTATTCTCATATTTTTATCTTTTTTCTCCTCCTATTGGCTTTGAGCTTACTTCTTGTTTTTCTAGCTCCTTGAGAAATATCATTGGTTTGCAACTCTTCTACTTTCGACGTACGTACTTCTGGGGCTGTGAATTCCCCCTGGGTTTGAGACAGTGTTGTTACTTTCCTGTTTCAGGAAATCCCACACTCGTCCTTTTGGTCTCCTCTTTGCACAGCATTTGGAGACTTGCAGCTTCATCTCCTGGCTTTGGCATGACTCCGTCTCGTGCTTATACCAGTCTCTAGTTCTAGTGAACTATGTTCAGGAGAGTTACTCAGTATGATTTCAGTTCTCAAGAATTTGCGCAGACTCGATTTGTAGCCAACACCTATCCTGCAGAATGGGAAACGCCAACCCTGGAATCCACATTGAAAGTCGTATACAGCTGGATGCGGTGGTGGCCCACACTGTTAATCCCAACACTCAGAAGGCACAAGGCAAATCTCTGTGAGCTGAGGCCAGCCTGACCACACAGTTAGTTCCAGACCAGCCAGGTGACCTGCACCCAGAAAATAAATACATACATACATAAAGTGAGCCTAAACAGTGACCCACATCTGTAATCCTAGCACTGTGTGAGATGGGATACACGAGAGAACTGTACAAAAGCTCACAGGTCAGCTAGCCTGGAGAAGTCAGTCTGGCAGAAAACTGCAACAATAGAAGACAAGAACTCTTTTGACCTCCACACATTCAGCACTGACACATACATGACTCCCCGCCACACACACAATATAAACCTAAGTCTCATATCAGTATCCAACTATGGACTTCAGGGAGAAGTATCAATAAACACTTAATTTTTAAGAATATGTTTTATGTGTGTGAGTGTTTTGTCTCCATCTATGTCTGTGCACCATTTGCATCCCTGGTGCCCTCACAAGCCAGAAAGTGCTGGATCCCCTGGAACTCAAGTTCCAAATGGCTGTGAGCAGCCAGTGAAGGCTGGAGATAAAGCCTGGGTCCTCTGGAAGAGCAGCTAGTGCTCAACCATTGAACCACCTCTTCAGTTATGATTCTCTAATTAAAAAAAAAAAAAATCACCCCTCAGTTTTCCCAGGGTAGATTTCGTCCCAAACCAGTATCTTCTGAGACTATAACTAACATAGTGCATTTGATTAGGACACCACGATAAAGATTCCCTAGGCAGGGAGCCCCTTCAGGCAAACTAGTACACAAAACTCAACACAGAATTGCCAAACGATAAAGATTAAATCTGGCCATCTTCAGACAAGATTTTAGTTGTCTACTATGTTTAATTACAACTAATTTATCCCTATTGTTTAAGAGATAATTCATTCTACAACTATCTACTGAATACCTCAAATATAATTAATAATAAGTTAGCTTCTAGACAGGCTTTTTTTAGTATTATTTCACTACTTTTATAAATCTGAAGATTTTCCTTAATAGATTAGTTAAAAAATTCAAACTCAGACACTTGCAATACAGGCCTGGTGACCTGAGTTCAGTCTCCAGAACTAATATAGAGGTAGAAGAAGAGTTCCACAAATCTGTCCTTTGACCTCCACCTTTTTCCCACATAATCACAGCATAATAGACACATAGAGTAAGAGCAAATTTTAAAAATATTTTTAAATGAATTAAAAGGCAGAAGAGCACTTCAGAGGGAAGAAACAGCATGTACTGAAAGCATAAGCAATGCGGGCGGGGTGGGGGAGACACAAACTTTCAGCTACAGCTATTTAAGGAGACATGACTAATAGGTGAAGGGCCCATGTGGCATGAGGAAATCTGTCCGCACATCTACCTAACGCTAGATTACTTAAGGATAAAACATTCATGAGAAAGACTTGTTACACACGCTTAAAATGCACTTGAATCATGAAGATTATCACCATCACCCCAACAGGCTTTTTTAATTCCAAGTTCATGATTCAATACATGAGTTCACATATAAGAATTTGTTTAAAATAATCTGGCTTCAAATTCTTTAATAAAGGACAAAGAAATGAACTTGAGAAATATAGAAACTTAAGTCTGAACTCACTCTAAAAATGTGTATTACTCATGCCACACGTACTTTTTTTCAACTTAAAAACGCCAGATGCCGCCAACTCTTCAGGCTTGGCACCTCTAATACATGTAACTGATCCTGGTTTGATGTCCCACAGAACTATTCGAGACCAACCATTAATACTTAAGGGTTTGGTCCAGGTGGTAGCACCACACACCCAATCCCAGCACTCAGGAGGAGAGACAGGCAGATCTCTGTTTGAGATAGATTCAGATGGGAAAGATCTCTGCATGGGTCACAGTGTTGGATAAACGTATGTAGGCTTGGGAGAGAGAAGAAAAAGTGTAGACAGTTTAAAAAAGTAGTAGTTTTAAAAATAAAACAAAGTCTTTAAAGAGACCGTAAAAGTAATATAAAAGAGTACAGAGAGTCATAGATTAAAAGAGTAAAAATAAAAATAAGCCACATAAAGATGGAATATACATAAAGAGTTCTGATTATGCATATTATTGTGATTTCTTTGAATTTTTTGACTGCAAAGAGATATTTGATTCTGGGGGCTGCTATGCTAAACCAACATAGATTATTAATTTGAGTCTAAGAATATGTTGCTTTGGAAAAAGGTTCTGCTTTTGTTTCCACAGAAGATGAGAACCTTTGGATTCCTTCCAGGCTAATGTAGTTTGATGGAACAAGACCGCCCCCCCCCAAAAAAAAGTTTTCCGTGAACTCTAAAAATACTCCCCCTCAAAAGCAGGAAGCAGTTTGAAGAAAATTATGCCCAAATTCCCAAAATGATTGCTTACAAATGTCTGTTCTCACCTAAAGGGAGATAAGATATAGAGATGAGTACTTTGCATTTGTATGGATCTTGGTCTATGGATACAAATTTAAGATCAATTTTGTAACATGTATATTTCTACTCTTGTTTAAGGTATTACGTAATGTATAATTAAAATTACAGCTTAATGGATAATTATAATAGTCAAACTTGTAGTCATGTACGTTAGATTTTCTAAATGTACAGAGATGTATTTCAAATGGATAGGTATTCTTCAACCTTTTCAAAGACCTACAGAATATGGCTTTTAACATGTTTCAAGAACTTAGATTTTTCTTGACAGTGAAACATGTCAGCTTCTGGCAGCACCAATTACTTCGGAGAGGTTGACGGACACTGAAGAAACTCATTACGGACTTTGCCTTCAATGTGACAAGGCTAGCCATCTGGGCAAGAAACTGCTCTTGCTTGGACTGCTTGATGGCATGCTGTGTAAACTGGACATGCAGGACCCACAGAACTTGCCAAAAGAAGGTGAGATGGTTCTTTGGGGTTCCTGTCTCATGAAAGAACTGCCAGACATTTTTCAGGACACAGAAGAAAGTAACTGATGAACTTTACCATTACAAGGCAGAACAGATCTTCAAACTTCCTGCTTCATGGAAAAGTCTGCTGAATACTATGGGCCTGTAATGCCCCAATATTACAGAAAAACTTTGGGTGACCGTCCAGGCAGCAAGCTGTGTCTGTCAATTCTAAAGTTTTGGAAGTTGCTTACAATGCACTTCCTATTTACTTAGGGTAATATTACATCCTTCTGGGGTCTTTAAGAGTTGAGGACAGTTAGTTATAGCTTTTCTTAGTTATGATAAAAGATAAATTAGATATGAAACTTTGGACTCACAAAGATAAAATAGATGATAGTATATTTTCTTTAATTTTGCCAGATTAAAAGAAGACTAAATATTATACCTGCAATTCTTTCTTGAAACTGTTTTGTATATGTACTTTTACTATATAAGTTAAAAACCTTCCTTTTTAACTAGACAGAAAAGAGGAGATGATGTAGAATTTCCCTCTGTATACTGTGAATATGATTTATTACCATTGGTTAATAAAGAAGTTGTTTTGGCCAATGACTTAGCAGAGTAAAGTCAGGAGGGAAATCAGAGCAGAGATATATAGAGTAGGCAGAGTCAAGGAGATACCATGTAGTTCCTAAAGGAGAATACTCCAGAACAGAACCTTACCTAGTAAACCACAGCCTCATGGAGATAAGTGGATTAATAGAAATGGGTTAATTTTAGATCTAAGAGTTAGTTAATAAGAAGCCGGTGCTAACAGGCCAAACACTGTTGTAATTAATATAGTTTCTGTGTGATTATTCAGGTCTGGCCGGCTGGGAAATGAACAGTCTCCTTCTACAAGCCTGGTCTACAGAGCTAGTTCTGGGACAGCCAGGGATACACACACACACACATACACACACACACACACACACACACCATCTCAACAAACAAACTTAAAGGTTTAGTTTGGTTTTGGAAATAGCATTCTATTTAGCCTAGGCTGTCCTATGGCCAAGGTTGGGTTTGAATCCCTGATCCTCCTGACAGCAACTCCCCAGTTTGCTACCATGTCTGGCTTCATACAACTAATTAATTCTTTGATATCTAGGATTGTGCTAGTCTTAGCAAAAAACCCATAGAAGCCAAAGCAAGAAGTCAATGACATCATTATCAGTCACTGACAATGTGTTCAGCCCAGCAGAAAGGAGGGCTATGCCTCCAAGATTCAACAACCACAAAAAAAAAAAAATCAGAAACACAGGCCTTGTTCTAGATAGCCCAACCCAGCTCATCAATGTTCTCGGTCACAGAAAGACAGAGGTGCTTTCCCCCTTGAGTCAAGGAGCAGAGCACATGACAAAGTCGGCAGGAAGGGAACAGTGGCAAGGCACAAATAAGGAGGAGAGGACATCCCACCTGTTATCATTCCGTATCTCCATTTTACTAGAGCTTATGGCAGCAGAATGCACAACCAGGACAAGACCTCTTTGCTTAGAGGCATTATACATCATACTGTTTTCATCTCCTGTGCGTACCCCAACTTCATACTGCTATATAGAACTGAGACCTGTCTATTTTTTGAAGTTGCCAACAACACTGTAATAAGCAAAGCAAATGCTCATTTCCTCCCCTTAATCTGATTAGAATCTGTTATCTCTGCTCATCTTCCTCCCTTGTGACTGTAAGTTCCACTTCCCTGGCTATGCTCCAAAGTTATCTGTAACACCACAAACATTAAGGGATGATGTCATGGTGAAGGCAAGCAGCGCTAGAAACTATCATGCTGCAGGTAGTGAGAACAGAGAAGCCAGCAAGGCAGGTCATCTATCCCTTCTGGATGTCCATCCAGAGTCCTTTACACTGAAGATGGGCAATAAATCTCGGACATGAATTAAATCACATCAACTGAATTAAACAGTTTACAATCGTCTAGCCTGAAAGCTGATGCAAAATAGTATCTCTTTAAAACTGGGGGAAGGGGAGGCAATTCACACCAAGAGTTTCAACTGTGTCCATATTTAAACCTCTCAATCCCTATTTTGTTAAAAAATAAAATAAATGTCCTTGAAGCTGAACAGGTAGCTCAGTGGTAAAAGCACTGGTTGCTCTTCCAAAGGACACCCACACCTACACAGCTAGCAACCATCTGTAACTTCAGGCCCAGGATAATCTAACCTCACTCCACAGGCTCTGCACACAAGTAGTACACAGACAAACACACAGGCAAAACACCTAACAGTTAAAAAAAAAAAAGTCCTTCTTCAGTCTTTTTTTCACTCTGCATTCTGAGTTCTCTGTTCATTTTTATAAACAAAACACAGCATCAAAAACTCCTAACAAGGGGTATAGAGAAATGCTGCCAATAAATCTGAAGGTCTGAAGGGGATGATTTTCCTTCTTCAAAGGGTTTGAAGCCCTTTGTCTGTGGGTGGAGGGATGGAAGAAACAAAAAGATGAAATTTGCAGGCAAGCATCCCAGGCTCTAATCCTATTTTCTCAGCTAAGTTCAACAGAAGGTCATTTTCTGGGAGAAGGCAGGCAGGGGGTTAGGTAAGACATGATGATGGGCAAAATATGAATTAATCATTTAGGAGAATGGAAGACGGTGAGGGACAAAAGAAATTAAAAATCCATACTTTTAGCCAAAGGAAAATAAAAAAAGTAAGCTAGATATACAATCCGGCTGACTGTCATTAACCAATCCAAGTCCAGGGCTACAGCTCAGTTAACACAAACAACTGGCAGTTTCATAGAGAAATCGTGATAATTAATAATATAGTAGCAGTAAGTTCTTACTATGTACAAAAGTACAGCAAACATGAAAATAACCTCAGCACAAGCAAATAAATGAACATACACACTCATGCCTTCTTGATGCTTTTTCCTAATCTACATTAAGGATACAAGACTGCAAAAACATCAAGTGTGGAGGTTTGAGAGCCCCCTGGAGTGGGCTGGGAAACCATCTGCCTGAAGATCTTCATCTGGTGTTATGCCAAACAGTTACTAATGACTTCAAGACACTGGGCGGAGAAGAGGACAGCAAGAAAAGGGGGAGGAGAGGTCGGAAGTAAACCTCTCCCTCCTTCGCTCCTCATCTAATTATCAGAAACTGCGCAGTGTCTCTAACGTTACCTCCCACCCCCACCCCACAACGAAATCTGAAAGTCATCCAAGTGATCAAATCGACAAGACAAGTTTCTCAAGGCTTCGCAAAGTTTAATAGCAAAAAACTACCTAAAAAGAATCACGGTTTTTGGAAATCGTTGGCAAATCAATTTCAATAAAAACAGTCACTAAGAACTGCAGTTTAAAAATATACCACAAAAGCCCGTCTACCCAACCAGGAGTCAACAGGACCATCCACATGCTGTGACAGAAATCACACAGATCCAGAAGCCCACATAGTAGGCTCCCAATAAACAACTCTTCCGATGCGAGGCGATCTTGAGATGAAAAGCACCTGATAGGCAAGGAGAGGGGTGTACCCGGGGAAATTAACCCAGTGTGAATCCTGGCTCGCGTCTAGACTCAAAACAGACGCCTTTCTGGCTACATCACCAAACGCCTTTAACAAAAACTCTAGGAGGCACAGTTTAAAAAAAAAAAAAAAAAGAAGAAGAAGAGAGAAGAGAAGAGAAGAGAAAGTTGTAAGCCTTTTCTTTCCTTTTCCATTCGGACAAAACAACGTCCGAAAGCTGGCTGCATACCAAGAACAATTCTTTCGTGTGCGGGGGGGAAGGGGCAAAGACCTTCGTATTCCCCAAATAAAGACCCTATTCCTGTCACTCTCCCAAATCCTCGTGAGCCCCATCTCTCAAAGTTCCCCAGCCTCCGTTCACAGCTAAAGCACCCCGAAAAGTAGCGCCCCCCAACTTCCACGTCCCCCCCATCCTGAGTCCCACTTGCCGCGCATGCGCAGTGGCCGGGTGGCGCGGCCCTGCCCGCCAGCCCCCTTACCATGTACCAGGTCCCCAGGATAATCGTCCCGGTGCGGACATGACAACAGCCGCAGCACCGGGTGCTGTAGTACTGGCCGCCGCGGCCCTGCTTGAAAGTCATGGACACCATCGGGAACCTCGCGGGCCTCGTCCTCGCCCAGGCCCCTGACAAAAGCTTTCGGCGGCCCAGCGGTTGAACCCAGACGACTCGGCGACGCTGTCCAGAGCCAAACGACGCGTCTTCTGGCCCGCCTTCGGCCGGGGTCCCTGCCAACTCCTGGGCGCCTGCGCTCTGGGCATCGGGCGCCGCTCTCGCGCGACCTCGGCTCGGCGGCTTTCCCGCCTCCTTTTGCCACATAGAAACCAATGAGGAGCGGAAGGCTGGAGTCCCCCGCTTCTGATTGGAGAAAATGAGGAGATTGAAACAGCTCACGCCCAATCAAAAGTTCAACTCTCTCCGGCGCTGTTTCGGTCGGCGTGAACGTGGCCCTGTTCGCGGTCTGGGGCTGTGTGGATAGAGGGTAACTCTTTGGTTCGCCAGCAACGAGACGGGGTTGGGCGGCGGACAGCGGGCACGGAGATCTCTGGCGCTGTCTTTGGCCACGTTGTCTTTGTCACAGGCCTGCGATGCTCCCGTGACGTGTTCGCCTAGCTCCATTGTTGGGCCGGCCGGGGGCGTGCCTGTGGGGGAAGGGGCGGTGCCGGCGGGGAAGGGGCGTGGTTACCTTCCTGGCGTGGTCCTTTAGGCGCTGGCCATCAGCGAGGGCTCAGCGAAGACTAAAGGATTGGGTTTCTGCCCTTCCCCCTTCTCTCTGTAGCTTGCTTAGAGGGAGCCAAGAAATACCACTGGACTCTGCTGAAGCCCAAGGGATTAAGGAAAATGACAGCAAGAAGAAAGTGGAAAAGCCGCTTAGCGGCTGGGTTTTCACAGATAATAGCTTCTTTTGAAGAGAGACGTTGTGAAGCGTATTGAAATAAGCCAGAAAAAAAAAACATAGGGTGTCTTAAGTGAGAAACCAGCTACGCTTTTCTGCGTATTCTGATTCCACAGTGATCAATCCTCAGCTTTCTTTGGAATGCTGGACATCTCTAAAACGCGTTCACTGGACTCTGAATCTCATCCCTTCCCAGAGAAAACCATTTGGCAAAAATTGGGTGATTCATTTCTCATTCCTACTTCAACACTGGGTGCTTTACCTTTCTATTAACCCCAGCTCTGTTACATTCAGACAGACGTCAGAGTCAGGAGAAATCCCTGGAAATTCACTGGCCAGCTACCCTAGTGCCTGAAGGAACAGACAAGGGGGAGCTCAAAGACTTGGTAGTGTTTGAGAATCCTGAGACATCTGTGTGAGTTTATGCCTCGTGTGTGGGGTACTAGAGGAAGCCAGAAAAGGGCATCAGATCCCCCTGGAGCTGGAATTACAGGGTGCCGGGAACTGAACTCTAGGCCTCTGGACGAACTCAAAGCGCTTGTTTGGTTTGTTTGTTTTTTTTTTAAGATTTTATTTTATGTATATGAGTGTCTGGTGCTCTAATCTCCCATTCTCTTCCTCCTCCTTTCTGTTTCCTGTTTTTAACTTTTGTTTTGAGACAGGCTCTCGGACTAGCCTCCAACTCACTTTGTAGCTTAGGATGATCTTGAATTTCTGGTCCTTGTTTGTACCTTGTCTCCTGATCCTCCCATCCCTGCCTCAGCCAGCATTTTGTCTATGGTAGGCAAACCCTGTACTAGGCTACATCCCCAGCCCTTACAATCTTGTTTCTTGTTTAAAAAGCTATCTACCCTTGCTGCCTGCCTCAGTCAGTTTTCCCTTCACTCCATCCCTTCTCTGTCACCGTTGCTCTGTTAAACCTAGTCTTATAACCCTAAAATCTTCACAAGGTTGAGAGTTGCCATACCCAACTTTTTTCTTACTTGATACCCCAGGGAAGCCATTGGTTGCCTCCTCTTTAATCTAACAATCATATTTTATCTCAGTACATTCTAAAATAAAGTAATAGTGAAAAGCTTATAAAACCCATTGGCTCCTTTCCCTCCCTTCCCAGGTCTCCTTATTACCTTCCTCACCTCCCACAAACCCTTCTCTACTTCTTTGTTTCGAGGCTTTCTTTGATGCCTATGGCTCACCATTCTTTCCATCCTTGTGTTTGTCTCTCTTTCTTATGAGCCTTGGCGCTTCCCATCAAAAGGGCAAGAGTCTTGTTTTTCATCCCTTTCAATGGAGTTTGGCTGTATCCACCAATGAGGAACTCACATAAAATAAGCACTTGAAAAGTTTCAGTCCTTTTGCAAAACCTACAAAAAATCTCTAGAAGAGCCTGTGATGGCTTGCTACTCAGCAAGGGATAAACAGGATAAGCCATTGATGTTACTCCAGAAGGCACCAAACCCACCAGCAGATGTGGGAATGTTCTACATCTGTCCTCAGATCGGTTCACCAGCTGACAACAGGATTCAACTGAACTGATTGAGACCAGCATAGATATCTAACTTTTCTGGTTATGAGAAATTTTTTATATGTACAATGTTTGAAGCCCAAACTTTCTAAGTGGCTTATTACCCAGCAAAAGCTAATGCAGCTGTCAGATTTCCCCTTCATACTATAAACATATTTTTATATTCTTTTTCTAATTAAAAACTGTGTGTGTGTGTGTGTGTGTGTGTGTGTGTGTGTGTGTGTGTGTGTGTATGTGATTCATGAGTGGGTATAGGTGTATGTGGAGGTCAGAAGACAGCTTTTAGGAATTGGTCCTATTACACAGTAGTTTCTGGGGATTGAGCCCTGGTCATCAGGCTTGCGGGGTAAGCACTTTCACCTGCTGAGTCACCTAGCTGGCCTTTTTTTTTCCTTTTAAATCTGTATGTTTGTGTATGTGCATGGTTGTCTCTATAAGTGTTGGCATGCACATGCCACAGGAGTCCTGTGGAAGTCAGAGGACAAACACATGTCATACACTTACACAAACACACACACCGTCTTAGTCACTTCTCTGTTGCTGTGAAGAGACACCATGAACAAGGCAACTCATAAAAGAAAGCATGTAATTGCAGGCCTGCTTACAGTTTTGGAGGCTTAGTCCATTACCATTGCAGAGAGCACGGTGACAGGCAGGTGCTATGGGACAATGGTTTTACCCTATAAAGATGTGTTTCTTGTACTTGTTTAATTAAATGCTGATTGGCCAGTAGCCAGGCAGGAACCATAGGTGGGGCAACCAGGCAGGAAGTAGAGCCAGAACAATGAGAACAGGAGAATTCTGGGAAGAGGAAAGATGTAGTCTGCAGTTGTCACCCAGGCACAGGTGTGACCACCTCACCAAAAAAGGTACCAGGCCACGTGGCTAACACAGACAGGAATTATGGGCTAATATAAGTTATACTAGTTAATAAGAAGCCTGAGCTAATAGGCCAATCAGTTTATGATTAATGTAGACCCCTGTGTATTTCTTTGGGACTGAACGACTGTGGGTCCAGGGCAGGACAGAAAACTTGGTCAACAGGCAGGCACAGTTCTTGAGAAGTCACGGAGTGCTACATCCTGATCCATGTGCAGAGAAAGAAAGAGACTGGGCCTGGCATGGGCTTTTGAAGCCTGAAAGCCTACCCCCAGTGACACTCCTCCTCTAACAAGGCCACACCTCCTAATCCTATCAAAGAGTTCCACTCCCTGGTGACTAAGCATTCAAATATATGAGCCTGGGGGAACTCACACACAATACACCTAAATTTTTAAACAGCCCACAAAATAAAAATTACAGGAGCAGATGAGGTGCTGAATTGACACACAGGCATGTCAAATCCCTAACAGATTGTGGCTGATTTGTGTGTCCATACATCTATCTTTCTACCCATCTGTACATCCCTTGTCTGTTCATCCGTCATCTCCTTTGCTTCTCTCTGTGTATTCTCTCTGTCTCTCTGTCTCTGTCTCTCTTCCCAATGATCATCTAGGAACATATGTGAGATAGAATCACATGTAGGCAGGGCAGCTTTGAACTTGATATCTCATCAAGGATTACCTTGAACTTCTGATTCCCACCTCTCCACCTCCCAGATTCATATAGCACATGCTATATGCCCAGATTTGGAGGGTACTGGGTTAGGGTTGGGGATCAAACTTGAGGCTTCTTGCAAGCCTTTTGAGTGCTCTACGAACTGAGCTATATCTGCAGCCCCTGCCCTTCCCATGCTATGGCATTTTAATAGATGTAAGAAGCCTTCTCCAGATGCAAAAGTCGTGCTTCATAATGGGCACCATTCATGTGGTACTCCACACGTGGACACAGTTCAAATCCTCGGCTGGTCACCAGCAGCCCAGGCTGGCCTTGCTGAGTGTCTGTATGTGCTGTCTTACCGCCTGTCTACAGTAAACTACTTATAGAATGGACATGTTTATATATCTTTTTATTTACCAAACCACCCAGTACCAAGACCAGCTTGATAAATATTTGCTGATGGGTGGGCAACCCAGAAATGGGCCATTGGCCCTGAATGGCAGAAAAGCAAACCATTCGGACTCATAACAGCGTTCATTTTCTAGAGTTCCCCATGCCTGACTGCTGGGCTTGAGCACCTGATCCTAGCATTGGCCTTGTAAAAATGTGACCTTCTGTGACACACGACATGACCTTGAGTGTTTCTGCCTCTGTTGCCAGTGTCAGTTTACCCTCCCTTGAGGGCTTTTAAGAGCCACAGGCTATTGCTGAGGCTGTAAAGCTTGGCCTTGGATTAGCCATGGCCAGGACTGACCACTGTGTATGTGGCCTCAGCGCTACCCAGGCTTAGATGGGTCTCCCAGAGACCCCAGTGTTTCTCTATAATATTTTAAGCAGAAAGATCTCAAACATGTACTTGAAGACTTCTCTAACGTAAGATTTCAGAGTGGCTGCATTATCGTAGGCAGGATTCTCACGAGCCTGTCTACCTTCCATTCAGTCCCCAACAAGCAAGAATCTTACTCTTCAGACACAGAGTTATCCATGTGCTATGCTACCCTGCTGGGATCAACCGAAAATGAGTGCAAAGTCCCCCCACCAAAACAAAGACAGCCATGGAAACACCTCACAAATGAAGACTTGCAAGTAAAGGGCTGAACATCAGATGCTTGTAAGGTGGCCATGAGCAGTTCTTTTCTCCACGTTCATCTTGTCACTTCTAAAACATAGAAGAGTGTCCTCCTACCCCTGCCATCCCCAGGATCCCTGTCTTGATCCATGTCCCAGGTTGAGAACCCAGAGGGTGGGATGTAAGTGGCCTGCCTGTTCAGAGCCCTGAATCTATTCCTGGTGCACTAGGCATGGATAGTCAATGCTGGGATTGCTACAGTCTGAGTATGGCTTATGTGTCTCCCCACAGGCTCATGTACCAGATATTTTGTTCCCAGTGTGGCGATGTCAAGGTGTAGGAGCACCTTTAAGAGATGGGGCCTATTGAGTCGTTGGATGTACTGCACTTGACAGGCATTATAGTGATTTTTACGGGAACCTAATTAGTTCCCAGGAGAGGATTAGTTCCCAAGCAAAGATGCTCTCTGGCTCCCCATCTCATCATACAATCATCTCCTTATTCCTGCCATTGTGATGCTCCTGCCGTGGGCTCTCATCAGAGCCAGGCAAGGCTGGCATCACATGCTCCAGAACTGTGGCCTTTGGGGATTTTCAGCCACACATACTTTCTTACAGCGATGGAAAACAGTCTCACACCAATGTAGCCTGGGAACACAGAGTAGAGCCTGAGTTTAGAATTGTTCTATTGCCGGTCGGTGGTGGCGCACGCCTTTAATCCCAGCACTCGGGAGGCAGAGGCAGGCGGATCTCTGGGAGTTCGAGGCCAGCCTGGTCTACAAGAGCTAGTTCCAGGACAGGCACCAAAGCTACAGAGAAACCCTGTCTCGAAAAATACAAAATAAAATAATTTAAAAAAATTAGAATTTGTCTATTAGCATAGTCTTCGAGTACTTTTGATTTTTAGACTTATGGATCCAGTGTGTGACTTTATCCACTGTGGCCCAGAGAAGCCAAAATGTTGGATACCCCTGATTCATCTGTTCTGAAAGAGACTTCTGAGGTAGAGACACAAACTTCAAATGCCTAGGGGAAATAGGAAGCCTTTAATATCCCTGGTTCCTGAAGTGGGCAGGAGGGTCCCACTGGGAGTGGGAGCCCCATTCTGACTGTCCCAAGAGGTCTAGCTAGGCCTGGGTTCCAGTTCCGACTTATCCTCTATCCACAGAGCAATCCTTGAGTCTGTTGATTTTAGCCTCTCCCAAAGCTACAGTTTCCCAGCTCTGCAGTAAATGGGCGCCTGGAGGGTCTAGAGTTCCTTCCAGATTTGAGCTTTGAGGATCGGCCCTAGCAAGTCTTTTCCTCTTCTCACTTCTCCGGTTCCTTTCTCCATCCTTGCACACTCTTGTCTCTAGCTTGGCTGCTCATTGATCTGACCCCCACTTTTCTTCAATAGCTAGGTTTGCCAGGTTGTACCTAAGAGCTCACCTGCTCTGATAGTCTGGCCTTCCTAGATACGTGTGATGTAGAGTCCTGTCCGCAAGACAACTCGGTGATACTGAATGAGCTGGGTCAGGGCTCTTCCCTGTACCGTCCTAGGGGACTCATCCTCAGACGCCCAGCTCCAGCCTCACCCAGAGACCCACCAGCCCTCTCAGAGGCCAAGGGTGAATCAGTTGTGGCAGCTTCTTTATGTGTCACGTAGCTGAAGAGCATCCTCCACGTATTCAAACCCGAACCTGGGTATTACTGTGCAGGCACTTTGTGGATGGCATTAAAGTTCATAACGCTGTGGCTTTAAATAAGATTGTTTGTTCTGGGTCATAAGGGTGGGTCTGATTCTGTCAGCTGAGATGTCTTGAAAGCAGAGGCTCCCCCTATGGAGGAGAACATCCTTCCTGGAACATTGGCTTCACCCCGTACTGTGCATTTCCATCCTCCTCTTCCTGGTAGTTATCCCAAGGATTCAGACTCACCTAGCCAGTTCACACCAGTACAAGCCAGTTCCTTACAATCGTCTCTTAATATACAACCCCCCTTCTGGTTCTATCTCTCTGGTGGAACCCTAACTATTAGACATAGGTAGTAAACCCCACATGTGATATATACTCTCCAAGTCATTTCTCAAAAACAAGAAACTTGCCCCACCCCCTGCCTCTCTAGTTCATGTCCTCATGGCCCAGACAACAGCGGGCAGAGGGTGTCAGACTTTTTTTTAAGTGGGAAGGATGGATTTGCTCCTATTCAAAAAGGAAGCTCCTGAACACATGTAACTGAGGGTTTTTAATCCTGAACAGTCTCCATTTGGGAATTCTCTGTAAATCTAGTTTATCCAGTGCTGTTTTTGTGGACTGATTTTCTTTGCTTTATGTTTAAAAACCACTTATGAGTGAGTACATGTGATAATAGTATTTCGGGGTCTGGGTTACCTCACTCAAAATGATGTTTTCTAGCTCCATCTATTTGAGTGCAAAATTCAAAATGTTGTTACTTTGTTCTGCTGTGTAGTACTCCATTGTGTAAATGTACCACATTTTCTTTATCCGTTCTTCAGTTGAAGGGCATTTAGGTTATTTCCAGGTTCTGACTATGGCAAACAATGCTGCTATGAACATAGCTGAGGACATGTCCTTGTGGCACAATTGAGCATCCTTTGGATATATACCCAAAAGTGGTATTGATGGGTCTTGAGGGAGGCTGTTTCCTAATTTTCTGAGAAATCACCACACTGACATCCAAGGGGGTTGTACCAGCTTGCTTTCCCACCAGCAATGTTTTTAATGGTGGAATCTTCTAAGTACATTTTAATCAGAATGAGACAGCTCACCAACATCAACATTCACTTTTACAGCTATTGCTGAGTGTCTAAAATCAAAACAGTGAAGTTTAATGAGCTGTACAAGTCTTCCAGGGACAGGAAGATCCTGTGCCTGCACGCCTGCGAGTTAGTAGTGTGTGACTCTTGGGAAAGTGAAATCAAAGAACCCGGAATTGTTTGCCTTTTTGTTTTCAAAGATTTTTGGCTTCTAAGCATCTCTCACGTCACCCTACATATACGGACTTGCCAAACATCTGGACTTTAATTATTAAAAATAATAAATATCACTGGTCACATGAAGCTTTGTTCCCACTGGGTAAGCAGGGGATGGGTAAGATGTGTTCCATTTCTCTTGGTCTAGTTAGAAAACAGTCTCATCTCCTGATGAACCAGATGGCCCTTCTGCTGGGACCAGGGGTACAGGGAAAATGAGGAGGGGTGGACTGGAGTGAGAAGGAAGAGTGAAAGACATCAAAGTTCACCCAAGAGAGTTCCAGGCTATGAGGGTCAGAGTTCTAGTTAATATGAGAATAGGAAAAAAGGCGAGAGTCTGGTAGACAGCCAGGAAGGAAGGCTGAATCAGCCCTAGCTTGTAGGGTGCAGCAGCAACTCCCCCTTCCCTCGGTGCACCCTGTTTCTTCTGGCCTCCAACCCAAGCTCACAATAGAAGAAACCAGCTTCTTCATAAAAGAGCTCCCACTAGCTCCCTCATGTAGTCCCAGGCCTTGGGCAGCCGCCAGTGGCCTGTCAGGGCGTGCAGGACGGGATTTGCTCCGGCTGCTATCAGGTGAGGAGTGCCTGGCCTCGCCCTTGGCATTTTGCAGTGCACTCTCATAGCAAGTCATCTTTTTCCTGCCCATTTGGGCCAGGCAAAGGGAGCTAGCTCTGGGCAGGGAGGCGCACTGGCCCGCAAAGGCTGGCATGGGAGACCATGCTAGATACTTCGCAACTGGTCTCATGGTAACAGGCTGGTGTGCCTGGAAAACTGATAGTTCTGCATAGAGCCACTTAACTGACCATTTGAAGAAAGCACTGGAAGCCGAGGTGAAAGGCAGAGTAAGGGTTAAGGGCACACACAAGCATAAGCTGGCAACTGTGGTGATCATTTTCAGAAAATATTAATATGCTTCTCTTTTGCCTTAGGATGTGACATACTCTCTCAAATCTGCCTGACTGGTCCGTTTACATGGAGGAGATTAAGATTGTTCTAGCAGGACTACAAAAAGAAAGCATCAAAATTTACCTCTGCACAGTCAAAATAAGAATTTTATAGTTTTGCTGATTCGTAATTGAGATACAGCAACATTTACAATCTGATGAGTTTGACCCAAGTACCTATCTGTGAAATGAGCAGTAAGCTAACACATCTGTCACTTCAAAAATTTTTCCTTGACTGTCTCAACACACACACACACACACACACACACACACACACACACACACACACAACACACACAATGCGATTCCAAGGCCAACTTAAAGGCATTACCAGTGTTCAAAATATACTTAAATATGGTCAGGAAGAGATCTTACAGTTAGTTACTAGTAAAGACGAGTCCTCACATTTGTTTACAAAGAGTGATAAGGAGAAAAGGGGCAGCAGGGACAGTCCTAGTGCCACAGCGCATGTGTAACCATCCCTCAGAGGCTTCAGGTCCTCCTGATGCCAGCCAGTGAGGCAGACGTCTCCCACAACCTGCCTGAACTACAGACCGAGTAAGACTGAAGCATGGGGGAGAACCTGGAGAGACACTATGCAGCCTAGAGAAAGAGCAGTGTTTCCAGTGGAAGGTGCTTGAAATCCACATGTTCTCTCTGTACAACGTGTTTGTGGTATATGAAGAAAGGGGATGCCAAGGTTGGGCAGGCTAAAATAGTCAGTTGTTGGTTCTACTTACACATAAGCTTTCTGTCACTGTATATGAATTTGCATTTTCTAAACTATTATACAATATCATAGTGTTTACATGCTTCTTCTAGTCATTGTCACTGTCTGTAATTGGAGACTCGGCTTTGTTATTGCAGGAACTCATAGGTTGCTTCTTTTTAAAGCTGAACACTTATCTCTGCTATACAGACAAGAACACAGCTTGTTTACTCATCATCTAATAGGCTTTTGGTTGTTGCCAGTGTCTGGCTATTGGACAGTGGCATAACTTTCTTTTTGTGGACTTGTACTTTGTTTCCCTCTTGGAGATGCTTAGGAATGGGATGGTTGGTTTATAATCTCAATGCATTTATAAGTTTTTAAGAAGATTAACTTCCATGAGCCAGGTACCGTGTTCCAGCTGCTTCCCATCCTGTCTGTATTTCCTACGACCAATATATAACTTTAACCATTTCGGAAAATGGGTAGGATAATGATAGTGACTTCCAAAATGAGACTCACAGAAAGATGAGCCCAAACACGTCTGGCGATGACTTCGGTAAGTGACTTTCTTAACAACATTACACTGAAGCAAAATACCGTAGTGGTTAGAAAATGGGCATGGTATATGCATGATGCCAGGTTTGCGAGCGTAACTCATTGTAGCACTGTAAAAGCAGAAAAGTGAAGACCCAAGTGTCTACTAATGTAGCCCTAATCAAACAAATTATGGTACCCTATTTCATGTGCACGTATTTACACACACCTATATATGTGATGTGGGATGTCCTTCTGTATATGTGTTGCTCTTATTAACTAGTGAATAAAGCTGCTTTGGCCTATGGAAGGGCAGAAAATAGCCAGGCTGGAACAGATATGGAGAGATGATGTAGGATGTTCTTCTGTCTCTTTGTGTTGGTTTCATTGGTTAATGAATAAAGAAACTGTCTTGGCCTAGTTGATAGGGCAGTAGGCGTGGTAAGACAGAATTGAATGATGGGAGGAAGAAAGGCAGAGTAAGGGAAAGCCGCCATGCAGCCACCCGAGACAGATGCTAGGAATCTTACCCAGTAAGCCACTGCCACGTGGAGATACACAGATTAATAGAAATGGGTTTAATTAGATGTAAAAATTAGCCAATAAGAAACTAGAGCTAATGGGCCAAGCAGTGATTTAATTAATACAGTTTCTGTGTGGTTATTTCAGGGCTAAGCTAGCCGGGTGACCAAAAAGAGCAAGCGGGGCCCTCTCTCTGCAACAGACAGAGAATAGGCAGAGTCAGGGAGTTGTCATGTAGCTGCTGAGAGAGAAAGATGCTGGCCGGAACGCTAGAACCTTACCAGTAGGGTACAGCCTTGTGGTGGTACATAGATTAATAGAAATGTGTTCATTTAAGATGTAAGAGCCAGGCAAGAATGTGTGTAAGTCATTGGCCAAACTGTTGCAATTAATATAGCTTTGTGTGATTATTCGGTTCTGGGCAGCCGATAAATGAATGAACAGTCTCTGTTTACATATATGAGAGTTTATATGTGCATATATACATGTATTATAAGGAATGATTTCCTGTTTGTATTGGGCAAGCCCCTAATCTGATAGGGTAACCAGCAGGCTGGATCCTAAGGAAAAAACTGCATTCAAAGCCAAAGGTATTATGACTGTATATCCATGAGCCTGTAATGCTGCTTTCAGGTCTGCAGCGTATCTGCTGCAGAATCTCTCCTGAATGCAGGAATGCAACCTTTTTGTTCTATTCTAGCTTTAAAATGATGAATGAGGTGCCTCTACATTATAAAAGACAACCTGCTTACTTAAAGTTTACCCACTTAAATGAGATCTCATCCAGAAAAAAAAACTACATAGGAATGTTCATAATAGTACTTGAACAACACAATACCCAGGCATCTAGCAATCCAGCCACATTGGTACAAAATTAACCATCACAGTTATGCATGAAATACTAGGCAACCATGTATTTAAAGTCTGGATGCATTGAGATGACTGTATCTCCAAGATACATTAAGTAGGAAAAAAGCCAGATATAAAACAACATATATGTTGCAAGGAACTACTTGTTTGTCCCAGGAGCCCAGAACCAAAATAATCACACAGAAACTGTATTAATTAAATCACTGCTTGGCCCAATTGCTCTAGCTTTATATTGGCTAACTCTTTCATATTAATTTAACCCATTTCTATTAATCTGTGTATCACCACAAGGTTGTGGCCTACCAGCAAAGTTTCTGCACGTCTGTCTCTGGCAGCGGATCAATGGTGTCTCCTCTGCCTCTTCTTCCCAGTATTCCATTTAGTTTTCCCCACCTAGCTCTGATCCCCTATAGCTCTGCTATAGGCCCAAAGCAATTCTTTTATTAACCAATGAAGGCAACACATAGACAGAAGGACCTCCTATACTATTTCCCCTTTTCTATTTATTTTTTCTCATTATATAATATATTATATTATACTATACCATTACATTATATTGTATTATTATATATTATGTATTCTCAAATATTCATTTTCTCTCTTTTTTAAATTTATTTATTTATTAAAGATTTCTGCCTCTCCCCGCCACTGCCTCCCATTTCCCTCCCCCTCCCCTAATCAAGTCCCCCTCCCTAGTCAGCCAGAAGAGCAATCAGGGTTCTCTGCCCTGTGGGAAGTCCAAGGACCACCCACCTCCATCCAGGTCTAGTAAGGTGAGCATCCAAACTGCCTAGGCTCCCACAAAGCCAGTACGTGCAGTAAGATAAAAAAAACCCATTGCCATTGTTCTTGAGTTCTCAGTAGTCCTCATTGTCCGCTATGTTCAGCGAGTCTGGTTTTATCCCATGCTTTTTCAGACCCAGGCCAGCTGGCCTTGGTGAGTTCCCAATAGAACATCCCCCATTGTCTCAGTGTGTGGGTGCACCCCTTGCGGTCCTGAGTTTCTTGCTCGTGCTCTCTCTCCTTCTGCTCCTGATTTGGACCTTGAGATTTCTGTCTGGTGCTCCAATGTGGGTCTCTGTCTCTGTCTCCTTTCATCGTCTGATGAAGATTAATATTCAGGAGGATGCCTATATGTTTTTCTTTGGGTTCACCTTCTTATTTAGCTTCTCCAGGATCACGAATTATAGGCTCAATGTCCTTTGTTTATGGCTAGAAACCAAATATGAGTGAGTACATCATATGTTCCTCTTTTTGGGTCTGGCTTACCTCACTCAGGATAGTGTTTAAAGAAGTTGAGCTTTCGTTATTTGCAGATGATATGATAGTATACATAAGCGACCCCAAAATCTCTACCAAAAACTCCTACAGCTGATAAACACCTTTAGTAATGTGGCAGGATACAAGATCAACTCCAAAAAATCAGTTGCCTTCCTATACACTAAGGATAAGGAAGCAGAGAGGGAAATCAGAGAAGTATCACCTTTCACGATAGCATAAAATATCTTGGGGTAACTCTGACCAAGGAAGTGAAAGATCTATTTGACAAGAACTTTAAGTCTTTGAAGAAAGAAATTGAAGAGGACACCAGAAAATGGAAAAATCTCCCTTGCTCTTGGATTGGGAGGATCAACATAGTAAAAATGGCAATTCTACCAAAAGCAATCTATAGATTCAATGCAATCCCCATCAAAATTCTTCACAGATCTGGAGAAGACAATAATCAACTTTATATGGAAAAACAAAAAACCCAGGATAGCCAAAACAATTTTGTACAATAAAAGATTGTCTGGAGGCATTACCATCCCCTTTTATATTTTAAAAAAGGAAGGCTTTAACTTTTATAGTAAAATTACATATAACAAAACAGGTAACAAGCAAGAATTACAGTTACAATATTTCTATTTACTTTATCTTTTATTATAACTAAGGAAAACTATAACTATCATCTATTTTTCAACTCCATCAAAGACTCCAGCAGGATATAATATTACCTAAGTAAACAGGAAGTGCATTATAAGCAACTTCCAAAACTCTAGAAATGACATAGACATCTCACTGCTTGAACAGTCATCCAAAGTTCTTCTGTACTGTTGGAGCATCCATCTTCAGCCTACAAGCCCATAGTATCCGGCAGACTTTTCATGAAGCAGGAAATTTCAAAGACAGATCTGCCTATATTGGCAGTTTGCCAGTCACTTTATTCTGTATCCTGCAGAATGTTTCACAGACTCTTTCATGAAGCAGGAATCCCGAAAGATCATTCACCTTTAGGCAAGTTCAGTACTCATTTCTCTGCGGGTCCTGCATGTCCAGTTCAGCAGTCCAGGCAAGAGCAGTTTCTTGCCCAACTGGCTATCAAACTCCATAAGGTGCCTCCTCAATGATCATCTTCCTCTTGAAGTAACTGGTGCTGCCAGGAGTAGACATGTCTCACTGTCATGAAAAGTCTTAAGTTCTTAAACATTTTAAATGTCATATTCTGAAGGTCTCTGAAAGATTTAAAGAATACCTATCTAAAATATATCTCTATACATCTAGAAAATCTAACTAACATGACTACTAGCTTAACTATTATCTATTAACCTATATTTCTTAATTATGCATTATATTTTTAAATGAACTACACAAACATAATACCTTAATCAAGGGCAGAAATTATATATCAAGATTGACCTTAAATTTGTTTCAATAAACCAAGATCCGTAACAATGAAAATTATTCTTATTACATATAAAATATGGTATCACTGTAAAAAAAATGATATACGTGGCTACTTTGGTTGTAGTGAATTGCTATGGAGAAGGGGGAAATTGCTTCAGAAAAGACAAGCTGAGAGGCCGAGAATAGGCAAGCATATAGCCTTGTCTTAGCATCCCAGCCTTTGCATCCAAATGCTACCAGATGGGGACAGCCATATGAAGCGAGGGAAGTAGCGATTAGGGACTGGGAGGGACAGAGGTCAGAGATATGCTGTAGAGTAACCTAGATAGGAGCCAAGCATGTGGCTCACCCTTTTGTGAGGGGCTTGATGAGTCATGACATGAGGGAGGACTGAGGAAGCAAGATGGGTGAGCCATGGTGAGGCAAAGCCATGTGGTACCTTTTGCTTTGCAGTCAAGTTGAGGCTGCTGGCTTCTTGGCTAAGGACAGGAAGGATGGGGTAGATTCTCAGGCCTTACACCTCCTCCACTGAAACCTTTTGAGCCAGATACTACTCTCTTCCCTGACCTTCTGGGTTTGCAAATCTATATAAAAAGACCTTTCCTGCCAGGGAATTTGTGCAAAGGTGCGCTTGAGATGGGAGGGAGGGACAGGACAGTTGAACCCTTGCTGTTTCTCGGGTCTTTAAGGTTCTGATTACACTATAATAGTGCTTTTAAAAAGGGGGAGGGGCAGTTTGGGATACAGTCCAGGCTCACATATGGTCGTAGTTAAGAGATGCAGTGTGTCCACTGTAATTCCAGACTCCTCCAGCCCTCTGTGCTCCCCTCGTTCTGCAGCCCTCCTGTCTTCTCCCAGAGCTTCTCTCTTTCCCCACGCTCTAGGCTGGCTCCTTCCCACGTGGCCAATCTGGCCTTGATGCCTGCTCACAGTTGGCCAGCTGTGTTCAAAGCTGAGCAGCCAAGGCCAAATGGCTCTCACTCTCAACCCAGGGCCCATTTTAAAGATGGCCTTTAGATTCCTGTTTGCTTCATTGGGGTTTATTGTTTGGAGGGCGGGGGGAGTTCATTTATTTATTTTTTTCTTTTCTTTTCCTTTCAGAAGGCTGTTTCATGGTTCAGGACCCAATAAAGAATCCACTGCCGCCTCCCAGTTAATATAAAATAAGAATGTTAATAAAAGTTTGTCCCATGGGTGTAGTTGACTTGAAAATGTAACAATCTTTTTTCTTCACTATAATTGAAAACTGAGTTCTTGTTCATTTTCTCTCCCCTTTTCAGAAGCTTAAGCACATCTTTGGGTAGTTTTGAGAAAGCACAGCTTGTAACTTCCTTTGTTCCCACAATGTCAGTATAAACCACATTCTGGAGATAAATGCCACCAAGACCTCTACGCCTCCAAGATATGAAATTGCCAGGGACTGTGTGCATGCCTTCCTCATGTGACAAGTTCAGTGTCCCCTAGTTGCCCCTGTTTTCTTTCTGTATTTTAGGTTTAAAAGACAAAAAAATCAGAGTGCTTTGACTGCTCTGTGACTAGCCAGCTGCAGGCTTTTCCCAGCAGGCTTGGGCTTAATCCAGAACCTTGACTGTTCCCAGGCACTGATAAAGACCACTTAGGCTGTTGCTCAAAACATTAAATGAAGCAGGCCCTGGCCCAGAGCCCACATTCTTTAACCCCTCCTGTAAAGCTCCCACCCTGACCCCTGTCTGCAAACATTCCCGGGTAGCATCCCTCCCTCTCACTGTCCATCACGAGCCATGATGCAGCACTCCTGTGTGCTCTGGACAAGCCCCGCTTAATAGAAGTTTCAGCCTGGCGGCCCTGAGGGCTCAAACTGCTTTCCCTGGAATCCTATCTGGTCTCATCTTCACACAGTGTGAGGACGCTCTTGGGGCATAAAAATAGGGACTGAACGGAAACAGTAACATATGAAACCAGTTTGCAGAGGAAGACTGGAAGCCCTCTCGTACCTGGGCATAACATAACAGGTGTCCACCTTGAGAAGTACAAAGGGAAGAGACAGGAACTGTCAAAGACCACGCAGCATGAACGGTTGCTTCATGGTTCTTTTTTCAGTCCACTTTCATTCTTTTTTTATATATGATTTATTCTTATTTTATGTTCATTGGTGTTTTGCCATGGGTGTCAGGTTCCCTGGAACTGGAGCCACGGACGGTTGTGAGCTGCCAGATGGGTGCTGGGAATTGAACCCTGGTCCTCTAGGAGAACAGTCAGTTCTCTCAACTGCTGAGCCATCTCGCCAGCTCCCCCCGCCCCCACTTCCATTATTGTCTTAGTAAACTAACTCTGTTTCCAGCTGTCAGTCCTCTATGTCGTCTTTGCCCTGGGACACAAAAGCCTAGAATTAGGCACCCTCTGAACTCAGATCTCTGACCCAGCCCTCCTAAGCATGTTTTCCCTGACAGCTAAATTAAAAGACATGACTTTTCCACAATCTTCTCTCCCCCTGGTGGCTGCTTAGGATTTTCAGTTAGTCTGTACTATATTTTTTTTCTCTCAAACTCTAATAAAAATTGTCCTTAAGTTTCCTTTTGAACCCCTTTTTAAAATTATTTTATTTTATTAATGAGAGTAAGAGCCCACCGAGAGGAACCTTAGTCTTCCCTAGTAACCCAGAGTGAGCCGCTAGATCAGTGGTTCTCAACCTTTGGTTCCAACTCCTTTGGGGATCACATATCAGATATCCAACATATCAGTTATCTACATTATGATTCATAGAAGCAGCAAAATAATAGTTAGGAAGAAGCAAGGAAAGAATTTTCACCACAACATGAAAACGACTTCCCCAGATTCCACATCGCATCCAAGCTTTCTCATTCAAGGCAAAAGACAGCTGTCTCCTGCTCAGTTCTGTCTGGTGTGTGGGCACAAGGCCCTGTTTCCCCGTAGGTTCATGTGGCATGTGCTCAAGCCAGAGGATGCTTCGGTGCCTCTGAGCCTCAGCTCCTGCCTCCACTCGTTGACTCTAATGAATGTCTGACACTGTCCCCGTCTCTCCGTCTCTACTACCGTCTAGAGTAACTCACGGCAGCATCTTCTACCGCCTGCCTGTCACACTTGCTCGAGGCAGGGAAGTTTGCTGACAAGTTCTCTGTTCTTGGTCTCACATCGCCGTCACCATATCATTTCCCAAGCAGGGGGACAGGCATCATGTTAGACCACAGCCCTCTTGCTACCTCCCTGTCCTAGAAATGAGGCCACATCCCCGTGCTGCTCTCCCCCTGGGGTGGACTGTTGAGAAAGTGTTCTGTCCAGTTCTCCCCCTCCCCCTGGTGATTCTGAGCAAGCCCAGCTCCCCACCCATGCCTAGACTAAGGACAACTGTGAGCTACTACTTGGCTTTCATGGGTGCTGTCCTGATCTCTGGCACATGGGCCAAGCTAGGTCAGGCTAGACCACGTGGTATGGAACTTGTCTATTCCCCTGAAAAGTTATTAGAATCAGAAACCTCCTTTGCTCCCTAGAACTGAAGGCTCTGACCCTCCCGTCAGGACCCCCGTCATGCCAAGCCTGGTAGCCATCTCTTCTAATGTTCTCCAACTTTAAGACCCCATTGTGTCTGGATCATGCCTGTCCAAGGTTGTGAGTCTTTCGCCTCTAGTAAAGTTCATTCTGGGGGATTATTTTGTATCAGTTCCTTCCTACAAACCTGCTACCCTTTTCTCATTCTTTTTAACAGTTATAACCCCTGATTTTTTTTCAATTATAGAGGCACCGTAAACCATCTTCATGATGTCTCTGTGATGGAGGAAGGTCATTGGCTAATAAAGGAACTGCCTTGGCCCATTTCATTGGTTAGAAGATAGGCGGGAGGAGTGCTCCAACCTAGAATCTTCCCGGTAAGACCGGTGCTCACTAAGACCGGTGCTCACAGTAAGGGCTAGAGCTAAGGGCCAAGCAGTGATTAAAAGAATACAGTGTTCGTGTAATTATTTTGGGTAAAGCTAGCCGTGGGGGCGGCCGGGTGCCGGGGATGCAGCCCCGCCACTCATATTACTACATCTCTGCATTTACAGAAGCTGGGTCAGAAGTGACATTTTCAGCAATGAGTGTATGTATATGTGTGAGCACATGTTCCTATATGTGCAGATGCCTTATGTGTGAGATGGCCTCTCACTGACCGAGGCTGGCTGGCTACCACAGCTGGGGGATCTGTCTCAGTCTCCCCACCCTGAGAAAGGAGAGTTGCAGCTCCTGGGAGCTCTGAGATGCCCAGCCTAGGCTCAAAGAAGGGAGGTTTAGAGGGGCCTAGATCAGAGAGGAGGACTACCTGGGGAGCCGTGAAAGGGTCCTTTACTTATGCTGGAGGGCAGCCATAGGGGTAATGAGATA